>NC_091038.1:2547676-3747676 GCF_041296385.1 Aphelocoma coerulescens
GGGGAACACCCGCAGCTCTCCCAGCTTTGGGATTAACTGGGATGAACTCAGTGGCTCTGCTCTCGGTGATTCCCAAGGCTGCTACGGACAGGACATCCCAGAGCCCTTCCGGACGTCGCTGGCAGTGCCTGGCAGTGCCAGACCTGTCTCCCTGGGGACATCTGTGTCCTGCCCCAGCTGTGCCACCCCCTGGTGTGCCCAGCCCTTGTCAGCACCAGGAATGACCCCAAGGAAGGGTTTGTCCTCACTCCCGCCCATGGCCAGGGCTCAGCTGCTCCAGCTGGTGGTGCTGGGATGCTCTGGAGGGTCCCAGAGGGTGCCCAGGGCACACCCGGGGGTGTCCCAGCACTCCCAGCCCAGCTGCTCCACTGGCCCAGGAACCCCGGGAGCAGAGCAGTGACCCCACCAACCCCACTGACTCCATCTCATCCTCGTAGCCCTGTGGAAATTCTAGAGAACATGGATTTGGGGTGTTCCAACAGCACCACAAACCATCTGTGTCCAAAATTTCAGGAAAATGGGTTCTTTCAAAATCATCCTGGAGAAGGGGAGGATTAATTCTTGCTCCGAGCACCTCAGTCAGTCCCAGGTGCCACCAAACCTCTGCAGAGGAGCTCAACCAGCTTGGCCTTCCCACCCCTGGTGAGAATTGATCCATCCAGGAAGGTTTTTTTCCTCTCTTTTTGGTGGGAAATGGATAAAACCCATCCCATCGCTGCCCCGGCAGAGGCTGGGTGGGTGTGAGCGGCCCTGTCCCGCAGGCCCCACGAGCTCAGAAGTTCCTGGTTCCTCCTCCTGAGTGGTTTCCCAGCTCCTGTTTCTTTTCTCTTCCCTGGAGCTGCTTCCTGAAGGACTCAGCCACCGCTGGGAAATGCCCCAGGCCTGGCACAGCCTGGCCCAGCCAATCCCTGGGACAGGAACTGAACACACGGTGGGAGTGCCTGGGAATGACCCGGCTGCTCCCAGTGCCCCCTGCTCCTTCTTCCCGTGTGCTTCCCAGATGTTCCCTCTCCTTTCCCACATTCTGGAGCCTGGGGCCAGCAGGTCCTGCCCGGCTGATCCCTCCTGAGGGGCAGATCCGATCCCTGGAATCCAAGGGAACGGCTGGAGCTGGACTAGGGAAGGTTTGGGTTGGAGATCAGGGAAAGGTTCCTCCCCCAGAGGGTGCTGGGCACTGCCCAGGCTCCCCAGGGAATGGGCACATTCCCAAGGCTGCCAGAGCTCCAGGATCACAGGGTGGGATTGCTGGGCCAGGAGTGGGACTGGGTGATCCCTGTGACCTGTGCAGGGCCCAGTTCCCATGGGGAACCCTCCAGCACAACCTGTCACCGATAGCATTTAAGCCCAAGGCTTAGAGTACGAAAGAATTCCATGGGGGAATTCCCGGTTTCTGGCCTAGGAGCCCAAAATGTGCCCGCAGCCACTTGCCGCTGTCCTTTTGGGAAGCCCCTGGTGAGTGACAGTTCCAGCAGTTCTTTGTCTGCAGGAATTAAGGGGGATTATGGATTTCTGTGTTTCTACCAGGAAAAGCAGGAGTGGCAGCGCTGGCACAGCCTCACTCCCACATGGAAGCCGGGCTTTGGAGCTGCTGTTCCTGCTCGGAATTTTAAAAGCAGCAGGAAGATGTTTCCCAATAACAGCGATAATGAAATGTTTCCTCCTGCTCCAGTGAGGAATCAGGATGGGAAGTGGAGATTAGAGAACAGAATCATGGAATGCCTGAAGTTGGAAAAGCCCTCCAGGATCATCGAGTCCACCCTGTGCCCAATGCCCACCCTGTCCCCAGCCCAGAGCTCTGAGTGCCACCTCCAGCCCTTCCTTGGACACCTCCAGGGATGGGCACTCCAAACCTCCCTGGGCAGCCCCTGCCAAGGCCTGAGCACCCTTTCCATGAGGAAATTCCTGCTGATGTCCACCCTGAGCCTCCCCTGGCCCAGCCTGAGGCCGTTCCCTCTCCTCCTGTCCCTGTTCCCTGCCAGCAGAGCCCGACCCCCCCGGCTGCCCCCTCCTGTCAGGGACTTGTGCAGAGCCACAAGGTCCCCCCTGAGCTCCTTTGCTCCAGGCTGAGCCCCTTTCCCAGCTCCCTCAGGAATTCTCCAGCCCCTTCCCAGCTCTGTTCCCTTCCCTGGACACGCTCCAGCCCCTCCAGGTCTTGCTGTGAGTGTCCCAGAGCTGGACAAAGCCCTCGAGGGGCCCCTCACGAGCACAAAAACCAACCCAGGGATTACTGGAGGTGAATCTCTGGAGGTGCCACCCTCCCTCAGCTCAAACCCAGCGCCGGAAGAGGCTCATCCAGGGAATTCTCCCATGCCCTGACGCTGAGCCGCTCCTAAGACCCCTCCCCGTCCATCTGGATCCCTGCACAGCTCCAGCCCTGCCTCCCCGGCCCTCGTTAGCAGAGCAGCCCCCGGGGCCCGCCTGGGATCGCCTTCCTGTCACTAATTTGGCAGCGTGTGCTCAAATCCTCACGGCGAGGTCACGGCACCGCAGATGGCACCGAGCCACGGCCACCGCGGTGACACCGCGACCTCGCCCTGCCCTCGGCGCCCGGCACTTCTCCCTCTGCACGGTGGCACCGGTCCAGACGTCCAGATGAAGGCTGGGGTGGTCACTGCCATCAGCTGTCACCCTGTGGCACCAACTGCCAGGGACAGCTGCTGATTCCTGCCTGGATGTGGCACAAAATGGGAGCACTGGGAGCCCCTGTGGGAAGACTGGGGAGGGATCCCTGGGAGCCCATCTGGGCTCTTTTGGCTGGATCTGGTCCTGGGTGACCCTGGGCACCTCTGGAGCCATCCCAGCAATTCCAGGGAGCTGGGAAAGAGCCCTGCAGCCCCTCTGGAGTCACCATTCTCTTCCTGAGGGATCCACACCCGAGTTCCTGCTGCTCCCCAGGATCTCACAGGGATGGGGTTGGGGTAGTGATGCTCTGGCTTTATTTTCACTCGCGGCTCCAGAGCCCTGAGGAGCCAAAATCCCGAGCAGCTCCTCAGCCCCAGCCCAGTCCCGGGTTCAGGTGAGCTCTGACAGGACACGGCTGCGGGACCCGGATGGGAAATCAGGAACTGGGGACTCACCTGGTGCAGGTGCTGCTCCTGTGCCTGGGGAGGGGGAATGACCGGAGCCCCCAGCGAGGGGCCGGACCTGGCACTGACCCTTTGCCTGACCAAGGCCAAGTGGCCACTCTGAGCCCCCCCAGGAACATCAGGCACAGCCTGGGAGGGGACACCAGCCCAGGAGGGGCCTTTGCTCGGGGTCCCTCCCCTGGGGAAGCAGCTGGAGCTGTTCTGTGTGGCTGCTCCACCATCCAAGGGCTGGAAGGACCCAGAGTCTGGGGCTGAGCTGGGAGGGAACTGGTCTGACTGGGACCAGCTGGGAGTGTGGCTAGTGGTCACTGGTGGCCCCGTAGCTGTGGGGTGGGGTGAGGCTTTGGGATGTGCCCCTGGGAGAGCTGCTCGAGGCCCTTTGAGATTGGAGAATCACAGAATTGCCCAGCCTGGGAGCATTTCTGAAAATTCCGACGGATTTGGGTTTCTGGCCTCAGCCCCGGAGGGTTCCTTCGGCTGAGCACAGAAAGGAACAGCTGAGATTCCAGCTGGCTCTGGGGCGATGGTGTCACCTCGGCGGTGACATCTCACAGGCTGCCGACACCACGGCCCTGGGGACAGCCAGGGGGGCACAACCCCGGCAGTGCCACTGCCGACCCGGAGCTGCCGGAGCCCTGCGAGGTCAGCTCGGCGTTAACTCCTCCGGAGCCCCGGGGAGAGATTTCCCAGCCAAGGGAGGAAAAGGCTCTGGATGGAGCTCATCCCATGCCCCGAGGGGAGCGCCAACACCTCCAGCACTGAATCTCTGTTTGTTTATCCGAGCCTGGCGTTGTTTGCCTGGATCAGTCTGGCTGTGCCCAGGGAAAACCTGGGAGATGCTGCGTATTTATTTCTATTATCCTTTATCAGGAGACCTTCTTGGAGTGTGTCCAAAAGGGTTCCACGGTGAGGATCATCAGCCTGAGGGTGCCAGCTGCCCCCCAAAGCTGCTCCATCCTCACCTGAAACGCAACAAAACCCTCCTGAGCTGAGACTGAGGCAGAGAAGGCTCACTCAGCAACTCCCAGCACGGGCAAAAACTGGCTCGAGTTGGGAAATTAATTGAGTTAATTGAATTTATTACCTGTGAGAGAGGAGGCAGGTGATGAGAAGTAAATCCAAGTCTTAAAAACACCTTCCCCCCAGCCCTCCCTCCTTCCCAGCTTCACTTGATTCCTGATTCCTTTCCTCACACTCTCCCCCTGCTCTCCGGAGCCCCTCCTGCCCCTCCTTCCTCCCTGCCCTCGGTGCCCACATTTCTCTTCTCTCTCTCCTTTGGCCACAGCTGATTCTGCCCCATCCCTTCTTCCCCTTCTCAGAGGATAAAGATTCACCCCACCCCCTGCAGCCCCCCCAAACCTGGAACAGGCAGCACATGCACCTGACCAGCCCCAGGGGCTGCTCCAAATGAAATTCTCCTCTCCAGGTGGGGATTTCTTCTGCCTGGTTCAATTTCAGGGGCTGAGGAAGAGCCTTCAGCCTCCTCAGAGCAGCACAGCTCAGCCTCCCCGAGCCAGGGGGCTGTTGCATTTTATAAGCAGTGTTTTTCTGAATCAAACTGTGCACTCATCAGAAAATGGACCTTGCTGCTTGATGTATGTTGGGAAGTGCCACGCACGTTTATTGTGCTGTATAAATAAAATATAATAATGCTGAGACTCAAGGACTCCCATGGAGTCATTCAGGAGAGAGGCAGAGGGCCAGTGAATGAATTTGGACAAGGCTCAGAAAAGGAAAAGAGATTTATTTATTGTTTAAACAGGGGGAGAAAAAGGCCCAAAACAGCCTTTCCTGGCACAGAAAGGGGTCCTGAGCCTGGAGCAACGGAGCAGATCCTGTGCTTGAGGAATGGGATGAAAAGGGGATTTGAGGAATGGGATGAAAAGGGGATTTGAGGAATGGGATGAAGATGGGATTTTCCTGCCTAAACCCCTGTGGATGGGCCAGGGCTGGGTTCAGGGTGCACTGGGGGCCCACACTGGCCTCGGGGAGCTGTTCCCAGTCAGAGATGGCCCAAAGGCACCCAGAGCTCAGCTGCCTGGGGGTGCTGCCACCTCGTCCTGTCCTCATGTGCACCCAGAGGCAAATCCTGCTGTTAATTTCTTTCTTTCTGATGTAAGGCCAGGTTTGGCTGTCAGCAGAGGGACGGGGACCACAAACACCCAGGGGAGGCTCCAGTGACGCTCCCGCGGTGGCACTGGGGACAGTTTGTGCCAGGGACAGCTCCAGCTGTGGGCAGGGACTGGGTCAGGGGGGCTCCAGCCCTGCCCTGCCAAGCTCAGCTCACCAGGCTTGGGTAGGATTGGAGGGACCAGGGCAGGGGCAGATCTGGGGGTCAGAGGTGTGAGAGGAGGGGAGGGGGGCACAGGAATAAACCTGGATTGGGGAGCTCACCTGGATTTGGGAGAGGATGATCCAGGGGAGGGGATGGCAGAAATAATCCCTGGGATGGGGGTTCCACACTTGGATTTGGGAGAGGATGATCCAGGGGAGGGGATGGCAGAAATAATCCCTGGGATGGGGGTTCCACACTTGGATTTGGGAGAGGATGATCCAGGGGAGGGAATGGCAGAAATAATCCCTGGGACGGGGGTTCCACACCTGGATTTGGCAGAGGATGAGCCAGGGGAGGGGATGGCAGCGCTGAGCCCGGGCTGAGGGTTCCACACCTGCAGACTGTGCCGGGCAGAGCTGATCCATCGGGACAGGCTCCCAGTGACCCCACAGAGAAACAGGGAAAGCTGTCCCAGGGCTGCTGTGCAGGACCAGGCTCTCAGGAGGGCACGGCAGTTTTTGGGTGCTGAGAGGTGCCAGCAGCTCTCTGAGGCAGGGATTTGCATTTTTCTCTGATTTCTGGCACTGGGCTGGTGCCACACTCGGCCCTCGATGTCCCCTGGCCCCAGCTGAGCCGCTCCCTCAGCCTCAGGTGCTGGAGCAGTGAAATCCGCGAGCGGGGCAGGTTAATGCAGAACTTCCCTGCCTGTTTGCACCTTTTCCTGGAGCCACTCCAAGGCTGCTGCGAACACAAAGGGATTCATCACTCTCGGGCTGTCTGCAGCCAGCAAACCCAGAGCGATGTTTGACAGCGAGGAATAATTACCTTGCCAGCTTTGCTTTATCCACATTTCACATTCAGGGGGGAGATAAAGCCCCGCTCCCAGCGGCTCAGCCGAGGAACCCATCCAGGCTGGAAGCTCCCGCACCCCAGGAGAGGCTGAGGGATGGGAGGCACCGGGGCATCTCCTCCTCCACCCCGGGTCTCCGTTTCTTCTGGGCCTTCCTCACCGCTTCCTTCCTCTCCAGGCTGGGTTTGGGATGGTCCCATGCCGAGATTCCCCCCAAACCCCGGCACCAGGAATCCCACCCAGCCTGGGGACACCACCCCGGGGTGAGCTCCCGGCCAATTTATTTCGCTCATCCTCCACGTCTTTAATTAAATTAGCTCCAACACAAAGGGTTGCCTGACCCGACTGGGTTAAACGAGCCCGTCTCCATGGCAACCGGCTCCTCCGAAGGGCTGATAGCTCCTGTGTCTCCTCCAAACCCTTCCACATTCCTCAGCTCCCATCCCTCGTTGCTTTAGAGGCACCAAGTTGGGTTTGGGAGAAGCTGTGCCTGGGTTTGGGGGCTGACAGCTGCTGGGACCACTGGAGATGCTCAGTCCTGCGGAAATATCAGGGTCTGATTCCTCCCGTGGTTGCTGTTCCCATCATTTTTCAGCGTGGATCAACGCTTACAGGGCGTTGCTCTGTGGGATTCCTCCGGGAGGGGAAGAAAAACCAAAAAGCCATTTAGGAGTTTGAGCAGGAGTGGCCCAGCTGCTCCCAGGTGTCATAAATAAAGTAAATAAACAGCAGGAGTTGCCTCCGGGAGCTCAGGCTGTGAGGTGGGAATGTAAAAGTCTGACCCAGATGCACCAAATGTGGAAGTGCCACCAGAAAAAATCCCTGGAGATGGGACCGGAGAGGGGAGGAACAACCCCAGGCACCAGCACAGGCTGGGGGTGACCTGCTGGGGAGGATCTGAGGGTGTCACCAAGCTGTCCCTAAGCCAGCCCTGGGGGCCAGGGACCAGGGGGGTCCTGGGATGGATGAAGAAGAGCCTTCCCAGCAGGTCAGGCAGTGATCCTGCCCCTCTGCCCAGCCCTGGGAGGCACCTCTGGAGTGCTGTGTCCAGCTCTGGCTCCTCAGCACAGCAGGGACACGGAGCTCCCGGAGGGTGACAAAGATGCTGAAGGGCCTGGAGAGATCCGTGCCCAGCACAGGCTGAGGGAGCCGGGGCTGCTCAGGCTCGAGAGGAGCCCCAGCTGAGAGGGGCCCTCAGCCCTGGGTGTCCCTGTGTGCAGGGAGGGCTCAGGGCAGGGCCCAGGCTCTGCTCCGGGGCCCGGCAGCGGCCCCAGAGCAGCGGGCAGGGCCTGAGCCCGGCAATTGCCCTGCCCAGGAGGCAGAAGTGCTGCCCTGGGCAGTGCCCAGCCCTGAGCAGAGCCCAGAGCGGCTGTGGAGTCTCCTCCCTGGGGACATCCCAGCCCCATCTGGCCACAATCCTGTGCCCTGTGCTCTGGGATGGCCCTGCCTGCGCAGGGAGGTGGCACCAGATGTGACCCTCTGCAGTCTCTTCAAACCTCTCCAATGAAAACAAATTAAAAGGCAAAAACCCCTCATATTAGAGCAGCCAAAAACGGGATTTGGATGGAAAATGAAAGGAGGCAAAGCAAGGCGAAGGTTGGGGAGATCCTTGGCTCCCCGGACCAAGCAATGAATGCGAGTGAGGGAATATTTAATATAACAGAGACTTCCTAAGGCTCGGCGATAAAAGATTTTTGAGCAATTTCCAGCTGAAGCCCTGATTCAAACATTTAACGAGGAGGGGAACCTATCAGGCCAACTTATCCCGGAGGAAGCAATGCCTCTGCTATCTTTTGTGCATCTTTAAATTACATTTGGGAATGGAGTTCATTCAAGATTCATTCCAGCTCTTTCAAAGCCCACTTTAGGATGACACGACCTGCACCCATTCCCTCCCCTGACAGCACAGGGAGCTCTGGGTGCCTGGTGGCTGCATTTGAAGCATCTCTAAACACTCCATTGAATCCCTCCCCGGGGTGCCTCTCTAAAATAACTGCTGCAGGTGAAGCATGAGAAATCTCTGATTTAAGAGGGGCTTGGGAAGCTTCTCTAGGCCTGGATCGTGGAGCCAGTCCCAGGACGGGGATGAAAACTGCTCGGGTTTAAAATGAGGAATTTAGGGACAAAATGAAGTGTGAATGCTCCGTCCTGGCGTCACACGGGTGATACCAGAACATCTCTCCCAGTCTCATCCTGGCTCTCAGAAGAGCCAATTTGTAATTAAGTGTTCATTAGGCTTCAGCAGGTCCATCCTGCCCTCCCTCACAGGCTTCAGAACATGGAAAAGGTTTGAGGAGCTGCTCACAAGAAACTCCAAGAAGAAATCTGTGAGCAGCCCTGAAATGTGAACCAGACCGAGCAGGGACTCAGTTTTGCCTCTGGAAGTGTCCAAGGCCAGGCTGGGTGAGCAGAAAATCCTGAGAGGGGATTTTTTTTTAGGGAAAAAAAAGCAAAACCTGAAATACTGAGATTAGAAGGTGGCATGGGTTGGAAGGGACTTTTTTCCAACACCAAAAGGGGCTCCAGGAGAGCTGGAGGACTTCGGGCAAGGATCTGGAGTGATGGGACAAAGGGGAATGGCTTTAAACTGAAGGAGGGCAGGGTTAGATGGGATCTGGGGGAAAAATTCCTCCCTGTGAAAGGGCGAGGCCCTGGCACAGGGTGCCCAGAGAAGCTGTGGCTGCCCCTGGATCCCTGGCAGTGCCCAAGGCCAGGCTGGAGCAGCGTGGGATGGTGGGAGGTGGGGTGGGGTGGGATGGGATGGGTTTTAAGGTCCCTTCCCACCCAACAGCTCTGTGATTGCACCTCCTACCCAGGTGAGGACACCTGAGGTGCTGCTGGAGTGGTCAGCAGGCTCAGCAAGGCCTCCTGCACTGGCCCCGGGGTATTCAGTGAGGAAACTGAGGCACAGTCCCCGTGCCAGGACTTTGGCAGTTTTACGTCATTATTTTTCCAGAAGAAAAGCCAGGCCCCTCTCTGTTCCCCCCTCGGAGCCCGGCCAGGCTGCAGCTGCCTCGTTTCTCCCGGATGGATGGAGCCATTGCAGGAGGTTCAGGGCTGCAAAGGTCCCCAATAAATCCAGCCTCATCTGCACCACGTGGGAAAGCCCCACAAAGGCCGAGCGCTGCACGGCTCATCGGCGGTGATGGAGCCACTGTCCTCCAACAGCTCCTTCTCCAGCTGGAATTGCAGCCCAGAATGACAAAAGCTTTAGTGGGATTTGATGAATTCCCCCATAAGGCCTGAGCTCTCCTGGCTGAGGGAACCGGAGGAACCGCCAGGAGATGAACTCGTTTCTGCTGGGGGACCTTGGTGACACCTCCAGCTCTGACCCTCACGCTCCAGCCCCCTCTCCACATCTCCATGGGTGCCGCGAATCCCCCCTCCTGCCTCCTTTGTGCCTCAGGAAAAGCACGGACTGGCTTCTGCTCGGGTGTTCCTGTGGTCAGGGGGTCTGGGAGTGACCACCCAGGGGTGGGCAGGGGGTGAGGGACCCCCTTCCCTCAGCTGTTCCCCGCTCCTGAGAGCAGGGAGAAATCCCGGGAAGGACCTGGAGCAGCAGCTCCCTTGTGGGAAGCTCGTGGTGGGAGGGCTGGGGCTGGGTCACCTCTAAGGTCCCGTCCAACTCAAACCATTCCATGATTCCACGGTTCTCCCTGCCTGCAGGAGAATGGGACAGAGGGTGGACACGGGGTCTGAGAAGTGGAAAAGGGAGAGGAGGAAAATCCCAGAGAGTGTGGGGACGGTGGAGTGGGGATGGGTCACTCTTGCCCCCTGTGAGGGACACCTCCCATTGTCCCAGGCTGCTCCAAGCTCCATCCAGCCTGGCCTGGGGCACTTCCAGGGATCCAGGGGCAGCCACAGCTGCTCTGGGCACCCTGTGCCAGGGCCTCCCCACTCTCACAGGCAGGAATTTTTCCCCCAAATCCCATCTAACCCTGCCCTCCTTCAGCTTAAAGCCATTCCCTGTGTCCTGTCCCCCCATCCCTTCTCCCCAGTCCCTCTCCAGCTCTCCTGGAGCCCCTTTAGGCCCTGCAAGGGGCTCTGAGCTCTCCCTGGAGCCTTCCCTTCTCCAGGGGAACACCCCCAGCTCTCCCAGCCTGGCTCCAGAGCAGCTCCAGCCCCCAGAGCATCTCCGTGGCCTCCTCTGGGCTCATTCCAACAACTCCAGGTCAGTGCTGAGGGCCCCAGAGCCGGACACAGAATTCCAGGTGGGATCTCACAGGAGTGGAGGAGAGGGGAGGGATCACCTCAGGTGCCATCTCAGGCCACCTTCACCTGCTGAGCACAGGAATTGTCACCCTCTCCCTGCTCCCGGGGCCAGGCCTGGGCCCTTGGGATGCTGGCAGGACATCCCTGCCTCTCCTCCCAAACCAGACAGGCCTTCGAAGGGGATGTGTAAGATGCAAAAAGGAGAGGGGAAAAAAGGAAGAAATATGAAGAGAAGGAAGCAGCGATGGTGTGGTGCAGCTGGAGTGGAGATTTGGGAATGGCCAGTGCGGAGAGATCTCATCCACGCAGCAATTCCTCACAGGAGGGAGCTCGAGGAGGCAGGAGTAGGCAAGGCCTAGGCCCAGCAAAGCTCGGCTCAGATCTGGGTTTCCACCTCCCACCTTTGATCCCAGCCCAGGCCTTTGACTGACCACAGCACTTCAAACACGGAATTCCCTCTGTTCAAACTTCCAAGGACGGTGGGACAGAGCTTTCATCTTCCTCGTGCCTCAGCAGAGCACAGCACACACACGGTGCTCCTGCCTGGCTGTTCTCTCCCACCTCACAGAATCCCAGAATCCCAAAATCAGCTTGGGAAAGACCTTTGAGATCATCGAGTCCAGCCTGTGACCCGACCCTGCCTCTGAGTGCCACGTCCAGTCTGTTCTTCAGCCTCCCCACGCTCCGCTGAGCTGTCACAGCCACTCCCACGTTGTCACTGTGGGGTGGCCTCACGTGGTGACGGTGGTGGCATCATGTTCCTTCTGTCATTGTGACCTGTGAGCCCAGCTGAGCCCAGGTGTGCCCAGGTGGGCAGGAGGCCGATGGCACCTGGCTGGTGCCAGTCCTGGTGTGGCCACAGGACCAGGGCAGGGATTGTTCCCTGAGCTGCCTCTGCTGAGGGACCTCAAATTTGGGGTCAGTTCTGGCGCTCTCATGACACAAAAGCAAGACCTGGAGGGGCTGGAGCGTGTCCAGGGAAGGGAACAGAGCTGGGAAGGGGCTGGAGAATTCCTGAGGGAGCTGGGAAAGGGGCTCAGCCTGGAGCAAAGGAGGCTCAGGGGGGACCTTGTGGCTCTGCACAAGTCCCTGACAGGAGGGGGCAGCCGGGGGGGTCGGGCTCTGCTCCCAGGGAACAGGGACAGGAGGAGAGGGAACGGCCTCAGGCTGGGCCAGGGGAGGTTTAGATCGGATATCAGGGAAAATTCCCTCATGGAAAGGGTGCTCAGGCCTTGGCAGGAGCTGCCCAGGGGAGTTTGGAGTCCTCATCCCTGGAGGTGTCCAAGAACCCCGAGGATGTGGTTCCATGAACACGACAGGGAGCTGGCTGAGGGCTTGGACTTGATGATCTTAAAGATTTTTCCAACCTTAGCTATTCCATGATTCTGCAGCTTCAGAGGCACCTGTGAGGTCTGGGTGCACAGCCCTGAGCCGGGAGAGCCCCCAGTGTGGGGTTTTAATTGGTCACACCACGGAAAAACAGCTCCGTGGCCGTTCCCCAGCCCTGCTTTGGGGCTGACACCTGAGCTAATTCAAGCTTCTCACCTTTTCTGCTGTAGGTTTTGATCCCCTGGGGACCAACCCCTTAAGTCTCTGGACAAAACCCCAAAAAAAGCTCCTTTTCCTTTGGCTCACAGTTTTGCCATGGGGAGTTTGGGGGTTTTTTTGTGGTATTTTCACAGTGTGGCTGAGTCAGGGGTGAGTAAAACCAGCCTGTCCAGCCCAGCTTTACGTGTGCTTTGGGGGTTTAGGGAGGTTCATGTGGAGTTTGTATGATTTTATATGGGGTTTGTATGATTTTATGTGGGGTTTGTGGGGGTTTACGGGTGTTTGTGGGGGTTTTGGGGGTTTGTGTGGGTTTATGGGGTTTTGTGGGATTTGTGTGGGTTTGTGGGGGGTTATTTGGGTTTGTGTGGGTTTATTTGGGTTTGTGTGGGTTTATGTGGAATTGTGGGGGTTTATTTGGGTTTGTGTGAGTTTATGTGGAGTTGTGGGGGTTTATTTGGGTTTGTGTGGGTTTATGTGGAGTTGTGGGGCTTTATTTGGGTTTGTGGGGGTTTGTGTGGGGTTTTTGTGGGACTCTTCCCACCAGAGGCTGAACTCCATCCCTGCTCCTTTCCAGCCTGGCTCAGGCAGGAGAAACCTCTCCCTGCTTCCTCAGGGGAAGACACCCTGACATCCCTTCATTTTCATATAGCATGTGTACATCCTCATTTCCATTAATTATTGCAGACCGGGCTAATTAGAAGCCTCTGGCCACGGCCTCCTGCAGCAGAGCTGTTCCAAGCATTCCTGAGGGAGGCTCTGGATTCCTGCTATTCCTGCTCCTCCTCGTGTCACGGCGCCGAAGGGAAGAGCCGCCGGCCCCGAACTCGCCGTGACAGCTTCACCTCGCTACAACATCCAGGAGAGCTCGTCGGACGCCGTTGCCTTTGGCTGGATCTTGTTCCTCCGCGTGGCTCCCGAGGCCAGCGCGTGTGTGTGTGTGTGTGTACTAGTTTGAAAACAAACCAGTGGGAGGTACCAAGTCAGAATGACAATTTAATGGGGAAATTAAAGAAAAGGGAAAAAAAACTAAAAGAAAACACTGGTTCAAACTGACAGAGTCAAGATACAACCTGAGTCCCTGTTGTAGCAGTGGTAGAATGGTGGCTGCAGCTCTCTGAAGCGGTGATCCTGTAGAAAAAAGGGTCTGCTCTTCCTCAGAAGGTCCAGTGGTGGCTGTGTAGCTCCTGTCCTCTGGAAATCCAGTGGAAAGGGTTCTCTCTGGTGTTCAGAGTCCCAGATTATATCCACGATGGGATGCTTGGTTCCTCCCTCTGGGTGGAGCATCTCACAATGGGGTAATGAGTCATGAGGCCAAGTGTTGATTAGGCTCATTAACAGAAGATGGTCCGGAGGGAGTTATCTCTGAGTCATGGGGCAGGACAATGATGGGCCATGAACAGCGAGAGAGTCTGGGGGGAGGAGGCAAGGAAACACTGCCCCACCTGATTTCAGCAGCTCATGAGGATGGTAATGGAACAAACTGCAACTCAGGACACAGTGCCAGAGGCCTGGCCAGGGAGGGGATTTGTCACAGCAGTGCCACCCGTACCCTGGCAGGTGACGGAGGAGTTTAGGCCCACATGGCCGGGGGCATGAGCTGAGGTTGCAATGAAACACAGATTTAAACAAAAAAACATAAAGATTTTAGTTATAGGCTAGCTGTGTTGGAATGGGTGGAATAGGAAAGAATTTGGGCCCAGTGAGAGTTAATTAAAATAGTTAAGAGAGGTGGACCTGAAATAGGGTTTTAGATGTTAGTAACTGATTACCAAATAACTGATGATCTGTCATTTGCATGTTTGCTTAGCTGTGCTCAGAATAAGGAGTAGAAACATTGATAAGTTGGTGTATAGAATAAAGACAATCACCAATTTCCTCCCTTTGTGAGAACCTGTCCAAAAGTCACGCAAGAGGAAACTTAGAGGCCACTAAAGTAATTAGGATTGTTAAAACTCAGAAAGGCAAAAAGGTCAAAATGAGGAAGATGAGTTACTTCATCTTCCTTAGGACCACTGACCCAATTCAAGACCACCGACTCAATTCAGATCACACACTACGCATGCTTAATGACATGTAAGCTCATTTCCATACGAAGCAGAGAATGGGAGGTGTTAACGTTATGAATATGCATTTGTATTTTGGATATTCATAATATTTGGAAATAAAAGGTGTCATGTTTGCTTGTATTGGGGCCTGCCTCTTAGGGAGCTAACCCACGCAGTGCCTGGCGCCAAATAAAACATGCACTTTCTAACTCTAAAGTGTTAGAGAGTTTTTGTCTGTCTCAGTTGGATATCGATATTAGATTGATATTCATATTTTTGGTAAATCAGCAGGAGCCATGGAGGCGTCAGGAGCTGCTCTCAAAGCCGTTTCTCAGCCGCTCTCGGGTGTTCTGTCACCTTGCCCGGCCTTGCTGGTGGCACAGCCACCCACACGTGCGGCTCCCTGAGGGCAGCAAAAGGTTCTGCTCCCCTCGGGCCTCTGCTGAGGGAGGGGAAATGAAAGCTTGAACATGCAAATCATTGGCTGCACCTGGGCCATCAGCTGGGCTCGGAGAAACTCCTGGGAAAGGTGGACAAATGCAGGAAAACCACCCAAATCGCTGCCCTCGGGCACTGGGCGGGGAGCTGGGGGCCTGCAGAGTCACCAGGGATCCAACACAGGATGGTGGGGCCTGGTCACAGGTCCGGAACAAGCTGGGGAGTTGTACAGAGTTATTCACAAACGCAGGCTTGGTTTGCTGTGGGCAGGTTTGGGTGCTGGGGGAGCTGCAGAAGTCACTCCCATCGTGGGCAAATTCCAGCTGGTGCCAGAGCTGAGCCCGTGGCAGCAGCACCTTGGTGACAACATCTTTAAGAAAGGGAAAAAAACCAGCTCTGGAAGAGAGGAGTGGGGGAAAAGTCCTGTTAAAGTCAGGGAATCATGGAATGGGCTGGGTTGGAAGGAACATAAAGATCGTGGAGTTCATGGCAAGGACACTTTCCACTATCCCAGCCTGCTCCAACCAGGCCTTGGCCTCTTCCAGGCTTGGGGCAGCCATGGAATAACCCATTCCAGGTCCTCCCCACCCTCACAGCCAGGAATTCCTTCCCAACTTCCCACCTAACCCTGCCCTCTGGCCGTGGGAAGCCATTCCCTGTGCCCTGTCCCTCCAGGCTCTTCATTCCAGGCATCACCTGCACCACCCCACAGGTTCTCCTTGGCCAAAAGAGCTGCAGGCAGCTCCCCAAAACGAGATCCTTGGCATATCTGCTAATTACAGAGTGTCATTAGCGCTGTCTGGTGGAGTTGGACCCCTCAAAGCCATCGCTGAAGCCTCAACCCGAGGCTTAAACAGCTCCTAATTACAGCAAGGCTGAGGCCGATGAGTCTGGCTTATCTCAGCATAGATGACTTGCAGCTGTTGTGGGGCTCCTCAAGGTGATGGAACCTGCAGAGACAGGGGGTTTGTGTGGGGTTTTGTGGGGGTTTTTGTGCATTTGTGTGGGGTTTGTGGGGATTTGTGGGGGGTTTGTGTGGGTTTGCATGGGTTTTATGTGTGTTTGTGGGAGTTTACGTGTGTTTTGGGGGTTTGTGGGGGTTCATGTGGGGTTTGTGGGGGTTTATGTGGAGTTTGTGGGCGTTTACATGGTGTATGGGGGGTTTGGGGCACTTGTGTGCGGTTTGTGGGGGTCTGTGTGGGTTTATGTGGGGTTTGTGGGGATTTATGTGGGTTTGTGGGGGTTTGTAGGGGCCTGTGTGGGGTTTGTGGGGATGTTTGTGGGGGTCTGTGTGGGGTTTGTGGGGATTTATGTGGGTTTGTGGGGGTTTGTAGGGGCCTGTGTGGGGTTTGTGGGGATGTTTGTGGGGGTCTGTGTGGGGTTTGTGGGGATTTATGTGGGTTTGTGGGGGTCTGGGGGGGAGTTGTGGGGATTTATGTGGGTTTATGTGGGCTTATGTGGGTTTGTGGGGGTTTTCATGGGTTTAGATGGGTTTCTGTCCCCACTCGACATTGTCCCCTGAAGAGGCACCTCTGTCCCTGCCCGGAGCACCTGTGACAGCCAGCAGGGATGTGAAGGGGGAGGCTGAGTCCTGCCAGCCCCAGGTGAAGCCACAAAGGGACCCCAGTGCTGGGGCCACCTCCCCTCTTCCAGTGTCACCTCCCCCTCCGTGGCTGCTTGTCCCCACAGGTGCCCTCAAGGCCCAGGTGGCACCTCCTGGGCACTCCCATCTCTCCTGGGAGGAATTCTGTCTGCTCCCACAGCCAGACTCTCCATGTGGATCCTCATTGCTTTGAGGAAAGAGGCAGGAAAGAGATTTCACCCCTCACAACCCCCAGGGCCGATGGTGCCCAAACCCAGAGCCATGCTGGTCACGTAAAATCTCCTCTGAGCAGATCATGGACTCCAAGAATCACAAAATCATGGAATCGTTGAGGTTGGAAAAGCCCTCCATGACCATCGAGTCCACCCTGTGCCCGATGCCCACCCTGTCCCCAGCCCAGAGCTCTGAGTGCCACCTCCAGCCCTTCCTTGGACACCTCCAGGGATGGGGACTCTAAACCCCCCTGAGCAGCCCCTGCCAAGGCCTGAGCACCCTTTCCATGAGGAAATTCCTGCCGCTGCCCAGCCTGGCACAGCCTGAGGCCGTTTCCCCTCATCCTGTGGAGGTTTGAAGCACAAAGCACAGGCTCAACTCTGCCAGAGCCGCCCCTGGGAAGGGCCGAGGTCTGGTGAGGACCCAGGAGCTGGAGCCAGACAAAGAACTTGGATCCATCTGCTGCTGAAGTCATCTCCTCACGCCACGGCTGAGGCAGGGAGCTGGGAGAGCCTTTGAATGGCTGCTGCTGCTGCCGCAGTGATAAATTAGATCACTTTGAGAGCACTTTAGAGCTGGACGGAAAATTCAGTTGCTCTGCTGCCAATTTCATCCTGTAAGTGGAATTAATGCCTCGCTTCAGCTGCACTCTCCAGCCATGAGCAAGGCTCCCCAGCTCCGTCTCCAAGGGGTTTGGCTCTCCGGGAGTTGTGTGCCTGAACCAGCAGAAAGCAAATGGGGGAGAAGCTGCAGGAGCAGGAGCCCATTTTGGCCTTCGAGCCTCAGACAAGTTGGATTTGGGCTGAAAAACCAGGTTTGAGAGCACCTGGGAGGCAGGGCCCGTGCTTGGGTTCTTTCCTTGGAGGTGGCGAAGAGGAACTGTCTGGGAAGGTTTGGAAAGTTGAAGGGGAGACCAAGTACAGAAATCACAGAACATTCTGAGCTGGAGGGATCCTCAGGGATCAGAGTCCAACTCCTGGCCCTGCACAGACACCCCAAAAACCCCACTCTGGGCATCCCTGAGGGCATTGTCCAAACGCTCCTGGAGCTCTGGCAGCCTCATGCCCATTCCCTGAGGAGCCTGGGCAGTGCCCAGCACCCTCTGGGAGAAGAACCTTTCCCCGATCTCCAACCTAAACCTCCCCTGGCACAGCTCCAGCTGCTCCCTGGGGTCCTGTCACTGGTCACAGAGAGCAGAGCTGACCCTCAGGAGGAGCTGCAGCCCCCTCGGTCTTCTCCAGCTGAACAAACCAAGAGCCCTCAGCCACTCCAGACCCTTCCCTTCCCTGCGGCTCCATCAGGAGGGAGGTGAGTGCTTAGTGGGGTTTTTAAAGCTCAAGTTGACACTTAATGGAAAAAACCCACCCCAAACCCTCTCTGTGCCTCCAAACGACACCAGATCTGGACGTGGTTCAAGCTGCTGCCTCACAATGCACCAGAGACCTGGGGCTGGCAGGAGGCCTCAGCTTTGGCATCCTCGGAGCAGAGCAGCAGGACAGCTCCAGGGAGGTGGCACTCGCCAGGCTCGGGACGGGATTTGTGCCTGGAATGCTGGAGGAGGCAGAAGTGGAGGAGGGCAGCTCAGCAGAGCTGGGGTTCCAGGCACGGGGATGGTTTTGGTAGGGGCAAGGAGACCACTGGCTTGGGCTGGAGCACCAGAAATCCATCCTGCGAGTGGGAAAAAGGAAATGCCAGAAGGGACAGGGCGTTCCTGAAGGATGAGACTCGGGAAGCCAGCGTGGATTTATGAGGCTGAGTGTGAGGCCTGTCCCTCTGTCTCGGGGATGTGCTGTTCCCTGCAAGATGCGAGAGCAGAAACTCCCAGATGAACCACGGAATGTTTGGGAAATTGCGTTAGGAAGCAGCTCCAGCAGCTCCTGGTCTGCTTTAATCAATCCTTTTTTTTTTCTTTCTCATTTCCCAGAGCTGGCCTGGCCCCGGTGCAGATGGCCAGTGCTGAGGAGGAGCCCAGAGTGCCAGAGCTGAGGGGGGGAACTGAGGGTGGAGAGTGAGTGGGAGAAGCTCTCTTTTGTTGGCAAAGATTCCTGCCTGGTGCTGGGTGAAGCTCCCAGGAAGATTCCTGCTGCAATTGCAGGCTCAGGGGTTGTTCTCTGGGCAGGCTGGACAGGGACAGGGACAAGGTGGTGCTGTGGCCCCTCTTCCCGGTGCTGAGATGTCCGAGACAGAATCATGGAATTGTTTAGGTGGGAAAAGACCTCTGAGATCACGCTGGCATGAAATGGGGCTGCAGGGAGCTCTGTGACTCTGATTCCTGCTTTATATCTGGATCATGCCGTGGTTTTCCTGGAATTCCTCAGGTTTCGTTCACAGCTTTCCCAGGAGCTCTGTCAGCCTTGTCCCTAAACCTCACGGGGGGGATCTGTGGCATGCAAGGGCTTCCTCCTCTCCGTCCTGGGGCTGGGATTTCTCTGCTCAGCATCCAGGGAAATCTCCCAGGTGAGCCTGACTCCCCACTGGCCGCGTGAGGATGGCAGGGAATTGCTCAGACCTTCTCCCCCCGCTCTGATCCACCCTCCACACCGCAGGCTGAGGGGTCCCAAGTGTCTTTTCCACTTCTCAGTGACCAGGACAAGTCACCTCTGGTGGCTTCAGTGCCCTCCAGTGAAGGGAAATGGGTTTGGGCAGCCCCAAAAGGAGCAGGATCCGGGTCAGTGGTGTTGATGGAGGCTGTTCCAGGCGGGAGCAGGTCCCCTCTGCCCCGGGCCAGGTGTGCAGGGACCTGGGGAGCGACTCCCCGCAGGTGTTAACACCGTGTGGAGCCTTCCCCAGCCCTGTGCTGAAAACTCCTGCCTCATTTACAGCCTCAATGTGCTCGTCAGCTCGTCTGGGTGCGCTCTCAAAGCTCCTCACATCTGATATTTGAAGGATCCTTCGTGTGAGGCACCTGCTCAACTCCAGGCAGTGTAAGAAGCACCAATCCATTTGATAATTAAATGTTTGCTGCCACCTAATTGTCCCTTTCTCCCGGAGCCCAAAGCCTGTCTCCTGGCACTCTCCCCGGAGTGCTGAGCTTCAAAGGGAGCTGCAGAGGAGTTTCTTTTCTCAAAGCACAGGGTAGATTGAAGATGGAGCCATCTCGAAAACTGTCAGGAACCAGATAAGAAACGCCAGAGAACAGCAAACCCAGCGGGCTAATTATAAACAGGCAAATATAGCAGAAAAGCAGATTGCAGCGGGCTGATAAAGTGACAACAGCAGCGACACTGCCAGGGCTGGCGCTCACCTACGAACCCCCGGGCGCTGCTGAGCCTGGGCTCAGCTCTAGACCCCGCTTTGCTCTGCAAATCTGCCCTCTCGGAGCTGGCAGGGCGGCCCAGATCCATATCCAGGGATCAGCTGCGCTCCTCAGCTTGGCTCCAGCCTAAACCAGAGGAGCCCTGGCCTTGGGAATGAGCTGCCTGTGTGCTTTTCCCTGGATTTGCAGGGCATTTCCCTGCTGGGAGCTGCACTCAGGGCTGGCTGTGACCCTGCTGGGAGCTGCTCAGGGCAGAGCTCCCGAGAGGAATTCCAGGGGGGAAATGAGCTCTCAAGAGCTGCCTGGTGGGTTCGTGCCTCCCCGTGCTGAGCAGACGGGCACAATCCCCCAGCTGGCAGCGAGGGGAGCGGGGTTTGCTGGGCTATAAATACAAACACAGGCGCTGGAGATGGCTCTGGAGGCACGAGCCGGGGGGGTGTGCGTGTGCAGGCAGCTCTATTTTCAGCTGCTCCCACCCAGGAAGGCTCTGTAGTGCTTTCAGTTGAACTTTCGGGGTTTTCTATTTTCTCCTTGAGCTTTCCAGGCTGTCTCGAGGGAAACGTGCATGTTAAGAGGGGTGGGATTTGGGAAAGATGTGGAGGGTAAATGACTCCCTGGTGGTGGGGTCAGTGGGGTGTCTGTAGGGCCGAGACTCCACAGAGAGGATGGGGGCAGTCAGCGATCCCAGGATGTGCCGCTCCAGAAGGAGCTGGACCTGTTGCAGTGAGAGGAGGAGGCCACGGAGTGGATCCCAGGGCTGGAGCCGCTCTGCTCTGGGAGAGCTGGGGGTGTTCCCCTGGAGAAGGGAAGGCTCCAGGGAGAGCTCAGAGCACCTTGCAGGGCCTAAAGGGGCTCCAGGAGAGCTGGAGAGGGACTGGGGAGAAGGGATGGGGGGACAGGACACAGGGAATGGCTTTAAGCTGAAAGAGAGGAAATTTAGGTTGGATATTGGGAGGAATTCCTCCCTGTAAGGGTGGGCAGGCCCTGGCACAGGGTGCCCAGAGAAGTTGTGGCTGCCCCTGGATCCCTGGTAGTGCCCAAGGCCAGGCTGGACAGGGCTTGGAGCAACCTGGGATAGTGGGAGGTGTCCCTGCCCATGGCAGGGGTGGGATGGGATGGGCTTTAAGGCCCCCTCCAACCGAAACCAGTCTGGGATTCCATGATTCCATGAATTTCAGCACCCAAACTTGGGGATCAGGGTGTGGTGGAGAGCAAGGGGCACCTCCCTGTGGGATCTATTCCCATTCCTCACCACCAGCCCTCAAGGCAGCAGACCCCCAAACCTGATGATTTCACTGGAGACATCGACTTCGCAGTTGTCTGAATTTGGGTGGGTGGCCCTCCCTGACAGCTCCGGTGATGAGGGGCTCAGCTGAGCTCCTGCACCCCTGCAGGAGGCACCAAGGCTCTGGAATTGGCTCTGCACTGATTGGGAATCAACAGAATCTCCACATCCAACAATTAAATATCCCTGGGCCCACTCAGGAGCGCAGGCTGAGCCTGTGGTGGCTCGGATCATCAAACCCTCTGCAGAGCACGATGTCCCCAGCCTCCAGAATGGTCCTTTCTCTGTGCCTGGAAATCATTTGAGAGGTGGAATCCCGGCATGGCTGAAAGCTGTTCAAAGGATGCAGCGCCGAGGATGATGCAGCCCCTGTGCCGAGGAATATCTGACACTCCCGAATTTTCTGGTGGAGATGGAAGCACGAGGCTGCAAAAACCAGTTCAGGCCAGGGACTGGTGTCTGGGACCCAAACCTTGGGCGTCATCTGCGTCACATCCTTCAAAAAGCCCAATTTTGGCAGGATCCGGTGGGAGCAGATCCAAACATTTTGGTTGCAGCCAGCCCTCGAGAGCAACAGAAAACGATTCTGACTGAAGATTTCCACAGCAAACAGCAAAACATCCCCGAATGGAGACCTCGTGCTCTCCCGACCTGCTTTCCCTCCCTTCCAGAGGAGCGATTTGCTGCCCTCTCCTGCTCGAAGGCAGCCGGGAAAGGGCTGGAAATGGGGTTTTGGGTGTCTGGGCGAGGTGGAAACCCGGCAGGGAAATGTTTGGGGGCAGCCCAGGTGAGCCCAGGGCGTTTTTACCTTTGCCTCGATGAATTCCCCTTGGAGGCATCTCCGGGCTGGGCTGGGCTAGGCTGGCACCCTCAGCCTCCCTGGAGCTACAGCCTGGCACTGCCACCGTGCCAGGGGCACCCCAAGGCACCTCTGGGTGGCCAAACCCACCATCCTTGGCTGCTGTGATGAAGCCGTTGCTGCCCTGCCGCGCGCCGAGCGAGGCTGGAGCGTCTCACTGATGGGAGAGAAGGCCAGATAAGGGCTTTATCTGGGATGTCTCTGTCTGGGAAGAGGAATTGAAGCGTGTTTTTGTCTGGACACCCCACCCCAGGCTGCAGGGGCTGCCTGCCAGGATCCTGTGCCGTTATCATCCCTGCCGTGCTATCGTGTCCCTGGGCTGACAATCTCCTCCAGCCCAAAAAGGAGAAGAAATCAATGGCTTATCAGCTCCAGGCTGCCACATCAAACCTCTCTTCAAGGGGCTTCCCGTTGCTCTGGCAGTTCCAGGGGTAAGGGATGCTGCTCTCATGCATCCCAAGGATATTTGAGTGTGTGGAGTGCTGGGCTGGGAGAGAGATGCTCTCCAAAATGTATTTAGGAAAAATCAGCTGCATTTTCCAAGGCTTTGACAGATGCCGCTGCACCTGGGCCATCAGCTGGGCTCGGAGAAACTCCTGGGAAAGGTGGACAAATGCAGGAAAACCACCCAAATCGCTGCCCTCGGGCACTGGGCGGGGAGCTGGGGGCCTGCAGAGCCACCAGGGATCCAACACAGGATGGTGGGGCCTGGTCACAGGTCCGGAACAAGCTGGGGAGTTGTACAGAGTTATTCACAAACGCAGGTTTGGTCTGCTGTGGGCAGGTTTGGGTGCTGGGGGAGCTGCAGAAGTCACTCCCATCGTGGGCAAATTCCAGCTGGTGCCAGAGCTGAGCCCGTGGCAGCAGCACCTTGGTGACAACATCTTTAAGAAAGGGAAAAAAACAGCTCTGGAAGAGAGGAGTGGGGAAAAGACACAGGAACAACTCTGCAGGTGGCAGCCCCAAATTCATCTGAGATTTGGGGTTGCCACCCACCGAGGTGAAGGAGGAATTGCTGGCAGCAGCCCCAGGGGTTAAAGGAGTTGCCAGGGGTTGTGCTTGTGCCTTTGGGACCCCTCAAGTCTGACTCAGGCAGGAATGACCTCCTGGGAAATGGTCCTTGCTCCGGTGGAAGATCCTTCCAGACCCAGGTATGTCTGACCTCCACATCTTCCCAGCCTCCAAACCGATCCCTTCTGCCCCTAAGAGCCACTCCCTGCACTGCCACAGGCTGTCACAACGTCCTCTGAAGCCACTTGTGTCCTGTTTGCTCCAAACCCTGGCTAATTTGTCCATTATTATGAGGTTTATCCACTCCCTGGTGGCTGGTTTCACTCCAGCTGTTCCCACTCCTGGCTCCCTGGCACTCAGCCAGAGCTGATGGGATCTGTGTGAGGATTTTAGGCTGGGCTCTCCCTGAGACCCCCTCTGCTCTGCTCCCCACCTGACCGGTGCCACCCGTGGACCTTCACGCCTGCAGAATTCCTCCTTTAAACAGATTCCCGGTGCTCTCTGGGGCCACGCGGGTTTGTTTGGAATTTTTATTCGTGTTTGTGAGAGAGAATTCCCACCAGGAAAACCCATGCCCATCATTTCTGATAAAGCTCTGCAGTCCCTGCCTGGCAGCCTGGTTCTGCATCATCCACTGACAGCTCTTCACCTGGTGAGGAATTCATTCCCTCGGAGATGGAGCTGCAATCAACCCCCTCAAGCCTGGAGCCCCTGGGCCAGCTTTGGCCGAGTCCTTTGGTGGTTTTGCAGGAGTTCACCGATTTGGGATCTCTCCCACCCTCCCAGCTCCCTCAGACCTTCTGTGGTTCCAGGGTGGATTAAGCACAGGGGGATTAGAGTGGAAGGGATGTGGCAGAGGAGGCTATTTCTGTCTTGGCTCAGCTCTGCGCTCTGCTGAGTGCCTGATCTCAGCTGCGCTGTGCTGCTGCCCGTGGGTGTGCAGGGAACAGGCCCCACAAGTGTTAATTGGGGTGGGTTATTATCTGTAATAAGAGCAGAGCCTGTGCTGTGTGCTCCAGGCAGGGACTGTGCACGGCAAGAGCCCATTCCAGGGCTGGGGATGGACTCGTGGAGCCCTTGCCCTTCTTCCTCATCTGCTCCCCTCGTGTCCCGTGAAGCCCCACTGGTGTGGGATTTGCACAGTGGGGAGCTCAGGAATCCTGAATTCATGGCGCTCCCAAGCACATCCCATCCCTGCAACATCCTCCCACCAACCCCTGGGCACATCCAAGCCCCCAGGACACCACACCCAGGCCAAAAACCCTCTTCAGCCTCTGCCACAGTGGGAAACATTGGGAATGTTCCGTGGGCCTGAGCCTGGGGAGGTGCCTGTCCTGGAGACGCAGCGCCCCAGCAGCACCAGCACAGCACCAGTTGCAGCCCTGGGAGGGACTGGGGTGTTCCCCGTGCCCTGGGTGCCTCTCCCAGGGCAGCTCAGGCTGTCACAGGCAGGGCACAGATGGGACTCGGTGTCTCACTGTGCTTCGTGCTCTCCCCCGCAGCTGCTCCCTCCATTCCCGAGCCTTTGGAAGCGGCAGAAGGACACGACTCTGCCTCGGTGCCGTCACCGAGGCTTGGCAAAGGCGTTCAGTCAGACAGAGGCGAGGCTGGGGTGTCCCTGAGGATGGAGCAGCCTGGGAACTGCTGCCAGGAAGATTCCCAGGTATTGGTACTGACAGGACCGAGAGGGTTTCCCACACCACCAAGGCAGAGCGTGGAAACAGCCAAGCCCTGGAGCTCCAAGACAACAAACCCCAGCTGTGCAGGCACCAAGAAGGATGAGATATGAGGCAGGGAGAGAATCAGGTCAAGGAAACCAGGAAAAAATAATCGGAGAGGACTTGGAGGGGAACTGGACGTAAAAAGCTATGAAGTCACCTCATTTCAAAGCCTGGATAATTCACAGAGTCTCGGGGACAAAGCTGGAGAGTTTTGGTCTGCAGGATCAGCCCAGCCTCAGGAGTGGGGCCCTGCTGGTTAAACACCAACACCTCACCTGCGGTCCCACCTGGCCTCATCAGGGTGGGCTGTCAGCACTGAAGGGTGTCAGCCCTGAGGGGCACAACTCCACCAGAATAAAGCCCTGAACTTGGGGAAACCTCGCTGGCTGCTGGCCCCGGGTGATTGGAAGCGCAGAGAGCAGCCTGTCAGGAGGTGACAGGGAAGGGAAGGCAGCCAGGGCAGCCTGGAGAGCCGATGTGGAAGCTGAGGACACGGATTTGGATGGTGGCAGAGAGCTGCACCTTTGCCTTGGGCTGATGCTCCCGCCAGAGGCTGCTGAGCACGGAACAGCCCCGCTGGGAGCGGGGCCGGGACTCGTCTGTCCCTGAGGCACCGTCTTGGCCCTGGGGACACTCCCGGAGTGTCCTGCGGGCTGCAGCTCCGCCTGCAAACGGAGATGTCAGAGCCCGGCTGTTTCCAGGCACAGGAGAGGTGAAATGCCGTGTCCTCCTGCCATCCTGCCCCGAGGGAGTCACCAGGACGGCCGGCATCTCCCTCGGAGGGTGACCGCACTTCCAGGTGCCACCTGCCACCGAGGCGGTGCCACACGATCGGGGGGCGATGCCTCTGCCCCATCCGGGAGGACACTCTGCGGACACAGCTCCACAGGGAACGTGCTGCTGCACATTCAGCAGTTCCCGAGCTGGGCAGCAGAGCTGGGGCAGGGAATGAGGGGGTCCCTGAGGATGTTCCATCCTGTTGGAATTCTGAGCTGTGCCCCACGTGTGCTCCTGGCCAGATGCTGAAGCTCCCAGAATCCAGGCACTGCATCCACGCCCCGAGAGCTGTGAGATCGCCGTGTTTGCAGCCAGCCCTTGCTCTCCTGAGCTCCTCTGGGCTTTCCCTGACAGCCTCCCCGGCCCTTTGTTTCTGTTTTTGTCGGAGCTTTCCTATGCGAATGTTTGAGCTTGTTTATCTGTTTCAGCTGAAAAACTCCACAAGCCCCAGCAAAATGCTAATAAGAAGCATTAGCTGCAGTTAATTGAACTGCTTCTGTGATCCTCATAATTATCTCCTGGTACAGCACCTACCCCGAGAACAGCAGGATGGATGCCAGAGATAATCAGATAGAAGATCTGGGAAAAACATTTAATTTTCTTATCCAAATTAAGATTTTTTTCTTGGATTGATTACCTCACTAAATATTTGCTGTTGAGAGCAAACCAGGCTGGTGCTGGTGGGGACTGCAAAGGGAATGATGGGTGCTCAATTATTTACAGCCTTGCTTGGCTGGCTGAGTGTGCGCCAGGAATGCAAAGGGAGCTGTCGCCGGGAATCTCGCCGGAGATTTTTCACCGGGAGTAAAACGCAGGCAACGACGAGGGGGAACATTCTGCCGAGTCAAACGCTGAAAGCTGCCCGGTGACAAATTGAGCTGTCAGCAAGGCTTGATGATCACATCCAGAGCACCCCAGCCTTTCCTCAAACTCCTGGAGTTTGTAGACCAGGAGCAAATATTGGCTCAGTGCAGAGCTCGGGGGTCAGCAGGTGAGAGCGCCTGCAGTGCCTTTAGAAATCTCGTCACTAAATGCAGCAACTTTGTCCCAGCCTGGCTCGTGCTCCCTCGATTGGCTCATCCCTGCGTGGGGCTGGACGTCCCCCACGCTCAGCAGGTGGGAGCTGTCACACCTTGTCCTGATCCTCCGCGGATCTCCGTAACTCAGAGCCAGCTCAGCGCCACCAAAACCAGATTTATCAGCGGTGCAAATCCTCACCCCCACTTCAGGAGCGCGGTCCGGGGGAAACGGAGGCACAACAGGTTTGCAAGGGAAGCAAAATCCGTGGATTCTTCAAAGCAGGAGAAGGGGGATTTGGCAGCAGTGGATATTAATAGGCTCTGAAATATGGGTTGCTGTTTAGGAAGCTGAAATATCAGTGAGAAGCTGTGCAGCCAGGGAGAACTGGCAGGGCTGAGAGTTTCATACACACACACACACACACACACACACACACACACACACACAAACATGTATATACACATACAGATAGATATTTATTAAAAGGGAAAGGAATCCTTGCAGTGGCATTGCAAATCTCACTGGCCGCAGATGCTAAAAGGGTCATTAAACATCTGGGAAAGCTTAGAATCCCAGACTTGTTTGGGTTGAAAGGAACCTTAAAGGTCATCCCATCCCATCCCTGCCATGGGCAGGGACACCTTCCCCCACCCCAGGCTGCTCTAAGCCCTGTCCAGCCTGGCCTTGGGCACTGCCAGGGATCCAGGGGCAGCCACAACTGCTCTGGGCACCCTGTGCCAGGGTCCTACCACCTTCTGAGTAAAGAATTTCTGCCCAATATCCAATCTAAGCCTCCTCTTTGGCAGTTTGAATCCGTTCCCCCTTGTCCTGTCAGTGAATTTAGGAGAGGCAGGGTAACATCACCCAACATTCCCAGCAGAACAGGAACGATGTGAGCCCTAGGCTGGGGCTTGGGGGGCTGTGGAGAGATCCTGCCCCTTCCCATGGGGCTGGCAAAGCCTGTCCAGAGCTGCTGATCAGGACAAACCCTCCAGAGGATCTGGGCTCCTTGCCAGTGTCTGGCTGCACTGGCCCGTGCCAGTCCCAGCTGTGGAGTCCAGCCTGGGTCTGGATGTGCTGCTGAGGCCCCATCAGCAAAGAGCCCCATCCCTGCTCCTCCTGCTGCTGCAGCCCTGGCTCATGTTTATTCATCCTATTAAGGTGTTTCTATTCCTCCAATCCGAGAATTATCCAGGCAAGATGACAAAAAGCACCTGCTAATATTAAGCATATAATTATGACAAGGATATGATTGGAGTGAGGAGGTGCTGGTGAGTCTGAGAAAGGGAACTGGGTTGGACCTTAAGCTGCTTTTAGGCCTCGTTTGAAGTTACTGGAGGGATCTGTGTGTTTATTTGTATTTTCCACTAATGGGGGTTTTTATCCTGCTCAGCTGGAGGGAGGAACAGCGGGAGCCTGGCGGGGCTGGCTGTGCTGGTGGCCTTTCTGCCTGTGTTGATTATTGTGGCTCCGTGTGAGTTTGTGTGTGTTGGCAGCATAGGCTCAGCCTGTCCCCAGAACAGGGACGTGGAGCCTGGGCTCTGCAGGATGCAGCAAATCCAAACCCCCACTCCTGTTCCCCCTGGATGCTCGTGCTGGACTTGGGGAACCCAAGGGATGGCGAGGAGCAAAGGATCAGGTGGCTGCATGTTCTCAGGAAATTCGTGTTTGTTGTGGATGAGCTTTGCTTGCCCTGGCAGGACACTCCCTGGGCCAGTCTGCACCTGGAAATCTTCCATAAACTGCCCCAAAAAGGGGTTCAGAGATGCTCTCTGTGACCCCCCTCACCGCAGGGCTGAGCTCTGCGGGCAGGGAGCGCCTTTCCCTGTGCTGAGCCATTCCTGGGCTCCTTCAGCTGCCTGGTCCTGGTCCCCGGCTGAGGAGCAGAGCCTCCTCCTCTGGCTCCTGAACCTCCCGGGCCATCCCCCGCAAAGCTCCAGAGCCCAAATCCCGCTCAGTTCCTGCCTTTAACACCTCACTTCAGGCAGGTCAGAGGGGACTCTCCAACAACATTTTGGACTAATCCCTTCGTTTTGGCTGCAGGAACAGCCCAGCGAGGCCCTGGGTAAACTGGCCCCACGGGCCTTGTGATAACTCTGTTTTATTTTCTCAAACCTCCCCCTGTTTGGCTGGCCCTGGACCTCTCATTCCCTGCTCTGCCATGGGCTCTGCCTGGAGCTTTGCTTGGGATGAGAACCACAGAGCAACAGTGGCCCCGAGTGGGCGTGGGAGACAGAACAGCCACAGCACGAGGGGAGGAAATTAATGAGGAAATTCATTACTGACTCACCATAAAGCTCCCTGGCACGGGAAGAAATCCAGCCCTGAACAGGAATTTGGGTTGTGGATCTTCAAAGACTCTTCCAGCACGGCTCAGGTGGAGCTGGAAAGGGAAAGGGGAGGTGAAAGAGCAGTTCAGCCTCTTCTGGCACAGTGTCACCTGCAGGGACCTCTCCTGCCACCTGCAGAGCCCCAGGGCAGAGGGGACACCCAGCACCCACCCAGGCTCTCGTGGTCATTTGTCCACCCACGAGTGCCACCAGGCTCTGGTCCTACAAACCATCCACGAGAGGTTTTGGATACCTGTGAGCAACCCCTTCTTGTCGGCGCCCTCCAAAGTCACCCCATTCCCATCCCTGGGCTCCCACCTTCCCTGGAGGAGAGGAGGAAGCGGTTCTGCCACTCCTGCTCAGCACCAGCAGGGCCGTGGCTGCCGAGGGAGAGGGAAGCGCGGAGTTAATCACCTTCATTAACAACGCCGCGCCTGGAGTTAGAAATTTAAAAGTCAATTTGCACGGGAGAGGTGTGGTATGGGCAGGGCTGTGACTGAAACAGCGGTGTCGTGTGAGCTTTGCTTTCCAATCTCCCAGGAATCAGTGAAACTTCCATGCTTCTGACATCCTTTTGGACCCGTATTTGTGGTGTCCTGGATGTGACTGGGCTGGGGGTGCTGCCCAAAAGCAGTTTGGCCTCAGGGGCATCCTTGGCAATGTCTTTTCGGGGGGGAAAGAAAAAAAAAAATCCCAATTCTTCATCTTCTTCCCCACGGGCCGGTGTAAGCAGAGCAGAAACTGCCGCACCTTCCTCAGGAATTTATGGGATATGGGGAAGGAATTCCGCCCTGGGAGGGTGGGGAGGCCCTGGCACAGGTTATTCCATGGATGCCCCATCCCTGGAAGTGTCCAAGGCCAGGCTGGACGGGCCTTGGAGCAGCCTGGGTGGATTCCGAGCACATCCCAAGGGATCCCAGTGAGTCCTAGAAGATCCCAGCAGACTCCAGGGGATCCCAGAGTGTTCCAAGGGATGCCAACAGATCCCTAGAGGATCCCAGAGGGTCCCAGTGAGTTTCAGCAGATCCCAGTGAGGCCCAGCAAATCCTAGCATCTCCCAATGGATCCTACCAGATCCTAGTGGGTTCCAGCAGATCCCAGTGTGCCCCAGAGGATCCCAGCGGGTCCCCAGGGGTCCCAGAGGATCTCAGTGTGTCCCAGAGGATCCCAGTCTCTCCAAATGGATCCCAGCAGATCCTGGTAGGTCCCAGTCAGTTCCAGAAGATCCCAGCATCTCCCAATGGATCTCAGCAGATCCTAGTGAGTTCCAGCAGATCCCAGTGTGCCCCGGGGATCTCAGCGTGTCTCAGCAGATCCCAGAGGATCCCAGCAGATCCCAACAGCTCCTAGCAGATCTCAGCAGATCCCAGTGGATCCCAGTATCTCCTGGTGGATCCCAGTAGGTCCCAACGGATCCCCGCAGGCCCCAGGGGATCCCAGCAGGTCCCACTGGATCCCATCAGGTCCCACCGGATCCCAGAGGATCCCAGGAGGTCCCAGCTGATCCCAGCAGCTCCCACCGGATCCCAGAGGATCCCAGTAGGTCCCAGTGGATCCCGGATGATCCCAGTATGTCCATGGGGATCCCAGAAGGTCCCGGGGGATCCCAGCGGGCCCCAGGGGATCCCAGTAGGTCCCAGCAGATCCCAGCGTGTCCCACCGGCTCCCAGCTGATCCCAGTAGGTCCCGGGGGATCCCAGCAGGTCCCAGTGGATCCCAGAGGGCCCCAGGGGATCCCAGTAGATCCCACCAAATCCCAGCGGCTCCCAGCGGATCCCAGCGGCTCCCAGTAGGTCCCAGCAGATCCCAGCGGATCCCAGCGGCTCCCGGCGGCTCCGGGCGCTCCTCAGGCGGGGAAGGGCCGCGTTCCCCGCCCGGGCCCGGCCCCGCTCCCCCCCGGGCCTTTGTCCGTGCCCGGCCCGGCCCCATCCCCATGGAAACCCGGCCCGGCGGAAAGGGCGGACGGCGGCGACAAAGGAGCGGGGGCGGGACGGGGGCACCGCCGGGCCCGGCTGGGCCTGGAGCCCCTCCGAGCTCCAGAACCCCCGTCCTGCTCCGGGGAACACCGGGAAAGAAACGCCGGGAAAGAAACACCGGGAAAGAAACACCGGGAAGCAGCGAGGGGACGGACGGGAAGGCGCCGGGAGAGCAGCGAGCCCTCGGGGTGAGGCGCGGCCTGCGCGGGACAGGGGGTGCGGGGGGGCAAAAAACCACCCCGAGTGAGGGGATTTTTTTAAGGGAAACAGGCGAGAGCTGAAATATTGAGATTAGAAGGTGGCAGGGGTTGGAAGGGACTTTTTTCCAGCGCTTAAAGGGGCTCCAAGAGCGCTGGAGAGAGACTTTGGGAAAGGGCGTGGAGTGTGGGACAAAGGGGGATGGCTTTAAGCTGAGGGAGGGGAGGTTTAGGTGGGATTTTGGGAAGAAATTCTTCCTTGTGAGGGCGGGGAAGGCCTGGCACAGGTTATTCCATGGCTGCCCCATCCCTGGAAGTGTCCAAGGCCGGGTTGGATGGGGTTGGAGCAGCCTGGGACAATGGAAAGTGTCCCTGCCCATGGTGATCCTGGCTCCCTTCCCACCCAAACCATCCCTCGATTCCTTGAGCAGGGCCAGTGCCCGTTTATAATTTTCCAGTTTGTGGCTGGGATCCAACCAACTCTCCCAAAACATCAGAAAACATCAGCTTCTCTCCACTGCTTTTATCCCTGACGGTTTTTGCTTCAACCTGCGATGCAAAAATATCCCCTCTGGGGATTAATGTCCAGCAAAACGCACACAAATCATTTGTGTGGGGCACTCGAGGTGCTTTTCAAAAGACCACATGCTCAGAAAAGTAGTCAAAAGGTAGAAAATCAGCCACTTGCCCAGCAAGTTTCAGCACAGCCACCGATGCCAGCTCATGGCACTGATGGCAAAAGCTCCCAAAATTCTGTCTGTATCTCACGCGATCGTTATCAAAGGAGCAAAATGCAGGAGTTACTGATAAATGTTTTTTAGATGAGCCCAGTCCCAAAGACTAAGCAAGGCTCAGGCACTGGAGAGCTTAAAAATACCTATGATATGGTCAAACCCAGAACAAGACACCTGGCTGCCTTTTGGGTGCTTCTGAAATGGCTTGCAAAGGAAGGAAAAGGCATTACAAATTTAGGAAAAAAATAAGAATATACCTATTGAAAGGAATTGGGGAAGAACCTTCACCATCAGACATTTATTAGTAGATTTTTGGCCTGAATCACACAGCTTTACCCTCTGCTTGCTGCCTCTGGCTCTTAGGTGGCTCTTAGAGAATTTTTATTGGGGAACTGGGTGCTTGTACCAATAAAGCCTTGTGGTTGTATTTATATTTATTTATAAAACCTTTCTCTGTGGATACCACAAAGCAGTCATAGCTGTGATAGGGATTTCCTGTCGCTGTTTCTTTGGGTGTGCAGAGGATTTCTGGGTCTCCTGGCACTGCTGATGCTGCCCTGGAGCAGCTTCAGGTGAAGTGGGTCTTAAAGCTCCATCACTCATAAAATTGCTCAGAGTTTTGTCTTCCCAAAGGCCTTTCCCAGCTGTTTATGAGGTGGTAAATTCTCTGGGTTCACTCTGGGCCACTGCATCCTTGCTCATGGCTCCTGTTCTTCCTGTCTGCAACAAATGATTTGAGGCTGGGAGGTGACCAGGGATGAGCAGGGGGACAGTCAGCAGCTTTTTCACTCCTGACACATTTCTGTGTGCTGGGGACACGTCCCTTCCCTCTCTGTGTCCAAACAGGGATGTTCTGGCTCAGGACATGCTCCTCCCACAGAACGGGATGCACTGGCCTCCCCCAGCACCAAAACCAGCCTTGTGCTGCTCCCTTCAGTCTCTGCTTCCCAAATTTGCCACACCTGGAAGGAGTAGAGGGACAGTTGGGACCTCAGGGGAGACTGACTGGGTTATTGAAGGTACAGAAACACTTGGCAGGTGCCCCCAGGCCTCCAGAGCTGCGTGTTGGGATGAGGATGAGGCTCTGGTGCTCTCCTGGCAGTGCTGCTGCTCCTCTGGCACATCCTTACAGCCCCAACTTTCCCTGGCAGAAATGTGGCATTTTCATCAGGCCATGCTCAGACTCCCAGTCCTTTCCCGGGTTTGGTGCAATTAGGGCTGAGGGGAGCTCCAGGCAGGAGGAATGAGGGTTCCTTCAAACCTCTGATTCCGGGGATGTGGCTGCCCATAAAGCCACAGCCATTCTTCTGAGAGTTTTGTGCTATTTAATTAGTCATCTCCAGATTTTCTGCTTGCTGGTGACTTCAAAGCTGGCACTTTTGAGGTGCAGCCTCCCAAAATCATGTTGAAAGCTGGTGTCTTCATCCCCCAGAATGAAGGAACACACAGTCACAGGCTGTGGGAGATTTTTCTTCTTCCTTTAGTGCTTTATTCCTTTGTCTAAGATTTTTTTCTATGACATTTTTAGGCACAGCCTTTGCTCACCCTGCAGATGGGTGTTTTCTGGACTTTGAGTTTTCTCCAGGTCCCAGTTTTCTCCAGTGTGATCACAGCTGGTTCACAGAGGGATTTCTTTCAAGGATTATCAATTTAGTGGGTTATCTTTTGCAGCAGGAAGGGGTTTTCTGATAGAATTTCAACCCCTGTCTTCTTTCCCACCATTCCAAGGTGGATTTTACTTGTCAAGACAACCGTGAAGCTTTCCATGAGTACAAGGAAAACCAAATCCTTTGGGTTTGCATTAGGTGTGCTGAGGTTGTCAGTGCTGTGCCTCTTCAGCACCACACAACTTCACAGCCCAGCCTGGGCAAAAGTCAGGTCCTTGCCAGCCCAGGAGGGAGGCAGGGATTTGGCTCAGGATTGATTCTCTGGGATTTTAGCCATGAGCACAGAGGTGCCCCAGCCTGAGGCAGGAAGGACAGGCACTGAGGAAAGCAGGGATGCAGCAGGAGCTTGTCCTGTGCAGGTGGAACCCACGTGCTGTGATCTTCACCCTCTAAACATGGGTGTTTGGGGGGGTTTCTCCTCAGTTCTGAGCTTCTGGCCGTGGTTCCACTGCGGGGTGAATCTCCTCTTGTTTTATTCCTGCTCTGGGCTCTTCTCCGCCAGCAAGAGCTGCCTGAGGTTGGATCTTCAGGTCGCATTGACCCCGAGGCAAAAGCTCCTCGTGTCAGGGAATTCCTTGTCTTGGATTGCACTTAACATCTCCCCTTTCACGGGAATCGAGGCCGTGCTTGGGAGCAAAGAGCAGCCTGAAATTTGTGCCGTTCAGGGATTCCAAATGCGCTCGTTCCCAGCCAGGGCTCTGTGACAGAGTTTGATCAATTGTTAATAGGTCAGTGGCTGTAAATGGACCTTTCCTGTTGTTTTGACATTGTCTTCATTTTTTTTCCCCAACAGAAGAGGCACAGTGTTTCTTCATTAAAGCCTTGATTGACAGCTTGCTGAAAGGGAACCCACGGTAGCTGCTTTTCCTTTCATTTCTCTGCTCAAACCTCAGGTTTTCGGCGTTTTTTCACCCCGACAAGCAGAGCTCCCCTCACCATTGTCAGTGCTCTGAGCTAAATCCTCTTTCATCTTTATCCCTTGGCTTCTGCAGCGAGGAGGATGCTGTGCTGATGATGCTGAGGGAGATGCAGCAATGAACTCTGCTCCAGGATTTAGCTCTGCCCTCAGCCGAGCGCCGGGGATGCTGCAGAAAGGTTGCCAGAGAGGCGGATACCAGCCTGCATCCAGGTTTTTGCTGCGTCCCTGCTGCTGAGCGAGATATGGATCATCCCCAGGATTATTCCTGCCGTGTCCCTGCGGAAGGAGGGGACGCTGGAGGTGCTGCCGTGCCGGGGAGGTGCCGGTGGGTGCCGGACCCTGCGGCGCTGTGGATTTTTCAGTTCTGGAGCCGACGCTCCCCTCACGGTGAGGTCTCTGTGGCGCAATGGACGAGCGCGCTGGACTTCTAATCCAGAGGTTCCGGGTTCGAGTCCCGGCAGAGATGATCTCCAGGCAGGTGTCTGTTTTATTTTAGTGCCATTTCCCTCCCAGGTCCTGATCCGTTACATTTATAACGCCCCCGAGGGTTTGCATGGGGAGGGAACGACTTTTCCCGGCACGGCTGATGGATGCAACATCCCTGTGCTCCCTTCTCCATCATTTCTCCTCCATCATCTCCCCCTTCCCTCGTTCCCTTTGGTATCTCCTCCAAGCAGGTGTTTTAACCCCACGTGTCCCCCCAGTGCTGTGCCAGATTTGATACCTTCTTCTTAATGGGAGTGCTGGTCTCTCCAGTAGGGCCCGGCTGGAGGGCAGTGGGTCAGAAGCTTCTGGTGGTGTTTCCTGGGATAAATGGGGTCATTTTTTTCACAGGTGGGGCCAGAGAAGTGTAGGTCTCTGACCTGAATGTCCACCGTGGTAAATTTGGGTAACCCAATGCTCCCCACCCGGACCTCTGTACTCTGAAATGGTTTTAAACTGCCAGAGGGCAGGGTTAGATGGGATATTGGGAAGAAATTGTTCCTTGTGAGGGTGGGGAGGCCCTGGCACAGATTATTCCATGGATGTCCCATCCCTGGAAGTGACCAAGGCCGGGTTGGATGGGGCTTGGAGCACCCTGGGATAGTGGAAGGTGTCCCTGCTGTGGCAGGGGTGGGACAGAACAAACTTTAAGATCCCTCCCAACCCAAACCATTCCCTGACTCCATGCTCTCTGCACAGTTGCCAGCCCCAGGATACTCTCCCATTGACTGGATTTCTGGTCTCCAGTGGAAAACCAGTCCATCTCCATCACTGGGCTTGGCTTGTTTCTTGTTCTCCTTGTGGTGTCCATGCAAATGCTGGAAATGCTCAGCCTGTGTGGAGAGCCAGGCCCTGGTGGTGCTGGAAGTTCTGCCTGCATGTTCATCATGGCAGAGGTGTCATGTCCATCACATCCAGGGGGGAAAGACCAGAAAATTATTCAGAGAAAGAGAAAATACGTGGGCAGTGAGCATGGGACACACCCAAAGGAAAACTGGGTAGGAAGGAGGGGAGAAAGGGCAGATTCTGCAGAGATCACTTGTGCCTTCAGCAGATGGGGAATGAAATATCTTCATTTGCGTTTTGGGACAGAGGCAGCGAGAAAACTGAGATTCCAGTTTAGCTGTGGTTCCACTGGGAAGGGCTGGAGCTCCTCTTCCCTAGACAGGAGTGTGGAAGAGCTCAGGAGCAGATCCTTGGTGTTACCAGGTGTGTTCTCCTCCTGCTGCTGTGTCTGGGAACCCCAGAGTGCCACAACCCTCAGGTTCAGGTAGCCCTGGGGTTCAGGTACACCCCAGGCCAGGGCAGGTGACTCCTGGGACCCCCTGAATTCAGGCACCAGAGTTGTCCCCGCCTGTGTGGGATGAGCTCTGTTCATCACCTCACCTGTGTGAGGAGGACACAGAGCTCCTCGTGTCTCTCAGCTGCATTTTTGATCTCCCTCAGTTTCTTTTTCAGAAGGTCCTACAGCTCCTTTTCGGCTTTTCCAGAATTTCCATTGGCTCCATAATCTTCCCAAACCTTCAGCTCCCCTCTTATCTCACCAGGTCACCCTCAGGTGCGCTGCCCGTGAGGTGAGGAGGTGTGAAGATTCCTGTTCCCCTGCAAAAAGAGAAATTCTCATTTAGAAAGGAAAAAGATCAGCCAAATGTGCTCAGGAAGGTGAGGAAAATGAGGAATTAGTGCCATTCCCTGCAGGACACAAACACTGGCACTCACTCGAGTTACACCTGGCCTGTCACTGCTGCAGGGTGTTGTTCCCAGTGAGGGAACTCTTCCTGGGATTTTGGCAATGACCACGTGTGCAAACACAGTTCAGAAGCAGTTCCCTGCTAATTATCCCCCATTCCCCATCAGAATCAGGAAGGCTTTGCTTTCTGCCCCTGGAACATTCCGAATTCCCTACAAAAAGGATGTTTGGGATGCCCTATGCTGAAGAGGGGGCTTGCACAGAATCTTGTGTTTATCCCTCCAGACCTCGGGCAGCATCAGGCTCCCAGGAATGAATCCCCACCTGGAGGGACAGGGAATTGGTCTAAGAGATCCCCAAACCCTTCCCTGTGGGGCCAACACAAGCGGTGGAACGATCCCATGGCAACCCTAGAACTGAGAGAAATGGGGGAATTCTCCCCTGGGAACCCTAGAACCAACAAATACAAGGGAATTCTCCCCTGGAAATCCTAGAACTGGCAAAAAGGGTGGAATTTCTCCCATGGCAACCCTAGAACCTAATAAAACCAGTGGGATGATCCCATAGCAATCCTAGAACCAACAAAAACAATGGAATTCTCCCCTGGTAGCCCTAGAACTGACAAAACCAGTGGAATGTTCCCCTGGAAATCCTAGAACCGACAAAAAGGGTGGAATGCTCCCCTGGCAACCCTAGAACCAACAAAAATGGTGGAATGATCCCATGGTGACCCTAGAACTGAAAAAGTGGTGGAATTCTCCTCTGGTATCTCTAGAACCGACAAAAATAGTGGAATGATCCCCTGGCAACTCTAGAACTGGCAAAAAGGGTGGGATTCTTCCCTGGCAACCCTAGAAGCAAACAAAACCAGTGGGATGATCCCATGGCAACCTTAGAACCAACAAAAACAATTGGAATTCTCCCCTGGTAGCCCTAAAACCAACAAAACCTGTGGAATGTTCCCCTGGAAATCCTAGAACCAAATAAAATGGAATGATCCCATGGTGACCCTAGAACTGAAAAAGTGGTGGAATTCTCCTCTGGTATCTCCAGAACCGACAAAACCAGTGGAATGTTCCTCTGGAAATCCTAGAACCGACAAAAAGGGTGGAACATTCCCCTGGCAACCCCAGAACTGCCAAAGACAATGGAATGTTCCCCTGGCAACCCTAAGTCCAACAAAAAACAACGGAATGCTTGTTTGACCAGCCTAGAACCAACAAAAACTCTGGAATGTTCCCCTGCCATCCCCAAAACCAACAAAAATTGTGGAATGCTCCTCTGGAATCTCCTTTCCCGTGGGCTCTGGAGTGTTCCTCCTGCCCAGCAGGTTGGACACCTCTGCTTCCCCCTGGTTCAGCACCCACCCCAAACAGGGCCAGGGCAGTGACAGGGCTGTGACATGAGGGGACAGTTTGGGGCTCTGTGCCCCTGATCCTTGAGGAATTTTTAACCCTGCTCCTCCTCCCTGCTCTCCCCCCTCACGGCTTCCCAGAGCCACCCCAGATCCAGCACGGATGCGGTGCCTGGCAGGAGGGGTTGGGCTCTCCCAGGAGCTCCCAGGGTTTGGGGGGGTCAGGTTTATCTCTAAATAAATTCATAATTTCTGGCTGTTTGGTCATTTAATGCCTGTGCCGGGGGTGGGGGGTGGAAAACCCCCCAGCCTGGGCACTGCCAAGGGGCTCTGAGGGGTCTGTGCCAACCCCAGGAGCTTTGGGGAGGCCAGGGACAGGTGCTGCACCTACCCTGGGCAGCAAAAACATGGGTAGGGTGGGGGTCTTTGGTGTCCTGGGGGGTGGAGGTGGGGTCTCTCTTGGATTTGGGGGTCTCCAAAGTATGGGGCAGTGGAGGTGAGGAGGTCTGGGGAGCTTGGGGTGGTCATGGGGCGGCGTCTCTGGAGGAATGGAGGAGGGAGTTTCCCCTGTATGGGATGATGAAGGAGGGGGGGTCTCCGCTGCCCTCCCTGGGGGATGGACATGGGGGTCTCTGTTGTTGTGGAGGTCTCTGCTGGACTTGGGGGTCTTCAGAGCACGGGGTGGTGACACTGAGGGGTCTCTGGAGTGTGGGATGCTCCAGAGGCCCCAGGGTGAAGCTTCAGAGACCCCCAAAGGCTCAGAAACTCCACGAGGTGAAGTGGCAGGGGGTCTCTGCTGCCCTGGGGATGGAGGTGGGGGGTCTCTGCTTCCCAAAGGAGAACAGGGGTCTCCCTTGTCCTGCTGGATTGAGGTGGGGGTCTCTGCTGAATGGGACGATGAAGGAGGGGGGTCTGCAGTGTCCTGAGGAGCGGAGGCAGGAATCTGCACAGAATGCCATGCGGAGTCTGGTGGGTCTCAGCCGCGCTGGCAGCGGAGTGGGGGGTCTCTGCTCTGAGGGGTGATAAACAGGGGGGGGTCTCCGCTCTGTGGGGTGATGGACAGGGGGTCTCTGCTCTGAGAGGTGATGGACACGGCGGGCGGGAAGCAAAACTGCAAACTCCGAGCAGGTCCTGTCTCCCTCCAAACCCGCGATCACTCCCAAGGGCTCCTTTAACGCGCGGGGCGGTCCCCGGGCGGTTCCGGGGCGGTTCCGGGGCGGTTCTCGGGCGGTGCCGGGGCGGTCCCGGGGCGGTCCCCGGGCGGTTCTCGGGCGGTTCCGGGGCGGTCCTCGGGCGGTCCCGGGGCGGTTCTCGGGCTGTTCCGGGGCGGTCCCCGGGCGGTCCCAGGGCGGTTCCGGGGCGGTTCCGGGGCGGTCCCCGGGCGGTTTTCGGGCGGTTCCGGGGCGGTTCTCCGGCTGTTCCGGGGCGGTCCCCGGGCGGTCCCGGGGCGGTTCCGGGGCGGTTCTCCGGCTGTTCCGGGGCGGTTCCGGGGCGGTCCCGGGGCGGTTCCGGGGCGGTCCCGGGGCCGTGGTCGGGGCCGGTCGCGCCATGGCCGCCGGTGCGGGGCTGGCGCTGCTGGCGGCGCTGCTGGCGGCCGCCGGGGCCGAGCGGGGCCGGAAGGTGAGCGGGGGTCGGGGGGTACCGGGGCCGGGGGACCGGGGCCGGGGTGCGGAGCCCCCGCCGCGCTCCCCGGGCTCTCTCTGCGCTCCCTCCGCGCTGCGATGGTGCCTGAGCTCCCCCCGTCCCCTCCCGCTCCCCCTGGGAATCTGAGAATCCCGGGAGAGCCGGGTTGGAACTGGGGTCACCCAATCCAAGCCCCTGCCCAGGCAGAGTCACCCAGAGCGGGTGACACAGGGACATCCAGGTGGGTTTGGGATGTCCCCAGAGCGGGACACTCCGTGCTCGCCTGGGGCAGCTGTTCCAGGGCTCTGCCACCCTCAGCGTAAAGAAGTTCTTGCTCGTGTTGAGGGGAAACTTTTGGTTCAGTTTGTGGCCTCGGAGGATCCTGTCTGGAGCAGGGGCTGGGCTGGATCCCCCGAGATCCGCCCGGTCGCGCTGGGGCCCATCCTTGGGTGGTTTGGGGAGGGGAAGGGGCTCCCCGGGGCCGCAGCCTCACACCGGGCACATCCCACGTGCGGCTGGAGCTGAGCCCGCCCCTCCCTCCGTCCTGACACACAGGGACCGGGCTGACCCCTGCCCTGCCAACCATGCAGTGACATGGCCCAGGGCCACCCACCTCTGTCCCTCGTGTCCCCTTTGTCCTAATCCAGTGGGAACAGCATGGCCGTGGGCAGGGAAGGGGCTGTGGGATGGGAAGGGGCTGTGGGATAGGAAGGGAAGCAGCTCAAAGCTGCTCCCAGACGTCCGGCTGTGAAATGCTGACCGAGCGCGTTGAGCAACACCAGCGCTGCAGAGTCACGGGAGCCGAGGCAGCTCCGATGTCCCATCCTCCCAGGACGCCAGGATTGTCCTGCCGGGCTCAGAGCGCTCCCCAGCCCTTTCCCTGTGCCTGCCTGCAGGTGTCCATGCAGTACAACCCCGGCTGGAACGGCTCCTCCGTGAACCTGCTGCATGTGCGGGCGGCGGGGCCCGGGGACAGCCTGCACTACGTGTGGAGCAGCATCGGGGCCCCCGCCGTGCTGCTGGTGGCCACCCAGAGCCCCAGCAGCGCCCTGAGGGTCAACTGGACCCAGCTGCTCTCGCCCAGTCCTGCCGGAGCCATCTGGATCGACCCTCCCGACAGCGTGGTCTATTCCACGGCCGTGGTCTTCACCAAGGTACTGTGGGGAAGGGGCTGCTCCAGGGCAGCTGGGGCTGCGCAGGGTCCCTGGGCAGCTTCCCATCTCCGGGGAAGTCCCCACCATTCCCATCCATTCCCATCCAGGGAGGTGTCTGTCTCCAGCCTGAGCTGCTTGGCTGAGGCAGGGTTGTTCCCTGTTCCCTGGATCACAAAGTTCCCGTCCTGCCGGTGCTCCCAGCCACTCTCCCCTTCCCTCCCTGCAGCTGTTCGAGTTCAGCGAGGCCAAACCTTTGGGAGAGCTCTTCTACCCCACCTATGACCTGTCCGAGTTCTCCTGGGACAGCCTCAACCATACCCTGAACCACACGGCGCTGACGGCCGAGCTCAGCGGGGTCCCAGCCACCGACCCCGGCGGCGGCTTCGCCAACGGCAGCCTGGCATTCCGGGTACATCCAGGGGCGCAGAGAATGTGGGGAATATCCTGTCCAAAGCCCCTTCTGGAGCAGGAATGCTGCTCCCCACCTCTGCCTGTGCTGTCCCCCTGACCCGTGTGCCCCACAGGTGACAGCCTACGAGGCCAGTGGCCGCGCCGGGCGCCTGCCCAGCCTCCTGCACACGGCAGACAGCTCCCAGCTGGAATTCATCCTGGCCGGGGTGGCCCCGCGGGGAAACGGCTCCCACTTTGTGCTGGAGGTGGCCACGGTGGAGGAGGCAGGGGCGGCGCGGAGGCTGCGCTCGGAGCGATCCATCGACGACGAGTACACCCCCACCATCTTTGAGGTGAGCGAGGGGTGACCCCGGGCTGGGGGTGACCCTGCTGTCACTCACCTCACCCTGTCTCTCCCCAGGTGCTGTCCCTGGTAGCCGAGTCCCAGAACGGCAGCTCCACGCTCGGGTTCCTGCAGTGGAAGGCGACGGCCTACGGCTCACGGAGCCCCCGGCGCGAGGACGGCATCCGCTGCCGGGCTCAGGGGCTGCAGGCGGCCAACTGGACCCTGCCCGTGTCCAGCATCGTCCAGGCCTACTTTGGGGAGAGTCTGGGCAGCACCTGCACCATCAGCGCCCTCAACGTGTCCTTTGGGGGAGAGGAGGGACGGGTGTACCAGGAGAAGCGATACCTCAGCTGGTGAGCGGGGTCCCAGGGGTGCGAGGGATGCTCCTGGTCACTAACGATGCGCAGAGGGGTCTGAGGGGATGCTCCTGGTCATTAACAACATGCAGTGGGGTGTGAAGGGTCTGAAAGGATGCTCCTGGGCACTAATGATGTGGAGAGAGGTCTGTGGGGATGCTCCTGGTCATTATTAATGTGCAGTTTGGGGGACTGGTAGGTTGTAGGGTTTCTCTGTTTAGTAACAGTCTCCCTGTCAAAGTCTCGAGTTTTCCCATAATCCTGTAGCAGAGTTTCTTGAGGAGCCTGATCCTGCCCCATGTGGGATCTTGAGCTGACCCTCTGGGGTGGGAAAGCCCCAGGGATATGTGGGATCTTGGGCTGAATCTCTGAGGTGGGAAAGCCCCAAAAGCCCCAGGGATATGTGGGATCTTGGGCTGAATCTCTGAGGTGGGAAAGCCCCAAAAGTCCCAGGGATATGTGGGATCTTGGGCTGAATCTCTGAGGTGGGAAAGCCCCAAAAGCCCCAGGGATATGTGTGATCCTGGCCTGACCCTGTGAGGCTGCAGAGCCCCAGGGCTCCCAGCCGTGGGTCAGAGCCCATCCCCGTCCCTGCCCTGACTTGCCCCGTGCCCTCCCGCAGGTCGGTGCTGCTGGGCTTCGGGCAGCCCCCCAGGGACACCTTCTCGGCCCTGGTCATCTCCATCACGGCCGTGGCACTGGGCACACCCCTGGCCATGCTGCTGCTGGGCAGCTGCCTGGTGCTGCTGGCGCGGAGGAGACGCTACTCGGAGTACGAGCCCATCAACTGAGGGGGCCGAGTCCCACGGAGACCCCCGGGACCCTCCCCATTCCCGGGAATGGCCGTGGCTGTTCCGGGCCTCCGGCGCTGCCGCCTCCTCTGCCTCCCCTCTGAGCCCCGAGGGGACCAGGGTGACACTTGCAGCTGCCCACGCCACGTCTCCTGTGTCCTGCTCCTTCCCACTGCCACGTCCTGCGCTGGATTGCACGTCTTCCCTGGGTTTTCCTGATCCATACAGCCAAGGGAAGCGATGGGGGGGGTTAGGTCAGGGAAATCCCACTCCTCCCAAGGGATACAACCACTGCTGTCCCAGCTGCAGGCCAGGGACTGGCTCCAGTGCCACTTCCAGGGATGCTTGGGTGGCTCCAGCCTGGGCTGGGGAGCAGCACCACTCCTGCTTCCCAGCACATCCCAGCTCCTCCAGCCAGGGCTCACGGACTCCTCCATGCTTCCACCTTCCTGCTGCGCTGGCCTGGGACGTGAGGGACACCCAGGGCCACATCACAGCAGCTGCTCAAGCTCAGGTGTGTCCAGTCGGGCCATGGGGGGCTGGTCCAGCCAGGATGCTGCTCCTGGATACCCGATGGGGCTGGATCCCAGGTGCTGCCCAGGTGTCAGGAGCCCTGGGACGAGTGTGGCCTGTGGCTGCTCGGGGTTCTCAGAGGTACCTGGGGCCGTGCTGGGTTCTGAGTTCTCCATCACCAACTTGTCTTGAACCAAATAAAGTGGATTTCTAAACACAGTTTCCTGGGGGAATGCTGTACTGGGGCTCCTGGCAGGAATGGGAGGGTCAGCAGGAGCTGAGGGATTCCCTGGCCCTGGACTGAGGTGTGGTGGTCGGGTCAGGGGGGGTTTCCCTTGAGCTGTGGGGTCACAGAGCGTCCAGGGCTGGGGCTGTGACCCCGCTGAGAGGTCACTTGGAAGAGTCACAGAATGATGGAATCTCCTGAGCTGGAGGGATCACCCAGTCCCACCCCTGGCCCTGCACAGACACCCCAACAACCCCACCCCGGGCACCCCTGGCAGCGCTGTCCAAATGCTCCTGGAGCTCTGGCAGCCCCGGGGCTGTGCCCATTCCCTGGGGAGCCTGGGCAGTGCCCAGCACCCTCTGGGGGAAGAACCTTTCCCTGATCTCCAACCTAAACCTCCCCTGGCCCAGCTCCAGCCATTCCAAGCCGTGTCCTGGTCACACAGAGCAGAGATCGGAGCTGCCCCTCCTGAGGAAGCTGCAGACAGCGGGAGGGCTGTGTTCTGAAAGAGGAACAAGCCAAAAAACCCAAGTGAAAGTCCCAAACTTCCTTGTCAACCCCTTCAGAGCAGGAACCCCCAGCTCAGCTGCAGCCACAGCCACAGGAGGGTGGTTCCATGGGAAGCTGTTCCATGGGAAGCTGTTCCATGGGAAGCCTTGCTGTGCTTTTTGAGCGGAGAACTGTGGTGTTGCTGTCCTGGTTCTGTGCAGGGCTGAGCTGTGTTGAGGATTTTGTAATAAAATAAAAGGAAAACCACGACATAAGCTGCCTGGCTTTTACTCCCAAAGCTGTGGTGTCAGGGAGCTGTGAATCCCTCATGGCAGATTTCCTGCTCTCTTGGGCTGTTGTCATACAATTGGCATGAAGTGACCACAGGAATCCCAGACTGTTTTGGGGTCATCCAGTCCCACCCCCTGCCACGGCAGGGACACCTCCCACTATCCCAGGCTGCTCCAAGCCCCGTCCAGCCTGGCCTGGAACACTTCCAGGAATCCAGGAGCAGCCACAGCTTCTCTGGGAAGGAAAGCCCAGGGCAGGTGAAGATGAGCAACAGCTTTCAACCGTGGCACCTTTTGTGTGGGAACAATCCTGGGATGTATCCCAGCTCTGGGGGTGGTGTCCCAGTTTTGGAGGAGGGCTCGTGAGAGGAGGTGACGGAACCTTCCTGGGCACAGCAAGCGCCCGGTGCCAGCGTGGGTGGGGACGATGACAAACTGCTCTCCTCGCCAAGCTTCTTCCATCAGCCACCTTCAGGAGCAGCCATCCGCACCACCCCCACGGGGCGGGCGCTCCCCTTCCCCCTGCACCTCCTGCCATCGCCGTCCGGAGCCCGCAGCGGGTCCCGCACACGCTGCAGAGCAGTCACCTTTGCCACCAGGCATTTCTCACGGATTGTCCCCTCACTGGGGCTTTGCTTGCTGAGCCCTGATCCGAGAGGAAAGGGGGTTAAAAACTGGGTTTTCAACAGCTGGGAACGAATCCGAGCGAGGAGAAGCAGCAGCTTCCTGGGGAGGGGGACACTGGGGGAGATGGTGGGGGGAGATGGTCGAGGAGAAGCCTCGAGGAGTGGCTGAGGGCACTTGGTCTGTTCTGGGGGAGGAGAGGAGAGAGGGGAGGTTCACTGCAGCCTACAACTTCCTTGTGAGGGGAAGAGGAGCGGCAGAGACGGATCTCTGCCCTGTGCTGACAGCGACAGGAGCCAGGGAACGGCTGGAGCTGGGCCAGGGGAGGTTTAGGTTGGAGATCAGGGAAAGGCTCTTCCCCCAGAGGGTGCTGGGCACTGCCCAGGCTCCCCAGGGCATTGTCACATTCCCAAGGCTGCCAGAGCTCCAGGAGCGTTTGGACAACGCCCCAAGCACAGGGTGGGGTTGTTGGGGTGTCTGTGCAGGGCCAGGGGTTGGACTGGATGATCCTGCGAGTCCCTTCCAGCTCAGGATATTCTGTGATTCTGGCCAAGTGGAGCTGATCTGGGGGCGGTGCTGTCCCTGGGGGGGCAGGATGGAGGGGTTTGGGGGCGGTGCCGTCCCTGGGGGGGCAGGATGGAGGGGTCTGGGGGCGGTGCTGTCCCTGGGGGGGGGCAGGATGGAGGGGTCTGGGGGCGGTGCCGTCCCTGGGGGGGGGGCAGGATGGAGGAGTCTGGGGGCGGTGCTGTCCCTGGGGGGTCTGGGGGCGGTGCTGTCCCTGGGGGAAGGGCAGGATGGAGGGGTCTGGGGGCGGTGCTGTCCCTGGGGGGGCAGGATGGAGGGGTCTGGGGGCGGTGCTGTCCCTGGGGGGGCAGGATGGAGGGGTCTGGGGGCGGTGCTGTCCCTGGGGGGGGGCAGGATGGAGGGGTCTGGGGGCGGTGCTGTCCCGGGAGGGGAGGGCAGGATGGAGGGGTCTGGGGGCAGTGCTGTCCCGGGAGGGGAGGGCAGGATGGAGGGGTCTGAGGGCGGTGCTGTCCCGGGAGGGGAGGGCAGGATGGAGGGGTCTGGGGGCGGTGCTGTCCCGGGAGGGGAGGGCAGGATGGAGGGGTCTGAGGGCGGTGCTGTCCCGGGAGGGGAGGGCAGGATGGAGGGGTCTGGGGGCGGTGCTGTCCCGACCTCGGGGGTCCCTTCCCCGTTCCCGCACACCCGCGCGGCCCCTGCAGTACCGCGCTCCCACCACGCGGTGGCAGCAGCAGCAGCGCGGGCGGGCGGGAGGCGCTGACCCGGGGCGGCACCGGCGCTGCCGCTCCGCTCGTTGGGCTCCGACCCGGCCCGGGCGGGGCAGCACCGGCGGCCTTTCCTCTTTCCTTTCCTTTCCTTTCCTTTCCTTTCCTTTCCTTTCCTTTCCTTTCCTTTCCTTTCCTTTCCTTTCCTTTCCTTTCCGAACCGAACCGAACCGAACCGAACCGAACCGGGAGGCAGCGGCGGCAGCGCCCGGGGCTCCTCAGCCCCGCGGTGCCGGTACCGGCGGGCGGCGGCGGCGCCGCCACTGCGCATGTGCGGAGCCCGGAGTGCAGTACCGGCCTTTGGCCACCGGGCGGCGACCGGTACTGCACGACCGGCGGGCGGTCCGCGCTCGGTACCGCCTCTGGTACCGCCCCGGCCCGGGACCCCCCTCCGGCCCCGGTCGGTGACACCCCCGGTACCGCCTCTGGTACCGCCCCGGCCCGGGACCCCCCTCCGGCCCCGGTCGGTGACACCCCCGGTACCGCCTCTGGTCCCGCCCCCGGCCCGGGACCCCCCTCCGGCCCCGGTCGGTGACACCCCCGGTACCGCCTCTGGTCCCGCCCCCGGCCCGGGACCCCCCTCCGGCCCCGGTCGGTGACACCCCCGGTACCGCCTCTGGTCCCCCCCCGGCCCGGGACCCCCCTCCGGCCCCGGTCGGTGACACCCCCGGTACCGCCTCTGGTCCCGCCCCCGGCCCGGGACCCCCCTCCGGCCCCGGTCGGTGACACCCCCGGTACCGCCTCTGGTCCCGCCCCCGGCCCGGGACCCCCCTCCGGCCCCGGTCGGTGACACCCCCGGTACCGCCTCTGGTCCCGCCCCCGGCCCGGGACCCCCCTCCGGCCCCGGTCGGTGACACCCCCGGTACCGCCTCTGGTCCCGCCCCCGGCCCGGGACCCCCCTCCGGCCCCGGTCGGTGACACCCCCGGTACCGCCTCTGGTCCCGCCCCCGGCCCGGGACCCCCCTCCGGCCCCGGTCGGTGACACCCCCGGTACCGCCTCTGGTCCCGCCCCCGGTCCGGGACCCCCCTCCGGCCCCGGTCGGTGACATCCCCGGTTATGCCTCTGGTACCGCCCCCGGCCCGGGACCCCCCTCCGGTCCGTGCCCCCGGACAGACCCCGCTCGGACACCGCCCCCGGCCCATCCCGCTCTGTCCGGCGGCTCCCGCGGGATGAGGCCCCGGGCAGACTCCGGGCCGGGAATTTCTTACCTTCGGTGGGAAAACCCAGACCTGCAGAGGATCCCTGGGGAGGAGCGTCTGTGGTGGGAGGTGAAATCTGCTCTGCCAGGGAGATCCTGCCCCAGCTCTGTAACAGCCCTGGAATCATGGAATCACAGAGTCACGGAATGGTCCGGGTGGGAAAGGACCTTGGGGTTCATCCCATTCCCACCCCTGCCATGGCAGAGACACCTCCCACTGTCCCAGGCTGCTCCAAGCCCCAATGTCCAGCCTGGCCTTGGGCACTGCCAGGGATCCAGGGGCAGCCACAGCTGCTCTGGGCACCCTGTGCCCCCACTAATCCCTGTCCCCAAGTGCCACATCCACACAGTTTTTAGTACTCCGGGGATGGTGACTCCACCACTGCCCTGGGCAGCCTGTTCCAGTGCCTGACAACTCTTTCCATGAAGAAATTTTTCCTGATACCTCATTTAAACCTCCCCTGGTCCAGCCTGAGGCCGTTCCCTCTCTCCTGTCCCTGTTCCCTGGGAGCAGAGCCCGACCCCCCCGGCTGCTCCCTCCTGTCAGGGACTTGTGCAGAGCCACAAGGTCCCCCCCGAGCTCCTTTGCTCCAGGCTGAGCCCCTTTCCCAGCTCCCTCAGGAATTCTCCAGCCCCTTCCCAGCTCCATTCCCTTCCCCTCCACTTTTTTTCTTGGGGTGAGGGGCCCAGAAGTGCCCCCAGGACTGGGGGGTGACAGGTGCCCTGGCACAGGGAGCAGCGATCCTGGCCTTGGACACACCCGGCCCCAGAGAGACCCCCAGCAACTCCCCACCCCCGGGCACGGCATCCCCACCCTCACTGGAGCAGTTCCCTTCCTCCTCCTCCCCAGAGAGCACCCCAAGGAGGGAGCTCTGACCCCCCCCCCCCGGCACAGGGACAGCTCCTGCTCCATCCTCCTGCTGTATCCCAGCTCCTCAGCCTGGCCGGGGAAACAAAAATCTCCCCTTCCCTGGGCAGAGCAAAACCCCAGATTTTCCCCAAAAAGAGGCCCGAAGCAAGGCTCGTGCTGGAGATGGAGCCTCTGCTCTGCCCCCGGGGCTCCCGATCCCCCCGGGGCTCTGTCCCTGCCAGCCCAGCCCGGGGCTGCCACACTTGGAGACATCCCCGGGACAGGTGAGCGGGGCCTTCTGGGCCCCCCAGGACCGGGATTTGCCAATCCCTGGGCTGGGGGGGGAGTCAGGGTGGGGTGGGGAGGGTGAAGGTTTGGGGCTGGATTTGAGCTGGTGTTGGGTGAGGTGATGCCCTGCAGTGCCCGGCCAGGGGGACACGGCTGGGGACAGCAGAGCAGGACCCCGGCCCCGTGCCAACCCCACCCCCGAGTGCCCACACCTGGCCGTGGCGTGTCCCGGGCCCCCATCCCACAGCAGCCTGGCTGTGGGGTGCCCCTGCCACCCCTGCCCGTGGATCCCTGGCCACGGGGCCACCCCTGTGGCCCCCAGCCCCACGCATCCCAAATCATCCGGATCCCCCACCCCACGTCCCAGGGTGCTCCCAAAGGTGCCAAAGGCACCCAGGCAGGGGACAAAGCTCCACAGAGACCCTCAGGACCCCCTGTACTGTCCCCACCCCACACCTTGGAGCTGGGAAAGGGGCTGGGAGAGGCTGGGAGAGGCTGGGATCCACGTTTCCCTGGGCAGTGACAGCGACAGTGACAGTGACGCATCCCCAGCCCCGTGGAGGTCTGGGCTTTGTTCCCACCCTGCAGGACCCCCGAGGGGCGGGGGGGAACAGCGGCCACACGGGACAAATGAATTCGGTGTCCAGAGGGACGGGCCACGATGACCCAGAGCAGGGCTGTGCTGTGGCACGGCCTGTCCCCCCTGTCCCCCTCTGGGACACCCCAGTGCCCTCCCTGTTCCCTGCACTGCACCCCCGTGACGGTGCTGGGACACACTGGGGGAAACTGGGATACACTGGGATGCCCCAAATCAGCACTGGGGTGCCTCAAATCAGCAGTGGGGGAAACTGGGATGCCCCAAATTAGCACTGGGACACACTGGGATGCCCCAAATCAGCACTGGGGCACACTGGGGGAAACTGGGATGCCCCAAATTAGTACTGGGACACACTGGGATGCCCCAAATCAGCACTGGGGCGCACTGGGATGCCCCAAATCAGCACTGGGGCGCACTGGGGGAAACTCGGACACACTGGGGTGCCCAAAATCAGCACTGGGATGCCCCAAATCAGCACTGGGGAAACTGGGACACACTGGACATTGCTCCAGATGTCAGAACTGGGGCACACTGGGGAACACTGGGAGTGCACTGGGAGCACGCTGGGCACCGCGGCCCCAGCGGGTGTGGAGCCGTGCCCGGGGCGGTGCCAGGGCCGTGCCGTGCCCGTGCCCGGGGCAGAAACAGGGACAGGGACAGGGACATCGTGTCCTGCCAGCACATTCCTGCCTGAGTCACCGCTGCCTCCTGCCCGGGCAGGTCCGGCCCCGCACCCAGTGACCCCTGCCCCCACAGCCTGGACACTCCCTGTGTCCCCATAACCCCCAAATCCCCCCAAATCCCCCAAACCACAGCCGCTCAACACCCCCGGTGTCCCCCAACACCCTCATGCCGGCGGGGGCTGGGGGTCCGGAAGAGGAGGAGGAGGAAGAGGAGAAAAGGAGGGTGAGGAAGAGGAGGGAGCAGCCCAGGGACCACGGCCAGGCTGGGGAGCCAGGGAAGGGGGGTTTGGGGTGGCACGGGCACCCGAGTTCCTGGAAAAGGGTCCTGGCAGGGCTGTGCTGTAGGGACAGAACCCCAGCGTGGGCTCAGAACCCCCAACCCCGGGCAGAGCCGGGGGACAGCGGGACCTGAGCCCCGGGAGGGGACAGGAGCCGTGAGGGGGGGGCAGGATGGGACCCCACCCCCGCTCTGCAGGGGGGGGGGGGGGCTGAGGCCTGACAGGCTCATGACAGGAGTGCAGTGACACCCGCCCACTCCCGAAACCCAGAGCCCAATGCTCCAAATCTTCGTCATCTCGGCCCAAATGAGTCACCCGCCCCCGCCCCGGCTCCTTCCCCCACAGGGAAGGAAACCAGGCAAACCCCAAACCAGGCAGCCCCTCTCCCCCCAGAGCATCTCCGTCCTGGCCTGGGGGTCCCGTCCTGCCCAGCCCCCTGCCCCAGCTCCCAGGAGCTCCCCACAGACCCCCCGGCCCCAAAAACCCCCCCGTGCCCCACAGATGGAGGGGGAAGGCAGTGAAAATCTCTGCCCCACAAGATCGAGGGGAGCACAGAGCAGCCCCCCAAGCTCCCGGAGCCCCCAGGGGGAAAGGGCCACACGTGGAGCCAGAGCAGCTCCCGCACCGTGACAGCCCCCGGGGCGTGACGAGCCCCAAACGGGCACCGATTTGGGTATTTTGGCCAACCGGGGGATTTTGTGCATTTGCATGAGCCCCTGCTCGGGAGCTTTCGGGGCCGGGCTCAGCCCCAGCTGCTTCCTCAACATTTCCCCCGCCCCAAAACCCACCGACCCCCCCCCCGACCCCCTCCTCGCCGGGGGTCCCAGAGCAAGGGGGGACCCCAAAGCAGGCGCTGAGATGTCCCAGCCTGCAGCACCCCCGTCCACAGCAGCCCCAGCAGCTGCGTTTTAATCTTCAATCTTGAGTTCCCCCCCTTCCCCCCCGCTCTTATTTACAGCCCGCTTCGGGGAAGTCGCGGCGGCTTCTGCGAAAAGCTCTGGCGGGGACGGAAGCGGAAACCTCGGGGTTATCGGCAGGGCTGGGCGGCTTCCAGGAAACACCGACCCCGAAACACCGCCGGGACCCCCCCCCAAAACTGCTACAGGCACCCCAAAACTGCAACAGGCACCTCAAAACTGCTACAGACACCCGCAACCCAAAACTGATACAGGAACCCCCGAACTGCTACAGGAATCCCAAAACTGCTACAGAAACCTGCACCCCAAAACTGATACACGCACCCCAAAACTGCTACAGGCACCCCAAAACTGCTACAGACACCCGCAACCCAAAACTGATACAGGAACCCCAAAGCTGATACAAGAACCCACACCCCAAAACTGATACAGGAACCCTAAAACTGCTACAGGAATCCCAAAACTGCTACAGAAACCTGCACCCCAAAACTGATACACGCACCCCAAAACTGATACAGGAACCCCAAAACTGCTACAGGAACCCCAAAACTGCCACAGAAACCTGCACCCCAAAACTGATACAAGAACCCGCAGCCCAAAACTGATACAGGAACCCCAAAACTGCTACAGGAATCCCAAAACTGCTACAGAAACCTGCACCCCAAAACTGATACACGCACCCCAAAACTTCTACAGGAACCCTAAAACTTCTACAGAAACCTGCACCCCAAAACTGATATAGGAACCCACACCCCAAAACTGATACAGGCACCCCAAAACTGATACAAGAACCCGCACCCCAAAACTGCTACAGGAACCCCAAAACTGCTACAGGAATCCCAAAACTGCTACAGAAACCTGTGCCCCAAAACTGATACACGCACCCCAAAACTGATACAGGAACACGCACCCCAAAACTTCTACAGGAACCCCAAAACTGCTACAGACACCTGCACCCCAAAACTGATACAGGAACCCGCACCCCAAAACTGCTACAGGCACCCCAAAACTGATACAAGAACCCGCACTCCAAAACTGCTACAGGAACCCCAAAACTGATACAGAAACCTGCACTCCAAAACTGATACAGGAACCCGCACCCTAAAACTGCTACAGGCATCCCAAAACTTCTACAGGAACCCCAAAACTGCTACAGGAATCCCAAAACTGCTACAGAAACCTGCATCCCAAAACTGATACAGGCACCCCAAAACTTCTACAGGAACCCCAAAACTGCCACAGAAACCTGCACCCCAAAACTGACACAGGAACCCGCTCCCCAAAACTTCTACAGGAACCTGTACCCCAACACCCCCCCAGCATCTGCACCCTAAAACTGCTCCAGGCACCCATCCCCCACAGGCACCACCAAATTGCCCCAAAACTGCTCCAGACACTGGCACCCTCATTCCACCCCCCCCAGCCCTTGCACCCCAAAACTGCTCCAGGCCCCTGCACCTCAATTCCTGCCCCCCAGCACCCACACTGCCACCTGCACCCCAACCTCTCTGAGCCATCAGCACCCCAAATTCCCCCATGCACAGCACTCCAAACCTCCCCCAGGCGCCCACACCCAAACTGTGGGAGCCATCAGCACCCCAAACCCCAGGAGCCAGAAACACCCCAAGCTCCAACCTGTACCCCAAATCCTCCCCAGGCACCCACACCCCAAACCCCAGGGAGCCACCTACAACGCCCCAACACCCCGCAACCACCCACACCCAAATCTGGGAGCCACCAACACCCCAAACCCCTGGAGTCACACACACCCCACTCTCCACCTGCACCCCAACCCCTCCCAGCCGCCCACACCCAACCCCTGGGAGCCACCAACACCCCCAACTCCTCCCAGCTACCAACATCCCAACCCCCGTGGAGTCCCCAACCCCCCGAGACGCCCCCACAGCCCCCACACCCCCCATCCCTTTGCATATTTCCATGGCAGAGGCCCCGTTTTGCATTAACACCCCGGGGAACCGAACAGACCCAAAATAGTCCCCACAGACACTGCATTAAAACAAAAAAAAAAAAAAAAAAGAAAACCACCCAAGAACAAAAAAGAAAAAACCAAAAAACCAAACTAAAACAAAAACCACCCCAAAAAAGCAGAAAACCCACAGCCAGCAGCAGTTTTGCAGTCTCGGCACAGCAGGGCTGAGTCACTCCGAGTTGTTTTCGGGAGCCAGGGCCTGGCCAGCACCTTGGCAAGCCACAGCCTTGTCCCCCAGAACGGGGGCTCGGTGGCCCAGGGCCAGCAGCCCTGGCACAGATTTAGGGGCAGGGAAATCCTTTGCCTCTCCAGAGGGGATTTTCCAGCTGAAGCTCCCCCAGCAGAGCTGCTCGGGGCAGGAGGGGAGCTGTTCATGGAGCTGGGAGAGGGACACATCCACATCCCAAACCTGTGGGGATGGGAATTTGGGGGCCACAGGGGAGGTCAGGGGGTGCAGGGTCCTCTTAAAGAGGGAGGAAAAGAGATCCCCACGTCCCCTAAAAAGGGGGGGGAAACTGCAGCAGCAGCTCGCTGTGCCCAGGCAGGAGGCACACAGCAGGGCTGGATGAGGCCCTGGCACAGGTTTCCCAGAGAATTGTGGATTCCCCATCCCTGGAAGTGTTTCCGGGCAGGTTGGACAGGGCTTGGAGCAACCTGGAAGGTGTCCATGGTATGGATGGGGTAGAACAAGATGAGCTTTAGTGTCCCTCCCAACCCAAAGCAGTCTGGCATTCTGTGACCAAAGCCCCACAGCGAGCACATCCCCATCCCTGGAGCGGGCAAGGAGCACATCCCGAGGACAGGAACGTCCCTGTTCCCGGGGCTGCAGGTGCCCCCGGGGGTGGCACAAGCCCAGGCTGTGCAGGCACCGAGCACGAGGCACCTCAGGGGCTCTCCCCACCCACACCCAGGGGAACCCCAGAGGTGACACCACACGCCCCGAGCCCTTTTCCACAGCCCACGGAGGCTTTTCCAGCAATCCAGGCACTGCTGGAGCCCCAGGGGCAGCAACAGGAGCTCAGCCCCTCCTTGGGGGACACGGCGAGTTTGGTACCAGAGGAACGAGAACAAAAGACATTTATTGACCAAACTGCAGCTTGCTTTGCACACAAGCAGGGCCTGGCTGTAGCACCATCGCTGATCTGGGCATGGCTCAGGCTGTGGCTCACGTCCTGGGGACAAGGACGGTCCCCATGAGCCCTGCGAGCCCCCTGGGAGCCCAGGGCCACCCCCGAGGGACCCGCACAAGCCAGAGGCAGCCCCAGGACGTTTTACATTCAAACATCAGCTTTGTCCAGCTCGTGGCTTGGAGGAGCAAGAGGAAGGGAAGACAAGGAAGTGGCCAGAGCGACTTCCACAGCTCCCCGCCCCCGCCAGGAGGGCAAGAGCGACCAAAAAAAGGATTAAAACAAACAGAAACATCAGCTGTTGCCAGCCAGCCGTGGTCACACCGAGCCCACGAGGCCGCTGCTGCTCGTCACCCTCCCTGGCTGTGCTGCTCAAGTACTTGAGGGAAAGGCTCGAGTGGAGTCAAGGCAGGAGGAGAGGCTTTGCCACAAAAATGCCACTTCCCGTGAGGAATGAAGCACAGTGCACCCACATTCAGAACAAATTCCTCCTTTTTGTATCGCCAGCTCTGTAAAAATGTATATATTCTACAGATTTATAGATATTTACAGGTTCTCTACATCCTCCCCAGCCCAAGGGGGGGTTTTTTACGTACTTACAAAATGCACTCCCTATTTCTCAGCCGTCTTTGTGCAGCCAGGAGAGGCTGGACGGGGCCAGGACACAGCTGGGTGTGACCCCAGCCCCTCCAAGCCCCTGCCCCACAGGGAGGGAAGGGGCTGGGCAGGGCTCCAGCTCCATGGCAGAGGGTGCCAGGTCCTGGCTGCTGGCACAGCTCTGCCACTGCCAGGGCCCACTGGCAGCACCTGGGGGAAGGTGCAGGCTGGCACATTTCCAGCATCCAGTGCTTCTGCTCCAGCAGCAGAGCTGTGAGTTTAGGCAGAGCAGCAGCAGCAGAAGGTGCTATTTCCAGAAAAAACCCCACAACCACAACCCTCAAACATCTGCTCCAGGCTCAGCTGCCTCGCCCAGCCCAGGAGGCCTCAGTCCAGGCAGGAGCTGCTGGAGCTCCCAGATGGTTCCCTCTGGGATCGAAGTGAAGCAAAGTCCACTTGAGTTGCCCAGCACCATCCTCTCGAAGGAAGCAGAGTGACAACTCTTCCACACTCTGTTCCCAAAGCAATAAATCCTCCATCAGCACCCACAGCCTCGGATCACACCTTCCTCCTCCTCAGGAAAGAGCTGCTCCGGGGATACCTCGATATCCTCCTCAGGTCACTCAAGTCCAGCTTCAGCAGCAGTCCCCGGGGGAGCAGGCAGCTCTGCAGCCCCAGGGAGCCAGTCCTCCCAAAGTCCTGGTCCTGGGCAGCGCCAGCCTCACCGGATCATGTAGGCCAAGCCAGCCCCCAGGCCGGCCACTCCTGCAAACGCCATCAGCACGTTCCGGATGCTGCCCTCCAGGTCCTCCACTCGGAAGAAGTCCACAAAGCCCTCCTGGGAGAGAGAAGGGATGGTCATTGCCCTGCTGGGCACCCCTCGTGGGCAGGAGGGCATGGCAGGGGGGGAACAGCCTGCCTGGCACACCCCACTGTGCTCCCCCAGCCCCATTTCTGCCCAGCACACCCCACTGTGCATCCCCCAGCCCCATTCCAGCCCAAAACATCCCCTGTGCTCCCCCAGCCCCATTTCTGCCCAGAACACCCCACTGTGCTCCCCCAGCCCCATTTCTGCCCAACACATCCCCCCCTGTGCTCCCCCAGCCCCATTTCAGCCACCACAGCAGCCGTGGGCCAGCTCCAAGTGAGCTCAGCCCCCCCCAGGATTGCCCTGGCTTTGGGAATGCTGCCCCCAGGCTGGGCAGGGACACGTTTTTAGTTCAAACCACTTCATGCAGCTCATGGTGAGTCCCTCCTGAACCCCCACCAGCCCCCTGGCTCCAGCCCCGTGGTTTTCCCTGGAAGCTGTGAGTCAGCACTGACACACACAGAAACAGGAAAACGCTGGAATGTTGGGAAAAGCCCAGGAATTCGGGGCAGGCAGTGACTCACCCAGCCCCCCTGGCTCTCGAGCCACTCGCGCTTGGACGAGACCAGGGCGTCCGTGATGATCCCGGCCAGGGAGCTGATGCTCTGCTCCTGCTTGATGCTCTTCAGGTGCTTGGCCACGAAGGCCCCGAAGGAGATGAGGGTCACCACACGGCCCCAGTTGGTCACCCCGTCGTTGAACAAGTGGGCAGCCACCTCCACCACCGACTGCAGGTCCTCCTCTTGCTGGATCTCCAGCTTCCGCAGCATTCCTGGAAGACTCTGGTTTAAGGGCAGGGACGTGGTACCGAACACCCCCCAGGAGGGGCAGGGACAGGGTGTGACCTCCCCCCCCCGCCCCAGTTGGAGTCCCTACAGCTGCAGGAACCAAGTGTCAGGGATGGAGAGCGAGTCCTGCTTCCTCAGAGGGCTCTGCTGCCCTTCCTCACCTGGGCCAGACAGAAGCCAGCCCCTGACACACTTTTAGTTCCTTCCTCCCCCCTGTCTCAAGCACAGCTGTGGTGTCTGAGCACGTCACACGCCACTGTCTCAAGGCTTCCAAGCCCCAGCACAGCAGAACCACAGCCTGGGGTGAGCTGAGAGCAAGGACAGCCACGAAGGGCCAGCCAGGCGTGTCCCCGGTTCATTAACACGGGACTAGAGCCTGGGAGAGCAGAATTCCCCAGCTCGACCTCCAGTGCCCTGCCGTGAATAAGCAAACAAGCCAAGCCTTTACGAAACCGAAAGGCGTTGCTTGTTGTTGCTCAAACTTGCAGGAAGCCTTCCCGAGGCAGTTCCTCCTCAGCACTCAGGAAATCACCGTCCCTTACAGGAGCCTCGGCCAGCTCACGTCAGCCTAGACATTCCTCCCCAGAGTCATTCAACAAGCACGTCCGGGAATTGGGACAGAGGAACTGATCCCACTGCCTTTCCCACCGGCACAGCTAAGGATGAAACTGAAGCTCTTTGTGTTCAAAAATCAACAAAAAAAAAAAGCGCCAAAAAACCCGGCAAGCTGAGAAACTGGCACATCCTCCTGCGAGGAGGAAGGTGTTTCACCACACGGCACCTCAGGAGGAAATGCAGACACTGCCCTGCTGTGCTGGGCTCCATCCTGACCTGGGATCCGACTGCCCAAAGCAGCTCCAACACCAGCCCCAAGCTGGGAGCTCAGCCCCAGACCAGCCTGAGTTTCACAAACCAGGTCAAACCGGTCACTTCTCACTTCCAGTTCATCCCCAGGACACCAGGCCAGGCACTGGGGGTCAACTTCCTATGGCTGCCTCGGGACTCTGCACAAGTGGGTGAAATGCATTAAAACAGATTTCTCAGGGGAGCTGTGGCTGCCCCATCCCTGCAAGTTCCCAAGGCCAGGCTGGACGGGGCTTGGAGCAGCCTGGGACAGTGGAAGGTGTCCCTACCCATGGCAGGGGATGGGACTGGCTGAGTTTTAAGGTCCCTTTCAACACAAACCATGCCATGGTTCTATGAGCACATTGCCCAGGAGACTTCCCCCCACCAAAAATCCCCTTGCACCTAAAGTGCGGGGGTGAGGATTCGAAACTCCTGAGCTAACTAATCTTTGGACGCTTGGGATTATTTGCACAGTCACTCCGAGCCAAGGGGGACACGAGGAGGAACCAGGGCTAATCTGTAACCAGATTATCTCCTCTGCACACACCAACAGCGGCTTTTCCTCGTCCCAATGGAACAAAGTTCAGTTTCGTTTTTGATCACTTCCCAGGTGCTTTATTAACCCTCTCCGAACCAAGGCCACATCCCACGAATGACCCGGCCGAGAGCGCGGCCACGAGGGCATCACCCCCCGCCCTGCGCGCCCTCCTCAAAGCCCCTCCGGCAACGGGGGCGGGCGGCACCGAGCTCTGGAGATCTCCCCAAAGGAGAGGACGGGGGTCGCGGCCTCCTCCCCGGCGGGTCCGGCTGACACCCACCTTGAAAGGCGAGCTCATGTTTCCGCATGACGCCGTCGCCGATCCTCCGCAGCGTCTCCAGCGCCTTCTCCATCACCGCATCCCCCGCCGCGCCGGGCCGGCCGGGACCACCCAGGAGCCCCGGGAAAAGCTTCTTGGCACTGGGCTGCGCCTCGCCCGCCACCTCCCGCAGGTAGCGGCTGATGAGCTCCAGCGAGTCCTGCCGGAGCCCGTCGGGGGGCCCCGGGGGGGTCCCGGGCAGGGAGTCGGCGGCGGGGCCGCGCTCGGGCTCGGGCTCGCAGCCGTCCAGCTCTTCCTCGGGGCGCCAGAGAGTCGCGCCGCAGCCAATCAGCGCGCGGGACGCGGGGCCCCGGCCAATCAGCGCGCGGGGGGGGTCGGCGCGGCCGCCGGCGGCCCCGGAGCGGTCGCGGGGCGGCTCCGCAGCGGCGGCGGCGGCGGGCGCGGGGCCCGGGCGCTCCCCCGGCTCGGCGGGGCCCAGCGCCGGGGAGCCGCCGCAGTAGAGGTTGAAGCCGATGACGGCTTTCGGCTTCACGGCGAACATGGCGCCCGGTGTAAGCGGCCGGCGGCGTGCGGGCGGGACCGGCGCGGCCGGTTTATATAACCGGCGGCGGTGACGCCGCAGAGGCGGGGCGAGGGCGGGAGCGGGACCGGCCTCTTTCTACATCCGCTTCCGTTTGTCTTGGAGCTGGCGAGGTGCCGGCGTGGCTCTTTGGGTTGAGAAAGAGTGAAAAGAGGGACCACCCCCTCCGCTCCCCGAGCCCGGTACCCCACTCCCGGTGTCCCCGGCTCTTCCCGGTGCCGGGCAGCAGCTCCTCGGCAGTGCCGTGCTGGTGCCCCCTCCCTCAGCCCTCCCAGCACAGCGGGGGCTGGAATCCCCCAAGGCAAAGCCCCCCAAGCACCCAGGATCATCCTCATCCCCCGGGCCACGTGTGCCCCTCCCCTGGCTCAGCCGCCGGTTCGTTCATGGGTTTGCAGCACAAAGCATCCCCCGAGCGCGGGGCTGAGGGTGCCGGCAGCCAGCGCAGCCTCGCTGGTGTGGACTAAAAGGGTTTTGAGACTACGGAGTGCCATCCGTGAGACTGCACCAGCAAGAGGGGTGATGGTTTTAAAGTAAAAAGCGGGTAGATTTAGACTATAAAAGTGGGTAGGTATAGGGAAGAAATGTTTTATTCTGAGGGTTATAAGACATTGGAACAGGTTGCCCAGAGGTGGTTGATGCCCCATCCCTTAAAACATTCCAAGTCGGGAAGGACAGAGCTCTTGAGCAGGCTGCTCTGGTGAAGGTGTTGCAGTAGATGGCCTTTAAAGGACGCTTCCAACCCAAACCATTCCGTGCTTCTCAGGAATCCCACCTGGATCTGTCTGGTTCCAGCCCATTCCAACCTTGGCTCGCTTATCTGGATGTTCGTGGGGAACTGCCCCGTTCCTTCCAGCCCTTGGTGAGTTGTCCCACATCTCTCCCAGGACTGAAACCCCCCTGTGCCCATCGGCTCTGAGGGGTCTCAGATCAGAGCATTCCCCATGTCCTCGGGGCTCGGGTAGGACCCTCTGCCTGTGTGGGTCACCCCGGGGTCACCTGGGTCAGTCTCGGCCTCCTTGGGGCTCTGGGTGTCAATTTTGGTCTCCCCTGGCCCCAGGCCCTACCTGCACCCCTGGGACTGAGCCTGATGCCCTCAAAATCTGCCCTGTTTTGGGCAAAGCTTGGCCGGGGAAGAAGCCTCAGGGGTTTGTGCCAGTGCAGGTGGATCAGACACTCCAGGAACAGGGAATGCCGTGGGTTTGCCCTGGGGTAGTGAGGAAGGACGGGAGATCTCCGACACCCCTTTGCTGGCCCCCTTTCCAGGTCTCTGCTCCATTCCCACCTCCCAGAAAGTCCGGATGGAGAGGTGGGCATGGGGGCAAAGGCTCTGCTGTCCTGCAGGGCTGGTCTGGGGCTGTTCCCACCTGAGAGCCAGTGACCGGCACAGCTCAACAGCCTTGGAGTTCTTTGATGCCTCCCAAGACACTGGAAATTGGGGTCTGGTACCCCCTGAAATCACAGTTACCCCCCAAACGGGTTTCCCTGCAGGCCCTGATGTCGCTCGGGTGCCCAGGGACATGTGCTGGGGCCTCTCTCTGCCACCAAAGGCCACCAAAGTACCCACTGGAGCCCTGGCTCCCACCTGGGAAGTGACACCAGCCCCCAGCCCCCATTGCCCAGTGGCATCACCAAACTGGGATAGGATGAGGGTGAGACACTGGGACAGGGGCCACAGGATGGGGGTCTGGTTTCCCCTCGCAGCACAGGGTGGGCTTTGTGCTGAACCCCCAGCACCAAAAGGGACCCAGGAAAGTCCTTTCCATCCCAGCAGCGGGGTCTTGCGGGCAGGAGATCCCAGTGCCTCGGGGCTCAGGCAGTGGGGGGAGCCCCAGAGGTGGGGGTGAAATGCCAGAGGTTGGGAGAGCACAGCTCCTCCCGTGGGGTCTTTGCGCTGCAGGGAGGCACTGAGAGCTGCCACCAGGAAGAAGCCCCTCCCTGGTCAGCATTTTTGGGGACAAACTGCGGCAAACCCAAGCCTCTGTCCCCATCCTGAGCATCACTGAGCTCTGTTTGGAGCAGCGGGGGAGGCTGTGGTGAGCACAGGGCACAGCCCCATCCCAATGGCCCGGAGCTCTCATGTCCCAGATCTTGCAAAAACCAGGGATGTGCATCCCCCTGGATGTCCCTTCACCCCCCCAGCTCCTGTCCCTGCTGCCACCCCCCCAAACCAGGGCACGAGCATGGCTGGGGGTCCAGCAAGACGAAACTCGTCCCTCTCAAAATCCTTCCCGTGGCCCCAAGGAATGCGTCCTTGTCGGGAAGCGAATTCTTGGCACCGGGAGCAATAACAGGGAGCTCTGGCAGCGCCCAGCACATTTTTGTGAGGCAGTGCCAAGCTTTAGCACAAACACGGCCCGGGCTGGAACAGCGCGTCCCTGCTCGTCCCCTGTGGGTCCCTGCGTGTCCCTGGGGATCGGGGTGGGCTCCAGGGGCTCTGGAATGGCCACTCCTGGGGAATCTGGGACACAGAGGCTTCGGGAGGATCGGAGGATTACGGGGAGCACAGCCCAGCCCAGTGACACCCCCGGCTGGGCCGGTGAGCTCCAGAGGAAAGGTGGGACTGAGGAACAGCCAGGGCCGAAAATCCCAGAGGTGAAGCCTCCAGGGTGGCCGACAGTGGGGACAGAGAAGGGGGGGTGGCCATGCTGAGGCCACATGAGGCTTCCTGGAGGTGGGAAAGGCAGGAGTGGCCGTGCTCCGGCACCCCAGGGATGCTCCGGCACCCCAGAAGGCACCTGGAGAGACCCTGATGGGTGACAGTGGGGACAAAGGTGGCCACGCTGGGACCGTGTGGAAGGATGTCCCTGTGGGGGAGGGCAGCTGGAGCTCCCAAATCTGGGCAGAGATTCGTGTTGAGGACAAGAGGATAAAACCCCTCCCCTGTGTCCCCAGTCTCTGCTGTGAGCCAAGGTGGGGCCTGGCCCCAAAGGTGGGAGACCCCAAACTCCCCTCTCCCAGCGAGGACCATGAGAGGTGGGGAGGGGGCTGCCAGCATCGTCCCCCTCCCCTTCACTGCCCATCCAGCTCTGGGGTGGAATGGGAATGGGAATGACCCCCTTCCATGGCTACCACCCCTGGTCAGAGCTGCTCCTGCTGGTTCTCATCCTGTGGTGTCCAATCCCCTCTCCCTCCTGCACAAGCACACCTGGAAAACCAGGGAAGGACACGGCTGGGGGGCTGTCCCCTCCCTCTGTCCCCCCCCCCACCCAGCACAGGGACAGCCCCGGAGCAGCGACACCCCTTTGCATCCTTCACTTTATTTCCTCTTTCGGGTTTTATTTCCCCTTTTGGGGGTTGTTTTAATAAAAAGCAAGCACAGCACTCCAGAAGAGGTGAACATGTAAAAAATTATATATATTTTTATATATTTGTATCTATTTACAATGTGGCTGGGACAGACAGCCGGACATCCACGGAGGGTGTGCAGCCACCAACCCGGCCAAGTCACACAGGGGCTGGAAAAGTGCTGGAAGCCAGAGCAGGAACCTGTGGGTGCAAGGGGCAGGTCCTAATCCCACCACACTCCTCGTCCCCTCCCAACAGAGTTGCCAGGAGCAGCCCCAGGGCCACCAGAACCTGTTTCTGTTGGCAGGATCCAGGACACACATTCCAGCACACCCTGGGCAAACACTCTCCTGGGGAAGCGACACCTCGGCCAGTGACAGGAAAGTGCCGAGGGTGACACAGCTTCCCGAGGGTGACACAGCTTCCCGAGGGTGACACAGCTTCCCGGGAACGCCCGGGCATCCTTCACCTGCTGCCTCCCTTCCTTTGGCCCTTGTGCTTCCAAGACGGGGCTGAAACTGGGGCAGGTTTCGTGATGCCCTGGCACAGGCGTGCCCGCATTTCCCACTGCTTGGAAAAGGCCACTGGGATCCAGGGCACGAGGCGGGGACAGTGCCACCCCCAGCATGCGTGGCTCTGCAGGGCTGCAGCAACAGGTCATTGGGTTTGGGGCTTTTTTGTTGTGATGTTGGTGTTAGTTTGGGGGTTTTGTTATTTTTTTTCCCAGGCTTGAGACAAAGAAAACACAAAAAGGGAAAAAATGGGAGAAAAAACCACAAATCCAAGCTTGGGATGCTCAACACTTTCAAAACACAGGTTTGCCTCAACGCCTTTCAAATTCCTCTGTCTCTGGTGCTTTTTTCCCCCTTCTGGGTGGTTACCCCCAGTCCTGCCTCTCTCCCTCCACTGTCAGTTCCAGCAGCACAGATCCCTCTCCCTGGCTGCTGCTGCTCCTGCTCTGTGAGCACCAAGCTCTGGCACCAGGCAGGGGCTGCAGGTGCCCAGGCAGGGCTCTGCTGTGTCCTGAGCTCCTGCTGCATCCAGCTCCCTGATGGATTCAGCTCCCACCTCCCTGGTAGGAGCAGAAGAGCTCAGTCCTCACCTCCCCCTTGGCCAGGCACATCCTCACTGAGCAGAACTGCCCAGGGACAGAGAAACTGCCCCCACGGCCTCGGGGCAGCTGAGCCTCTGGCAGAGCCCCTCTGGCCAAATTCAGTCAAGCCCCTCCAGCCACGCCACGCTCAGGGGCAGCTGTGCTGGGGGGCTCTACCCCCGAACCAGCCACAAGATGTTTCAAACACTGCCCAACGCCCCTCTCACACCCCTTGGACACGTTGTCCCTGTGAGCTGAGCCAGGGACAGACCCCAGGCAGCTCAGCCCAACAACAACCCCCAGGATTTTCACCTCAGCCAATTTCTTCACTTTGAAGCTCTAATGCACACACCTGACTATGCTTCCAGACTGGGATCACACCTGCCAGATCAGGGATCACACCTGCCCGATCTAGAATCACATTTTCAAGATCAGGGATCACACCTCCCAGATCTGGGATCACACTTTCCAGACCTGGGATCACACCTGCCAGACGTGGGATCACACTTTCCAGACCTGGGATCACACCTCGTGCCCAGCTGGATCGGTCTCTGCAGACCCCCAACACCTGAAATCCCTTCCCACGCCTTAGCCCTGCGCTCTTCCCTCCTCCAGGCGCCTCCCTGAGCCCTCTCCTGCTCCTCCCGGGGCTCTCCCAGCGAGGAGGCAGCATTCCAGTGGCTCTGGGATGGTTTCAAACAGCAGGAAAATTAAGGCAAAGCCTCGCTGAGGGGAAGGGCCAACCCAACCCTGCCCTCCCCGCTCGGGTTTGGGGTGTGTTCGCTGGAAAGACTCAAACAACTACGTGGGTTCTGGTGCTCCCGTCCCTATGGTACAGTGAAGTTCAATCCATTTAGCCAAAAGAAAAGAAACAAAAAGAGGGAAGCCCCCAGCTGGGAGTGCAGGCTACCCCGCCAGCTTGCTGGTGACGAGCGAGGACTTTCTCTGAGGCAGGTCCTGGGGCGTGGGGATGTGGTCTCCTGTCACCAGGTTCTTGTCAGGCCCTGCACTTGGCAGCTGCTTGTTCTTCATCTTCGCCTTGGCCATGTTGTAGTCACCAGAATCGAAGTATTTTTGCTGCGAGAGGGGGAGGTGTTTGGGTTACTGGGTGTGCAGGAGCATGGGGACAGCAGAGCCATGAGGATCCTTTAGGGCGTGTTGGGATTGCTCTGAACCAGGCCATGGCAACGCCACACGAGGGGGAATTCCAAGCAGTGAGTCTGGCCTGGTTTAAAAGGCCTTTGGCCAAGGGCCAGTGACTCAGCCCAGCCCTGGGTGGCAGCTCCTGACTCAAGGCATCCCTTTCACACATTGACAGGTTCTGGGACCTTTGGCTGTCTGGGACCAGCCTTGACCTACTCTGCCTTTGCACAACAGGGATTTGGTCCCAGTCCAGAGCCTCTGGAATGCTGAGGGCAGGCACAGCAGAGCCAGGTGCCAGTGCCCGAGAGGATCCTCTGGGTTGGGATGATGAGCCAGGGTGACAGAGGAGGACTTTGCCCCAGGGAACACATCCTGGCTGCTGCCAGGACCATCCAGCTCCCAACAGCTGCAGGGTACTGCCTGCAAGGACAGCCTGGGGGCTCCTCCCAGCTCAAAGGGCATTTCAGTGCCTTATCACACACATATCACATCACATCACATCACCCCAGCACTCTGCTCCTTCCCAGCACAGCCTCATCCCAATGCCCTGCAGAGGCTGGAGCCAGGGCAGAGCCTGGGCCAGAGCTGGACAGGGCTTTGCTGGGCACAGGGAGGGCTGGCAGAGCCTGGTTCTGTCCCAAGGTGTCCTCAGGGAACCCAGTGCTGATAAAAAACCTGTACTGGGTGTGCACAGCCAGGTTTGGGATGGACCTGCTGCTGGCCAGGGCTGAGCCTTGGGAATACCAGAACCAGGAGGGGAAAAAGGGATTGTGCAGATGGAATTGTGGCCAGAGGAGCGAGAATGTGTGAGAGACCCTGTGGGCACCAAGCTCAGGGAGGAAGGAGGGGCTGGAGAAGCTCCAAGTGCTTGAGCTGGAATTCCCTGGCAGCCCATGGAGGTCCATGGGGAGCAGAGAACCCCCCACCTTCTAGGTGCTTTTTTAGGATTTCTTTTACTTCATTTTCAGCTCTGCTTTGATGGATAATAAATTCAGTCATTTCCCCAAGTCGAGCCCCTTTTGCCTGTGCTGGTGCTCAGGGACTGAGCCCTCCCTGCCCTTCTCCCAACCCCGGAGCCTTTGGTTGTCCTCCCTGTGCCCTGAGGAGGGCAGGGATGGAGCAGCTTTGGGGACATCTGGAATCCAGCCAGGGCCACCCCCCACGGCCACCACACCCCTCCTTCCCGTGCTGGTTCCCACAGCAGTCCTGGGATCACGGCACGGGGACAGCTGGGAACAGCCAAGACAGGGAAGGGCCAGGACAGACCAAACCCTGCACAGGGGGTGAGAGGGATGCTGTGCTGAGCTGGGAATGGCACTGGGAGTGGCACCTGGAGGGCACTGGGAATGGTGGCACTGGGAATGGCACCAGGACACTGGGAAAGGCAGTACTGGGAATGGCACCAGGACACTGGGAATGGCACTGGGAATGGCACTGGGAATGGCACCTGGAGGGCACTGGGAAAGGCAGTACTGGGAATGGCACCAGGACACTGGGAATGGCACTGGGAATGGCACCTGGAGGGCACTGGGAAAGGCAGTACTGGGAATGGCGGCACTGGGAATGGCACTGGGAGTGGCACCTGGAGAGCACTGGGAGTGGCACCTGGAGGGCACTGGGAGTGGCAGCACTGGGAATGGCACCAGCACACTGGGAAAGGCAGCATTGGGAATGGCACTGGGAATGGCACCTGGAGGGCACTGGGAATGGCAGCAACTGGAATGGCAGCACTGGGAATGGCAGCACTAGAGTGGCACTGTGACAGGCACTGTGACGGGCACTGGGAATGGCCCTGGGAATGGCAGCACGGGAATGGCAGCACTGGAATGGCACTGTGACAGGCACTGGGAATGGCAGCACTGTGACAGGCACTGGGAATGGCAGCATTGGGAATGGCAGCACTGTGACGGGCACTGGGAATGGCAGCATTGGGAATGGCAGCACCAGGAATAGCACTGGGAATGGCAGCATTGGGAATGGCAGCAATGCGACAGGCACTGGGAATGGCAGCATTGGGAATGGCAGCACTGGGAATGGCAGCACTGTGATGGGCACTGGGAATGGCAGCACTGGGAATGGCACTGGGAATGGCAGCATTGGGAATGGCGGCACTGGGAATGGCACTGGGAATGGCAGCACTGGGAATGGCAGCATTGGGAATGGCAGCATTGGGAATGGCGGCACTGGGAATGGCACTGGGAATGGCAGCACTGGGAATGGCAGCACTGTGACGGGCACTGGGAATGGCAGCATTGGGAATGGCAGCATTGGGAATGGCAGCACTGTGATGGGCACTGGGAATGGCAGCACTGGGAATGGCACTGGGAATGGCAGCATTGGGAATGGCAGCATTGGGAATGGCAGCACTGTGACAGGCACTGTGACAGGCACTGGGAGGAGACACAGCCAGTGGCTGCCATCAGCCTGGGAGGGGTTTGTGTTCTCTGTCTCTGGAGCCAGCAGGGCCAAAGCGAGCAGGGCACAGAGGGCACCTGGAGAGGGATTTCATCCCATTCCTGAGGGATTTAACAGCACTCCCAGGGAGCACAGGGAGAGGGTTGGCTTTGCAGTGCAGGTGCAGCTGAGCCCCTGGGCCAGCAAAGTGAAACCAGGGCTAAAACCTCAACCCTGGAGCGCCCCAGGGAGGGATCCAGCGCTTGTTCCACCTCTGCAGTTCAGGGATTTTTCCCAGGTTTCAGGCCAGGGTGTGGCGACACAGTGGGATCTGCTGGGGGGATGCAGAGCCAAGGCAGGCCCTGGAAGGAGGGGGAATTGTGGGCTGATCCCGTGGGCTGATCCCCGTGGGCTGATCCCCATGGGCTGATCCCCATGGCTGATCCCGTGGGCTGATCCCCATGGCTGATCCCCATGGCTGATCCCCGTGGCTGATCCCCGTGGGCTGATCCCGTGGGCTGATCCCCATGGCTGATCCCGTGGGCTGATCCCCGTGGGCTGATCCCCATGGCTGATCCCGTGGGCTGATCCCCGTGGGCTGATCCCCGTGGGCTGTCCCACAAGGGACACTCACATACCCCTTTCTGCAGCCTCTTCATGAGGAAATCGGAGCCCCCGGGCTTCTGGCCCAGGTTGGGATATTTGGCCTTGAGCTTTGCCTCCTCTGCCCTCTCGGGGGGGACGGCTCTGTCCTTCTCCTGAGTGTCCTGGAACACAAAAGGGCTGTGAATCCCCACAGCCCAACACCCACCTGTGCTGCTGTTACACAACCTCCAGCACCACATTCCAGCCCTGCCCTGGAAAAGCACCAGGAAAATATTTCCAACACCTTCCCAGGCACAAACAGCTTCTCCCTGCAGGAGCTGTGGGACAGGGAGAGCTCCTTCCCCTGCCTCCTTCCCACCTGGGAGCCCCTCCAAGCACCCACAATGACATCTGGCTTGGTAAACCGGGCTTTTAGCTGGGATATTGGGAAGGAATTTCTCCCTGGGAGGGTGGGGAGGCCCTGGAATGGAATTCCCAGAGGAGCTGTGGCTGCTTCATCCCCTAGAAGTGTCCAAGGCCAGGCTGGATGGGGCTTGGAGCAGCCTGGGATAGTGGGAGGTGTCCCTGCCCATGGCAGGGGGTGGCACTGGGTGAATTCCAAGATCCCTTCCCACCCAAACCAGTCCATGATTCCATGATTTCCCTTCCCAGATCACCCTGGAGGCAACTTTAGGGGTCCAGGTAGAATTGCAAGGTTCTACTGGAGGATTCTGGGGGGGGTCTCAGATAGGATTTGGCTCTCCTGGGAAGGATTTTAGGGATCCCAGTTAAGATTTGGGGGACCAGGGGAAGATTTCCAGATCCTCAATAGGATTTTGGGCTCCTGGAAAGCATTTTAGAGGATCCCAGGTAGGATTTGGGGGTCCTGGGGAGGATATCAGAAATTCCAAGCAGTGTTTTGGGTATCCTGGGGAGCTTTGGGGGTTCCTAGGTAGGATTTTAGGGCTCAGGGGGTCTGACAGCAGCACCCAAAGCTCTGTCCCCTGAAGCCATTCCATGATCCCTGGCTGCTCCCCGCAGCTCCACATCTCCCAGTCGCCTTTCTCCACACCCATCACTGGTGCCCATCCCCCCGTGTGCCCTGTGCGGGCTGGGGGGGCACCGCTGCACCCCAGAAACCCCCACCCCAAACCCCCCAGCACCCACAACCCCCTCAGCCCCTTCCCACTCCTATCCCAGCACCCTCATCCCACTTACCCCCATCCCCAGTTACCCTCTGCCAGCCCACTCCCATCCCAGTTACCCCCATCCCAGCCCCCTCCCATCCCAGTCATCCTCATCCCAGCCCCCTCCCATCCTAGTTATCCCCATCCCATCCCAGTCATCCTCATCCCAGCCCCCTCCCATCCCAGTTATCCCCATCCCAGCCCCCTCCCATCCCAGTCATCCTCATCCCAGCCCCCTCCCATCCCAGTTATCCCCATTCCAGCCCCCTCCCATCCCAGTTACCCTCTGCCAGCCCCCTCCCATCCCAGTTACCCCCATCGCAGACCCCTCCCATCCCAGTTATCCTCATCCCAGCCCCCTCCCATCCCAGTTATCCCCATCCCAAGCCCTTCCCAGCCCCTTCCCACCCCAGTCACCCCCATCCCAGCCCCCTCCCTCCCACCCCACCAACCCCACGCACCCCCACGCACCCCCCACGCCGCCATCGAGCCCAAGCCGGAAGTCCTGCCCACCCCCAGCCCCACAGCCAATGAGAGCCCGACATTCGCCAGACGGACAACGGAAACAACCAATCCCCGCACAGAACTGGAAAGAGCGACGTGCGGCCGAGCCAGTGGGAGCCGGCCGGACCCCCCTCCCACCCCCGGGGGGTTCCCCACCTGTTTTTCCTGCCCGGTCTCCTCCGTGAAGGCGCCGGTACCGAGCGGGGCTGCCATGGCGGCGAGGGGGGAGCTCCGCTCTCCCTCCGCTGCGTCCAACCCCGCGCCCTGCTCCAAAATGGCCGCCACCGCCTCCAACGCCTCAGCTGTGTGACGGACAGCAGCTCTGCCCAATGAGCGCAGAGAAGAGCCAGCAGTGACGTCACACCCAACCAATCAGTGCGCGCGGGAGGCGGGGCATAGGGATGAGGCGGGACAAGCAACGGGGCGGGGCACCCATGATTGACACGAACGGTGGCCAATGGGAAGGGAGAAACAGCGTGTGGGCGGGGAGAGAGGCGGAGCTTCGGGTGCCCCGGTCCCGCAGTGACGCGACGCCTCCGGTTCGAGACCGGGGCCGGGAGGATGCGGGGACACCGCGCAGGACCAGGGAATGCGGGGACATCCCACACGGCAGCGACGGCTCAAAGCCCCGGAACCGCTCCCGGCCTTGTCCCTGCCGTGAAAAGGCGCCTGGAGGAGGAAGGACCCCACCCCCACCCAGCAGGGAGCATCAGCTGAGACCACCCGCAGCTCACGACACCAGTGTCACCAGCACCCCGGGGACGCCCCGGCCCTCCCGAGCACTGCCAGTGCCCCTTGAGATGCCAGCCCTGGCAGCTGCACCCACCGAAACACGGACAGACCCTGGGGCTGCAGAGAAATACGTTTAAGTGAACTACAGGAGAATAAAGTGGAGGGGGAAGGAAGGGGGCCATGAACAAAAATAATCACAGTTTAACTTTTCTTCTTACTAGAAAGAGCAGCTGAGTCATGGGGGCACACATGGGGGGTCTTTGCAGAGCTGCTCCTCCATGGAGACACGTGGGAGAGGTCTGGGTGCCCCGTGCCAGCCAGGGAGGGGGGGTGGTCCCGGCTGCCCAACACCCCCAAACCCCACCCCAGGAGGGTGTGAGTCCCTCAGGGGAACCCACACTGCCCACACAGCCCCAAGGCGGGACCCGGCTGTGGGAGAGGCAGCCAGGAGTGTGTCCCTGCCCTGTCTTGTGCCGGGGTTTGGCCTCTCGGAGCAGCTCCGGGGCCGGGGCTCTGCCACCCCCAGCTCTGTACTGGCCTCAAGAAGGAAATCCCCGAGGGCAAGGAGTGAAGAGCTACTGCCACCTCTCCCTGGAGAGCACTGGGGCTGCGGGAGTGCCGGGCTCTCCCCTCCCACCTCTGCCTGGGGAGGGGAAAGCAAAATCCCCTGATCCCTCCCCAGGCTGAGCCCACCCACCAGCCCAGGAACTGCCCATCCCTCTGGGGAAACCCCTGGGTCACATCAAGGGTCTCCCCCACCCGGAGCGAGGGAGGGGTTTTAGGACTTATTGAAGGCTGCCAGGACAGCCCAGATCATCTCCGTGCCCCTGGCTTTGGCAGCTTCCACCTCAGGGTCCATATCCAGCAGGTCCTTGGTCCTGTTCATGGCCACGTCGTACTTGTCATCGGCCAGGCTGGCGAAAACGTTCTCCAGCACGTCCGAGGCGTGGGCCAGCACCAGCAGGGCCAGAGTCCTGCGCTCCATGCGCTGGGGGTCGTTGACCCAGCGCTCCAGGACGCTCTCCTGGAGCTTCTTCACCAGGCGCTGCTTCTCGGAGGCGTTGCTGACGGGGTGCGTGGTCATGTCGAAGAGCAGGAAGTTCTGCTTCTCCGTGGTCAGGATGCCCTTCTCAACCAGCGCCTTGGCCAGGCGCTCCCGCACGTTGCGCAGCTGGTACTGCAGCTTGAAGGGGTTCCAGGTCTCTCCTGAGGGGTGGGAGACTCTGCTCGAGCTCTGCTTCCCAATCCCAGCATCCTTCCACCCTCCCGTGCCGTCCGTCTGTCCTGCACGGGCACCGGGCTCTGCCCTGATCCCCTGGCCTGACTTGGACCCTCCTGTCCCACCTGGCAAAGCTCCCAGGCAGCAGATCCCAGGGCAAATCCCTTTGCAAAGCCTCTTCCACCCCTGGCTCAGCCCAGGCTGGGTGAGGCCTCAGCAGGAACTAAAGGAGAGCGAGGTCCAAGATTTCCATCGAGATCCCAATAAAAAACCACCCAGAAAATCCTTCTCTATCCCCACATTCAGCCCAAAAAATGACCCAGAAAATCCTTCTCTGCCCCCACATTCAGCCCAAAAATCCACCCAGAAAATCCTTCTCTGCCCCCACATTCAGCCCAAAAATCCACCCAGATAATCCTTCTCTGCCCCCACATTCAGCCCAAAAATCCACCCAGAAAATCCTTCTCTGCCCCCACATTCAGCCCAATAATCCACCCAGAAAATCCTTCTCTGCCCCCACATTCAGCCCGAAAATCCACCCAGAAAATCCTTCTCTGCCCCCACATTCAGCCCGAAAATCCACCCAGAAAATCCTTCTCTGCCCCCACATCCAGCCCAAAAAATGACCCAGAAAATACTTCCCTGCCCCCACATTCAGCCCAAAAATCCACCCAGAAAATCCTTCTCTGCCCCCACATTCAGCCCGAAAATCCACCCAGAAAATCCTTCTCTGCCCCCACATTCAGCCCAAAAATCCACCCAGAAAATCCTTCTGCCCCCACATTCAGCCCAAAAATCCACCCAGAAAATCCTTCTGCCCCCACATTCAGCCCAAAAATCCACCCAGAAAATCCTTCTGCCCCCACATTCAGCCCAAAAATCCACCCAGAAAATCCTTCTCTGCCCCCACATCCAGCCCAAAAAATGACCCAGAAAATACTTCCCTGCCCCCACATTCAGCCCAAAAATCCACCCAGAAAATCCTTCTCTGCCCCCACATTCAGCCCAAAAAACCACCCAGAAAATCCTTCTCTGCCCCCACATTCAGCCCAAAAATCCACCCAGAAAATCCTTCTCTACCCCCACATTCAGCCCAAAAAATGACCCAGAAATCCTTCTCTGCCCCCACATTCAGCCCAAAAATCCACCCAGAAAATCCTTCTCTGCCCCCACATTCAGCCCAAAAAATGACCCAGAAAATACTTCCCTGCCCCCACATTCAGCCCAAAAATCCACCCAGAAAATCCTTCTCTGCCCCCACATTCAGCCCAAAAAACCACCCAGAAAATCCTTCTCTGCCCCCACATTCAGCCCAAAAAAACACCCAGAAAATCCTTCTCTGCCCCCACATTCAGCCTTCCCCTGCTCTGCCCATCTCCAGGGAATGACCCAGCGATCCAGGGCCAGCCCAGGGAGAGGGGTTTTGGAGGGATCTGAGCATCCAGGGTGATTTTGGGGTTCCCCCCGTTTTGGGGTTCCCTCCCCACTGGATCCTGGCGCTCTGGATGCAGAGGGTGATGCTGGACGTGGGATCCTGGATGGGTTTTGCTGGGCTCTGGGGGATGCTCGGACAGGCCCAGAGGGAGCTGGGACAGTGGAATTTCCAGCTGGCCCTACCAGTGAGCAGCTCTATCCAGGTCTGAACCGTCTCTGCCGACTCCGTGGCCTTGATGTGCCGCAGGGTCTCATCCAGCAGCACATCCCCGGTCGGAGCATCCGACTTCAACAGCACCTGGAGGGAGCAGTGGGAACGCGGGCTCAGAGCTCTGCCGGTCCCCTCCCGGAGCAGATCCCGCTCCAGCAGAGCCCCAAACCCTGCCGGGGCTCCGGCAGGACCCTGACCTTCCTCTCCAGCAGCCTCTTCTTGCGCAGGGACAGCGGCTCCAGGTGGATGCGGCCGCGCAGAGCCAGCTCGATGAGGATCCCGCCCCGCAGCCCCGAGGAGATGCAGTCGTTCCAGAAGGAGGTGTAGCCCTGGGGGAGAGGGTGGGAAGGAATTCTTCCTCCGTTCAGCCTCTCCCTGCTCCTGTCTCTCCGAATCCTCCCAGCCTTCCAAAGGGAGGTGAGAAGCTCCAATTTTCCCCCTTCCTGCCCAAAAGCTCCTGCAAACATTGAGCAGACCAGGCTGTGCCCTTCCTTCTGCACCCACAGCCACGGGGCACACCCGGCTCTGCCCAGCCCCAGCGTGGAAAAAATCCAAGGAAAAGTGAGAAAAGTGGGATCATTTCCATGGGCACAGGAGGATGTTGCTGCTGCTGAGGGGCTGCACCCCCCAGGAGCTCTGCCAGGCTCTGTCCCAGCGCTGGCTGTGGATGTGCCCGGGGACAGAGGAACTGCAATCTGCTCTTTTCCTTGCAGGAATTCCCTCCCTGGCTCCAGGACCCCACTGAGAGTCCCTGGATATACCAAGAAATCAACATCAGGCATGGGAGGAGCTTCCCCACAGCCCATGGGGCTCCAGCAAGACCCAGTTCCCACAGGAGCTTCACAGAGCCACGGAATGGTTTGGGTTGGAAGGGACCTTAAAAATCACCCAGTGCCACCCCCTGCCGTGGGCAGGGACACCTCCCACTGTCCCAGGCTGCTCCAAGCCCCAATGTCCAGCCTGGCCTTGGGCACTGCCAGGGATCCAGGGGCAGCCACAGCTTCTCTGGGCAACCTGTGCCAGGGCCTCACCACCCTCCCAGGGAGGAATTTCTTCCCAAAATCCCACCTCAAGTTCCTCTCTGTCAATTTGAAGCCATCCCCCCCTGTCCTGGCACTCCAGGCTGTTGATGAGGCCTCATCCTGAGAGGTGCAAGCTCCAAAAGCAAAGAATTTGGGAAAGAAGAAGGTGCAAAGTTTGGGAAATACGACCCACAAAGAACCAGGAATTGAAACGGGAATTTGGTGCAGGAAAGAGAGGGCAGAGGGAGAGGAGGAGAAGGGAGATCAGACACATAAAAGGCAGCAGCAAAAAGGAAGGGAATGGCCAGTTCCCACTTCCAGGATAGTCCTGGGCTGCAATTGCAGCCAGGGAGATGGAGCTGGAAGAAATAAACACCTGGACAAGAAAGCCCAGGGAAAGGCAGGGAGGGAATTCGCTGCTCCCTGAGGTTTAACAACACCCAGCTGATGCTTTCCAAGAGAGCTGGCCCCGGTTTGGAGCACTGGGACAGCCCAGGTGACCTTTCCCTTCCCTCCTTCCACTCCTCTTTCACTCCCTGATGAGAACAAAGCCCGATTGTTCCCTTCTGTTCGGTGAGGGCCAACACGGAGCGGCATTCCTTGGATTTCAGAGAGAGCCAGGAGCAGCCAGGGCTCAGGGAGAGGCTCAGGGAGAGGCTTGGGGGGCTGGACTGGCATCTGAGGCGTGCCCAAGGGAAAGGGGATCCCAGGGGGATCAAAGTCACGAGCTGCTCGTCTGCAGGGACATCCCAACACACCTGGAATGGGTTCCTGGGGGGAAACTCCCCTTTTGCTGCTCTTTCTCTGGGTGGAAAACAGGGAGGAAAGGACAGGTCTAAAAGCTACCAGGAGACTGGAGACAAGGTGACCCAATGAGCCCCTCCCCAAGGCAAACAGGCTGGGAACCCTCAGCCCTCTCCCAGGGAAGGTTTTCCAGCCCCATGGCTGAATTCCCGTGCCCAGAGGCTCTGTTTGAGCAGGGCATGAGGACACTGGGCTGGCCCAGCACTGAGAACCATAAAAGACATGAAAACCTTTATTTGCTTTTTTCATTTCCTTGTGAGGGAGGACAAAGCAACCTTTCATCCCTGCCCTCCCGATTTCCGCTCCTGGGTTTTGCTCCTGGCTTTCCAAACAAGTTCTCCAGGAAAGGGTGTGAAGATGAGCAAAAGTTTCAATTTCCTGGTCTGGAGGGCACAACACCCCTAGGAAATTTTAAATTCTAAACCAAACCAGTGGAAAGCTCCTGGGTTACTTCCAGCTTCTGGAATCAGCCTGGTTACAAAAGCCAGGCTGGTTTGCAGCCAGGTCCTCCTACATGGACAGACCGGTGCTTTAAATCATGAAATTACACCGTGAGCTCACTGAATTTGGCAAAAATTGTCTTGTTTTTCCTCAGACATCAAACCATGAGTGAACACCCAAGCTGTGAGCCCAGCTCAGGGCCAGGCTGCTGCTGCCTCTGGTCAGAGGTACAGGAATGTGGAAGGACAGGATGGAAGGGGAAAAAAAAAAAAAGAAAAGCGTGACAAGGTTTTTTCCTGTATTTGTTGTGCTCTCCCAACTTCCTGGTGGCTGAAGGGCTGTTCCCAGGATACATTAACCAAGCTAAGAACACCAAACACAGCCCAGGAAAACAGCAGCCCACTGCACCCCACTCCCAGGCTGCTCTCAAATATTTGCTCCAGGATTATTTGCATCATGTTCCCTTCACAGCCCTGAGCTCCTGCCACTTCCTAGTTGGCTCCCAGATCTTATCTGGGATCCTCAAACACGACAGCCCCAGCCCCTATCACTGTCATCACCCCCAGGCAGGATCCGTGTGACAGCTCAGCACCAGCTGGGACCAACCCAGGAACAGCCAAACCCTATGGAAAAGGAAGTCCAGGCACCTCACAGGAGTTTAATTACACCCCAGATGAATGAAGAGAAGGAGGCCCATCCACCACAGCTCCTCAGGGCAGGAGACAGGTTCACACAGGAATCATGGAATCGTTAAGGCTGGAAAAGATCTCCAGGATCGTTGAGTCCAATCTTGACCAAAGTGGTTTTTGGAGCTGGGGAGCCTCTGTAGAAGGCTCTGCTCTGCCACTGTCACCCCAAGAAGCACCTTGGGCACCTGGTTGGCTTCCCCAGGTCTACAATTCCCCAACTACTCATCAGGAATAGCAGGTTTTAGAATCATGGAATGGTTTGGGTTGGAAGGGACCTTAAAGATCAACCAATCCCATTCCCTGCCACGGGCAGGGACACCCTCCCATAAGCCAGGCTGCTCCAAGCCCCATCCAGCCTGGCCTTGGACACTTCCAGGGATGGGGCAGCCATGGAATAACCCCTGCCAGGGCCTCCCCACCCTCACAGGCAAAGCTTTCCCCACACTGATCCAGAGGATGGATGCAGGGATGAAGACAAGGCACAGTGACAGCACAGGCAGGGCCAGGCAGCTCAGAGAACTCAACACGAGGCACCTTCCCCTTCCCCAGGGCTCCTTCCAGGCAGAGCTGATAAACGAGTTCCTACCAGCTGATAAGCACAAATCAATTCTGTTAGACCAGGATCCCTTTCCCACAGGGAACAGCCCTCTGGGAATAACCAGCTCTGCATCCCCCCACTGCTGCCAAGCAAAGCCAGTGACAGGCACACAAGAGGAGCTCCCAGCACTGACATTCCCACCCAGCCCCATCCCCCTGGAGCTGCACATCCCCACTCCTGCCTGGCCCAGGAAGTCACCAGAGATGCAGCTTCTGTTCCCTCTCCATCGTGGGTCCAGACTCAGCCCGTGCCTGCTTCCAGCTCCCTCTGCTGCCTCTTCCCTCAAAAGCCACCTCTGCTCTTCTCCACATTAATTTTTAAAGAGCAGAGCAGGGCTCAGGGTGTCCCTGTGTGTCTGTCAGCTGCTGCTTTGGGACAGGAGGGTGCCCTGGGCTGCAGAGGAGGATGTTCACCCTTGGATGCACCAGCTGAGGCTACTTTTACCCCATGGCTTTGGCAAAGAACAACCTCCCCTTTGCTCTGCACAAGGCAGTGACACGACACCCCCAGGGCACCTCTCACCTCCTGCCACTGTCCCAGAGACAGACTGGTGGGACAGCAGTTACCAGCCATGCCCACAGCTCAGGTTGCCATCTCCTGGTACAGAGAAGCTGTGGCTGCCCCTGGATCCCTGGAAGTGTCCAAGGCCAGGCTGGACATTGGGGCTTGGAGCAGCCTGGGACAGTGGGAGGTGTCCCTGCCCATGGCAAGGGTTTGGAACTGGATGAGCTTGAAGGTCCCTTCCAACCCAAACCATTCCATGACTCTGTGGTTCTAAGCAGGTTCTAAGAGTCTAAGAGAGCTTTGCTGGAGAGCATCGAGAGGAATCCATCCAATCCCTTCTGCTGCTCCCCGAGAGCCTCAAGTCCAGGCTGGCCACGGCACTGCCACACCACTGCCCATGTGCCACTGGACACCTGCCTCACCTCCTTGTCCTTCAGCCCCAGGAGCAGCACCTCCTCCATGAGCGTGAGGCGGATGTCTTTGGAGTCATCAGGATCGTCCTCGTTCAGGTCTCTGTCTGCAGCCGCATCCTCCTCACCGTCCGGCTTCTTGTCCGAGTTCCTGCCCTCCACCCGCCGGCCCCGGTGCGTGAGCGTCGTCATCTCCCGCTGCAGCTGGGCACAGGAGGGCACAGGTTTGCTGACCACGATGGACAGCGACGGTGCTGAGCCCCCAGACCCACCCCAGACCCTAAGACCGAGGGACGCTCGCCCCTTCTACCCCAGGATCTCCAGCTCCCCCTTCCCAGGGCGGTGTCGCAGGCGGTGACAGGGAGCGGCCGTCAGCCCTCGACGTGCCGGAGGGGACGGTCGCACCCGCAGGTTCTGGAGGGAGCCCCGAGTCCCGGGGGCCGCACGGGCGGGCCCCGCACCCGGAGGGGACGCGGGGCCCCGGCAGCGTCCCGGGCCGATGCGGGACGGCCCCATCCCACCGCCCGCGACCCCCGCTCTGTCCCACTCGCCTCCCAACCCCGCCCGGCTCTGCCCCACCCCCCCTCCCCGGCTCTGTCCCACCCCTCCCGGCCCCGGCCCGGCTCCATCCCACCCCCCCGGCCCGCTCCGTCTCGCCCCGCCGGAGCAGCCCCGCTCCATCCCGCCCGCCGCCGCAGCGCCCCGCGGGTGAAGATTCACCCCCTCCAGGGGGTCCGGGGGCTGCCAACGCCCCCCGCCCGCTGCCCGGCCTCACCGCGGCCCGGCGGGTCCGCCCGCCCCGCTCCGCTCCGGGGCCGCGGGCAGGAAAAGCCTCCGCGGGGCCGCCGCCGCTTCCTGGGCTCCGCTGGCCCCGCCCAGGCCGCGGCTCCGCCAATGGGAGCCCGCGCGGGCCGGAGCAGCCAATGAGCGCGGCCGGGCTGGGCTGAGGGGCGGGACTTTCTCCTGTCTGTCAGGGGCGGCTCCGCCCCCGCCCGCGTGTCCGGTCCCGTTCTATGTCCCTGTCCTGTTCCAGTCCTGTCCCGTGCCCCGTTCCAGTCCCATCCTGTTCCCAATCCAGTCCCGTCCCGTGTCCTATTCCGTGTCCAATCCCGTTCCCGTCCCGTTCCTCCTCCAGTCCATGTCCCCGCTCGTCCTGGCCTGTCCCATGTACCGTTCCCGCTCCAGTCCCGTCCCATCCCTTTCCCGCTCCAGTCCCCCGGCCTGTCCTGTCCCATCCCGCGTCCCATCCCTTTCCCGCTCCAGTCCCGTCCCCACTCGTCCCGGCCTGTCCCGTTCCAGTCCTGTCCCATCCCGTGTCCCATCCCTTTCCCGCTCCGGTCCCGTCCCCCTATCCCATCCCGTTCCCGTCCTCTCCCCGCTCCGGCCCCATGCCGCCGGTAAAGGAACACGCAGCCAGGGGTGAGCGCCGTTTAATAGAGGGCTGATGATGAACAGACATTCGTAATTTAAAAGTCAAAACTGTCAAGAAACGTTCAGCTGTCCCCGCCCGCGCCGGCGGGAACGGCTTCGCTCCCATTCCCTCACGGCACCCGAAAACTAACGGGTTGTTTGTTGAAGGAGGACTTGGCACCGTGTCCAGCCTCTGCCATAAATCGTTTTAGGGACATCCAGGTTCTCCCAATACCCCCACACCTTGGAACAGACGCTGCCACGGCTCTTCGTGAGAAATTCCTGCATTCTGGCAGGGAATCTGGAATTTAAGGCACGAAGAGGGCTTGTTTTTCACCTGAGTATGGTGCTTTTGGTGTGGAAGAAATGCAAAGCATCCAACTCCTCCAACTGAAAAGCGAAAACTGTAACCCCAAAACTGTAACACCGTGTAACTGACAGCCCAGCCCTCTGGAAAGCTCTGGAAATCACCCCAAAACTGGAGAGGTTTTGGGGCAGGCAGGTTCTGGGTGAGTTCCTCAGCTCGGAACCACAGCCCAAAAGCACTGGTGAAACCTTGTGCGGGGGGAATGAATTTCCTCCATCACCAGCAGGACCTGGATGTACCCAATCCCCAGATCCAAGGATTTCTGGTCCTGCCTGCTGGTCCTGTACAAAATGAGTTCAGAATTCCTCAGCTGGACTTCCTGACATTTTCCTTCCTTAAAACACACTCCCATGGGACTGCTAATGGAGCAGAACTGATCCTTAAAACCCAACAGTGACACAGAACAACCGAATGGAAGCGGAGAACTCCGGGCAGACGGGAGAGGGGCGGCTAAAACGGCTCCTTGGGCTCGCTGAGCTTCCTCCTTTTGGGCAGCACGTCCTGGCTGGAGGAGAGCTCAGCCTGGTGAACCTGCCAAGGAAAACCAATTCATGGAATTACAGGAGCTCCGTGGTATCAGAACAGGGCACAGCCCACCCCAAGCAGGACAGAGGTGTGACACATCCAGAGCCTCACCCCAGTCCCAGCCAGCTGTGCTGGGCCTGCAGGAACATCTGGATACCATTTCCTGGCAGAACTGACCAACTGAAGGAAGGCTGGGATGTATTCCTGCTGGGATGTATTCCTGCTGTCACAGCTGCATCAAGGAGCTGTGTCCATCAGGAACTGCAGCACAGGACAAGGAGTCGTGGGTTCAAACTGAAAGAGGGGAAATTGAGGTTGGAGATATGGAGAAATTCCCCCCAGTGAGGGTGGGCAGGCCCTGGCACAGAGTGCCCAGAGCAGCTGTGGCTGCCCCTGGATCCCTGGAAGTGTCCCAGGCCAGGCTGGATGGGGTTTGGAGCAGCCTGGGACAGTGGGAGCTGTCCCTGCCCATGGGGGTGGCACTGGGTGAGCTTTAATGGCCCTTTATCCAAACCATTCCGTGATTCCAAGGCAATGCTGGCTGTTCCCCTGCACTGTCCCATTCCAAGAGCAGCCCTGGGGAGAGGGAGCAGCACCAGGAGGGTTGTGCACCCTGGAGAGGCTGCTCAGCAGCCAACAACCTCCTGGGAGCTCAGTCCTGGTAGGTCTGACTCTGCCAGGAAAAGATGACAATGAACCTTTAGCTCCACTGTGCTTTTGGTTATCGAAAGCACTCGTGTTTTGTTTACATCTAATAAATTTATTACTAAGTTCAGTAAAACCTCTTTGAAAAAGACACAGGGATAGTGAGCAAGGGACAGTGAGCAAACAGAACAACATTCTCTTTTTTCTGTCACATCACTGAGTAAGAACAACCACTGAACATGACTGGTTGGAAGCAGGAAGGGACCTTAGAGCTCATCCAGTGCCACTCCCTGCCATGGCAGGGACACCTTCCACTGTCCCAGGCTGCTCCAAGCCCCATCCAACCCGGCCTTGGGCACTTCCAGGGATCCAGGGGCAGCCACAGCTTCTCTGGGAATTCCATCCCAGCCCCTCACCACCCTCACAGGGAACAATTTCTTGCTGTAAAAGAGAGAATTCCCCCCCACAGGTTTTGGAGAAGGACCTACCCCTAACTCAGCATTCCCAATATTCCCAATACCTGGTGAAGGCCCCCACAGCCTCACAGAGCTGCCAAGCTCAGTTAGTGAGGGAGCAGCACAGACATGGGGGCCCCAAAGCCACCCCCAAAGGTCCAATTCCACCCTGGACACAACCTCTGCTCCAGCTGTGCCAGGTGGGAAGGATTTGGCTCCCCACAAGCAGCACTGCCTGCCAGACTGACCTGATGAAGCAAATAAAAGGGATTTTTCTTGGAATGAAGGAGTCACAGAGGCGAGGTTATAATTTTGGCCCAGTGTTTCCCAAGCAGAAGCACAAGGATCTCTTGGTGAACTGTGCTGGGGATCTCTGCTGGCACAACCCCCCATGGCTGATGGATCAAACCAGCAGGAAATCTGGCTAAATGCATTCCCAACAGGATAGCAACTAAAACTAAGGAATCTCTCTCAACCTGTGTTACCTGCATCGAACCAGCTTCTAACTCTTTTTGGACAGAACGATTTTGACCCTGTTGAATCTAATGGGAATTTAGGAAGTGATGAGAATTTCATTCTGTCAGTAGCAAATGCATTCAAGCTCCGAGTTTTATTCACTGCTTGGAACAGAAATAATGAGAACTAAAGAAAAACTGATACTAACAATGCAGCTTTGGAATATCTTTCCACTTCTTGTCCTGCTCTCTGACACAATCAGCTCAGACGTTTTACGAGTCAAATGATCAACCTGAAATCAGAAAGTAGATTTTTCCTTGTGAAAGCAGCAAAAAACACACACTGGAGACCACAGCAGGGCTCAGTGCTGGGGCATTCACTGTTCTCTGCTGTGCCTGAGCCAAAATTGAGATATGGGAGTATTTATATGGTGATAACCCGTGGAAGTCTCAGCATTTACAGCTGGGTGTGCTGCAGGGCCCTGGCAGAGAGAAGCATGTGCTGGTTTTATACAGTAAATCACTCACACTTACCTACAGCTATCCTGTTTTAAGAAATCTTAAGGACCTGTGTGAAGCAGTCCTCCACGTATAAATGCCACCAATTTCTACATGCAGGGAATATAACCTGAGTTATAAACTTGAATTTTTAAGTTTTAATCAACTTCTAAACAAGCTTTGGTCTGTCAGAATTAGCAGTGGAATTCCTATTAAGCAGTTTATTAAGATGGAAATGACACTCCCCTTTTCACTTAGTAACAGCCCCAGCATCTGTTTGGTTTGGGAGCTGTATCACAGAGGAACAGCCTTTTGTCAGAGCTTTAGAATAGTTTTGGAAAACTCCAGGAAATGAAATGTAAAGGGATTTTGTTGCTGGAAATAGTGACTGTGGGAAATAAGGCTTTAGCAGATTACCCACGGATCACTCAAAGGAGGGAAGAAGCTTCACAGAAGCTCCAGTAGAAGCTGAAGATGACAGAATTTTCATACCTGAGGATTAGAAACATGGGGAGTCTGGATCCCTCCAGCTTCCTCTTCATGAGCTGAATTTTTTTCTGAAAGATGGAAAGAGTTGAAGAGTTAAACAAAGCTGCTCACAACAGCACACCCACAACCCACAGCAAACAACAGCAGCTCTGCTCCAGGGAACACTGAGAACTGCTGGGAACAAGTGCTTCCAGAGGGCTCCAGTTCTCCTTAACTCCACCAAGATTTAAACTTCCTCTTTTCAACTCAGCCATTTCCCACCCCAGCCTCCAGCTCACTTCAGCAGCCCTGGGACACACAGGACCTCTGGAGGATGGGTTTGGTCCCCAGCTCCCTCACACACTGCCCTGCTGAAGGCTTGCCTGCAGTGGGATTTGATTCAAGCCCGAAGCCTCAGGAGCTCGTTTTGTGCTGCAGGACAGGGAAAAGGCCACTCTGGCCCAGCTCCTGCCCCTCCTGAACCCACCCAGCCACACCCAAGCAGCAGTTCCAGCTGCAGAGCCCCTGTCACTGCCTGCAGCTGCAGGAACAGGCTCCCAAGGGGGAATAGGCAGTTCCAGACAGTTTGGTTGCTGTTTCTAATTCATGCTGTTTTTCTAGGATACAGATAGAAGCAGGGAATGGTGGAGGGTGACTGTGCATCAGCTGTGGAAACAACAGAAGAATTTCAGGGTGACAAATGTGTTTCCCTGTGTCTCGTAGTTCCTGTAAATAAAACATTTGCCAACTCCCTAGGACAAGAAATTTGCTGGATTTTTGCATGGTTTTGGAATTTTTATGACTTTTTAAAAGAATCAGACAGACCTTCAAGTGGTTATTCCAGTTCTGCAGCCTACTAGCATTGTCAAGATAAAAATACTGATCTAAATGTGCTGTTTCCTACACATTTCCATTATCGTTTTTGAGCAGCATGGAAATGGCAGCTGGTTTGGCAAAGCTGCACATGTTACTTCTCAAAAAACCCCAAACCCAACATTTGAAATGTTTTCTGTACAGCAAATGGGTTCCAGATTGTCTGGATGCTTCTATGCAGCCCCTCCAAGAGGAGCAGATCAACAAGCAGCAATTCCTTCTTCAGTTTGTTTGGCAGCAAAGTTCAGTCTTCAGGCCCCTGGGCTAAACTGGGAAATGTGAACACAAACTATCCTCTGCTTTTCCTCCTGGTTTATCTAAAATCTGAAAAGGAAGCTCCTGAGATCCCTGAGGACAATTTGGTGCCTCATGTTTTGAGTTGGAGACAGTCTGGGTCCACATCTTGATGCTCTGATTAGAAACCAGCAGTGGGGAGCTTCCAGGGCACGTTCCTGGTGGCAGCTGTGGCCAGGCTGGGGAGCCAGGACAGTTATTTATTGACAGACTTTATTTACAGTGTTAGGAAAAACACTTGAGGAAACTCATTTTGGTGTGATTCATACTAACAAAAATACTTTGCTAGAACTTGTTCCTATTAAAGTTCTCCTACAAGGAAAGGCTGAGAGAGTTAGGATTGTTCAGCCTGGAGAAGAGAAGGCTCCAAGGAGACTTTAGAGCCTCTCCCAGTACCTAAAGGAGCTCCAGGAGAGCTGGAGAAGGAGTTTGAACAAAGGCCTGGAGAGACAGGACAAGGGGAATGGCTTTAGCCTGACAGAGAGCAGGGATAGATTTGATGTAAGAAAGAAATTCCTCCCTGGGAGGGTGGGGAAGCCCTGGCACAGGGTGCCCAGAGAAGCTGTGGCTGCCCCTGGATCTCTGGGAGTGTCCAAGGCCAGCTGGAGCCACCAGGGATAGTGGGAGGTGCTGCTGCCCATGGCAGGCACAGGTGGAACGAGATGAGCTTTAAGGTGCCTCCCTTAAACCCAAACCCTTCTGGGACTCTATCCTGAGATGGCAAAAAAAGTTCACTTGCAATTATCAAAATACTCCAGTACACAGGAAAAGGGCAGCAGGTCCCCAGAGCACAATCAGCTGGAAAAGGCACTAAAGCAGGAAGCAGCATGGAGGAACACAGAATCATTCATAAAACCAAACACATTCTGGTGAAGTTACTGTAGCAGGAGCAGCAAACCACAGCCACGAGCAGCTCCCTTTGGAGGTGTTTCACAGGGGCTACCATAACACAAAAGCTCCTCTACCCACAAGAGCCCCGACTCCTCCACGCCCCAGAGCTGAAGGTGGGGGTGCACAGTGGGATTCTGGGCTACTGCAGGGGAAAAGGTGGCTTAAAGTGGCATTTCTGCTGAACTGAAGCCCAAAAAGCTGAAATTTAAAAAAAAACCCCCAGACCTAGACCACTGTTTTTTGCAGAGAATTCTGCTTCCCAGCTCTGCAATAATGAGTTCAACAGTACAAGATCTCTGCAAGTTTAATGTGCAAATTAAGTATTATCAAAAACTAAATAAATCAGTAATTATTAGTAACAACAATAGTAGAAAAAGCAAACAATTTTTTTTTTCCTAAACATAAACCCCATTCAATTTAGGTTAGCTGATAAAATGGAACAGAAGATCAGAATTTTTGAACAGTAACATGAAAACGTGTTAATCATGTTTTAACATGTTAACATTTGTTAACCAAGTGCTTCACAGAATGAAGCCCTGATAGAAAATAAAGGCAGAGTCATGTATGTGAATAATGAAAATTTGAAAATAGAAAATTGAAGGTTTTGTTTTAGTAACATCAGGCAAGAGGCACAACTCAGAGACTTGAAAAATATACACAAATGTTACCTTGAGCTTCTGAAATATTCACATGATTCTTATCTTCCACTTCATTATCCAAGACAGGATCTTCCTAGATTAAGAAACAGGTCTGTCACTTACTGCAGACACACAGGGAAGAAGGTTCTACTCAGATGATTAAGGCCAGACTTATTAGATGGATTTTTGGTGGAAAAAACTGAAATAAGTGATTGTGACATGGGATGAAGAGAGGTTTCATCTGTGCCCTGTGCAGGGACACGTGGCACTGTCCCCGTGGCATGAACTGTCCCTCTGCTGCTCCTCGGGCACAAGCACTGCTTGAACAGTTTGCTTTACTGCAAACTGGAGCAGTAAAATTAAGGCAAACATGGATTGAAGATATCTGGAAACAAAGGGGGCTATTAATGTTATGGCTGACATGCAGTGAAACAACACTGGCCTTTTTCTAGACAATACACCACAAAAAAAAATCTTCAAAAAGCTACACAAATGTCCTGGGTTGAGGTGTATTCTATTACCATCCTCATGAGCTGTGGAAATCAGGTGGGGCAGTGTTTCCTTGCCTCCTCCCCCCAGACTCTCTTGCTGTTCATGGCCCATCATTGTCCTGCCCATGACTCAGAGATAACTCCCTCCGGACTATCTTCTGTTAATGAGCCTAATCAACACCTGGCCTCATGACTCATTACCCCTTTGTGAGATGCTCCACCCTGAGGGAGGAACCAAGCATCCCATCTTGGATATAATCTGGGACTCTGAACACCAGAGAGAACCCTTTCCACTGGATTTCCAGAGGACAGGAGCTACACAGCCACCACTGGACCTTCTGAGGAAGAGCAGACCCTTTTTTCTACAGGATCACCACTTCAGAGGGCTGCAGCCACCATTCTACCACTGCTACAACAGAGACTCAGGTTGTATCTTGACTCTGTCAGTTTGAACCAGTGTTCTCTTATTTTTTCTTTTTCTTCCTTTTCTTTAATTTCCCCATTAAATTGTTATTCTGACTTGGTGCCTCCCACTGGTTTGTTTCCAAACTAGTACAACAAAATAAAGTCTGTGCTCTTACATCCATGTCCTGGCTCTCTTCTTCTGGATCATCTCTGCTTGCTCCACACACCTGGAGAGGCTCAGCAGTCTCTCCTTGCTTTAGGATGTTCTTATCAACGTTCTCCATGCGCTGTTTCTCAGTTGTAATTTTCAGTTTCAGCATATGAAAAGGCGTTGGCACTTCCCCCACATTCAGGTACATGGGCTCCTCATTAAACATCATCCCCCCGTACTTGGCCTCCTTGAACCCTGGAGGTTGGTAATCAGGGGGTGTAACTGCAGAGAAAATTCATCAGATGTGTTAGAATGAAACATGTTCTTGTCAAACTCTTTTCCCCTTTAAATACAGAGAGTTACTGCAAAAAACTGTGTGTGAGGAGGGGAGTAATCAGTATTCAATTTGGAGTAAATTAAGTTCTTGTCTCTTTGCACAACAGGCAAAGGCCAAGTTAAAGGTCCTTGGAAGAGGTTGTAGATACAGAGAGAGAAAATAGAAGCTCTGATTTGTCATTTTAAGGCAGTAACACACTCCGAAAGCAGAGCCAGACATTTGGACAGTCATCAAACTAGAACCAGGCTGGCAAATTATGCTATAGTCTAACATACTCTGGGAAACTCCAAGTGTTTTAGAACACACCCGAACCCAATGAAGCCAGTGGCAGGATTGTGTTCCTGCAGTGAGATCACATCCCTTCCCCCTGGAGATTCAAAGCTGTCGTGAGAAACAGCCACATGTGAAATAACCTCATTTAACAAGTCCCAGCAGCCCCAAAGATTATCCACTGAAATTTCCTTTGGATTGCTTTCCAGTGGCTGAACACAGCTGATAAAGCAGGGTGGCATGGCAATGTACCCTCATCATAATACAGGAGTTTCATGGTGAGGCAGACATCGTTGGGCAGCGGGCTCAGGTTCTGCATCAGGACGTAGATCTTGCGGATGAGGAGGATGCTGGCCTTCTTGGTGTCTGCACAGGTGATGGTGGAGTCTGACCTCTTATCCTTGCTAAAATCAGAGTAGCCAGGTTATTTCTGATACAGAGTAAGCTGTTTCTAGTATTAAGAGACAACTGTTTAACAGCCTATGAACATGAGCAGCATCCCATTTCTTGCCCGAGGTCTGAGATCACAAGCACTGCAACTCCTAACCCTGCCTAAGTGCTGCATGTTCTCTGCCCCTCGGGAGATCAAACCCTGAGCCAGGGACATCAGGAGAGCTTAGGGACCAGCACCTGGCACCAACTGCTCTACCCTACATCACACGGGGCTTAAAGGCCCACTCTGAAAGAAAGAGAAAAGGAGGGACTTGTGAAAGCCCCACTTCTTTGAAGTTTTAACTACTTCATTTCCCTTGAAGTCCCACTATTGACTTGGACACAAATGGCTAATGATAATAAACTTGGTACCCAATGGACTCTTGGCATCCAGCTCCAACGTTTCCATGCTCCCATTTGCACCAGAAGCTGACCCAAATCCCACCTCAATGCCAACACCCCTCCCTCTGTTCCCCTGCTCCTCACAGCCCCCAGCTGAGGCACCTGAGGACTTGCACAGCAGGGCAGGCACCAGGAGTTATTTCCTTCTGTGTCCCTGTCTTCTGGAAGCATTCCCTGAACTGTGATGGATTCAGACCTCTCACCCCTCTCTAGCTGGTTAATTCCTGCCATGCTGGGACCAGAGAAGTAGCCTCACCTATTTTCAAATTGATCTGACATGAATTTATGCTGTTCCTCTAAGGTAACCTGGTGTGGCCAGGAGTCACATCCCCTTCTCCCCTTCCACAGGTAAGGAGCTAAACCCAGCCCAAGCATCTGCAGCACTGCAGCCTTTTCTTTTTTAATTTAAGTAGCATTTTATGTAGGAGGGAAGCTGGGAGGACCTTGTCAGGTATGAATTAACTGTATTTCAATTACTTGTCTTAAAATAAGCCATTTCCCTGTAGCTGTGACTGAGCAGTGAATCCCTATGGTGGAAGAGGGTCTGGAGGAGATGGGGAGCAGTGCTGTGTCCCCAGAGCTCCAGCACAAGCACAGGGTGTCACTGCCCACAGCTGCTGCCAGGAGTGACCTGATCTCAGCACATGGAGAGCTGAGCAGGGCCTCCATTTTAGACAAAGTTATGGGGGTTGAGTGGGTGAACTGGTGGGGTCAGTGCTTCTCCCCAAGTTCATTAAAAGCCCCTGAATGTCTCCTTGAGTTTGCCAGATGGATACAGGGGAAGTGAAGCTGTGGTTTGGCCCAAAAAGTGTAAAAACTGAACAACAAACAAAAGAATTCTGAAGAGAGGAATTGGCTGGAGCAGCTTCATAGAATCACCAATCTTTTGGGTGAGAAGGGAACATAAAGCCCAGCCCATCCCACCCCCTGCCATGGGCAGGGACACCTTCTTCTATCCCAGGCTGCTCCAAGCCCCATCCAACCTGGCCTTGGACACTGCCAGGGATCCAGGGGCAGCCACAGCTTCTCTGGGCACCCTGTGCCAGGGCCTCCCCACCCTCCCAGGGAGGAATTTCCCCTGTACATTTAATCCAAACCTGTCCCCTGCCAGTTTCACCCAGGGATTCCTTCCCCACAGCTGGGGATGCCCAGTGCCCTCACAGTGATCTTATCTCAGCAATGGGAATTCCACCATGACTGAGCCATGTAGCACAAGAGCTCTGCTTTGCTAAGTGCAGCTTACATTTCTATTGTGGTTTTTGTGTATTTATACCATTTCTGCTAAATGAGGAATTCCATGTAACATTCAGTATCTTCAGATAACTGAATCTGGTGTTAAGCTTCACCCCCCCACACACATGGAATATCTCAAATATCCTGGTCACAGAGTATCAAACTCTGAGCATCATCTTCTGAGTGGATATTAAAATTACGAGCATAATCAGACAAAATGATTAATTGTATTTTAGTAAGTCTAAGCTAGCAGTGTATGTTGATAAAATTAGTCTCAAGATCCCAAATTTAAAGAGCAAACACCAAACAGATCAAATCCAAAGTTCTGACATTCAGGTGTGTCCACAGGGACTGTAAGGCCATGGAGCAGTCACAGGGGTTGTACCTGCCAAAATCCAGGAGTGGCCCTTTCTGGGTGTACTTGAACTTGAAGTGGTAACACTCTGTGACTGTCTGCAAACAAAGCCAGTAATTATTACACTAATCAGCTGCCAAGCACACTCCTGCTGCAGCTCTGGTTAGTAATCTATTAATCTTTAAAGAAAATAACGACAGCCCAACTCCCATCCACTTACTGAATACAGGTTCCTAATCCCCTAACAATTAACAGTAATAATGCATGTAAGTGTCAGCTAATAAAAATGATGATTCTTTTCCAGGAATCACCATGATAAAATATTTTGAAATACCAGCTGAAGTTTTTAGCACAAAATATTCCAGTTTTAATCGCTGTGAAAACGTTTCACACACAGAACAGATGTGGTGACACCCAGTGGGTTTTGTGTTTTCCACAAAAGTCCCATAGATTTGTTAGGCAGAGTTGGGATGAGGCATCTTTATGGACATCTCCCTCTGCAATGACATTTTGGTTGCTTGCACCAGCCTGAGAATAATCTGACACTGGATACTTAAATGCAATTCCACACATGGCAATTCCCACTGACTCCAGTGATTTTTACACTTGGCATTTCCATATGTCCCCTTTTGAAAAATGTGCACGTTAAATATTCCTGCTTGTACATGCATTTCACTACATCCACATTATCATCAGTCATCCCGTGAGATATTCCAGCAGATTTACCTGAGGATCTTCTTGCTGAGTGTAGACCTGTATTTTGAAAGTAAAGAAAGGAATCAGAATGAGACCTGCACGTCCCTCAAAGAACGTCCCTTAAAAACGCATCCCTGCTTTTCAGAGATACTCACTGCTAGGACAATCTGTCTCAGCTGTCAGGAACATAAACAGAGAAAGAAAAAGAACATTAAATATATTTCATAGCCCATTTCTGCTGCCCAAGCTGCTTTGTCTCTCTAGCCCTGGAATCCAACACAGGCAACTAAGGCCTGTTGGAAGAAAAGCCTCTTCCTCTTCACTCCTCTTCTGCGGAGGAGAGGACTCAGCTGCAGAAGAAAACACCTACAGATCCCTGGCTTTCAGTGCTGCTGTTTACAAGAATTTTATGCAGAAATGCCTGTGCATCCCACACTGCAGCTGACTGAGTTAGCTCAGCTACTCCCTGAGCAGTCCTACAACTACACTGACAGATAATGGACTTAAATAAACATTTCAATACAACTGAAATGAGACTGGAGGACTTACGTATTTCTTCTGCAAGGCATCATAGCATCCTAACATCCTGCAAAAACCAAATAATATTGGCCATCTACTACTAATTTTCACTTGTTTCTCACTAAATCAAATAGCACCAAAAAACGAACCTCTTGTTTTTATTCTTATTGTATTAGAGCATTAAATAACACTTATTCCATCATTCTACCTTGTTAGCACTGATACAAGCAATGACTATCTTTGTGACACCAAATCATCCCAACCTCTTGGAAGTGTAATTAAAAATATAATCTGTAGGTAACTAATTTATCAGTAAAAACATATTGCAATACTTCCAACACATGCACTCATTAATCAGGGGAGCAACCTGGTCTAGTTGCAGGTGTCCCTGTCCACAGCAGGGGCTTGGAAGAAGGTGAGCTTTAAGGTCCCTTCAACCCAAAGCACTCCATGATTTCATCACAGATCAGTAATTCAGCTGAACAGCAACACAGCTGAAGCACACAGGAGTTATTACCTTCATTTAGATGTTGCCATTTCCTTTTTACATAACACCCAAACAGTAGTCAAATAGGCAATCAAAACCCAATTTTTTTTTTTCCTGACATTCCTTTCATATACAGTCAACAAACAAAAATTGGGTTTGGTGTGTACGTGATGCTGGGGCAAGAAAGGCCACTCACCTGTGAACTCCCAACAGGTACCACATCCTTTTCCCACAAAACCAGGGAGCCTGTCCTGGTCAGCCTCCACAGGCTGCAGTGAACTGCCCTCACTGTGTGTGAGAGGAAGGTGAACTGCACTGACCCTTCTGTTTCCTCAGCCACAGAAGATCCATTAGGGAATTCCAGGTTACAAAAAAGGAAGCTTTTCCCCCCCACTCTGTGACAGCACATGGCTGACTCCACCTCTAACATCAGCTGTCAGCCCTCACATCTGAACCCCTCAGCACTGCCAGGGGATGAATGCAGCATCATCCCCACGCCTTGTACACACTGGGGAAGAGGAGGGAAAGAACCTTTATGGAGGTAAGGAAATATAGGAATATGTAACTAAGGCGAAGGCCTTACAGAGTTTTCTAAAAAGCAAGGAGAGCAACTAGGAACAGACCTCACAGTTACTGTGAGCAGAAAGAAAACCAGAACAAGCAGCTGCAGTCGCAGGTGACACAGCCACACTCAGCTGTGGCAGTGCTCAAGCAGACAGGCTATCACTGGCAGGCACTGCTCTGCCTCCCGAGTCTCCCACTCTCTTACAAAATCTGTGAGCAAGACCTTTAAGATGCAAAAGGGTGGCATTGAGTCTCCTGATCAGCTAGAGAGGAACTACTGGTTAGACTTTTGCATTGCTGTGCACCCTTGAGTACTCATGAGCACCTAGAGGAATGAAGCATATAAATATCTAGTATTAGATATTTAGTATTTATACAGTAAATATAAAGCATAGTCACTCTGCAAACACAGATCTGTGCTCTCCTAAGGCCTGAGCTGAAAACCTTTCTGGAGACACAACTGTTACATCTACAACACAAATGTGGGCTGCTCACTCACAGCAAGAGAGCTTTTTCCCTTGTATCTGCAAACAACCAGGAAGGACTCTTTGAGCACTTACACGCCAAGGAAGTGTTACCTGTGTGCTGGAATCAACCTACCATTTCACCAGCTGGGTAGAGCCAGGACAGTTTTTGTCTTCCCGCAGAATTTTGACACAGACATCTCAAAAAAAACCAAAACACACACACATTTACTTAGGACAAAGTGCAACGAAAAGTTCATTCCCTAAAAGTACACATCAAGAAGAGACTAAAACTAACATTACTATGCGTGAGCATAGTTTTAATGCTGAGTAATAACAAAACCAAGAACAAAATTTAATTAATGCATTAGTGAAATTTCCATTACATGCACTGAAGTGGTGTCCATTCATCAAAAAGACCAAGTGGCTTTAAAAACAACTTGATGACAACAGGTTTTGCAAGTTATCATGGAAAAAAGCCCGTTACCATCCATGTATCTTGTTCCATAGGCACTTTCAGGAAAGATTCCCCTCAGGTACGTGATGCAGGACACTGCCACTGCCAGGAGCCTCTTCACCAGCATCAAGGATTGCTGCTCCGTGGCTATTTTCTTGGGAAACACAACTGCACTCTGAAAATCACAGAAAGAAACCAATTAAACTCTACCTACATCAACAGACCTGTACAGGCTTCAATCCTGTCCAACGCCTTCATTTTAGTTTAATTGAAAAGTATGACTTCTGTGAGTTATAAAGTTAAGCACATTCCTTACACTTGGTGTTACAATATTTATAGGATGCAGCTAAAGGACACATATATATAAATATATATATATAAATAAATATAAGGTGTTTCTAGGACACGTTGTAACCGGTTTCTACCAAGCGCATGACAACAAAGTTCAGACAATTTTTCTTTATTTTTTCTATACCTTCTTTACTCATAATTAAAAGACTGAATTAGCCTGCAATTTTCACGTGAAGAAATATCACAGAGCACCTGGGTGCACTATTTCAGCCAAAACTCCCCCGTTTTTCCCATTACTGTGCTGAAATAAAACAACAAAACCGTACCACAGAATTCCTTTGCTTCTGAGCAGTTGCCATGCTGCAGAGACTCCTGTGCCTGTTAATGGAACACCTGCAATTAGCACCTGGCTGAGAAGAAGGGCAGCAAAGCCCAGCCTGCAGCTCTCCAGCTTCTCCAGGGCATTCCCTGGATTTACAAACACCTCCCGCACAATTCGCCAGCTCAAACCAACCTGTAATGTTCAGGAAACAGAGCAGGACAGTTCTTCCAATCATCCCCAGTATCAGATTCTTGATATTCACAGCAGCACAGGCCTCCCCTGAGGCTACAGGATGCAATAATTAGAATATTTATATCTGTATTTATATGAACCTCCAAAGGCAATTCTCCTCAGTGCTAACTGGCACCAAACTTGCTACGACATTTTCAAAGGACCTCCCCACATTTCAAAAACCCCCAGGCTTGGGTTGTTTCCATCTATAATTCAAATGAGTACGGGAGAAACAGAACCCTCATCACCCTGAGTCTGACGCCACACAAGCCTTCCCCTCAGTTCGGAAATATCAAACGCACCCACGCCTGAGGCCATGGAAAACACCTTTCCCAAGCTAGAAGTGGACTCTGCATCACGCACCGAGCTCCCCCTCAGCAAATCCTCCATAAACCCCCCCCCATCACAGCACGCGGCCGAGTTCGGCCCCACTGTCAGAAAGGAGCCGCTTCCCAGCAGTGTCAGCCCAGAACACAGCACCTGCCCCCTCCAGGGAAACTGAGGCAAGCGGAGGATGAAAGCGCGAAGACAGAATACTGCAGAGTAGCGCGCGGCGGAGGGCAGCAAAACCTCGGCGGTGAGGGCGAGGCGAGGTGTGGGTGGGTTGAGAGATAACCGAGGAAAAACTGGAGGAGAATGTGAGGTGAGAGGAAGGCAGCTGAAGGAGCCGCCCGCCCTCACCCTCAGGGCGCCGTTTCCCGCGCTCGCCCTCAGGCGGCCCTGCCGAGGGGCCGTGCGCAAACCCCGCGCGGCGGGCTCGCCCTCAGCCGGCGCAGTCCGCGCATGCGCAGCTTCTGCCCCGCTGGTGAAGGGCCAAAGAAACGTGGAGTGTTCTGAGCTGTGAGGGACTCACAGGGATCATCGATTCCAACTCTTCGCCCTGTGCACCCCTTAGAGCGTTGTCCAAACGTTCCTGGAGCTCTGGCAGCCTTGGGGCCGCGACCGTTCCCTGGAGGGCCTGGGCAGTGCCCAGCACCCTTTGGGGGAAGAACCTTTCCCTGATACCCAGCCTAAACCTCCCCTGACACAGCTCCAGCCGTGTTGGAGTGCTCCCCTCGTGATGAAGGTGCAGATCCCTGAGGTGTCCTCTCAGTCTCCTCCAGCTGGACAGACCAAGTGCCCTCAGCCGCTCCTCATACAGCCTCTCCAGACCCTTCACCATCCTCGTGGCCTCCTTGGGACACTCTCTGATGGCTTCGTGTCTTTCTCACATTACCAAAACTGCACCTAGGATTCAAGGTGAGCCTGCCCCAGCCCAGAGCAGAGCAGGACAATCCCCTCCTTTGCCCAGCCAGTGATGCCGGGCCTGATGCCCCTCAGGGCACGGTGACCCTTTGGGCTGCCAGGACACAGTGTGACCCAGGTCCAGCCAGCCACTGACCAGGACCCCCAGATCCTTCCCCAGCCTCTCCTTCCCCAGTCTGTCCGTACACCCCAGGTTGCCCCATCCCAGGTGCAGAATCCAGCACTTGCCCTTGATAAACATCATACAGTCCCAGTGCCTGGTGTCAGTTCCAGCCCTCAGTGCCACGGGGACAGCACAAAGGCACCACAAACAATCCACTGCATGGACACTGGATTCTATCTCTTTGTTCTTGGTTGCCTCAGTCAGAGATGTAGTTGCCTTAAGGAATCCGTGGCCAACAAAATCCCATGACACCCAAGAGAACGTCGTAACTTCTTTTCTAGTGTCTGGACAAAATTAGGGGCTCCATTCTTTCCAGATCTATTATCCATTGCCATTTGCCTAAAATAAAGCCTAAATATGTAACTTGCTTTTGATCCAAATGAAGTTTGGATGGAGATGGACTAGGACAATAGACTAGAAATAGAGCCTCATATAAAGGCATACTTATACCTTTTTATATATATATATATACACACACACACACATATATATATATATATAACAAATAGGGATAGGTATATGTCATATATATAATGTAGCAATTTTATATACATATATATCCTATAATATATATATTTATTAATAGCAAATCATCTACACACTGTACAAAACCCAATTCACACGGTAATTTCATAGCCTTGAAATCCCAAAAATACTCTTTAAACCCCAAATACTCAGAATCTTAGAATGGTTTGGATTGGAATTGACCTTGAAGCTCATCCCATCCCACCCCTGCTATAGGCAGGGACACCTCCCACTGTCCCAGGCTGCTCCAAGCCCCATCCAACCTGGCCTTGGACACTTCCAGGGATCCAGGGGCAGCCACAGCTTCTCTGGGCACCCTGTGCCAGGGCCTGCCCACCCTCACAGGGAGGAATTTCTTCCCAATATCTAACCTTAACCTACTCTCTTTCGGTTTCAACCCATTCCCCCTCGTCCTGCCACTCCAGGCTCTTGCAAATAGCCTTGCCCCATCTTTTGTATAAGTTCCCTTCAGGTACTGGAAGGTCACAATTAGGTCACCCCAAACCTTTCTCTTCTCCAGGCTGAACAATCCAAATTCTTGGAGCCTTTGGAAAGGATCCAGCAAAACTTTGGGGAAAAATGTCTGAGGCAGTCACTGGGTTTTCCAGGTGAAGGCAAACAAAGGTTAACTTTCTTCATCCAATGGAATGCTTCACAGTCCCTTGGGCTAAGCATTGGTCTGTCTGCTTCTGGATACTCTTCCTGGATTCCTGGAATAGGATCCTGTATCCCAGAGGGTCACACTCCTCCCTTTGTTTTAATGCACACGGGCTGTGCTGGGGCCAACAGCCCCTCATCTGTCCTGGTCCTTGCCACCCTGCCCTGTGCCTCTTAAAGTATCTCCAGATATTGCTCCTGTTGGAGTGATGCCATGAAGATTTTTTGCCTTTTCTCTTATACCCCTGTTATAACTTTTTTTGCAACCTCTGTATTCCTAGTGCTTTTCCCCTACATTCTTGTTTGTCAAGCTAAAAGACTAAACATTTTAGAATCTTTGTAGCTAGGGATCAGTGTGCCCCAGAGCCCATGGTCCTCTCCAGAACACATTCTGTAAACCAAGATAGAACCGTCCAGGGGAAGGTTCCCTGGGGAGGGGGGCTCACTTGAGCCTCTCACTGGGGAATCTTTGATAGATCTGCTAATTAGTAACACCTATAATGATATACCTGATCTTTGGGGGCCCTCTCGGTGGGGTGCATCTCGATGCATATGACCTGGATGTGTGCACCTAAGGATCCTTAAAATAAATACCAAGGTAAAATCCCTTTTCCCCTTCTAACTGTGTATGACTCTTGATTTTAAGGCCAGGAAAAGGCATCAGGAGCAAGTCCAGAGGAGGCCACGAAGTTGGTAAGAGGATTGGAGCCCCTTCCCGTATGGAGACAGGCTGGTAGAGCTGGGAATGTTCAGACTGGACAAGATTCTGTGGAGACCTCAGACAGAGCACCTTCCAGGACCTGAAGTGGCTACAGGGAAGATGCAGAGGGGCTTCTCATCAGGAACTGGAGTGACACGACAAGGGGGAATGGCTTCAGATTGAGAGAGGGGAAATGGAGGTTGGATATTGGGAAGGAATTGTTTCCTGGGAGGGTGAGCAGGCCCTGGCACAGGGTGCCCAGAGAAGCTGTGGCTGCCCCTGGATCCCTGGAAGTGTCCAAGGCCAGGCTGGATGGGGTTTGGAGCAGCCTGGGACAGTGGGAGGTGTCCCTGCCCATGTTTGGGTGAACTCAACCATTTTAGGTTCCCTTAGGATCCGTTCCAACCCAAACCATTCTTCGATTCCACGATTCTTTCACAGATATTTGGGGTTGATTTAAAAGGTATGAAATTACCATTTGAGTCGGGTTTTGTGCAGTGTGTGGATAGTTTGTTGTTAACAAGCAGTGATAAGAATGCCTTTACATCAGACACTAATTTCTGCATTGCCCTGGGATAAAACGGGACACGGGGCATTCAAACTTCAGTGGGGCCAAAAGAAAGTTACACATTTAGGCCTCATTTGGGGAAAACGGCATAATACTTGGGATAATACACGTGGAAACAACAGAGGGGGATTGGACTCGATGACCTTTAGGGTCCTTTCCGACCCCTTATCACCCCCTGCCCCCGCACTGCCAGCTCCGTCTCCATGGCAGCGGCCGGAAGGGGCCGCGCCGTCCCCATGGCAACGGGCGGAAGCGGCGTCGCGCGGCGGGCGCGGGGCCGGAAGTGACGGCCGGGAGCCGTGTGGGCCATGTCGGCCATGTCGGCGGGCGGCGGAGCGCAGCGGGACGCGGGGGCCGCGGGCGGGTGAGGCGCGGCCGCGGCGGCTCGGGCGGCCTCGGCGCCCCGCGGGGCAGCGCCTCACGCTCCCTCTGTCTTTTCCAGGCGCCGCAGCAAGTGGGATCAGCCCGGCCCGGCACCCAATTTCCTCCTCCCCGGCACGGCGCCGCTGCCCGGGCGCCCGTTTCCCGGCGGGGGCGGCGATGGCGGCGCCGCCGTGGCCGGGTCCGAGAGCTCCGCGGCGCCCTCGGGAGCGCTGGATGCGGCTGCGGCCGTGGCGGCGAAGATCAACGCGATGCTGATGGCCAAAGGGAAGCTGAAGCCGGCGCCCAGCACGGCGGACAAGGTGGGTGGGCGCGGGGGGTGTCAGGGCTGGGTTCTGGGGACCTTGATTTGTCACCGGGCCCGGAAGCGATGAAATTGGGTGCGATAAAAGCAGTTAGAAACCATTTTTTAAATCTTTTTCAGCATAACAGAAAGTAGTGGATGGCTGCGAGGTCAGTCCGCTGTAAGTCTTTACCAAAGCCACCTGTAGGGAGGTGAAAAACTTTTTTCTTAGAGCCATAGAATATTCTGAGTTGTAAGGGACCCACGAGGATCATCGAGTCCAACTCTTAAAGTGTTTTTCCTGAAGTGTTTTCCAGATAGCAGAGCTGATGGAAAAACTGCTGTGTGAAACAGCCCCTTTAAAATACGAACCAAATTATTTTCATGCCTGAAGAAGTTACCAATAGGAGCTGTATGTCCAAGTCTAAACAGCTTGTTCGGCCTTTGCTGAACCCTGCCCTGTGCCTGGTTGACCCTGGTGAGCTCAGGCAGTTGGACTGGATGGTCCCTTGTGTGTTCCTCTTAAACAGTCTCTGAGTTTTCTATTCTAAAGCAAGTGTAACTTAAAGCCACTTTTCCAGTTCCAGTCCCAGGCTTGTCTTACTCCTTAGCCGGTGCTAGGGCCAAGTTTAGAAGCTGTTTCAAGTTTCATGGAATCACAGGATGGTTTGGGTTGGAAGGGACTTCAGAGCACATCTCATTCCACCCCTGCCATGGGCAGGGACACCTCCCACTGTCCCCGGCTGCTCCAAGCCCTGTCCAGCCTGGCCTGGGACACTTCCAGGGATCCAGGAGCACCCACAGCTTCTCTGGGCACCCTGTGCCAGGGCCTCCCCACCCTCCCAGGGAACAATTCCTTCCCAATATACCATCTAACTCTGCCCTCTGGCATTTTAAAATTGTCGCTCTTTGTCCTGTCACAACCTGCCCGTATAAAAAAAATCCCTCTCCTTTTTATAAACCCCCTTCAGGCCCTGGAAGGGGCTCTGAGCTCTCCCTGGAGCCTTCTCTTCTCCAGGTGAACTCCCCCAGCTTTCCCAGCCTGGCTCCAGAGCAGCTCCAGCCCTCAGAGCATCTCCGTGGCCTCCTCTGGACTCCCTCCCTTCCATTTTTGAGGACCCCAGTTTCCATCCAAACTTGTTGAAACAGAAAATTAGCAAGGAGAGTGGCTTTTATGATGTTGTATCTCCTTTTTCACACCGTGCCAGTCCGGAGCTTTGCCTTGTGAGGCTGCATCCAAAGGAGTGCTCATTTTGCCACTGGATTTACTTACAGATAAAACAGAGTGGGAAATTGTCACAAATTCTCTTTAATTGCTTCCCTGTCACCACTGCAGCCTTTTCCCTGTGTGAGGTTTAGCAGCAGGTGGTTCTTGGAGTGTTGCTGTCAGGAATCCCACGTGGAAATGATGGGATTTGCTTCTCAGTGCTTAACAATCCACCTGGAATGGGTGGAATTCCTGGTGTTAAGGACACATGGACTGGTTTCAGGGAGCCTCCATAGTCGTAGCCCATGGAAGTAAAATCCATTTGCTGACTGGCACTTTGAGACATCCAAAAATTGGCAGATGCTGGTGCTGTCTCATTCTCCCAGCTCTGTTTTTGTCACAAGCTTCGGTGGCACTCTGGCATCCTGTGACAAATTGTTTTGCTCTGGGAGCCATTAACCAAGTAATTAACGTGCATTTGGGGTGCCAATTTTTATTGCACAGGTTTTTCTATTTTTTAATACAGTAACAAGTATCTATAACGTGCATATAGTTCTTCCATTGCATATGTTGCTTTTGGTAGAACATGCTCAGTGATGGCATTTCTGGAGTGATTAACGCTGATGACCTTTCAGGTTGTGAGGGAATGGAAATGAAGGAGCTGCAGGTTAATGAATGTACTTTTTTTTTAAGTGTGGAAAGAGTGGAGCAGTTTAATGTCAGAACAGTGCCCTATGCTGGAGTCCCTCTGTAGCTGCCTTGTGGCTCTCCTGCAAGTGCTTCAAGTGCTATTTGTGAGAGTGGATGGGTGGTACTGGAATGTTATCCTTTTTTGTAGAGTCTTGGTTGACCTTTATGTCCCCAAAATTAATTTTGGAATTTTTAGAAGGCTGTACCAACTCTGTACATTGAAAAGGTCTATGTGGTAATCACTGTAGCTTCTGAATCGGTGACTGTGGATTTTTATTTCTTAGCCTGACACAAAATATTACACCCCTGTCTTAAAAAAGAGGTGTGGGGAAGTGTAGTGTGGATGAGTTCAGATCCTGAACAGAAATTCTCAATTCTGTCTCTGTAAAGCCTGTTGAGAGAAGCAGAAGCTACAAACATGTTTCACTGGTCTCTCAGATTTCTGTCAGAGCTGCCAATTCAAGTGTAAAATGCTTTGGTTTCTGCTCAGCTCAGTTCTACATAATTTCCAGAACAGAAACATGAATTATTCTAGTAATATGTGCTGAGAGGAAGCTGGTGTGTTTATCTGGGCTCGGGGTTGTGAGGAGGCAGATTAAGCAGTAGATACAATGAGTACAATGAGCTTTCCACTAATCTCTGTAAAGATTTTGCCTTCAACAACTGAAAGGAGTGAACGAGAAGCACGTTCACCCCTCGAGCTCCGGGCTCAGTTTGTTTTCCTTGCATCACTGCTTTCCACCCACTGGTCTTCTGCAACGGTTCTCGTTGAAGCTGCAGGCTCTGGGAAAAGGTCCAGCTACGAGTAAAAGCAAAGATGACCTTGTGGTGGCAGAGGTGGAGATCAACGACGTCCCCCTCACGTGCAGGAACCTGCTGACCAGGGGCCAGACCCAGGACGAGGTACATCCCACACCCACGGCAGCTTTGTTGGCCTTGGGAGCTCGGAGGTTACATAACATCTTACCTCTGTATCTGCCAGGTTAACTGAGGAGATAAGGTTAACTTGTAAGGTTAAAAGAACTTGCAGTGAACTCTATTCAGTGGCTGTTTCCTTCTAGAAAACTCGTGTTTTCTAAAAGTGGATGTTTAGTAGTTAATTGGTTTTTTCAGTAAATTGTTGTATGATGAGTTCAGAGCCAGCATCAGTCTCTTAGCACTTTATTAACAATTTCTGGGTATTTTATACAACAACATTGTTTAGCCTTTGGTATTCTGTGTGTGCCCTGGTTGTTATTGTCAGGTGTGTCACTGGGCTTTGTACATTTTTTGCAGATCAGTCGCCTGAGTGGAGCAGCTGTCTCGACTCGAGGGAGGTTCATGACTGCAGAAGAGAAAGCCAAAGTGGGACCTGGGTTTGTATTTCTTTTTTTTGGAGGTTCTCCTTCTTTTCTCCTCAAGTGACAAAGTGCTGGGGTTCCTGTTTGGTTGGTTCTCTATGAGCAGTGTCACCAATAAATTTGCCATTCTGATGGTGCTGACTGCCTAATACAGGTGGGGTGAAATAACAGCCACACCAACCATCACCCTGACAGATCACACTGTGCTGAACTCCTCCCCACAGAACACTGCAACTTCCCAAATACAAATTTCTTGCTGCTTTTAGTTAGTGAACCATTTATGTGGACAAGCTAATTAAAGTTTTCAGGGGTGTAACTTTTATGAGTCATCATCAACTCCTGAATCATATTTTCAGTGCAGAGCTTTTCTGCCTGAGCACTGTGGTACTTGAGGAATTTGTATTCTGTTATCTGGAGGGCATTTCAGATTTTTATGGAAGACTTTCTGTGTGTAATGACTGTAATACAATATACTAATAATACTAATAATATGACTGTAATATGGATCCATTATTATTGTGTTGTCTGTGGGTTTAATTGAATATTTGACTTTTTCTTTCCAGAGATCGTCCTTTGTATCTTCATGTTCAGGGTCAGACACGGGAGCTGGTTGACAGTGAGTACAAAACACTCTGCTTTTCCTCTCCATGTTTGTGATAAGGGGTTTGTCTGACTGGCTTTGTTGGATTTGTGTTATAAACATCTTGGTGGTGAAAACAGACTCCATTCAAACATTGATACCAAGATCTCTGCTCAGACATCCCTAAGGGGCCATGTACTGCATTCATCAGGAAACCAAAACTTTGGATGGACTACAAGGAAGGTGGGGGGAGTGGGCAGGGTTCCTGGGCAGGTCCAGCTCTTATCTCACTGATAACACACCGAGATCCCATGGGAATAAGTGTGTGACAGGGAGACCTAAGAGAAGGGACCACAGAGGGTCACATCTGGTGCCACCTCCCTGCGCAGGCAGGGCCATCCCAGAGCACAGGGCACAGGATTGTGGCCAGATGGGGCTGGGATGTCCCCAGGGAGGAGACTCCACGGCCGCTCTGGGCTCTGCTCAGGGCTGGGCACTGCCCAGGGCAGCACTTCTGCCTCCTGGGCAGGGCAATTGCCGGGCTCAGGCCCTGCCCGCTGCTCTGGGGCCGCTGCCGGGCCCCGGAGCAGAGCCTGGGCTCTGCCCTGAGCCCTCCCTGCACACAGGGACACCCAGGGCTGAGGGCCCCTCTCAGCTGGGGCTCCTCTCGAGCCTGAGCAGCCCCGGCTCCCTCAGCCTGTGCTGGGCACGGATCTCTCCAGGCCCTTCAGCATCTTTGTCACCCTCCGGGAGCTCCGTGTCCCTGCTGTGCTGAGGAGCCAGAGCTGGACACAGCACTCCAGAGGTGCCTCCCAGGGCTGGGCAGAGGGGCAGGATCACTGCCTGACCTGCTGGGAATGCTCTTCCTCATTCATCCCAGGACCCCACTGGCCCCTGGCCCCCAGGGCTGGCTTAGGGACAGCTTGGTGACACCCCCAGGTCCTCCCCAGCAGGTCACCCCCAGCCTGTGCTGGTGCCTGGGGTTGTTCCTTCCTAGTTCAGGACCCTGCCCTTGCCTTAAAACATTGACCCAAACTTCATCAGGGGGAAATGGAGAAGGAATTCTGATACTTCACAGAATGCCTGAGCTGGAAGGCACCCACAGGATCATCCAGTCCAACTCCTGATCCTGCACAGACACCCCAACAACCCCACCCTGGGCATCCCTGAGAGCATTGTCCAAACGCTCCTGGAGCTCTGGCAGCCTTGTGCTTGTTCTTGGGGAGCCTGGGCAGTGCCCAGCACCCTCTGGGGGAAGAACCTTTCCCTGATCTCCAACCTAAACCTCCCCTGGCACAGCTCCAGCTGCTCCCTGGGGGTGGCTTGTTGCCATCCTCTGTGATCCCATACCAGGGTGCTAATCCTGGGCCTTCTGCCACAGCATATGGAAAGTAACCCTGTCATGGCAGAATTTGGTTACTCTGGGCAGCTGAATAAGGATGAATTTCATATTCTCTCAACCAGGAGCTGTTAACAGAATCAAAGAGATAATTACCAACGGAGTGGTGAAAGCAGCCACGGGCTCCAGCCCAACGTTCAACGGAGCCACAGTCACTGTCTATCACCAGCCAGCCCCTATCACTCAGATAACTCCAGCTGTTGGCCAAAAACCTCCATTCCAGTCAGGGGTGAGTGCATCCATCAATGTGGATTTCACTGAATATCACTGCTTACAAGATTTACCTTTTACACAGCAGACATGTCACATGCTGTTTATTAAAAAAATAATAACAAACCCACAACACAAAAGCTGAAAAAACACCCCAAAAAAATCCCCCTCGACTTGGAGGACTAACAAGACTGAGTCTGGAGAGTGAGACTCAGGTGACAGTGGCCTCCTAAAAGAAAAGGGATGGAGAGAGCAGTCCTACTTCCAGAAGAGCACAGGGCTCACTGTGCCATCTGACACTGAACCCTTCTGTCTGTCACAGCAATGGGATTTGTGCCCTCAGTGAAAGGAACATCCTATTTCTTAGAGTGAAATACTAAGCTTGTGCTGTTCATTTGCAGATGCATTATGTCCAGGACAAGTTATTTGTTGGGCTGGAACATGCTGTTCCCACATTTAACGTCAAGGAGAAGGTGGAAGGGCCTGGCTGCTCCTACTTGCAGCACATTCAGATTGAAACTGGTGCCAAAGTCTTTCTTCGAGGGAAAGGCTCAGGTTGCATAGAACCAGCATCAGGCAGAGAAGCCTTTGAACCCATGTACATCTACATCAGGTATGGGGGAGTTCCTAAAAACCATAAAAAAATCCCAGTGGCCAGTCAGGAGTGTTGTTTAATGTTTAATCACGGTGGGGAATTCTGAATTCTGACTGAGTTAATGCAAATGAAATAGGTGTTGAACCTGGTTGGACTTAAACAGAGGGGTCTCTGAAGTGATAAGGATGTAACCATATGGTGATAGGGTAGTGTCACAGAATCCCAGAAGGGTTTGGGTTGAAAGGCACCTTAAAGCTCATCTCATCCCACCCCCTGCCATGAGCAGGGACACCTCCCACTGTCCCAGGCTGCTCCAAGCCCCGTCCAGCCTGACCTTGGACACTTCCAGGGATCCAGGGGCAGCCACAGCTTCTCTGGGCACCCTTTGCCAGGGCTTCCCCGTCCTTACAGGGAGGAATTTCTTCCTTAAAGGATAATTCTGAAGGAACTTCCAAATTGGACAGAAAAGTTTGTTCTTACGAGGTTTTTTTGTGTGTGTTTTCAGTCACCCAAAGCCAGAAGGTTTGGCAGCTGCTAAAAAGCTGTGTGAGAACCTATTGCAAACCGTGAGTAGCTCTTACAAATATGAGATTTCAGAGCCTCCTGTAGCTTTTGGGTGTGCTTGGCTGAAGAATTTTTAATGCTTTCAGCAAAGCTATCCATGTGTCTGACTTGCTCACAGGTTTTTTCTTTCAAGGGTTCCTGTCTAATTCTTGTACAGGGAATAAACTTTTCTCAGGAAGGAGCTGAGAGTACGGGAATTTTTCTGGGGGAAAAATGCAAATGCTTCCTGAGCAGCACTGGGGGTGAGGACAAGGGAATGTCTGACTGCAAACATTAAAGAATCCTGCTTTTTGCTTATTGCTCCAGCTTCCCTTGCTTTGGCTTTACATGATGTCCAAAGCTGCACTGTTGGCTTTAGGAAAGATAAAGTGACTGGTGTAGCAAAAAAATTCTAGAAAATCTCTCACATGTACACAGAGAAACTTCAATTTCTCAGCTTCTCTTACATGAATGACAATAAAGTCCTGGATTCTTTCAGTTAATATAATAATAAGATAATGGAGTATGGGCTACAAAGTCTCTTTTGAAAAATATTTGGAAGCTTTTTTATTCTCTCTGTTGTGGTAATAAATTTGTGGTAATAAATCTTTTCCTGTGAAAGATTATCCCATAATTTACACAGATCTGCCCCAGAGGCCAGTAGGATGAGGGGGATGTTTATTGGGGTTTTGGTGGGTGGATTGTTTGGGTTATTGCTGTCCTTGTGCACTGTGTGTTCTGTAATCAGCATTCCCTCACGTGGTTATGGGGAATTACATAAAGGTTGATTTTGTAAATACATTTTTATTGTCTAATCTTTGAAATTCTTCGTAGGTTCATGCCGAGTACTCCCGATTCGTGAACCAGATAACCACTGCAGTTCCCTTGGCAGGTAAATATCACCAGTAACTCGGCCTCAAGAGTCCAGCTTCTTTTACATTTGGAATTAAACTGGATCTTTTGGTGACTGTGGCAGAACTAAGATGATTTTTCCCCATCTCTCCCCAGGCTTCACGCAGCCGGCCACAATCAACAGCGTCCCTTCCCAGCCCTCCTATTACCCTTCCAACGGGTACCAGTCTGGTTATCCTGTGGTTCCCCCTCCTCAGCAGCCTGTCCAGCCTCCCTATGGGGTACCAGGGATAGTCCCCCCTGCAGTGCCCTTGGCTCCTGGAGTCCTCCCCACGCTGCCCACGGCAGTGCCACCCGTGCCCACGCAGTACCCGATACCTCAAGTCCAGCCTCCAGCCAGCACTGGCCAGGTACTGCCCCAGGGTCACTCCTTGCTATGTATAGTTGGCAAATTAACCAGCAAGAAAAGACTTTTGTAGTTCCAGATGGTGAATTCTTCTTTAGGGCTCTATTTTTTTTTTTTGCCTTGTTTGTTTGGGGTTTTTTGTTGGTTTGTTTGGTGTGGTTTTGTTTTTGTGTTTTGTGTATATTATTTTTGTTTTGGGTTTTTTTTTGGGGGGGGAGTGGGTGTGTTTGTTGGTTTCATTTGTTTGTTTGTTTTCTTATTGTTTAGCTGCTCCTTCCCTCTGAGCACCTAAATTGTCATGTGGCTGCTTCCTACTGCACTTTCCATACTCCCTGTTAACAGCAAGGACATTTTCAGGGGGTGGGGGCTCATTTCTGAGGAGCATCATCACAGGCTGTGGTGCCCCTATGTAGGTGCATGAGTTTGAGTTACAGATGGGAATTAGTTTGAGGTGGGAGCATTCTCTAAATGAAATACTTGTTTTACCTCTTCAGTTGTGAATTTTCCTCTAAGTTCTCTTATAATCTAGAGAAACCAGTCGTGTGTTCTGCTCCTTTGTATGAAACGGCATGAAATGAATACTTTACAAGCACAGTATCCAATTTTCTTGTGTTTTCTCTCTGACTTGTGCATGGCAGAGTCCACTGAGCGCTCCTTTCCTTCCTGCTGCCCCAGTAAAAACCACCATGCCAGCTGGTACACAGCCACAAGTCCAACAGCATCCCCAGGGCCAAAAGAGACGCTTCACCGAGGAACTGCCTGATGAGAGAGAGTCAGGACTGCTGGGATACCAGGTGGAATAAAATCAGCAATTTTACTTCCCTCACCGAGGCAGAGCGGGGTTGGCGAGAGGTTGTTGTTAGCCCAGGTTGTTGGAGCAGCTGTGCAGGGCCTTGGGCAGAGGGCAGTGCTTGTTCCAAAGCACAGGGCCCACGCTTTGGTGTCTCTGAGTGGATGCACTGCTCTAAAGCTGTGGCTGAGCTCATTCCAGCTTTTTTCCACGCCCCCAGTCCTTCCCAAAGACAAGTGGTGCATCCAGGTCACAGACATGACAAGAGCGTGGGACTGCTTGACTTAAGGGGAGATTATTTGGGGATTTATTGGAATTTTTGGGGTTTTTAGGTAGGCTTTTTGAGGGAGGGAAATGTAATAACTTCCAGATTTTCCCATTTACCTTGCAGGTTGCACTTGAGAGGATTTCAAGAAGCCTAGTTGAAAAGCTTAATTTATTTGTTTTTTAGATAGTCAGATGATTTAAAAAAAAAAAATTTTGAGTTCTTCAGATTTGCATGTGAGCAGAGGGAGTGTCTGTAAATGCTTCTGTGATGCTACACCCCTGCCACAGGCAGAACCCTTAATAAAAGCTTTGCCTCGAGGCAATAAGGAACTGCCCATGTGTTAGAGCTAATATTAGAATCTCGAGCAGATTCCTGTGGCATGAAGTCTGCTCAGTGTTCAGAATTAGATGACTGAGGAGGTTATAGGTGATCCATGAAGGGACCAGCTCTCTTTAGTGTCCTGAACTACTGACAAGGTGGAGTAGGTGGTGAGGAGTCTTCCAGAGTGGTGCTCAGGCATGTTTCTTACCACGCTGCCCTCAGTATTTTTAGGAAAAAGCATTTTGTGTAACAGTGGTGATTAGAGGTTCCTCCTGCTAGTTGGCCATATGCTCTGAAAGGTTGGGTTTCCTAACAGTATCATTAAGGAGCTGTAGCTTTTGTTGTAGTTGTAGATTTGCTAATGCCGTGTGTTTTTCTGCTCATAGCATGGACCCATTCATATGACTAATTTAGGTACAGGCTTCTCCAGTCAGAGTGAAATCGAGGGAGCCGCGGCGAAGCCAGCAAGTTCCTCAGGAAAGGAGAGAGAGAGGGACAGGTGAGTGAGGAAATCATGGCCAGGGCTCTCCTGGTTCTCATGCAAAGCTTATTTCAGAGATGGGTTTCATGTTCTCGTCTTTGACTTGGGGATCGTTTGGTTGTCGTGGGTTGTTTTATATTTTGGGTTGGGTTTTTTAAGGAGAAGGGATGCAAGGGTTACCTTTTCATGCTACAGAATGAAAATAGCTTCATTTCCACTCCTCAAGTCTTACTTTGTCTGGGTCTGGTATTTTGCCACTGTCACACGTTACATTGTACTGGCTCCAGCACAGACCCTGGAGAGCCACCACTTGTTACTGGTTTCATCTTGGACATTGAGCCATTGACTGGACATCCATGGGCACTGCCATCCAGCCAGTTTCTTACCCCTCTAACAGCCCATCCATCCAATCCCTTCCTGTCCCATTTGGAAGTAAGAATGTTGGGAGAGGACAGGCCTTGTAGAGCTCCGGGCGGGGGCCATCATTCCCTGCAGTCCACCAGTAGAGTCGCTGGATGAGTCAGGGAATTTAAAGTTGAACTCCTCAGGCCAAGGGCTGAGTTAGGAATTTGGTTTTTATTACCTTTGACTCTCAGCTTGGTTTAAAAAAGAAAAAACTATTGCTTTGAACAGGCAGTTGATGCCTCCGCCAGCTTTTCCTGTCACTGGAATGAAAGCGGAATCGGAAGAAAGAAAAGGTGCGGGGTCTTTACCAGGCAGCCATGGTGAGTGCAATGGGTCAAATGCCCTTGCAAGTCCAGTTTCCTTTCCCAAACACCCTTGTAAGTCCAGATTCCTTTCCCAAATGAGCTGGTGCTGATTTTAACACGTGTCCAAACCGGTGATTTTTTTTTTGGCTGTTCTTGGTTGAAGTGCAAAGCAGGTGACATTGCACTGCTCTAAAAGCACTGATGCTTGCTGTGGTTATACACACAGGTTGCTTTTCAAAGCTTTAATAAATATCTCTATGAAATGAGTGGAGTTTAATTAAGTGAGGGACTAAAGACAGGGAGTTTTGACCCATCAGGCAGCACAGAATGTGGTGGGGTTGTTCTGTGGCACAGGTGAGGCTTTGCATTGTGAGCAGCTGCCTCAGAGGCACTGAGGAGCGTTGGGGGAGTTGTGCTCACGTGGGGATTTACACACATTTCTGGCTGCAGACAACACAAATGCTGTCAGGATTTCATCTTTCCTAGGGCTGTCACTCAGCAAGGGTTTGAACTTGGTCAGACATGCAGTTGTTTAAGTCTGCAGGCAGTTCAGTGCTTTCAGCTCTGCAGGGACATCACCCAGCCTGTTTAACCTTAGTTCTTCTGCAGTCTTGCTCCCAGACATTGCTCTCCTGTTAGCTTCCTTTTGAACAAAATTTCTGCTTTTCTTTACGTGTTGATCTCTTTAACGGTGAAATTGCCCTCGCTGAGAGCCATTTGCTAACTTTACCTTTTCTGTGTGTTTCTTTCTTGTTTCTCTGTTCTCTTACATGGTTCTGATGGATCACATGGCTGTTGCTGGTGCTGTTTCGTGTGGCCTTCGACCTTGGATGACCATTGGCCTTGTGACCTCAAAATGGTGTCCAACTAACAATTTACAATTAACATCTTTTTTTTTTATTATTATTAACTCGTTTTGGGGCACTTTATCTCTTTTTTGTTTGTTTTGTTTTTATTTTTCCTTCTTGGGGGCTGGGGGGGCTTGTTTTGTTTTCCCCTCCTAGATCATCAAACCAAGAAGATGAAAACTGCAGAGAAGGGCTTTGGATTAGTGGCCTATGCTGGAGATTCATCAGATGAAGAGGAGGAACATGGTGGCCATAAAAACGCAAGTACTTTTTCACAGGGCTGGAGTTTGGGGTACCAGTACCCGTCCTCACAACAGCGAGCAAAACAACAGATGCCATTCTGGATGGCACCATAAAAACTGCAGAAGAGTTTTCATTCATCTGGTTTTTCCCCTCTAGCAATAATGCATGTATATTCCAGAACGAACTTGGCACAGAGGTGTTGTTTTTACATTTGCAGAAGCCAATTGGAACCCTTGGAAGGGCTCCATTGTTTTTAAAATCCTTATTTCGTCAGTGTATTTGTCAATTTTAAAAAGGAGTATTTGGAATAGCATCCTGACAGGGCTAGTCCCTTGTGCAAGGGAGAAGTGCTGTAAAGAGGAACCAGGGAAGCCTCTTGGGCCACGTTTTCTGTTTTTCTGAGATAATTTAAAGGGAAGAGTCAGTGCCACTGACTCCACTCTGCGTTTGCATTTTATGGAGTGCTCCTGCTGTCAGCCCCAGTGAGCTGCTGGTGACTCAGCCTCAGTTTTGGACTTTGACCAGAGGGAAGGAACATCCAGGAGTAGTGAAAAACTTGAGCATCACATTTTGAAAACTCTTTGTTTTTATTTCAAACATCTCTTGTAACTCGGCTTGGTTTTGTTTTGAAGTGTGGTTTTACCAATCCCACAAGTTCTCAATCTAGCCACATGTTGGGGTAGGGGGATGCTCAGGTTTTTGGATAGGTCCACCTTGCCCCAGGTGGACTTGGCACTTGTAGCCTTGGTACTGAACCGTTTCCAGTCACCCTGGAATGCACTCCCGCCCAGGAGGAATTCCTTTTCCCTCATTCTCTGGGTTCCACCAGAGCCAGCACGTTCCACGGTGGTTTCCCAAAGGGCAGCAGTTGGGTCCAGCAGCTCCTGCTTCCTGCGCAGAACCTGGGAATGAGTTTTTGGACTGTTGTTTTTGGACTGTTTTGGACATGAACTGCACCGGGGGCTGAGTGCAGACAGAACTCTGGCGTGGAGCAGTGGCACAGGAACTGCTCCCAGGCATGGGGCAGCTTTTGGGACAGGAGCTGTGGGTTTAAGAAGGGGCTGTGTCGCTGCTGCAGCCCAGACAGCCGGGATGGCTCATCTATACAAACCTCGGCTTTCCGATGTGTTGTAAATAATTAGAACCATACTTTCATTATAAATAAATGTATAAATATTCTGCTTCCTGCTGCTGCTGTGGGTGAGGTTTGGAGCCAGAGCCCCTGATAGGAGTGGGGGGGATGCGGCGCCGGGGGAGCCCTGGGGCCAGGGAGCTGTGGGGGAAGTCCCGGGGCTGGTGGAGCCCTCGGGGATGGGAGGGGGTCCGGGGATCTGGAGGGGGGTTCGGGCCGGAGAAGCCCCTCGGGGCAGTCCCGGGGCTGCGGGAGCCTCCGGGCGGGGAGGGGGACCCGGGGCTTGGGGGGAGCCCCGGGATGGAGAGGGGGTCTGGGCTTGTGGGGAAACCCTGGGTGTTGGGGATGGGGGGATGGAGGAGGCAGTCGCAGGCTGAGGGGGGGTCCGAGAGCTGACGGCGGCCCCGAGATCCGGGAGTCGCGGGGCTGAGGGGACGCGGGTCCGGGGGTGCGCGGGCGGGCGCGGGCAGGGCCGTGTCCCCGCCGAGCCGCCGTCGGGCCCCGCCCGCTGCGCGCCCAGGCCGGGGCGGGCCCGGGCGGGCGCTGTGGCGGAGGGGCCGCCGCCATTTCGGTGTCGCTGCGAGCGGGGCCGGGGCAGCGGCGAGGGAGCGGCGATGGATCCCGGAGCCCGCCCGGGCGGCGGCGGCGGAGCCCCGGGGCAGTCCCGAGAGTACAAACTGGTGATGCTGGGCGCGGGCGGCGTCGGCAAGAGCGGTGAGTGCGGGGCTGCGGCCGCCACCCGCCCCGGGACCCGCCGTGCGCCGCGGGGGCAGGGCCGGGGGACTCGGCCCGAGGGGCTCGGCTGGGCAGCGGCCGAGGGGGAGCCGCGTTCCCTGAGTAAACCCCCCTTTTGGGCCCGGTGCCGCCCCTCCCGAGGTATCCCGACCCTCCCGGGGTGCCCTCGCTGGGGTGTCCCGGCCCCTCTCGGGATATCACGGCTCCTCCCGAGGTGGCCCGGCCCATCCCGGGGTGTCCCCGCCGCGGTGTCCGGACCCCTCCCGGGATGTCCCGGTCATCGCTTTCCGCCTCCGGCCGCGTCCCTGGGGCTCGTCCCAGCGGAGGACACGGGCGGAGCATCCCTGGGCCGACTGCAGCCCCCGCGCTCGGCCCGGGCCGTGCCCGGGTTTGGTTTTGTGCCGTGGCTGTGGGGTAGCGGTGGGATCAGGGGAGCTGTGAGCTGAGCTGCTCACTTGTTCCCTGATTTCTGCTTTCAGCCATGACCATGCAGTTCATCAGTCACCGGTTCCCAGAGGATCATGATCCCACTATTGGTGAGGAAAATCTCTTTTCTGTTCGTTTATTCCCTTGCCAGGTCGAGCTGTTACAGCCTATTGCTTTAAGGTATTCAATTCAAAGATACCTGTAAATCTGGCTGTAGATTGATCACTCATCAGGAAGAGCATTCCCAGCAGGTCAGGCAGTGATCCTGCCCCTCTGCCCAGCCCTGGGAGGCGCCTCTGGAGTGCTGTGTCCAGCTCTGGCTCCTCAGCACAGCAGGGACACGGAGCTCCCGGAGGGTGACAAAGATGCTGAAGGGCCCGGAGAGATCCGTGCCCAGCACAGGCTGAGGGAGCCGGGGCTGCTCAGCCTCGAGAGGAGCCCCAGCTGAGAGGGGCCCTCAGCCCTGGGTGTCCCTGTGTGCAGGGAGGGCTCAGGGCAGGGCCCAGGCTCTGCTCCGGGGCCCGGCAGCGGCCCCAGAGCAGCGGGCAGGGCCTGAGCCCGGCAATTGCCCTGCCCAGGAGGCAGAAGTGCTGCCCTGGGCAGTGCCCAGCCCTGAGCAGAGCCCAGAGCGGCCGTGGAGTCTCCTCCCTGGGGACATCCCAGCCCCATCTGGCCACAATCCTGTGCCCTGTGCTCTGGGATGGCCCTGCAGCTGACCTGCTGCAGTCCCTTCCAACCTGAACCTCTCTGTGTTTCTGTGATTTGAAGGGTCCTGAGAGTGGGATGTGAATCCTGAATTTCAGCTCTTTAATCATTTTCCAATCCATGCATTCAGGGCATGCCCTGTCTCTGTTTGTGTGTTGGCAGACAGGGACTGAAACTGCTGCTAAGCCATTTTTAGTTGTCTGTTCACAAAATCCAGGCTCTGTGCTGTGCTCAGCTCTTTCCTGTTCACTTGTCAGGCCAATTGTTTTCTGTGTTTGAGAAATTGGGAGGGATGAAAGTGCTCAACAACTCACTCTGGTGCTGTAGAACTTTGGCAGCATCTCTAGGAGAAACCTGAACCAACATTTACCCAGTGGAAGGAAAAGTGGGGGAAAAAAAGCCAAATTCTTGCTGAGAGTGGGTTCTTAAAGTGTGGGAGTGCTGACTGAGAGGCACAAAATATTTGTGTATTTATATATTCATAGACAGATTGGTTTTATATGGTATTTATTATAAATATTTATATAAGTAATATTTATATCTACATATATAATATTTAACATTTACATATATAATGTTTCATATATTTTATTGAGATATATATTATAATGTCTTCTAAGAAGTCAGCAGTTGTTGGCAACCAGTTCTTCCCGTGAACCACAGATCTTTTCTGGCTTTGAGAAAAACCAAATGATATTCCTCTGTGTTTCCCACCAAGGTGGCCAAAATGAATTTCTGGGCTGAAATTCATTTTGATCACCTTGGTGGAAAACACGATTTTTGCACGTGAAATGTTGAATCACACCAGAACAATTAGAAATGTAACTTAATTTAAACAAAGCTCAGACTGAGGTAGTCCAGTGCTCCTGCTGGGGTGGGTGGTTCTAATGTAGCACTGTCTTGGTGAGCTGGTGGCTGATGAGTGCTGTGCTTGTATCCCAATCTCTCTGATGTCCTGGGAATCCACAGAGGATGCCTACAAAATCCGGATTCGCATCGATGACGAACCTGCCAACCTGGATATTTTGGACACAGCAGGACAGGTGTGTGAGTAATTACAAGTGAATGGAGAGCATGTGAAGCAGCCTGTAATGATCAGGTGTAGAGACAGAAATCCTGCCTAAGAGATGCCTCTTTTATTCCAAACTGGGGGGGTTTGAGCTCTCTTACTTCTCATGAGCACCGTGCTGATGGTGCCTGACTCAAACTGTGGCACTGCTTCCCCCGCTGGTGAAGCAGCAGCATCTGTGAGCTGGTAAATCACGTGTCAGTGGGGTTTCTGTGCCAAGGGAACCTCGGGGGCCATCCCAAACACACTCACGGCTTGTGGGGCGGGGAGGTCGATGCCCAGGTGTTTGCACAGCCGGGTTTGGATCTCAGGTTGTGTCTCCTATCCTGAGAAAACCGGGAATTCTTTACACTGGTGGAACTAACAACGCCATTGTCTGCTTCTAGGCAGAGTTCACAGCCATGAGGGACCAGTACATGAGGGCTGGCGAGGGCTTCATCATCTGCTACTCCATCACGGACCGGCGCAGCTTCCACGAGGTGCGCGAGTTCAAGCAGCTCATTTACCGCGTGCGCCGCACCGACGACACCCCCGTGGTGCTGGTGGGCAACAAGTCCGACCTCACCCAGCTGCGCCAGGTAAAGGCCATGGGGAGCCCTCCCTCAGGAGCTGTTCCTGTTGGAAAATGCGGGGAAACAAGAGGGTTTTGTCCCTTTCTTTGTTTCTTGTCATATTGTCTCTGTGACGAGAGCAGTGCTGGTTTCACACGGAATGTGGTGAAAACCGGCTGCCTGTAGCAAGCACGGAAATGAAGTGTTTAAGTTCAGCTGATCCTGGGCTTTGCTTTGTTTGTAATTCCTGATTTGCTGGTAGGTGTGAGGCTGGGCATGAGCTCAGAGCCCCCCCTGAGCCCTGGGCTGAGCCCCCAGTGTGGGCAGCAGGAATGGGGGGATTCTGCCCCTGTGCCCCGCTCAGGTGAGACCCCACCTGCAGAGCTGCCCCAGCCCTGGGGCCTGGCACAGGAAGGACCTGGAGCTGCTGGAGTCAGCCCAGAGGAGGCTCCAGGATGAGCAGAGGGGTGGAGCAGCTCTGCTGGGAGGAAAGGCTGAGGGAGCTGGGAATGTTGAGCCTGGAGAAGAGAAGGCTTTGGGCTGACCTCATTGTGGCCTTCCAGGATGTGAAGGAGCTGCAAGAAAGATGGAGAAAGTCTATTTCCAAGGGCCTGGAGTGCCAGGACAAGGGGGAATGGTTTCCCCCTGCCAGAGGGCAGGGATAGATGGGATATTGGGAAGAAATTCCTCCCTGTGAGGGTGGGGAGGCCCTGGCACAGGGTTCCCAGAGAATCTCTGTCTGCCCCATCCCTGGAGTGTTCAAAGCCAGGTTAGATGGGGTTTGGAGCAAGAAAGCTTTTAGAAAGGGTTTTCCTGGATCTGGGAAGTAGTGTGACAAACACAACAGCTTCTGGCAGGGGAGAAGGAAACTTCCTTAACAAACTACCAGGCCTGAGGCTGCTCATGTCAGACAGCTTGTAGGTTTAGGTCAAAAAAAGGAATATTCTTTGAAGTTTGTTTTTTGTGAATGTCCAGAGAGTCTCTGGCACTGCCAGAGAAGTGATGAGTGAAAGCAGAACAGGTTTGCAGAGAAGCCTTTGGAGATGGGTGGAAACGACCTGCCCTGGGACTTGGAGTGTCCCTGCAGAGAAACACTGAGCACAACAGGGGCTGGCAAAGGAATAAACTCGCAGGGTTTGGCTTCCCTGACCAGGGTGTGCACTTGTTTCCCAGGTGTCCAAAGAGGAAGGCTCTGCTTTGGCACGGGAATTCAACTGCCCCTTCTTTGAGACGTCGGCCGCGTTCCGCTACTACATCGACGACGTGTTCCACGCGCTGGTGCGCGAGATCCGCAGGAAGGAGAAGGAGGCCGTGATGGCCATGGAGAAGAAATCCAAGCCCAAAAGCAGTGTCTGGAAAAGACTCAAGTCTCCCTTTCGGAGGAAGAAGGATTCGGTCACTTGAACAGAAGATTCCTCTGCAAAACAGGACAAAAGCTGTGACCTTTTGTGACCAAAGCAGCTCGGTGACAACACTGACAGGATGTGTGACACCTGAGGGGACTTTGGGAGGGAATGCGTAACTCTGCCTGTTGTTTTTGTTTAGAACCATGTTCCCTTGATCCTGGATATTGACCTTCAGACCCAGTGACAGTTGTACTTTGTTTGTTGTCATTTTTTACCGGACCTGGCACGTGTTGGCCACAGAGGCCGATGGGTTCGTGGCCCTGCACTTCGGAGTGTTTGTTCTTGGTCACAGCACCCTGGAAGCTGAACTGTGCCAACCTTTGCTGGAGTTGCACCCAGCCTCGCTGAACCCATGTTGTTTGCACAAGAGGATTTTGCTGCTCTCCAGATCAACAACCCACAGTGTGAGAGGCTGAACAGGCGTTCACAAAGCGTCATGGCCTTGGAGGTCACTGAGCAGAGCTGGGCTGGGCTTCTTGTGCCCTCATGGAATAGATTTCTTTCCAGGAAAATTGACGTGGAATACTGGTGTGCAAGTTCATCCAAGTGATCAGTTTGTCAGCAGTGCTGCAGGTGGGATGTAAACAAGCCAGAATCACAGAATCATTTAAATTGAGATCATCGAGTCCAGCCTGTGACCCAGCACCATCCTGTCACCCAGACCAGAGCATTCAGTGCCACGTCCAGTCCTCTGAACACCTCCAGGGACCGTGACTCCACCGCCTCCTGAGCAGCCCCTTCCAAATTCCCATCACCCTTTGTCATGAAGGCAAACTGTGGTTCCTGTGGCAGCTGTGGCTTGGCAGCAGTGCATGGACATGTGGGCTGTTCCTGCTGCAGACAGCACTGAAGGTGCTGCCACAGCCCGTGGACTGTGAGGTGCTGGAGGAGGCACAGCTTGGAGCTCCCTGGCTCGTTAAAAATCCTGGTGGGAACGGGGCACTGGCTGGGTTAGTCAGCTTTGTGTCACCCTAAAGGAACCAGTGACTTTGGGAAGTGGGAGTCTCTGACAGTCATTCCCAGCTGTTCTGTGGAAACTGTTTTGCAGAGAAAGTGGCTGATCCTGAGGGTCTGGGCCCAGAACTGACATTCCCTCATCCCGCTGGGGTTCTCCCAGTGCATTGCTGGAGCAGGGGAGGGAAGCACAGGCCCAGCAGCTCCTCCCCTCCCTGATCTCACCTGTGCAGGTAACTGGGGCAGTTTCTGATGCTCACGAAGAACGATTTGCTTGTGAGGCAGATCCTCCACACATGGAGGGACTCTGTGCCCTTGAGCTGATTGGTTTTACAGCAGTTTTGGGATCAGGTGCCTGGTGCTCCTGTGGATTTTGCTGTTTGACCATAGGACAAATCACAGCTGGGTAACTCAGATGTGGTTAAAAGCAGTTTTCTCTTAACCAAGTGCCTGGAATCCTTTGGTGGGAGAGTGAAAGAGCTGATTGGACTGAAGTGATCTTCCTGATCTCCACTCAGATCTGTGCTGTCAGTCTGTGCTGCACGGGACAGGGGCATCCAAACTGAGAACCCAGGTGTAAAAGGATTAGTAAAGGAAGTGAAGATAAAAAAAAATATATATATATATATGTAAAAAAACTCCTTATTACCTAAGATAGGACTGGAAGTCCTGTACCTGTTGGTTTTAAGAATATTTTCTTTGTGGAAGATTTAAACAAATGAGAATTGTGGCAAGGGCTACATTTTACATTTGCTCCGTGATGAGCTGGACATTTAAATTGGTTTCCATTTCTCGTCTCCTCCCAGTGCTACGCTGCTCTGGCAGCAATCACAGAATCAAAAAATTGCTTGGAAAAGGCTGAGGACACTTGGGATTGTTCAGAATTTCAGACTCTTTCCTGTTCCTGCGTGAGCGGCCGCGGGCATCTCTTCAGCGTTCTCATTGTTGGATTAAAAACTGCCTGAAACTCGGATAAAAACACCACCTGGCCAAAAACTGGAGGAAGAGAAAGAGGAATGAGCTCAGAAGTGGCTCTAAAGCGTTTTTTGGCTCTGTCAGGTGTTTCAGAGCTGGGGCCTGACAGTGATGATGTATTTTCCAGTGCTTCTTCATCAGCTCTCGGAGCACAGCTAAAGGAGCCTGGCAGAGGTGCTGAATGCTGTACAGGACTATTTCCACCCCTAAATAACTGAATTCTGTGCCTTACCTGAGTCCTGCAATGCAGTTTAGGTGTTTACTAATGCCTTTGGTGAGCCTGTTGCTTCTAGAACTCGTAGAGCAGAACAGCAGCCAGCACTTTTTCTTTTGTACGCAGTGTTATTCAAAGAGTTTTATTTTTTGTCATGTATAAATTTGTACACAGACTGATTGTTTTATTTGACACAATATATATAATTTTTAATACAAACTCTCTGCTTTGGATGTCTCGGTCTGTGGTGGGGTTGTTCAGCCTGAGAGTGCTGAAGGAGGACAGTTCATTGTGTGCTTGTAAATTTGGGATGTGCTTCCCATGCTTGAAAAAAAAAGAGTTGGTTCATTGCATTTGAGTGGTGCAAAGGCTAAAAATTCTGTGAGTCTGGTGCTAAACTGTTGAAATATGAACATTTTCCATCCAGTTGTGTTGCTTTTCTCTGTGTGGTGAATTTCCAAGGGCAGGAGGAGCTGCCTGAGGTCACTGTCCAAGGCTTTTGCTGTGGCCCCTCCTGTTGGGTTTGGGAGGGTCAGAGAATCCCAGAGTGGTTTGGGTGGGAAGGGACTTAAATCCCATCCAGGCCCATGGGCAGGGACACCTCCCACTATCCCAGGCTGCTCCAAGCCCCAATGTCCAGCCTTGGCCTTGGACACTGCCAGGGATCCAGGGGCAGCCACAGCTTCTCTGGGCACCCTGTGCCAGGGCCTGCCCACCCTCCCAGGGAACAATTCCTTCCCAGTATCCCATCCATCCCTGCCCTCTGGCAGTGGGAAGCCATTCCCTGTGTCCTGTCCCTCCAGACCATTTTAAATACTCCATCTCCATGTTTTTTGTCAGCTCCTTCAGGTCCCAGAAGGCCACAATTACATCACTCCTGAGCCTTCTCCAGCGATCTTAGGGGCCTTTTCCAATCTCTTATGATTGTATAGAATAAACCCCAGAAATACAGAAACAACTCTGAAGCATTCCCAAAGCTCAGGATGGGGAAACACCACCTTGGGATGACTGAGAAGGGATAAAAAGGGAAGAATGACGTGGCCTGAACTTCAGCGTGTGCACAAACAGGGTGTCCCCGATGTGCATGAACCAGCAAAGCCAATCCCAACCATCTCAAAGTTGACTTTGCTTTCATCTTTCTACCTTCTTTGCCTTCAGGTTTTGGTGTGGGTCGTTTTTCCTTTTTTTCCCTCTCCTGTACTGCAACTGTTCAAGTGCAGACTGGGTTAGAAAAAGTGAAATAATTCTCCTCTGGAGTCCTCATGTGGGTACAGTGTTCGAGTTATTTGGAAATACAGACATTCTCTGCAAAAAATACCAGAAGTCATTTTTAAAAAGCTGTATCTGCAGATTGGTTGTGGCCAAGACACTGATTCCAGTGGGATTGGAAGATCCTCTACAGGCCCTGCTGGACTTTTCCCCCTGGGCTGTGTATCTTCTGTGTAAGGGCTCTTTTCCATTCAGTCCCCCACCATTCCCAAGCTTCTTTTCCCCACCAGCTCTGCTATTCCTCTGCTACATAAGAAAAAAAGTGACTTGAAAGCATCAGCTCAGGCCTTGAGCTGTGACAGGAGGCAGCACCTTCATCTCCCTGCCTGTCTGGGGTTCCTTGCAGAGACCCAGACACCCGTCCCAGGTGGGACTGACACATCCCTTGGCACTGTGGGGAGATGTGAGTGCATGGATCTCAGCTTTGTAATTCCTCCTTGGAACAGCATCGTTCTGGAAGGCACTCGGTGCATTTTGCATTTCTGAGCTGCTGTTTGTTCCCTTCCTTACCAGGAAGGACTCGGGCAAGCTTTGACCTGAACTCTGGATTTTTGTGTCTCTGTATTAACATTCTCTTCAGCCCCAAACACCGAGGTGAGGAGCTGCCCGTGGAAAGTTGCCTTGCTTAAATGTTTGTAAAAATCGAGGTTACGTAAACTGGGTATTCCCCAAATAGTTTTGCCTGGGTTTTTTAGTCTTTTCAGGGCTCAGATGGGTCCAGCTCTTGCCCTGTCCCAGCTGAAATCAGCATGTCCTGAGAGTGTGGGGACTTGGGCCACACCTTCCCCTTCCCAGCCCACACGTGGTCGGTGTCCCCGAGCCTCCCAAGGACTCACAGGCTCCTCGTGCTCCGGGTTAATTTGGGAACGCTGCTAATTGGTTTTCCGAGAGCTGGCTGCGGTGATAACGGGATGTCCCCACGTGGCTGCTGAGTCCTTTTGGGATGAGTCATCCCAGGAGCAGATGAATTCATGTTCTGCTCTAAGTGGCACCACAGGGTTTGTGTTGGTGCTGGGGAGAAGCTGGAGGAGTTGAGCAGCACGGCAGCACTAAGGGCTTGCTTTGGGTTTTTCAGGGCTTGGGATTTTGTGGGTGTGTATTTATTGTGTTGGTTTGGGGTTTTGTTTTGCATTTTCTGCCACTAATGCTTTACTTATCTCTCGGTCTGTTTTTCCTTTCCTGTCCTGTTACATTTGGCCCAGTAAATTCTCTCCCTGAGGGTCAGGCACTGCCTGTGGCAGAGCAGTGACCCGGGAGCTCGGACACCCAGGCTCTGTTCCAGCCCAGCAGCTTCAGGTGGTGGTGGCTCTCTGGGGCTGTAGAATCATGGAATGCCTGAGGTTGGAAAAGCCCTCCCAGCCCACCGAGTCCACCCTGTGCCCGATGCCCACCCTGTCCCCAGCCCAGAGCTCTGAGTGCCACCTCCAGCCCTTCCTTGGACACCTCCAGGGATGGGCACTCCAAACCTCCCTGGGCAGCCTCTGCCAAGGCCTGAGCACCCTTTCCATGAGGAAATTCCTGCTGCTGTCCACCCTGAGCCTCCCCTGGCACAACTTAAAGCCATTTCCTCCTGTTTTCCGTGGGAGCAGAGCCCGACCCCCCCGGCTGCCCCCTCCTGTCAGCGACTTGTGCAGAGCCACAAGGTCCCCCCTGAGCCCCCTTTTCCCCAGGCTCCCTGAGCTGCTCCTCACAGGAATCCCTCCCCAGCCCCTGCAGGCTCTGGAGGGTCTTTCTTGGCTTTACTTTTTGGATCCTTTCCAATTCCCGACAACAACGGAGCCTCCGCAGGGGCCCCGCGATCCTCCCGCCGCTCTGGAAAGGCTCGTTCAGAACTCGGATCCAGCTGTTGCATCTCAATGAGGGTGGAATAAGGGAGAGAGGGACCCCCGGGGCAGCCCCAGCCCCGCGCCTTTGGGGCTCCGAAAGGACACGGAGCCTCCCGTGCCTCCCGCTCGCAGGAGATGCCGGCAGGGCCCCAGCCAGCGCTGCCATCGGCAGTGACTCACATCGCCCTGGCAACGCGATCCGCTCCTGCGGGGAATGAGATAAGGCAGGAGGGGAGCTGGAGGAGGAGAGACCCAATTGTGCCAAGCGCCGAGCAAAATCCCGCTGGTGGCAGTGGCAGAGCCGGGGAAGGTGGGAAGAGAGTCGGGGCTGAGCTTCCATGCTCTCCACAAAACCTTTTCTCTGTTCATGGTTTGTCGAACCCATTCTGTTCGCCTTTTTTTCCCCCTTTTTATGATGCAAATCCTTTTGTTCCCGTTAGGCTGAATGGGGTAAGAACGTGAAACCCGCCGGTTTCTAAAGGCGTGTGGTGCTGGATGCAGGAGTCAAGCAGAGAAGGATGAAGAGAGATTCCCTTTCACATTTTGGACAATGAGTAGAAGATAATCAGTGACTGTGCACTTGGGCTGAATAGTTTTAGCCAACTGCTCAATAACTCTGATTATTGCCCTGATAGATCACTGAGAGGTTTGGAACACCCTGATCAGTGACGGTGCAGAGAACGTGGAAATGAAGGGGAAATATCAGTGTTAAATAAACCTCTGTGTCCTGACTCACTGGGCATCGAATTTGAATGCCTGCAAGAGTCGCAGAATCCCAGAATGGTTTGGGTGGGAAGGGAGCCTAAAGCTCAGCCCATCCCAGCCCCTGCCATGGGCAGGGACAGCTCCCACTGTCCCAGGCTGCTCCAAGCCCCAATGTCCAGCCTGGCCTTGGGCACTGCCAGGGATCCAGGGGCAGCCACAGCTTTTCTGGGCACCCTGTGCCAGGGCCTGCCCACCCTCCCAGGGAACAATTCCTTCCCAATATCCCATCTAACCCTCCCCTCTGGCAGTGTGAATCCACTCCCCCTTGCCCTGTCACTCCAGGCCCTTGCAAAGAGTGTCTCTCCATGTTTTTCGTGGGCTCCTTCAGGTCCTGGAAGGCTGCATTTAGGTCACCCAGATTAGCTCAACCCTGAGTGCCGTGGGTCATTCATTACCTGCAGAATCCTGGTGGGTTTGGGTAATTTTTTGTCTTCAGCACCTTCTCTGGCTGCCACTGGGGAGCAAAACGTTGGAATTAAATCTCCGGAGCAGAACTCTGGCGGAGCTTAATGAACTTGTGTGTTCCAGTCCCTCCCTCCCCAGTGTGACTGGGACAGCCGAGCCTGTCCCTGGCCAGCCTGGGGATGAGACAGTCCCTGTTGCACTTGGATTGATTTTGTCTTTGTCCCAGAGCAGAGCTGAAGTCAGATTTTAGCGTTAACTCTGGTTGTGTTGGAGGAGGCACACGAGGTGCTCCAAGGTGTGGAAAGCACAAAAATTGTGACATCCCGGAGCAGCTGGTGCTGCTCCAACCCCTGGGAGTGCCCAAGGCCAGGTTGGATGGGCTTTGGGGCAACCTGGGACGGTGGGAGGTGTCCCAGCCCAGGGCAAGGGGTGGAACTGGATGATTTTTAAGGTCCCCTCCAACCCTCATCACGGGTCTGTGATCCTCGCCTCCCTCTGCCGAGGAATGCCACATCCCTTTTCCAGGATCACCGCCCACCTCTTCGTAAAGCCTGGGCTGAAACCTCCTGGTTCCTCGCGGACGAGACCTGAAGCTCGTTTTGAGACACCTGAAGCACCTCTGGAAGTTGTTCTCCGCCGCACGGGGAGCTCTCAAGGAGAGCAGAGAGCGGCGTTAAGGCTGGAATCTGTTGCTGGGGAAACACAGCCCGGGGCTATTTGGCCTTTTCTAAAGCCGTGGCTTTGTGCCGAGCGATGTTGTTCTGGCTACTGTCGATGGGCAGCTGCAGAAAAACAACCCCAGAAGCCAAATCCCTGCGCTTGAGGAGGGAGCGCTGTGTCCTGCGCAGGGCGGGATGGACAGAAACATTCCTGGAGAATTCCGTTTCGACCAGGGGTCCAGGAACGCTTCCATCCATTCATCCTTCCTTTGCAACTAAAGGAATCTTAGGGTCTTCTGGGCTCAGTCACGCTTTTCACACCGAAGGGAGAAGGGAATTTTGCTGCTGCTGTTAATCCTGGTCAGATCTTTGGAGTGGTGTTGGAAAGCACGTTCTAAGGAAAAGCCTGGTCACAAGCCCTGCAGTCAGATTGCTTCTTTTTCTGCCCGTGTAATGTCCTTTTCCCCCACTTAGACTCAACTTAATGAATATCCGTTCATGCCAGATTGTACCAAATTACACCAAATTATAATGCAGTGAGGGTTTGGGATGGGCTAAGGCTTAAGTAAAAGGGTCATCAGGGAATCAGGGAATGGTTTGGGTTGGGAGGGACCTTAAAACTCGTCCCATTCCACCCCTGCCATGGCAGGGACAGCTCCCACTGTCCCAGGCTGCTCCAAGCCCCAATGTCCAGCCTGGCCTTGGACACTGCCAGGGATCCAGGGGCAGCCACAGCTTTTCTGGGCACCCTGTGCCAGGGCCTGCCCACCCTCACAGAGAGGAATTCCTTCCCAAAATCCAAACTAAATCCCCTCTCTGTCGGTGTGAAGCCATTCCCCTTGTCCTGGCACTCCAGGCCTTTATAAATAGTCTTTCTCCCTCTTCCTTGATGGCTCCTTCAGGTGCTGGATGGCCACAACTGGGTCACCCTGAATCCTTCTCATTTCCAGACTCGCTTTAATTTAATATTTCATTTGCCAGGATTCTGCTGCGTTTCTTTATTCCACTGAGATTTATTCTGCGTGTGCTCCTCCCGTGAATTAAATGCACATTTTCAGCAGAAATGCATATTTATAGAAACAAATCCTCGGAGTGCTCAGTCGCCTTCGTGTTGCCCACGGTCACACACAGCACAGGCAGCACAATTAAAGTGATTTAATTTTTATTTGCACGCTCAATGTGCGTTAACAAATTCAACATACAAGGTAGCATTACAGAATGTAGGTTAGCTTATAGCATTATGCAGTTTCACACAGGTTGAGTTAGATTTTTTGCCTTTTTTCTTTTTTTTTCTTTTTTTTTTTCCACACAAAGTTGTAACTGTCCAAGTTCATTTTACAATAGAAGACACAAGGTAAAGAATAACCACACCTGGGAGATTTTACAGTGAGTCCGCTGTCACTTACTGTCTATTTTATGTTTTAAAAAATATATATCTGCACATCTTCAGTTTCCTATTATTCCAGAAGAGTGTTGGAGCTACTCCTACCTGCCCGATAGCCTAAGTCTATTTACCCTGAGCATGTTTCCTTGACAAGAAATTCATCTTTCCTTTGCAACTAAAGGAATCTTAAGATCATCTAGGCTTAGTCATGCTTTTCACACCGAAGGGAGAAGGGAATTTTGTTGTTGCTGTTAGTCCTGGTCGGATCTTTGGAGCGGTGTTCAAAGCATGTTCCGAGGAGAAGTCGTGACAGTTGCTTAAACTGCAGCAACGCAATTGCTTAGTGCAAAAACTAGGATTGAAAGAGATCTACAGCAATTTCCAAGGGGGAACTCGTTCTCTGGGCTGTGGCTCTGAGCCACCAAGAGCTCGAGCTGGAAAGCATTTAAGACACTGATAAAATCTACTACAACCTCAGGCAGAAATCCTGGCCATGGGGATGGGTAATGGGGGGAGCAAAATCCACACTTGTGTCTGCTGAGAAATGGAGCTGCAGCCTCAAGGAGCCACTGCCTGAGAGGGAGGGCCAGTGAGTGAGTGGCTGTGAGTGAGAAAAATCAGCTTTCCAAAAATAATGCCTTAGGAAGAGATGCCAAAGTGGTGGCAGCTCACAAAGTGCTGCCTGTTCACACGGAGCTGCTGCTTCCCTGGCGCCTCGTGGGGAGCCGGGGGAGCCTCGCTCCGTTATTCCCATTTCAGGAGAGAGAAGGTGAAAAGGATCATTTTTCCAACAGGGATCTAAAATTCAGCAGTCAAATCCTGTAAGTAGGTAAATGATCTTAATTTTTAAAAAATGATAATCTGTTATTTGCATTCCTATTTGCATCCCACAGGGCTCAGAGCAGAGTGGCTGCCTGGGAGCAGCAAAAGGTTTCCTGAAAACCTGGGGCTGTCCAAGAGCCTCTCTGCAAACCCAGTTCTGCTTCTGGTTTTCCACTGGAGAGCCCAGGAACAATTTTAGTTAAAATTATTTCTGCTCAATTCACCAACACTGGTTACCATGAATTATTTGCTGCCAGTTATCATCCTTATCTGTGCCCTGGCTGGGCTGTAGCCAGAATACCCAAATCCAGTTCCATGCCAGGATGTTCTGGTTGTGTCCAAAGGCAGCTCCGGGGCCATGTGAGCACCACCACACGTCAGGCAGCTGCTGCCAAACTTTATGAACTTCTGTTCCAAATTCCTTACTCTGCGGGGTTAAAACAGCCTGAGGTGCTCAAGGTCCCTCTGGTCAGGGCCATCTGTCCCCTTGCAGGTGGTTCCCAGACTCAGGAGTCAGTCAGGATTTCAGGATTCCCCCAAGCTGCCTTGAAACTCCAGGTCTGGCCCATTTTTAGTGCCAGGCTTTGCCCTGTGTTTGCTCCTCTTTTGGGAGCTCTTGGGTGACTGCAGGACCACGTCTGATGCAAATTGACTCCAGCATGGATGAAGGGAAGCTTTGTGATCTTTTCATGCACAAGCTCTGCCTCCAAGGCCTTTCCCTAGCTCAGCTCTGCTTTGCCGTTGGACAGAACTCATCAGCCAGGTAGAATTTGGCATTTCCTGTTTAAGGGTTTCCTCACCAATCATTGTTTGGGTTTCTTTCACGCACAGACAGGATTAAATACAACGAAACCGAGCAGGATTTCCCCAATTCCTACAGTCTGTGAGATCCTGCCTGCGTGAGTCCCACGTGGCAAAAACAACGGGATCAGTTCGTTGGGGTTTGGATTTTAGAGTCAAGCCTTGGAGGCTGTGACCTCACAGCTCCCCAAGTCCATCCCAGCAACAAGGATTTCGGTGCCTGACACAGAATTGTTTCTTCTCTGGAGGCCAGTGCCATTTTCCCTGTATTTTCCTTTTGTGCCAGTGCAGAATTCTAACCCAGCTCTACATGGAAACGCGGTTGGGGCTCCCAAACCAGCACAGAACAGAACTGCAAGAACCAATGGGCAGGCAAAACTAACAAGAAACTAGAGGTTAAACAGCAGAATTCAGAAACTTTGGGAGAAGCCTAATAAAGACAGGCCAATCTTGGTGAATACCAGCAAAGACAGCTCGGCACAAACACAACTTCCATAGTGACAGATAATTGTATTAAAACCTGCAACTTGATATTGGCAGTTATACTAATTTCAGTTTGTAGTAGGCATGCAATAGCGTGATTACACTGTTATATATATTCGTGGTACCTTTTTTTTTTTTTTTCCATTTATTTCTTTATTCCCCATCGATTTTTTTTTTAATGCTCCTTAGAATTTTAGTGCCCTGCAAAAAAAAATCACATCACTAAGAGAACCAATCAGCTGCTGCTTCTCAACGAAAGTTTAGTCCTACAGCTAAAACAAGGTTTAAGTCTGTCCTAGGGGCTCGGCCTGTGCTCAGTACTCGCTCAGGCTGTGCCACTTGGCCACGGCTTTCCTGGGGCTGTCACACACCTCGCGCCAGTGCTCGGCGCCCGCCGCGCTGCCGCTGTGGGCGCCCAGGATCAGCCTCCCCACCACCTCGTTCTTGGTGGTGCGGTCGAAGTCGATCACCAGGAACTCGATGCTGATGTCGGGCAGGAGATCCACGGGGATGTCGTAGATGAAGGACTCGTTGAAGACGGGGTTCAAAGTGCACTTCTTGACGTGGGTCTTCTTCTTGGCGATGCGCTTGCGCCCGTAGTAAACGTTCACCTTGACGTAGGGGTCTGCTGGGGGGAGAGGGAGGAACCAATAACACGGCCCAGGACAGCTCCAGCACGGGGTGTGAGGCACGGGCACGGAGTGGGTTGGGATGGGAGGGACTTAAAAATCTCATCCCACCCCCTGCCATGGGCAGGGACAGCTCCCACTGTCCCAGGTGGCTCCAGCCTGGCCTTGGGCACTGCCAGGGATCCAGGGGCAGCCACAGCTTCTCTGGGAATTCCATCCCAGTCCCTCCCCACCCTCCCAGGGAACAATTCCTTCCCAATATCCCATCTAGCCCTGCCCTCTGGCAGTTTGAAGCCGTTTTCCCTTGCCCTGCCACTCCAGGCCCTCATAAACAATCCCTCTCCCTACTGGCTCCTTCCAGCACTGTGGGAGGCCACAGGAAGGTCACCCCAAATCCCAGACTGACCACCCCACCCTTGTTCAGGACACAGCCCAGCAAAGGGCCCAGGCAGTTTTGATAATTTGCAGATGGGAAACGCTGCCAGTGGAAGGTGCTGGGAAAGAAGAAAGTTTAAAACAAAGCCTCCCTTTTCCCCCCAGCCTCCCCCGGCCCTCGGGCAGCTGCTCTTTATGCAGACACTGGTGCAGGATTACAATCGAGGTACCAGGCACTGAGAGCTTTTTTTTTTTCTCATGCCACACAAGTTTTGAAGCTGGAAGGCCCTTGCCCAGCTGGCACTGCTTCTTTTTCACCTTTATTTTTTTAACCAGCTGAACTGGGCTTATGCATAATACAAAGATCATATAAAAATAAACAGTTAGTCACAAGATTCTGCAGGTAGAACATCACTGAAAAATTTATCCTGTGGCTTTTCTTTTTCTTTTTTTTTTTTTTTTTAACAAAAGAGTAAAGCCTAGGGCCTGCAATAATTAATCCTGGTCTTCATTTGTCTGCATTCCCTCTGAGGTGGCCAGGAGAAAGCTGCAAAACCAGGGCTACGTTTGCTCTCAGTCAGGCTGTTACTGAATCTCGGGTTGACTCCAACCATTTCCCCATAATCCCGAAGGAAACTTTGCAAAGGGGATTCAGGAGTCTCAGAATCTGTGAAACAGGGAAGCCAGAACAGCTGCTCTTCTCCTCTCTTCAAGCAGCACAAGAACAAACCCAGCAAAAACAACAGAAATGGAAAAAACCAAAACACCGAGCCAGAATTGTCTCGAATTCCTCCTCTCCATTCTGAGCCTGCCACTGCTCCTCGCCACACTTGTCCCCCTCCTCTCCCAGGGGCAGGGCCTGACAAAGCCATGGAACAGCTGCTCAGGACCACGAATCACAGAATCATGGAATGATTGAGGTTGGAAAAGCCCTCCCAGCCCACCGAGTCCACCCTGTGCCTGATGCCCACCCTGTCCCCAGCCCAGAGCTCTGAGTGCCACCTCCAGCCCTTCCTTGGACACCTCCAGGGATGGGCACTCCAAACCTCCCTGGGCAGCCCCTGCCAAGGCCTGAGCACCCTTTCCATGAGGAAATTCCTGCTGCTGTCCACCCTGAGCCTCCCCTGGCCCAGCCTGAGGCCGTTCCCTCTCCTCCTGTCCCTGTTCCCTGGGAGCAGAGCCCGACCCCCCCGGCTGCCCCCTCCTGTCAGGGACTTGTGCAGAGCCACAAGGTCCCCCCTGAGCCTCCTTTGCTCCAGCCTGAGCCCCTTTCCCAGCTCCCTCAGGAATTCTCCAGCCCCTTCCCAGCTCCACTCCCATCTCTGGACACGCTCTGACCCCAAATTTGAGGTCTCTCATCGGTGCCCAGCAAAGGGGACGGTCACTGCCCTGGTCTTGTGCCCACCCTGGGGCTGGTCCAGCCCAGGTGCCATCAGCCTCTCGCCCACCTGGGCACACCTGGGCTCACCTGGGCACACCTGGGCACACCTGGGCACACCTGGGCTCATGTCCAGCCCCAGCCACCCAGGGCCATTCCCAGTTTTCCTCACACCTTTGGCCTCGGCCCGTGGATCCCATGGATCCCATGGATCCAGGCTGTTCTGGATCCAGCACGGAGAGCTGCTGCCTCCACAAACCCCTGCCTGAACAAACCAACCAGGGCTCCCAGCAGGAAGGATTTGGGCTGCTTTGCACAGCCACCTGCAGGTGAGTGACGGAGCACTCAGAGCAATCCATCACCCTCAGGAAGAATCTGAGGAAAAATGTGCAAACAGCCAAAACCTGCAGCTGAAACAAGGGAAAAGCCCTGCAAGTGAACTTGGGGATTTATTTTTTCCCCACACGTGCAGAGCTGGAGAAAATAGCTTCTACCTGAGAGGCCAGTGATGTCCATCTTTGGCAAATGCCTGGCTTTCAGCACCACCACGGTCATTCTCTGTGCCACGGGCTGGTAGGACAGGGACACCTGCAGCTCCCCTCTGCTGATGCACTTCTGTCAGGGTGAAACACAGAGAGCTCCTCAGGACAAGGTGGTCTCAGAGCCAGGGATGATTTCTGGAGGTCGCCAGAATTCCCTTTCCTTGTGCTAAATGCCTTAAAGAGTGGGAAAATGAGCCACAGGCCACTCTTGGTGCCTCAGGTGCAGAAGGGAAACCACCCCGTGCTCCTCCCAGAGCTATGAGTGCCCCCACAGCCTGGAATTCTGCATTTCCAGCAGGGCAAACCTGGTGGGACCTTCTGAGGGAGGAGTGGCCACAGCTGGCTTTGGGCATCTGTGACTAAAGGGCTCTGAGAGGTTTGGGAGCTCAAATTCCACTGATTTTTGGTGGAGCCTCAGTAGCTGAGCTCCTCAGGCTCTTCAGGAGTGTCCTGACAGTCTCACCATCAGTTCAGCCTGCAAAGCTACAGGATGAAGATTAAAAGAAGATAAAACCAGAGCTGGTTTTATCTCAGGTCTCAGTTAAACCTGCTGTGCATCCTTCCAAAGAGTAACATTACGTTAGCATAACATTAAGATAATTAGTTTTGGTTTCCAGATGGTGTGTGTTCACTTCCACTCAGCTGGCACTGATTGAGATGGAGTTGATTTGCTGTCAAGGTGAACAGCACCAGCCAGGGGTGGGAACTCGTGGGGTGTCAGTCACAGAGCTGCTGAAACTTTGGGCTCTCCCCCAGAATTCCAGACCTCCTCCTGCCCCGTCAGGAGCTGGGACCTGGCGGAGCAAAGGGTCAGCGAGGCCCCAAGGAAGGGATTTTTCTCCTTTCAGAACACTGAGGCACAACAGCAAATGCCCCATTCCGTGCTCTGAGGTGAAGTTGTGTCAGTGCTCCTGCTCAGCTGAGCGAGGAAAGCGCAGAGTGGGAACTTAAACGTGGGAAATATTCGTTTTAATTTCATTCTTTTGATTTGAGTGCTTTCTGTGTGTTTACCACAAGTTTTTCAAATGCCTGGAATCACAGAATGATAACTATCCTGATTTGGGACTCACGAGGACCATGGTAGTCCAGCTGCTGGGAACTTACTGCTCCTGCAAAATTCTGAGAGGAGAATAAATATTTGAGCAAGTTCCTGGCCCTGGAAGGGAAATGTTTGGAACTTTGGCTCCTTGGATACACAAGAATGCAACAGCCAGAGAGAGATTTTTTATGGGGTGAGGATGTTATTAAGAGTTTTGGGGTTCTTCTGGTCTTAAGGTGTCCCTCCCCATGGCATGGGGTTGGAATGAGATGATCTTTAAGGTCCCTTCCAACCCAAATCCTTCTGGGATTCTGCTTCAAAGTAATTTGCAGTCTGTGATTGTCAGTTAGAAACTTTTGGGAATGTTCACTAGGATGGGATGTGGGATGCAGGCCTGGCCTGGGTCACTGGGTCATTACTGGCTGTTAAATGCAATTCTGCATCCCAGATTTTGAAGCCTCCAGACAAACTTTGTTTGGTTTTGATGCTGTGGAACGATGCAGATTTTCAAGCGTGCACATCTGGCACCAAGGTAAATCAATTTTTGATTACTAATAAATGGCAAATAATTGGCATTCTTGATTAAAATTATTTCTATTTAAATCTATTTTTTCCCTCTATTTTTAATCTATTGCTTCTAAGAGATCCAGTCAATGCACTGAAAAAAAAAATATTAAAGACCCTGAACCAGCCGCTTGTTTTATCCTAAAAAGCATCCCAAGAACTGAAGAGCAGCCAAGTAATTACCAGAACTCTTGGTTTGTTGGGGTCATTGACACAGAATCTCCTTTAAATAATAATAATAACAATAATAACAATAATAACAACAATAACAACAACAACAACAACAACAACAATAATAATAATAATAATAAAGAAGCTGAACACCCCATAAAGTAGAAACATTTCAAGTTAAACAGTGCCACTCTAGGACATAAGGAAGGATTTTATAGAGCCCAGCAATGATTTCCAAGCTGTTACATCAATAAGTGAGCCCAAATGCCTTTTGCTATTGAACCTGGGAGATGGGCAGCAGAAATCAACTGAGCAAGAGGATTAAAATCTTAAGTACCTCCTCCTCTCCCTCCTCCTCCTCCCTGAGCACACAAACATCTGCTCCAGAGTGCTCATCCTTCTGTCTACAGCACCAGGCACCAAGAGCGGGATTCATTTCGCTGGGATTCATGTCACCCAGATTTCAGATGTCTGCCTTTTGTTCCCAATCCAGCCCATCTCAGGTGGGTTCCTGGGCGCTGATTTCTGCTCCAGGACAAGAGGAATCCCACCAGGCTGCACTGGCACAATTTTACAGCAACAATTCAGATGTAAATAATTCCAAGCAGAGGGGTCTAAACTGGTCAGATCAGACAAATTTCCCTCTCTAAGTGAGGTTTGCAGATGAATGTCCTGTTACCACATCAGCTTTTATTTGGAGATGGGAATTTGCCTTTTTTCTTGGCACCATCCATCGTAACATTCCTCCTTCCTGTGCCTCAGGGGTGACAAAACCTTACCCACCTGCCATCACCACACAGCAGAGAAGTGCCCAGCTAAAACCACAGCCACATCAAACCCAAACCATGCACCTGGGGAGAACCAGGCCTCGTGGCTGAGGAATTGCATTATTCCTGGTGGTTAAACCACGGACCCAAAGAACTGGGATCAAACACAGGGCAAAGAGCCTCATAACTTACTTGTATGTTCCTTTTGAGGATCTCCCTGGTCAGCTGGACCTTCCCGGTGCTCGGATCCACCCCTGCAAGGGGCACCATCACCTCCCCAATCACATCATCCCGGGAGAAGCGGTCGAAGCTCAGCACGAGGAAGTGCAGCACCAGGTCCTGGAGCTGGCTGTAGGGGATCCCGTAGAAGGTGAAGGTCTCGTCGAAGACCGGCTCCAGGGTCTTGCGGAGCACGCGAGTCTTGACACGGTGCCTCTTGTCGGGCAGAATGGTCATCTTGATGTAGGGGTCGGAGCTCTGGGTGTGCTCGTCCATCACGGGCAGCCCGTGCGCCTCCTGGATGGTGACCACCAGCGCCTTTTTGGGGAAGTTGTAGTCCACTGAGAAAGTCAGGTCTCCCAGCATGACGTCGTCGCCCGGGGAAGAGGGGGAGGAGGTTTTGCTCCCTCCCGGGGTGAGGCTTTGATCTGGGCTGAGTTCGTCTCCGTAATCTACTTTGATGGGGAGCTGGTCGACGCGGGGAGCTGCGCCGGGCGCGTCCGGAGCCTTGTCGGAGCCCATCAACCCAGACTCAGCAGCATCCACCAGGAGGTTCCCCCTGCCCGCCTCCTTGGCCGTGCCGTTCTTGTCTCTCCGGATCCGGTTGATTTTCTTCCTGTTGCTCAAGGTCTCCGGGTAGATGCTGATGCCTTTCAGCATGTGAATGAATTTGTACGGGGGGGTTTTGTGCTTCTTTTCTGCTTGCTGGTGACAGCATGTCCACACAAAGACTGTGACTGAGACAGAAACCACCAGCACGGTGGCTCCAATGAGTCCTGCCACCACGGGAGACACATCTGTGGGGAGACAAGGCAGTGAGGCCCCAGGTGTGCAGATCTACACAGTCCTGCCGTGCTCTTAATCCTGGGATCTGCCTATCAAAGCTTCCCCAGACACCACTTCTGTTTCTAAATTTATTTCTCACACTCCTAAGGCGTGCCTGACCTGTGTTCCATGTGCTAAGGATCTCAAACTGTTGATTGCCTTATCTTGCCAAAGCCAGCTCCTGCATCACCAGCATCTCCATAGGAACGCGGGCTCTTGATGTGCAGGAAGCATTTTCTTTTATTTTTTTAATGCCCCTTTCAGAAATGTTACACAATTCTATTTCCACAACGGGGAGGGGGCAATAAATACGGCCGTAATGCTGGATCGGAGAGATCCTTTAGTAACAATTTTTAAAACTCCACTTTGCCCTGAAATGGTTGTTTTGCCCTGGCCCTTGTGGCCGAGGCCAAGGGCAAACGTGAAATCTCCCATGGAAATCCAGTGCCCAAACCGCCAGACAGAAAATCCTGGGCTTGGATTTATGGATTATCTGATATTTTCTAGATTTTATGCCAACTGTGTTAATCAGTAATGGCAAGGCAGAATAAAAAAAAAATAAATACCACGTTCATTTTGATCTGGTTATTTGCTAATGGATGACTTTGGAGAAGTTTTGCCAAGGCACGGAATGAAGCCAGTGGTGCTGAGCTCCCCAGGACACTGCACTGACATCCTCCAGCAACTCCGAGAGGACTGAAAGGCTGGGGTGGGTGGAGGATGGAGAGCAGATGGAAGAGAAGGAGATGTGAAAAGAGCTGGGATTGTTCAATGTTAAAAGGGGAGGAAAAGGAGGGGATTTTTTTCTGTCTTCAGTTTCTTGGTGGGGGGTTTAGGAAAGGTGGAGTCAGGCTCTCCATGTAATTTATTTTTGTATTCCTGCTTTTAAAGCCATTTTCTTTTATCTTTGGGAAGCCAGGAAACAAAAGAAAAGGTCCTCTAACCCCATATCTCTTTCTTTTACAAATTGTACAAACCACTCCTTTACCAAAAACCATTATCATGGCAATCGTGGCAGTACCCAAGTGAGACAGCTGCTTTAAAAAAAGCAAACCTGTCTCAATTTCCTCTTCATTCTGTACCACAAACAGGAGGAAACAATCTTCTAACCTCATCCTTGAAGCTATAGGGAGCACCATGAGTTTGGATTTTCTCTGTTCTTCCCACATCACTGTTTCCTGAGGTTAACAGGCTGTAAACTGAGCACCTGACAGACTCAGGGAAAATTGTTCTGCCTTCTCCCAAAACTGGAAAAACCACTTTTGGTTAGACAGAAGCCTTTCTGACCTGCAGCTGGAATCTTTGTCAGTGGTGATTGATTCCACAGAGAAACCTGTCCCAGGTCTCACTGCAGAGCCTGGGAATGAATTAACTAAAGCAAGAAGAATTCATAATGTTGACAAACACTGCCCCAAAACCCCAACTTCAGTTTGTTATTTAATGTTCTCTCTTTGATATAAGGCAAACGGTCTTTAACAACTCATTTGGAGACAACTCAGCTTAAAAAGCTTTGGTGGATACCTAAGAAAAATGCTGAAACTCCATTCTTATTCTTATTCTTATTCTTATTCTTATTCTTATTCTTACTCTTATTCTTATTCTTAATTTTCTTATTCTTATTTTTATTCTTATTCTTGCTTCTCAGTGTGTGTTTTTTTGTTTCTGTTGTGTCCTCACAGAATCAGCTCTTGTATCTTCATTTCCTGCACCTCTGACAGGACAATTCCAGCAGCAGCACCCGACAGTCACACCAGAAAGTACCAAATAAATCTTTTCTCCCACTGAATTATCGCAACTCTAAATATTATTTCAACTCTAAATATTATTTCAAGTCTCACGTTTGGCTCCCATGACATTCTGTGGCAAAGAGCTCCTCAGCCTCATGACGTGGCTTGAGGTTTGCTGGGTCCCACCTCATCTCACCCAGTGCCTGTTCGTGCCTCAGGATCTTGCTCACAATCCCCCTTGTCCTGGCTGAAGGCTCCCGTTTATGTAATCATTCCATACATCCTTTAGTCCTGTCTCCATAATTCCCTGCACTTGAAAACTACGCTGACCTAAAGCTGCCTAAACCCAATTCCAGTGAAGCTTTTGCAGCTTTCAGAGCACTCCCCACGCCCAGTGTCCATCAGAAATGGCAGCACAGCCTGACACCTCCCTCCAACAGAGCAGAACTTTGCTTTTTTATCCAAACTTTGTGGAAGACGCCTTTGTTCCGACGTGACGCTACGATTTGACCGCAACAAGATCAAAAATCACTGAAAGCCTCCTTTGAAACCCGATGTTTGCTAAGGATACCCCAATGGTGGCCAATGGTTAAATGGTGACAGCACATGGCTCTCAGATCCCAGGAAACACAAGGTAAGAGGGAAGTGGGGCCGTTCTCCATGAGATAAATGCTGTCGGATAGAGGAATATCCCTGAGCACTTCGGGATTCAGAGGAAACGCAGCGCCCGTGCAGTGCCCACGGGGCCGGAGGGTGGGAGGGCAAGGTCAGCGGGTGCTGCAGGACAGGCGGAGGCAGCGCTTTGGATGCTCAGCGCTGGAGGAAGCCCCGGCGCTGCGGCCCCCGCCCTCCTCACGCCGGGGCTGCACGAAAAAAACATCCCAAACCCGAGCGATTCTCGGCCCAACAGCCCCGGGCCGGGCCCCGCACGGGCCGGGCCCTTCGCTCCCCCCGGGGGCTGCGCGGGGCTCGGAGCTTCTCCATCGCCCCCGCGGCGCTCCCGGCACCGGCTCCCGACTCCGCCCGGGCCCCGCCAGCGCTCGGCCGGGCCGGTTCCCCCCCCGCCCCGCCCCGCCCCGGCCCCGCCGCCGCCCGCAGCATCCCCCGGTGCCCCGGGCAGGCCCCGCCTTGTGCCGCCGGTGCCGGTGCCGCAGCCGCCCCGGGGAGCGCGAACAAAGGCCGGGGCGCGGCGCGGCCCGGCACAGACATCACGTCATCGGCCCGGGCTGCACCTGCCACCGGCCCCCGCTCCGCCACCGACCGCCGGCAGCGGCCCCGCTCCCGGGGCCGAGCGCTGGCACCGCCCCAGCAGCGGGCGGCGAGCGGCGGCCGCGGGGGGAGCAGCATCGCCCGGCCGGCGGGGGCGGAGGGGCCGCGGGATGCTGAGGGAGCGGGGCATGCTGAGGGGCCGGTACCGGGGGATGCTGAGGGGCCGCGGCCGTCGGGTGCGGGGAGCCCGGGACCGGCGCTGCCCGTCCCCGCGCGGTGAGAGGGGGGGGGCGAAGGCGCAGGGCACGGCCCGGCCCCGGAGGCGCCTCTCGGGGCCCCGCCGGGGCGGAGGGGCCGCAGCCGGGGCCGCCGCGGCCCGGCCCCACTCACCGAAGCCGGGGTGGACACTGGTGATCTCGGCCATGGCCCCGCCGAGGCCGGGGCCGCGGGGGTGCGGGGCCCGGTGCGGAGGATGCTCTCGCGGCCGGGATGCAGGAGCTGCCGACTGGTCCCGCTGCGGCGCTCGCCCCGCCCGGCCCCGCCCCGCCCGCGGCGGCCCCGCCCGGCGGTGACTCGGCAACTGTCGGGGCTCCGGGCACGGAGCCGTGGGGCGTGTGCCCGCTGTGCCTGAACCCCCCTCCCCCCCTTCCCACAGGGAAGCGACGGCACCGGCACCGCGGGCGGCAGCACCGGGCGGACCCGCCCTGCCCCACGGGGAGACCCCCGACGGCAGAGGCGGGCGGGGGGCTTGCACCGGGCGCGGCGCCGCCGGGGTATGTGTGCGTGTCTCTGTGTGTGTGAGAGGTTGGACCGGGCACCGGCGGCGTCGCCCAGCGAAGATGGCGGTGCCCGCGCTCGGTGCTCCCCCCCCCGGCCCCGCGTCACCGGAGCCCCGTCGGGGACCGGCCCCGGCCGCGCATGCGCGGGGCGAGCCCCGGCTGCTTCCGCTTCCTGCGCGGCGAGCGGGACCGGGCGGCCCGAGCGGGGCCCGGCAGCAGCCCCGGAGCGGCCCCGGAGCCGCGATGGCGCTGGCGCTGAAGATGCTGCCCTGCAAGAAGCGCAGAGCGGCGGCGGCGGCGGGGCCGTCGAGCCCGAGGGAGCGCGGGGAGGACGCGGAGCTGCCCGGAGGCTCCGCCGCGACGGGAGCTGCCGATGGCGGCGGCGGCGGCTCCGCCAGGCCCGCGGGGAGGGGGGCCGGGGAGGCCTCGCCGAAGGGTGGGAGGAAACCTCCTGCGAGACCGGCCCCGGGCTCCGGGCAGGAGCTCCCCGCGGGCCCCGGCAGCCCGGCGGCGGCGGAAGGTACCGGGAGGGGCGGCGGCTTTGGGCCCTGGGATTTGGTGGTGTTTATTTTGTTTTGGAGATTTTTTTTTTTTTCCCCTCCCCAGGAAATGTTATAGATTAGAATGAAAACGAGGTCGTTCACGATGTTTTCCCATCCCTGAAAGTGCCCAAGGCCAGGTCGGACGGGGTTTGGAGCATCCTGGGATGGTGGGAGGTGTCCCTGCCCATGGCTTTAAGGTCCCTCCCCACCCAAACCATTCTATGGTTGTACGGGAAAGGGACTGTCCGTCCTTGTTTCTTAGTCCCCGTGAGGTCAGAGATGAGGGGATTGGAGCTTTTCTCTCACAAGTAAAGGCTGAGGGAGCCGGGGCTGCTCAGGCTCGAGAGGAGCCCCAGCTGAGAGGGGCCCTCAGCCCTGGGTGTCCCTGTGTGCAGGGAGGGCTCAGGGCAGGGCCCAGGCTCTGCTCCGGGGCCCGGCAGCGGCCCCAGAGCAGCGGGCAGGGCCTGAGCCCGGCAATTGCCCTGCCCAGGAGGCAGAAGTGCTGCCCTGGGCAGTGCCCAGCCCTGAGCAGAGCCCAGAGCGGCCGTGGAGTCTCCTCCCTGGGGACATCCCAGCCCCATCTGGCCACAATCCCGTGCCCTGTGCTCTGGGATGGCCCTGCCTGCGCAGGGAGGTGGCACCAGATGTGACCCTCTGTGGTCCTTCAGACTTGATGGATTCTGTGCTTCTCAGTGCGAATTGTTGTCTCTGGTTCTCATGTTGCCGTGATGAGCTCGCTGATTTGACTGAAAGCTGAGTTTGTGTCAAGGAAGGAGGTGGAATGGGACAGTTCCCAGTTGTTTTCTGGGCTGTGGAACGTGTGGGCCTGCACAGAACAGGAGGGGAAGGGTTTGAAGGGTTTGCAGCCACCCCTGCAGCCAGGTGGGTTCAGTGGCCCACGGTGGCTGTGGAAATGCATCCCGAGGGTGCAGCCAACTGTGCTGTTCCAGCTGGGAGTAACCCCCTGGCTGTGCCTGCCCCTCCTGTGGCAGTTGCATTTGTACAACAGGGACTAGAACCACGTTCTGAACAAATCACCAGGTTCTGGCAGTTGGCTCATGTGACAGGGGAGGGTTTGATCGTGGCTGTGCACAGCTGATAGTGAGGGAGCGAGGCTGAGATGGCTGGAATGGGATCTCTCTGCCTGGCTCTGTGTCCAGCAGGATGGAGCTGCTGCTACTCCGTGCAGCTGCGTCACATCCGTGGCTGAGTTAGACTTGTGCAGTTGTGCAGGAATGGGTCATGACACACTTTTGTGTCTTGTCTTTGTTCTGGGTATCCCTGTGGTGCATCTGACTGCAGCTGGGTGTTCTGTTTGCAGGGAAAATCCCTAAGCTGTACACAGAGGTGGAAGTGAGTTCTCAGCGGGATCCACATCCAAGTGAAAACCCTGGTGCAGTGCCAGAGGCTCCAGGGAGAAGCTCTCTGCAGGTGGCTGCCAGAAATCCCACCACGATGAAGCCACCGAAGAACGCCAGAGCTGGTGAGTGGTCCCAGCAGAGTGATGAGGAATATTTGGATTTGGGGCCGTTTATTCCATTGGATAAATGGTGTGACTGATACAGCAAACTCTGGGATTGTGAACACGGTGGGGGCAGCGTAGGTGCAATATATTTTTAAGTTTCAATCTTATGCTCTGTAGTTCAGTGTCTCAGCAAAGTACAGGTGTCCCAGTGGGACTTGCTGGAGTTGATCTCTGCAATTTTTGGCTGCTAAAAGTCACTGCTTTGCTTCAAAAAAAAAAAAAGATGATTCTTTTCTTTCTCTGAGTCAGCAAAGCAGGAGAACACTTTTTGAGTCCTGTTCTTGCTGTGTGGTACCTGGCTTTTTGCAATGTTGTTTGAAGGTGTAAAAAGGCAGCTGAGGCCATTCCATAGGTCAGTCTGGAGGAGGTGGCAGCTGCAGGACCTTCACCTGCTCGAGTGACTCAGTCAGGTCCTGCAGAACTGAATCCATCATTCAAAAGACTTTCTAGTTCTCATGGCTGTTTCTGTTTGGGTGGTCTCCCACCAGCTGATGGAGGTTTTGCTGTGTCAGTAGCTGCAGAGTTCTAGCTTGTGTTTGTTTTTAAACTCATCCTCCCACAATGTGCTGGATGCGACAGAGCTGAAGTTTTAGATTCCATTTCTGCTGATTTCCAGAGGAGCAGGACGGGGAGGATGTCGAGAGGAGGAAGAGGAGGAGGAAGGCAACCAAACGGAAGAGAGAAGGGAAAAGCCAGGAAGAAGAGGGCTCTTTGTCCTGTGATATCAAACTGGACGAGTCCCTGGATCGCACCTTGGAAGATGGAGCCAAACAGCACAACCTGACCGTGGTCAACGTGAGGAACATCCTGCATGTGAGTGGGGGGGACTGGGCTCCAGGCCAGGCTCCTGGGGAACGATGGTGGCTCTGGGATTCCTGATTCTTGCTCAGCACCCACGTCCTGATCTCTCCTAATAAATCTATAAAGAGGGAATCACGTGAATAAATCTGTAGAGATGGGATCCGTGGTGTCTGTGCTACTCACCTGGACCCTGCTTTGCCAGTAGGTGTTGATCCCAAGTTCCCTGTGTTTACAATGGCACCTGGGCCTGTTTTGCTTTTCCGGAGCAGCAGCAGGAATAACTGAACTAAAATCATCCTTCTGGGCCCACATGAGCAGGCGTAGGCTGTGAACTCTGTTTCTTGTTTTGAATGAGCTGTTTCATCATAAAATTCTGCTGGAATTCTAGTGGTGCTGACAGAAATGCATCACTTTTAGTTCATGTCCATCACACAGCTCTCAGTTAGAAAGGAGGTGCCAGAAGAATATTTGTGCTGTCACAGCTTTGGAGTCAATCTCTTAACTCTGCACCCCTTTTGGGTCTGGATTTCAGTTCATCCCAAAGCATGATCTGGAAAGCAGTAGTGTATTTATTTTCCCACAGCGTCAAAAATCATACATTTTGTTTTCCCTGCAGCCAGAATTGTCCAAATCCAGGTGATCTCAGATATTTTCCCTTCTTGCCATCCCTGTGGCAAACAACCTGGGGGCTGCCACGCTTCTTCCAGGCAGATTCACCAGTGGATTCTGTGCAAGTGCCCTGAATTAATGGCTTTCTCTGTCATGTGCAGCTATGGGAGGGCTGGAGGTTCCTCACAGTCACCTGCCTTCCCTGGAGCCTTATGGAGGCCTTCAGAAAATGCAGGCTGGGATATTGTGTCTCTCCTGCCTTCCCCTATTTCTCCTAAATATGTGCAGCATTTGCTGGAATGATGTAGCACAGTGTTTTGAAGACTGTGTATTATTCCACACTTTCTCCAGGGATTTACACCCTTGTTTTGGGAGCCTGTGAGTGCTTCAAGATTGAAGTTTAATCAAGATTGAGGTTTTCTGTTGCAGCTTCCCAGCAGCATTTCTCCTGTGACTGGGATCAGCACATTTTACTGATTACGTGACATGACTGATTACTGATATCAGGGAAACTGCTGTGGGCTTTTGTTTTGACTGTTTTCTTTTCTCTCTGCTGGGAATTTATTCTGGGGAGCGTTCACAGAGAACGTAGTGCAAATGTTTTAATCACTGCTGTGCTACTTTAAATGTTACTGTCTGATCTCTGAGCAGTCATTTTTACTGCAGTGTCATTACACTGAGTATTCCTCCATCCTATTTCCAGGTCGTTTATGCTAACACTTGTTACCTTGTCTGTTTCTCTTTAATAAACATCCTGGTTTTGTGTGTTCCTTTAGGAAGTGATCACAAATGAACACGTGGTGGCCATGATGAAAGCAGCCATCAGTGAGACAGAAGATATTCCTTTGTTTGTGAGTAAAAAGCTTGCTCAGTTGGTTTTATCAGTTGTTCTGAATGCTCAAGGCCTTCCCCACTCTGCCTGCCTGGGCCATCATGGGATGTGGGGAGAAGAGGTAGAATAAATAGGTAATTTATCTATTGGAATAATTAGGTTTCGTTATCAGATTTGCCACCTGGATGAAGTGAGTAGTGTCTCAGTGTAAATGATGAAGCAAAAGTATGAGGAGTTATTTTGGAGGTCACTGTGGTGAAAGGGAATGAATTTAAAGATAGTGAATTTAAAGGCAATGAATTAAAAAAAAGGAGAAAAGTTTCATAGTAAAGAGTTGCTGGGGAAAAGTCTGTAGGTAAGGAAATTACTGAATTCAGTGCTGTTGTCTTGTTTTAAACTCTCAGGAGCCCAAAATGACTCGTTCCAAACTGAAGGAAGTTGTGGAGAAAGGAGGGGTAAGTGAATCATCTGCTCTTCCCTGTTGCACCTTCCCCTGCCCAAGGGGCAGCTCCAACTTCTGCTCATTGTGACAGTGACAGACCCAGGGAACGGCTGGAGCTGGGCCAGGGGAGGTTTGGGTTGGAGATCAGGGAAAGGCTCTTCCCCCAGAGGGTGCTGGGCACTGCCCAGGCTCCCCAGGGAATGGGCACAGCCCCGAGGCTGCCAGAGCTCCAGGAGTGTTTGGACAGCGCTGCCAGGGATGCCCAGGGTGGGGTTGTTGGGGTGTCTGTGCAGGGCCAGGAGCTGGGCTGGGTGATCCCTGTGGGTCCCTTCCAGCTCAGCCTATCCTGTTATTCTGTGAGTGGTTTTGGTTGTGTGACCTCCAAAGAGAAGTGTAAAGCTTTTGTATGGTTGAGTCTTGAAATGAAAGAAATCTGTTAAGACAGTGCTAAAAAAAAAGGATCCATTTGAGCTGAGCAGCACAGAGCCAGGTCAGGGCTGGGAAGGGCAGAAGGGCAGTGAACTCCCAGTGTCCATTGTCCTGAAGTCGCTTCCTGGAGATCCCATGGGAGGTCTGAAGGCTTTGTTTGAGCTCTGTTGTTGCTTGGCCACTGTGGAGATCAAGGTCACAAGCTCAGGTGCTCCTTAGGGTGATGGGATTCACCCTGCCTGCGTGACACAGCCCAAGTGTTTTTGCTGTCCCTAGGTGATTCCAACGTGGAATATTTCCCCAATTAAGAAGGCACACGAGATGAAGGTAAGTGAATTGCTGCTGGGAAAGGAGAGACCATACTGGAGGCTTCCTGCTGAGGCAGAGATCTTTTGGAGGGCTGAAGCAGACTCGTGTACTAAAATCATCTCTGAGCTGGTGTCTGCTGGTGCAGTGTTTCCATCATATAAATACTAAATCATTTGTGCCTGTTCTTGCACTTTTCAAACCACTTACTTCCCTTTGCCAATCTTTCAGTAATTTATTTCTTTGGTTCCTTCAGGATTTCCTTTCTGAGCTTCAGGGTGTTTCCTCAGTTAGAAATATTTCCTCTGGCTGTGCACCCTTGGAGTGCAGCTCTTCCTCCTCCTGTTAACAGTGGTCACCCTTTTTTCTCTTGCGTGCAGCCACCTCAGTTTGTGGACATTCCCCTGGAGGAAGATGATTCCTCTGATGAAGAATACCAGCCTGATGATGAAGATGAGGATGAGACTGCAGAAGAGGTAAATGCAGCTTGTGCAAAGGTCTGCGTGCTCAGCACAGAGCTCTCTGTGTCTGAGGCAGGAGAACACTCTCTCCTTTAACACATGGACACTTGTAAGTCATCCTGGACCTTCCAGTAATCATTCTTCAATGCTCTACTATTCATTTGGCTAAAAGAGAGGCTTTGAAATGTTATTTGGAGCAGTTATTGATTGTGGCACGATGGTTTGAGGGCGTTGTGCATCGCTTGCCCTGCAGAGCTTGCTGGAGAGCGACGTGGAGAGCACAGCTTCTTCTCCTCGTGGAGCCAAGAGGTCCAGGACAAGGCGCTCCTCTGACGAGGAGGGAGGGACACTCTGTGAGGTAAAGCTGGAGGAAACAGTCATTGTTCCTAATTTATTGATCCAAACCCAAAAAAACAGATCAATTCCTAAAGCTGTGGGACATTCCAGGTGCCGGCTGGCTTTAGGGTCCCACTGCCACGTTCCTTGCAGGAAGGGCTGAGTCTAAAATAAAGCTCTGGGAATGGAAACAGTTGTCAGTTCCTCAGATAGTGATTATCTTTCTCATCATTTCTGAGGAGTGCAGGAGAATGGTTTCCTGTGCTTGGCTTAGGAGCAGAAAGTGAGTTTGATAAAAGCAGGAAGGTGTTTGTGTGACTGTGCAGTCAGAGGGAGTAGTAGGTGCAGTGTGGGCCAAGGATCAGCAAACAAGAACGAGAAAGCCCCTGGGACCTGACACTGGGATCAAAAAGAACAATATTATATTGATATTTCCACATCTACTCACCATGAGTTGGTTTCTGGGAGGATTCTGCCACAATAATTGGTGTTCAGGTTTATCAGCTCTGGTAATGTTGAGACTGATACTCAGATCTTCCAAATGTCCCCTTTCCAGCAAATCTTCATATTTCTTTGCACTTTCTGAAAACCAAAGTCAGTGTAATAGGAAAAATCCCCATCCTTCTGTGAAGCATTTCTCCCATTTCCAGTCGAGCAGAAAAAGAGATTTACTCTGTCCTTGGAAATTTCTGTTCTAAATAAAACCTTTTAACACAAAGGCCTTTTCAATTAGATGGAGAAGGTCACTACACCTGTTGTTAGACACATTAGTGCTGAAGTGGTTCCCATGGGACCCCCACCACCTCCCAAACCCAAGCAAACCAAAGACAGCACCTTCATGGAGAAACTGCATGCAGTGGATGAAGAGCTGGCCTCGAGCCCTGTCTGCATGGACTCCTACCAGGTACGGGGCTGGGGGCTGTGGTAGAGGGGTGGTTAAAATTTGTTAGAGAGGAGGGGACTTTCTGGGTTTTTTCAGGACTTTCTGGGACTCTCTGCTCCTCCTTTTACTGCTCTCCCCCTGTAACTTCAAATAATGAGTGGAGCTCTGAGCAGCCTGGGCTGGTGGAAGGTGTCCCTGCCCCTGGCTGGGGGTTGTAACCACATGATCTTTAAGGTCCCTTCCCATCCAAACCATTCCATGGGTCTTATATTCTGTGAAATTGAATCTCTGTAGTGTGCAGGACATTCAGAGGCAGCTGTTAAAAATGTTGTTAGTGACATAGATTTTTAGTTTCTTGTAATGACACTATTTGTGCCCATCAGTCTCTCACCGCTGTTGTTTCAGCTGTTAAATGTAACTCTGTAACAGTTACATAACTAATGAAAATAGTTTTCCTTTTGAAAATTACCCTGTTGGCTTAGTTATGTTTTGCAGGCACACTTTTTACTGTTAACAGCTGAGGAATTTGGTTCTCCAGAGACCCAGTGTCCCATTTTAATAAGGGGAAAAGCTCTGTGTTCCTGGGCAAGGCTGAAGTGAGGAGACAGTGCTGGGCTGCTGCTCCAGATGAATGTCAGAGAGTGAAGAGTGAAACATAAGTGAAAGAATTAAATATTGCAAGTGGAAACTGCTTCCTTGGTGGCAGATAAGAGCTGATAAATGAGCAATGATATATTTATATGTGTAGTTACAAAGAAGAGCAGCTTAACAGGGAGGGTAGTGAGAGCTCAGCGTGCTCAGCCTACAAAAGCGCACGATTCTCTGCGGCAGGAATCGAATATTTTTGGGGTTGGCCTTGCTTGGCTGGGCTAAAAATCCCAGGAAGGCCTTGTCTGTCCCTGCAGCCCCTGGAGGACAGCCTGATCGCCTTCAGGACACGCTCCAAGAGGCCTCTGAAGGACGTTCCCCTGGGGCAGCTGGAGGCCGAGCTGCGCGCGCCGGACATCACCCCGGACATGTACGACCCCAACACCGCCGACGACGAGGAGTGGAAGAGGTGGCTCGGGGGGCTCATGAACGACGACGTGGAGAACGAAGGTACCTGGCAAATGGGGAGGTGGGGAGGGGTGTTGGGGAATAGAATTATTGGGATCAATAAAAGAACTGTGCAAGCAATAAGGGCTGGAGGTTTTGGGGCCTCTGTGTGTGTGTGAGAGACATTTTCCGTGGGAAAGTCCCTGTGTGAAACTAAACAGTTTCGGCCTGAGAAAATTCAGGGAGTAAAGAACTTGCAGGTGTGATATCCGGGCATGATACGAGGGAGGTGAGCACAAAATTCTTTTGATCATAACAAGACTGTGGAAAACTGCCAATGTAGTCCAATTATGTAGAAATAGAAATGTGTCTTGATAAGCTTTAAGCCACTTAGGAGCTAACAAGCTGGTATACTATAGAAGTGCCTTTAGACTGCTAATAAAGGGGAGTGCATTTATTCAACCATATTGGTTTGGCTGCTGTTTCTCGCTCCCCCCGCTGGGATCCGGGCTCCTCGTCCCGTGCAGCTTCCAACAGGGGGGTCACTGGGATTGGGGGTTCTGTGGTTTAACCAGGCCAGGTGCTGCTGCTGCACCTGGGAGGTCGATCCAGGCTGGGGATGAGCAGATGGAGCAGCCCTGGGAGAAGGACTTGGCAGGCTGGGCACGAGCTCAGAACCCCCCCTGAGCCCTGGGCTGAGCCCCCAGTGTGGGCAGCAGGAATGGGGGGATTCTGCCCCTGTGCCCTGCTCAGGTGAGACTCCACCTGCAGAGCTGCCCCAGCCCTGGGGCCTGGCACAGGAAGGACCTGGAGCTGCTGGAGTCAGCCCAGAGGAGGCTCCAGGATGAGCAGAGGGGGTGGAGCAGCTCTGCTGGGAGGAAAGGCTGAGGGAGCTGGGAATGTTGAGCCTGGAGAAGAGAAGGCTTTGGGCTGACCTCATTGTGGCCTTCCAGGATCTGAAGGAGCTGCAAGGAACATGGGGAGAGGCAATTTTCAAGGGCCTGGAGTGACATGATGAGGGGAAAATGGCTTCACACTGATAGAGAAGAGGTTTAGATGAGGTATTTGGAAGAAATTCCTCCCTGTGAGGGTGGGGAGGCCCTGGCACAGGGTGCCCAGTGAATCTCTGTCTGCCCCATCCCTGGCAGTGTCCAAGGCCAGACTGGACACTGGGGCTCAGAGCCACCTGGGCTAGTGGAAGGTGTCCCAGCCATGGCAGGGGGTGTAACTAGGTGATGATTGAGGTTCCTTCCCACCCAAACCAAGCCATGATTCTATGTTGAAAGCCTGAGGCTTTGTTTTTTATTTACACATGATATTCTTGTCTGCAGCCATGAATTTGTTTAATCCTGTGCATGAGTCTTGCAATCAGCTTTCCTCATCTTCCCCCTGGACCTTTGTGAGAGTTTTTAAACTTCAGGTGCCTCACTTGTAACTATTTACTCACCAACACACAGGAACTGGCAACCACAAAGGGATGTGGTGGATTTAACCCCCAGTGCTGGGTCCTGGTGCTCACCATTGATCCACCTGAATCCCAGCATGTCGTGCTCCTTGTTTGGGGCACTCTTTTGGGTAGAAACAGCTCTTTTCTCTTTGAGAAGAAACAGGAACAAGCTCTGGGGCCCGGCTTCCTTTTTTCCTGTATGTAGTGGTTGCTTGCAGTTGTGCAAATTGAATATAAAACAGAAACTGAAATTAAACTACTTCACTCTTTCTAAATTTAGCTGCAACTCAGATCCCAGAGAATCAAGCCAGCTTTTTAAAATGGGAATGGCTGTAGGTCAGGGTCCTAACAGCTCAGTTTGAAAGGAAGGGTGGGTTTGATATGGCTTCCATAAAAGAAATACAGTTGATTTGTAGCAGTAATTCCAAGCCCTCTTCGTGCCAGGTCAGGCAGTGAACAAAGAGCTTCTGCTCCTGGCAGCTGCTTGGTCCTGGGGCAGGGTAATAACAGTTCAAAACCTGCTTCTTCTTAGATGAAGCAGATGATGATGATGACCCTGAGTACAACTTCCTGGAAGATCTGGATGAACCAGACACAGAAGACTTCAGGAATGACCGTGCTGTGAGAATCACAAGTAAGTTCCCCGGGAATTCCCTCTCCTTTCTTGGTGGGAGTAGTAATTCATTGGGAAAAGTGTTTTGTTGCAAGGTTCTTTGCAGTGTAGGGTAATTAAATCAAGAGCTGCATGCTGGCTTGAGCAGCTTTTGGCTCTCTGGGAGTACATGGAAGGGTCTGGGCAGAGCTGCTGTGCTCAAGTGCAGCACATCCTGAAGAACAATATTTAGGTGATAAAACAACCTGAAATTAGGTGATGATACATCCTGAAAGCTTCAGGCAGTTCAGATTTGAATGCTTGCCTTGTGACTGAATGTAATTAAATTTTCTCTTAAGTCCTCACAGTCTTCAACTTAGTTTTATAAACATACCACTTTCCATCTTTGCAACAAGGCACACTTGCTTCAGGTCTTATTACAGATTAACATAACCCTAATCATGAAAGTGAGTTTTTAGATGATATTTTTGAATCTAGACAATCTCAGCTCAAGTTTGTTTGGGCCCAGCATTAGAAAGGGAATTATCAGGGGCCTTTTTTTTTTAGGTCCTCTCTTTGCAGGAGGAGGGTTTCCCTTTGTGAGAGGAATTCCTGAAATGAGCTGATATTATGACAGCATTGCTGAGTGTTTCTTGGAAAAGGCATCTTCCTAATTCTTTTTCATTTTACTTGCAGAAAAGGAAGTGAATGAGCTGATGGAGGAGCTGTTTGAGACAGTAAGTGATGAACTGAGTGTGGCACTGAACAGAGCTGTCAGATGTGACGTGGAATCTGGAGGGGCAGCTCTGGAAACGCTCAGGGCTGGGGGTGTGCCAAGGGCTCTGCCATAGCTGGGTTGTTTTTAGCCTTAGGAAGGAATGTCTGTAGGGGTTTCCTCGAGTGAAGGTCTGCAGGATTTTCCTGAAGTCAATGTCTGTGCTGAGAGGATCATAATGAACTTAATTAGCCAAAGGTAAATGTACTCCTTGAGCTTTCTCCTCCTGACTTGCTCCGTGTTTGCTGCCAGTTCCAGGATGAGATGGGCTTCTCCAACATGGAAGATGAAGGGCTGGAAGATGAAGATGCTGTTACAGAGTCTCGGCCAAATTTTAACACCCCACAGGCCCTCAGGTGGGAGAATTTGTTTATGGTCCTGATCTCTTCTGAGAAAAAGCCTCTGGTTACCTGTGGCAGCCACCAAAGAGTGAGATTGTCTCAGCAGCTCAGACCACTGTTCTGAAAGCCCTGAGTTATTTTTATTCGTGGGATTGGACAATTAAATTGAGCCTTTTTCTTTTTCTGTTTGCCACCACTGATTTTACTGATTGTGATGCACCTGAAAATTAAAAACAGAGTGCCTGCACTAAGGCTGGTGCTTATCTCAGCTGAAAACAGCCAAGGCTTTTCAGAATGTGCCCCAACAAGGCAGGATCTGCTGTGGGGAATTCTGTTCCTGCTTCTTCAGCCTCTGTGCTGTGTAGAGAATCATGGAATGGCTTGGGTTGGAAGGGAACTTAGAGCTCATCTCATTCCACTCCTGCCATGGCAGAGACACCTCCCACTGTCCCAGGGTGCTCCAGGCTCTGTCCAGCCTGGCCTTGGGCACTGCCAGGGATCCAGGGGCAGCCACAGCTTTTCTGGGCACCCTGTGCCAGGGCCTGCCCACCCTCAAAGGGAACAATTCCTTCCCAAAATTTAATCTAAATCTCTCATCTTCTAATTCAAAACCATTCCCATGGCCTCTCATGATCTATCCACGTAGAGTTGTCACTGGCGCTGCTCAGTGGAGCAGGAGGTGGCACAGATGGGGTGGTTGTTCCAAGCAGTGGGCAGAGACCCTGGATCTGCTGTGTGTGGGACCAAAGCTCTGCAGGACCTGTGCAAAGACTGTCCCAGCCTCAGTGACAGCCACTCTTCGTGCCTGTGCTCTGCACTGTGCTGGTGGCTGCAGTGATCCAACATCATTGCAGAAAAATAATAATTTTCCTTCCCTTTTTGTTACTAAGGGAAAGGGCAAAGTTCCCTCGCTGCCCTGACATTGTTGTGATGGCAAAAGGAGCTGGAGGAGCTGTTTTGTCCAAGTGTGTCACCTTCTCTTTTAATTAAATATCTTCGATGTGTGTTGGCCTTTTCCAAGGAAAAAGAGTGCCTGGGATAGCTGAGGCCTAGGAATGAGATGTCTGTGAAGTTTGGGCACTGGCTTGGGATGGTTTTTGGTTTATACATAACAGCACCTTGAAGAGGAAAGGGACTAAAGCAGCTCCATCCCTGGAGTGTCCAAGGCCAGGCTGGACAGGGCTTGGAGCAGCCTGGCATAGTGGGAGGTGTCCATGCCCATGGCAGGGGGTGGAATGATGGAATGAGATGATTTTTAAGGTCCCTCCAACCCAAACCACTCCATGATTCTGTGATTTCTCTCTAGGTAGTCATTCCACTGTATTTAACCAGCTACAGACTCTGGCTGAAGAGGAGCTGCAGGATGAGTGGGGTCTCCTTATTTGTGGGGCAGAGCAGCTCAAGATCAGGCTGTGTCTGTTTGGGAAAGGAGCTAAAATGAAGGCTGGAGTTTCTGGATGCTCTCTCTGGGCTGAGCAGTGCCAGAGGGGAGTGCAGCAGCTCTAAAACCAGCTACAAGCTAAAAGCCAGGCAGCTTTATGCTCTCTCTTATTTGTATGCATTTGGCTTTGATAATGGGTGGTTTTATTAATTTTTCTTTGGTGGGCACTTCTCCCAGTTGTTTTTTTTCCCTGGTTTTATCTGTGTACAGGATTCTTCAAGGCAGAAATATCTATTTTCTGGATTTACTGTGGTTCTTATGATACCTTGCATCAGGAGCATCATGGAACAGCTCTGTAGCTGACCTCCTTGCAGAAGGGAAGCTGATAGCCAGCAGAAATCAGGATATTAACTGGTGTAGCTAAAATAAAGAAAATGAAATCATGAATGAAGTAGGAACTGTTTTTGAAAGGATGGTGACATGTGCATCCTCCTTCCTGCTACAGCAGCAGCTCCTCCTGTAGGATCTGTGGTGGAGTTCTCAGCATGAGGCTGGGTAATACTTAATTAATTAATTTTTAAAATAAAGTAACAGGATTTGAGGCAGTGTGGGGTCTTTCTGGAGACCTTCCAGGTGATCAAATACCACTGATAATACCTTGGGTTCAGCCCTTGCTGATGGTAGAAATTAAATAGGATTGGATGATGCATTCTGGAGTGGTTTGGATCCTGAGTGCTGGGGAGAGGATCCAAGCACGTGAGTGGGGCACAGATGGTTGGGAATGGTGGAAAAGGCTTTTAACTGTCTCTGGAATAAGCAGCTGAAGCTTTGTATGCCAAAGCTGCAGCAGTGCTGGGCTGCACTAAGAGACTTTCATGTGGAAATAACTCAGGGTTTCCAAGTTGGAGTTACTGCTGAGTAGTACAGGGATGGCCATCCCTGCACTGTGCAAACCAGGGACAGAGTAAAGTGTTCTAAATGAACATGAACCATTGTTAAATCACACATTTATTCCATTTGGCTCTGCCTGGGTTCAAACAGATTTGAGGAGCCTCTGGCCAATTTGCTGAACGAGCAGCACCGGACGGTGAAGGAGCAGCTGGAGCAGCTGAGAATGAAAAGGTCCTCCATCAAAGCACCCCCAGAGACTGAAAAATCAAAACCCCCAAATGAGAAGCCCCTCCAGAGCCTTGTTCTGGACAGTGCACAGAGGAAGAGGCTCCAGCAGCAGATGCAGCAGGTAAGCAATGTTATCCGTGGTGGGATCTAAGGAGCATTCGCTGTGCACAGTGAGGAGCAGGGGAAGCCAAGGGCACAGCAGGGCTTTGCTTCCTGAAAGGAATTAATTGGAAAAGCTCCATGTGAATTGGAGCTTTATTAGGTGATATTCACATGCCTGGTTTCACATGGAAAGGGAATTGGAGTTGAGTGAAGCAGAGCTCATTTCTTGGCATCTCTTCTCGTGTGAGATGTTGCCTTGGCTGGCTGTGTTCTGTCAAAATCCTGTTTTCACCAACTTCTTTATTACTGTCTAAGAATATTATTCTTGGTATAGTTTGGATTCTTTTTTTTCCTCCTGCCACCACACAAAACTGTGTAGAGATTCAGAAATGGGCAGTTCTGAGAGCTGAAGTCACTGTTGCTAAAGAAATAGTTATGTATTTATTCAGGAAAAAAACCCTTTCTGTGTTGGTCGTTATGAGACTTTGGCACAAAAGCTGGGAAACTGCCCGAGGACTTCAACAGATGATGTGTTCAAAATCTGTGTAATAAACTTCCTGCCAGTGGATATTAAAGCTGCCCCTCAGTTTTCTATTGCTCACAAGATTTTTTGCAGTCAGAGATTTTTTTGGGGTGCTCAGGAGATATTTCTTGTGTCTTTAGACTTGTGCTTTCCAGTTTCTTGGATTTCTGATCAACTGAAAAAACCAATTTATCTGATTTTATTCCTCAAGCATGTTCAGCTCCTGACTCAAATCCATCTCCTGGCAAGTTTCAACCCTGCTCTAAGTTCAGAGGCCAGCACCACCCGGATGTTTTTGGTAAGGAATGCCTGGAATCAGAGCTCCATGAATTCAAGTGATTGCTGGTCCCTGGGCATAATTAAAGAGATTAAATTATTTCATTGATCCCATTAAACTGAGAACTAAGGTTCTGGAAAAGGCGGGGATTAAAAACAAAATAAAAATTGTGGAATCCCAGAATGGTTTGGGTGGGCAGGGACCTTAAAGATCACTCAGTGCCACCCCTTGCCATGGCAGGGACACCTTCCCCTGTCCCAGGTTCCTCCAAGCCCCTCCAACTTGGCCTTGGACACTTCCAGGGATGGAGAATCCACAATTCTCTGGGCACCCTGTGCCAGGGCCTCCCCACCCTCACAGTAAATCCTCTGTCCCTGGATTTGCAATGCTCAAAGTTAAGAATTTCAGGCTATTTCTTGCATTACCCGTGTTTGTTCTCCACCTTGCACTTGAAGGCCTCTCCCTGACGTGTTTCTGTGCCTGGCTTTGCAGAGCGAGCTCGGGAGCTTTGCCCGCAGCTCCAGCCTGCTCCGGGTGCCCCTCAACCCCAAGTTCCAGACCATGTTCCAGCCCTGTAACTTGCAGGGGGCCCTGAGGCTCATCGAGGACTTCCATGCCCAGGTCCCAGTGGACTGGAGCCCTCGGAAAGCTGTGAAGAAGAATGGTGAGTGAGGGGACGGGGTGGGGAAAGCACTGGCAGGGAGAGTTATTCCACGTGTTATGGGAAATTCCCAGTTTGGCCCTCCTGGAGCAGCTCTGGGGTCCCCCCAGACTTTCACAGTGACCCAACAGGGCCCTGCTGGACCCTCCCACATTCCCAGCTGGTCCCAGTCAGACCAGTTCCCTCCCAGCTCAGCCCCAGGCTCTGGGTCCTTCCAGCCCTTGGATGGTGGAGCAGCCACACAGAACAGCTCCAGCTGCTGCCCCCAGGGAGGGACCCCGAGCAAAGGCCCCTCCTGGGCTGGTGTCCCCTCCCAGGCTGTGCCTGATGCTCCTGGGGGGCTCAGAGTGGCCACTTGGCCTTGGTCTTTTTCTTGCTACAGAGCAAAAGACAAGATGGGAGGGGAAAAGAATTTTACCTTTGGCTGATGTAAGTTTAGGGGGAAAAACGAGGAAATCTGCAAATTCCAGAAACAGGAAGAAAGTCTTTTTGCAGTGGGAGGAGTAAAAGGAGCAGCCTTTTCAAGAAGGGAGTTGTGAAAAGCATTCATCCACTTACACAGCTGTCCTTACCTGTTCATTCTTTTCACAGCAGGTGAATTCTCATGTTTGCCAAAGCAAGCAGCCTGGATTTTGGCAACGAGGAAAGTCTTTATGTACCCAGAGCTGCTGCCAGTTTGTTCCTTGAGAGCAAACCCTCCCCGGGACAAGATCATCTTCACCAAGGCAGAGGACAAGTAGGTGCTTCAATTATTGTGCAAAATGTGTGGAAATGGCCTTTGTTGAGGAGAATTTCTGGGGTGTAGTCCTTGGGGAGAACTGTGCCACATCCCAGCAGCTCCCTGAGAGGTTTCTTATCTCCTCCCCTCCCTCTTTCCCTGCTCAGCTTGTTGGCTTTAGGGCTGAAACATTTCGAAGGGACGGAGTTTCCGAAGCCTTTGATCAGCAAATACCTCCTGCCCACCAAAACTGCCCATCAGCTGACAGTGAGGATCAAGAACCTCAACATGAACCGAGCCCCCGACAACATCATCAGGGTAAGGGGCACGTCCTGGGGTTTGAGCTGCTCTGTGTTCCAAAGGCCTCTTGGTGCTGGCACTTGCTTAAAATAAAATGCCATCCTTTTGTTAGCAGTGAGGATTTATCCTTTTATTGTACCTTAGCCCCTGGACTTGGCAAGTACTTAGATTACTGGTTTGACTCTTCAGAGCTCAGATAGGCCTGGTACAGCTCAGTAATCCCGACAGAAATTCATACAAATAACCTTTTGAGTAGCAAAACTGTGCTCATTTGAAAACAAACCAGTGGGAGGCACCAAGTCAGAATAACAATTTAATGGAAATTAAAGAAAAGGAAAAGAAAGTAAAAGAAAACACTGACAGAGTCAAGATACAACCTGAGTCCCTGTTGTAGCAGTGGTAGAATGGTGGCTGCAGCTCTCTGAAGCGGTGATCCTGTAGAAAAAAGGGTCTGCTCTTCCTCAGAAGGTCCAGTGGTGGCTGTGTAGCTCCTGTCCTCTGGAAATCCAGTGGAAAGGGTTCTCTCTGGTGCTCAGAGTCTCAGATTATATCCACGATGGGATGCTTGGTTCCTCCCTCTGGGTGGAGCATCTCACAAAGGGGTAATGAGTCATGAGGCCAAGTGTTGATGAGGCTCGTTAACAGAAGATGGTCCGGAGGGAGTTATCTCTGAGTCATGGGCAGGACAATGATGGGCCATGAACAGCAAGAGAGTCTGGGGGGAGGAGGCAAGGAAACACTGCCCCACCTGATTTCCACAGCTCATGAGGATGGTAATAGAATACACCTCAACCCAGGACAAAAACTTAAAGAAAAGTGCTGTTTGCAGCAATAATCCTGTCCTGTGAGCTACTGGGAACTGCTGAAGAGAGAGTAAGAACCAAAACCACATAAAACAACACCTGCACACGTGCCTGACCCTCTGTGAGAGCAGCCAGCATGGCAGGGAGCTCCTGTTCAGCCTGGGTTCTTGGTTTTTAACGTGTCTGTGGGTGGAACATTACAAAGAATTGCTTTATTCACACAAACAGAATTGTCAGAGCTTTGTCAGAGCACAGTCCTGCTCCATCCCAGCAGTGACCTGACCACAGTCACCCTGTCTGGCCTTCTCTCCTGTCCCCACAGTACTACAAAAAGACCAAGCAGCTGCCTGTGCTGGTGAAGTGCTGTGAGGAAATCCAGCCCCACGAGTGGAAGCCGCCCGTGGAGAGGGAAGAGCATCGCCTGCCGTTCTGGTTAAAGGTATTTCCTGCTGCTCTGCAGCCAGGGCTGGGGGGGAAGTTGTTGTTTGGTTCATTTCTTGTGGGTTTTACTTGGGTTTCGTGTGGGTTTCCCTTGTGGGCTTTTCCTTGGAGGCACGGAGACCATGCCTGTGAGTCAGTCAGGGAGGACTGTGCCCAAGGGAACAACTGGGCTCAGAGGCCATAAAATCCAGTTCTGTTGATCACCCACTGTTACACAGGGAAGTTCCCTTCCCACAAAATCTTGTGTTTACTAAAGCAACCTTTATAAAGCAGCTCAGTCTTGTTTTTCTCAAGATCTCAGAGCGTCCTAAAGGCTTTGCAGTGCAACTCATGAATTTAAAGTACTGCTAATATGCAATAGGATGAAGTAAATAAAACCCACTTGTAGAAGCAGGTTGCTGTCTCTTGCCTTCTGTGCTGCTGTGTGAAGGTGGGAATACAGGAATAGTCTATAAATAATAAATTCCAGTCAATTCTTGCTCCCTTCAGGCAATCTTGCCCTCCATCCAGAGGGAACTGAAGCAGCTGGCAGAAGATGCCAAGGAGGCACCGGGATCACCTGCTGCAGAACCTGTCCTTTTGGGGACAGAAAAGGAAACTTCAGACACAGAATGTGATGACAAATACCCTCTGCTGATGCCCAAGGGGCTCGCGCTGACCCTGAAGCCTTTGGCCAACCGGTTCTCCAGGAGGGCCTGGAGGAGCCAGAGGTCGTCGGCTCTGAAGCCCGTCCTGATCCGGCCCAGCCCCTGTCTGCAGCCCAGCTCCAACCCTGTGAACATCCAGAAAACTGTGAAGTTGTCCCAGTCAGAGGCTCCTCCCAGCAAAGTCCTGGTCCACGTCCCTCGGCCCATTCAGCCGGCGCCGGCCGTGCCGGGGGTGCAGCCCCTGAGCGTTCCAGCAGTGGTGGGAGGTGGGGATGGCTTGGAATTCCAGAACGTGCTTCCCACTGCCCATCCAGACTCCAGACAAGCTTTCCCAGCTGCTGGACCACCATCTCTGGTGTCCTCAGAGCCGGTGACTTTCCAGCCCAAGCTGATGCTGCCGGCTTTGGGCGGGACGAAAATGCGCAAACCTTGCGTGCGTAAGGGCTACCAGAGGAAAAAAGGGACAAAATCTGCCCCGCTGATAAAACCTTCCCCTCTGATCCAGCCCTCCCCTGTCATCCTGACTGTCCCTGCCACCACAGTGAAGGTGGTTAACATAGGCAATGGCTGCAACATGATCCAGCCCCTCAACACGGCAGTGGGCCGAGGCACTCAGGCCATTCCGGTCACAACCTTGCTGGTGAATCCATCCACATTCCCATGCCCGTTAAACCAGCCTCTGGTGACCTCTTCCATCCCGTCACTGATTGTCTCTCCCAACCCTGTTGGTCTGTCTGCACCTTCTGTGGGTGAAGGTGAGGAGCAGCTGACCCTGGTCCCTGCTCCCGGTGCCTTTCCCGCAGTGGAGCCCAAGGCGGAGCCCCCCGAGCTCTTCATTCCCTGCTCCGCCGTCTCCCCCAAGGAGGAGCGGGGCACAAACCCTGCCCCTTCCCACGAGGGCATTCAGGACAAGGGGAGCAAGAGTGACTGCTGCAGCTGGGCAGCTGGAGAGGGAGATGGGAACACCTCAGAGTCGTTGCCCGTGGACCTCTTGCCTCGCTTGGAAGATCCTGATGAGACGGTGAAAATCAAGTCCGAAGAGTCAAGTGAGGCTCCCAAAGAAGCCAACCTGGCAGAGAAGAGGGATCTTTTATGTGCTGAAGTGAAGGAGGAGTTCATGCTGGGCCTTGGCCAGGAGCTGAACATGGAGGCTGCGTGTCCCTGTGGGGATGACCCCAAGAAGGAGCACGTTCCCTGCGAGGACAAGGGAGAGGAGGAGCACCGGGCTCTGCCGTCCCCTCCCCGGGCGGAGCAGCAAGGGGATGCAGGGGGGGCTGCTGGGCCAGCAGCGAGCAGTGACTCCCCAAAGAACCTCCCTTACCCAGCAGAGGGGGAGGCAGAGTTCAGCAGCCCCCCAGGAAGACCAGAGGACTCATCCAGCATCGATGGTCAGTCCGTGGGGACACCGGCCGGCCCTGAGGCTGGAGGAGAGAGGGAAGGGCAAGAAGAAGAGGAAGAAGATGACTTTGATGATTTTACACAAGATGAGGACGAGGAAATGTCATCAGCCTCAGAAGAATCGATTCTGTCAGTGCCAGAACTGCAGGTAAAGACAAAACTTTAAAACACTTCAAGGCAGCCGTGGGTGTCCTGAAACAACACCCTGTGGAGTCAGGGCCCATCCCACTGGGAATCTCACTGGGGAGATGGGCTGGTAACTCTGTGAAAGCCTGGCATTGTGCTGGTCACAGAGAAATTGAACCCCATGTTTTGCTGAGCAGATTTTAAGCCCAGGCTGAGGGAATATATTGCAAATATGCAGATTTAAACTCTGCTGAGCTGCAAGGACTCCTCTATGAGGCTGCTCTCGAAGAAGGACTTTAGAGATTACTTTCCAGGTCACAATTCCAGCAAGCCCTTAAGAGCTAAGATGATCATTAAGGAATCATTAAGGAATCCCTTCTAACTCAAGGCTTAATCTGCTGAATGGCAGATGCTGAAATTTAATTTTGAACGGTACAATTTTGGGCAGCTCTGGAGGGGTTTGAATTCTGTTCTTTAAGAGAATCCTTTAGTTGGGCAGGTGCTGATCTGTGAAATTGGGTGTTGGAGTCATGGTGCAGTGAGGAAGTTGCTCAATGATACTAAACCAAGCAATAAAATACAACAATGTGATTTCTTGTTATTAATTACTTTCTAAGGAGACAATGGAAAAACTTACTTGGCTTGCAACAGAGAGACGTTTAAGTCAAGAAGGAGATTCTGAAGAAGAGAATTCCCAGGAAGAGAACTCTGAGCCTGAGGAAGAGGAGGAGGAGGAAGGGGAAGGAATAGAGAGTTTACAGAAAGATGATGAAATATGTGGAGATACATCAGAGGAGCCTAAATCTGCCTTCACGATGGCCAAGGCAGCTTCCCCACAGGTGGAAGCCCACAGGATGCCAGCAGGTGAGGGCTGTGGGGTGTGTGGGTGCCAGCAGGTGAATTCTTTGGGGTTTTTTGGACACAGGGAGTGGGGAAGTAGAGCTGCTCTCTGCAGGGAAAACAAACCAGTGGGGAATCATGTCTGGGTTTAGTTTCACTGATGTGTCTGAGCCAAGTGGTGCTTTCCAGCTGGAAATACAGCTTTAGGACCCAGTCACAGCTCTGTAAAAAAGTCTCTTGCATATGAGCCAAGGGTCTTCAGTGCCTCAGAAAGCTGCAGACAGATTCATGGTTTGTGTCAGCTAATACCCAATACCTGTAGAAGAACAATGTTAGGCAGTCAAATCTTTGCTAAGTTGAATTTTGTCTGACGAGATCATGTTGGAGAAAAGGAAAGGAAACAAAGTCCAGCAAGTGGTAAATGAACTTTGCAGGGAACTTTGAGGAGGGGACCTCAGCCCATTAAATCAACAGATTCCTAATCCTGAAGCCACAAAAATCTGCATGTAGCCCCTCTTAGTTCCCAATTTCATTCCCTGCTGTGTGATTTTAACTATTGTGTAAATAATAAGCTAAAGGGATAATTTGCAGAGTGAGCAGCCAGCTCTGGTGCTCAGGTTGTGTCTGTTCCCCTCACAGCTGTTCTGCCCTGGTGTGCAGGATTCTGTTAGTCCCAAGACAAGCTGGGATGGCCCTGTGGCTGTATCCAGGGATTGTTCCTGGCAGGTGCTATTGGAACAAGCACCCAGTTTGAGATGTTGGCCAGCCTGACTCGTGGGAAGTGTATTTCTCCTGCACTTGCAGGGGAGCACAGACAGGAACTCATCACTGCCTCTGAGGGCTGCTTTTCTGTTGGAATCTTGCCCTGGCAGAGCCGTGGGGCACCTCTGCCACCAGCTGACCTTGTGCTCCTCCACAGGGGAGAACCTGAAAGCCCCTGGGAAGAGCAGGAGCTCCCACAGAACCAGGAACAAGCGGGGCCGGGCTCGTGCCAGCAAGGACACCTCCAAGCTGCTGCTGTTGTACGACGAGGACATCCTGGAGAGGGATCCCCTGCGGGAGCAGAAGGACCTGGCCTTTGCCCAGGCCTACCTGACCAGGGTGAGGCAGCCCAGGAACAGGAACAGCAGAGATTTAGGGTCCTCTGACACAGAACTCGGCCACGAAACTGCCAGTTCTGACTGGGAGTACTGGTCTGGCTGGGGTGGAGTTATTTCTTCCTACACCCCATGTGTGGTGCTTCACTTCCCAAACTGTCGCTGTCTTGAGCCGTGAGTTTTCCTGGTTTTGCTGTTCCTTCTCCTGCCCTGAGTGGGGGAGCTGGAAGTGAAGGAGTCAGGGGCTGGGGGTGCTCAGCTGCTGCTCTCAGTCCACAGCACCAGAGCCTTCTGAATTCCTGAATTTAACAGTCTGGTCTGGGATCCCTTCCCTCATGAGCAGCTTAGGTTTGTCTTTAAGGAAAAGACTTGGTTGCTTCACCGAAATTGCAAGCACTGTGCAAATTCTGAGTAGAGGAGATCAAAGATTACCAGATTAAAAGAATTCAGGGAGAAATTCCTCCCTGTGAGGGTGGGCAGGCCCTGGCACGGGGTGCCCAGAGAAGCTGTGGCTGCTCCATCCCTGCAGTGTTCCAGGCCAGGCTGGACAGGGCTTGGAGCAGCCTGGGACAGTGAAAGGTGTCCCTGCCTGTGGCAGGGGGTGGGATGAGCTGATCTTTAAGATCCCTTCCAGCACAAGACATTCTGTGGTTAACTTGTTTTCCCTGTGGATGTTACCAAGGCCTGTTGCTGCCCCCAGGTCCGTGAAACGCTGCAGCACATCCCGGGGAAGTACGAAGACTTCCTGCGCGTTATCTACGAGTTCGAGATCAGCACAGACAAACGGACAGCTGTGGATCTCTACTCCACTCTGCAGAAGCTCTTGCATGACTGGCCACAGCTGCTGACGGATTTTGCTGCCTTTCTTTTACCAGAGCAAGCTTTGGAGTGTGGACTGGTAGGTAGAGTGAAAGGAGGAGGACAGATTTTAAGCACCGTGAATGCTGGTGGGAGTGAAAGGATAAAGAGTTCTTCCTAGGGCCAGAAAGGCAAACAGCTGGTAAATCTCTTGCTTACCTTGCTGCTTTTATTAATCAGAATTGGAAAGTTTGGTGTTCTTTGTAAATCTCCTGCTCGGTGTGACTGTGGAGGAGCAGCCTTTTCCCACTTGCATCCCGTCTGACTGCAGAGACATCGTGCAGATACAGCAAACAGTGGTTCCCCTGTCTCCAAACCTGCCTTGCACTTTGTAGGATAGAGGGTTTCACCTGTTCCCTTCTTTCTGGATTTCCCTATCTTACGTGCAAAGCCAAACTTTATGGCTCATGTAAGTATTGACTGTACAAAGTGTTGTTTCTCTTGCTCTGCCTCTTCCCAGTTTTGCAAAGGGCATCAGTGGAAAACAAAGACCAAGACAGGAATTTTATAGCTTCTTTAAGTCAATTCGAGATGCTTGGGAATATGTGCTTGAACATGAGGGGGAATCTTTTTCTTTTGGCCAGTTTGAGGAGCAGCAAGCTTTTGAAAAGAGCCGGAAGTTCCTCAGGCAGCTGGAGATCTGCTTTGCTGAAAATCCTGCCCACCACCAAAAGATCATCAAAGTCCTGCAGAGCTGTGCAGACTGTCTGCCCCAGGAGATTGCAGAGGTAACCAGGGACCCCTTTCCTCCCAGTCTGAGTGCAGTCAGCCACTCTGATTCCCTGTCCTGCTCCTGGACACCACGGGATTTGCTGAGCTCGTTCTCCCTTTTGAGGGTACAGCTCGAAGTCATGGAGTCACAGAATGATTTGGGTTGGGAAAGTCCCTCTCATTCCACCCCCTGTCATGGGCAGGGACACCTTGCACTAGCCCAGGTTTCTCCAAGCCCCATCCAACCTGGCCTTGGATTCAAGGGGAATTGGAGCTGCCTCTCCAAGCCCTGCGTGTTTCCTCTCTCCCACCTCCACCTTGCCTTGATCCCCTTGCAGTTGAGATTTTAGCTTAGTGCCATCTACCGAGTCTGCCTGGAATTCTGGAGGAATATTTCCAGGCTAATTTGATGGCTGGGTGTGGAATGATCTCAGAATATCCAGGAGGTTGTACCCACACAAGCAGCAACTCCCATATCTGAGCTGTAATGAGCCGTGGTGCTCCCCTTGCTCTGAGGATCCTTCAGAGCACAATGAGGTTACATGGAATGAGACTCATTTTCTCTGGATTTTCTCTTCCAGCTGAAGACCCAAATGTGGCAGCTGTTGAAGGGGCACGACCACTTGCAGGATGAGTTCTCTGTTTTCTTTGATCACCTACGGCCCTCAGCCAGCCGCATGGGAGATTTTGAGGAGATCAACTGGACAGAAGAGAAGGAATATGAGGTGGAGCAATCTTTTCCCTAAAACCAGAAATGATGAAAGCAGAGACAAAAAATGTGTTGGAACTGGAATAAGTCATAGAGGGTGCAGTTCCAGGGAGAGGGAAGCAGCGGGCTGGGAGAGCTGCTGGTGGACTGAAGTGAATTCTTCAGATTTTTGAACAGGATTTGATGTCTCTGGAGAAAACAAAATTTGGTCACCTGAGAGCAGCTGTTGCTTGTTTGTTTTGCTGCAGTTTGATGGGTTTGAAGAGGTGTCTCTGCCAGATGTAGAGGAGGAGGATGAGCCACCCAAGATTCACGGAGCCGCCAGAAACAAGAAGCGGAAAGAGATGGGAGGCCAACCCCACGACAAGGTGGGCCTGGGGCATCTCCCTGCTATTTCTGACCTCTGAGCAGATGCACGGGGATAAACTGTCTGTTTGAGAGACGTGGCAACAACCTCACAAAGGTGGAAGGAATGGGATTGGGACGTTTCTGTTGTGCTTTGCTTGCCATCATCACTTCAGTTCTCTGCGGGTGTTGCAGCCCCCCGGCCCCCCATGTCCCCCCTGTTCCCTGTGTGTCTGTCAGCTGGAGGATGTCTGTCAGCTGAGTATGTCTGTTTCCAGGAGGTCGAGTGGGTAGATGGGATGAAGGAATGTTCATGTTCCTGCCATGAAGGGAGTAGCGATCTCAAGCTAAAGAAAAGCAAAAGGAGGAGCTGCAGCCATTGTAGTAGTAAGGTTAGTGGAGAGGCCTGGAGTGCTCAGGGGGAAGTGGAGTCCTGCCAGGTCTCCCTGGTGTGATGATCCTCGGGCCTCGTGTCTCCCAAATCGTGGGGTGAGGAAGGAAATGGATCCAGAGGTGCCCAGTGGTGCCTCCCTGTCTGGAGCTCTGACTGCACCTGCCCGGCCTTCTCCCATCTCTCTCCTCCTCACTTTCTACTGCCCCTCCTTGCTCTGCTAAATAATGTCATTTTTGATGTTCTTTTCGGTTAAGAATAAGTTTTTTGAGTGGAAGATGCTGGCGTGGCCACTGTATGAAAAGACGTGTGCCTGTTATTATTATTACTATTACTATTATTATTATTATTATTATTATTGTTATTGTTATTAATAATAATAATGATAATAATAATCTTTCTAAAGCAAATGGAATGCCAAAGTGTGAAGCCTTTGGCCAGGCCAGGAATACCTGGGAAGCAAAGGCTGAGGTGTGGTTGGGATGGACAGACCACGTGTGTGTGATTGTGCCTGTGGGTTGGTTTGCAGGTGTGTGAAAGCAAGTTTTATAAAAATAAAGATTCTCAAGAGCTGCCTGTGAGCCTTGCTCAGCGAGAGTCAAGTCCCCAGCCAGAAGGGAAGGATCCTGGAATGCCTAAGGAACCTGCAGAAGAAATCCTGGAGAGCAGAGACGAGGGAGAGGACGTCCAGAGCAGAACAAAACCTGTCTCTAGGAAAGTGGACTCTGTGTCTTCAGGTGAGTGAAGGTTTTGTGCACAGCAGAGAGTAAAATCCTCTCCAGGCTGGCTCACAAATGAGCAGAGGTTCAGGACTTTCTCATGCACATTTATTGGTTATAATGAGAACTTCTAATCATCTTCTTTGGCTTTTTTTTTCTCTTCCTCCACTCTGGATGCTCCAAACCTGTTGAGCATTCCCTTCACCAAAACCTTTCCTGCCTAGAGAATATTCTGCCCTTTTCACAATGATCGCTCCATTTAAGCTTCTCCTGCCAGGATACTGGCCCAGTCCATGGTACTGGTTCTTTCCCAGTTTCCATTTTAGCACAGCAGTTCAGAACCAGCATCCCCAATCTGCCTTTAAACAATCTCTGTGGTGCTTGTTTTCCCTCCAGTCTGCTACAGACAAGGAGAAACACAATTATGGCAGGATAAACAACCCGAGGGAGATCTCTTCCTCCCCCCTGGAGCCAGGGCTCAGCTCGTGCTGCTGTTGGGGACAACACCCAGTTAAAGACAGGAGTTTAAACATCCTCTTGTGTCTGGCTTTGTAGCCAGGGTGCCAAGAGCAGCAGGGGTTGTTTCACTGGAGAGTTTTGCTCTGGGCAATGCACTTTTTAAATCTTCATCGCTTCACACAGCAGCTGGCTGCAGCAACTCAGAGGGGTGAAGAAAATTGGCTGTAGATTGTCTTCCCTGAAGTCCAGGGTGGGTAAAGTGCAGGTAGAGTCACAGAGCTGCTCCCAAACTGTTCTCATGTGCAGCATTAGGCTCTATAAATAAAAATCGCTTAAAAACGAAGCCTCCAGGAGTTTTTCCTCACAGCTTCCCTGACCTTGTTTGGGTTTCTTGTCAGGATCTCACCTGGAAGGAAGGGTGGCCTCCAGCAGACCTGGATCTTGTGAAAAACCTGCCCCTGCTGATGCCCAGGTTCCAGAAGCAGCTGCCAGTGCAGGTGTGGATGCTGCCCAGGACAGGAGCTCTGCTGCCACTGGCCCCAGATGGACACAGCTACAAAAAGCTGCTCTAAAACTACCTCAGGAAACCAAAGACTGCCCTTGCACTGAGGGACTGAACCAGCAGCCTGGAGGGGATGCAGAGGCTTCCCTGAGGCTGAGCAGGGACCTGCTGCTCTCTGCTGCAGCAGAAGGGTCCCCGAGACCTCGACCCTCCTGTGGACAGAGCCCGTGTCAGACTGAGGGGCTTCATTCTGCTCCAGCAGAGCAGCCCAGGGGCTCTGCTCTTGCTTCAGAAGGAGATGGTGGCAAAGAACTTGAGGGACCTTTGCCCCTGGAAGGAAAAGCTGAAGCAAAGCAGGGCTGGATCACAACGGGCAGCAAAGCAACCCCGGGTAAGGGCTGCAGCTCAGGGTCCCCCGGTCGCTGCAGTTTGGAGACAGAGGACAGAGGCTGCACTGGAGATGCTCCCAAGGGCAGGTCAAAGTCAAATGCAACCAACTGCTTCCAGGTGCATCAGCATCCTGAGCAGCTGGAGCCCAGAGCGGGCACAGCCTCCCCGGGGCAGAGGGAGGAGGAGCAGCAGCAGCAGCGAGTGACAGAGGCCACCGTGTGTGCCAAGAACAGCAAAGTCAGCTCCACCGGGGAGAAGGTTGTGCTCTGGACCAGGTACTTCTGCCTGACCTCCTGCATCTGTCTGCATTCACTGTTTGGCTCCAGCTCTCCCTGGATTTCCAGTTGGTATTCCCCTCTTCTGCCCCCTCCCTTTGAACATTCCTCTGATCACGGTCCAGCAGTTTGGCCCTGAGAGCAGCACTGGCTGCTCTTGGCAGGGCTGTTATTGGAGCACTTCAGGCTGGCAAAGAATCTTTCTTTCTCCTTCAAAAAACTTAAAACCAGGCTAAAGGTGCTCTGCTTCGAGATGGGTCCTGGAATTGGGGGTGGCAGGAGGAGCAGAAGAAGGAGCCTTGCTCAGGGATTGTTCTGAACTGGGAACAGGGCTGGGGGGGGGGCTTGAAGTCTGTCGCTGGTTTTGAGCTGCTTTCACAGTGGTTGGTTTTGCAGGGAGGCTGACAGAGTCATCCTCACCACCTGCCAGGAGAAGGGAGCCCACCTGGACACCTTCCACGCCATCTCTCAGAAACTGGGCAACAAGACAGCGAGCGAGGTGAGGGCGTGGTGTGGGAGAGCTCCTGCTCCAGGGAGTGGGAGAGGGGCTGGAAAGGAAGGGAAGGGGGGGGTGCTGTCATACCAGTCTCCCAAACTTCAATTTGATGAAAAATCATCTTAGAAATAAAAAAATCAAAACCAAACCAAACTCTGTTTTAGTGGTGCCAAAAATCCCAAGTGTCCTGGTCCTTCTGCCAGGGTTACCCTTGATATTTGAGCTGCACATTTGGTACTGGAGTTGTTTCAGTGGCTGCTGCTCAGGTCTTCAGCCTCCTGCTTCTATACTGAGGATCTGCTTTTATCTCTGAATCTTCCACAACTGCCACATTTTACCTGGAGGATGTAACTGTTCTAGAGAAAACAACAACCCAGTGCTCTTCCATTTCTCTTCCTTTATGACAGAATCTTGTGTGAAATGCCATTCAGCTGTTTATTATTTTATTGTTACAAACCACCCTGAACTTTGTAGTATGAAATTCCAGTTCTGTGACACCTCCTAGGTCACTCATCATCCTGGATTTCCCCTGTTCTCCAGGTATCCCACAGGTTCAGGGAACTGATGAGGCTGTTCCACACGTCCTGCGATGGGAGCTCTGAGGATGAGGAGGATGCCACCAGTACCAGTAACACAGACCAGCTGTCAGATAAAGATCTTCTGCTTTCTGAGGAAGAACCTGATGACTGAGGTGATAAACTACTGACTGCACTAGAAGAGGCTTTTTTTGCCAGTTTGCTGCTAGACAGGTGCTGTGGAAAAATGTTTGCACAGGTACTTGAGACAGCACCTTCCTTTTTTGTTTTGTTCCATTTCCTGCTGCACTTCCAGCCTGTACCAAGCCAAAGGCAGGAAGTTAAGATGAGAACATTCTCCACAACCTCCCTGGGGAGCTTCAGCAGTGAAATGACAGAGCTGAGGCTTGTGGACACTGACCTGGCCTCGGGGTGAAGGTTGAGCCCAGCAGCCTCTGACCAGGACCTGTAAATATTGTACCCTAAGATGTCAGTTTCTCATGTGGAACAATCACATGACTTTTTTTTAAGTTCTCCCCTATGTGAGATAGTTACAATCTGAACTCTGTATTTATTGTGTGGGTTTATTTGAACGGGCAGAGCAAATCCACTTTGCACAGTTGAAAAAAAAACTCAACCAAAATACAAAAAACCAGCCCCCCAAAAAAGCAGCTTTCCTCCTTTACAACACAGCTGTGGGCAGCTGGAGAACTCGGGCCAGAAGGAAGAAGATTTTTGGTGAAGTAAGAAGAAAGCAGCAGCTGGGCCATCTCCAAAACCACTCCCTTTATTCTGGGAGTGAGCTCAGAGCCACTCTCACTCCCCCTACCCCCAGAAATAAAGGTGGGTTAGTCTGAGTCTGCTTCATCCTCAGATCCATCTGCTCCAAACCCTGTCTCATAGCACTGGGACAGAGTCTTTAGCTCCTCCAAGGCCTCCTGGAAGTCGTCCTGCTCCACTCCAGCCGTGAAGAAGCTGCTGCAGCGCCGCGCATTCCGCGCCCGCAGGTCCCGGCACAGCCCCGAGAGCAGCGAGTGCAGGACAGGGGAGCTCTGCAGGGCTGCCAGCACTGGGATGCTCTCAACACCTGCAGGGTTAGAGGCACATCAGGGGTTAAAGATCCACCAGAACCTCATTCCCTGCCCTGTTCCACTTCACGAGCAGTTGCCTTACTTGAACTCGGCTGCTCCACACTCACAACTCAAACGCTCCTCACGGCATTGGTTTGTTATTTACGTGCTAATTTTTAGGCCCTGATCTCTGTGTTGCAGAGTTTAAGGGGCACTTGTTACCTGCTGAGGAAGAGCCCTGAGCTTTGTCCAGGAGGAAGCCTCGGCTGGTCAGGAGAGGAGAGAAGAACTGGGGGAAGGGAGGCCGGGTGTCACAGGGCTGCTGGAGAACGTGGGATGTGCTGTGAGGAGGAGGTGAACAAAGTTACCCAGAGCTCCCTCAACTGCTCCCTGTTCCAAACCAGCACCCCCTGCCCGTGCCCACCTGTAGGCTCCCGGGAACTGGGTGTGGAGGTACTGCTGGAGCACCTGCTCGGGGCTCTCACAGCTGTGCAGGGGCGACCGGGGCTGGCCTGGGCAGCTGCTGCAAAGGAAATTCAGGGTTTTCCAGCCTGAAACCGTCACTGCCTCAGCTGCTTTTTAGCTGTTTTGCTCTAAAATCAGCAGCACTCAGGCACTAGACTGCTCCTCCCCTCAGCTGCTCTCCGACTGGAGGGATTGTGGATGCCTCCAGTGAGGAATCCCTGCTGGGGAGAGTTCCAGGAGGTGCAGTTCACATGCTGATTTACCTGGTGGCTTTCTCTTTGCAAATTCCTCGTAGCACAACAGACTGAGCAAAACAGCAGCTGACCTTTTGCTCCCTCCACGAGGACAGAAGCTTCCAGGGCACATCCTGCTGGTGGGCACTTAAAGTATCAGGGAGCGAGGAGCCAGATAAGGCAGGGAGGGGAAGAGCCGCCCACGCAGCCACAGCCTGGAGTGGGGTGACACAGCAGAGTCTGGAACACGCTCCTGGCACTGGGGGTGTGCAGAACAGCTGTGGCAGGGGGCCCTCACCTTCCTCCCAGAGAAAGTCAGGGAGTCAGCAAAGTGCATCATGGAGCCCTGGAAGGACCAGAGCCGGTAGGGAGCCGTGAGGGTGTCGAGTGCTGCTGCCAAAATCGCGCTGCTGTGGTAGTTCAGGGATGCCTGGGGAGGAGGCAAATGCAGGAATTGCAGGACAGGTCGCAGTCACCCCTTCCTTAACCCAGTTTTGTGTATTTAACTTAACCAGATTGTAAATTGTGCCTTTAAAAGAGGAGTTTAACAGTTATTTCGGGGTTGGGATAAGCAGCCAGTGTGTAACAGCAGTTCCAGCCCAGCTGTTTGCTAACAAATGCTCTGGTGCCAGTTTCCTTATCTTCCTTGGCCTCCCTAGGGCTCCAGCAGGGCTGGAGTTACTCCGAGCATGGAGAAAAATGTAGTAAAGCCTTTTCTTCAGTGCCAACACTGCAGGCAGTACCCCACCAGAAAGCACAGCAGCCAAGGAAATGTGTTAATATTTTCAAAAGTAGGAAGAAAACTAAGGAAATTAAAAGTTGGCAGCTAAGTCCCAGTGAAAAAGCAGGAAAAGGTCTCTGCTGAGCAGAACAGCACCAGGAAAAACCACCCAGAAAACACTTTGAGGGGGTAAAGCTGCAAGAGCTCAAAGCCAAGTACGGTGGGTGATCCCAATCCAGGACTTACGTCGTATTTTATGTATGGAAAAGTCACGGGAGGTTGTGGCTTGATTCCCAAACTCCCACTGAGTGACAGGGGGCAGAAGAGAGAGCTGTGACGGGAGAGGTGGGCAATGCCCAGGGCCGTGTTCATCAGTCTGTAAAAACTGTTCTGAGGGTCCTGGGGGAAAAAAATCCAACCATTGGAATCTTAAAAGAGCAGGCAGGAACCTGTCAAAGCCAGGCTGGGCACCTGTTCTTGGTTCCCCTCATGGTTTACTCACTCCCACGGTACTCAGGACCGGAGTCAGGCCCCAGGTCAGGATCCCTTTCCGTGAATACTCATCGTGGAGCAGCTCTGTCACCTTGGCACCGACTCCAGAGAATCCGTTGTGAAGGTCACAGAGGACTTGAAACCCCTGTGGGAAACAACAGCAGCATCTCAGGTTCTGCTTCATCTCGAGCCCAAAGTGTCCTGAAAGCCAAGGGAGCCTGGACAAGGTGTGAACCTGCAGGTAATCACACTCCTCAACATAGAAGTGCAACCGATCTTCCAGCTCCTCGACACAGGCAGGGTCCTGCAGGAGACTTTCACCTTGCCCAAAGGCTTCGAGACAACCACAATCCCTAAGGGAAAAAGGGGGAAAGAGTTTATTCTGTCCCTTTTATTAGTCCTGGAAGGCAAAACTCAGCTCCTGTTCTGGATTCTGGTCTAACCCCTGGCCGTACCCATCGTGCAGGTACTGGCGGATCACGTAGACACTCTTGGGGTGCAGGTGCACGTTGAGGTAATCGGACCAGAGCCGCACAGAGGGAGTGTCCTGGGACCCCGCAGGAGCTGCACCTGCAGGGAGAGAGAGGGGAGAGCAAAGGTCCTTTCAGCTCTGAGCATCCCCGAGAATACAGAGATCAGTTTTTAACTTGTCCCCTGTTTTAGCCCATTTGCTGCCCTGACCCAGCTCTCTGTAAGCCAAGCAACCTTCTCCCATAGTTTCCCTTCTCTTTGTCCACTACCACGTTCTCCCACAGCAGGGGCCAGGGAATTCTGCCCTTCTGGAACTCCGATCCCAGCGAATGAACCGAACCCGCACCGACCCCGCGCACAAACCTGGCCCCGCAGCACCGGGATTCCCCTTCCCGTCCCCGGCAGCGTCTCCCTACGGGAACAATCCCGGCGCGGTGGTTACGGGGCGCTTCGCCTCGCCCCTGCTCGTGGTGTCCCGGGCAGGGAGCGCTGCGGGACCCGCGGCCGCGCTCACCCTGCGGCTCCCGGTGTCCCGCGGCGCGCAGCCCCCGGCCGGGGCGCGGTCCCGGTAATCGGCCACGGCCCCGTCCCTGCGACACAAAGCGGCGGCAGCTGCGGCGGCCCCGTCCCGTCCCGTCCCCTCCCGTCCCGCACTCACCAGGACACCGGCGGCTCCGTGCCCGCCCCGTCGGGTCTGAGCGAGCCCACGCCGCCTGCAAAGAGAGCCCGGTCACGGCGGGGCCGCCCGGTGGCGGCGGGGCCGCCCGAGCCCCCCCATCCCGCGGTACCTTTCAGCTCCAGCGCCACCAGACGCGGTGTGGGGGTCTCGGGGCCGCCCGGGCCCCGCCCGAACCGGAGCAGCGCGGCCGCGCGGAGCTCGGCGGGCTCGGCGGGGCTGCGCAGCGCGGCGGCCTGCGGGGAGCGGGGCGGAACGGAGGAACCGGGGGGAAGAAGAGATCAGAGCGAGCCCCGGCCCAGGCCCGACACCCCCTCCCCATCCCGGCCCGCAGCCCCCCCGCACCTGCAGCCCCCACCAGTGCGCGCCCACGCAGCCCGAGTAGTGCCCGAGCTGCAGCGTGACCGCCTCCCCCGGCATCGCCGCGCGGCCCCGCCGCAGGAACCGGGAGCGCGTCACGGCCGGGCCCGCCCCGGACGGGCGGGGACGCGAGCGGGGCCGGGCACGCGCGCCAGGCACGGCCACGGGCTCGGACACGATCGCGGGCACGCGCACGGGACGCGGACTCGGACACGGACTCGGAGAGCGGGGCTGTGGAGCCTTTATTGCGCTATAGGGGCCCCGCCAGCCGGTCCAGCTGCCGCGGGTTGGAGCCGCTCAGGAACTGCAGCTCCGCCTTCCCGTCCTCCGTGTGCGCTGCGAGGGGGAGAGAGAGAGAGACTGAGGGAGGGAACGGGAGCGGAGGCGCGGGCTCTGACACCGCAGGGCGGGCACAGCCCCGGTTTTCCCCCCTCCCCGGGCACCGACCTTTCTCGTGCTGCAGCCACTTGCGCTCCAGGTAGTAGCCGTAGCAGCTCTCGAACTCCCTCGGGCTGTAGTTGGCAACCGGGATGGGCACAAAGGGGTCCAAAGCGTCGAAGCCCTCCTGGGAAGGGAGGTCAGTCGGGGTCAGAGGCGGGGGCTGGGTGGGGACACGGCCCGGCCGCCTGGGAGCTCAAGCAGAGCTCAGCCATGGAGTCATGGAATATCCAGAGTTGGAAGGGACCCACAAGGATCATCCAGTGCAGCTCCTGGCCCTGCACAGACACCCCAACAACCCCACCCTGGGCATCCCTGGCAGCGCTGTCCAAACGCTCCTGGAGCTCTGGCAGCCTCGGGGCCGTGCCCATTCCCTGGGGAGCCTGGGCAGTGCCCAGCACCCTCTGGGGGAAGAACCTTTCCCTGCTCTCCAGCCTAACCCTCTCCTGACACCGTTCCAGGCATTCCCTTGGGTCCTGTCCTGGTCACAGGAGCAGAGATCGGAGCTGCCCCTCCTGAGGAGCTGCAGATCCCTGAGGTCTCCCCTCAGTCTCCTCTTTTCCAGCTGGACAGACCAAATGCCCTCAGCTGCTCCTCCAGACCCTTCACCATCCTCATGTCCATCCTTTGGACACTCTCCAGCAGCTTCAGACCTTTCAAAGATTGTGATGCCCAAACTGCCCCCAGGACTCGAGGTGAGGCTGCCCCAGCCCAGAGCAGGGACAATCCCCTGCCCTGCCCATGTGCCTGGCACACCCCAGGACACTGCTGGCTCCCCTGGCTGTCAGGGCACTGCTGACCCAAAGGTGTGTGTGATCTACAGAGACCCTGAACAGTGTCCCCTGGAACAGAACCAGGTCACCAGCCAGGATTTTTGTTCATTTCCCAGTGTGAAGAGGAAAAAAACCCCAAGAGAGGCCGTGACTCACCTTTCCCAGCAACTCGTGGGGAGTGTAGGCTGAGCTGCGTTTGAAGAGCGAGCCAGTCTGGCTGAGGCTGGTCACAACGGCACCTCCACTCTGGAAGGCAGATCACAAATAAAATCTTGTTCATGCTGGTTTAGGAACAACCCCTGAGGCATCTTCTTCTTGGAGGATGGAGCTGCTGGAGCAAGTCCAGAGGAGGCCATGAAGGTTCCATGATGGAGCCCCTCTGCTCTGGAGTTGGACTGGGAGAGCTGTGGGTACTCATCTAAAGAAGGGAAGGCTCCAGGGAGAGCTCAGAGCCCCTTCCAGGGCCTAAAGGGGCTCCAGGAGAGCTGGAGAGGGACTGGGGACAAGGGATGGAGGGACAGGACACAAGGAATGGCTTCACAGTGACAGGGTCAGACGGGATATTAGGAAGGAATTGTTCCCTGGGAGGGTGGGCAGGCCCTGGCACAGGGTGCCCAGAGCAGCTGGGGCTTCCCCTGGATCCCTGGCAGTGCCCAAGGCCAGGCTGGACATTGGGGCTTGGAGCAGCCTGGGACAGTGGAAGGGGTCCCTGCCATGGCAGGGGGTGGGACTGAATGGGCTTTAAGGTCCCATTCTGGGATTCTGGGTTCTTCAAAAATTCTACAGGATGGACTGTCTGTAACACTCCTGACCACACTAATCCTGGCTGCTCCAAGCCCATGTGAGCACAGGGAATACACAGCTCACGTTCCCAGTGCTGGCATTAAAACTTTTCCTACCTATAATGGGTTTTCTAAGCAAACAAGTGAAATACTTTAAAAAGGACTTTCCTATGTACCTTTAAATCTGAAGCCTACTCATTCTAGCTCTGAGCATCCAGGGGATTGAAAAAGCAGCAGGAGGAATGAACCTCCTACAGCAAAATGCTCAGAAACTAAAAGTTCTCATTAGTTCCAAGAAATCAGAACCCAAACTGCCCCAAGGGCTACCAGACACCTCTAGCTCAGGGTCCTACACCAGAGCCTGGCAGGGGAATCAGGAAATGCTGTTACAGGTTTGACCTGCTCTCATTCTCTTCGTGTCACAAGCAGTGGTGAGACACTGCTGCTGTGCCTGTGCTCTCCTTCAGAGGTGTTGGACTCGCAGCTTCAGGCTTGTGGCAGCTTTAATTGCTGGGAGTGACACAGCCAAAGGCAGAGCCTGGAACTCACCCAATCGTTCCTCACCATCTTCCGCAGGTTGTGCACGAGCGTCAGCTCCTCTGGAGAAACCTGGTGGAGATTGTCTGCATCACTCTTTTATTGCCAGCAGCTTCTATCTCCCCTCCCCTCCTTCCAATCAGGCTGGCAGGATCATTTGTATCCTTCAGGCATGGTTTTTTCTTTGCTTTCCCTCAGCCCTGCAGCATCGAGCCTGAGTCATGCTGCACTGAGCAACACCCAGGCCCTGCCTCTCCACCACCACCCACCTGCGCTTGTGTCCCAGTGAGACAGTAAAAATTCAGTAAAAATCATCTAAAGCACCATGTGAACCTTTCAGGCCCCTCCAAAGCCAAATTGAGCATTTTCAGGGACTGCCACAGAACTACAACTGAACAAGACGCCCTCCCTGCTCCCCCTGCAGCAGGAATCAGGGCTGTCCCCAGGGCAGAGCTCTCCTCACAGGGCTCTTGTCCTCCTTCCTCAGCGTCGTCCGTCCCCAGAGCGCGTTGACGCCGTCCACGGCCACGAGGAGCCGGAAGGAGCCGCGGTGACTCTGCTGCTTGATCTCCCTCAGCACCACCCCCACGGCGTCACTGGCACTCCTGACACGAGCCAGACCCTGCAGGGAGCACAAGGCACAGCACTCAGCCTGGATTTCCTGCTGGTGGGCAATGCTGGTGACTCTTGGGCTGCCCTTCCTCGGGGGACGACAAACTGACAGTCAACGAGCTCTTTGTTCCTTTCCAAGGAGGAGTTCAAGCACCAAAACGAGGCAATTTCAAATTCTAACTTTGTCTTCTATCCCAATTCTCAGTAGAACTCTTTACAGAGCCACCACATCCTCCACAACATCTTCTGTTGATAGGGAGGCACCTCCCCTTTCCCAGGACTCACCCCCGTAAGATCTTTAGGAGCAATCTGTCCCACAAACACAAGGATGGGATCCTCTGGGACAAGGTGAGACCACTCCAGCAGCAGTGGTTATTCCTTACCTGCTCCACCACTTCTCCCAAAGGTCTGCCCTCCTCTGTGCTTTCTCGTTTGCCCCACATGTATTTTTTTTGTGTTTTTATCTGTGGGAAGAGAACTATGATTAGATTGGGGATGGAAGGGGGCAAACCAAGGCTGGATTGCAGAAACTGGGAGAAGTATCCACCACCAACAGCCACCCCCACAGAGGGGATCTGAAGTGCTTTTCCTACAGCACCTGAAGTCCAGCACAGGGCAGTGGGTGGGGTTTGCATCCACAAACCTCTTGCAGGAATCTTTCATTGGAGGTTTTGAAGTTCCTGAGCCACACAGAGGCCTGCAGAGGCTGATCCAGCCGGTCTTTGTTGTAGGAAGACTGCAAAAGCTCCTTGCAGTTCTTCACCCAGAGATGAGCTGTGAGCAAAATAAAACATTTATTTATTTTTAAAATTTTTTTTTAGTCAAAATAATGGTATGAGGTGAGGGTGGTGGGGGTGTTTGTGTTTCCTCTGGTAAGGAAAGCCACAGAATCATGGGATGGTTTGGGTTGGGAGGGACCTTAAAGATCAACCAGTTCCACCCCTGCCATGGGCAGGGACACCTCTCACTATCCCAGGTTGCTCCCAGCCCCATCCAGCCTGGCCTTGGACACTTCCAGGGGCAGCCACAGCTTCTCTGGGCACCCTGTGCCAGGGCCTCCCACCCTCATAGGGAGGAATTCCTTCCCAGTATCCCATCTAACCCCGCCCTCTGGCAGTGGGAGGCCATTCCCCCTCATCCTGTCACTCCATTCCTTGTAAAGAGTCTCTCTCCATTTTTCCTGTAGCCCCATTAGCTCCTGGAAGGCCACAGTTAGGTTAACCCAGAGCCTTTTCTTCTCCAGGCTGAACAATCCCAATTCTCCCAGCCTTTCCTCACAGCAGAGCTGCTCCCCTGATCCCTCTGATCATCTTGGTGCCTCCTCAGGTCCATGTCCTTCCTGTGCTGGGCCCCAGGGCTGGAAGCAGCTCCCTCCTTACTGGAGAACTCCTCTGGGATCAGAGGAGGGCACACAGACCCCAAACAATCTCCCCCTGTGCTCGTTAACAAAGGGGAAAACCAGACTGACCCAAGGCACACTTGAGCAGGTGAAAATAACCAATTATGCTCTACTTTATTTGGGGGCTTTGTGTTTTATGAGCCTTCTCCACTATGGAAAAGCAAGGATAGATTGAGGTGGGCTATCCTGCAGCTCCTGAAGCGGCATCTTTTGGGGTTTGGTGTGGTAACAGAGCCCTGGTTTCCTCACCATCTGGGATGTGCAGCACCAGCCAGCCCTGCCTCGAGCAGTAGTGAACCACGTGGCACAGGGTCATGGTCTTCCCTGTTCCCCTCTCACCATCTCCAGCAAGGACTGTCAAGGAAAGTCTCTGGAAAACCACTTCAGTTTGCACTTGACTGTGATTCCTTCAGAAAGGGCATAAGGGGAGTTCAGAGGTCACCAAAGCAAGGATTTCAATCTCAACAGAGTTCCTTCTCCCACTCCCCACCCCACTGAGCAGAGCCGAGGAGCCCCTGCCCTGTGTGCTGACCCTGTTTGTAGGTCTGGAGGGCCAAACAGAGTCAGAACAAAGGTATCCAAGCTCCAGGCTTCCTGAAGTGCTCCGAGTCCCTGCACTGACCACAGACCACACGGCACAACCACCTCCTGCAGAACGAACCAGCTCAGGCTCAGAACAACCCTCTCCCCTGCACAAGCTGGTTGTGTTTCTCTTCACTCCACCCTCAGGTAAGTGCTAAAGGATACAGATCACATATCTGACTGCAGGGTGGGCGAAGTTGGAGCCCTTCAGGTAAGCGAGGATCTCGAGCGCCGGCCTCCGCACCATCACCCGGGCCTCGTTGAAGGTCTGGATCTGAGAAAGGAGCAAATGTGCCCAAGGTGCCACGAGCTGGCTGAGCACAGCTGCTCCCAGCCCGGCTCCATCCCTGCCTGGGGGCTCCCAACACCCCCAGCTCTGCCCTCTCTGCCCAGGGTTGGTCAAGAGCCGCTCCCCCTCGGTGAAAGGATCTCCTTGTCCTGCTTGTGCCTGGAAAGGGTTTTCTGGATCAGCTGTTCCATGCTGTTCCCACAGACTTGGGGGGGGGGGGGTGACTGGCCTGTCCATGAATCCCAAGTCAGTGATATGCAAAGGTAAGGAATCTGTTCCTCACTCAGGCAGCTGCTCAGGGAGCAGGCACAGCTCCATCTGCCTCACCACAAATCAGGAGACAAGATTTTTTTGTTATTTCATAAGACAGCCTGTTCCACACAGAAATACAGCCATGGAAAATAGTTCTGTAATTCACTGTGTGCTCGGATGTTAGAGATGAAAAGTAATGGAACGAAGGTTGCCTGGGGTGGAACCCTCAAACTCTTCTGCTGCTGCTCTGGGTGGTCCCCTCATCTCTTTTAGATGTTGAAAACAACAGTAAGGACCAGCAGTAACTGCACTCTTGCCCTCTCTTATTCCAACAGGGAAGCCACCAACGGACCTGGTTCTTCCCACACAGAATCATGGAATGGTTTGGCTTGGATGGGACCTTAAAGCTCATCTGATTCCACCCCCTGCCATGGGCAGGGACACCTCCCACTGTCCCAGGCTGCTCCAAGCCCCGTCCAGCCTGGCCTTGGATACTGCCAGGGATCCACGGGCAGCCACAGCTGCTCTGGAAAACCTGAGTGCATTCCCTCCAAGCTCCAAGGTGGAATACCTGCTGCTGGAAGCGATAGGGCAGCCCATGGGGGAACACAGCCTTCACCTCCTCCAGAGGGATGTTGTACAGACGACCCTCATGCTGCTCCGTGTGCTTGGCCTGGAAGGGAAAGCAGGAACTGTCACACTGGGGATGCCTCTTCCTGGACACAGGTGGCCTGGGAGGGTGGGACAGGGAGGGAATGCTCCACCACAGGCAGTGCCCTCTCACTGGGAGGCAGAACAAGATAAAGCAGGAATTGTGGGGTCAGGACACTGCTGTGGAGAGGCTAAAGAAAGGAGATCCCACCTGGCACTAAACAATGAAGGGACTCCCTGAGCTTGTGTATGACCCGTGGTGTTTTGGGGGGCACCAGTGGCCTCGTGCTCTGTGAATTTACCTCACCTTTCACCAGCCCCCCAAACCTTAACAGCAGCATGATGCCCTTTTGAGTTACCTGCTGGTGTCACACCCGCTTTCTTTTATGACAAAATGTTGTTTTCTGCCTTGGGAGTAATTCCCAGGAGTAATTCCCACGGTGCCATTTGGTTACTGGGGCTGGAGGCTGAAAAACTCACAATCTGTTTTCTGGGGCAGTAATTTCCAGTCCCTTGTGGTGACCTCAGTGCTCAGGGTTATTCCTCCCCTGGACTTGAATCCTGCTGCATTTATTTCCAGTGTTTACCTGCAGGTCTCACCATACACTGCAAGAAGCTGTTGTCACTGGGATCTGAGAATTGAATGCCTCATTTTTCCCTTCATTATTCTCTTTTCCTGCCTTGCAACACCTGCAAAGCACTTACTTGTTTCCTATTGCTCGAGTCATCGGGTTTTGTGTCTTGTCCAATTAGGACAGTAAATAGAGACTACCCTGCAGCCCTTCCTGTGTGACTTTTAGCAGTTTTGTGTTAATATTTAAGCTTAGATCATGTCCTGCTCAGCTTTCTGCAATTTTCCATGGATTTAAAATAAAATATCCTCCTCTTTATTCTTGTGCATGGCAGCTTTTATATATAACAACAACAAATATAACAATTTCCTTGTTCTCTTTATTTTGTGTGCGAGCAGCTGGGCCTGCAGGTGTGACTTCTGCCTATTTGGCCAGGAATATTTGGCTTTTCCCAGCTCTTGATGGACTCTTCATGGACCACTGCTGCACACCCACAAATTTTCTGGCCCTTGTTAAGTCTCCCTTCCCTTCTTCAGACCCAGTTTCCAGCCTTTCAGCCCAAAACACACCTCTGCTCTCACCTTCTGCCCCTTCCACTCAGCACTACCACCTATTCCATGCCTCCCTAGGAAAGGTTCTCCCAGGACAGGCCAGTGTGCCCTGGACTCTGTGGTTTGCCTTGGCACAGCTGCAGGATTTGAGGAACTCCTGATTCAAGGAACAATTTCTAGGAAAAAACCATTTGGTAACTTCAGCCAAGGGCTGGGCCGCTGGAGCTGCCAAACTGGGGTTCGCTGGTCAGGGAACCTTTGAAACAGGGGGGAAAATGTTAAATCCTGGCTGTTCAAGAGGTGTCCTGCTGTAAGGAGGCATCATCTGAAGGGACCTGTAAAGTGAGGCTTCAGGCTTTTCCCAACCAAATTTCAAACTGTGGATTTCCTGGAGTTCTCCTGCACCTGCTGGACTCGGACCAACAGCACCTCTGGTTTCCATGGCTCAAACAGAAGAGCAGGACTCCAGAGCCCATTTTCATTCTCAGCTTCATCCCTGACCTGCTGCATAACTTTGGGCAAATTCCTTCACTCTGCCACATCTGCAAAGTGGCTCAGTGTCTTTATCCTCACATTCAGCCACTTGGAGCTTTGCTAATGGGAACGTACACGAAGTCTGATGAAAAATTTCGTGTTTAGTGGCTTAGTCCCATTTTAACGGGATTGCAGGAGCTGGGGGGCACCGGGGTTTGCTGCTGGAGTGACCCAGCGAGCCCAGGGAGGGCTGAGCTGGCCAAAGCTGTGCCGAAGCTCAGGCACAAGTCCGAATGCCAGAGCCAGTTGCCTGGCAACGAAAAGGCAGGCACAGGACAGTGGGGACAATCCTGGCCATCTGGCCTGTGCTGTGCAATCCATGGAGACACCGGGTCACGTGCAGCAGATCATCTCCCCGCTGCCGTTTCCATAGAGACCCCGGAGGAATCGGCAGGGAGAGACTCCAATTACACAGGCAGCAGAAAAGCACCTCAAAGGCTTACCCCATTCATTTATTCCCCTTCATTTTGTGCTTGAGACGGGGAGCAGGAGGCGGGAAATGCGATGCTGCAGAGCTGTGCTGTGCTGAGGTCATCTGGGGTGTGGTTTTTACCCCCTTCACAGCCAACTCAGGGAGGCTTTTCCAGGGAAGAATTAACCCTGGAGTTGACATTATTGGTGTCTGATGACAGGCGAAGCCACATCCCAGTTCTGCAACACACACTCTCATCCCTGCAGCTCTAGAGAAGGAATCAATACCTGTTCCCAGGGGCTCTCAGGCAGAGCAGCCCCATCCTGAGCAGGTGCCCTGTACAGCCACGGCCCATTCCCTCGGGGCTGGATCCCTGGTTTAGGTCTATGTGCCCCCTTCCCTGGAACAACACAGACCCAGGAAGTGCTCCTGGCTCCAGCATGGCCCCTGGTGGCATCCAGGACTGGCCGTGTGGCAAGGACAGGGGTGGCAGTCACTCACCGGGTCGCTCTCGCTGGTGTGGAAAACTGCTCGGGGCCTCACTGCCGGGACATCCTGGGTGGACACGGAGCTCAGGCCATCCCTGGCTGCCGTGTGGAGGGCACAGCCGTGGTCCAGCTGAGGGGAGAACAAGGCAAAGAGACAACAAAGCTCTCAGCAGCCAAGGATTGCTGGTGAAAAACAAGGCAGGGAGTCTGTGCTGTGCGCTCGTGGCTCACACCCTGCGATCCCGCCGAGGCACGTGCAGCCCAGAGCTGAACCCTGATTGCAATTAGAATGAAAACTCGTCATTAGCATAGAACTTCATCACGAAAACCCACACGCTGTAGAAGCAGATTTCACACTTAGATATCTGCACTGAAACCATTCCCACCTGAGCCAGTTCCACCTGAAGCCACCTCAGTGAGCCAGGCCCTGCACCTGAGTTTTACCCCACAAAATTCCTTGAGATCCCACATCCAGCCATTAAAGCCTCACTGCTGGGAAGTGCCTGCCACGTTCCTGCCTCCACTGAGGAGTGGCAGCACCCTGAAAATTCCGTCTGTCTAGCAATCAATCCATAATCACCTCAATTACCGAGGGATTAGTGCAGCTCTGCCCACTATTTGATATTTATAATTACACTCCTTGCACTGATCTCCCTGACTGTGTCCCCGCATCCAGACTCTGGCATTAGGATACAGACGTGGCTGAGAAACCAAAACAGCCAGCTAAGCTGATTAATTCATTTTTCCCCAGACAGACTGCTGAAGCCTGCCTGCAAAGCCCAGCCAAAACAGGCAAGAAAGTGAGCAGTGGCAGGACAAGCATTTTATTATGTTGTGGTGAAAGAAAACACAAACATTTGTCAACGATTTAAAAAGTGCATCCTCCAGACAGGCTCCGGGAGAGGCTGAGAGCCCCTCTCAGCACTGACAGGGCCAGTTGCAGCTGAACAGAGCCAGCAGTTTCCTATTTTGTCTGTCTGGGTGAGAGCAGCAGAACGCAAAGCTCAGAGCCAGGGACAGCTGTCTCAGCTCTCCAGGGCATGACACAGCTCTGCTGCCACCCCAGCGCCTCTCAGGGGGCCACTGCAAAGCCACAAGGGCTCGGGAGAAAGTGGGATTACCCCACATCCCGTGCTCAACACGCACCAGATGCCTGAATCAGCATTTGGGCACTTGCCCTCCTGTTAGGGAAGGAATTAAACCAGTCTGGACCCTCTGGAACAAACTGCTGCAGTGTAAGCAGGGAGATCACCAAACACATCTTGTTCCCACATTGCCCTTTTCCTCCTCAAACCCAAATGACCCTTCAGGATGGCTTATTTGGCTCTGTTTAGTTTAAAATCCATGGAAGTGACAATTTACAGCCTTGAGCAAGGCACAGAGATGCCAATTTAATACATGAATAGCTACAGAAGGCAACTCTTGTCACCTGATCCCCTAGAAAATGTCAGCCCTAAGTCACTGCCAGCATGGACTCAGAGGCCCTCTCATTTCCCTTGAACATCCTGCCCAGAGCAGCTGTGGCTGCTCCATCCCTGGAAGTGTCCAAGGCCAGGCTGAATGGGGTTTGGAGCAACCTGGTCTAGGAAAGGTGTCCCTGTTGATGGCAGAGGGTGAGATTGGATGTTGTGTGAGGTCCCTCCCAACCCAGCCCATACCATGATTCCATGATGCCACATTTCCTCCTCCCCAAGTCCCAGGTGAGTGTGTGAGGGCTGTGAGCTTTGCTCAGCTGGCAGGGAAGCTCCCTGGACATCCTTTCCCAGGGGTACCACACAAATCCTTGTCCCTGACCAGTGCAGTGGTGAAGGAAAATGAAGCAAGGATGAACCTCTTGCTCTGTGTTCAGATAACAGCCTTGAGCTGAATGATGCTTCATCACACCAATATTACCAATCTCATGTTTTAAAAAGCCCAAACTCAGCTCAGCAGGACCTGGAATCTCTATGGGACACAAGCCAACTCCTCCTGAGTTCTCTGAAGGGAGTGGAAGTCAGAATGCAAGTGTGAGGAGACTTGAAGTCCAGTCCTCTGTTCTTGCAGCCAAATACATTAAATTTCTATTTTTTTCCACCAACACAGCACATCCCATCTGTAAGTGCCTCCCCCTGGTGTGACACTGTTTTGCACCGTCCCTTGCAGCCTTAGCACGGTGACAGCTCTTTCCCCAAACCCCCGTGTCTCCTCCTGGTGCTTTGGAGCTTTCCCTCTGTGGGCTGTGGGAGCAGCTCCCAAGCACCTGGAGACAGGGAATCGCTGCTCTCTGAGGTGCTACAAAGGCAACACGAGCAGCGAGTTGCTTGCACCCAGCTGTCCTGAGCTCCAGAGATACAGACTTGCATTTCACCAACTGCTGTGTCTCCGTTTACAAAACCCACTGGGGGCAGAATCCACATTTCAAACTGTCCACGGATGGCTCAGGGACAGCCCTGCTAAAGCATTTCATCTCCCGGGTTTAGAGCAGCAAGGTGCCCCTTGGTCCCTCCTACCCTAAACAAAAGCTCAGCACTGATCCCTGGGCTCAGGAATGCCAGAAACATCCACACCCCTCCCCGTGCAGCTCCCAACACATCCAGCAGCCTCTCCCCTCTCAGCCTCTCCCGGGAGCAGCGAGCGGATTGCGGGGCAAGTTTCCATCTGCCAAAGGACAGGAGTCTGGGATCCCTGAAATGGCAGCGAATCATCACGTGGTGGCCGGGGATGGCTCGGGGATGGCTCGGGAGTAGTCCCGAGCCATGAGGTGGAGCTGTTCCCGCGTGTTCCGCGGATGCCGCGCTCGGGAGAGGCCGGGCTGCTCCCGCAGGCTGCGGGGGAGGGAGGCTGCACCGTCACCCTGAGCCACATCGCCGTGCTGGGGAGGGAAAAGCCTCGAAAAGGCAGCAGCAAACGCCACCGCTGGAACTCTTTTCCAGCAGGAAGCCGTTCCAGACCTGCACCATGAGCTCCTGCTGCTGTTGAGGGTTTCAGGAGGCTCTGCTGGTAACGCAGGGCTGCTGTGAGCAGTGGCAGAGCTGGTGTCACTACGCCCACCCGAAGCACTGAGCCACCTCTTGGCTCAGAAAATGAAAAAAAGAAAAGGTTCTTCCCCCAGAGGGGGCTCGGGCACTGAGCAGGTTCCCCAGAGCTCCAGGAGCTCCCAGCACAGGGTGGGGTTGTTGGGGTGTCTGGGCAGGGCCAGGGGTTGGACTCCATCCATGATCCTTGTGGGTCCCTTCCAGCTCGGGATATTCCATGATTCTATGATTTTTGGCAAAGCTCTCCCCCACCAGCAGCACAGGCTTTGTGCAGGGCTGGGGGGTTCTTCCTCTGGACATTCCAGCCATGCAGAGCAAGTGGAATAATGCCTGTCTCCTGAGAAACACGTGCAGGGAAGATGCAGGACCCCAGAATCCTGGTTTAAGCCAGGCTCCCTCTCCCCAGACTCCTCAGGGAAACGTGGAAATGCTGGACCAGCTCTTTCCTTAGCCCTCAGTGGGAGTTTACACCCCCAGCTTCGAGGAGTCACCAAGGTTTTAGCTGACAAATGTAAGAAAAATGTCACACTTTACAGCAGTTAATTGTCATTCCAGGCCACGGGAAAGCTGAAATATTGGAAACAGCATCAGGCTCTCACAGGACTCACCTTCAGAGAACGGCAGACGAGTCCTCTCAGACTTCTCAGCATTTTCCTGCAGGGACAGAAGTGGATATTTTAGTTGGTTTTGTGATGCCTAATTACCTTGTGCTGGGAGAGAATTGTTTGTGTCGAAAGAGCTTCCTGACAAATAACTCAGACCAAGTGTCAGACGCTCTGCAGCAACACAAACTGGTGATCAGCATCACTTGCCTAAGAAAAACTATTAATAAAATAATAAAACAAGAACCATGCCATTAAAAAATAAAAACAACAAATAGTTTAAAATAAAAACCATTCCATTAAAATTTTTTAAAAGCCCCAAGACTAATAAAATATTAATAAAACTAATAAAAAAGTAAAAACTATTCCTTTAATTACGTGGCCTTTTCTCAGAGAGACATTTACAGGAAAAAAACCAAAAACCCTTACTTTGTAAATCAAGGTATTTCATTCTCCTAGTGAGGAGAACAGTCTTTTGTTGGGCTTGACTGGGCAAGGAATTTTGACTGTAGCTGCAAAGAGATGCAAGAGCTGCAGCAGTGACTGTCGTGAAGGAACTGGAATCCTGCAGAGACTGAAGGTGTTTCCAGCTTCATCCTAATCATTTACCAGTATCTACTGCCCGGCCATCCTTGATTACAGCAGGAGAAAAAACCCAAAACAAAACACCTGAGCAGCTGTGATGCACAAATAAGGGCAAAGAGTGAAGTAAAGAGATTAAATCTACCAGCTCTGCCGGCATTCAAGGCCTTTTTCACAGAACTTCCCGAGGAGGAAACACTGGCAGTGCCTAACAAAGGTGCTCTGAGAATTCTTGGGTGCAATAAGCTGCACTCGAAGGGAGTATTAATTACCTTAACTCCTCAGGAGGAACTGCTGCCTCCGTGGGATTGGTGGTTCCCTGCAGCTGAGCAAAACAAAGCTGGTTCACCTGCACAGAACAGCATTTCCACCTGTTACTGCAGGGAGTGGGAAAACAACCCCGCAGGGGAGGATGTGAACGCCGTGAAGACGCTTTTCATTCGTTCAGCTAAAATAAATACGGGAAAAACAACCCCCACTTTGGCTATTTCAGGAATGAGTGAAGATCTCATCCTGCAGAGGAATTTCTGCTCATTTTACACGCGTGCAGCACAGCGAGGAGGAATCCTGCTCCACGTGGGAATGGATCCCATCGGCTTCCCATCAGCCGCAGCCGTGAAGAGAGCAGGGACGGGAACGCCGCTTTCCCAGACACAACGAGGAAAATCAAGGAATCATAAAGGCTGAATTCTGTTAACATTTTTAAACTTTCTGCCCATTTTTTAAAAGCTCCCCGTTGACTTTTTTTTTTTTTTTTTTAAACTTGCTGCCGACTTCTTTCAAAACCTAGCGTTAATTTTGGGCACCCCCGAATGACCAACGCAGCTCCGGGGCTCTGTCCCCGGGAGAGGAGCTGCAAACCGCGGCCGCTCCCCCGGGGCAGGCTCAGCACAACCACGGAGCTCCCGGGGCGCTGCGGGAAGAACACGCGGGGATTTCTGTAGTTTACCACCAAAAACTCCGCAGACAACCCCAAAGCCGCATTTGCAGCCATCCATCAGCGACCAGAACACCTCGGCTCTCCAGACTAAATAAAAACAACCCCCCGGCTGCTGCGGGCCGAGCGCGGCCCGGCCCCCCCCGGTGCCTCCCACGTGCTGCCCGCGGGCTCCGTTCCCCATTCCCGGCCACGCTCGGGGCCGGAGCAGCGCGGCCGCTTGGGCGCGACCCCAGGGGGAAGCGGGAGGGCGCGGCCGTGCCCCTGAGGGCATCGCGCGGTCGCCGAGGGAGCCGCGGTGCCCCCGCACTCACCGGGCCCACCGGGGCCGGTCCCGCCCCGCCGCCGGCGCCGCCGCAGCCCCGCGATGACGCGGCCGCTACGGGAGGCGCGGAGGGACACTGGGGGCGTGGCCAGAGAGGGCGCGGCCGCGTGGGCGTGGCACGAGGGGGCGTGGCCCGCGGCGGTGAATGTTTGATCGCCCCGTCCGGCTCCTCCGCGCCGCGCTTGGCGTGTGCGGGGCAAAAGCTGCTCGCCATTTGTCGCCGGGTTTTTGGAAAGGGACAGATTAAATCACCGTGCCAGGATGGGTCAGGTTGGGAGGGGTCGCGTCTGCTCGCGCCTCCCTGCTCCGGCAGCACAGGGCGCGGGATTGTGGCCAGATGGGGCTGGGATGTCCCCAGGGAGGAGACTCCACGGCCGCTCTGGGCTCTGCTCAGGGCTGGGCACTGCCCAGGGCAGCACTTCTGCCTCCTGGGCAGGGCAATTGCCGGGCTCAGGCCCTGCCCGCTGCTCTGGGGCCGCTGCCGGGCCCCGGAGCAGAGCCTGGGCCCTGCCCTGAGCCCTCCCTGCACACAGGGACACCCAGGGCTGAGGGCCCCTCTCAGCTGGGGCTCCTCTCGAGGCTGAGCAGCCCCGGCTCCCTCAGCCTGTGCTGGGCACGGATCTCTCCAGGCCCTTCAGCATCTTTGTCACCCTCCGGGAGCTCCGTGTCCCTGCTGTGCTGAGGAGCCAGAGCTGGACACAGCACTCCAGAGGTGCCTCCCAGGGCTGGGCAGAGGGGCAGAATCACTGCCTGACTTGCTGGGAAGGCTCTTCCTGATGCCTCCAGTATGTTGTTGGCCTTCTTGGCCTCTGGGTCACAGTGCTGGCTCAGGGACAGGCTTTTATTAATTTCTGAGCAGTCATCTGGATCCTCAGTATTGAATTTTGCATGTGTAGTGCAAAAGAAATTTGCTGTTCATGGTTTCATTGCCAGGTTTTCAGGTATTGGCAACTTAAATCTCTGCTTCTGCAAATACTTCACGTTTCTTTTTGCTATGGGTATTTCAGTCCCAGGGATTTTTGTTCATTTGGGTTTTATATATACATATTTTGTAATACAATTTTTAATTAATTTCTCCTGTTTCTCACAGAAAATGTTTTAAAAAACTATTTAACAGCAATTACAAATGGCTGTAGTAATTCCCATCAGACATTGTGAACATCATTCCATCATTCCCAAAATAAAAAGGACACGGAATTGTTGGAGCAAGTCTAGCGGGGACAACAAAGTAGATAAAAGGGCTGGGAGAGTTGGGAATGTTCAGCCTGGAGAAGAGAAGGATCTGGGGAGACCTCAGAGCACCTTGCAGGATCTAAAGGGGCTACAGAGCGATGGAGAGGGACTCTTAACCAGGAACTGTAGTGATAGCACAAGGAGTAATGGATGCCAATTGAAAGAGGGAAAAGTTAGGTCACCTATGAGGAAGGAATTCCTCCCTGTGAGGGTGGGGAGCCCCTGGCACAGGGTGCCCCGAGAAGCTGTGGCTGCTCCACCCCTGGAAGTGTCCAAGGCCGAGTTGGACAAGGCCTTGCATGATGTGGTCTAGTGGAAAATGTCTCAGCCCATGGCAGGAGGGTTGAGACTAAACGACCTTTAAGGTCCATTCCAACCCCTTTTAACACCCCACGATTCCAGGTTCGCGAAAAGACTTTAACGACCCTAAGCTGACAAGTGCGTGGGTGTGGCGTTCCAGGACAGGCGGCTCTGGGGATGAAAACTCCACCTGCCCCGCTCGGAGGCGAAAAGCGCCTTTTCCTTTCCCGTCTTTCCGCTTTCCCGAGCAATTTTCCCGGTGGGCGTGGCCGGGCTCGCGGGGGGCGGGGCCAAATGGGCGGGGCCAGATGGGGGCGTGGCCACACGAAGGGGGCGTGGCCACGCGTGACCGCCGCGCCCTCTGCCCGCGGGGGCGTGGCCGCGCTGGGGGCGTGGCCTGGCGCGGAGTGGGCGTGGCCGGCGGCGGGGGCGTGGCCGTGCGCTCGCTCGCGGCGGAGCAGGAGCCGCCGCCATTTTGGTTCCGCCGCCTCGCTCGGCTCAGGCCCCGCCGCGGCGGCCGCTCGGTCCCGGTCCCGCCCCGGCCCCGTCCGCGCCCGGGCGGCCGCGGGGATGCGGCGCGGAGCAGCCCGTGCTCGGCCCCGGCCGCGCTGCCGCTGACACGGTGAGGAGCGGGCGGGCGGGCAGGCGGGCGGGGACTGGGACCGCCTCAGGCCCGCGGCCCGGGGGGAGGGGAGGCGCGCCGGGATCCGCCGCGGGGCCGCCCCGCACCCCCTCCCCGCATCTCCCCCGTATCCCCCCCGCACCTCCCCCGCACCCCCACACCGCATCCCCGCACCGGGCCCCGGCGGCGGGCGCTGGGCATCCCCGGCGACGGCGGGGGATCCCCGGGGGCGGCGGGGGGGGGGATCCCCGGCAGGGCCCGGAGCGCAGCGTGGAGCCGGACGGGGAGCGGGGCGGGGTGTCCCTGACAGCCGGGGATGGGCCGGGGAGTCCCTGACAGCCAGGCCCGCACCGGGAGGCACCGGGGGATCCCTGACAGGGACCGCGGCGAGGGGCGGGGGATCCCCGCTGGCGGCGGGGCCCGGTGACAGGAGCGGCGGCGGCGGGGCCCGGGGCCGGGGCAGCCCCCCGGGGGTGCGGGAGCTTGACAGCCGCGCTCGGACGGGTGTCGGGGGCCGCGATGTCACCTGACAGCGGCCCCGGGAGCCCCTCCTGGCCGCCGCTTCCCTGCGGAGCGGGGCTGTGCCCGAGGCTCCGCATCCCCGAAGTTCGGTGTTTCCCCGGGCTCGGCGCGGTCCTGCCCCGTGTGACAGGCGGGGGATGCGGGGGACGGAGCCGGGGGTCTCCCTGCCAAATATTTATGTATTTCCTTTGGGGTTTGCGATACTGACTGGTTTACTGGGTCGGTGTCTTGTGGACTTTGTCCTCCCCTTGCTCCAAAATCATACTTCTGAAATTTTACTTGCATTGCATTTTTAATTCTATTTTAGCTTTATTGACCGTGAATTTGGGTTTAGGTGGTTGAGCCTTGTCATGGCCTTACCGATCTCTCACATCAAAAGCCAAAATGTGTTCCCATCCTTGTGTCTCTCTTCCATAGTCTCCTGACTTTCTAACTCCTGGTTTTGGCCCTTGGTTTGTGGTTCTTCACCCTGTTAATTATGTAGCAGAGAACTGGAAGCTACTTGGAATGTGGGTTTCCATCCGATGGCCTCAGGACACGCATTCACCCTTCTGGTAGTTGTGTGTTGTCAGGAGCCAGTCAGGGAAACGGGAGGTGGTGGGAGCTCTGGGAGCAGGGACAGAACCTGTGGCTTTACCCTCATCCATTGAAATATCCTCAGTTTTCATTTTCAGGAGCAGTGCACCTTCTTTCCTGGTTTATTTTGGCTGTCCTCCTTGCAGTAATTTAGATTGCACCTGCACTTGTTTGCCAGGGATGTGGGGTTTTGGGGAGAATCGTGTAAGAGTCGTGTTTCCCGTGGTCATCCTTGAGGACCTTGGGATCATCCCTGGTGCCTCTGTGGGAAACAGGGAAGTTCTGGCAGCTGCTTGAACATATGGGGAGAGACGGGCTCTAAAATCATCATCTGTCTGCCTGCTTGAGTTCTTAAGAAGTGTTTTTACTCAAAGCTTTTCTCAACTGTCTGAGGGTATAAAAGAGAGACTTTTTTTTTTTTTTTTGAAGAGTTCTAAGTCTGAAACATCTTGGTTTAAAAGACAAAATTACCACAACTTCTTTTTGGACTTGAAATCATTGCTACAGGCAGTCGGCAGTCGCCTAAAAAGGTTTGAGTGATAATAACCAGTGACAAAATTTGAGTTACAATTTCCGGGAGAAGCTTTTTTTCCCAGTTGTTTTCAAAAGTTTAAACTGTCCTGGAGGATATAAAAAGCATTTTTTTTCCTTGGTGGAAGAGACAGACATATTGGTATAAATGGCAGTGCTGTTGTCACAAGAGAAAAGTGGCAATAGCACATGTAGTTACTGAATTAAAGGTATTTTTAAATAGATATTGTTGTCTATGGGATTGCTGGCTTTTTTAAAAAATTAAATTAATTTCTGCTGCTTTTGGAAGGGCTGGTACTGTTGTGGACACATTCTTCCACTCCATGAGGTCATGAGTCCCATCTCCAGCTTGCAAAGGGGAAAAAAATCTGTCATGAGACCTATTGTGGTTATTCTGTGAAAGCAAAATCTGTGTTTGTGCCTGGTTTTCTGTCCGTTACCTGTGGCACAGGTGTGGCCATCCTGGTGGGTTGGGAATAACCAGAGGCATCTGTCTGGAGTTGATGGGGATGTGCTGGATTGCTGTGACCCTTATCTTTTACTAGATGATATAAATAAATGGATTTTGTCCAGAAAAATCCCCTGGAAGGCACTGGACCTCTCAGGGAGCTCCTGACTCACACTGTAACAGATGGGATAATATTTTAGGAGAGTTCCCAAACTGCTTTCCCCTCGGCAGTCAGCGTTGGCTGATGTTGGGACTCGAAGCCTAAGGGTGGAGGAACCTTTGCTCCCATCAAACATGGGCTGGTTATGCAGATTTTAGCAATTTGGCGTTTATTTGCATATGAATAGGGAACCCACAGAATTACCCTGCACCTCCAAACTCAGCCCTGTGATTCCAGACCTTCAGTCAGGTGTGGTGTCAGCTGGGGCCAGGTTAAGATACCAGGAGAAACTCTATCTCTGCTTCCCAAGTTTTCCTCCCACTGGAGCATACTTGCAGGGTGTCATCATGTCTGTCCTCTGCCTTTCTTCCCACAAAACCTGTGTCCTGCTCCAGGTGCTTTCCCTGAACGTGGCCTCTGCTCCCAGCACTTCTGTGGAATATTCTTCCTGACAAGACAGGTCCCCTGGGATTTCTGTCTGACAGAAGCACATCCAGCAGATTCCGTTTGGAAAGTGTTTTATTTGTTACCTCCTGTAATGCAAACAGGAACTTTATTCCTGATAAATGTCTCCTTCTCTAAACATTTTAAGGATGCTCGTGCAGGTGATCCAGGGGCCTGAGCTCCTGTTTCCCCTGTTCAAGGATTGTGATGTGGGGAAATACTGTAAGGCTTTATCCCACTTTCTATTTCTCTTTTCGGAGTGTGGTAGCTGTCTTCCTTAGCAAAGGAAAGAAGACAAGGAATTTGAGAAGGGACTGTGGGAGGCCACAGAGTTAGTAGTAATATTCTGGAATTTCTAACACTCAGCTGAATCGGTTTTAATGTCCCTTGGAGATGAAGCAACGAAAAGAACCAAAAGAAAAAATATTCACCTTCCAAATATGACATGACAGCGTGTTTTCATCGACAAAAGCAGCAGCAGGAATGTACTCAATGTCCTGAATTGAATGGAGGGAAAAATCTCAGTTAATATTGCTGAGGGGACGTGGGGAATCATATCTAGGATCTGGCAGCAGAATCAACCCTTGGCATTTTCTTTCTGGGAAAGCAGAGGATCAGAAGAACAGAAATCTTAGCAGCTGATGGGCAGAAAGGGCTTGGGATGGGACACCAGGGGAATAAGGATGAATGCCAGGTATTAAAACTGTGTATGGCATTAGAGAAACCATTAATGAACACCACTTAGTTCCAGGTGGCACGTGTCAAAATGGATGTTAAAATGCTTCATAGTTAATTTTTTGGGGAAGAACAATTTCAGGAGGGATTTGAGATCTACGGAACCTGCCGGCTGAGGGACTGGGAGTTTGATGTGATTTGCTTCGTAGGGAGATGGTGAGGACATGTCTTGCTCATTACTTGAGAGGCCATGCAGGGATTTGGTACTGGAATGTTTTCAATCCAGCAAAAGTTTTGTTAGCCTAAAATCCCATGGATGTAGGATAATTCAGAACAAAAACTTGGAACTTCGTGCAACAAACGTGGAAAGCAGAGGAACGGATAAGTACCTTATATCACATGGTTAAAGATGATCATTTTAGGTCTTTAAAGCCCCAAAGCATCAGAGTTTTCAGGGTATATTCGTGCAGGTTTTTTTAGCTGCCTCTGAACTGTGGCTGTCACCAGTTGGCTGCTCATTTGCTTTGACATCCACAAGGTTTGGAGGCACAACCTGCACGAGGAATGAAATAGATCCTGCAGCGAGTGAGGCACGCGGAGTGCGAGGAGTAGCACAGAGAAAGTAAAGTGAGAAAAGAAAACAAATAGTGGCATCACTGGGGAAACAGCTCCGAGGAACAGGAGCAAGGGAAGAGCCAAGGTACACTTGAGAACACCTTGGAGACAGTGACAGGAAGCTTGAACTTGATAAGGCAGGGAGGAAGCAGCACATGGGGATTCAGGGAGATGAGATCCGAGTGACAGACACATATCCTGTGAATTAGTGGGGTAATTGGGGAGCTGGGAGAAGATTACAGTGGTGATTAGGGCCAGGATTAGCATTTTTGTTGTCTGTGTTGAGAGCAATTAATGGATAAATAAATGACCTGCTCTGTGTTTGTGGGAGCCATCAATTTAGTGACTTTGTTTCCGGGATAGTTCTCCATCCTCTTAGCACAGAGTAAGATGTGAGCACCATTCCTCTGCTCTGATTCCCACTGTGCACTTTGGGCCTTGCAGTTTCTAAGGTCAGTGTGTGAGTCTTGCTGTTGGTTTCATATTTGAAGCCAATTAATTAATTTTATTGGTAAGAAAATGTCAAAAGTATTGTCACTGCTCTGCACCCCAGTCACTGGAGAAGGAAATAGTTGTGTGAACACAGATTTGAGAGTTGCATGATGGCCTGTGGGATTGTCCCTTTTCTTGGACTTGAATAATACAAATTCAGGCATGAGCTCAGAATTATTTACGTGCTGGCCAGGAAAATAATGCCTTTTCCTTGCACATTGACATATATGAAAAAGCCCATTTTTGGTGACATGGTGAAGCCTATTGAACTAACACTGGGCCTTGGACTGGGCAGTGCCACTGACTCACTCTCTGTGTCCATGTCACACTGCTCTACCCTTTTTTTCTCCTTGTAAAATGGAGATTTTATCTGATTACCTCTGGACTTATGAGTAATAATAGCGGGTTTGATTTCTGAGGATGTGCGTAGCTGGAAAGCCAGAGCTGCAGATAGAAACCCCGTGAATAACGTGCCCAGAACACATGGAAATAAGTTTGTTTTCTCTGAGGACATAGCCAGGGAGGCCTGGCTTTGTGACGGGCTGCATCTGGTGTTGCCAGCAGCATTTCTTCTGCCCCCACTAATCCTGGCATCTGTCCTCCAACCTGTGTCCACTGCAGTTGCCTTGGTGCTCTTCGGTGTCGCCTTTCACATTCCTGATCCTTTCCCCTTTCCGTGCAGTGCCTGTGCTCCGGAGCCACCCCAAAACCAGCTCCTTGCTGCTGCTTTCCCAATTCTTGTCTGCCCAGGGGGGGCTGTGGGACCTGCCACGTGCTCTGTGCTCCAGTGGGCTCCTGCTGACCTGCCAGGATGCCAAACATCACAGAAAAGTGCCAGGCTCCTTGAAACCTTTATTTGAAACTTATTTTGAAGTTCATGATATATTTCCATGCCATTCCTCACAATTCAGCCTTAATGACTGTAGAGAAGATAAGGACAGAAGATTCAGGCTGGTTTAGTGCCTGTGATGCCCCTTTCAGCAAATCAGTGTTTTTTCAGACCTGTTTCTGATCCATTTCATTTCAAAAATGATGAAGGTATTTAAGTGCTGAAGATATTTAAACATTTTCTGCTTAGAATGCCCCTAAAGCAAATATCTTTTCAGTACCTCAAGGGAGCCTGCAAGAAAGATGGAGAGAGAATTTTACAAGAGCTTGGAGACAGGACAAGGGGGAATGGCTTCGTGGTGAGGCCCTGGCACAGGGTGCCCAGAGCAGCTCTGGCTGTCCCTGGATCCCTGGCAGTGCCCAAGGCCAGGCTGGATGGGGCTTGGAGCAGCCTGGGACAGTGGGAGGTGTCCCTGCCATGGCAGGTGGGATGAGATGAGCTTTAAGGTCCCTCCCAGCCCAAACTGTTCTGAGATTTTGGGATTTTTGTCTGTGTGATAAAACTACAAGGGGCACAGGTTGGGTTTGTTCTCTGGCAGGGAGGGAAGGTCAGGGCTCGGGGTCTGTGTGTGAGCAGGGGGTCAGTGCTTCACGAGGGTCTGGGGACCCTTACAAACAACTTGACTCTAATTTACTTTTGCTGTAGTTAAGATGATAAGGTTCCCTCTATTATTTTGTGCTAAATAGGTCGATTCTATATTCATAACAGTGTCTGTGCTGATGGAAGTGTGGACTTCCCTCTTCCTGTGCTTCAGGAAGCACGAACCAGTGGGTGAATGTGTTTGGTGGGGTTGGCTTCTGTTCTCCCATCCTTCCTCCTGAATTGTGGAAAGTCCTTAACTAACAAGCAGATTTTGTGGCATGTTTGTAAACTGATGCTCACGTGGGTCAGGCTCAGCTTTCCTGGTGGCTCAGACAATTAAAGCCAGAATATTTCTGGGGTTTGGATGCTTTCTCTTGGGTTTCATTAGCCCCATCCTTCCTTAGATGCAGCTCTTCCAGTGTATCCAGAGTAAAAGCAGCCAGACTGGGACTAAGTGGGCTCTGGTTATAAATAAAAAAATTACTTTGATGATCAATATTAAAATCTATAGCCATCATCTGAAATGTCTTGTGGATGAATTGGAAATTAGAATATTCACATACTTTTGATTTTTCACTTATCATTTAAAAGTGTTTCAGAGATAAATCGTGGATTTGAAGGAGGTGGCTGGAATGGTTGGTGTCTCAGAACATCAGCTGCTGTGCTTGTCTGAAATACAATTGTTTGCTTTCTAATTGGTTTTAATATTAATTTAATTTCTGCTAGAAAATCCAAGTTTATTCTGTCTGTCTTTTCCTCCCACAGAGTGAAAGATGTTGACTGCCCATAGTGGAACAGCTCTTCTGAGGAACATATCTCTGTAAATCTTCCCTAAAATCACCCGAAGGCAAATATTCCGCCTGTGATGGACCCTCGGAATACTGCTATGTTAGGCTTGGGTTCTGATTCTGAAGGGTTTTCTGGGAAAAGCCCCTCTGTGGTAAACATTGGCACGTTGGTGGGCAAAGGGGAAGCGGAGCTCGAAGGTTGCACCAAGGACGAAGAGGACGGGAAGAAGAAGAGCCGGGAGGGGAACGGCGCGGAGAGCGGGAAGGGCGAGGCTCTGAGCGATGCACAGCAGCAGTTCTCGGTGAAGGAAACAAACTTCTCCGAGGGAAACCTGAAATTGAAGATTGGCCTTCAAGCAAAGCGGACGAAAAAGCCTCCCAAGAACCTGGAGAATTATGTCTGCCGGCCTGCCATAAAAACCAGCATCAAGCAGCCAAGAAGGGCTCCCAAGAGTGGGAAGATGACAGAGGAGAAGAGCGAGCACTGTCCTTCGAAGCAAGTGAGTGATGTGGTAGTGGGGTGATTTGCAAGTCACGGTACATTTAAGCTGAGTTTAAAAGCTTCGTCATCTCTGCACCACCGTGTTCTGCTGTTTTTCCATGTAACCTCTGATACTGAAGTGTCTGGAGTTAGAAATGGTTTGATTTTGTGGCCATTAGCAGGAAAAAAATGCTCTTTCGCAGTTTGCCGATTTGTTGTTTCAACAGCAGTGAAAGATAATTCCCATGTTCACCTGGAGTGGGTTCATTTCTGAAAAGTAATGGTGAGATTTTTAGTCTCTTTTCTGTAACAAAGTGGAGGGATTTGGTCTTGTCTCTCTTGAGATGGGGCTCTGGATGTGCTGTGCTTGTCTCTGGTGGTTGGATTTATGTTTTTCCTACCTGTTAGAACCAGTTGTTTTGCTGTGTCCAGGCAGGGTCTGAAAAGTAAAATAGACTTTTCCAAATGAGCGAGAAACCAGCCTGGTGATAACCTGCATGTAAATGCAGTGGCTGGAGAGATGTGCCAGGGCTTTTCCAAACACAAGGAAGTAGCCCTGCCTCGAGGATTTGTTTTTATGATCTCCATGATGTAATCAGTAAGAGCAGCAGAAGCAGATAGGGAAAATAGGATAAATGGCAAGGATTACAAATAGAGTTGCATAGATGGCAAATTTTTGAAGGATTTGGTTACAGCCTGCTCTTTTTTCCAAAAAACATAAAAGTTTTGTTAATCAAATGTTAGAATATACCCTTATGTAGCACTGCCAGGTGATTCAGCAAGGGAATCCAGGGAATCCCTGGAAGCTGGAGTCCTTCCTTTGCAGGAGTTGTCTGTTCAGGGGGCTCCTGCTCCAGAGGTTCCCAAGGCTGAAGCATTTCCCTTTCTCCAGCCTGGGTCCTGTTCTCAAGGCTCCCTGCATAAATCTGTGCTGGCAGGTCTCCTAAGGCAGAGCCTGCCCAAGGGGAAGGAAAATTCCTCACCTTGTGCTGAGGTGATGTCTGTCTGACATACCCAGACCTTTTCCTTTCCCCTGGCACACCCTGACTGGAATTGGCCTTGAGGAAGAGTCACCTTAAAGAGAAGTGAAATTTTGGGGTGACCTCATTGTGGCCTTCTGATGCCTGAAGGGAGCCTACGAGAGAGAGACTATTTACAAGTGACAGGACAGGGGGAATGGCTTCCCACTGCCAGGAGGGCAGGCTTAGATGGGATATTGGGAAGGAATTCTTGGCTGTGAGGGTGGGCAGGCCCTGGCACAGGGTGCCCAGAGAAGCTGTGGCTGCCCCTGGATCCCTGGAAGTGTCCAAGGCCAGGCTGGACAGGGCTTGGAGCAGCCTGGGACAGTGGGAGGTGTCCCTGCCCATGGCAGGGGTGGAATGAAATCTTTAAAATCCCTTTTAGCCCAAACCAGCCTGGGACTCTGTGATTCTGAGTAATAAATTATGTCCTGACAAAACAAGTGTGCTGGATGTTACGTGTAAGGACTAAAATTGCTTTTTCCAGGCTCTACAATGCACTCACATTGGGGTTTTCCTCCACTGGAAGCAGAGGTGATTTTAGTCAGCCTATTGAACAAGAAATTCTCAAGTGTACGTTGCGTAACTTAAAATTTTGGCAACGGCCTTTATTTTACATTCTTCCATTTCAGAACAAGCTGATTATTCCTAATGATGTTTCTAACTTTGGCTTGGAAAACATCAGAAGAGTCGATCACAGTTTGTTACTACACTGATGGTTTTCTTTTTTTTTTTTTAATTTTTCTTTTTGTTTTGTTTTGTTTTTTTTTGACAAGGCTGTTGCAATGAGCTGAATATTGGGCCAGTCTGGAATATCCAACCAGTGATTTCTCTTGATGTCTGAATTGAGGTGGTCCCTGCAGCTGAAAATCTCTTATTCAGGGGAGGTTTAGTGTTAAGTTAATCAAGGGAGTTTTGGGTTGGAGATCAGGGAAAGGCTCTTCCCCCAGAGGCTGCTGGGCACTGCCCAGGCTCCCCAGGGAATGGGCACGGCCCCGGGGCTGCCAGAGCTCCAGGAGCATTTGGACAGCACTGCCAGGGATGCCCAGGGTAGGGTTGTTGGTGTGTCTGTGCAGGGCCTGGGGTTGGACTCTGATCCCTGTGGGTCCCTTCCAGCTCAGGACATTCCATAATTCCCTGCTTCTACACACAAAAAGCACCATTGCATCTGGAGGCTTTCCCTTTGCATCAAGAGATCGTGCCATGGGAGTTTTTTACCAGAGAAAATAATCAATATTTGAATTCGCATGATGACAGCAGGGATTCTTCATCCTTGACATCTTTGTTTATACACCAGGATTTTTTTCCAGGGATCCATCCCATTTCACGTGGAAAGTAGAAAGGGAGGCAAGTATCAGTGATGTTGTAGGATATTACTGATGTGGTGCATGGCACCGTTGGTACCACGTCAGTTTTAAATTGCAGTCACTGCTCTCCTGCCTGGCGAGCAGCCCCGGTGTGTGATGCAGAGGATGCAGATCTGTTGCATTAAATTTGCATTATTTACAAGAGTTCCAAATCCCTGACTCATGATAACTCACTTTAGATCCTCTGCTCTCTCTCCCGAATCGTTCTGAGATGGTGTTTAAGTCTGTCTGTTCCCTGCTGCCATTTTGCACTTTGGATTGTTAGAAATGACATTAAACAACATCCTGCTGATTTCCTGAAGTGGGATTAGAAGTGTCTGTGTGGAAATAAGTGGGAATGATGGTTTAAAACCATCACATGTTTTGAATATAATACCCAGAGGTTGTTTTTTTTGTCTTACTGCCATGAAATAAAGCGAGTTTTAGCACTGCAGATTACACTTCAGCAAAGGAAAATTTATCCCTAAATTTTTGCTGTGGATGCAGAGGAGGGGAAAGCAAACATGTGACCCATTCAGAGTCAGGTGTGGCTTTACTTGGAGCTCTGAAACAGAACTTTCTGTTCTTTTAAAGGAGCAATAAAGAATTAGAATGAAAATGTAGCTCTTGCAGTATGCACAGTTAACCACTGAAAGACAAAGAGAAGTAGTGGAATTCTTCTCCTGGGAATACCAGTGTAAAAATGAAAATAGTAGGAAAATCCTTTGCACTCCCATCTCTGACAGGTTTTTTCCTTCAAGTTTAGTGCTGACAGGACTTGTAAAACGTGGGGAGTGTCTTCAGGTGTACGAATGGAGGGTTTATCCCCAGTCTGAAAGGGGAGTGGGTGGGTGAGGTAAGTTGGAGTCACAGAATCGTTCATGTTGGAAAAGCCTTCCCAGATCATGGAATGCAGCTGTTCCCAGCACTGCTGTGTTCACCACTGAACCCTGTCCCCAGGTGCCACATCCACACGTTTCTGAACGCTTCCAGGGATGGTAATTCCACCACTTCCCTGGGCAACCTGTTCTAATGCCTGAGCACCCTTTCAGAGGAGAAACTTTTCCTTGTATATTTACAATTTGTCCTCCGGAAATGTGTAGACAGAAAAGTTAATAGATATTTTTTCTGAGGAGAAAATCATGGAGCAGAAAAAGGAAACTCAGAAATGACTGAGATTTCCAGGTGTTACAAGAAACAAAATTACCAGGTGCTGCAATAGCCAGGCAGTGCTCAGTTTGCTTTTTGACACCGAGTATGGAACTTGGATTTCATTCTTTCAGAAAGTGTCCTGGGGCAGGCAGGCATTGCTGTGCCAAGCCCAAAAACCTGAGCCTTGAACAAAAATACACATTTTGCCCCTGTTAGTTTGTAGGATGGTGTGTAGGAATGGTTCAGCTGTGCTGGCAAAGGTGCAGTAGTAAAGGTTCAGCAAATAAAAGGCAAGAAGTGACAGTAGCAGCCTGTGTAACTCTCACAGGTTGGGACTTGCCCTCCTGCTCCATCTCCTTATTCCTGTGTAAAACTGCTGAGTGCAGGATTCTGGAGCTCTTCCTCTTGCCTTTGGTCATGCAGGGAAGCTCTACAGGGAAGTTTGCTGATGAAATCACAGCCACCAACTGAAAAAGTTTCAAGCAAAAAAGTAAAGAAGCTGAAGAATTGATTTCTTTCCTTTTTGGATAGCTCAAGAATATTTCCTGCAGGATCTGGGACATAAGTTTTTGTCTTAGACTAATTCCACAGAATCATTGTATTCCTGGTAGTTCAAACTTGCTTTAGAAAAGACTAAAAAGTCTTGGAGGTGAAAAGTAGACGACATTTTTATTTGGGGAACTGCATGGAATGTGTTGATGCCATAACTACAAAACAATTCCTGTGATTCCTCAGAATGCTCGTTTGAATTGTAGCCTGAGCATTGGCCTGAAGTGCAACAGCCAGAGCAGTAATGGTTAAGTCTGTGTGTGTGCATAAAAACCCCTTATTGCTTGCTCGTGGTTCTCAAGAGAAATAACAACATTTTCATTCACAGGCTGGTTCCTTCTAACTACTTCAGGTGTGGGAAGCTGAGACAATCTTGTGTTTTGTAACTTGGTTTTAGTTGAGAAGTGTGACACCAGACTTGATAGATGTCCCTGTTCTCAGGAGAGATCAGCTAGCCTTGAGCTTTTTGCAAATAAATAGCAACGATAATCACAGTAAATAATGGTCTAGTAGTAATAAACCCTGAGATTGTGCTGTAGGGTAACAACAGATGCCCTTTTTAGAATAAAGTTTTTTTGCTGTTGCTGCCTGTGACGATTCTGGAATCACAAAACTGTTTGGGTTGAAAAGGACCTTTGAGATCACCGAGTTCAGCTGTTCCCCCAGCACTGCCAAGGCCACTGCTAACCCATGGCCCCAGTGATGGATTATAACCTGTTAATAGTTTATATAAAAATAACCTGGAATTATTCCTCAAATGAATGGTTGAATGGTGCAAGTCGAGAAACTGTATGTTCACATAGGAGATACGGAATTTCAGTTTAGCTCAGTACAAACTAATACCAATTTTATGGAAACATAACGTGTTTTATGCAATTGCTTTGGGCAATACTTTTATTGGATGGATTCTTACACCAGATAGTTGAACTAAAGATTGCACAGGAGCAAATGTTTCAGTTTTTAAAGCACAACACGCTTTTTGTTGCAACGTAATCTCGCCCTTTTGAACAGCTTTGTGCCCAGATGGGCCATTTCATTCCATCTGACACCACAGGAACGTAGAGCAGGGCTTGAAATTTGGGCTGAAAAGGCACAGAATTCCAGGAAAACTGTTTATGGCATTGTCCATTTGATTGCAGCACTGAGGCAGCAGTGAGGAAGCTTGAGGCAGGTAGAGACAGGAGCTGAGACTGGGTGAAACACTCAGGAGATGCTGAAGGGTCTTTCCTTTTTTTCCACAGTCCTCACAAATCCATCTGATTAAAAGCTGACTTTGTGCTTCCCCTGATACAAAACTGTGCATTTGCCCGAGTCAGACAGGGAAGTAGGGCTCAGGAGGGAATTGAAGTGCTGAATGCTGCCCTGTGAGCCCAGCTGCCAGCACCCGGAGCTGGCGGGAGCAGGAGACAGGGACAGGTCCACGGGAGCAGCCACCGAAGCCCTGAGGACGCTCTGTCACTTGGACTGGACTTCAGGTCTCTGCTTCCCATCCCACAGAACCCTTGTGTGGGCACGGGGAGTTATTGCAGGGAAGCAGGACACCTTTCCTGTCCCCTCCACGGGTGCCAGTCCTGGCTGCTCCCCACTTCCCAGCTGTGGATTGGGAGTGTTCCAGGGGGAAGTTCCCGAGTGTGTCCATAAGATTGCAGCTGAGGGTCAGCCTGACCACTTGGCCACAGGCTGGAACACTGCGGGGGTGTGTCCTGGGGGGTGGATCCCAAAATGTGTCCTGGGGTGGGTGTCTGGGGGGGTTGGGTCTTAGGGAGTGTCCTGGGAATGTGTCCAGGATGTGTGGCCTGGAGGGTGTGTCCCGGGGCTGTGTCCAGGGTGTGGGGGTGTGTCCTGGGATCAGGGAGGCCTGTCCAAGGGGAAGGAGGGGTGTCCTGGGGAGTGTGTTCTGGGGGATGTCTCCTGAGGGATGTGTCTGGGATTTGTGTCCTGGGGTTTGTTCTGGGGGGTGTCTCCTAAGGGATGTGTCTGGGATTTGTGTCCTGGGGGGTTTGTCCAGGGGGGTGTCTCCTGAGGGATGTGTCTGGGATTTGTGTCCTGGGGGGTTTGTCCTGGGGGGTGTCTCCTAAGGGATGTGTCTGGGATTTGTGTCCTGGGGGGTTTGTCCTGGGGGGTGTCTCCTGAGGGATATGTCTGGGATGTGTGTCCTGGGGGGTTTGTCCTGGGGGGTGTCTCCTAAGGGATGTGTCTGGGATTTGTGTCCTGGGGGGTTTGTCCTGGGGGGTGTCTCCCGAGGGATGTGTCTGGGATTTGTGTCCTGGGGGATGTCTCCTGAGGGATGTGTCTGGGATTTGTGTCCTGGGGGGTTTGTCCTGGGGGGTGTCTCCCGAGGGATGTGTCTGGGATTTGTGTCCTGGGGGATGTCTCCTGAGGGATGTGTCTGGGATTTGTGTCCTGGGGGGTTTCTCCTGTAGGGTGTGTCCAGGGGGGTACCCTGGGGCATCTCCTGGGGTTTGTTCCAGGGAGTGTCCTGGGGGTGTTTCCTGGGGGTGTCCAGGGCGGGCTGTGTGTGCTGGCAGTTGGACTGGTGTGGCTGAAGCTGATTTACCTGATTCCCTCAGTAAATGAGCAGTGGAGTCCAGTTCTTTTCTTTTACTGTTGCCCCCTCACAGAAAATGTCCTTTTTGTTCCTGAAGTTCGGGGCTGTGCATGATTGCAGTTTGATTTTGGTATCTGTCTGCAATACTCTTATTCTTCCAGTGGGATCCTCCTTAGTGTCAGCAATATCTGCTATTCGCTTCGACCAAAAATCTGAAATTTTTAATAATACAGAATTGCAAGAAGCAGCTTTGACTCTGTGGCTGATGTTGGGAGGTTTTTTAATGTTTTTGCAGCCACTGCAACCTTCTCCAAAGGTTACATATTTTGTTCAAGATGTTTCTGTTAGAAGTTACCAGATGAAATTTTGTCCTTAAAAATGTCCCTCCAAAATGTTTTTGTTAATCATGTTAGTTATTAAGTAGCTTTATGGCAAAAAAAAAAAAAAAAAAAAGAAGAAAATAATTTTCCATATAAGAATTTTGGCTGTAAATTGCTGAAAAAAAATACAGACTTTTTTGACATCTTGACTGACTTCTCACTAGATGCTTCCTTTTTGCTTTTCATGTTCTTTGAAATGATTTTCAGCGTGCTTGGAAAACTCACTCACCCTTAGATGAGAAAGAAGCTTTCCAGGGCACACGCCTTCAGCTTTCAAAGGATCCGTGTTTGATGCTAAAGTCTTGTTTTCAGAATCCTGGCATCTTGCTTAGATCAAAGCTAGTGTTTGGAAGGGTTTCGTTAGTTATGTATTTATTGTTTAAGTATCTACTCAAACTTCCAAGCTCTTTGCTTGGAAATGGAAGTGAGCAGGGAAAAGCAGAGCCTGCCAAGAGGTGTTGGATTCCCAGCAGTGGCAGTGTGAGAGCAGCACAGAACCTGACCCGGGGGTGGCAGAGCACCCAGGAGGAACAGAAGAAAGGAAGAGTGTGGATACTGATGGCTGAGCAAATACAGGGACGAGGAGCTGAATTCCCAAGTCAGTATTTAGGTGGATTTTTGAAGTCCACCGAACAAAGGAGATTTTCCTTCCAAAGTTCTTGTCAGAATTTCGGGCCATAGAAAGGAGGATGCAGCTCTCTGAAGGTTGCTCACTTAAATCCTCGTTAGGGACTCTCTGGCACTCAGAGGCTGCCCCAGGGAATTCCAGGAGCGTTGGCTCAGAGCGGTGTCATGCTGACTCAGGAGTTTCCATGTGGGTGCCAGGCCTGGAGGTGGGCAGAAAGAAGCCCCCCTGCTGCTCCATCCCTGCAGGAGGGAGCAGCCCTGGATTTTGGGGTGCCTGGGGGTCACTGCAGTGGCTCCCACATTACCCACACCACTGCTTCCCATCTCACCAGTGTCCAGCTTGATCCAGGCTGCAACCTCCTGGTTAAGTCCTGCTGGTGCAGCTGACTGAACAAATACCTCCTGCATGATCAGCACCAAAGTTGGCTGTTTCAGAGGAACCCAGGCTGTTCCTTCCTTCAGCATCCGTGGGTATTTGCTGTAGGTACAGCTCTGGGGTCAGGGTGATGCTGGCTGTAATCAAGGGCAGGAGGTGCCAGGCTGCTGCCATATCAGTTTTTATTGCAGAGGGATGAACAGCTGCAGCATTGATGTCTTTCACTCCGTATTTAGTGTTTGTTCTGGTAGGTCCCAGAAGGTTTTCTGATTGTCTGTATTTGTAATTAGGATCATGGAGTGAAATCACAGAATCACAGTGACTTTAAGCTGGGAGGGACCTCAAAGCCCAGCTCATTCCACACCCCCCTGCCATGGGCAGGGACACCTTCCACTAGCCCAGGGTGCTCCAAGCTCTGTCCAGCCTGGCCTTGGACACTTCCAGGGATCCAGGGGCAGCCACAGCTTCTCTGGGCACCCTGTGCCAGGGCCTCCTCACCCTCCCAGGGAACAATTCCTTCCATATATCCAACCTAAATTTCCTCTCTGTCCATTTGAAGCCATTCCCCCTTGTCCTGTCTCTCCAGTTCCTGATGAACAGTCCCTCTCCAGCTTCCCTGGAGCCCCTTCAGATCCTGCCAGGGGTTCTGAGGTCTCCACACAACCTTCTCTTCTCCAGGCTGAACATTCCCAGCCTTTCTCCATAGGGAAGGGGCTCCAGTCCCCTGAGCAACCTCGTGGCCTCTTCTGGACTTGCTCCAACAGTTCCATGTCCTTCTTATGTTGGGGGACATCAGAACCATGGGCAGAATTATCTCATCAGGGCTCAGAGCCTTCCATGTCCAGCCCCTGCTTGGAGTGAACGTATCCCCTGCACTGCAGAGATGTGTTGGGCACTCTATGTAAAGAGTGTCCTTCCAAACTAAAAGATGAACTTATTGAGATGCTCTCAGTAGGATTTATGAAGGTAATGGGTATTGCAATTTTGATTTTAACCTTTACAGAATAAATTTCAAGTTTGGTTGGGTCCTAACTGGAAATAAGTGTGAGTCTCAGTTACTCCATGTGTGTGCGTTATCAGCCCCCCATGCAAACAGAATAATTTGACTTATTTTATTTTACTTATTTTTCTGACTGTCAGTGGTGTGCTGGGAGGAGAAGCTGTTGGTGCAGGGGCCAGGGGGACGTGACTGAGCTGCCAGCAGGGCTGAGCAGGGACAGGGTGACAGTGCCAGCCCTTGCTGGGCACTGCTCAGCTGCTGCTCAGCACCATGTGAGCTCTTCAAGTGCTCTCACGTTATAAATAGCCCAGCACATTTTTGTTAGTGGGTTTTTATTAATAAACATCAACAGTATTTTTGAAGAATATTTATAATAGTTGGGGGACAGATTAAATGGTTTGTGTTTCCGGAGTGGGAGGGAGTTTTTCATTAACATCAGGAAAGCCTCAACATGTCCACTGTTTTAAAATTTTGCTTTAAATATGAATATCACTATTATTTGCTTAATGTCTTCATTTTATGATGATATTTTATTATTCAAATTATTGATATTACTGTTGTTTGCTTTAAAATGAATAGGATCGTGAAGCCTCTGTTTATACAGTAACCATGTTACCAGAGCAAGTGTTAATCACCTAAACATAAAGAGATACTGTGTTACTCAAAGTGATACTTTGTACTCTGTTCCTAAAGACTTTTTTTGTTTATTAACTCTTAGGACCCTTCAAAGTCTTACAAGAAAGCTGGAGAAGTTGCATCGGTTGAGTTACACGTGGATGAAGGTATCCAAGTAGAAACAACCCCTTTATCTAAGAAAGTTTCCCCATTGCACTCTGAAATGACAGATTATATAAAGTCATCTCCTCCGACTCTTATCAGTAGCCATAATTCTGACTTAAAGGATAGAACAGAAATTAATGGAGCAACAACTGTCACAGAAAAATTGGCGCAACTTATTGCAACTTGTCCTCCTTCCAAGTCTTCCAAAACAAAGCAGAAGAAGCCCGGAAGTGGAAATGGAACTACATCTGGTTTGGTTAAAGACTCCGGGAAGAAGCTGCCAGGAACCATAACTGCGAGTGGGTTGGTTAACAAAGATTTGGTAAAGAAACTGCCAGGCTCTGGGATTGCTGTTGGATTGGTGAACAAGGACTCAGGGAAGAAGCCATTAGGGATTGGCAGCGCAGCCATATTGGTTAACAAAGACTCTGGGAAGAAGCCCCAGGGGATCAGCCCCTTGATTGGATTGGTTAGCAAGGACTCTGGGAAGAGGCCTCCAGCCATCAGCACTCCGACAGGGTTAGTTCACAAGGACTCGGGAAAGAAGCAGCCAGTGACCAGCTCTGCAGTTGGACTGATCAGCAAAGATGTGGGGAGGAAACTTCCAGGGATCAGCCCTCCAACTGCACTGACCAGTAAGGAACCTCTCAAGAAGCCAGTAGGGATCAGCACTCCAGCAGGATTGGTTAACAAGGACGCTGGGAAGAAGTTGTTGGGAATAAATAGTCCTACAGGTCTGCTTAACAAGGATTCTGGGAGGAAGATGCCAGGGACTGGGAACACCACAGTTCTGGTTAACAAAGACTCTGGAAGGAAGACACCAGGGATTGGCAGCCCGATGGGACCGGTTAGCAAGGACTCTGGGAGGAAGATGCCAGGAATCAGCAGTCCCGTGGGGTTGGTTAGCAAGGACTGTGGGAAGAAGCCAGCAGGGCTTGGCAGTCCGGCTGGTTTGGCTAACAAGGACTCTGGAAGTCTGAAAGCAGACTCCCTCGTGCCCTCCTCAGAGCCCTTTAAGCTTCCTTGCAATTCAAACCTCAGTAGCCTTGAAAGCCACGAGCCTGCGGATTTACTGAAGGAAAATACTACCAGCAAAACCTTTGAGAAGCACGTTATGAGACAGAGCAAAGAAAGCATCTTGGACAAGTTTTCAATTCGGAAGGAAATTGCTGATGTAGGCAAAGAGATGTTTAATGAAGGAATGTGTGTTCCACAGGATGCCTACTCATCCAGTGAGAAAGGGATTTATGAAACGTCTAAGCACGAAAAGCAGCCTCCCGTTTATTGCACTTCACCAGACTTCAGGACAGGAGGTGCCTCGGAGGTGTCGACAGCCAAGTCCCCGTTCAGTGCAGTGGGAGAGGGGAATCTCCCATCTCCTTCCCCCACGGTGTCTGTCCCCACCCTGAACAGGAGCCTCTCCACAGCCTCCTCCCAGCTGGCGTCCAACTCCTTGCACTTAAGTTCCACGGCAGAGCTCTTGGAAGGCATTTCCGATCCGATGGGCAAAACGCCGTTCTCCTCGGACAGCACCCTCCTGAGTCTGAACAGGACATTGAACCACACCCTCGGCACCGATTTTAAAGGTGCTGAGAAAGACTTAAGTGATTCAAAAGCATCTTACGTGGAGACTTCAAGAACAAGTCCTCCCACAGGGAAAAAGCCCATTTTGGCAGCTGAGACAAGCATCCACGCTACTGTCACCCCTTCAGTAGTTAGTTTTACCAGCTTGTTTGGGAGCAAGCAGTTCCTCAAGATCGGTGCAATAGCTGCATCCGAGAAATCCTGCCAAGGAGCAAAAAACCTGAGCAGCACTCAGCAATCAAAACCTTTAAAGAAAAGAAAAGGAAGGAAGCCACGATGGACTAAAGTGGTGTCAAGAAGCGCGTGCCGACCTCCAAAGGGTCTGGAACTAGAAAGGTCAGAACTTTTTAAAAACATTTCATACAGTGCACTATCAAGCAGTAATTTGGAGCAGGCCAAATTTCTGAAAAACATTGGATCGTCCTCGTTTGTGGAGCACGAATTCGTCAAACATCAGTTGCCAAAGCTGAATGAAGCTAATGGACAGTCTCTGGCACTGCTGGCTGAGACTGACAAACAAACTCAGAAGTTCTACAGTGCTCACAAACAACCCTCTAGCTTGTGTATGTCGGATGATTTCTTACCTGACATGTACAAACCCAAGAGAGGAAGACCTAAATCCAAGGAAATGCCAGAACTCGAAGGTCCCCCCAAAAGAACTCTTAAGATCCCAGCGTCAAAAGTCTTTTCAGTGCAGTCAAAAGAAGAGCAAGAACCTCCAATTTTGCAGCCTGAAGTCGAAATTCCCTCCCTAAAACAAAGCTTATCAGGACAAGCTTTTCCTAAAAAGAGAGGGAGACCTAAAAGGCAGATCCGGTCATCGATTAAAATGAAACCACCTATTCTGTCTGTGGCACCTTTTGTTGGAACAGAGAACTCGAGCAAGATGGGACCTGAAAGTGAACAGCATCGACCCGGGGAGTTCTTTGAGAGGACGGACCAGCTCCGAGGGCCAGAAGAAGTCCAAAGCCCCAGTATTTGTAGCATGAGTGATTTGGAAGTAGACTCAGACAGAAAAGTTGCCAAGAGAAATAACGGACAGTTAATGAAAACAATTATTCGAAAAATAAATAAAATGAAAACTCTGAAGCGAAAGAAACTTCTGAATCAGATTCTGTCCAGTACAGTGGAACCAAATACCAAAGGGAAGATGCAATCCAAGCTCCACAACACCGTGTCAACTCTTGCTGCCACATTTGGTTCAAAACTAGGCCAGCAAATCAATGTCAGCAAGAAAGGAACGATTTACATAGGAAAAAGGAGAGGGAGGAAACCGAAAGCTGTCCTGAACGGCATTTTAGCCAGCAGTGCCGCCAGTCTGACAGTTCTGGAGAAGTCTACCCAGCAAGCTCCTGGTACGTCCCTAGGACAGGTCCTTCCCCACTTGCTGCCCTCGGCAGCGAATCCCTCGGAGATCCTCCCGTCTCCGGTTTGCTCCCAGTCCTCGGCCGTGAGCGGGGGGCAGAGCCCCGTGAGCAGCGACGCGGGGTTCATCGAGCCCAGCTCGGTGCCCTACCTGCACCTCCACTCCAGGCAGGGCAGCGTCGTGCAGACGCTCGCCATGAAGAAAGCAGCCAAGGGGAGGAGGAGATTGTCCCCACCGACGCTGCTGCCCAACTCCCCCTCGCACCTGAGCGAGCTGACGTCGCTCAAAGAGGCCACCCCTTCCCCCGTGAGCGAGTCCCACAGCGACGAGACCATCCCCAGCGACAGCGGGATAGGCACGGACAACAACAGCACTTCGGACCGAGCGGAGAAGTTCTGCGGGCAGAAGAAGAAGAGGCACTCGTTTGACCACGTGTCCCTCATCCCACCCGAAACTTCCACCGTGCTGAGTAACCTGAAGGAAAAGCACAAGCACAAGTGCAAGCGCCGCAGCCACGATTACCTCAGCTACGACAAGATGAAGAGGCAGAAGCGAAAAAGGAAAAAGAAGTACCCTCAGCTCCGAGGGAGGCAGGACCCCGACTTCCTCGCTGAGCTGGAGGAGTTAATAAGTCGATTAAGCGAAATTAGAATAACCCACAGAAGTCACCATTTTATACCCCGAGATTTGCTGCCTACCATTTTTAGGATAAATTTCAATAGTTTCTACACCCACCCTACTTTTCCTTTAGATCCTTTGCACTACATTAGAAAACCTGATTTAAAGAAAAAGAGAGGCAGGCCTCCAAAAATGCGGGAAGCTATGGCAGAAATGCCTTTCATGCATAGCCTCAGCTTCCCCCTGTCCAGCACCGGGTTCTACCCCTCCTATGGCATGCCTTACTCCCCTTCTCCCCTGGCAGCTGCTCCCATAGGATTAGGTTATTACGGAAGGTACCCTCCAACTCTTTACCCTCCTCCACCCTCTCCTTCTTTCACTACTCCCCTGCCCCCACCTTCCTACATGCATACAGGCCACCTGCTTCTCAACCCCACCAAATACCACAAGAAGAAGCATAAACTCTTGCGCCAGGAAGCTTTCCTCACCACGAGCAGGACTCCGCTCCTGTCCATGAGCACGTATCCCAGCGTCCCCCCCGAGATGGCCTACGGCTGGATGCTGGAACACAAGCACAGGCACCGCCACAAGCACCGGGAGCACCGCTCCTCCGAGCAGCCGCAGGTTTCCATGGACACCATCACGGCCAACAGCTCCTCCAGAACGGTTCTGGAGTCCTTGAAGCGCTACAGGTTTGGGAAGGAGGCTGTTGGCGAGAGGTACAAACATAAAGAGAAACACAGATGCCACATGTCTTGTCCTCACCTGTCACCTTCCAAGGGTTTGCTAAGCAGAGACGAGCAGTGGGTCAGGAGAGAGCCTTCAGAGTCTAATTCCTTGGCGCTGGGGTTGCAGACACCTCTACAGATAGACTGCTCCGAAAATTCCCCAGCTCTGTCCCTGGGGGGATTCACTCCCAGCTCGGAGCCAGCCAGCAGCGATGAACACACAAACCTTTTCACAAGTGCAATAGGCAGCTGCAGAGTCACCAACTCTGCCAGCACCAACGGACGTAAAAAGTTACCCGAGAGCCCCGGACTGTTCAGTGGCCAGGACGCGTCACTCAGCCGGCCCCTCCGGAAGGAGCCCGTGCCTTCCCTGGAGAAGGCCCTGCAGCCACTGTCAGGTAAGGGAGCTCCAGCTGGGCCTGCTCGCCACGAGTCTCGCTGGGTTCTGTTGTACCAAACGCGGCAGGAGCAGGGGGATGGGTGAGGCTTTGGCTCTGCAGGGATCGGTGTGGGGTGCAGCCCTGCTCCTGCCCTCACCAAGGGCTCTATTCCTGCAGTGCCGGCACAGACTGATGTGGGATCTCCCCCAGGGACACCCACGGCACTCTGGGTGTCCCTCTTCCCAGCAGACTCCTCTTGCTTCCTTACAGTCAGGCTAAGGATGCTTTCTTGTGCAAAGATCATTGCTTTTTCCACACAATTTTAACTTTCCAGAGAAATGAAGGAAAGTTTCTCACCATTTTTGGTATTTCCAGAGCCATGTTTCTGTTTGGTTTGAAGTTTGGTTGGTTTAGTTTAGACCAGCTGTTGCTGCTACTGTTGTGAGTAATGTTTCCATTTAAGAAAATGTTTCTTATTCCTTTTGTAACTCCATTTTAGTTATTTTGACAATCTGCTATAACAGAGCTTTCAATCACTGCCTTGAGGCCTCTTGCAACACCTCAGAACAGCTGGGGGCAATGCTGGGGATGCCTGAGACCAAACCTAGAAATTTTGGATTTGTTCATAGCTGGGAAATGCATCTGACAGCTTTGAGCAAAACTGTAACAGGAGGAGCAGGAACAGGAGCTTGTCATTTGCATAATATTATGGAAAAGAAAAAATAACCTGCAAAGGGCAAGTGTGGCTTGTGCTCCGGCCTGCTTCCAGTGTGGGAAGGAAGCCTGAGCTGCTTCTCCCTCCCCTTCTTGCCTACATTCTCCCTGGAAATTTAAATCATTGTCCAAAGCCACTTGTGAGTAATATTTCACAGAGCAAGAACCAGCTGCCAGGACTGAATAATCCCTCCTCACATTCCCAGCTCTCATCTTGCTCCTTCCCATGTGGTACTCCTGCTCTGCTGCCTCCTGCCACCTCCTGCTCTGCACACCTGTCTATGGACAGGGTTCTTCTCTTGATTTGGGGGCGGTTTATGTTTTCCTTCTTTATTTTAAGGGCAGTTGGAAGCAGCTGCATCTTTGACAAGTTCATATTTCTTTGTGCTGGTACTGAAATTACTTGAGGTGGTGAGGGGAGTGTGGAGAAGGCAATAGAGCCGTGAGATTGCTTCTCCTGCAGCGATGGAAGGAGAAATTCCAGGTGCTGGGTCACTCAGAGGGTTAAATTTGGCTCTGAAGAGTGAATTGGTTGTGGGAACCTGTGCAGCTCTGGGAATTTTGAGATGTTTTCCATTGCAGTGAATGATCTGACCTGGGCTTGTGTAGGAGTAACCCAAGGGAGGGGGAGAGCAGAGATGCTTTTTGGTGAAAGCTCTGCTCACTCCCTGCCCCAGGAAGTTTGAGTGATTCCTTCCCACCTGGATCCTGGCTGTGTGGTGAGGCTGGTGTTTGGCTCGGTGTCCAGCTCATTCCCAGGGAGTTCCCAGTGTCCCACACCAGTTGGAAAACTTAAACCACAGCTGGTAAAAAGTCCCAGGAAAGGGAAATGCCAGATTTGGGGGGGTTTAGACCTGTGTCAGTTTGCATGTTGTGTTTGGGGTGTTTTGGTTTTAGCCATAGTGCCTGAATCCATGACCATGGAAGATTAAAGCAAAGGCACAGATAGAGGGAAAACCTTTGGTGCATGAAAGATTGTTTATTTATAAAACCAGATGCAGTTTAGGTGCATGGTGGAGATGTGCTGGACCAGAGCCTTGGAATAAGCAGTCAGGGATCAGCATCAGGGAACCCATCCAGAATGAGTCTTTGGGATCCATAGGGAACGTTTATGGTGCTTTATTTCAGAGTATTCCATGTGGAAAATCCACCTCACCTCCACAGCCTGGCCTAACGGGATGAACAAATTCTTTTTACGATATTGGCCGATGCCAGATATTTTCAGAGGTTTGCCCATGGCTGAGTTGTGTTAGAGAAGAGCTGTGGTTGTTTGTGCAAGCAGGACTCCCGTGGAGGTGGGAGTTTCCCGGGAGGTGAAGCACAGGTGGAAGGTCACACGCTGGGGCTGTTGTGTGGCGCTGGCACAGCCGCAGCCGTGCAGGTCACGAGGCGCTGATGTTTTGTCCGGGGGAGTTTTGTAGGGCACTACATCATCCCAAGTTCCCAGGCGCTGCTCCTGAGCTTCCACAGCTTCACCTCAGGAGTTATTTTGGACAGCTGATGCTGTGTCATAGCCCAGCCTTGCTGTGCTGCTTACAGTTCCCGTGGCCTCGGTGTGTTCTGCTCCCAGTCCTGGCAGGATCAGCCGTGTGGTGGGGCCTGGTGCAGCTGCACCGTCTGTCCCGCTGTCATTCCCTGTGCAAACACCAGGCCAGGTGCGAGGCTCCGCGTCCCGGTCTGGGTGTCCCAGTCTGTCCGTTCCCGTGGGATCACCGGTGTTACCGGGCACGACCCTGTGGGCTCCTGGGGTGAACCGGGCAGTCCCAGACCATGTGTCAGTCCCTGCCCTGAGGGGTTCCGGTCCCTGCCCGAGGGGTCCCGGTCCCTGTTCCGGTCCCTGCCCAAAGATTCCCGGTCCCTGTGCCGGTCCCTGTCCCGAGGATTCCCGGTCCCTGTCCCGAGGATTCCCGGTCCCTGTGCCGGTCCCTATCCCCAGGATTCCCAGTCCCCGTGCCGGTCCCTATCCCGAGGATTCCCGGTCCCTGTCCCGAGGATTCCCGGTTCCTGTGCCGGTCCCTATCCCGAGGATTCCCGGTCCCTGTCCCGAGGATTCCCGGTCCCTGTGCCGGTCCCTATCCCCAGGATTCCCGGTTCCTGTGCCGGTCCCTATCCCGAGGATTCCCGATCCCTGTCCCGAGGATTCCCGGTCCCTGTACCGGTCCCTATCCCCAGGATTCCCGGTCCCTGTGCCGGTCCCTATCCCGAGGATTCCCGGTCCCTGTCCCGAGGATTCCCGGTCCCTGTGCCGGTCCCTATCCCGAGGATTCCCGGTCCCTGTCCCCAGGATTCCCGGTCCCTGTGCCGGTCCCTATCCCGAGGATTCCCGGCCGTTCCCGTTCCCGCCCCGGAGCCCCGGGACCGGCGGGCAGCAGCGCCCCCTGGCGGCCCCGCCGCTCCTGTGCCGCGTCCCGCCGAGCCCGGTGGGGCGGAGGGGGCTGAGCGGGGGGAGCTGAGCGGGGCAGGGGGGGGCTGAGCGGTGGCGGGTGTCACACAGGGCCCCTCGCGGGGTCTGGGGTCCCGGAGGCCGGAGCACCGGCAGTGACAGCCCCCGGGGCACCGGCAGTGACAGCCCCCGGAGCACCGGCAGTCACGGCCCCCGAGGCACCGGCAGTGACAGCCCCCGGGACACCGGCAGTGACAGCCCCCGGCGTATGCCACCCCCTGCCAGCAGCGCAGGCACTGCTGGGCCATCCCCGCAGCCTCCAAAACCTTCTCCCTCTTTTTTCCCCTATTATGAATTACAGCCCATTCCCGCTTAGAACACTTTCTCCCGCTGCTTAATTTCTATTTTTAATCCCAGCTCCCGGGGTACTTGTTTAGTGTAGACTTTATGAAATCAATGCAACTTGGAGTTCCTTAGGAGGAAAACTCACCCTGGAATGACAGACCTGCCGTGGGTGTAACCCCTGGGCAGCTCAGCACCCCCCTGAGCCCAGAAGGGTGGGTGGGCAGAGGGTCGGAATAAAGTGAAACTTGTGGGTAGAGATAACAACTCTTTAATAATTGAAATAAAATTATATATAATAATAGCAGTAGGAATAATTGTTATGAAAAGGAGAGAGGGAAATAAACCCCAGGAAGCACAAGTGGTGCCTGGTATAGTTGCTCAGTACCTGCTGCCAGTCCCCAGCACCGATCGGGGTTTGGAGCAGCCTGGGATCATGGAAGGTGTCCCTGTCCATGGCAGGGGGTGGCATGAGATGAGCTTTAGGGTCCCTTCCAGCCCAAACCACTCCATGATCCTGTGAATAAACCCCAGGAAGCACAAGTGATGCCCAGTGCAGTCACTGCCCACCCCATGCCCAGCCTGTACCCAGTTGGGGGATCCCGGCCATGCCCCCACTGGGCCGGACACTCCGTGGTGTGGAATATCCTGTGGCCAGCTGGGGTCAGCTGTCCTGGCCCTGTTGGCAGAGCCAGGGACACTGAGGAGTCCTGGGCTGAGGGTGAGCACTGCTGGGTACCAACCAAACACTGGGGTGTGACCAACATCATCCTCACCCTGAACCCAGGCACAGCTGAGCCAGGTACTGGGTCAAATTCCCTCAGTCCCAGCTGGAAGCAGGACAGCTCTTCCCAATGCTGAGCACCTGTGCAGTGTCCCAGCTGAGCCAGGTACTGGGACAAATTCCCTCAGTCCCAGCTGGAAGCAGGACAGCTCTTCCCAATGCTGAGCACCTGTGCAGTGTCCCAGCTGAGCTCTGCTGCAGGTGCCTTCCCTGTGTGTGATGAGAACAGCAGGAGCCAGAGCTGCTGGAAGAGCCCACCAGCACCATCCTACAGCAGGATGCCACGAGGAAATTCAGCAGGAACATGGGTTGCAGCCTGGGACAGTGTCCAGGAGCCTTGTGATGGTGCCCTTGTTGAGGAGAGCTCATGACAGAGAGAGCTATCCCTCTGCCCTCTTGAGAGGTTGGAATCCTTGGAAAAGTGCTGCTCATTCCCTCCAGCAGTCACAGATGATACATCAGGAGCTAAGAGTGCCCATGATTAAAAATTTCCAAACTTTGAGGCAAGAGAGGATCTCAAAGGAGATTTTCCCAGAGATTCTGGTGAGTCAGTTTGGTGCTTTCAAGGATTCTCCCATCATTGCACTCCTTGGGGTTTCCCTTGAGGCACTGAAGCCCCAGGCCATGGGCAGAGGAGGAATTTTGGGCAGAATTTCAGTGTCAGGGGAGGAATTTTGGGGAGAACTTCAGTGTCCTGCTGTTACCTTTTGGAGGATTCTTTGAGGAAGGGAGGGAAGAGCTCAGAACCAAAGAGCTCATTCATTATGAACCATATTTTGAAGGGAAACAGCAAAAATCTGGGGTTTTGCATCCTGGATTTTGTCTTCTAGATATTTACAGGATATGCTCATTCTCCTCTCACACTGCTGTGTGCATTTTTGCTTATCTGGGTTTTTATACTGATCTGAGTTTTTAATATCTCAGCATTTTCATAACTGCAATACCAGGTTTTTCTATGACATTTTCATGACTCCCACAGCCTTTGCTTTCAAGAGTAATTGGGATTCTCTAAAAGTTCAAATTTTAGGAAAATAAAGCAGTTTACTGTAAGAAAATATTTATGTATTGAAAGGGAAACAGAAATAGGTCTTTGCTTGTGTTCTCAGCAGAGCTGCCATTCCCAGCCCTGTCCCTTCACCCTGCAGCAGTCGTGGGATTCCTGTGTCTTTCTAAAATTGGTTTTAACTCAAGGAATGGTAATTGTGCTTCCTGCTGCCTGGTGACATCATCCAAGGATTTAGCAAGTAACAGCAAGCCCTGTGTGCTCAGAACACAGAGTGAAACGTGTTTTGCAGGTGCCTAAAATCCAGTGCTGCTCTGTGTGTAGATAATCATCATCCTCACTTGTTTAGGCCCCAGGGCTTTAACAGATTTGCTGTGATGGACTGGAGCAGAAATACTTGTGTTTTTTATTGTGCCAGGATCTTGAAAAGGAAAAGCAACACTGCACAACAAATCTAAGGAATTTGTAAATCTTAAGAATTTTTTTTTTTTAAGCTTTTCACCTTTCTGCAGTTCCTGGTGAGCAGTTCTGCCCAAGGAGGGGAAGGGAATGCTTTTCCAGAATGAGGTGACCTTCCAGCACAGAGGGATGGGATCAGCAGCACAGAGCTACTCAGTGTTCCCCAGGGATCAGTCTGGGTTCCAGCGCTGTTTCACCTCCCTCCCAGTGCCCTGAATGGTGGGACAGGGCTGAGAGGGACAGTGGCCATGGCAGGGGACAGTGCCAGCACACATGGAGACCAGTGCTGGCAGGATGGGCTGGAGAGGCTCTCTGAGGAACAGCACCAGGGGCTGGGTTGTGGAGATCATCTCCAGGAGGATGAGGGGGATTGTTATTCCCTTCTCCACTCTGGAGAGGCCACATCTGGAGTGCTGTGTCCAGCTCTGGGCTGCCCAGTCTGAGAGAGACACGGACATGCTGCAGGGAGTGCAGTGGAGAGCCAAGGAATGACCAGGGGGGTTGGAGCCTCTGTCATCCAGAGGGCCTGAGAGAGCTGGGATCGGTCATCCAGAGAGGTCAGGAGAGTTGGGATTGGCCAGCCTGGAACAGAGGATGCACAAAGGGAGCTCTTCCCAGTGTGCCCACGTTCCAGATGAGAGGGAATGAAGAAAAAGGAGCCAAACTGGTCCTGGTGGTGCCCAGTGGCAGGAGAGACAAAGGGCACCTGCTGGAGTTCAGGGAATTCTGTTTGTGCAGAAGAAAAGACGTTCCCAGTGAGGGTGGATCGTGGAGTCTGTGTCACTGGAGATGTGGAAAACCCAGCGGAATGTGGTGGCCCTGAGCAACTTGACTCTGTTTTGAGCAGGGTGGTTGGTCTTGGTAATCTGCAGAGGTCTTTCCCAAACTCTGAAATCAAGGAGTTTGAGTGAAGCAGGGGAGTTCAGTTGAGAGCAGGAACATGGGGGGGTTTTCTTTTCTGACCTACAAGCTAATTTGGGTGGTTAGTGTGGCATGGCTTTAGTCACAGCTTGTTTACCTATGCCATTGGCCTGTGCCAAATCCCTGCTTGGTGTTTCCTTTCCATCCTTCCCTGCGTTCATGGGAGCACACAGGTGTTCCTGAAGCCACACTAGAGTAACCTCAGTTTGATCCTTTGGTGTTGTATTGGCACAGCCAGACCGAAATGATGTTTTTTGTGCCTTTCCCTGATGTGCTTTGCAGGCACTTTGCCAAGCCAGGACAAACCCTCACAGAGGCAGTCAGAGAGCACAAACTGCAGCCCTTCCAGGAAGAGATCCACGTCGGAGAGCACTTCTTCTCCAGGCAAGTCCTGCTCGGGGGCCTCGGTTTTGGGATCGCTGCTTTGCTCAGACCTGTGCTGAGACACAGCATGGCTGTGAGGACTTCAGCTCGTGGAGATACTGAGTTTTTCCACTGGCATTTTGGGATACAAGTGCTGTGGGTTGGGTTGTAGAACAGGGAGATTTGAGCTGGTGCTTAGAGAAACAGCAGCACAGCTGTGGCAGGGCAGGGTTTGGTTCCTCACCAGGTTAAGTTAGGCCTTGTGGAGCTCAGTGCTTTAATCCAGACCTGTGACATTACAGAGAATCAGTTAATTAGAGGAATAAATTAATTCCTCCCTGGGGAAGAGCCTGACTCTGGCACTGCTCTGGAGGCAGAGAGTTCTTGCCCCTGGGTAGGTCAGGGGAGGATCAGGCTGGACTGTGCTGTTGGGTTTTCTTCCTCACATGTGAAAATCCTGCCAAGGTGATGGAGGATGGCATGTGGCTCATCCCACTCTTCAGTAATGGTCCAGCTGTGAATGCCCCCAGCCAGGTCAGGAATACTCTTGGGAGAGAGATAATGGAAGTACTGGAAGGCCTGGGAGCTCTGGTAGCATCTCATCAAGTCCGTGGTACAAGAACAAATCTTGGGTGCAGGATCCTGGTGAGGTGGAGTGGATGTTGCAGCAGGATAGCGAGGGAGCCAAGGGCTGGCAGTCCCTGCAGGTTGCTGCTTGAGGCTCACGAGGAAGGGAAAGATTCTCCCTCCTGACAGGGCAGCAAAGCTCTAGACAGTCATCTGAGAGATGAGGGAGCTGGGAAGGGGCTCAGCCTGGAGCAGAGGAGGCTCAGGGGGGACCTTGTGGCTCTGCACAAGTCCCTGACAGGAGGGGGCAGCCGAGGGGGTCGGGCTCTGCTCCCAGGGAACAGGGACAGGAGGAGAGGGAACGGCCTCAGGCTGGGCCAGGGGAGGCTCAGGGTGGACAGCAGCAGGAATTTCCTCATGGAAAGGGTGCTCAGGCCTTGGCAGGGGCTGCCCAGGGAGGTTTGGAGTGCCCATCCCTGGAGGTGTCCAAGGAAGGGCTGGAGGTGGCACTCAGAGCTCTGGGCTGGGGACAGGGTGGGCATCGGGCACAGCTGGGACTCGGTGGGCTGGGAGATCTTTTCCAGCATTAGTGATTCCATGATTCTGTGACTCTGTGTTTGAGCTCTGTTTTGTCAGGAGGTCACTGTGTGTGTGTGTGTGTGTGTGTGTTGCTGTCAGCCACATTTTACCCCTGTGACAATGTCAAACCTATTGACCAAATTGTCACAGGGAGGAGCTGAAGATGTTCATCTCCTGGGAGTTGTCACCCAGTGGTTATCCCAGATAGCAGGAGAGGCTGGAGTGGGCTGTGAACAACCTGCCCCAGTGGCAGGTGTCCCTGCCCAGGGCAGGGGAGTGGAGCAAGATGCTCATTAAGGTCCCTTCCAACCCAAACCATTCTATGATTCTGTAAAAATGGAATGTGAGCTCCCCTAGGATTGGACAGAAGAAAATCCAGCAGGTTGACCCATTTTTTAAGAAGCTCAGTTGCAGAAACACTCCCATTACCAGAATTCAGACATTCTTAGACATCCAAATTGACTGCAAATATGTAGTAAATCCCTAGGACTGGTACTTAGAACTAGGTATGATTTCCATCTAGGAAGGATATGCCAAAAGTGCCATTTCCTCCCCACTTTAAACAGATGTTTGCAACAGATGCTCCATTCAGCCTGTGCTGCACAAAGTCCTTTGCAGTGGGAAAGGGATCTTCCTTTTTCCTCTGTCTCGTTCACTTTCTTGCCCTTGCTCACTTGAAAGGGGCAGCTGCAGTCGTTGTAACTGGGAATAGGAAGTGTTAAAGTTGAGGAGTGTTTTGTGCAGGAGCATTGGAATGACATGAATCACGAGTTTATCAACTTCAAAGTCACCGAAGTGACGATGCAGCTGAGAAGATCAGTCATTGTTGTATTTTCCATGGATCTGGAATGCATGTGGGTTTCAGTGTGTTTGTCAGAGAGGAGCTGCAGCTGTCCCAGGGTCAGAGCCTGCAGTGTCCCAGCCCTTCGGATCAGTTTCCAAGCAGCAGCAGCAGTTCCAGGGCATCCAGGGGATGTGGTGCTGGTTGAGGTTCACTGAGCAGGTGGGTTCTGTGAGGAGCCCCAGCTCCATCCCCATGTGCCTCTAAAGGCCAGAAGAAAACAAAGGGTAATTTATCTTTATTATTTCATCTGAAATGCAGAGCTGAAAGCATAAATCCTTCCAGTTGTCTCAGAGTTGTTGGGGTGTCCAGGTCAGCTCACAGCAGGAGGCTCCTCTGGTCCTTTGTCACCAGGAAGAGCATTGTCCAGAGGAGGATTTTTAGAACACATTTTGCTGACTCTTCCTCCTCCAAACTGTGCACTCTCTGAAGCACCTTTTCATTTGCACTTACAAATTCCTGACTTTGGAATCTTAGTGAGGAACGAGTTCTCCAGAGTAACACAATTGGACTACTGAAAATATTAGAAAATACTTCAACTAGAAAAGACTTCAAGAACAGCTAGAAGGGTAGAAAATATTTAAACTGGTTGTGCTCTGTCATCTAACAAATACTCTCCCTCCTGTCAAGTGCCAGAGCCCTTTATAAACACATTTTGTTGTCTTCCTTTAACAGTTCCCTTGACACCAGGATGTGCTGCTCAGGCTCCAGCCTGGGCCCCGCTGGGTTAAGCAGATCTGATCTAAATAATTGGCCACAATTACAGTAACATTTTGTCAATGCTAATGTGCAGTTGTGATGTATTTGTGAGAAGGCAGCATCCATTTCATTCCAGAAAGAACAGGATTTCTTCTGATGGAATGTTATCACTAAGGAGCAGCAGGGCAGCTTTGGGAAGCTCTTAGTTTAGAACAAATCCCTTTTTAATGCAGCATAATCTACATGGTTGACCTGGAAACTCTCTTTTTCAAGCACCAGTCTTCAGCCCTAAAGCATATAACAGTTTTAAAAGCCCAGATCTAAATTTACTTCCTCTGTAAATTAGCCTTTCTCTTTTGTCCAGCTGCTTTGATTTACCTTTATCCAATCAGTTCTGTCATCATCAGCTTTGTCTATTTGATAAAAAAACTGGAAGAGCAATGAAAATAGTTGTTTCAGTACTTCCAAACTTTAAAAAAAAAAAAGAAAAATGAATTTAAAAACATTTCAAATGTTGCTCCATTTTTTATCAGGATTCAATTTTTATGTGCACACAGAGGGTTTTGTATTTTTAGTGTTGAATAGAAAGAAACTTGAGGATCGTGTGAACCCTCGTTGCTCTTTGCTGTTAGAAAAGGGGGATTATGTGGGAATAAAGAGAAAATAATTGTACATTAAAAGTGATGATACAAAGTTTGACTGACTTGTATCACTGAGTCCCTCTCCACATTACAGAACCTTGTCAACGAATGTTCTGGGCAGCCCCAGGGCACAAATGCTGTCAGTTGATGCAGCTGTTGTGTTTCAGCTCCATGTTTCTGCTCCCAGCCCCACTCCAGCCCTGTCTCTGTGTGTTCCAGGGGTGGCGGGGCCGGCCCGGAGCGCGCGCCTGGCCCCGGCCGCCGAGGACTCGGTGGACACCCTGCTGCAGCGCATGGCCCAGCAGGACGGGCCGCCCACGCTGGACAAGACCCTGGAAGCCGTCATGGCCAACGTGTCCGCCCCTCCATCAGCCAGTCCTGCCCGGAACCACTCCCGGGAGAGAGCCCTGGGCAAGCAGGACGGCCTGGGGGCTCCGGCCATCCCCGGCAGCTCCTGCAGCGACAGCATCTCCCTGCTGCAGGAGCGGCTGCCCGGCAGCTACTCCCCGCGGCACCTCAAGAGGAGCGTGGTGGAGGCCATGCAGCGGCAAGCGAGGAAAATGTGCAATTACAACAAGATCCTGGCGACAAAAAAAAATCTGGACCACGTCAACAAAATCCTGAAAGCCAAAAAGCTGCAGAGGCAGTCGCGGACAGGGAACAACTTCGTGAAGCGCCGGCCGGGGCGGCCGCGCAAGTACCCGCTGCAGGCCGTGGTGTCCATGCAGGCCTTCCAGGCAGCCAGGCTGGTCAGCCAGGAGCTGGAGAACAGGGAGCAGAGCAGCAGCCCCCTGCACCTGGGGCCGGACACCATCACGGACGTCATCGAAGCCGTGGTGCAGAGCGTGAACCTGGACCCCGAGCACCGCAAAGGCTGGAAGAGGAAGAGGTGGCTGCCGGAGGAACAGGCCAGGAAGAGACACAAGTCTTTGCCTGAAGATGAGCAGGAGAGCAATAAGAGGTGATTGCCTTGTAATTTTGTACCTCAGTTGGTTTTAGAAGGTTTCAGTCATTGAGGAGATCTTCTGCTTGATTTTATTAAGGAGTTCGGTGCAGAGGGCACCAACATGAACATGTCAGCCTTAAGTGTGTTCAGGGACTTCCTCAGGTACTGAACACACCCCAGAAATGGGGTGGGATCTCAGGTGATCTAAAACTGTGGGTTCTGTGCTTGTTGTGTTGGTGAAGGATACGTTTAATGAGTTGTAACAGGGTCCCTGATGAGGTGCCCCAGATTGTTCCTTCATCCTGTGTGGAGCAAGGAACCCTGAAGAGTTGTGTGTGCCATGGGATCTGCTCATGTAGATCCCAAACAAATACTTACAGGCAACACAGGATGTAAAGGGAGATCAACTGATGTACAGCAGATGAAGAGTAAAAGCTAAAGCAGCAGGGAGGAGTTAAGGGGTGCACCTGTGCAGTCACTGGTAAAGGACCACACCAAAAATCTCTCTCTGATCTCATCTTCTCATGCTTTGTCCCCAAAGCCATCAATAAACAGATCAAACTCTGTCAGGAGTTCTCCTTTCCAGAAATGGGTGCTGTGAGGGTGCTGCTGGCACCACGTGTTCAGGGGCTGCTCTGTGGCTGTCCTGAAGGCTGAGGAAAGGGTTGCCACGTGCTGGATTTAGAGTGCAAAAGCAGAGAGCAAGAGCTGCCTTCTGAATTACTCAGCTGAGGCTCCAAGGGATAAACAGCAGCAGTACAAACAACATTCTTTTTGTAATAATAATATCACTAAAAAAATACCATACTTTTCTTATGATTATGCTTAACCCTCACTTGATCATGATTGTTGAGCTGCATTTTTTTAAGTAGTTGAGACACCCAGAAATTCAGAAATACGAACTTTTTCTGCTGACCAGATTAGAGAGAGGAATAATGAAATACTGTGAGATGATCTTAATGGGAAGATGATTTTTTTTATCTCTACTTTTTCTTCCAGTTTCTCTGAGACAGTAGCTGGACCTCCCAGTCCACATGAAGCTCTTGGGAAACCGCCTGAATCTGAAACCCCTGAGCAGCCTTTGCCTCCTCTAACCCAGCGTGAGAAGAAAGCCCCTCGACCCCCAAAGAAGAAGTACCAGAAGGCTGGGCTCTACTCTGATGTGTACAAAACAACAGAGTAAGTAAAACAGAGCAAAACTGCTTTCTGATAGTCCAGTGGAAACTCTCCTTTCACCTAGAACCATAAAGAGCTGCCACTCGTGAGTAGCTGAAATAAAACCATCGACTTAATTGAAGCCTGTGGAAAATTATGTGTGTGATAACTGTCAGAATCTGACCCAGTGAGGATGTAAAATGTAACCCCAGTCAGAAAGCAGCCTCGAGCAGCCTGAAAGGGTTTGTGATTATCAGCTTTGAAGAAGACAAGAGATTTATTCAAGAGTCTTAATGGTGCTGGCAATGCAGGTGCTGGGAGAGCTGGATGTGTGCAGGTTCTGAGCAGGAGCTGAGCACAGGGGCTGCAGAGAAGGGGTCACTGGGTTGCTGTTTTCATTGGCTCAGTGGTGACAACTGGTCATCTTCTGTGTGAAAGAATTTCAGATATGCACCCAGTTTGTTTCACAGTTCAGTGAAGTTCATCTCTATTTTCTCTGAGATGTTTAGGGTAAAACAATCCAGCGTTTCTTTCTTTTTCCCACTGGTTGGTTTGCAGCCTGGCATTCCACCAGAATGTGGACACCTCCCTCTTCCCCTTCCCTTTGTAGTCACACATGTTTTCTAATGCCATCTGAACAAATGAGTTGAAGTCAGGAATTTGTGCTTCTGTTCCAGTATGATCTGACAGATTGAAAAGAGAGAAAATGTGGCACCTTCTCACTATGTCATAGACCACGTTAAAGTGTTACAGAGACCACTGGGAAACTGCCAGCACAGTTTATCAGCTGCTCCTGCTGTGGTCTCTTTCCATATTAGAGTGGAGGAATCAGTGAAAGGGTCAAGCCTCTAAGGAAGAAACCAAGATCTTGGTCTGACCAAAGTGAGGCCGCTTGAGTTTTATCTGTTTTAAAGAGATGAGCTAAAACTTTACCCTTTGGGGTGTTCTGTCACTGCTGTACACAGCATGCAACCTTCAAATCTTACAGTTTCGTCTGTTGCCTTAGGAGAGGAGCTCAGAGAGTCTTCCCCTTTTCTTTAGTGTAAAATATTTAGAACTTTGAGTGTTCCTAAGTTGGAAGGGACCCACAAGGATCATGGAGTCCAACCCCTGGCCCTGCACAGCCCCAGCAATCCCACCTTGTGCCTGAGAGCATTGTCCAAATGCTCCTGGAGCTCTGGCAGCCTCGGGGCCGTGCCCATTCCCTGGGGAGCCTGGGCAGTGCCCAGCACCCTCTGGGGGAAGAACCTTTCCCTGATCTCCAACCCAAACCTCCCCTGGCCCAGCTCCAGCCGTTCCCTCGGGTGCTGTCCCTGCTCTCACAGAGCAGAGATTGGAGCTGCCCCTCCACTGCTCCTCAGGAGGAAGTTGCAAACCACTTGAAGAGGGCTGGTTTTTCTTCCCTTTGCCTGTTGCTCCACATACTGAGCTCCTCCCTGCTCTGGTCCTGGGGTTTGGGATGAGCTGCTTAAGGACACTGAGGAACCTCCCACTTCCAGGGAAGCAAATGCTGCCTGCACAATGTGAGCTGCCTCTGCACTGGTTGCACTGATGCTGAAGCAGGGCATGGACACAACTGGGGCCATCTCCATTTGGGACTCTCTTGCAGCCTGAAGGGCTGATCCCACCATTCCATCCTGCTGGCACTGGGTCACTTCTTTACCAAGTTGGTTCAACATTCTAAATCCACAGAACAAGAGTCACTTTTTGGTAATTAGATTATTTTTCTGGTTTGATGTGCTGCTCCCATTCTCCTCCACGGTCAGACACATGGTTGGGTATTTGAGAACAGAGTAAGAGGAGAGCAGAAGTTCATGTTGTTATCCCATTACTTTACCCAACTTCCTGCTGTAGGAGTTTGAAAACCTGATCTGAGGGGAGAAGGAAAAGGCAGCTTTGTGATCATGGGGCACCCTCTAGTGCTGTCACAGTGAGTGTTGGTCCCTGTCCCCATTCCCACAGTCCTTGTGTCCCATTAGTGGGTTGTACTCGCTGGTTTTCTGTAGTTGTTTGCAGGGGTCACTGCAGACACTTTGCTTTAAAAACCGTTTTCCTGCTCTCTTTCATCCTTCCTAAATAATTCCTAAGTGTCACGAGGATGTGTGAAGCAGTGAAGGTTGTGCTGAGGTTTGTACAAGTCACAGCCTCTCCCTGCATCAGTCACATCCAGCTGCTCAACAGCAGTACAGGAAAGGTCTGGCCTGGCCTGGTCAGTGCTGGTGGGCTGTTAAAAGAGATTTCAAGAGTTGATTCTAACAAGGTATTTTAAAACTGCCTCATTTCTCTGCAGCCAGGTACAATTTGCCTCAGCAGGAGTTCACTCCAGCTCCCCTCAGGCTGGAGACCTTGTTAAATACAGTGAAGAAAGCTCAGATTTTGATACTTTGCAAATGAATAAAAGGAATGGTTCCTGAGTCAGTCTCAGTTCTACCTCATTTCCAACTGTAACTTTGTAGGCAGCATGGCTGTAACCTCCACAGGGGTGTTCCCAATCCTGGGCTCCCACTGGGAGTTACATGGACCTGGAGAGAGGTTCAGTGTGTGGTTGCACAAGATTGCAGCTTTGAAAACAAGGGAAGATCTTGTGCAGGACTTGTTCTCTGTATCCAGCAGTGGTTTTCCTAGAGGAGTGAGCTGCGAAGTCCAGTTCACCAAAAAAAATTTAATAATTAGTAAATTAGCAGTTAATTTAAATGTTGTAGAGTGTTTAGAGAAATACATAATTTTGATATTTGAGCAGGACACGAATTGCAGTTCAGGAGGTGCCTGATGTTGGCACAGGTTGATGTTGCACCAAAAGAATCAGCTGTGCTTTCTCCTCACCTCTGTGGCGTATTCCTGTTCCTGTGCTGCCCCTTCCTGTGTCCCATCCTGATGTCCAGGTGGGATAATGGTTGGATGGAATCCAGCCTTCCACTGGACAGTTCCTGGAGCAGTTAACCCTGCACTCAGACCAGTGATCAGACCAGCATCAAAACTGTCTTATCCCCGCTTTAAATGTTCATCAGACTATGGTCTGAGGCAAAAAGGGGCTCCACACTTCAAAAATGAATTCCACAGAGAAGTAATTCCAGCCAACATGATAAGAGTGTGGAGACACTGGAAGCTGGAGAGGGGGAACAGAAATGAAACAGCAAAAGAGGAAGGAGAGGGATGGAGAGGAATGAAGGTACAGGGAAGAGAGCTGTGGTTCTGGTTTTTGTTCCCTTAGTTTGCCTGAGACTTCAGACTGACATTTGGAGACTAAACCTGGTCCTCAGCCCCTGCAGAGGGGTACAAAATGTTCTCATCTTCTACAAAACTCTCATTTGGCCATTGCCTTGTTACTGGGAGCCTGCACAGAGAGGCCAGATTGGTTCTGTTGGTGGGGAGTGCACCAAAAATGGATGTTTTAAATTTGCCCCTACAGAAACTGAGCCAAACAGCTGTAGGCAGTGGATTATAGAGTGGGAAGCGTTTCTTACAGAATCAGAGAGCCTTTCAGGTTGGAAGAAATCTCCAAGATCATCAAGTCCAACCTTTTGTGAAGCCAGGCTTATGTTTCAGTCTGTCAGATGCTCAGGAATGTCCTCCCCCGTGTCCTGTTGTAGGTGCCCACCTGGGCTGTTGGAAGTTGTCATTTCCTTGATTATTGGTGAGGTCTCACCTGGGTCTGACTGGCTTGCTTGGAATCACAGAACCATGGACTGGTTTGGGTTGGAAGGGACCTCAAAGCTCATCCAGTGCCACCCCTGCCATGGGCAGGGACACCTCCCACTATCCCAGGTTGCTGCAAATCCTCTCCAACCTGGCCTTGGGCACTTCCAGGGATCCAGGGGCAGCCACAGCTTCTCTGGGCACCCTGTGCCAGGGTCTCCCCACCCTCACAAGGAAGAATTTCTTCCTAATTATTTTCAGTTGTTGATATCTGTATCTCAAAATTTGTTTTTAACTTGCATTTTCCCTTCACTGGTTAAACAATAATATCACATTTTTATCGAGTCATGTTTCTGTTATTTGTCCAGTTATTAAAATAGATCCCTTAAAAAACTCCAGTACACTTTAGTAGGCTTCAATATCACTTAATCTTTGGTATATTTAACATTTAGAAGTCTCCTTTGAATGTTGCAGGACTGCAGTTCTAAATATAACCACATCAGATTCTATTTTCCAGGGTTTGTTGTTGGCCAGGAGGAGATGTTTATAAACACCAGATTACAGAGCTGTCACCTGCCTGACCCATAGGACCATTCTAATTTCATACTCCTATTTTTCCTTCTGTAAAGGGGCATCTCATAGCTTTTTAAACTCTGATTTCTGTTCTTTTTCTGCCTTTCCTGGTGAACAACCTTCTAAAGGGCAGCACATCAACGTTTGCTCTTAGGGAAGTGGGAGAGCAGGGCTGTACATGTGTCACGTGTCCAGTTCCTCAGCAAAAACCACCAGATACAATCTGTCAGCTGTCTTTTATTTGTGTAGTTTTAGTTATTACTTTTATATCACGTGCTGGGCATTTAAAGTCGATGGTGTTGCACTGGGTGTTGCCTTAACAGCATTTATGGAGACAAATTCCATTGTGGAAGGGCTGGGATCAGTGTGTTTGACAAGAAACCTGGAAAGCAATCCTTGGGCCATTTCTGTTATTATCCTCTGGCCTGATGCTCCAGACATTCACACCTTAACTAAAACAGAAAATGTGTTTTGTGCAAGTGCCAGGCGTTCCCCATTGTGATGTTTTGGTTCTGTCCCTGTCCTCCACAGCCCCAAGAGCCGCCTGATCCAGCTGAAGAAGGAGAAGCTGGAATACACCCCAGGGGAGCACGAGCACGGGCTGTTCCCAGCCCCTATCCACGTTGGTGGGTACCTCACCTGTGTTTTAATTGTTGGGAAATAAATGTGGCACTGGGGGGCCTGCACAGCTTCTGCCTCTCTCTGGTTTTTATCCCTTGCCATGTCACCCGTGGATTTTGGCACATGAGCTTTGCCAACTCATCCCTCTGTGTTCCCCAGTTTCACTTGAGAGGCTTTTTTTTAGCTTAAAACATGAACTTTGTTCTTGGCTTTTTGTGTGTCAGAAGATGCCATTCTGGTTGAAAACCTGCTTTAACTGTGATAATCCTTGGATGAAATGCAGAGCAATCATCCCCACCTCAAAGGAAAATTACAGCAGAATAGCCACAGACAATTATGACCATTTGTTAAATCCCAAAAGCTGAGCATGGAATGATAAATTCCCCCACATCCCCATGCACTCAGTGTTGTCTGTCTAAACAGGGATACAAGGGTGAGAGAATTAAAAGCTTTGCTGTTGCCTTTGTTTTTACTTTATCCCCATTTTTAGGTCTCGGGTAGGAAAAAAAGGGGATTTAGGATTTCATAAAATCACAGAATCATGGAATGGTTCAGGTGGGAAGGGACCTTACAGGTCATCTTGTTCCACCATGGGCAGGGCTGCCTTCCATAGCCCAGGTTGCTCCAAACCCTGTCCCTGGCCTTGAACACTTCCAGGGAAGTTCCTGTGGGAAGAAGCCATAACCTGAGTGTGTCCCAGGCCCTCAGAGGTGACGGAGCACAGGATGCTCAGGGACTGGGCTGGGGGGATGCTCCAGAGCTCCCACTGTTCACAGCTCACATCATTTCCCAGGATAAAGCACTGAGTAATTCCCTGATTCTCAGGTAATTGTTTCAGCTTTTGAAGTGCTGTGATTTCTGGCTGCAAGTCCCATCACGCCCAGTGAGTTTGGGGAATTCTGCGTTGTTCAGCAGGAATCTTTGTCCCTCAAACACAGCTGTCATTGGCTTGTCTTCTGTAGCTGAGCTGTTTGGCTCCCTACACAACTGCACAGCAAGGGCAGGACAGCAGGACAGATGTGTGTGGATCAGGAGCCCCAAAACAGGTTTCAGAACTCAAGGTGACAATTTAAATTCTCCCAAAAGTGCCCTTGCTCAGCTCCTTTTTGAATGGGGTCATAAAATCTGGTCCACCACGTTCCCCACCCACACTGCTGGTCCTGCCCTGCAGCTGCTCCCGTTGCTCCAGGGGTGCCTGGGGATGGTTTAACCCCAGAGCAGGGACCAGGAGTGGGATTCTGCCGGGGGACTGCATTGATGCCCACTTGAGGAGGGCTGGGGGGACCTTCCCTGTGCTCCAGGCCCGGTGCCAGGGCACCTGAAAGAGCCTTTTGTTTGGCCTGCTGAGGTCATAGAAGTGAAAGCAAATTCCCGGCAGATTTAGCTCTTTCCTGGAACCTGCTAGAGATGAATAAGGCATTGAAAATGGAAAGTAATTTAGGGGTAAATTGTAAGGAAAACATTACCATTTTTATTTTCCAGTGGCGAGGGTATGCATGTGAATTTATATGAAGCCACAGAGCATTACTGGAGGAATATAAAGGCACTTGTTAACAGTTAGAAAAGCTGGGGGAAAAAAATCAATCCTGGGCCTGACACCTCATCCTAGGCACTCTGCTCCCTGCAGTTTTGTGACACAGGATTCCAGCAAAATGATCAGACAATGTTGAATCTTGGCTGGAGCTAACCAGTGTCAGCCCTCGGGTCTGGTGTGAATGATGTAATGGGTCTGTGTCCTTTAGGGGTGACAGTGAATGTTAGAATAGAGCCAAAATCTGCAGTGAAAGCAGGAACTCCTGTCTAAAACGAGTTCCAGTTACTGCTGAAAATACAGATCCCCTTGAAGCCTTTCCAAAAAATCTAGGAATGCGTTTGCCAAGTCTGAATTCATTCTTAAATCTCTTCTGGTAAAGGTCATGGCAACAGGCTGGGAGACTATTTTCAAAACTGATTTGATTTCTTTGAGTACAATGTTGTGATTTAGGGCCTGCACGGGCAGTGCAGGTCTTGTCCTGGGTATTGAAGTGTTGGATTGTGCACAGGAAAATTCCAGAGAGCGTGTCAGCTTCGAGGTTTCTCACAGAGAACAGCCAGGGCTGTGGTCAGTTCTGTCAGGTGTCATGGTCAGTCATGTCAGGGGTCATGGTCAGTCCTGCCAGGTGCTGTGGTCAGTTGTTTCAGATGCTGTGGTCAGTGCTGTCAGGCATTATGGTCAGTCCTTTCAGGTGTGGTCAGTCCTGTCAGGGGTTGTGGTTAGTCCTGCCAGGGGTTGGCTGTGGTGCCCTCACAGGGTTGTGGTCAGTTGTTTCAGATGCTGTGGTCAGTGCTGTTAGGGGTTGTGGTCAGTCCTACCAGGGGTTGGCTGTGGTGCCCTCACAGGGTTGTGGTCAGTCCTGCCAGGGGTTGGCTGTGGTGCCCTCACAGGGTTGTGGTCAGTCCTGGCAGGGGTTGGCTGTGGTGCCCTCACAGGGCTGTGGTCAGTCCTGCCAGGGGTTGGCTGTGGTGCCCTCACAGGGCTGTGGTCAGTGCTGTCAGGTGCTGTGGTCAGTTGTTCCAGGTGTTGGCTGTTGTCCCTTCACAGGGTTGTGGTCAGTTGTTTCAGATGCTGTGGTCAGTGCTGTCAGGGGTTGTGGTCGGTCCTACCAGGGGTTGGCTGTGGTGGGGTCTGACCCAGCTCCGTCCACCCCTCGCTGTCCCTGGATGCCGCTCCTGCGCTGGACAGGAGAGCAGGACCCGGCCTCAGTGTCCTGGGGGCTCTTCCCTGGGCCTGCCCTGACATCCAGAACGCTCTGGAGGGTTCTGCCCCTCTCCTTTCTGCCCTCCAGCCCTGAGAGGCCCTGTCAGAGCCTGCCCAGGTGCCCGGAGCAGCTCCCACTCTCTGCGGACTCGTGGCTCTGAGTGTGTGCCACTTACAAACCTTTTTGTTTCAGGGAAGTACCTCAGACAAAAGAGAATCGACTTCCAGCTGCCTTACGACATCCTCTGGCAGTGGAAACACAACCAGGTACGAGATAAGAGATAAGAAGTCACGGGGCTGCCGAGATTGGGATCAGAAGGAAAGAGCAGCCCTCGGAGAGAGCCGTGTGTTTACACATCCCGGCCGGGGAGGGGATTTCTTGTCGTGAGGGGAGAAGGGATTTGCATATGTATTTAATGCTGAAAATTCCCATTATTCCACCTCCTGCAAAATAGCAACCCTGTGAGTTTCTGCTCCGACAAAAGTCATGAATTTGGCTGCAGACTTTTATTTTGGCAGTGCTGCTCTGTGCAGGGAGCTGCTTTCAGACACGCCTCGGGAGAATTCGGATGTACTGCCAGCAGCACTGAGAAATTTCAGGCCTTATTTTTCTTGGATCAATCCCAGCAGAGTGGAATTTATTTTTCACTTGCAAGCTGAAATTTTCGTACTGAGGAAAGAAGAGAAACTGTTTAACAGTCTCGTTCTTTTTAAAGAGCTTTAAATATGTGCACGCTTAAAAATAGGATTTTTTTTTTTTTTCCCCTGAGATGTTTCCACCAAGTGATTTACCACAGGATTTAAGGCTGGTGGGAGAATCTGTCCTCATCTCTGTGGTGAGAAAGTGTAACTTGAGCATGTAAATGAGCAGGACACATTCCCAGGTGCTGTGGCTCCAGCTGCACTCCAACACCCCTGGAATCTGATCCTCAAGTCAGGAGCATTGGGGGCATTTCAGCCGAGGACACTTTCTTGCCATGTATTGACGGTGGCCTGACTCATCTATTCAGTATTTTATAAGTAATAAATGCATGGATTCTGTTTCCTTGACATTTTCCAGCTCATCCTGGGCTATTGGAGGCCCTTGCAGAGGAGTTTTCTCTGTACAGGGGTGTGAAGATGTCTGGGTTGTTCCTGTGGGCCACTAAGGTCACTGAGGGAAGGCTCTTAGTGCAGGAAATGTGTGAGAAATAGCGAATAATTGGAAATTATTCCTTAAAGCTTGTTTGAAAGGCTGGAATGTATATGAAATTATGAGTTGTGATGTAAGCTCCCCTTTCCTCTCCCATCCTCTCCCATCTGCAGAGGAAGCTCCTCTGCAGAGAAGATGAATCTGCATTTCTCGTGGCTCCCACCTATCCTCACAGTTCTCATAGACCCCCACAATCCTTTAGATTGGAAAAAAAACCTTAAGATCATTGAGTCACTTTGATAAATCAGCACCTTGATTTTTTGTTTTCACTCTTTTAAGCATTGGCACATGGTGATTCCACCAAAGATGGTTTCTCCAAAGTAGGTATAAATAATTCCTTTTCTTCTAAGCCCTGTTCAGAGGAGCCTGTCCTCGGGACAGCTGTTTCCCACATTGCTCTGGGCAGACAGAATAAATAATGTGGTGAACAAACTGCTCCACTGTCTCACTAAGCCCAAATTCCACTTATTCAGGTCCTTCTTGTGACCTGTTTGTTAATGCAGTCTGAGCCTAGAGAAGAGAACACAGATTTCTAGTAATGATTACAGAACAATTCCCTATGTACAGAACATAATTTCCCTGATCCTTTTGAATAACAGATGCACTTATGCAATGTATTAAAATTTTCTTTCTTTTCCTTTTAGTTGTATAAAAAGCCAGATGTCCCACTTTATAAAAAAATCCGTTCCAGTAAGTAAAATCTTATTACTAAAGTGTGATAACTGTGGAACTTTCATGTGACACCTTCCTTTCTCTCCTGCTCTTTGTCCTACCAAAGACACTTCCACCTGCTTTTTTTCCCTTTATCTAATTGGAATGAAAATAACTGTAGATAAGCAGTTCTGTTTTTTCACCTGAAAAGAATTTTTTTCCCTGTTTGGGTTTGTTTTTCTTTTTTTTTTTCTTTTTTCCTTCTCCAGATGTCTATGTGGATGTCAAACCTCTCTCTGGCTACGAGGCCACCACCTGCAATTGTAAGAAACCAGAGGATGACAGTGGGAAGGGCTGTGTAGAGGATTGCCTGAACAGGTTAGCAATGGATTATTTCACATCAGCTCATCACCTTCTAGGAAAAGAGTTGTGCAGGATGCACCCCAGCAACAAAGGCATCATCACAGGGAGGGAAATTCCCAGTGTGACCTTCTGGAGATACTCTGGGGTCCCAGTGTCACCCCCAGACTGTCACTGCTGGGACCGAGGCCCCTTTGCAGCAGTGGCTCCAGTGACCCAACAGGGCCCTGCTGGACCCTCCCACACTCCCAGCTGGTCCCAGTCAGACCAGTTCCCTCCCAGCTCAGCCCCAGGCTCTGGGTCCTTCCAGCCCTTGGATGGTGGAGCAGCCACACAGAACAGCTCCAGCTGCTTCCCCAGGGGAGGGACCCCGAGCAAAGGCCCCTCCTGGGCTGGTGTCCCCTCCCAGCCTGTGCCCGATGCTCCTGGGGGGCTCAGAGTGGCCACTTGGCCTTGGTCAGGCAAAGGGTCAGTGCCAGGTCTGGCCCCTCCCCAGGCACAACCTGCAGCTGCCCCTGAGCTCCCTGCACCAGGTGATTCCTCAGCACTGCCCTACCCCTTTCTCCAGGGGAAGATCCCATTAAAATCTCTATTTTGCCCTTCAAATAGCAGTGAGAGGCAGGCAGGGAATGGCTGTGGGAATTACACCTTGAAAACAAAAAGCCCTTTAGTTGCTGAATAGCTTCTGCTTTGTTTAATTTATTATTGACTTTTATATGTAATATGTATAATGGAGATTTATATATTGATTTTATACATTGATTTTATATATTGATTTATTATTGATTTCTCGATATTATTTATGTCATTATTTGCATATTTATTTATTATATTTTGATTTTATATATTGATTTATGATTGGTTTTTATATGGTTATATATTTTATATATGTGTTGATTTCTATATTGATTTCTATATTGATTTCATATATTGATTCATGAATGATTTTTATATTATGTGTTTTATATATGTGTTGATTTCTATATTGATTTCTATATTGATTTCATATATTGATTCACGAATTATTTTTATATTATGTATTTTATATATGTTTTGATTTCTATATTGATTTCATATATTGATTCATGAATGATTTTTATATTATATATTTTATATATGTGTTGATTTCTATATTGATTTCTACATTGATTTCTACACTGATTTCATGTATTGGTTTATGATTGATTTTCCTTGTATGACAGATCCTGAAATATGCTCTTCCCCTCCCTTTACCTTCTGTGTTGTCTCTTTCAGGATGATCTTTGCAGAGTGTTCCCCCAACACCTGCCCCTGTGGGGAGCAGTGCTGCAACCAGCGGATCCAGAGGCACGAGTGGGTGCAGTGCCTGGAGAGGTTCCGGGCCGAGGAGAAAGGATGGGGTATCCGTACCAAAGAACCCCTGAAAGCAGGACAGTTTATCATTGAATATCTGGGAGAAGTTGTTAGTGAGCAAGAATTCAGGTAGAAATACTTATTTGCTGCCTTAGCATGGAAGGCTCATAAATTACTTTAACATCTGTGGTCGTGGTTGGGATATCCTCAGGCAGGAGCAAAGGGGAGGATGAGGGGGAAAAGGAATGCTGTTCTGGTCCCAGCCAGCAGGAAGGCTTAGAGTTCTGGTTTTTTTGATTAACCAAGGTTTTCTCAGTCCAGTAGAGAGGGGTGATTAATGTTTGAAATATATCAACTGCCTCATCTTCCCTGTAAATGCCAAATGCCACAAGGGACTGAATCTGAAATGAATCTCTGCAGGATTTGGACTGCACAAGGTAGAACTGAGGGGCAGAGTGGGGCTGAAAGGGGCTTCTGCAGAGAGATGTGAAGGAAAAAGAACAAGTGCAAGCATTGATAACCATTGAAAAAAAGGAATTGTCTTGTTAACTCTGTGGCATCGTGGGATATGTGAGGTTGGAGGGACTTGCTGCTCTCAGAGCTCCACCAGAAGGCAGCTGCATTCTTCTCATACAGAGATAACCACTAACACTGACTCCTGTCCCTGTGCTCTTGTGATCCATGGATGTGATTCCAGAACTGCCCAGTCCCCAGGAGGAAGCTAGTTGTTGTACACGTGCATACACAGACACCCCAAGGAATGTGTACTTGCATTTTCTCTTCCATACACAGGTTACCAACATGAAATGTGTACAAATAATCTGCAGAACCCAAAAGGGAGCATTCCAGAAGAGCAAATTTCTAAATTCTAACCCAAGCTCTGTCAGTGGCCTTGACTTATAAAAATAGGTACAATAATGGCTTTCCTCCATCTCTAGGTGTACAGTTCTATAAAATATAAAATACTATCATTGCTTTTTCTTCAAACCCCTGTCTGAGATGTGCTCTCGCTGTGTCACTCCCCGTGTGCTGTGTGGGGACAAGCAGAATCACAGGACACTCGCTGTGTTGCTCCACAGGAACCGGATGATTGAGCAGTACCACAACCACAGTGACCATTACTGCCTGAACCTGGACAGTGGCATGGTCATCGACAGCTACCGCATGGGCAACGAGGCTCGCTTCATCAACCACAGCTGCAACCCCAACTGTGAGATGCAGAAATGGTGAGGAAAAGGGATTCTGCCCCCTGGAAGGCTGGTGCCCCCAGAGAGAGAGAGAGAGAGAACCAGTTCATCTGAGGGAGTCAGATGTAAAAATAGGGAGGGGGCTCAAGCTGTAAATAATCCTTACACGGTGCTCACACTGCTCAAGAGGAGTTGTGTAGTGTTGGATGCTTTGGAGACAGGATCCAAGTTTGCTGGCAGATGCAGCGCTGCTGGTTGTCACACTGGGACATTTCCCTCCCAGCATTACTGGTTACACTGGGCTGTTTCCCTCCCAGCACTGCTGGTTTTCACACTCCTAACCTGCTGCAAAGGTAATGCTCTAAAATCATCTCTGTGTGTATATATACCCTTTCTTTCTGACAATTCCAGTATTTTTTTAAAAGCAGGGAAAGAGGGAAATAGTCGGATTCCAGCACACCCTGTGTCATACCAGCACTCTGTGGGACCCAGGCTAGGAGGAAGTACTGCTGAGGGATTTGTAGTGAATGGTTTGCAGGGGAACAGCAGATGGTGCAACAGGAGTCACTGTGGGGACAGTACAGCAGAGTAGCTCGTGGTTCTCAGATAATTCTAGATTTAAGTAATAGTAAAGTTTTAAATGTGAAAATCCAACACAAAATAAAAGAGTTGAAGAGACAGAGGGAGAGGATTCTGCCCCTCTCTGCCCTGCTCAGGGGAGACCTCACCTGCAGAGCTGCCTCCAGGCTGGGGTTCCAGCACAGGAAGGGCACCAGATTAATTACAGGGCTGGAGCAGCTCTGCTGTGATGAAAGGCTGGAAGAGCTGGGATTGCTCAGCCTGGAGAAGAAGAGCTCCAGGGGACCTAATTGTGTCCTTCCAGTACCTGAAGGAGCTGCAGGAAAGATGAAGACTATTTACAAGGGGTGATAGCAGAAGGGGGAATGGCTTCCCACTGCCAGAGGGCAGGGTTAGATGGGATACTGGGGAGAAATCCCTCCCTGTGAGGGTGGGGAGGCCCTGGCACAGGGTGCCCAGAGAATCTGTGGCTGCCCCATCCGTGAAAGTGTTCCAGGCCAGGTTGGACAGCACTTGGAGCAACCAGGATAGCAGAAGGTGTCCCTGCCCATGGCAGGGGTGGCATGAGATGAGCTTTAAGGTCCCTCCCAACCCCAACCAGTCTGATTTTGAGACGAGGTGTGGTGCTCAGTGTATGGAGGACCCGAGTGTTTCAGGGGATAAGGTGACTGTCACAACAGCCAGGACAGTTTGTAGCTTCTCTGTCTGAAGCACAACTTCCTACTCTTTGTAGATGTGGTGTTCACTTTTTAGCCCTCAAGGTTTATTGTAAGAGATAAATAAAAGAACTGCACAAGTGGAGGACAAGCATAACCCAGGGCACAGCAGAGGTGTTGCTGCGTGTCTCTAACACTTCCACTCTGTGCATAAAGATGATTTTATGTTTAATTTTGGGGGTATTTGATTGTATTTCCCCCGCAGGTCTGTGAATGGTGTGTATCGGATCGGGCTGTATGCACTCAAGGACATGCCTGCTGGGACTGAGCTCACCTATGACTACAACTTCCACTCATTTAATGTTGAAAAACAGGTAAAAACCTTGAAAATCTCACCAAGGACTAACAGTTCTGTAAAGTGTAAAAATTACACAAAACCTGTCGTGTTGTATTAGACAGAAAATGTTCTTTTTAGTATTGAGAGAGAATCTAAATGTTTGGGGTTTATTGGATTTATTTTTTTTTCCTCAAAGCAACTCTGCAAATGTGGCTTTGACAAATGCAGAGGAATAATTGGGGGTAAAAGTCAACGCATGAATGGACTCTCAAGCAAAAGCAACCAGCCTGTGAGCACCCACAGAAGACCTGGGCGGTCGAAAGAGAAGAGGAAGTCAAAGCACAAACTAAAGAAGAGAGTAAGTAGGAAAGGCAGAGTTTGGTGGGGTGAGGTTAATGGGAAATCAGTCTGTGCCCTCAGACCAAAACCTGGTGTTTCTGTAAATTTTAAACTTGAAACAGAAACCCAAACTTTGAACAGAAATGCAGTAGAATAATGCTGCAGGTTCTGTCTCAGGGACTGCTTTGGCTGCTTTGCTGAGTTCTTGGCACAGTTTTTCCTGTCTATCAGAACAATCTGTTTTCCAGAGGGGCCACATCCCTGAGGAACCCAGTGAAAGTGTGAACGCCCCGACCAGGCTGACGCCTCAGCTGCAGATGAAGCCCATGTCTAACAGGGAAAGGTGAGGGGTGATTTCAGGGGGATTTGCCTCAGGAATGGAGTGCTGTGCAAATATTGACATGTTCTGTAAGATGGGCCATCCTGAAATTTCTGAGGATGCAGCTTTTAGTTCTCCTTTACCAGCCAGGCTGGAATTCCTCTCCACTGAGGAGAGAAGGCCCAGGGTAAACTCGGAATATCCAGCTTTTTTCTCCACGTGAAAGAACTAATTTTCCAGTAAAAAGCGATTCTTGGATACCTTCCTAATTCCTGCAGGAACTTTGTGCTAAAACACCACGTGTTTTTGGTACGGAACTGGGAAAAGATCCGACAGAAGCAAGAGGAAGTGAAGCACGTCAGTGACACCATGCACAGCTCGTCGCTGTACACCCGCTGGAACGGGATCTGCCGGGACGACGGCAACATCAAATCAGGTGAGGCCCCTCAGCCTCCTGGGCTGCTGCTTTGTGACATGGAGAGTTAAACTCTGTGTAAATCCAGTGTAGAGCTCCTACCAGATCCATACACCTTCTGTAAGACGTGCAAGAGCTGCCGCACAGGTGAAAGCTCCCAGGAGTCACTCGAGTCCCTGGAGAAGTTGTCACTTGTGGTGTTCATTGAGAGTGGTTTGTCAGAGGAGGAGGAGGAGGAGGATGGCATTTGACATCATGGCACTCAGTGCTGTGCTCTGGTTTGCAAGGTGGTGATCAGTCACAGGCTGGACTCTGCGATCCTGGAGGTCTTTTCCAACCTCGGTGGTTCTGGGATATTATTCTGTGATATTAGGGAGAAATTCCTCCCTGTGAGGGTGGGCAGGCCGTGGCACAGGGTGCCCAGAGCAGCTGTGGCTGCCCCTGGATCCCTGGCAGTGCCCAAGGCCGAATTGGATGGGGCTTGGAGCAACCTGGGATTATGGAAGGTGTCCCTGCCCGTGGCAGGGGATGGGTCTGGATGAGCTTTAAGGTTCCTTCCAACCAAAACCAGTCTGGGATTCCATGATTTTCCATGGTTGAACCCTGATGGAGAAGAGCTCTTTCCTGGTGTCTGTATCCCTAAACCAGAAACAGTTGTGTAGACTGTGAAAATTGTCCTTTATCCTCAATAGTTTCACAGCTTTCAGGCCTTTAGAGAACAAAGGTTTTTGGTGTGCAGTCACTTGTGGGAATGGGGCAAAATATGACTATGAGGGAAAAATTATTGCTCCTATTCCAAAAATAACCCTGTTGGTGGGAGCATCATCCTCAGAGCCTGGCAGGATTTGGCCCCCAGTATCAGGTACAGGAGAAGCTGAGTATTTGGGGTGAGTTCAATGACATGTTTTATTTGCTCCAGCAAGATAAAATATTCCAACAACCAACGGATCCATTTAGGTGAGAACTGACGTGGGAGTAGGGAACTGAAGCCGTGGATGTTCCAGTAGCTTAGAAAATTAGAAAACATCTCCATTTGATAATTGGTGGTGGAGTTGCTACACCAGAGAAGATGCTGTAATTTGATCTCTTAACAAATTTCTTGTTTAGAAAGGAATTTCTTGTCTGGAGGTAATTCTCTCTTGCCCTCTCCCAGATGTGTTCATGACCCAGTTCTCAGCCCTGCAGACGTCGCGCTCGGTGCGGACGCGGCGCTTGGCCGCGGCTGAGGAGAACCTCGAGGTGGCTCGTGCCGCCCGCCTGGCTCAGATCTTCAAGGAGATATGTGACAGCATCATATCCTACAAAGGTGAAGGTGATTCTCTTTAAAAAAAAAATCTCCATGGGCACGTTTTCAACCTCTGGAAATGGACTCTCTGGATAGGAAATGCTAGAAAAAGATGGGATGTTAAATAACTCCTATTTTTAAAAATTTCTCCCCTTACCAATTATCACTTTGCTTTAGCCTCAATCCCCTGCTTTGCCACCAGAATCTGCAGATGTTGCTGTCCTTTGAAATTGATGTTTCAAAATTCCAGAAAAAATCAGAAACTGCCCTTCCTTGTGCTACCTGCGCTCCAGTTACGGCCACCAACATCTAGAATTGCAGAAGCATTTCAATTCCCCGTGGCTCAGATAACAGAAAAGCCTTTTTTTAACCTGGATTGAATGTTGTTAGTTGCTTTTCTTTGGAAGTTTTACTCCAGTGGTGGCACTAAGCTCTGTTCCTGTTGCAGACTCCTCCAGGCAGGCGCTCGCCGCTCCTCTCCTGAACCTGCCCCCAAAGAAAAAGTAAGTGCTGCCTTCCCAGAGCTGCTTTCTCTGATGGATTTGCACAGTGGGAATTGCTGGTGAAGCTGACATTGTGCCAACATTCCTGTTGTAGAAATGCAGACTATTACGAAAAGATCTCTGACCCCTTGGACCTTGCCACGATTGAGAAGCAAATCCTGACTGGCTACTACAAAACTGTGGAAGCTTTTGATGGGGACATGCTGAAGGTCTTCAGGAACGCAGAGGTGAGGCTCTGTCTGGCACTGGCAGCAGGGATGTGCCCTCCTTTAATGCTCTTACAGTAATAAAAGAAGACATTTACTCTGGAGGAAGAGAACTTGTGCTGATTGGTTCCTCATGGGGCCTCAATAGCAAATCATGAGCTCTTTGGGTGCCTCAGGTCAGAGAGAGGTCAGGGACATGCACGAATAGCTGACCTAAAGAAACTCCTGTTCCTTTTGGAAGGGGTACCCTGTTTTTCAGTATCAGATGTCATGGAATCACAGAATCATGGGATGATTTGGGCTGGGAGGGACCTAAAAGTTCATCCCATTCCACCCCCTGCCATGGGCAGGGACACCTTCCACTGTCCCAGGTTGCTCCAAGCCCCAATGTCCAGCCTGGCCTTGGGCACTGCCAGGGATCCAGGGGCAGCCACAGCTGCTCTGGGCACCCTGTGCCAGGGCCTGCCCACCCTCCCAGGGAGGAATTTCTCCCATGTATCCAGCCTAAACTTGCCCTCTGTCAGTCTGAAGCCATTCCCCCTTTGTCCTGTCTCTCCAGTTCCTGATGAACAGCCCCTCTCCAGCTTCCCTGGAGCCCCTTCAGATCCTGCCAGGGGTTCTGAGGTCTCCACACAACCTTCTCTTCTCCAGGCTGAACATTCCCAGCCTTTCTCCATAGGGAAGGGGCTCCAGTCCCCTGAGCAACCTCGTGGCTTCCTCTGGACTTGCTCCAACAGTTCCATGTCCATCTCCCATTGGGGCCCTGGAACTGGACACAGCACTCCAGCTGGAGTCTCAGGAGAGCAGAGCAGAGAGGGAGAATCCTCTCCTTTCCTTGACCTGCTGCCCACACTCCTCTGGATGCAGCCCGGGACACAGGTGGTTTCTGGGCTGTGAACACATTGGGAGTTTTTGGTCACCCATCACCCCAAGCCCTTCTCCCAGGACTACTCTCAGTTCCTTCCCTGCCCACATCACATCCATGGACCTGCTGGTCAGAGTCGGGAGGGACACAAAGAGCTGCACCCAGCTTTGGGGCTGCAGCTGCAGGGAAAACCCCTCCCAGGCGTGCACGGACAGGAGCTAAACAGGACAGAACTTGGAAATAAAGCGCTTTGGGGGGATTTTTTTTTTTTGATTTCTCCAGAAATACTACGGCAGGAAGTCCCCGACGGGGCGGGACGTGTGCCGGCTGCGCAAGGCCTACTACAACGCGCGGCACGAGGCCTCGGCCCAGATCGACGAGATCGTGGGGGAGACGGCGAGCGAGGCCGACAGCAGCGAGACCTCGGTGTGCGACAAGGACAACGGGCACGAGAAGGACGAGGATGTCATCCGCTGCATCTGCGGCCTCTACAAGGACGAGGGGCTCATGATCCAGTGTGAAAAGTGCATGGTGAGCATGGGGAGCCCAAAGGGAGCCTGCTCTCTTCTCCTCCACAGCAAGCGGGGCTCTTCACCAGCAGTTTCCATGTCCAGCCCTTTGTTTCCTCTCCACAAGAGGAGAGATTCTGTTTTCACAGAGCAAATGCAACTTCCATCGAGCAGAGGAGCTGAAACTGCCCCAGTTCCTGCCCTTGGGAGAGGGAAATTAATTCTAAAATTTTGAGCTTTTACATTTATTGCTACATGGAGATTGTGTCTGTCTGCTGCCATGGTGTGAAATAGTTCATAGAAAATCTTGAATTTCCTATGTGAAGCTTATTTTCTTGCTTTCCTTAATACTTTTTGAGAAAATGCAGATTGCAACTGTAATCTGTCCCAGGACTTTCTGACTGGGCTGTACCTGTTTTTCCAGGTCTGGCAGCACTGTGACTGCATGGGTGTGAATTCGGACGTCGAGCACTACCTGTGTGAGCAGTGTGAACCTCGAGCTGTGAACAGGGTAAAACAAGACTCTCCTTCCTTATTTAAACTAAAGTATCTCTTTAGGTTTTTTTTTTTTTGTATTTTCATTTAGAATTTATATCTTTTGGGGTTAATGAAGCTTCCTTGACTTAGGTTCAGTTCCGTGAGGGGTCACTTTTTCTCTGCGTATTTCCAAAAAGGTGTCAGCCCAATTTTGGACTGATTATGGTGGGCAGCTCAGGATTCTCTTTCTTTGTTCCCTGCAGGAGGTTCCCATGATCCCTCGCCCCCACTATGCCCAGCCTGGCTGTGTTTATTACATCTGCCTGCTGAGGGATGACCTGCTGCTCCGCCAAGGTATGTGCTGGCTCCGGGGCCTGCTGGGGTTTCCATCAGATGTGCAGGGATCTCTGGCATTACCCTGTCAAAAATACTCTCATTTTTCACAAGTGGAAGCTGCTCTCTCTGTGATGCTGGGAGTGATAGACAGTAGGAGTTCTCACAGGCTCTTGATGAAGAAATGTTAATGAGCACAGCCAGGGCTGTGGTGGCCAGGGGAGGATGATGCTGAGGCAGCTGCTGGTAGTTAACATTTAGAAGTAAAGGCCAAGAAGGCTGTTAGACCTCCAGTATTTTAGTGCAGAATGGTCATTGAAACATCCAGCTCATTGCTTATGTGTTCCCCAAAGCTTATCTCTCCAGACTGTGCTCTGAATTCCTGAATCTGTCCAAGGCAGCTGCCACAGCCACACAATTCAGCTCACTGATAAAAAATATTATTTTTCTTATTTCGTCCTACAGATACACACAAGGTTAGAAAGAACCCTTTATCATTATTAGGAAACTGCTCTTTAATGAGTGAAAGCAGTTGATAAGTTTGCTAGATAGGTATAGGAGGGCCTTCGGGAAAGTGGGGAATTAAAAAAAGGTCAAAAACCAGCATATTTTTTATCCCATCTGCAAGATTCTGGAATTGGCATTCAGTTCTCCTTGTTGGTTGTTGCTCTGCATTGTCTGTCCTGTCCAGAGTTCAGCCTTTGGGGTTCTCATGTCTTTTTTTGCTTTTTGTGAGAGAAACTCACTTCAAGGGCTGTACCAGACCTTGCTTTTACATTCTCTGTTGAAATGGATGAAGTTTTATCTGGGCCTTGTGGCATCTTCCAGGTATTCAGAGCATTAAGATAATTTTTGTCACGGTGTGTTAGATTTTACTTGTGTGCCTCTGATCTGATCTTGGTGACCTGAATTAGAGAAATGCCCTTTAAAGAGAGAGATGTCCCTCTGTGGCTGAGCTCCATGTGCCACCAGCAGGGGACAGAGGAGACCAAACTGCCGCAGTTGGGCACCAAATGGCTCTGCAGGCACAGGGAGCAGATGAAGGAAGTACCACCAGAAGGTGCTGGAACAGAACACGCAGCTCCAGCAGGGAAAGGGGAAATCCATGGGCTTGTTGCTGGTCTTGAGTTCTCCACCCAAACTCCTCAGGCACAACCTTTACTGTGCTGTGGGTGTATCAGGCAGCTTGGACAGTGGGAGAAACAGCTTTTTACTCCCTCTGGTGTCTGAAAGGCCTTGTAATTCCACATGCTGAGGCAAAAGCGTGGCCTTCAGCCTGTGTGTGGATTTACATTTTCCCGGGAGTTGTGTTTTGGAAAGAGGCTGATGTTGCCACAAAGTGTCTGCCCAGGGGAAGCTGCACCCTGAACACCAGTTCCTAGCTTGAGAGCTGATGTTTTGGAGGAACAAGACTGAAAATCAGCTGTGTGAGTGGTCACACTCTGCTGTGATCAAATCCCTCTCATTCAGAGGGATCTCAGGGAGGGTCCTTCAGTCGGTGGCTGGAGAACTTGTTTCTTAATTTCTTGGCAATTCTGCTGGAAGTTGTTGAGTGTTACACCTCAGACAAGCTTCCTCTGCAAAAATTCCCTGATACCTAAACCCAGGAGATGATGCAAATAAAACAGATCTGATCCATCACATCCCTTGGAGTGGACGTGGAATTCTACCTTGGAAGAGGAATCTATAAACAGGAGTCAGAATGGATCCTGGAAAACCCACATAGCCAGAAATTGTAACCTATCATCATCCCTGATGCACCAGCAACAGCTGCTGTGGTTTTTCCTTGGAAACTCCCTTTTTTGGGGCAGAGGGGCATCTGGAACATCTGCAGAAACTGGAACTGAAATCAAGTTTCCTGATCTTTAGAGCAAGAGAGCATCTGTCTACATCTCTTTCTGAATGCTCCTCTTGCAGTCAGGCACAATAGTGCTGGGGTTGCTTTCTTCTCATGGGAGAGGTGGGGAAGAAGAGTTGAAAAAAGCTCGTTTAAAATTAGGTGGTTTAAACTGGAATGGTTTTATTTTCATTTTGCTTGGGGCCAGCAGCTCCTCTCAGCATGTTCCTTGTTTTCTAAGAGTCTTTTAAAGAACCCACCTCCCCAATTTCTTTAAAAGTCACCCTTAAAGTTGCAAAGGAAAGCTGTTGTTATCCCAGCTTTTGTTCAGGTGGGAAGAAGACCCCAAGCTGTGTGGTGTGGTCAGAATGCTGGAGGGAAGGGGTGGATCCAGAGGGACCTGGACAGGTGGGACCGTGGGAACCTCATGGATGTCAGCAAAGCCAAGTGCAAGGTCCTGCACCTGGGTCAGGGCAATCCCAGGCTCAGCTGCATGTTGGGTGGGGAAATGGCTGAGAGCAGTCCTGGGAGAAGGGCTTGGGGTGATGGGTGACCAAAAACTCCCAACATGTTCACAGCCCAGAAACCACCTGTGTCCTGGGCTGCATCCAGAGGAGTGTGGGCAGCAGGTCAAGGAAAGGAGAGGATTCTCCCTCTCTGCTCTGCTCTCCTGAGACTCCAGCTGGAGTGCTGTGTCCAGTTCCAGGGCCCCAATGGGAGATGGACATGGAACTGTTGGAGCAAGTCCAGAGGAAGCCACGAGGTTGCTCAGGGGACTGGAGCCCCTTCCCTATGGAGACAGGCTGGGAATGTTCAGCCTGGAGAAGAGAAGGTTGTGTGGAGACCTCAGAACCCCTGGCAGGATCTGAAGGGGCTCCAGAGAAGCTGGAGAGGGCCTGTTCATCAGGAACTGGAGAGACAGGACAAGGGGGAATGGCTTCAGACTGACAGAGGGCAAGTTTAGGCTGGATACATGGGAGAAATTTCTGTGTATGAGGAGTCCTTAGGAGCATTTTTGAAACTTAAGACAAGATGGATAAATGAGATTATACTAATGAAAATTGAATTACTTGTGCTTCACTTTAATCCTGAATCTGGTTATAGCAAAACTGGGGTGTTGGTGACCCTGGGGCCATGTTGTCCTCAGTGTTTCCCTGGCATTTCTTTCCCAAGCTGTGAAGTTTCACAGTTTTTGTAATTAATAACAGCAGTATCCATGGAGGGCAAACAGCCCTAAGTACACATATGGAAAAACAGGGGGAAAAAATATGGGAAAAAACCCCAGGAGTCATTGCAATTTAATGGGAACATGAGAAAAAATGTTTTACATGAGTCAAAAAGGCAAAGGGAGTATCAGAGATTGTTATGCACAAAACAGCAGAGTGATTGTGCCTCCCTGTAACCTCCTGGGGTGTCCGTCCCCTGCCTGCCCTGTGCTGCTCTGACATCCCATTGCCCAGAGGATCTCACTACCCATAAAAACAAGGCTAACAAGGATAATCTATCTGATCTGGATCATCTTTTCCGTGGCCAGAGTCTGCCCAGGTGATTTGGAGGGTGAAGGATGCAGGTCTGTGAAATGCAGCACGGGAGGGCACAACGATGCAGAAATTGGGGAACAAACAGAAATGAGGTGGCAACAGTTCAGCTCTAGGAAGATTTTTTTACGAAAGCATAACCAGACTGTGGCTTGCAACAAGCATTGCCACAGGAGGGTGGAGAGGTCAGAGTATGAATGGTTCCAGAAAAGATTAGACAAATTCTTGGAGGAAGGATTAATCCCCAAAGGTCCAGCTGTAGCCTTTGGCTCTGAAAGTCCATAAACAACAGAAAGGCAGCTGGGCAGGGACAGCACAGGGAGGCTTTTCCTTGGCTCTCCTGCTCCTGTGCTTTCTCCTCCTGAGCAGCTGCTGCTGCCCATTTCTCCAGCCAGAACATTCTGCTGTGTGACCTCTGGTCCTACCCAGGGGAGGTTTTATGGCTTGGGACCTCCCAGGTTTTGGTCATTTTTAGGTAAATAACAGAAGAGGTGGAATCTCTTCCCAGCCCTGGAAGTGCTTAAGGCCAGGTGGGATGGAGCTCTGAGCAACTTGGTCTAGTGGAAGATATCTCTGCCCATAGCAGGGGTTGGGTCTGGATGGTCTTTAAGATCTTTTCCAACCCAGGTCATTCTGGGATTCTGTGATTTCACAGGTCAGAGCAGAGAAATTAAGGAGTAAATTCACTCATGGGACAAAATTAATGCATTTAAGTTTAGGGGTTGCCCTTGGGAAATACTTTTTGATTGCCAGCAGTGCCAGTTTGTTCAGTCCTTTCTGCATTCTCTTTACCTTTCCTGAGCTCTGTGTCTCATTGGAATTCTGCTGGAATAACCAAAGGATTGGGGCTTCTCGGGCCAGGATTTATTTTCATAATAGTAATCTTCTCTCTGAGTATCTTCTCTCTGAAAGATTTCTTCTTTACACATTGCAGCCATCACTAACTCCTACACCTTTTCTTAATCACGACTGACTTCGTTACCTACCCTGTGGTCTGTCATGATTATGATTCCTTACAGGTTGGTGTTTTCAGGCTGGGCATGGAAAGTTATGGGTTGTTTTTCTGTCAAGCTGCTCTGAAAAACATCTGAGTCTCCTTTGTTCCCTTGGCGGGTTCTGCAGTGGGTTTGTCTCGTTCCTTACACTCCAGCATTAGGTGCCTCTGTTGTGTTTGTTCTAATGATTATTTACTCCGGTTCTGTGTGCTGGGCTCAGGCCAGGCTCTTCACAGGTGTGTCTTTTGTGCTCCTGGCCAGGTGACTGTGTCTACCTGATGAGAGACAGCCGCAGGACCCCCGACGGGCACCCGGTGCGGCAGTCGTACCGGCTGCTGTCCCACATCAACAGGGACAAGCTCGACATCTTCCGCATCGAGAAACTCTGGAAAAACGAGAAGTATGTGCAGGACATCCTTGGAGTTTGGTTCATCCCATGGGCCTACCACAGGGATTTCATGGAAGTCTCATCTTAAGAAGGCAGGAATGAGCACAGTCCAGGTGCAGAGGTTGGGGAATTCCCAACTGGAGCTTGTGCTCCACAGCTGCACAGTGGAAACATGTGAGGTTGGAGGTTTAAGCAAAGAATCAGAGATAGAAACCGATGGATTTCCCCAGTGTTGGAACAGACCGTGGGTACGCAGTGACAGCTGTGAGGGGGTCAGTGCTGTGCCCTGGCTGGTCACAGTCTGCTGTGCCCATGGAAACCACGCTGGGAGTGTTTGCCCTCGCTGCAGGCGGGCGGTGGAATACGGAACACTTGTGTGACTCTGCTGTTCATCACAGCCAAGTGCAAGAGAGGGGACTCAAAACAAAGCAGGGGGCATGAAGTGAGTTGTGTCACGATCTGATTTGTGTTTCTGTCCCCTTTGCACCCTCAGAGAGGAGCGCTTCGCCTTTGGCCACCACTATTTCCGTCCGCACGAAACGCATCATTCCCCGTCTCGGAAGTTCTACCACAACGAGCTGTTCCGGGTGCCCCTGTACGAAATCATCCCCTTGGAGGCCGTGGTGGGGACGTGCTGTGTGCTTGACCTGTACACCTACTGCAAAGGTGAGAATTGAACACATTCCTGAGCACGTGGGCTGTGGTGGTTTAACCCCTGCTGAAAGCTCGGCACCACCGAGCCACTCACTCCCCGTGGGATGGGGAAGGAACTGGAACAAGGTAAAACCCAGGGGTTGGGATTAAAACAGTTTCATGGTTGAAATAAATTAAAATACTAGAATTGTAATAATAAGGATAGCAGTAGTAGTAATGGAAAGGGAGGTTACAGAAAGAGAGAGAGGTGTCCGGTATCTGAAGGGGCTACAAGGAAGGTGGAGAGGGGCTCTTAATCATGAACTGAAGTGACAGGACAAGATGGCTTTAACCTGAAAAAGAGGAAATTTAGGTTGGATACACAGAGGAAATTGTTCCCTGTGAGGGTGGGGAGGCCCTGGCACAGGGTGCCCAGAGAAGCTGTGGATGCCCCTGGATTCCTGGCAGTGCCCAAGGCCAGGTTGGACAGGGTTTGGAGCAGCCTGGGATCATGGAAGGTGTCCCTGTCCATGGCAGGGGGTGGCATGAGATGAGCTTTAGGGTCCCTTCCGGCCCAAACCACTCCATGATCCTGTGAATAAACCCCAGGAAGCACAAGTGATGTCCAGTGCAGTCACTGCCCACCCCATGCCCAGCCTGTACCCAGTTGGGGGATCCCGGCCACGCCCCCACTGGGCCAGACACTCCGTGGTGTGGAATATCCTGTGGCCAGCTGGGGTCAGCTGTCCTGGCCCTGCTGGCAGAGCCAGGGACACTGAGGAGTCCTGGGCTGAGGGTGAGCACTGCTGGGTACCAACCAAACACTGGGGTGTGACCAACATCATCCTCACCCTGACCCCAGGCACAGCTGAGCCAGGTACTGGGACAAATTCCCTCTGTTCTGGAACCAAGGACATGCCCTGAGGCAGTTCCTGCTGTCCAAAGGCCGTGGGGGATGTTTGGATGTTTCAGAGCTGAGGACACGCCATGGCTCTGCCCTGGGACAGGGATTCCTGTTTGAAGAGGGACAGCACTGGGCAGGGAAGAGAAAGTTATGTCAGTTGATAATTGTGTCTGTGAAAGCTTGGGAGCTGTTTGATCAGAGTGTGCAGGTTCTCCCCTCTGAGTGACCCAGCAGTGTCACTGCTGGGGTTCTGAACGAGAGAGCAAACTGGGACACTGTGACAGCCCCTGCCTCGCTCACACTGGGATAAACCCACGTTTCCCCCTCAGTCCGTGACTGTTTTTTCCTGTGTGCCTTGATTTGATCCCAGGGAGGCCGAAGGGTGTGAAGGAGCAGGATGTTTACATCTGTGATTACCGCCTGGATAAATCAGCTCACCTCTTCTACAAGATCCACCGGAACCGCTACCCCGTGTGCACCAAGCCCTACGCCTTCGACCACTTCCCCAAGAAACTCACGCCCAAGAGGGATTTCTCAGTAAGTGGGATTGTTCTCAGCTTCCTTCCCTGCTTTTAGGAGACTGGGTGGAGTTTTGGAAAGCCCCTGACTGTTGATGGATGAAGCTTGGTCAGCCAGAGGGAGCTGATCCTTTAGGTGGGGGTTGGGCTCTGCTGGCAGGGAACAGGGACAGGAGGAGAGGGAACGGCCTCAGGCTGGGCCAGGAGAGGCTCAGGGTGGACAGCAGCAGGAATTTCCTTATGGAAAGGGTGCTCAGGCCTTGGCAGGGGCTGCCCAGGGAGGTTTGGAGTGCCCATCCCTGGAGGTGTCCAAGGAAGGGCTGGAGGTGGTACTCAGAGCTCTGGGCTGGGGACAGGGTGGGCATTGGGCACAGGGTGGACTCGATGGGCTGGGAGGACTTTTCCAACCTAAATCATTCCATGATTCTGTGAGTATGCACAGCTGGGGGGAAGCCGGCTTGAAAGCAAGCTTGGAAAGTAAAAATGGGTGTAAGAGAAGCTGCAGTTGAGAGGCAAAGAGGTGCTGAAGGGATGGTGGTGGTGAGCTCAGAGCAGGTCACAGAGCAGCACAGAGGTGGCAGATGTGCAAACCTTCTGCAAGCAGCAAGCTCTGTTCTTCCTGCAGCAGAGGTTTTTGTAGTGGCTTTGAAGAAGGTTCCAGACTCGTGCTGTGCAGAGAGCAAAGATGATTTTTATCATGGTGGTCTGTGGCTTAAAATTTATTTAGAAGATGTGGAGAATCAGACAAGTCTGGCTCTAATTTATCTTATTACCTGGTTGTGCCTCCTCCTGTGAGGTCTGATGTGTGAGGTACACCAGCATTTCCAGAGTGTCCTGCATTGGTACTTCCAGGGTATTTGACAGACCAGCACTTCCTTCCACTGTGAATTTGATTTGGTATTAACCATAATCTTCATTGTTATTGCAGCCTCATTATGTGCCAGACAACTACAAGAGAAACGGAGGCAGGTGAGTCTCCCCCCCCAGATTGTTGAGAGGAGATGAAATAATTCTGTTTGTTTATTGTGCCCACTCTCCTCCTGCCCCTTTCCCTTGGGTGCCATGGGAATAAGAAGTTTAAACTATTTAAAGCTCTCTAAACTTTCAGAGAGATAAAAGGGAACAAGTGATAAGGGATAGGCAGCCTTAATATAATGCACATCAGGAAAAGAAAGGAGCCATTTGAAAGTCAGGAAAAAGCAGCTGAGTGAGGAGATGCCCAAAACAGGAGCCTCCAACCTTGTCAGATGGAGGAACCCAGGTCCTGGACCCACTGCCTGTGTCTGTGGGGCAATCAGAGCCCAGGTCTGGTAGAAGAACATCCATCAAGGGCTGTGACTGTTGCAGAAAAGCCCCACTGAGGGCTGGCCAAACTGCTTTTGGAGATAAAATCTTTTGCAACTGAAAATAAAAAGCCGTTTGTTTTTCAAAGCTGCGTTTGTTGCGGTGCAGATAAAGTTACAGCACTTGGAGGGTGTGAGTGCAGGGATTGAGGGAGGAAATTGAGCTCCAGAGTGGCCCTGCCCATGGATGAGTCCTGGACTCACTGGGAATTGTCCTTTCAGGTGAGTGGCTGACAAACTGCTGCTTAAACCCCTCTTCTCCTGCCAGGTCATCCTGGAAATCCGATCGCTCGAAACCACAGATCAAAGACTTAAACCAAGAGGAAGATTCCCTGCCCCTCATGGAGGAGGTGCTGGGGGCCCCAGAGCAGGCTCCGGGGGAGCTGCCCAGCCCCGAGGAGCCCGACAAGGAGCCCGTGCCCAGCGAGAGCTGCGAGAGCGAGAAAAAGGGGGACGAGAACCCCTCGGACACGAGGCCGCTCTGCAGCCCCGAGGAGCGGCGGCACCTCCAGAGGGAGAGGCTGAACCAGATCCTGCTCAACCTCCTAGAGAAAATCCCAGGGAAAAACGGTGAGATTTCAGGCTCTGGTTACACAGCCCCAGGTCTCCTGCAGGTCTGGGGTCACTTTGCTGAGCTGTGTTGATAAAATGAATGTTTTTGTCTGAAATTGCTGCTAGAAGCATTAGGAAAGTCAGTTTTCCTTGGAGCCATGTTTTCCTTTGCAACAGAAATCCATTAAATCCAAGTGAAATTTCTTACAACTTTGACACTGTGTTTTGTATAGTATTTTTAATAACCACAGAAACTTTCTGTGGATGAATTCCTCCCAATCATTCCCTGTCTGCAACTGAGAAACTTAACAGGCCAGGAAAGACTGAAGAGAACTTGGAAAGTCTCTTTTGACCTTTAATGAGCTTTCCTTGGGTTCTGAGTACCTGCTGTAGGGTGTTGGCTGAGCTGTGGGATAAGGGGGCAGGGGTTCCACTGGTGAAGTGTGTCCCTGCTTTTAATTTAAAGCCCAGGATGAGCCCTGTCCCATCTCTTCCAAATTCTGGCAATGCCAGACAGTCACGGACTGATGCAAAGTTTGGGTTGGGAGGATCTTTGGAGGTTGTCTGCTCCAGCCATGGCTCAGGGCTTGGGTCACTCAGCACCTTGTCCAGGGATGTTTTGGATATCACCGTGGAGGGAAACATCCTTGAAAGAACGGGGAATAAGGAAACAGGAACTTTGTGTTCAAGGAACGACGGGACGTGGCCCTCAGTGCTCTGCTCTGGGTGCCCAGGTGGGGATCGATCCCGGGTTGCACTCGATGATCCTGGAGGTCTTTTCCAGCCCCAGTGATTCTGTAATGACTGAAATCCCCTTTTGCACCTGTGCTCTGTTGCAGCCATCGATGTCACCTACCTGCTGGAGGAGGGGTCGGGACGGAAGCTGCGGCGCCGCACTCTGACCATCCCCGAGAGCAGCTTCAGGAAGTGACACGGGAGGGGCAGCCGAGCTCTGGGGTCTGTCACTGGGGCTGGGGGCCAGAGCCCAGCCCGGGGAAGGAGGGGGCAGCAGCAAACTGACAACAAAACTACAAAACAGTAGCACCTGGGGGGCCGGGCCGGCGCGGCGCCCACCCTGCTCTGCAGTGCTCTTGGTGTGTGTGTTGGTGGGCGTGCCTTGTATTGATGTTAGGTACTGAGGAAACCTCGTGGTTATTGTCCAGGATGGTCAAATTTAATTTATTTTTGCTTGATATTCCCACTCAGAGGAAAAAAAAAAAAAAAAAAAAAAAATGGGGAGGGCAGAGGAAAAGGACTGAGTTACTCTGAGGAGGATGTTCCCCGTGGTCACTGATAACCTGGGATTGTACCAGCTGCTGTCGGCACCGCCGTGACCCACGCCAGGGAAGGGAATCCAGAGGGGAGAGGAAAGGCCCAGTGGCTTAAAAGGAAAGGCTGCCCTAAAGCTGTGGCCTCTGATTTGCACAAGTTCCAAGAAGAGAGAAACGTCCCCGGACGAGCGCCAGGTTCGCTGTGGGACGGCCCGTGCACGTGTCCCTGTGGTCTGTGCCAAGGAGAAGCTTCCAGAGGCCCTTGGAGCGGGGCAGGAGCGCTGGGATGAGGCACTTGCTGTGCGGGGGGAGGGGGTGGGGTGTGAGTTTTTTCACTTTTTTTCTGCAGAGAAATTTTATAAAAGCGAAGTCAGCTCCTGACGCCACCATTGCTGTTGGTTTTTTTGATAAGCTGTGGTTCTCGTGTGTCTCGTGTGTTGTGCAAATAAAAATCTGTTAAAAGAAAAAGAAAAAAGAAAAAAAAAACAACAACAAAAGAAAAACCACCCAAAAAAAAAAAAAAAAAACAACAACAAAAACCCCAAGGACCCTTTCACTCCGTGCCCGTCAGGCAGTATCCGAGCGAGTGTTTGTCGTGAGCTGTAGAATTTATCAACTGCTAACACTACCCTCGTGTGCTGGTGGACAGCTGAACGTCCGGGCAGCGGCTCCCGCTGGCCCCTCCCACATCGCGATTGTCCCGACAGCCCGGAGCCCCCGGGACGGGCCCGGGGCCGGGGCCGGGCGGCCCCCGCTGCCCCTGGACGGTGGCTTTGCTTTCCTGTCTCAGACGTACACATGCATATCCAGTCCTGTTTTAGGTGTTCTTATAAGAAATCCAGTTTTTAATGTGCCAAGTTGTATATATCTGCTGCGTGGATGTAAAGCAATACCGTAGTTACATGTTCCTTTTTATGGACCAAGCTCGTCCTAATGTACATTCTTGTTATTATTATAATTATTTTACTCTTAGTGGAACATGACTCATTCCATTAACTTTTTCTGTGTTGATTTAAAAAGAGAAAACAAAACAAGAAAAAAAAAAAACAAAACAAAAAAAAAAGAAAGGAAAAAAACCCTTTGAGAAAAAAAAATATTTTATTAAAAAAAAAAAAGAAATAAGAAAATAGTTTGGAATATTTTCTTACTGTAGAGAAGCACTGTACAGTACCAGGAACCCTGAGTATAAAATACTCGTGCGTGTAGTAGGAATATCGCATGTCCAAACCCTCGAGTTGTCTCATTTAGTTTCAAACAGAAATCATTGTCTCAAATGGTGTTAAACACTAAAAAGTTTTTAAAAAAAAAAAAATAAAGTGCGTACAGAAGCGAGACACTAGCTCTGTCATTTTATCTTTCTTTTGTTGAAAGACTAAACAAAATGTTTTTTAGACAATCAAATGTTAGGTAAGTGCAAAGAATTGTTTTTTCTTACTGGTGTAGAAATTAATGACTTTTTTTATTTTTTGGTTATTTTATAATACTGAGCAGACCCGTGTGTCCCCAGGATCGCCGCCGGAGCCAGGAAGCACTACGTTACTGCAAATAGAGCTGAACCTTAGTCTGCATGGGTGTAGGCTGTGTGATTGCTGAAAATAAATGCTGCTAATATATTTCCTTTTTACAAAGCATATCTAAATAGATCATTGTTTTGATGTTAATCTTTGTAAATTATGTATTACCAATTTTAACATTGGATGTAATTGCATAAAAAGCCTGCATCTCAATCCTGAGAGTCTAGTATTAAATGGAAAATCTTTTCCTACGGCTGGCTCGGGGGGTTTTCTTTGCTGAACTGGGTGGGAGTGTGGATCTGCCAGAGGGCAGGAAGAGGGATCTGGGCAGGCTGGATCCATGGGATTGGTGGGCCAAAGCCAGCGGGGTGAGGGCCAACAAGTGCTGGGTGCTGCCCTTGGGTCACAGCAGCCCCATGGAACTCTCCAGGCTTGGGGAAAAGTGGCTGAAAAGCTGGGAAAGGCCGTGGGGGTGCTGGTGACAGCAGCTGGACATGAGCCCAGGTGGGCAAGAGGCCGATGGCACCTGGCCTGGACCAGTCCCAGTGTGGCCACTGGACCAGGGCAGTGACCATCCCCTTTGCTGGCTCTGCTGAGGGACCTCAAATTCGGGGGTCAGTTTTGGGCCCTTTATGACAAGAAAGAGACTGAGGGGCTGGAGCGTGTCCAGAGAAAGGAACAGAGCTGGGAAGGGGCTGGAGAATTCCTGAGGGAGCTGGGAAGGGGCTGGAGAATTCCTGAGGGAGCTGGAAAGGGGCTCAGCCTGGAGCAAAGGAGGCTCAGGGGGACCTTGTGGCTCTGCACAAGTCCCTGACAGGAGGGGGCAGCCGGGGGGGGTCGGGCTCTGCTCCCAGGGAACAGGGACAGGAGAGAGGGAACGGCCTCAGGCTGGGCCAGGGGAGGCTCAGGGTGGACAGCAGCAGGAATTTCCTCACGGAAAGGGTGCTCAGGCCTTGGCAGGGGTTGCCCAGGGAGGTTTGGAGTGCCCATCCCTGGAGGTGCCTAAGGAAGGGCTGGAGGTGGCACTCAGAGCTCTGGGCTGGGGACAGGGTGGGCATCGGGCACAGGCTCCGGCTGCTGCGCTCCTGAGGGGCTGTCCCGGCTGCCAAGCACACCCAGCTGGGCTGGGAACACGGGAACACCCAGCTGGGATGGGAACACCCAGCTGCCACACCTTCAGCGGTGTTTCAGAGGATCCCGTGTGACTCCAGGGGCTCTGCAGTGGCGCAGATGTGTCCGGAGGGCCGGGGCTCAGTCACCGCGTGGTGTCCGAGGGGCTGTGGCCACGGTTGTGTGGGAGACAAAGCGGGACAGGAACCATTAAATGCACAGATTGGGTGCCTGTTCCAGGCTATAAACCCCAGGGATATAAACCCCTGGAGTGCCTGGAGCCCTGCTGTCCTGCACAGGTGGCAGGCTGGGGACTGTCACCCCCGGGAGTGTCCCCCCAGGCCAGGGCACAGCGAGACCGGGGTCCCTCAGGAACGAAACAGCTTCTCCACAGCAGCCCTTCTGTGGACCCGGATTTTTCTGTTTCCCTTTCCCTGTCCGACTCCCTCTGATCATGAAAATGCCAGGCTTGACCCCTACACTCCTTTTAAACCCAAGGCCCCAGGCCAAGGCTTGGAGGGCTGTTTATTTAAAAAAAAAAAAAAAAAAAATGGAAGAGCCACCCGGCTTTGTCCCCTCCTGGCGTGACCCCATTTCAAAGTCCAGAAGCAGCTGCGGAATTCAATCAAACCTCCTTAAGGCGAGCCAAGTCACATTCCAATTAGGATATAACGTCACTCGTCTGGGAATACAAATTCCAGAGAGAGAAGTGAAAATGAGAACAGAGTGAAAGGAGAGCAGCTTTACCCAGGCAGCAGAGCCCGGCCCGGGGGCTGACACAGCGGCTTTTTGCCACCGAAACGGGAAGTCAGCCGGGTGAAACGTGGCCCTTGGCCATGGGAGGGAGCAGAGGCTCAGACCCGCCTCGGGGCACAGGCTGCTGCTGCTGCCGTGTGGCCGCTCCCCAGTACGGCCACATCTGTCTTTTACTGGGGGGCCCAGCATGAATTGTAAACTCTGGGATGAAATCACAAGCAATGACAAAAACCTGGAAAAACCTGGAGGCATTTAGCCCCTCCTGCCATCCTCTGCGCCATGAAAAGTTTAGTTGAAGCGATATAAATAACTAAACCGGTGACCTGGGGCGTTCCCAGCGCTGTGGGGCCGGTCCCCGGCAGCTCCTCCAGGGATATTCCTGGCTCTGGGAGGCTGCAGCCGCCTGTCCCACGCTGTGGAGGAGCCTGGGCACCTTCTGCTGGGGCGTGAGGCCTCCCTGCTCTCCCTGGCCGGCAGCCTGGATGCCGAGAACCAGCACAGCCCCAGCCCGCGCCGGCTGCTCCCACCGGAGCGTTTCCTCGCCCCAGCCCCAGCGCGGGCCACCCGCGTCGGGCCGGGCCAGTGGCCACTCCCAGCCCTCCCAACCCCACTGCTCCATTCACACACGCGGACACATGAGTCACAACCTTTATTTCCAGCCTTTTCCCCGTGGAACAAGCTCATTCCTGTGGTTACAACTATTTACAGAGTGCTGGGACTGCGCATCGGTGGCGGGGGCCGGCCTGGGCCACCGGCCCCGGGGCAGAGCAGGGCACGTGGAGGTGGCGGCGGTGGTGGGACACGACGGCACGGAGACGACACAGGGGACTGTGAGGGCCAGGCAGAGAAAGGAGCCGTCCCTGCCCTGGCACAGGTGCGGGCAGCAGCTGAGGAACCGAGAGCCAGAGCAGGTCCCGAAGAGGAGCCGCGGCTCCGCGGCAGCGGGGCCGGGGGACACGGTGGCAGGCGGGGACGTCATGCGAAGGAGCAGCAGTGACAGGCACAGGACACGGTCCCCCGGCAGCTGCCAGCCCCGGAGGTGGCGAAGCTCTGGAGGTGGCAAAGCCGTGGCAGGAGATGTCCCCTCCCGGAGCTGGCACCCGCTCCGGCGGGCGAGCGCAGCTGCTTCCTCAGGTCCCTTCCGCCTCCTCACAAAATCAGGGACGTGTAACCAACAGGAACAAGGCCGGTGCTGTTTCCATGGCAGCAGCGGATCCAGTCTTCATCCACAGTGGAGAGAAGCTCCAGGATGTCCCCTTTTTGGAAGCTCAGGTGCCCGTCAGCGGTGCCCGTGTGGTCGCACAGCGCCCGAACTGCCCTGCACCACAAATGTCATCGGGGACTCGCCTCCCCGGGGACCCCGAGGACCCCCAGAGGCTCCCACAGCACCCGGGGGGAGGGAATTGGGTGGAACCAGGGACCTCCTTCTCAGGCAGAGGTGGCACCTGAGGAGGGATCTGTGCAAGGAGCCACCTGACAGAGCTGTCCTGCCCAGCAGGCCCTGGGAGTGGGAGCAGGGCAGGAGGTGTGGGGACATCAGAGATGGAGCAGAGGCTGTGGGGATATTGGGGTCAGGGCCAGCAAGGATGGGGAAGAGGGAAGCAGCCAAACACCATTTGGGGTGGCCACATGCCCACCCAGCTCACTTGGGCAGAGCTGTTCTGACCTGCCACAGCCAGGTCAGAGCTGCCACATGCTTGCCCCAAACGAGCTGCCATGAATCCAGAAAGCACACGAGAAAATGCTAAAAATTGTCCCCAGAGTGTCTGGGAAAAACAACTGATTGCAGGTGGGCAGAGACTCAGGTTCCCCCAAAGCCAGGCAGGAGGAGGGGATCCTCGGGGGTGCAGTCATGGCACAAGTGGGCAGCGGTGCCTTTCCCTAGGGAGACGTGTGGCACCCCCAGGCCGTGTCTGAGAGCAGCCCTGGCTTTCCTCCACCAGCTCCCACCCTGACCACTCCCGTGCCCTGCCTCACCTGTGGGCCTGGGGCAGGGCGGGCGTGCTCCTGTCCGGCTGCTCCGGAGCGCGGGTCCTGTCGGCTGCCAGGCCCTTCACCACCCCGGCCAGGACGCGTGGACTGGGGGACAGCCAGCGGGATGGTCTCCTGCCACAAAGCAAAGGGAGCCACAAGCTCACCTGGGAGCTTTTCCCTCTGTTTATCTCAGACCGTTCTGGTGATCTGGGAGCAGACAGGGAGCCATCGAGCACCACTGAGCCTCCCCACGAGCTCCTGCTACTCCACAGGACTGAACAACACGATGGCAGCAGAACTTGGGACATGCACTGATCCCAGGAACACAGATCTGGGCCAGGGGCAGTACAAGACCCCCACGAGGCCACCGTGGTGAGCCCGGCACAGAAACCCTTCCTCAGAGCACGCCAATTCCCCCCTCTGCCTGCCCAAGCTGGGTCTTACCTGGACCTGGCCAAGATGGTGTCAGGACTGGGGGGGAAGCTCCTGGATGAGGGGTTGGTGGCTCCAAAGAGCCGGCCCAGCCAGCTGCCCCTGTCAGGACTGGGAGGATCACCCCTCTCTGGGCCGGAAGGTGCTGCTTGGTTCCTGTTGGCAGGAGGCTCCGGGGAAGCAGCCAGGAGATTCTTTCCAGCAGTGGGATCATCCAGCTTGGTGAGTGCTCCAGTTCCAGTGGGCAAGAAGAGGTCTTCAGGGGAAGAGGTCCCTGAGGTGTCAGTGCTGCTGCTGGGCTTTGGGCTGGAGTGTTCAGGGACAGCTTTGGTCTGAAGGAGCTGCAGTTCCGTGCCTCTCGGCTCACTCGTGGAAGTTTGGGATTGCACAGCCTGGCCCGGGCTGGGATCCCCCGCAGCCGCCCGCAGCTTCGTCCACCAGACCAAGGGGAACTTCTCCTTGCTAGGAGCAGTGTAAATCCTGGAGCTCTGGCTCAGCTGGCCCCACCAGCCACTGAGGCCAGCCCCAGTGCCCCCAGTGCCCTCCTCGGGCCTGTGACTCTCCGGGGGGGTGCCAGATCCCAGCAAGGTGCGGCTGAGCTGGTCGCCCCAGCGCAGCACGTGCTGGAAGGTTTGGTGCAGGGCAGCGCCCACTGGGGGGGTAGGGACCAGCCCACCCATGGTCGTTTGGGACCGGGCCCTTGTGCTGCCCCCTGTGCCCCCCACCCTGCCCAGAGCATCGGGGGGGGTCTCATCCTCCGGGCTGTCCCCGGCAGCGCCGCTCCGGCCCTCCAGAGACGCAGCCCCCCGCACGGGGTGACGGCCGGGAGACAGCGGTGACTCCAACCGGCGGGACAAGGGCCGGACATCCACGGAGAGGTGGTGGTGTTCAAAGAGCAAGTCCAGGTGGAAAGTCAGCACCGAGAGAGGTTGGATGAGCAGCAGCAGTTCGTCAGCAAGGTGGGGAAGAGGGCCTTGGCTCAGGGCAAAGAAGGCCGTGGGTGAGTAAAGCACGGAGATCACACCTGAGGGGACAGGGACAGGTGAGGCAGGTGCAGAATGCCCTGTCCTTGCCACATCCGTGCCAAGAGCCAGCCAGGCTGTCCAAGCCAGTCAGACCACCCTCTGTGCTGAAGATGCACCATGGAAAATGATGCCCTGATCCGCTACGGAAACTCCAGCCAAGCATGGATGGGCCCCAACCCCAGTGTGGGATTATGAGCCAGGTGTGAGAGGGCTTGGGCAGGGAGCTCCTGGGCACTGTGTCCTTACCTGGGCTCTTCTGCAGGTGAGATATCCACAACTCCAGCTGTTTAATACTAAACAAGACAAAGGGAGCCCAAATTAGAGCCCTTGGGACAGTTCCAGCCTGCCACAGCAGCGGGGCCAGCAGGGTCAACACTCACTTCAAAAGGCCGAGGATGAAGGCGTGGAACTTCTGCCTGGTGCTGCTGAGGGGGGCCAGCCCGGCCACGTGCCAGCACAGGGAGTGCAGGGAGCGGGTGTTGGGGCCTGTGGGGTGCAGAGCACAGACAGTCACTGCCCAGGGCACACATTGCCCAGCCCGGGCTGCAACGGGACTCCAGGCACCTCCAGATGCCCCCATCCTCACCCTCACCTGTCTTCACGGAGGCTTCCACCACGCTCCAGGGGGAATTTTTCCTCTGGCCTGTGATAACATCCTTCTGGAACGGCTTCAGCCCGTCCTCCACCAAGGCGTAGAGCGCAGGGCAGAGGGTGTGCAGCAGCAGGTACCCCACGTCGGGGTTGAGCCGGCTGTCCCCCAGCTGGGCCTGGGAGAGGCACAAGGAGAGGGGAGGGAGGGGAAGAGCAGCACCTGCCCCTGATCCCGCTGGGAGGGATGGGGAATCCCACCCCTGGGACTCCCAAACCCCCTCCTGTGCAGCCCAGCCCAGCCCAGCCCAGCCCAGCCCAGCCCAGCCCAGCCCTCACCTTCTGCACCAGGTTCCGTGCGGTGCTGAAGTGGGCGATCACCTTGTCCACGGCGGAGCTGACGGCGACCAGCAGCGCTGGGGGCGGAGGGAGAGAACGAGAGAAGGGTCAGCACGGAGGGACCCACGGGCACCGAGCAGCCCCGGACACCGCCACCGGACCCTGCAGCGCCCACGGTGACCAAGCCGGGCCGGGGGACCCTCGGGGGAGCTGCGGGGGCGGCCGCACCCGCGTTCTCCGGCTCGACCGGACCACCTGCCGGGGCCGGGCAGGACCGGGCCCGGTGCAGGCAGCGCTGCCTGTCCCTGCCTGCACTGTCCCTACTTGCCCTTCCCCTCCCTGTCCCTTCCTGCCCTTCCCCTCCCCGTCCCTTCCTGCCCTTCCCCTGCCCTCCGCTCTTCCTGCCCCAGCCCAGCGCTGCGGGTACCCAGGACACCGACCCGCCCCAGGACGAGCCCCTCGCACCCTCCCGACCCTGGGGGTCCCGTTCCCCCCCCCTCCCCTCCCGCCCCATTCTGTCTCACTCCCTCGTCCCCCGCCCCGCGGGGGCTCCGGGGAGGACCTGCCCCAACCTTTCGTTTGCTCCCCATGGACCCCCTCCGCTCTCCCCCCGCCGGGCCGGGCGGCTCCAGCGGCGGCTCCAGCGGCGGCTCCAGCGGCGGCTCCAGGGGCGAGCGGCTCGGGCCTGGCTGGAGAGAGCGGGGCAGCGGGGTCAGGCGGGGCGGCGGCGGGAGCGCTGCCCGGGGCCGGCGGAGGAGCGGGGCCGGCGGCGGGGCCCGGGTCGCGCCGGCTCATGGAGCCGGGGGCGGCGGCGGGGCGAAGGGCGGCGGGGCCGGGCCGGGCGGCGGGGCCGGGCCCGCGGCGGAGGAAGCGCGCTGGGAGCCGCGGGGCGGAGCGGGACAGCCCCGGCAGCTCCCGGGCCGCGCGTCCCTCCGGGCGCGGCGGCGATGCGGGGGAACCCCCGCGCGGAGGGAGCGGCGGCTCTGACCGTGCCCGGCCCGGAGCGCCCCGGGATCGCTCCCACCGCCCGGAGACGCGCACCCGGCCCCGCAGCCCCCCCGGCAGACTCACCCGGCCCCCCCCGGAGGGACCCAGACTCACCCCCCGTGCAGGTCTCGTCTCCTCTCTGGGCCGCCCGTGGCACCGCGGGGTTCCCGCTGGGACCCCCGAGCCTCCGGACCAGGGCAGTGCCCAGCCCCTTTTCCCCTGGGGGCAGCCCCCCTTTCTCCACATCCCTCGGCTGCCCCTCCGCGATGGGCTGCAGGCTCGGCCGGGGTCTCCTTCTCAGCTGGTGGCCGTCACTGGGTGCCAGCACCTGTCCCCCCAGGGGCGCAGGGGGCCCCCAGCCCGCGCCCGTCCCCGGGGGCACGGGAGGGTGCTGGGCCGGCTCTGCCCGCTGGCCCTTGGGCTGCCTGGCGGCACTGCGGGACCGCAGCTCCTTGAACGTCGTCACCTCTCTCTGTCTGGAGCCGGGAAGCCTGGCTGGCCCGTCCTGCTCGGGCTGGGGCTGAGGCTGGGCTGGTTCATGGCTTGCGGTGCCAGAGAGGAGCTCGCTGGTGGGGGGCAGCTCCGTGTCAGGCGAGAACACGATCAGCCAGTCGCTGCGGTCAGCCTTGGCCTGGGCAAGTGTGGGCCCAGCCACGTTTCTCTTCCTCCTCTGGGCCAGCTCGTGGAAGGAGGTGATGGTCTTCGTGCCCGTGTCTCTGCAGAGCTCACCCGGGCCGGCCTTGGGCTCTGCCGGCCGCACTGGCCCGAGCGGCTGCTCCACTCTGTGCGCGTTGAGGACCTGCAGCCGTCGCCGGGGACGAGGGGGCACAGGCGGGGGGAGGCCACCAGGCCGGGGCCGCGGCTCCGGAGCGCTGCTCGGGATCCCGGGGTCCCGCCGTTCCGGCACAGGCGGTGCTGGAGGAGCAGCATCGGGCTCGGGGAGGGGGTTGCAGTTAGGGTCTAGGTCAGTGCAGATGCTGGTGGTGTCCTGTGCTGCTGTGCTGGGAGAGAGCTCATCGCAGTGGGAGTCGAGAGAGTTATTGCTGCAGAGGCTGTCTGGGCTCTTGCTGGCCACGGCGGTGGCTCTCCGGAGCACCGGGGAGTTGTGGTTGGCATCTCTCCCATCACACGTCCTGTCCTGGTCAGCCAGAGCCTCGCCATCCCGGGCGTTTTCTATGGGAATGACGTCCAGCTGCCCGTCAGGGGACTGGGACTCTTCTCTGGCAAACCCCTTGCAGTACACCGAGACCGGGGAGTCATCCAAGCTGAAATCCGAGCAGCTACTGACAGAGGAGGAGGAGGAGGAGGAGGAAGAAGAAGCCAGATCACAAGGGGGATCACAAGGGGAAGCCGCCTCCTCCTCGTCTCCGCTGTGCAGGCAGGGGAAATCCTCTTGCACTGCCTGGTTCTGGAGCCCGAGCGTCTCCGGCTCTGGAGCGTGGGACTCGCAACACCGGCACTTCACGGAGGGACTGTTGGAGTTGGCATCCACTGGCTCACGGTTCTCCGGGCATTGGGTGCAGCCGGTCTGGTCTCCCCCACCGGTGGAACCATCTGTGTCCTGGAGCTCGGGGTGCCGGGAGAGGTGCAGCCCCAGGGAGATGTGCTGCAGGTGGATGTGGTTGAGGTTGCACAGGAGGCCTTTCTTTGGAGCCAGCATGGCGCTGCCTCACTGGGAGTGCCGGGGCACCCGGGAAAGCCCAGCAGCTCCTCTCTTCAGACCATCCAGCTCCCTGCAAGCACCAAACGCCCTCCTGGTCAGGGGAGAACACGGCGGCACAAACCCGGAGAGAGAGGCACAGCTGGGGGAAGAGGGATGGCAGTGACCTTGCGGCAGGGCCCGGCACGAGGGTCTGGGGATCAGAGATGGGGATGTGCCCTGAGAGAGGGGCTGACTGAGACAGGGGCTGCCTCACAGCATCCTGCCAGACTTGGGGCTCTGTGGCCGGGCAGGGACTGCAGCCAGCCGCTCGCTGGTCCCTGGAGCACGGCCGGGGAATGATCCCAGGAAGCTCGGCTGCTCCGGGGCTGGATTCCCTCCGGAGGGTCGGGAGCATCTCGGGGATGCCGTCAAGGAGAAAACGCCCTTGGAGCCTCGTCGAGGAGGCGGGGGGCTGTCCTGGCCGGGGGCGGTGGCACCGCGGGCGCTCAGGGACCGGGGCTTCCGGCCATGGGAACCGCTGCAGAACCGCTGCCGCACCACCAGACCCGGCCTTACCGGGGGTGGAACCCCGGCCTCAGGCACCTGCTAGAGGCCCCGGGCAGAGAACGGGCAGCGGAGACCGCGGGAGGGAGGCTCCGAGCATCCGCCAGCCCCGAGCATCCGCAAGCTCCGAGCATCCGCAAGCTCCGAGCCTCCCCCGGCCCCGAGCATCCCCGGCCCCAGGGCGAGGACCGGCGGCCAGGCAGCAGAAACGATCCTCCTGGGCGCGGCCCTACCCATCCCCCTCCAGCCCCCGCCCGGCTCCATCCCCGTCCCCGTCCCCGCTCACCTCGGCGCTGCGGCGGCGAATGCGGCTGCGGGAGGGAGGGAGGAGCCGCGGCCCCGCCACCGCCCGCCGGGAGCCGCCCGGTCCCGCCCCGCCGGCGGGGGCGGTGCTCCGGGCATCCCCCCACCCTGGAAAGCACGGGCGGTGCCGGCGTCCCCCTCCCCGCCGTCCAGCCCTGTCCCCAGCCAACACCAGGCAGTGACGCACCTACAGGAACTTATATTTATTGACACACGGCCGCGGGGAGATCGCTGAACCCCCCCGGGCCATCCCATCGCACCCTCTACAACCCGGCCCCGGCCCCTCCCAGAGCAGGGAGCAGCTCCGGCCAGTGGGTGACTAAGCCCAGTCCTCTTAGCCAAGGGCACGCAGCCCCTTGCCAGGCCCCTCCATCACTTCTGGCGCTTGTAGATCTTCCGTGCGAGGTCCAGGAAGATGTCCTGGGGCAGGCGCTGGGCGTGCTTCCCAATCAGCTCCTGCAGCCGCAGGTAGCTGCTCTCCTCGTACTCCCGGAAAGCCGCCTCCATGCCCAGGGCATTGTAGAGCTCCTTCACCTTTGCCACCTTCTCGGGCTCCTTAGAGCCGTAGTTCTCCTGAGAAAACCCTGGAGTGAGTCAGGTCCCATCGCAGCCCACGGTGCTGCTGCAGCTGCTCCGTCAGGACGGGGCAGGAGCTTTGTTCTCTGTTTGTCCTCCTGTAGTGCTCACTCCCCTCCTACCAGCCAGGTAACAGCCCCACACCTGCACTCCAGGTGTACATTCCGGCACTACGTCCCCTCTCCCAGGCGTGTGATCCTGGCCTTTACCTCCAGGATCTGCCTCTGCTCCGGCGTGGCCCGGCGCAGACACTCCACCACCAGCCAGCTGCACTTGTTGTCCTGGATGTCGGTGCCAACCTTCCCTGTCACTGCTGGGTCCCCGTAGCAGTCCAGGTAATCGTCCTGTGTGACAACAGAAACACCTGAGTGCCACACGCAGCACCTGGCACACACTGAGGGGCGCGGAGCCACCTCCTACCTGGATCTGAAAGAACTCTCCCATCTCCAGCAGGATGGCTTTGGCGTTCTCGTGCTCCTCTTTCCCGTTAATACCCGTCTGAGGGGAGGGAAGGAAGAACAGGGATAAAGCCTCCCAGCACCTGCCCTCCTGGACAGCCTCACACGAGGGTGAGGCCCCTCCTGAGCTGCTCCCACCAAACTCACCATGTACATGGCCGCAGCCACAGGCAAATAGAAGGAGTAAAACGCTGTCTTGTACTTCACAATCGCCTTGTACCTGTGGCAGAGGAACCAGGCTCAGCCCCTCTCCCACCCCCTGCGCATCAGGGACAGAGGGGACCAGCGGCAGCTCCCCCCAGACCAGCCCCAGGCTCAGTTTTAGGGCACAGCTCTGCCCCTTGGCCTCCGTACCGCTGCTCGCTGAACCGGCTCAGATCCACCTGGGAAATGGGAGCAGTCATAAGGTCTAGTGCCTGCCCCAGCTCAGTCTGGTAGCCTGTCTGGAGAGGAAAGAAAGGATTTGAGGCCTCATTGCGGCCTTCCAGCACTTAAGGAGCTTATAAAAAAGAAGGAGGAGGATCTTTTGCATGGGCAGAAGGAACAAGACAAAGGGTGATGGTTTTACACTGAAAGAGGAGAGATTTAGATGAGATATGAGAAGGAAATTCCTCCCTGGGAGGGTGGGGAGGCCCTGGCACAGGGTGCCCAGAGCAGCTGTAGCTGTCCCGAATCCCTGGAAGTGTCCAAGGCCAGGTTGGACGGGGCAACAGTGGAAGGTGTCCCTGCCATGGCAGGGGAGTGGAACAAGATGATCTTTAACATCCCTTCCAACCCAAACCAGTCTGTGATTCCGTGATTTATTCACACAAGTCTCCAGGAAAGTCCCAACATCACAGTGCAGACACCAAGCCCTGTGCCAAGCCCTGCTTCTGTTCCTCTTTGCGTCCGAAGGAAGGGTGCGTCCAGCGGGATATCCAGGAATTTAAGGAACACTCCAAGATCTGCATGCTGTCGAATATCAGAAAGGGCCCAGACCCCAGGAAATCGGGAAGGGGTTGGGGAGCCAGGCTCACCTGCAGGAAGAGCTCCACCAGATGCAGGTAGTAGGGCTGCTTCCCACAGTACTGCTTGAGCAGCCGGTACACTGACGACTCCAGGAGAAAAGCATCATTGATGGCATCCAGCCCGATCCCCTCCTGCACCAGGAAGGCAGGGAGGTGTCACAAAGCCTCCTGACTCCCAGGGGACCCTGCCCATGAGCAGGGGCCTCCTGAACGCTCTCACCTTCTTGTACCAGCAGAGCTGTCCCCGGCGGGTCAGGGACGCGTCCATGATGTCGTCAGCCACCAGGAAAAAGGCTTGGAACTGCGAGAGGCTGGATTAGGAACGGGGGGCGCCCAGGGGGTCCCATCCCCGGGGTCCCGTTTCTCACCAGCTCGATGCACCAGCCCACGGCCAGGGCGCAGCGGAGGCTCTCCGGGTCCTGCTGCGCGGGGCCCGCCAGCTTCCGGAACGCGGCCACCACCGTCAGGCCCCGGTTGCCCTTCCCGCCCGGCACGTTGTACTCCAGCACCTGCGGGAGCGGAGAGAGGCGGGCAGCCCTGGCCCGCAGCCCCCCGCCCCTTGCCCGCCGCTCCCGTCCCGTACTCACCTGCTTCAGCCGCGCCACGGCGTCTCCCACCTCCGGGTGCCCCAGCCTGTCCTCCGTCAGGTCGCGGACGATCTGCGGGAAGAAGGCGGCGAACTCTTGGCGCTCGGCCGCTGTCCAGGCCGCGGGGCCGCCGCTCATGGTGCCGATCCCCGATCCCCGGTGCCGCCGCTGCCGCCCGCGGCCGCCGCTGCCCCGCCAGCCCCGCCCCCCGCGCGGGGCACGCCGGGACGCGCAGTCTTGAGACGCGGCCGCTGCCGCTGCCTGCTCCGCTGCTGGACTACAACTCCCAGCGTGCCCCGCGCCCGAGAGGGGACGCGGCCGGAGCAGCGCCCATTGGCCCGTTTCATGGCGCGAGGATGAGCCCAAGGCGGCTCAGCCAATAGAAGCGCGGCGGGGGCGGGACCCAGGCGGGTGATTGGTGGAGAGGGAGAATGGAGCGAGCGCCCTAGCGGCGCGCGGGGACGGGGCGGGGCTTGGGGGCGGGGCGCGTCCGGGGGGCGTGTCCGGCAACCGGGAAGAATGGGGAGCGCTGGAATTGGGGGAAAAATGGGGGCGTGGGGTGTCGGTGTGGTGTTGCCTGTGGTCTGTGGGGTTGTAGGGCAGGTTTGTGGCGCTGTGCAGGTGTGGGTGTCCATGCAGGTGTGGAATGCCATGCGGCCGTGGGGTGCCCTGCGGTTGTGGATGCAGCGCAGGTGTGGGGGGCAGCACAGGTGTGGGGGGCAGCACAGGTGTGGGGGCAGCACAGGTGTGGGGGGAAGCACAGGTGTGGGGGCAGCACAGGTATGGGGGCAGCACAGGTATGGGGGGCAGCACAGGTGTGGGGGCAGCACAGGTGTGGGGGCAGCACAGGTATGGGGGCAGCGCAGGTGTGGGGGGCAGCACAGGTGTGGGGGGCAGCACAGGTATGGGAGGCAGCACAGGTGTGGGGGGCAGCGCAGGTGTGGGGGGCAGCACAGGTGCGGGGGCAGCACAGGTGTGGGGGGAAGCACAGGTATGGGGGGCAGTGTAGGTGTGGGGGGCAGCGCAGGTATGGGGGGCAGCGCAGGTATGGGGGGCAGCACAGGTGTGGGGGCAGCGCAGGTGTGGGGGCAGCGCAGGTGTGGGGGGAAGCACAGGTATGGGGGGCAGCACAGGTGTGGGGGGCAGCACAGATGTGGGGTGCAGTGTAGGTGTGGGGGGCAGCGCAGGTATGGGGGGCAGCACAGGTGTGGGGGCAGCACAGGTATGGGGGCAGCACAGGTGTGGGGGCAGCACAGGTATGGGGCAGCACAGGTGTGGGGTGCCGTGCGGCTGGGGGTGCAGTGTAGGTGTGGAGCGCCATGCAGCTGACACGCTGCGCAGGTGTGGGGTGCAGCGCAGGTGTGGGTGCAGAGCGGTTACGGGGTACAGGGCGGGTGTGGGGTGTGGCGCAGGTGTGGGTCACTGTGTGGGTGCTGTGCAGGTGTGGTGCTGCACAGGTATAGGGTGCAGTACAGGTGTGGGACCCTGTGCAGGTGTGGGGTGCACCGCACACCTGTGTGCGCGGGCGAGACCCCCGGCTGCCGGGGGGTCCAGTTGCCCACCGACCCCCGAGGGGACGCCGCAGGGGTGACCTGGGCCGAGGACCCGCTGGGTGGGCACACGCGGTGACACCTTCCCGCTGTTGCCCTCAGCTCCTGCCCGGCCCCCACCCCCCCTCCCCGCAGATTGGCGCCCGCCCCGAATCCGCTAATCCCGGCTCACCCGCGTTAATTAATCTCTCTGTGATGCCCTCTAATCCCCCTCTCGCCGCCGCCGGGGACGCGGGGGCTCGGGGCAGAGCCTCCGGCTCCAGGATGGGTGTCCTTGGGGAGCGGGAGCCGGGGACGGGCACCTCCGGGGCTCTGCGGGGCCCTCGTATCCCGGGGCTTCGCCCTCAGCCCCGGGGGAGCAGCGGGGCTCTGCCGTGTCCCGGGACGCGGTGGGCGCCAGCCCGTCCCTGTCCCGCTGCCTCGGCCGCCCGAGCCGCCAGCCCTGCCGATGGACGCAAACCGGATGGAATAGTGTTGGAATGGGACATATGCCGGAATTCATTCCCAAAATACGCTCTTTTTTACGCCCTGCAGAGCAGCCCCGCGCCCCCTTAATCAGGCTGGCTGCAGTGTAATCTGAAATAATCAAATTAGAGAGAAACCGCTAATCAGCATTGAGCTCTTCGTGTGTCACGGAGCCTAATTCCTGCGGGGAGCGGGGGGGGTGGGGGGCCGGTAGCAGCGTCCGGCGGGCAGGGGCTGCCCCGGTAACGCGGGGCTGCTGTGGGGACAGTCGGCGGGGCACGGCGGGGTGGCTGCCGGCACCTGCGCCCTTCCTGCGACCGCGTCCTGCCTTCATCCTGCCTGTGCCCACTTCCAGCGTGTCCAGTGTCCAGCCGGCGGCCGTGTCTGGCCTGCACCTGAGTTCTGCCTGCGTCTGCATCCTGCCTTCACCCCCGTCCTGCTGCCTGTGCCCTGCCTGTGCCCGTATCCTGCCTGTGCCCTTCCTGCGCGGCGCTGAGGGTGCCGTGGCAGGTGCTGAGGGTGAAGAGGGTGCAGCCGGAGCACAGCCGTGCCCCGAAACCTGCGCCAGGTGCGGCGAACGCCGCAGTGCCGTGGCTCGGGTGCCCCAGCCCACCTTGCGCTGTGTGACCTTCATTTAATCGCGTTAATGCCTCGAGTCTGCTCTGCAATCAGGCGGTATCAAACCTGCCCCTCCCCCCCGGCAATAAAGGCAACGGAGATGGAAGGGGAAAATAACCAAAGATTAAACATTAATCTGCCCAGGGCCGAAAGGGACCGGGGTGGGTGGGAGGGGACCTGTTGCCTTTGGGCTCCTGCTGTGCCACCCAGGTCGGTGGGGCCTGGGAAAGGCCCCTCGATGGGCTCCCGAAGATGTCCTGGCTGCTCCCGGCTCTGCAGAGGGCCAGGATTGGAGCTGGGGCGCTGCAGCATCCCCTTGTCCTGTCTTATCCCCAGGCAGGGTGCTGTGGGGTCGCAGGTGGTGCAGAAGGAGTCTCCCCCAGACCAGCTCGGAATCTCTCTTTATTATTTAAATCCATTATGTACAACGACCAAAAATAAAAAAACGCTCTTAAATTCTCTGCGATATGAAAACTACAAGCTCTGTACATCGACTGCCGTGAGTGCAAGAGTGGAGGATCATGGTCTTTGGTGGCTAAACTTGCGCCCGCGCACGGCCGGCACCCCCAGCCCCTCCAGCCTCCCCCGGGGTGAGCACCGGCCCACGAGGTGACACGGTGCAGGACAGGGGCGACGGTGACAGGAGCACGGGGTGGCTCTGACTCCCGACACGGGGCTGTGGCCGTGGGGAGGGTGCGCCAGAGGCGCGGCCAGCGGGAGCTCGGTGCTGTCCGGGCCGGGCCGCGCGCTCTGCGGGGCGCTGGGATGACCGCTAAGACATCTACATCACGCAGTGTGAACACAACCCGGGGACGTGGGACGCGCGGCTCCGCTGCAGACCCCTGCCCGAGGGGCTGCTGGGGACACACCGACCATGGGGATGGAGCGGGACGTGGGGGTGGGCAGGGAAGGGCTGTTGAAATCCACGGGAAAAAAAGGCAGTGCAGGACATCCCCTCTGGCAGGCACTGCCGGGGTTCCTGGTGGGCTGCTGCACCCCGCAGGCCGGGCTCCCGCAGCAGCCCTGCGCTCCGGGCTGCTCCCGACGCCCCAAAACACGAGGGTGGAGAACTTGAACACCTCACTTCAATAAGTACCGCGGGGAACAAGACCTCGCTCGCTGCGCTGGGGGTCTGGCAGGCTCCGCTGAGCGGCAGCCGAGCCCCAGAGCACGAAGACAAGCCATGGTTCCTGACTCCGGGAGCGGGAAGCAGCTGGCGCAGCGTGGCAGGGTCGGAGGGGACACTACTCTAACCAGGACTGAACACGGTTGGCCCAAAGCGACACTGTAAGCAGAGCTCGGCTGCTCGGCAGAGCCACGACTCGCACACACATTGCACACTACTGTCTCGGGAGGGGGGGGCGTGGGGCATCTGTGGGGACCCCTGTTCGAGGGAGGGTGACCCCACAGCCCCACACATCACCCAGGCGCTGCCTGGGACTGGCATCTCTTTGTGACAGCCTTTTGCTCCTGTGGCACTGGTGACTGGCATCTCCAGGCAACCTGGAAACAGGACTGCAGCGCAGGGCAGGGGAGCAGAGCCCGGGCTGAGCATCCTCCTGGAGCCACAGAAGGGTCCCCTCTGGTGACCTTCTGGACACCATCCTGGAGCCACAGAGAGGCCCCTTGGACTGACCCTCTGAACATCCTCCTGGAGCTTCAGGCAGCGGAATCCCCCCCCAGGCTGCCCCCATTCCGGGTGGGGGGGCAGCCACAGTGCCCGGGTGTGGGGCAGAGCCCTGCCCAGCAGCACATCCCAACCTCACAGGGAGCTCAGCACCTCTGAGGCAAAACGGTCCCACAAGCTGGGGAGAGGGACTGGGGGGTTGCTCAGTGGAGACACCCCTGCCCCCAGCATTGCCCCTTGGCACTCGTCACACCAGGGGAGCCCTGCCCGGGACCCCCAGGTCCTGGCACCTGCACTCAGGGACCCACCAGGGCCTCGGGGAAGGGAGACCTGGCCCCTGCTGACCCTGGACCCCTGCGCTCTGCCTGCTCGGGGAGCCCCTGTCGTGGGCTCCAGCCTCCAGCCAGGCGGTGGACCCAGGGGGCTGCCTCTCCCTCCTCACCCTAAAGGCAAAGGTGCTGGGCAGAGCAATCTGGGGATCGAGGTGGGCGTGGGGCAGCCCCTGCTGTGACAGAGGACAAGCTGGAGGAGCTGCCAGCGCCAGCCTGGCCCCGAGGACAGGCTGTGGGACACACGGCACAGAGAGTGGGGGGCCCGGCCCCTAAGGGGCAGTTGTGGGAAGCTGAGCTCCCCAGAGAGGCCAGAGTTTGGGCAAGGGCTCTGACCGGTCCTGTGCCTCCAGGAGGAGAGCAGAACTCACAGGTGATGATGAGCAAGAAGGGGAGAGCCCGGGCAGGGTGCCCCCCTTGGGGCAGTGAGCAGAGCCCCCTCCTCATCCGGCTGGGCCAGCTCTGGGGCTGCCCCATGCTCATCCCTGCCGTGCCCCCGCGCCTGAAACAGCCCCTCCACGGCCTCGGGTGCTGCCTCTCACCTCATTTTCCCTCTGACACGGTGGGGCTGGTGCTCTGCTTCTCCCGCCTCCTCTGCCGCCGGGATGCCCGGCTCCCTCCTGCCCGTGTGGGTGCCGCCAGGACTCACATGTTGGATGGGAGTTTGGGCTTCCCCGTTTCCACCTCGGGGCTGAAGGCCACGGAGCCCTTGCGGGAGGGACCTGCTGCCTGCCTGGACGCGGAGCCCGGGGACTGGGGAGTGGACGCTCCCGCCGTGGAGCGGCCGGGCTGAGCCAGCGATCCTGAAGGCATCTGCTGCGAGTGTGCGGGCTGGCCTGGGATCGCCGCGCACGGCTTGGCGAGGAGTCCGGCTACCGACGGCGAGGACCTGCGGGCCAGGTTCCCTGCAGATTTCCTGCCCTGCTTCAAGGAGCTCCCGTCGGCTTGCTGGGCCACCTTATTGGGAAGGGAGGGCTGGGAGGCAGAGAGGAGCCGGACATCCTGGGTGAGCCGCCCCACCGGCAGGCCGTGGATGCTCCTGTGCTTCACCAGCTGCTGGGGCTGCATCAGGAGCGAGATGTGGGAGCCGGTGGCTCGGGACAGGCTGTAGTGGAGCGTTCTCCCCGGCGGCAGCGCCTGCTCGGAGCTGGGGGACGCAGCGCCCGCCGCTTGCTGCAGCAGCGAGGTGGAGACCGAGGTGCCGCGGGACCTGGAGAGCTGGGGCTGGGGGCCGGCCGGGGGCTGCTTGGCCCCCGCTGGCATCTCCCCCCTCTGCGCCGAGCGCGGCAGGGGCTGCGCCCCGGGGCTGGGTCTCTGGGCCCCGCTCTCCAGCGGCGCCTGGGACTGGACCATGGGCGAGGAAGGCGAGCCGGCGGCGGGCGTCTGGAGGTGGGACTGCGCCCCGGAGGAGCTCACGGAGGAGGGCCGGGAGCCGCCCAGGCTGGGCTGGGACCGGCGCACCGGCTTGGTGAGCAGGGTGGCCTCGGGCGAGAGCGGGCTGGAGATGGAGGAGGGCGGCAGGAAGATGTGGGCCTGCAGGCTGTGCTGGTGGGTCAGGGCGATGGCCACGTTGGTGGTGGCGGCGGCCGTCTGCAGGGGTGCGTGCACCAGCGGCTCCCAGATCACCGGCTTCCCGCTCAGCTCCCGGCCCATCGCCATCTGCTGCAGGTCCTGGATGTTGTGGGCCATGTCCTGGTCGTGCTTCACGATCTGCTGGATCATCTCGTTGTTCAGGGGCCCCGAGCTGTGCTCGGCTCGCTTGCGGAGAAGGATGGAGTTCTTCTTCCCTGCGGGGGGAGGCAGGAGCGTCACCGACCCTGGGAGTGTGGGCTCCTGGGGACAGTGTGGAGGGCAGGGTGCCAGTGGGGAAGGGACAATAAAACCTCACCAGCGCGTCAGGGGAAGCAAGACCCTGGGAGGGGTCCAGACTAGAGCAGAGGAAGCAGCAGGGACAAAACAGGGGAGTCCGGACTCCAAAGGGTCCAGGCTGGGGGCTGGGGTCCTGCTTGTCCTCCACAGGCAAGGAGAGGTGTGGACAAGCAGCTGGCCATTGCCGGACAGTGCAAGTCCAGTGCAGTGCAGTGACATTTTCCCAAGGAAGCCTGTCCTATGGCACTGCCTGGACCTTGCTGGGAAGGAGAGAGAGGGCAGGCTCCTTCCCCATGCTCCCCATCATCCTCCTTACTGGGCACCCATGGGGTCGGGGCACTGTGCTCCACAGGGTGACTCCATCATCCCAGCTCTGTGACTCCATCACCCGTGGGTCTGGGGGCCCGTGGGCCCTGGGAGTGGCTGCAGAGCTGGTTGTGCTGAGCCCGGGCGGTCACTCCTCACCTATGCGGTCCAGCCGGTCCATGGCCACCGTCTCGAAGGCCCTGCGCATCATGGGGTACTCCTCCAGCACCTCGTTGAAGTTATCCACGGCCAGGGAGTAGAGGCGGCAGTAGGTGTCGGCTCTCACGCTGGCCGTGCGCCTGCCCCGCGTCAGCAGGCAGATCTCTGCAGGGACACAGGCTGGGGGTCAGGGTGACACGGCACACATCCATCCCCCTCCCAGCAGTCAGAGCAGGAACAGCACTGCCCGGCACCCCAGCACCCTGCACGGAAGCGGAGCACGGCTCAGAGGGAGGGACAGACCCCGGAGCCTGCACTGCCATGGCTGTCTCCTCGTCTCCTTGGCCAGGCACAGCGTTTTCCTCCCTCTCCAGGCCATGGAGACACCGGCAGGCGTGGCTGCTGTGAAGGCCTGGCCTGTTTCCCTCCCAGAGCTGTGCCTGTATCCACAATAAACTGGCTCAGATGTTCTGCTCTAAACTCCCCTCCTCCCTGGCCAGCAGCGGGCTGGTGGATGCTTCCTCTGCCCCAGCCAGCCAGAACTGGGGTGAAGTGGATGCCAAACCTTTGCCACTGGGCAAGAGGAGATGGGCAGGCAGAAACATCAGGGATGCCCCAGCTTCTGCTCCCAGGCAGCTTTTGGCCCCTACTCTGCTCTCCAGGTCCCCCAGCCCAGCCTCACCGCCAAAGTAGGAGCCATCAGACAGCTTTGTCTCCTTGTTGCCCTTGGTGAGGATGCTGACCACCCCGTGCTGGATGAAGTACATCTTTTTGCCCACGGTGCCCTCACGGATGATGAAGTCCCCGGGCTGGAAGACCTCAAAGCGCAGCTTGGTCAGCATGGCCGTCACGAAGTTGGGGTCCGCGTTGGCAAACAGGGGCATGTTGGCCACCAGGTTGCGGCAGTTGAAGTTGATGATTTCCTGTGGGGTGAGGAGCAGGTCAGTGGGGACGCCCCCCGAGCCTGGTCCCTGCAAGCACCAGCCTCTCCCACCCAGGTCACACCACTGGAGTGCTGCCCGCACCTCTTTGAGCGGCTCGCTGAGCTCCCCCAGGATGTTCTCCTCGTCAAACATCTTGCCCTGGTAGCGGTGCTCGTAGTACTCGTGGATCCGCTGGCGCGTGTCCCCAGGCAGCTTGTGGAATGACATGTACTGCTCCACTTGCTTGTACTGTAGGGACAAGGGGAGTCACACAGGGCTGAGCTGGGACCACCTGCATGGCCGGACAACGCATCCCTTCTCCTCAGTGATATAGATACAGACACCCCTGCTCCAGGGCCCTGTCCCAAAGGCCTCCTCTGGGGCAGAGGACAGGATCCCCACGCACTCAGGATGCAGGTGGACCCAGGGCAGAGGGCAGGATGGGGCCACACTCTGCAAAAGTGACCCCCGGTATGGACATCAATATGGTCTCTCTCTCAATGGGCAGCCTGAGCTCCACCTGCAACACCCTGAGGGAGAGTGGCAAGGACAAAGATCCCAGCCTCTGGAATCAGTAGGGCACGGCAGCTGTGCCGAGCTGGTTCTGGAGCTGGACCTGCTCGCACCAGGACACTTCCCTTAGTACCCAGCCCCTCCCTCCCTCACCCCGCTGACCTTCTCCTGGTACTGGCGCCGGGACGAGTCCAGCGACTGGATGAGGGCAGTGGCGTGGCCGATGAACATGGCGTAGCAGGTGGCCCCCACGATCATGCTGAGCATGGTGAGCCAGACGTCGGTCATGCCCTCGGGCGCCTGCTGCCCGTAGCCAATGCAGAGCATGTGGCTCATGGCCTTGAACAGGGCGTGCGAGTACTGCTTCCCCCACGAGTCGTTCTGTAGGTGAGGGACAGTGGCACTGGGGGGGGTCGTTGGAAGGTGCTGCAGGGCTGAACCCCCCAGTCCCACCTCCCTAAGCTGGGGAGTCCAGAGACCCAGCGAGAACAAGGTTCCTCCAAGGCCAAAGGGATGAGCTCTCCTCCGGGAAGAGGCACAGGGATTGTGTGAAGCCCTGAGCAGGCACCAGCCCCTGCTCTGGGGAGGAGGCAGGAGCCCCAGTGCCCTGTTCCCTTCCCGAGGGATTCCCTGACTCCAGCAAGGTGGGCTGAAATGGGAAGGTGATGTAGAGATTCCCTCTGCCCTGTGTCACTGCTGTGACCACAGAGATGCTGCTTGGCAGCACGCATCTCCCAGCAGCTCCAGCCTTGCAGTAGGAGACAGGTAACCAAATCCTCTTCCCACCAACTGGGATCACCCCTGTCTGGCACTCACCACCATGTGGTTCTTGGAGACCCAGCAGTCCTCGGGGAAGTCCTGCAGCATGGGCACCAGGAACTGGAGGCAGCCATCCCAGTGGCACAGCAGCAGCATCATCCCAATGAGGTTAAAAATCCTCACCACGGCACTGGCCAGGTCGTATGTCATGTGGAAGATCTGGGGAACAGGCAGGAGTGGAGCTGCAGAGAAACTCTTCTCCTAGAACAGCCCTTGGAGCCCTCTGCCCTCCAGACAGCTGTACCCTCTAGCTGGAGACCCCCAACCTGGCCTGGGACCCTCACCAGAAGACCCCCAAGGGGTTCTCACCTCCTCCCACTGGTGGATGTAGCGGATGAGGCGCGAGAGACGCAGCAGGCGCAGCAGGCTGAGGATCTTGGTGAAGCGCACGATGCGCAAGGCCCGGGCTGTCTTGTAGACATCAGAATCCACCTGGGTCTCCAGGTCAACGATGAGGAAAATGTAGTCAACAGGGATGGAAGAAATGAAGTCGACCAGGAACCAGCTCTTCAAGTACTTCATTTTGATGGTGTGAGGGTCAAGGATGATCTCCGTGTTGTCCTCCACCACGATGCCTGTCCGGAAGTTCAGCACCAGGTCAGCCAAGAAGAAAGTGTCCGAAAGCACGTTGAAAACGATCCAGGGAGGGGTGTTCTCATCCTTGAAGAAGGTGATGCCCACGGGCAGGATGATCAAATTCCCCACCATCAGGAGCAGCATGATGAGGTCCCAGTAAAACCTGCAGGGTGGGAATGCAGGGGACAGAGCGGGACAGGGAGGAGTGGGGAGAGGCAGGACAGGGGCAGTTAGACAGCAAACCCAGGGTCAAAGTTAGGGTCTGACAGGGTGCAGAGAGGCAGGTGCCGAGCACACACACACACACACACACACACACACACACACACACGCCTCCCCACACACGACTAACACCCTGCTGCTTAGCTGGGACAGATGTGAGCAGATGTGTGTGGAGAAGAGCAATTCGGCACTGGGCCAGGGGCCCTGGGGTGCAAAAGTCACCCTGTGTGGGAATGGGGGGCTGTAGGAGCTTGGCTGTCTACCTGTGCCCCCACCCCAAAGCTGACATGTGCCCCACGGAGAACTCAGAGAGGACGTGGGCTTTGCTGCCTTGGAGCTCCTTGTCATCTGCTGTCTCCCCGCCACCACCCGAGTTGGCTTAGCAGGATTTGGGATAAGCTTTGCTGGTTATGCAAACCGAGTGCCGAGCTCCTGGGGCGGCCAAGGAGGATCGGGGAGGCTGTTGTGGTGAGCCAGGCAGCAGCCAAGCAAGGACAGACAACGCTGGTACCAGGGGAAGGTGGGAGGGATGTCTAACCCTAAAGGAGCTGCCAGCATGCACAGGGCAGGAGCTGCACAGCCCTGGGCCTGCAGCACTCCTCATCCAGCTCCTTTTGCTGAGAGTGGACAAGCTCGGAGGGAAAGCCGAGAGATGCCGGGAGCAGCTGGTTATGTCAGGACACCCAGCAGCCCTGGTCACATGCAAATGCCACTGGGATGTTTTCATTTTCACACAGACATGTAACGCCTTCCTCCACCAGGCTTGTGACTCCTGGGATCCCCCGGCTGAGCCGTCACAGGCCCTCGGGAAAGCAAGTCCAGCTCCCACCTTCAGGTGTCCCCAGGCATCCCCTGTTAGTCCCAGCCCTGGTCGTGGGTGTAGACTCAAATCTCCAAAGGTGATTTCAGGGCAACCTGTAGTGCCCAGTGGATCCAAATCGGCTTTTACAGGTGACAGAAGCCTGTGGGGATTTCCCACCCCACACCCGTGGTGGGACACAGGCACTGGGCTCCCTGCAGGTGAGGGAAGGGAAGGGAAGGGAAGGGAAGGGAAGGGAAGGGAAGGGAAGGGAAGGGAAGGGAAGGGAAGGGAAGGGAAGGGAAGGGAAGGGAAGGGAAGGGAAGGGAAGGGAAGGGAAGGGAAGGGAAGGGAAGGGAAGGGAAGGGAAGGGAAGGGAAGGGAAGGGAAGGGAAGGGAAGGGAAGGGAAGGGACGTCATGGTGCCACGAGAGGCTTCTTCAGAGAGAGAGTACCAGAGCCTGAGCGGGGGTGGGAGGAGGCACCCTCTCCTCAAGGAGCCACCTCAAGGTCAGGAGTGATGCCAGGTCCAGAAACCACCCCAGGGTCAGGAGCCTCTCACAAATTAACACCTTCTTGTTGGTGGCCAAGGTTTCCTGGGCCAGGCAAGGAGACACAGCCAAGGCAGAAGGGGCCTGACCTGGCTGAGGAATTGCCTCCTGCACCTCCATGCTGTGCCCTGAGAAATGCTGTGTGCTGAGCAGGGAAACTGCCTGTCCCTGTAGCTGCCCAAGCCTGCCTGGAGCTCTCGATTCAGATTTAGGCTTAAGCTCTTTAGGACAGGCCTTGTCCTTCACTCCGTGTCAGACTGAACACTCAGGGCCCTGATCTCCACGGCCTTTATGTATCCCCCTAATGTGATAAACACCGGAGTAATCCCTCTGTCTGTCTACCTGCCAGCTCCCTTCATGGCACTGGTTGCAGAAGCTGCTCCTGCCAAGCTCAAGGCTCACAAACTTTGGGATGGTTTCCCTGGGAAAAGGGCTCTCAGGGCTGGGTGTCCTGCTGGGGTGGTACAAGGGACCAGGTGACTGGTTGGGGCCCAGTGGTTCGGGGAGATGGCTACAGGTGCCAGGGACCCACACCGGTTGCTGGCCCCATTCTGGGGTGCTTCCCAGGCTGGGGACATCATCCATGTCACAGCTTGCTGCGGGAGATGACTGCCTGGCAGCTTCGTTCCCCGTGGAGAAAGCCCACCCTATATGACTCAACATCCCCGTGACACCCAGTTCCTCCCACATCATCCATCCCCGAGCTCCCGCTGTGATCCCGGTGACACCGAGAGCCAGGCCCGGCTCCTCGCTGGGTGACCAGCCCTGCTCCAGCCGCGGGGAGCCGCGTCCCAAGGGGATGAAGGCTCCTCACCGAATTAAAAACAGCATCGAGAAGGGCGGGGGGAGCTGTAAGGGCAGGCAAAGCCCAGCAACCCCTGCCTCCGCCTCCGCACGCCCGGGGCCGGGTCAGCGGAGCGCCGCGGCTTGGCGGAGCCGGGCTGCCCCCGGGCACCGGGAGCCCCGAGGGCCCGGCGAGGCTGGTGCGGGACGGAGTTGTCCGTGCGGGCGGGATAACCCCAGACGGGAAGGGGCTGGGGCAGCGCGGCCCCGGGCTTCGGCGGTGGGCAGCCGCCTCCCCGGGCCGGTACGGAGCCCCGGCTACCGGCACTTGTTGCCCCTACGGTGTCGGGCGGCGGGGCCGCGCTCAGCACCACGGACAGCGGCGGCGGGCACCGGGCCGGGCAGCGGAGCCGAGCGGGGACCGGTGAGGGGATGGGGGCCGGTGCCGGTGCCGGGGCGGGGGTCGCGGGGCCCGGATCCCACCTGAAGTCGCTGTAGGGATGGATAATCCAGGCGCCCGCCGACTTCACCCGTTGCCGCTCGATCTCCACGGCCCGGTGGCTGCCGAACATGCGCAGCGAGAACTTGTTCACGGCGGGCTGCAGCATCGCCCCGAGCTGCCGCTGCACGAACGTGCCCGCCGCCGCCGCCTCGCCCTCCGCCACGATCTGCTCCGTCGCCGCCGGCGAAGCCGGGGCCGCGCCCGACGCCCCCGCGGGCGCCCCCGCTGCCTCCCCGTCCAGCACCGGCGGCTTCTCCCGCGGCTCGGGGCTCCGCCGCGGCGCCGCCTCCATCCCGCCGCCGCCGCCTCGCCTCACGTTTCCTTCAAACGCCCTTGCCCGGGCGCCCTGCCCGCCGCCCCGCCGCACATGCCCGGCCCCGGGCGGGCGGGCGCTCGCTCGCCGCCCGCGGCCACTCGGTCACCGAGCGCTCACGAAGCTCCGCCGGCGCCCGCCTGTTGCGCACGCCCCGGCGCGGGGGCGGCCGCCGCCGGCAGCCGGGAAGAGCCGGCGGCACCGGAGCGGCGGCGCGGGGAGCGGCGAGGCCCGGGCGGCACCGGAGCGGCGGCGGCGGCGGGACCCCGCGGCGGGCGGGGCGGGGCGGGCGGGGGCGGGGCCTCGGGAGGGAGGACACGCCCCCTTTGTCTGGCCACGCCCCTCGGCCCAGCCCCTCCGCTGCCAGAGGACCCCGAGAGGGGCGTGGCTTCAAGGAGAGGTGGGCGGGTCTACCCGCTATAGACCCCGCCCCTTATTTTCTAGCCCCGCCCCATCACCGGCACAGTAGCGGGGAAGGGCGTGGCCTTAGTAGACGGGGGCGGGGCTAATTGCCATAGTCCCCGCCCCTCCGGTCTAAACCTTCCAGGGGCGGGCACGGGGCGGGGTTCCTGGAGCAATGGGCGGGGCTATCAGCATAGGCCCCGCCCGTGGATCGAGCCCCGCCCCTCGGACCGTTCCGCCGCCGTCAGAAGGGCGGGGTGTGGCTTCAGGGATGAAGTGGGCGGGGCTATCCGCCCTCGCCCCGCCCCTCGGGTCTAACCCCGCCCCTCGGTCTCGCCCGGTTCGCGCCGGCGGGGCCCGGAAAGGGGCGGGGCTTAAGCCGGGAGCTGGGCGGGACGCGCCTCAGTCGGCCACGCCCCTCGGGCCTAGCCCCGCCCCTTCGGCCCCACCCGGTGTGACGCAGCTCCGCGCGCCTACGTGCGTACGTGCGTGCGCGCCTACGTGCGTGCGCGGCCCCGCGGGCTGGCAGGACCCGGATCGGCGGCGGCGGCGGGAGCTGGAGCGGGGCCCGGGGGCCCACGGCCGCCATCACGGATTTCCTGTGGGACAAGCGCACCGGGCTGGCTGCGAGGACGGTGCGGCGCGGGGCGCGGCGCGGCGGGGCGGGGTGGGTAGGCCGCGGCCGGTGAGGGCGGCGCGGGGCGGGCCCGGCCTGTGGGTCCCGGCGGGGCCGCGGTGGGAATCGGCGGCTTGGGTGTTCCCGCGGGGGCGGCGGGGCCGGATGGCCCGGGGAGGTCGGGTCGGGGCCTCATCGCCGAGGCCGCCTCGCTCTCGGCCGATCTCTCCCGGTGTCCCGGTGCTTCCGGCCCTGCACGGCGGAGGCCCCGCCCGGCGCGGCCGCCATCACCGTCTCCAAACCGGTTCCAGCCTCGCTGCGGAACGCCCCGGTGCTCGTTCCACGGAGACGGGGCTTGGCGGGCCGCCAGCGCCGCCTTCGCTCTCCCTTCAGTCAGCGGCTGGAAACGGCGAGGCTCGGGGGGAGCCCCGGGCAGAGCCCCCCCCGTGCAGGGGGTACCGAGCCCGTGCCCCCGGGTCACCCCATCGCCGGGGCCGGTTCGGCCTGTCCAAGCCCTGCCGGTGATGTCAGCGCAGGGCGGGGACGGGGACGCAGCCGGGGGCATTTTGGATGGGGGAAATTGCCGCGGGAGCTCTTTGGGCAAAGGGAGCTCCGGCTTCTATTCGGGCCCTGGCACAGATTGCCCAGAGAAGCTGTGGCTGCCCCATCCCTGGGGTGTTTAAAGCCAGGCTGGACGGGTCTTGGAGCAGCCTGGGCTAGTGGAAGGCGTCCCTGCACATGGCAGGGGGTGGAACTGAGTGAGCTTTAAGGTCCTTCCCAGCCCTTAACATTCCACGATTTTATGATTCGTGCTTGAAACAAAAATACGTGTGGGGAGCGTGTGAGAGCTGTGGAGCAAGGCTTGGCAGGGTCTGAGGGGCTGCACCCGCTGTGCCATCTCACGTCGGGATCTTCTTGGCTCATGTTCCCCCAGAGAGGCAGAGCTGAGGGTCTGCAGGGCTCTGTTAAAATCCATTGGGAAGGGTAGGTTCGCTCCTGGGCGGATCCCCGTGGGCAGAGGGATGTGTATCACGGATCTCCTGAGCTGGAAGGGATCCACAAGGATCATCAAGCCCCACTTCTGGCCCTGCACAGGACACCCCATGAATCCCACCCTGTGCATCCCTGAGAGCATTGTCCAAATGCTCCTGGAGCTCTGGCAGCCCCGGGGCCGTGCCCATTCCCTGGGGAGCCTGGGCAGTGCCCAGCACCCTCTGGGAGAAGAGCCTTTCCCTGATATCCAGCCTAAACCTCCCCTGACACAGCTCCAGCCGTTCCTGGGGTCCTGTCACTGGTCACGGAGAACAGAGATCGGAGCTGCCCCTCCTGAGGAAGCTGCAGCCCCCTGAGATCTCCCCTCAGTCCCAGCTGAACAGACCAAGTACCCCCAGCTGCTCCTCGTGTGGCCCCACCCTTGTGTCCCCTCCAAGTGTAGATGTCCCTTGGCTTGGCAGTAAACCTGAGGCACCTCTTGAGGAGCTGCTCTCTGGGTATCCATTACTGGTGCACAGGGACTTTGGTGATATCCAGGGCTTCATTTCACCTTCCCTCAGTTCTCCCTGGTGCTGCTTCCCACCTTCCCAGGGAGCTCAAAGAGAGAAGGTGCAAAAGCTGTTCCTGGAGCTGTGACAGTAGAGATGGGTGTGAAAAAGGGATATAAACCTGGGAAAGAGAACCACGGGGCAAGCACAGCCCCTGTGGGTGGTCTCATCCTGCCCTGTGGGGCTCTGGGATCTCTCAGAGGTTCCCCCCCCCCTCTCAGATCCCCCGGCACACTCACACGCGCTGCTGGTGGCCTCCCTGCTCCGCGCCGGCTCCTGTCCCGTGCAGCTGTTGGGGCGGTCCCTGCTGTCCCCAGGGGTGCCTCACAGGGTCCCCGCTGTCCCCGCAGATGCCGCACTCCCGAAGGTACCGCTCGTCGGAGCGCAGCAGCCGCGGCAGTTACCACGAGCGCTACCGGAGCCGCAAGCACAAGCGGCGGCGGACGCGGTCGCGGTCGAGCAGCAGCGAGCGGGACCGGCGGCACCGGCGGGAGGACAGCTACCACGTCCGATCCCGGAGGTGAGGGGGGCTCAGAGCTGCTCTGTTGTACAGAATCACGGCGGTGTTGGGTTGGGAGGGAGCTCTGGGGACACGTCCAGGTGGATTTGGGATGTCTCCAGTGAGGGAGACCCCGTGCTCGCCCTGGGCAGCTGTTCCGGTGCTCTGCCACCCTCCATGGGGAGAACTTCTTCCTCGTGTTGAGGTAGAACGTGGTGTGTTTTAGTTTGTGGCCATTGCTGCCCATCCTGTCACTGGGCACCACTGAAAAGAGTCTGGTACTATCGTGACACCTGCCTTGGAGATATTAATATGCAATAATGACATTTCCTCTCAAGTCTTTTCTTCTCCAGACTAACTGGGCCCGCCTCCAACAGCTCATTAAGAGAGATGCTCCAGTCCCTTAATCATGGCCTAGTCATCCACACTCACCCAGGTTCTGTGTGACCTTGGCCTGCTCTGAGCTGTCACAGCCTGGGCAGTACTCGTCACCAAACGCCCTCCACTCCCCTCTAGGGAAGCTTCCCTGTCCGACCACCCAGGAGCCCCTCTGGCAGTGCCACTCCACCACCTGAGCTGGGACCGAGGCCCCTTTGCAGCGGTGGCTTCAATGACCCAGTGGGTGCCCTGTTTGACTCCCTGCACACCCCACGCTCCCAGTCAGACCAGTTTCCGTACTGGCTCAGCCCTGGTTTCCCACAGCAGAGTCTCAGACATCTCAATCCTCAAAATTAATTTAATCTTGTTGCAATAACAAAATAACAGCTCTAGCTGGTGCCTCCAAGGAGGGATCCTGAACAAAGGACCCGCTGAGCTTTTATCCCTTCACAATCTCAGCACAGGAAGATCTGGGGCCCTCAGCTCCAAGTGTCCCTGAGTGTCCTTCACCTGGCTGGGACACAGGTCCCTGTCCCCGTTGTTGTGCAAAGGGTTGGCAGTTCGTGGCCCCTTGCCTTGTGCTCCCACCCCTCAGCTGCCACTGTCCCTGGAGCTGCCAGCACTGAGTGTATCCCCTCTGCCGTGCTTTTGTGAGACACCTGGAGCGCTGCAAGGTTTTGGTGTTCCCAACATAACAAGGACATTGAACTGTTGGAACAAGGCCAGAGGAGGCCAGGAAGTTGTTAAGAGGACTGGAACACCTTTCCTATGGAGACAGGCTGTGAGAATTGGGGCTGGGAGAGTTCTCCAGCCGGGAGAAGAGAAGGTTTTGTGAAGACCTCACAGCACCTTCCAGTATTTAAAAAAGGGGCCTACAAAGAAGCTGGAGAGGGACCCTTCATGAGGAACTGTAGCGATAGGACAAAGAGCAATGGGTACAAACTGAAAGAGAGAAAATTTAGGTTAGACATTAGGAAGAAATTCTTCCCTGAGAGGGTGGCGAGACACTGGCACAGGTTGGCTGTGGATGCCCCGACCCTGTCAGCGTTCAAGGCCAGGTTGGACAAGATGATCTGGTCTAGTGAGAGGGGCAGATCTTTAAGTCCCTTCCGACCCTTCAACGTTGCCCTCCGCATCCCCCTGCCCAGCTACGACGACCACTCTGCAGACCGGAGGGCCTACGACCGGCGTTACTGTGACAGCTACCGGCGCAACGACTACAGCCGCGAGCGGGGCGACGCCTACTACGAGCCCGAGTACCGACATTCCTACGAGTACCGGCGCTCCCGGGACCGCGAGGGCAGCTACCGGAGCTGCAAAAGCAGCCGGCGTAAGCACAGGCGGAGGCGGCGCCGCAGCCGGTCCTTTAGCCGCTCCTCATCGGTGAGTATCCTGCTGTGCTGCGCCTGCCCTGTAACCTTTCTCTCCCAGGTGCCGAGCTGGGTAAGTAGAAAACTCACTTTCTAACGCTCTCTCAGACTCGGCTTGAACTGTGTGTTAGAGAACTTTTGGTGCAGAGTGTTCCTGCCCGCGTCCCTGTGCGCCATGGCCGGTGCTGCCCTGTGCCGGCTGGGCACGGGTGGCTCAGACCCTCTGTCAGTGTTGCCCGCGCAGGTGGGAGGACAGGAGTGCCCCGCGAGGCTGGCGGGTCCCCAGGGTGGTGCTGCAGCTCCTCCTGTTCGGTGATGCTCGTGGAGAGCTGTGTAGGAGCCCCAGCCAGGCAGGATTTGTGCAAGGCTCAAACAGCCAGCGCTCAGCTGGTCCCAGTCCCAGAGAGCCTGTGACAGGTGGTTTGCCCCTGTGGTCTCTGTTTCAGGCTGTGGCAGGAAGCCCCTGGCTCTGAGGGTTAGAACCTGCTCCAGAGCAGGATCCTCCTGGGTGGGCCCAGCTGACGTGGGGTGTCATGTGAGGGGCTTTGCGGAGGAGCAGAGCTTTTGGACCACTCAGTTCAGGTGGAGGCAGAACCATCCCAGGCTCTTCCCGGCAGCATCCCTGGCTTTCTCTTCTTGTCTGTTCTGCTGTTCACCTTCCACTTCTGTTAGACCCCAGACATGTTCTCTGCTCTGTGTGTGGAGCTCTCAGTGTTGTCTGGTCTGTTCTGGCTCTGTGTCCAGGGAGGGGATTGGGGGCTGGATTTGGGTCCCAAGTCTGCTGGCTGGTTGCTCCCAGGTGTGGGGATACTTAGCCGAGGAACCGAAGGCAGGAATTTTCTCTTCTGTGGCATAAACCTCTTATCTGCCTCATCCCAGGCTGTCCCTGTTCCCTGTTGGGCTCTGCTTCTCTTCTGGAAGTTAGTCCTTCCAGGATCAGCTTCTTTGGGGGAGGGTCTAGGAAGACGTGTCCGTCTTTCCCCAGGCAGTCACTGCAAACTTTTGGTTTTGGATGGATCGTTGTATCTAGAGCTGCTTCTGAAATCTCGGAATTCATCTTTCCCTGAGTGTCGGGGCTGGGGGAAGCTGTGTGGGCGGTTATTGGAGTGGGATGGGGGTGCCTGTGGGGGCAGCCTGGGCTTGTGCAGGACCTCCCGGCACCTGACTCCTGCTGCCCTTGCTCTGCGGCGGCCGTGGGGCTGCTGGGAGCCCCTCCCCGTGGCCTCTGGCCCTCGGTGTGCTCAGGCAGTCCCCAGGACCCGAAGGCCAGTGCTGTTCCTCTCTGAGCCCCCGTGGGAGCGAGAGCAGCCGGCCCCTTCCGTGCCCCTCAGCTCCCTCACTCTGACAGCTCTGCTGTCGCACTGGTTCGGGTTGGGGCTGTTTGTAGGTTCTTTTTTTTCTTTTTTTTTTTTTCTTTTTTTTTTCTTTTTTTTCCTTTTTTTTTTTGCTACAACGAAAAGCAAACTGTTTTTTTCTTTTCTGAGCTAGTGTGTTGTATCTTGACATGTTCCCTTGCAATATCCCTATCGTTATATATTCCTCTGTGCCGTATGAATTGGCTGGGAATCTCCTCCTGCAACCCCTCCTCAAACAACCATGTGAATTTCCAAACCAACCAATGCGTGACGCTGGCTGCTGCGCTGGTTTGAAAATCTGATTGGTGAATGATGAATTCCCTGTCTGCCTGGGCCAGCAGCGGAGTCGACAGAGCAGCAGAAGGGCCAAGAGTGTGGAGGACGACGACGAGGGGCATCTGATCTATCGCGTCGGCGACTGGCTACAAGAAAGATGTACAGCCAAATCGTAACATAATTTAGCTCTCTAGTTAAGCTCCCATCGCAGTCGCAGATCTGTCTTATCTTTCTGTTTCATTTTATTTTCATTGTTTATTAAAGAGAAACCCTCTCCTTTTCCTTCCCCTTTTGTTAAAGCTACGTTTATATTGTGTATTGTTACTGAAGTGCCAGGGAATTAGGGCAGCTGCCTTGTGCAGCCGGTGTCAGCCTTCCGCTGCTCCGGTCTCTCCAGCTGTGTGCAGGTTAGGTGTTGCAATGCATTCTCCTCTGCCCTGTGTATCGCTGCAGCCAGGTCCTGCTCCCTCTCTCAGCTCCTTCCCTCTCCTTCTCTCCCTCCCAGATGAGATTATCAGCACCTTGGGGGAAGGCACGTTCGGCAGAGTGGTGCAGTGCATGGATCACCGGAGGTATGTGGGAACAGGAGAGACCACAGCTGGCAACAGAGCATTTTGGGCATCACGTGGGAGCCTGGGGGTGAAAATCAGTCTCTTGGTTTCCAGTAGCCTCTGCTGCTCTGGGCACTCACCCTCTCGTGTTGCCCATGTGCTAGGGGAAGCTTCAGGGCTGTTTTGTAGCAGGGGAAAGGGCACAGCCTTGGTGGACACCCCTTAATAATAACCTGCTCGAGCAAGGGTGGGGAGGCTGGTCAGAAGGTCCCTTTCACAGGGCTCACCTTGTGCTTTCTTCTTGTTTCTCCCACAGGGGTGGTGCACGTGTTGCTCTGAAAATCATTAAAAACGTAGAGAAATACAAAGAGGCTGCTCGACTGGAAATCAACGTGCTGGAGAAAATCAACGAGAAGGATCCTGAGAACACGAAGTGAGTGTGCCCTGGTGTTCAGCAGGAGGGGCCAGTTCCAGGGCTGGGGTGGAAGAGGTGCTTGGTGTTGTGTGGTTGAATGTGGCCCTAGATGGTTTTGGAGGCATCTTGGCTTGCTGTGGGATACAGACTGAGCAGGGAAAGGAGGAGCCTGGCGCAGGGGTGACACAGCTGAGCGGTGCCTGCAGAGCTGTTCCCAATTGGAATGTTTCTGTCAGTCTCTGTGTCAGGATGTTTGACTGGTTTGACTACCACGGCCACATGTGCATCTCCTTCGAGCTGCTGGGGCTCAGTACCTTCGATTTCCTGAAGGATAACAACTACCTGCCTTACCCCATCCACCAAGTACGGCACATGGCCTTCCAGGTGTGCCAGGCTGTGAAGTGTAAGTGTTCCCTGCTGCTCTCCCCCTGCTCTGGGCTGACCTGGGGAGCTGAGCAGGTTGCAGTTCTGCAACTGGTGGCCCAGAGCAACAAGTTTTTGCTGTGGTTCTGAGCCTGAGCCTTCCTGCCCCTCTGGGAATGAATCCTCTTCATTTTCTGATGCTTGTGGGCTGGCAGTAGCTCAGAGCACTCCAGCATTCACCCCCCTGCACCTTCTGGCGATCAATACAATAAATCTCTGTGCTTCTACTGAAGCATCATGGCCTGGGCTTTGCCTGGCTGTTCACACCCAGGTTGAAACGTGGGCTAAACTGGTGCCAGGATGAGCAAACTGAACCAGTGATGGCTTTTTGTGGGGTGCAGCCTTGCTCTTGTCTGTCCCCTCACCCCGATTCTTTTTGCTCCCTCAGTTCTGCACGACAATAAACTCACCCACACTGACCTCAAGCCAGAGAACATCCTCTTTGTGAACTCTGACTACGAGCTCTCCTACAACCTGGAAAAGGTAACACACTGCCTCGAGTTGGGTCTCCTCTTGGATTCTTGATGTCCCTGACCTTACCAGAGGAGTCAGACAGAGCCCCAGGGGATGTGGGCTCCATGCCTTCAGGGCTTTGCATGATCTGCCAGTGCTCAGGCAGCGCTAAGTGAGCCATGGTGACCCCAGGCTGGTGGTGGGAGCTTGTTTGGGGCTGAGCTGTGGGGCTGCCGAAGCTTTCCCCTCCCATGGTGCCCTCAGCTCTGTAAGGAAGGGGCTGGAGCTCACAGGTGACGGGTCCTGTTCTCCCTCATGCAGAAGCGGGACGAGCGCAGCGTGAAGAGCACGGCCATCAGGGTGGTGGACTTTGGCAGTGCCACGTTTGACCACGAACATCACAGCACCATTGTCTCCACCAGGCACTACCGGGCCCCTGAAGTCATCCTGGGTAGGTGCCACTGGGTCTCTGCCAAGGCAGGTGTGCCCCTTGAGGGCACTGAGTGCTGCCCAATGGGCTGGGTGGTGTTGGGCTTCCACATCATTCAGGAGCTGTCCTGGATTTGCCCTGGGAGGTGGGAAGTGCTTTATTTACCAGCTCTGCAGTGCTGTTTCCTGGGAAGGCCGTGGTTATGGTCCTGTCATTATTCTGGGGTTGTTCTGCCTGGAGAAAAGGAGGTTGAGCGGGGACCTTCTCACTCTCCACAACTTCCTGACGGGGCAGGGTTGGGTTCTGCTCGCAGGGAATGAGGGACAGGGCAAGAAGAAATGGTTTCAAGTTGTGCCAGGGTTGGACATCAGGAGGAATTTCTTCCTGGAAAGGGTGGTCAGGAATTGGAAGGGGCTGCCCGGGGAGGTGTTGGAGTCCTCATCCCTGGAGGTATCCAAGGAATGACTCGATGTGGCACTCAGTGTCCTGGCCTGGGTGACAAGGTGTGGATTGGTCACAGGTTGGAGTTGATGATCTTGAAGGTCTTTTCCAACTTTGATGATTCCATGATTATTAGCTGGTGTGTTGGCATTGCTGCCAGCTGGGCAGTGAATTGCCAGCAGAGCACCAGGAGCCTGGCTGGACTGGGATGTGTTTTTTCAGTTACTTATTTTTAAAAGGAAGAGAGATTTGGACCCTTGGGTTGTAACTGGATCATTTATTTAAACAACACTGTTTTTCAGAGCTTGGCTGGAGCCAGCCCTGTGATGTGTGGAGTATTGGCTGCATCATCTTTGAGTATTACGTGGGTTTCACCCTTTTCCAGGTGAGAACTGTGTTGTGTGGCTACTTCCCAACTGGTGAGAGGATGCTGGCTGCTTCCAGCACAGCCCAGAGGCCCTGGGACTGATAGGCCTGTGTCTTGTAGGGACACCCGAGGCACTGGCCAGGAAGGAGTTCTGGGTGGGGGAATACCCAGGGCTGGAGGCAGAACCACTGGCATCTATTCCATGCCTTCCCTTTACATTTTCTCTCCCTCAGACACACGACAACCGGGAGCACCTGGCCATGATGGAGAGGATCTTGGGGCCAATTCCTTCCCGGATGGTCCGGAAGACAAGGTGAGCGAGGCCAGCTGGGCACTGCAGGTTTGCCAGCCCTCCTCTGCTCCGTGGGCAGTGGTTCTCCCTGAGGGATCCCACTTTGGAACCCACTGGGGCTGGCACCTTGCTGCTGCTGCAGGGTGTGTTGTGCTCAGGTGTAACCTGCTCCCCCCTGTTACCGTGACAGGAAACAGAAATATTTCTACCACGGCCGCCTGGACTGGGATGAGAACACCTCAGCTGGACGCTACGTCCGGGAGAACTGCAAACCACTGCGGGTAAGGCAGCTTGGCCCCTCCTCTGATTCCCCCTCTGGGCGAGCTTGGGCCAGCAGAAGGGTCAGACCAGTGACTTTCTGAGGGAGCCTTGGCTGCCCTAGGTATAGGAAGCTGCAGCAGCCTGAGTTTAATCTGAAGTGGAGCACAAGGAGGGTACGGAGATCTCAGGAAGTGCCTGGGGAAGGGAGGGTGCGTGAAAATCCGTCAGTTCTGGGGAGAGAGGAGCACAGAGTTCAGGTCCTGAACAAACCAGCCTTCCCCCAGCTTAGCCTGTCAGCCCAGGGAACATCCCAGGACAGGGTGTAGCCTCCTTGGGCCTGACCTTCCCCCTGCACCTCGCAGCGATACCTGACCTCGGAGGCCGAGGACCATCACCGCCTGTTCGACCTCATCGAGAGCATGCTGGAGTACGAGCCGTCCAAGCGTGTCACCCTGGCTGAGGCCCTCAAGCACCCCTTCTTTGACATGCTGGGCATGGAGCCCAGCACAAAAATGTGGGACTCGAGCCGGGACATCAGCCGGTGACGCCACAGGTGCCAGCCAGCCCTCGGATTCTAGCCCCCGTGGAGGCCTGTGTGATTTCTATTCAGACACTTGGTGCTTTTTTTTTTTATACATGAGATGAACTTCCTGGACACGTTTGTAAAGCTGTTAATATGTGAGATACTGTAAATAGCCCAGATTCTCTGTCGGCCTCGGAGCACCACGGGCCTGACCTGCTGTCGCTGCTGCCGTTCTCGTGAGGTGAGGGGGCCTGTGTGTCCGTGCTGTAAATACCTCTCGTCACGTGTTGCTTTGTCTCCTGTTCCTGCCCTCCTCGGTGTAAATACTCCAGGACTCGCAGCTCTCTGTAGCTTATCTGTTTCCTTGTAAGTTATGGAACTGGTGGGACTGCATGGGAATTATTTTTTGGATCAATGTCATAGCCCATCCCCACACCAGAGTTTTATAAGAATTTTGTACAGTCTTTGTGAAAAATAAATATGAAGTGAATAAAGCACCTGGTCTGGGTTTGGCGCGACAGCAGCTGATCCTGGGGCTGTTCTGCTGTGCCATGTGAGGGGAAAGGAGAGGGATGAAAGGAACTTTGTGGTCCAGGAAACCAGCTCTATCCACCTGCACCATTCCTCCCAAGCCTACACTGAGTAGGAGCTGCTTTTAGCCCTCAGGGCTGCAGCTGGACCTGAGTCGATGCTGGTGTGGGGGTCAGAAAACCAGGGGCTGGCCCTTTCCTCATGCCCTGGGCCCGGTGTTGGCGTGGGAGGCAGGACAGCAGGGCCCTCAGGTGTTCCCTTACCCCAAGAAACCTCTCAGCCTTAGGTAGGGTGGAGCACTCACTGGCTGCTGGTGGTGGCTGTTGGAAGAGGGGTGTCAGGAGCCCACATCCAGCTGTCCTACACCCAGCCCAGGGCTCTCTGTGTCTTTTTGGCTCTTCCCAGCTCTGCAGCGAGGCTGGGCCTTGATTTGGACTGTTCCCTGGGCATTGGTGGGGCTGTTTCACAGCCGATGGCAGGCGGGAGAGCCTCGCTGGGGTGTGGGAGACAGATGCGCTCTGCTTAACCGGCACCATCAGGCTGTGCCAGGCTGTCCTGGCCCTGGCAGGCTCTCACCATGTGGAAGGGAATGGAAAGGTCTGGTTTCACCTGGAGGGAGTGTGGGGGAGTCTCAGGAAGGCTGACATTGAGGGGTCTCCGTGGGCTTGTGATCCCGACTTACCGAGCTTGGTCTGGGAGCCCTCACCTGCCTCCTGTGGCAGCAGGGGCAGATCCTGTCCCACTGCCCGTGTGCCCAGCCCTGCACTGAGGTTGGAGGAGAATTAAATTGACCAAATCCCACCTGTGGTCTGGCTTAGACTTCTAAAAAATAACAATCTCATGCTGGTGTCCAAAACCCAAACCCACAGCTCCTACCTCTGCCTGGAGCAGCTCCAGGCTTGTGTTGAGGTGGGAGCTCACCTGTGGGATTCGTGTGTCACTCTCAGCCTGTTCAGAGGCTAAAGAGCCTTTTTAGCAGTCTGCTGAGCACCGAGAGCTGGGAGGGGACCGAGGGCAGGGACGGCTGCATGTCCTGCTCCCGCGATGCTGAGGAATCCCTGCTCGGGACGGGCTCGGTGTGCAGTCCGCGGGCAGCTGGAGTGGATGGATTTGGGGATTCCTATAAATAACTGGTCCAGGAGACACAAGTGAAATTCCCCAAGTGCTCGTCGTGCCGCGAGTCCCTCCCTGGGGGTCGGACTCGGCGCCGGCCGGCTCAGTCACAGCTGCTGGGGTGGCCCCCGGGACCCGCGGGATCACGCCTGGGGGGGCTGCGCGGGCAGCAGGCGAACGGCACCGAGGCCGCCCCGGTGAGAGGAGGGAGCCGGACCGGGGGCCGGAGGTGAGGTCTCGGGGGGACCCGCAGGAGAGGCCGCTGCCCCGGTAGGGCCAGCAGGGCGGGGACCCGGAGCCATGGGGACAACCGGGGGCGCTGGGGCCCGTCCCGGGGTCCCGGGAGAAAAGGGGGGGGTTGGGAGGGGGTGGGGGGGGAGGGAGGATGCGCCGCACGTGACCCCAGGACACGTGGCCGCGTCACGTGTGCGCCCCACCCGCGCGTGCGCAGCGGCCCCCTGCGGCGGGGTCTCCCGAATGACGTCACGGCGCGACGGGACCAATCAGCGGCGGGGAGGGGCGGGGCTTGGCGGCGGCGGCGGCGGCGGCCCCGGTTCCGCGGGTCCAGCGCGCTCCCGGTCCCGGTCCCGGTCCGGCCATGGCCCAGCGCGGCGGCCCCGCGGTGCTCCCGGACAACCCCTTCCAGGACCCCGCGGTGCTGCAGGCCGGGCCCGGCCCTGTGCTGGATGGCTACAACCCCTTCGAGAGCGACGCGGTGAGCGGCGGGGCCTGCCCGCAGACCGGGGCCTGCCCGGGCACCGAAGCTTCTTCCTGGCCACCGGAGCCCTCCCTGCTGCCGGCGCAGTCTCACGGCTCTCCTGTTCCCCTGCAGCCGCCGCCGCCGTTCCAGACCCCTTCGGTAGCCCCGCCGCCCCCGGTAGCAGCGGCCGCGCAGCCCCCGCGGAAGGCGAGTCCCACCGAGCCCCGCAACTACGGCTCCTACGGTTCGCAGGTACGGGGGGAGGCGCCGCCGGGCCGGGCGGGCCGGGGGGACGCGGGCCCCGGCGGGAGCCCAGGGTTTGTGTCCCCCCCTCCGCAGGCCTCGGCCGCCGCCGCCACGGCGGAGCTGCTGAAGCGGCAGGAGGAGCTCAACCGGAAAGCGGAGGAGCTGGACCGGCGGGAGCGGGAGCTGCAGAACGCGGCCCTCGGCGGTTCCCAGAGTGAGTGGCTGCGGGGCTGGGGAGGGACGGGACCCCCTCGGAGCCCGCCTCGCTCCTCCTCACCCCCTTCCGTCCGCAGCGAGGCTCAACAACTGGCCCCCGCTGCCGTCCTTCTGCCCCGTGAAGCCCTGCTTCTACCAGGACATCCCCGTGGAGATCCCTGCTGACTTCCAGAAGACTGTTACGACCATGTACTACCTCTGGATGGGTGAGTCTCCAGGGGAATCTCGGGGCAGACCTTGGGAGGAGGTGGAAGAACAAGTGTCCTGTGCTGCTGCTCTGGGGAAATGGGGATGAACAGGTGGTCAGGGGGGTTGGGGGAGCCTGGCTTGGGCTCCTGAGTGCTGTCCTCTCCCTCAGCCAGCACCATTGCTCTCTTCCTGAACTTCCTGTCCTCGCTCGCCTGGTTCTGTGTGGACCCCTCATCTGGTTCTGGGTTCGGCCTCTCCATCCTCTGGGCTCTGCTCTACACGCCCTGTTCCTTCGTCTGCTGGTATCGGCCCATGTACAAAGCTTTCAGGTGCGTCCCTGAGCCGTGGGTATCTGCTCCAGCTCCTGGGGGCCTCTGGCTCTGCGGGATGTGGTGGTTCCACCCCGAGCTCCCTGTTTCCCCCCTGCCTCCTGCTTTAAGGAATGTCTGAGAGCTCTAACCTCGCCCATCTCTTCCTCTCAGGAGCGACAGTTCCTTCAACTTCTTTGTCTTCTTCTTCGTCTTCTTCGCCCAGAACGTGATGTATGTGCTGCAGGCCATTGGCATCCCAAACTGGGGATTCAGGTGAGCCATGAGCTGACCCTGGAAAGGCAAGAGGCGGGTGGAGAAGAGGGAACCTGGGGGCAACAGCCTCTTGTTTTGCAGTGGCTGGATCCTGAGCCTGATAGCGCTGCGGACTAACACAGCCGTGGCTGTGATGATGATCCTGGTGTCCTTGTCCTTCACGGCAGTGGCTGTGTTGGGGATCATTATGCTGAAAAAGGTGGGTTAGGATCAGAGCCCTCCCTTTGGGGGGAGGTTTGGGCCGTCACAGCTCTGTTTATGAGGGGCCTGGAGCCCCAGCCCTGACCCTCAGCCTGCTCCTGCCCTCCAGATCCACTCTCTGTACCGCCGGACGGGCGCCAGCTTCCAGAAGGCTCAGGAGGAGTTTGCGGCCGGGGTCTTTTCCAACCAGGCCGTGCGCACGGCCGCGGCCAACGCCGCTGCGGGCGCGGCCACCAACGCCTTCCGCGCGCCGTAGCCGCGCGCGTGCCCGGCCCTGCCTCCCTGGCGCACGCGGGCTCTTCCCGAGGAAGAGGAAATCCGAGTTGCACTTTCACTGGATCCCCGTGCGTCCGCATCAGCTGTCAGAGGCTGCCTCATCCCAGCTTGGAAGTGCTGGTGCCTGAATCGTCTGCTGCTCTTAACCCCCTTTCCTCACGGACAGAGGCTGTTCTGGTTTGTGCTGGTCCCCTCCCCTCAGCAGACTGGGGGGAGCAGGGTGGGAAGTGCTGCGGCCGAGCCCTGAGCCTGCCATCGCCCTCCCTTCCAGCAGCAGCTGCTGGGGGCAGGAGCCTCCTCCAGATGGTTGGAATGCTGCTTCCAGGGACTGGAACGGTCACTTGCCTTCCTTGTGCTCTCCTGTTTCCCCACCTGGTGATGACGCTTGTGTGCCCTGGGGTGTGGAGGGCCCCCTGCCCCCTGCGTGCCCAGGGACCCCCCATGCTCTGCCAAGAACATCATCCCCCTCTTCCTCCTGGGGCTTGCTCCAGTGATATGAGGATGGGGCTGGTGCTGTCCCCAGGGTGTCTGGTCCTTTTGTCCTGTCCCTTTCCCCGTCCTCTCCCTCTCTCCGGGCACAGGGATGAGGAGAGCAGGGCAGGGATGGGCAGCGCTCGGGCAGCTGCTGCCTGTGGGGATCCTGCCTTTAGCCCATGTGGACCCCAAAACCAGGCTGGGTGCTGGGGAGCAGCCCTGGTGTTTACATGGCTCCCCCCTCGCCTCCAGGGAGGGATGAACAGCTCCTCCAGTCTCCCTCCCCACCTGCTTTGAGGACTGTGACCCCTTGCTCCCCCCAGCACCCTTCACCCAGGGCCTTCACCCTCCTCAGGGGCTGAGCCAGTTCCCCTGCGCAGCCCCCGCATCCCCCTTACCTGCCCTCTGTCCCAGTGTCCCCGGCGATCCCCAGGACAGGTCTCATGCATTCTGCTTTGCCCCATCTCCTCTCAGATGCTCCCGGTTTGTCCCTGCAGCTCCGGGGCTGGCGAGAGGCTTTGTGCCTTTAGCTGTGGGGGCCAGTGGCCTCCCCGTCCCGCTGCGGCGAGGGCTCCTCTGGGGCTCCCCGCCTCCTTCGCTGCTCCCCGTGTGCTGTTCCCCGACCGCCTCCCGGTTTATTTAAGGAATAAATGAAGTTTCACTCTGTTCCTTTGCAATCTCCGTGCGCCGACCGGGGCTGGGGGGAGCGGCGGGGCCGGTGCCGGTGTCGCAGCTCCCGGGGGTGGTGTGGGTGGACTACAGCTCCCGTCGTGCCGCACAGGGGCGGCCCCGGGGCGGGCGCGGCCGAGCAGCCGCCGGCGTGCGGGACCATCCCCGCAGCTCCCGGCGCTCCGCCGCCCGCCTCCAGTCGCGGCCCCGGGCATCCCGGAGGGCGCGGCGGCGGCGATGCTCGGCCGCAGCCTCCCGCCGGCCCAGCGTCCCCGCCCGCCGCTCCTCGCGGCGCCGGGGCTGCGGGGCGCGGGGCGGACGGACCGCCGGTAGCCTCCCGCCCCTCCCGGCATCGGCCCGGCAGCGGGACCCGGCCCTGCGCCCGCCGCCCGCGGAGGATGCTCCGGTCCGGACCGCGGCTCCCGCCTGCTGGCGCTGCCCCGGGGGCCGCGTCCCGGGCGGCGGCTCTCGGACCCCGCGGGGCGGGATGATCCCCCGGCGGGGGCCCGGCGCTCCACCGACGTTCCGGGAGGAGGCGGCGGTCCGTCTCCGGCCGGCGGCTCTAGGCCGGCCCCGGCCTGGGTGCGCAGGAACCGGTGAGGCCGGTTCTGTTCTCCGCGGAGCTTCTGGTGGCCCTGTCCCCGCGTGGCCGTGGGCGCTGCCCGAGCCCCCCCGCCCGGGGCAGTGAAGAGCCGCCGTCAGCATCCTCCGGGAGGCGAAAGGTGGAGCCCGGCCCGTTCCCGCAGAGCGGTTGCTCCCGCTCCCCGCGGTCCTGGCGCGGTGCCGCCGGCTGCCCCGGGGCTCCGGGGCCGGCCCCGAGCCGCCGCCCGCCGCGGCCATGCCCTCCCCCACCGACTCCAGCCGCTCGCTGACCGGCCGCAGCTCCCGCAGCCTCACCCACCTCCGCCTCCAGCGCACCTGGCTGCAGGTCCTGCTGGTTCTGGGTCTCGTCCAAGCCATCCTGGGCGTTCTCATCGTCACCTTCAGCCTGGTGGCGGCCACTATCACGCCCTCCACCAAAATCCGTCACTCCTGCCCGTCCTGGGCCGGCTTCTCGGTGAGTGCGGGGCCGGGGCGGCGCGGGGAGGGGGCTGCGCTGCTCCCCGGGGGCCGAGCTTGCCGCCGGTCCCAGGGGAGGGCAGCCCCGCTGCTCCCCCACCCTCTGCCCGTGGCTGCCGCGGTGCATTGTGGGAGAATCCCAAGGGCTCCCCCAGGGTGGCTCTGTGAGGGATGGGGACCCCCGAGCGGTGCGGGGGCTGTCCGGGGTGTGCGTTGAGGTTTGCAGCCACGGGCAGGGAGGGGTGTGGGGGCACCACAGTGACGGCAGGGCAGGGACCGGGCGGCGATGGAGGCTCTGCTCTGTCTGCTGTGCATTGGGGTGAGGGCAGGACCCGGGGTCCCCCACGGTGACCCTGCAGCACGGATCCTGGCCTGGGTTTGCTGCCCAGCCAGAGCAGCCCGCAGTCCCCAGGCCCTGAATCAGCAGTTTCTCCCACCTTGTGGTGCCAGGGCTGCTCCTACAGCCCTGCTGCTCCTGGGCCGGCTCCAGGCCTGCAGGGATCGGGGGGCTCTGCCCGTGGGCAGGGGCTGCTCGGGGCCCCACTGCCCAGCAGAGCTTCCTCCCTGTGCTCACCCCGGGGCTTGTGCATCTGCAGCTGGCACTGTCCGGGCTCGTGGGCATCATCTCCTGGAAGCGGCCGCTCACCCTGGTGGTAGGTGTTGGGGGGGGACGCCCTTCCGCAGGCGGGGGAGTCCAGGCTGGGGAGGCCGAGCAGAGCCCCTCGTGCCCCCGGATGCGCAGCCGCGTGTGCCGGCTCCCCGCTCCGCAGCCCTGCACAGCCGGCAGCCCCTCTCCTCCCGCTGCAGATCGCCTTCTTCACGCTGCTCTCGGTGCTGGGCGTCATGCTGAGCCTCGCCGGCTCCATCCTGTCCTGCCAGAACGCGCAGCTGGTGAAGACCCTGGAGGCCTGCGAGAGGGTGAGGCTGAGCGGGGGCAGCCCCAGCGCCCCCCGGGCCTCCCCGAACAGCTCGTCCCTGGCTGCGGGGCCCTGGGGACACCGGGAGCTGCGGAGCTGGGGTCTGGTGGTGGGATGTGCTGGCGGCTCTCAGGGGACAGCGTGGCATCCAGAGCTTCCTCACAGTGTTTCCTGTCCCCAGGAGAGGGACTCGTGTGTCTGCTGCCAGGCCCGCTCGGAGCCCCCGCCCGCCTCCTGCAGCCAGCAGAGCGAGATGCTGACCATGTTCCCCAACCCCAACTGCCGGAGCATCCGTGTGGCACTCAAGGTGGAGGACCAGGGGGATACAAGGGCTCCCTGGGAAGCGGCCGCACACCCGGCCATGCTCTGCGGGCTCTGCAGCTCACCCCACTGCTCCCCAGGATCTCCTCTTCAGCGTCTGCGGCTTGACCATCTTCTCCACCATCATCTGCACGCTCTCTGCTGTCGTGTGCTGCATCCAGATCTTCTCCCTCGACATCGTCCACGTGGTGAGTCCCAGCTCTGGCTCAGGAGCAGACAGGGCTGGGGAGCAGTGCTCCTAGACTGGGATGGGCCCTGGGGCACCAGGGCAGGACCCAACCCCAGCCAGCTGCAGATTGAAGCCCAGGATGCGCATCCCTTGCTGGATCTCTGGGCAGGGGGTCTCAGCTCTCCCTTCTCGCCTCTCCCCGCAGCTGGTCCCACAGCGCTCGAGCTCTGTGACATTGGAGTGCACGTCCCCACCTGACACCTTTCTGCAGAGCATGATGGACTTCGAGGAGTTTGTGCCCCCAGTGCCACCACCCCCCTACTACCCCCCCGAGTACACCTGCAGCTCTGAGACGGACGCGCAGAGGTACCAGCTGGGAGCGAGGCTGGTAGAGCGGGGGGCCCATGTGCCCCCAGGCTGGGCTTGTCCCACCCAGTGTGGCTTTTCTGCTCTTGCCTCTGCAGCATCACCTACAACGGCTCCATGGACAGCCCCGTGCCCCTCTATCCAACCGACTTCCCCCCATCCTATGAGACTGTGATGGGGCTGCGGGGAGACAGCCAGGTGGGGGCCGTGGCGCCGTGGGCAGGGGAGGCCAGGCAGGGTGGGTTCCTGCTCAGCTGAGCCCTGTGTTGTCCCACAGGCCACCCTGTTCGACTCGCAGCTGACAGACGGCTCCCACGCCTGCACCTGCGACCGCGTCCCCTCCATCGTGCTCAGCGGAGAAGGTGAGTGTCCCCCCCGGCACGGGGAACGGGAGAGGGGCCGTAGCAGGTCCGGCTCTTCCCGGCAGCTCTTCAGCGGTGCCCCTCCGCTCCTTGCAGTGTCCATGGACAGCGGGTCCCTGATCATGTCCGAGATCATGGACATCCCCGGGGACAGCAGCCCCTCGGAGGACTCGTGCCTGCTGGAGCTGCAGGGCTCCATGCGCTCCGTCGACTACGTCCTGTTCCGCTCCATCCAGCGCAGCCGCGCCGATTATTGCCTGAGCGTGGACTGCGTGCAGTGCAGCCACCACGCGCGCAGCCCCACGCTGGGCTTGCAGGGCCCCTTCGAGGAGATGCCGCAGCCCCGCGTGCGGGGCGAGCGATCCTATTCCTGCTCCACCGCGGAGCCCGGCCACGACGGCATCCTGGTGGGGGGAGCCGTCACCCACAGCTGCAACCGGCTGGCCGGGCTGGCGCGCTGCGCCGGGCCCTGCTTCCCCGAGGTGCGGCTCAAGGACAAGGGCTCCTCGCTGCAGGGGCGCGGGGGTGGCCGTCCCACGGACCCTGGTGCCGGCCGCCCCGGCCACCCCCGGCGCAACAGCGAGACCTCCTGCCCCTCGTCCCCGGCCCCGGGGCTGGCCCCGCGCCCGCTCCTGAGGTCACACAGTGACCCCGGCGTCCCGATGGCTGGCCATGCTGGTAGGTGACAGCGACCGCTGGGACGGGATGGGCGGGTGGCAGCGTCCGTGGGGTGCAGCCGGGATGTGCCGCAGGGTTTGGCTGCGTTTTTCTGTGGCCAGATGGGATTAGAGCCAGTCTGGGGAGGAACAGGGGGAGCAGGGGAAGTCTGCTGGGCTGGGAGCAGGGGGGTGCTGGGGGGTTGTGCTGCCTGGGGTCTGCACAGCTGCCGAAGCCTGAGGGTTCTCTCTGCTCCTAGCAGATTTCAGGGAAGTACTTTATACCAAAGCACTGGAGGACACCGTGTCCGATTCCTCCGCTGATACAGGTCAGGGCACTGGGATGTACTGGGATAGAAAGGGGGCTTGGGGGGTGTCTGTAGCCCTCTGGGGACTGAGCTCACCCTGCTGGGGCTGGGATAAGGGGGATCAACAGTGGGACCTCTCCTGCTGACTGGGGATGGGAGACAGCAGGACCCCAGGCCTGTGGGGATAGATCTCCTGGGAGCAGTGTCCTGGGGTCTGACAGTGGGGATGGGTCTGTCAGAGCGGTGTCCTGGCTCTGATGGTGGGGATGGATCCATCCGAGCAGTGTCCTGGGTCTGTCAGAGCCGTGTCCTGTGTCTGATGGTGAGGACAGCCCTGTCAGAGCAGTTCCTGTGTCTGACCGTGCTCCCTCCGCAGGGCTGTGCTCTGAGGCCTGCCTGCTCCACCGTTCCCACTGTGACTCCCCGCCGCTGCTCCGGGCCGGCTCGGTGGGGAAGAACAAGCTGCCACCCTGCAAGAAGGTGCCACAGCAGCTGTCAAAGACAACCACCCGCTCCCTGGGGGACCTCAAGGGCTACAGGGGCACCCGTGGGCTGGTGGCCAGGTTCCTGCAGAGACCCAAGCGCAGCCCAGCAGCTGGCATGGAGGTGTCTGGGCACAGCTTCCACGGGCACAAACAGGTGGGTCCTGGAAGCCACAGGGGATGGGCAACTCTTCCTTCCCAGAGAACTCCCATCCACACTCTCCCTCCCTTCTGCCCCCATCAGCACCTCCACCCTGGCCCTTCCACGGCTTCCCCTCCCCTGCCACACCCCCACGGTGTTGGCACCCTGGCTGCAGGCAGAGCCTTCTTCCTGCAGCACTGCCCTCGCCCAGCCCTTCCTGGGGGGCAGCTCCTTTTCCTTGATCCCCACTGGAGCCACGGGTGGGAAAATCGTGCCTGTTGCAATGGCTTTGGCTTTGCCCCTGAGTCACCGCACCTGGAGGCAGTTGCTGGGACATCCCGGCAACTCGGCTTTATGGAGACCTTGCGCAGCCTGGGAGGCCTTGACGGGAACGAGCCTGTCCCAAATGCCAGTGTGGGCGCGTGATGCACGCCTCTGCCATGCCTGTCACCTCTGTCCTCCTGCCCCGTGTGCCACCTGGCTGCACTGGAGCGTGGAGGGTTGAGCACAGAGGGGTGAGTGCGGGAGGGTGTCACGGGCAGGGGTGTCTTGGGCAGGGGTGTCTTGGGCAGGGGTGTCACGGGCAGGGCTGCCACCCCTGCGGCTGCAGCCTGTCCCCATGGGTTGCAGGTTCCCTGGAGTGCCTGGCCGGGTGCAGAGCGGCCCCACGAAGGAATCCACCTGCAGAGCTGCGGGGACCTGAGCTCCACCTCGTCCCTGCGCCGGCTCCTGTCCACGCGCCGGCTGGAGCGCAGCCGCCCCCGGAGCCTCAGCGGGGCCTGCAAGGAGAGCGCGCTCTGAGGGCACGGCCTCCACAGGGACCCCCCGGTGCCCCGCTGTGGAGAGGGGGTCCCACTCTGGGCTCAGCCCTGGACATTGCTCGGACATTGCTGCTGCCCTGGTGGGCTCTGCTGGGCCCCTGCCCCAAGTGGGGCTGGGGCGAGGGGCTGGTCCCCTGGGGTGTCTGCTGGGGGGTCGGGACGGCCGTGCCTGTCCCCTGCCCTGTCTGGGATGGCTATGCCTGTTCCTTGCCCTATCCCTTGTTCTGGACATGCCTGTCCCTTGCCCTGTCCCTTGTGCCAGCTGTGCCTATTCCCTGGGATGGCCATGCCTGTCCCCTGCCCTGTCCCATGTTCTGGCTGTGCCTGACCCACACACTGACCATACTCTGTCCCCTGTGCCAGCTGTGCCTGTACCCTGGCATGGCCATGTCTGTCCCCTGTGCCAGTCGTGCCTGTGCCCTGGGACAGCCATACCTGTCCCCTGCCCTGTCCCCTGCACTGGCCGTGCCCGTCCTCTGCCTTGTTCTTTTGGCTGGCTACGCTGGCTTGATCCTCGGTCCCCTGTGCCAGCCGTGCCTGCACCCTGTGCCTGTCCCCCGACCTGTCCCTTGTGCTGGCCTGGTCCCTGGTCCTCTGTGCCAGCGTGCCCGTATCCCGGAACTGCCATGCCTGTCCCTTGCCCTGTACCCTGAGCTGGCTATGCCTGTCTCCTCTCCAGCCCCTCCGCCCCTCCCCGTCCGGTGCCGGTCCCGGTGCCCCGCGCTGGCCGTGCCCGTTCCTCCCCTTCCCGCCCGGCTGCGCCCGGGCCGCGCTGCGGGGCCGGTCCCGCGGTCACTGCCCCTCGCTAGAGACCGAATAAAGGTGGTCGCCGCCGCCCACGGGGCCGGTGTCACAGCGGGCGGGGCGGGGCGGGGCGGGCGGTCAGCTGATCGGTCACGGGGTGCCGGGTCCCGGTTTCCCGGTGACGGCTCCGCGGGACGGGGCGGCCGGTGCCGTCGGGGCGCGGGGAGGCAGCGGGGGCGGGGACCGGGACTGGACCGGAACGGGAACCGGGCGGCGACCGGGACAGCCTGCGCCTCCCGGGGAGGGGGGGAGGGGGAAGCGGCCCGTGCGGTTCCCCCGGTTCGCGGTTCCGGTACCGGCGCGGGGGAAGGGCCGGGGCCAGGCCCGCCCAGAGTCGGTGCCGCTCCTGCACCGGGTGTGGGCGGGACGGGCTGCCCGGGCGCCCTTAAAGGCGAGGCCGGCGGCGGACCCGGTGCTGCCGGGCCGGCTCCGATCGCACCGGGAGCGGCGGGGCCATGGGGGCCGTCGGTGCCCTGTGCTGGCGGCTGCTGCTGGTGCTGCTGGCCGTGAACCGGGCCGCAGGTGAGAGAGGGGAGCCCGGGGGTACCCGGTGGGTGGAGGGGACGGGGGTCCCCGGGCGGCCTGGGGCGCTCGGTGGACCGGAATGGGAGGGGAGGGAGAGGGAATGTCCTGGGAGTCCGTGGTCCGGGATGCTCGGGAGCTGTCTGGGCGTCCGGGGCAGCGTGGAGCTCGGTGCCCGGGAGGTGCTGGGGTGTGGAGCACGGGGGCAGCGGTGTCATCCCGGGGCAGGCGGGAGAGCTGGCAGGGACGCGTCCCCGAGGCTGCCGCCACCACCCTCCCGTGCCCCCCAGGCGCCCAGCCCTGCAGCCCCAAGTACTTCGGCCGCGATGCCATGGTCTGCGTCTGCAACGCCACGTACTGCGACACGCTGGACCCCCTGGTCCTGCCGGCCATCGGCTCCTACGTCAAGTACGAGAGCAGCAAGGCCGGCAAGCGGCTGGAGCGGAGCGAGGGGAGCTTCCAGCGCAGCCTCTGTGCCCCAGGTAGCGCCGCGGGTGGCAGGGATGGGATGGACCCTGCTGCAACGCACCGTCACGCTGGGCTCCCCTCCCTGCAGATGTTGTCCTCACCCTGGACACGACGCAGCGGTTCCAGAGGGTGAAGGGTTTTGGTGGTTCCATCACCGACGCGGCCGCCATCAACATCTTATCCCTGCCGGAGAGAGCGCAGGATCACCTGCTGCGCTCGTACTTCTCTGAGGAAGGTGGGACACTGGGGAGACGGGTGGGATGATGACAGGGGCCATGGCTGCCGGCAGGCCTTGGAGACCTCATGTCCCACTGTGCCTGGCAGGGCTGGAGTACAACCTCATCCGGCTGCCCATGGCCAGCTGTGACTTCTCCCTCCACGCCTACACCTACGATGACATCCCCTACGACTACGAGCTCACCCACTTCAGCCTGCGAGACGAGGACACGAAGCTGAAGGCGAGCGGTGGGAGGGAGCAGGGTGGGATGGAGGGTCACAGGGGCTGGGCTGAGTCGGCCCCTCCACCTCTTCCTGCAGATCCCCCTCCTTCACCGAGCCTCAGCCATGAGCAAGCGGCCACTGTCCCTGTATGCCAGCCCCTGGACCTCCCCCACCTGGCTGAAGACCAGCGAGTCCTACGTGGGGAAGGGGACACTGAAAGGGCAGGCAGGGGACAAGTACCACAAGACCTGGGCCAACTACTTCATACGGTGAGGAGCGGCTGGGGCGGGGGGACGGGGGCGATACCTGAAGGACCCTCAGTGGTGGCACTGGGGACTCCTCACGGCTCACCCCTGCCCCCCACGCCAGGTTCCTGGATGAATACGCCAAGCACAACCTGACCTTCTGGGCGGTGACGGCGGAGAACGAGCCCACGGCCGGGCTGATCAACAACTACCCCTTCCAGTGCCTGGGCTTCACGGCCGAGCAGCAGCGGGACTTCATCGCTCGGGACCTGGGCCCAGCGCTGGCCAACAGCTCCCACCGCCACATCCAGCTCATCATCCTGGACGACAACCGGCTCCACCTCCCGCACTGGGCCAAAGTGGTGAGCGTGGCAGGGGATGTGCCAGCATGGTGGCCCGGAGCAGAGCCCCTGTGCCTCTGGGGGGCTTGGCTGCTCCATCCCGTGGAGGGCTGGGCCTCTGGCTCTGCCCTGTGGGGCTGATTCTTCTCCCTGCCAGGTCCTGGAGGATGAGAAGGCAGCTCGCTACGTCCACGGCATCGGCATCCACTGGTACCTGGATTTCATCGGCCCCATACAGGACACAGTGTTGCCCACTCATGAGCTCTTCCCTGACTACTTTATCCTGGCCACGGAGGCGTCCATTGGGGCCCATTTCTGGGAGCGGGATGTGATTCTGGGCTGCTGGGAGCGGGGGAACCAGTACAGCCACAGCATCCTGACGGTGAGGGCCCTGTGTCTCCCTGTGCGCTCGGCCCCGGGGAGGGCTGCCGGTGTGCTCCCTCTTCCCTCAGCCTCCTGCTCCTTGGGCAGGCATCTGAGCTGTCCTGTTGCAGAATCTGAACCACTTTGTGGCCGGCTGGACTGACTGGAATCTGGCCCTGGATCTGGAGGGGGGCCCCAACTGGGTCAAGAACTATGTGGACAGCCCCGTCATTGTGGACAGCAGTGAAGGCATCTTCTACAAGCAGCCCATGTTCTACCACATGGGGCACTTCAGGTGGGTTGGGGCCCACAACACGTGCTGAGCTGCCTGGGCTCCAGCAGCAGCTTGTCCTGAGAGGAGCAAGGCAAGTTTGGCTTGCGAGGAGCTCTCCTGGCATCTGACTCCCTCCCTGGGGTTGCTTCTTGTTTGTCTGCTCAGTAAATTCATCCCCGAGGGCTCCCAGCGCGTGGGGCTCGCCGCTTCCAAAGAGTCCAAGAAGACAGCGCTGGAGTACACGGCGTTCCTGCGGCCCGACGGGGCGGTGGTGGTGGTGGTTCTGAACCGGTGAGCGATGCAGCCCGGCCCCGCTGCGTGGGACCCCATCCCCCTGGGCCCTGTGCCCTAGCAGCTGCTGCAGGTCTGACCCCCCTGCTCTCTCCCCCCAGCTCCCCTCAGGACATCACCTTCGGGCTGGCGGACACCGTCGGCCTCATCGCAGCCGTGGCTCCGGCCAACTCCATCCAGACCTACCTGTGGCGGCGGCAGTGAGGGGGCCGAGACGCCCGTGGCCGGCCAGGGGCCGGACGCAGCCGGGCCGGAGGTGCAGCCCCAGCTGCCCGCGGGCTCGGGCCGGGGCGTGCGGGGGAAGCGGCTCCCCGGGGCCGCAGCGGAGCCGAGAGCTGGGCCAGGGACGCCGTGGCATGTGCAGGAGGGCCGGGGGCACCGGTGCCCCTCAGGGTGGAGACTCCACAGGCTGTGAACGCTGTGTTCTGCTGTTCTGACATTAAACACGGATGCTGCCTTGATGTATGCGGCTGGAAGAGAAACGTCCGGGTCCCTCCCCTGCTCCTGGGCACTGTGGCTGGGTGCCACCCCGGCATGGAGCCTGCTGGAGCCTGGCGAGCAGCGCAGAGCACCTGGAACAGTGTGGGGCAGCCCCTGTCCCTGCCCATGCCCTGCCCCTCTGCCCACCTCAGCTCCCCGTGGGGCTCGCCCTGCTCAGAGATGCTCTGGGCACGAGTCTGCTCCCAGTTCCAAGCATGTGCTGCCTGGCTGGGGCTGAGCAGAGCCCGGGTGTGCTTCTGCTGCTTTTGGGGACAGGTTTTAGGACCTAGCAAGTAGCTCAGGGTTCACCTGGAATGCAGATGCTCTGGGTGCTGCATCAGGAGCAGGGACAAAGCACTTGGACACCCCCCAGAAAGGGCTGAGCAGGGGTTGTGACCAGGCTTTAGCTTTCTGTGCTTTTCCTGCCAAGCTGGGGCCACTTGCAGCCTGATGTCAGGCCAGGGGCTGTGTGGGTCATGTCTCTCCCAGACCAAGGCCCCTGAGGCCGGGGCTGGACGCAGAGCCAGCTCCAGGAGCATCGCAGCATGGGGTCTCAGGGTCCCAGCCAGCTCTGGCTGAGGTCAGGGCAGTGCCAGCTGCTCCTGGGGCTTCTCTGGGACAGGGAGGCCGGTCAGGCTGCAGCAGCCCTGCCTGGAGCCTGCTGTTCCCCGTGGGGATTGAGCCGAGGGGTCTCCACTGTGGTGAGGAGGGTGGGGGTGCGCCAGGGGCTCAGCGGCCACCGCAGAGCTGGGGGTGGCTTGAGCAAGCGGGGACAGGACCGGGAGTGGGGGCTGAGTGTGGGCGCACCCAGGAAGGAAGGAGGGAGCTGGCAGGGCGTGGGAGCAGGAGATTAGGGCAGGGAGGTCACGATTTCAGGGCGAGGAGGGCGGCCGGGCCCCTGGGCTGATCCGCGCAGGCGGGATGTGCCCGGGGGTGCTGTCAGGACTGACAGCCCCGATGCTGCGTGGGCTGAGCACAGCCCAGGCGTGGTCAGTGAGTGACAGTGTCACCCTGGGACACTGGCACGCCATGGTGCCACAGGGACCGCCCGCTCCTGGGACCCCGCAACGCCGGGAGGTGCTGCCAGAGTCCTGGGGAGAGCACCCTGCTCCTGCCCCGAGGCTGTTTGTGTTTGTCCACAAGAGGGAAACGTTTCTCCAGGATCAGCGAGTCCCAGTCCCAGCACCCTGCTCCCAGCACCCCACTCCCGGTGCAGGGCTGCTCCTCCACCTGCTTCTGACTTACCTGTCCTGGTGCTAACAGCTGGTGGCCGGATGCTGAATCACCCTGGTCCACGTGCCCCCGTCCCTGCGCTCGGCTCCGTGCTGAAGGACGGACTGGCTCTGGGATAAACGTAGCGGGGGCGAATCCTCCGACGTCGCTGGGCTTGGCTCATTAATTCTTGTGCAAAGCCTTGGCTTGTTTGGAGCTCACAGTGGCTGGGGGCTGCTGGGGTCCCGCAGCAGCTGGCCTGGAGCTGGTGATCACCCTAAGGACTGTGTCCCCACGTGCTGCGGGCCGGGGTCTCACTGATGGGAAGGAGTTGCTGTGATGCTGCACTGAGGCTCTTTGGCATCGATGTTTACGGAGTCGTGATCCCCATAAAAGTGACTCAGCCCAGCTCCATGTCCCGTGAGTCCCCATCCACACTGTCCTGGCTTAGGGACAAAATTCACCCCAGGCTCCTCCAACGGCTCCTTTGACCCCACACCCTTGACCCCATCCTGGAACGACCCCACCTGTGCACTGCAAAGGGCGGTCACACGATGCCACGAGGCCCCTGCGACCCCCACGTGCTCCCCATATTCAGAGGTTGGCTGCAAGAAGCGGCTTTGGGGGGCTTGGTGGGGCTGCCCAGTATCTGCTGTGCCAGCAGCTCCAAGTGAGGCGTTGCCTGGCCCCTGGGTCTCACTTTTCCTGCTCAGCAGGACGCTCTTATCAGCTGCTGTTGATAGGGATGAGTTCCAGCAGCCTCCGCAGTGTTTTGCTTCCAGGAGCTGTGGGACCTGAGCCAGCTGGGGGGCTGTGTCTGATGGGGGGAAAGAAGAACTGGACTTTGGAATGGGAAAGGGTGAGCGAGGGCATCCTGGATGGCTGGAAGTGAGCTTGGAGGTGGCTGACTGCCTTAGGAGCTATTAATCCCTCCCCAGAATTGGAGCTCATTAGCCTGGGTGTAGCAGTCTGATGACTCCTTAATCACACTTGGAGGTGGGGGATCCCTGGCGCAGCGAGACAGGGACAGGAGCTCCCTCCTGGGGCACCTGTTTGCCCCATGAGATACAACCAGGGGCTACCTGGCTCCATCTGCCCCAGCCCCAGTGGCAGCTGGCCCGGGTGTCCCATGGCTCAGCTCCCAGCAGAGGTGTGGAACCGTGGCAGGGCCCACAGCAGGGCAGTGCTGGGGGTAGGAGGGACTTTGATGAATTGAATTGCCCCAGAGCTGCATCTGATACGCCAGAAATGGAGAAAATTACTCATGAAGTGCTGCTCCACCCGCAGAGGGAAAGCTAACGGAGCAGTTTAACCCTGTGCAGGGGAGCCCTGACCTGGTGATTGATGCTCCAGGCCAGCGGAGCTGTGGCTGGGAACTGTGGCTGGGATCTGGGCACTCTCCATTCCCTGGGCCACCCCTGTGTGGAGGTGCCGAGGATGTCCCCGCAGTGATGGGTACATGTCCAGGGGAGTGGGAACATCCTGGGTGATGGGACCAGGTAGGGTCTGTGTGCCCAGGGGAGCTGGCCCAGTTCAGCCTTGGCTCGCTGGGCTGGAGGGCCACTCTTGGGAGGAGCAGGGAGCACTCCTGGAGCAGCAGAGCTGGGCTTTGCTCCTGGCACGGTGTTAGGACAGCAGGGTCCCCTTTGAGGGTCCGGCTGTTGTTATTGACAGCCAGAGTGCAGCCCTGCTTGTCCAGGAGCTGGGGTATTGCCCGCTTGCTGTCACTGCTGTCACTGTTGCCACCTTCCCCAGCACGTGCTGAGTTGGAGTCAGTGATGCCAAAGGCTTGGGCAGGGAATGGCAATGGCCCCAGCTCCCGTGTGGCCACCCCTGCTGTGTCCTTATGCTGCCCTGGGCCGTGCAGCCACGTTCACTGACCTTGCCTGGGTGTCCTGGACCCTCCAATGCTGAGTGCACGGCCCCGCGGCTCCTTGGGGACAGTGGGGTGTCGGCCAGGGATAAGTGGGTGTCCCAGGGTGCTGTTGGAGGTCCCCAGCAGGACAGGCAGCGGTGCCATGAGCCTGCCCTTGGCTCTGCTGGGCTCCCAGGGGCTCCTCCAGATCCTGCCTGACAAAATAAAGGAATCAGCTCGTCCTTCAGGGATGGCACTGGGGGTCTCAGAGCTGCCCCTGCGACACCTCCCTGTGCTGGTCAGACCTTTCGCTCCGGCACAGCTTGGCACGGCGGCGGAGGGCGAAGGGGACCCGGTGCTCCCCAGCCCCACGGCGAGGAGATGCACGGTGATCCGGGCCGGGAGGAGGGCAAGGAGGAGCTGTGGGGGTGGGAGAGGGTGTGCTGCGGAGGGAGGTCTCCGAGCAGCTCCCTGTAAAAGCGAGGTGGGGAGGCTGGAGCTGCTGAGGAGGAGGAGGGCTGGCGGCAGCGCAGGTCGGGAGCAGCTGGGGTGAAGGCGGGTGGGGTGCGGGCTCCTGGGAGGGATGGACCCACCCCAACCTACCTGCAAGATGAGGGTGTTTGGGGGGAATGGAGCGGGTGACAGGAGCTCTATGGCCCTGGAAGGAGGAACAGGGGCTGAGGAGATGGGGCTGAGCCCTCCATCCCCCTGCCTTGACTGAGGGTGTTCCCGCCCGCAGGTGCTGCTCCCTGGGACCCGCCAGCGCTCGGGGACCGCGGAAGGGCCATGGGGGCTGCCGGCATCCTGGGCTGGCTGCTGCTGCTGCTGCTGCCAGTGCCCCAGGTGGCAGGTGAGCGCGGGGACGTCGCGGGGGTGGGCAGCGGAGCTTGGGCACCCTGGGACAAGGACAGGAGCCCAGCGGCAGCGCGGAGCTGGGTGCCCGGGAGGTGCCGGGGTGCGGAACACGGGGACAATGGCATCGCCCCGGGGCAGGCGGGAGAGCAGACAGGGACAAGTCCCTGAGCCGGCAGCCACCCACACCTTCCCATGCCTCCCAGCTGCCCGACCCTGCATCCCCAAGGATTTTGGGCACGGCTCGCTGGTCTGCGTCTGCAACGCCACTTACTGCGACACGCTGGACCCCCTGGTCCTGCCGGCCCCCGGCTCCTACGTCAAGTACGAGAGCAGCAAGGCCGGCAAGCGGCTGGAGCGGAGCGAGGGGAGCTTCCAGAGCAGTCTGCGCACCCCAGGTAGCGCCGCGGGTGGGTGGCGGTGCCCCCGCGGGACCCCCAGGCACCACGGACTGAGCCGGGGTCTTTCCGCAGGGCTGCTGCTGACGCTCAACATCTCCGCGTTGTACCAGCACGTGAAGGGCTTCGGCGGGTCCCTCTCTGATGCAGCTGCCATGAACATCCTGAAGCTGTCACAGCCGGCCCAGGACAACCTGCTGCGCTCCTACTTCTCTGAGAGCGGTGAGGGCACGGCGCTGTGAGCAGATCGTGGGGTCACCAGAGGTGGCTGTGCCTGTCCCCGCTGCAGGGACACCGTCACCTGATGTTTTCCTGCTCCGCAGGGATTGAGTACAACCTCATCCGGGTCCCCATGGCTTGCAGCGACTTCTCCGTGCGCCCCTACAGCTATGATGATGTCCCTGACGACTACGAGCTGAAGCACTTCAGGCTGGTGGACGAGGATGTGAAGATGAAGGTGGGAGGCTGAAGCCGCTGCCATGGGCACCTTGTCCCCTCTCGCGCCGGAGCTCCTGCGCGTGCTGGGACCCCCATGAGCAGGTGCTGCTGAGCCCCACACACCGTGGCAGCCCGTGGGAGCTGGCACCTCCTCCGGGGCACGTCCCGGCGCATCCCAGCTGGCACTGGCAGGGTGAGGAGCCAGGGTGCTGTGCCGTGGGGTGGTGCTTGCCAGCTACCAGTCCCCACTGAGGTCCCTTGAGTTCCTCCCATGCCGGGCCCTGTGGTTTTGGGGAGCTGGAGCTGGAGCTGACCCCGTCCCTCTGCTCCCTCCCGCAGATTCCCCTCCTGCGCCGAGCTTTGGCCATGAGCAAGCGGCAGCTGTTGCTGTTCGCCAGCCCCTGGACTGCCCCAGCCTGGATGAGGAGTAACGGGGACGTCCGTGGGAAAGGCACTCTGAAAGGGCACGCAGGGGACAAGTACCACAAGACCTGGGCCAACTACTTCATCAAGTACTGTCTCTGGAACCAGGCTGGGATGGACAGCGGGGGCACTGGGGAGCGGGGTGGGGGGGCAGCACAGCTGATTCTGCCCCCCCTTCTCTACACCAGGTTCCTGGATGAATACTCCAAACACAACGTGACCTTCTGGGCAGTGACGGCGCAGAATGAGCCACTGGCAGGGCTCTTCACGCCCCCCCAGGCCCCCACCATCGCCTTCACGGCCGCACAGCAGCGAGACTTCATCGCCCAGGACCTGGGCCCCGCGCTGGCCCACAGCCCCCACCGCACGCGGCTCCTCATGCTCGACGACCAGCGCATCCACCTCCCACACTGGGCCAAAGTGGTGAAGAGCAGAGCCCCTTCCTTCCCCTCTGCCTCGTGCCCCAGCCCCAGGCTTTATTGGAAATGGAGCCAGCGGCCTCTCCCAGCCCTAGAGAGTGGTAGCAAACTGGGTCTGCTGGAATGGGAGCCGGTGCTGGCTCCTTCGGGAGCAGCCGCCTCTGCATGTGCCCGGCGGGAGTGAGGACAGGAGGTGGCACCCACATCCTGGATCCCTGGATCCTGGCAGTGCTGCTGCCAGCATCTTTTCTGGGCAGAGTTTTGGCTGACTTGGCTTCCCCCCACAGTGCTTCAAGGGCTGTTTGGGGGAATCACCTTAAACAAGGAGGAAAGAAAGTAAAATGTTCTCCTGCCCCAGCCTCAGGGCAGGCAGCCTGCCCTTCCTTTACCTCCAGCCATGGCATGGCCACAGGGCTGGACCACCCCAGGGGGATGTGGAGGGAGGACCAGGCGGCAGCAGAGCCAGGTGGGGGGCAAGGGGTTCACCGAGGGGCAAACCTGGACCCCACCCCCTCAGCACGGCACCCAGCGAGGTGCCAAAGCCATGTTGGGGTGCTGTTGGGGCAGATCCATGCTGGGGTGCTGCTCAAAGGGGTGCGGTGCTGCACGGAGGGGACAAGAGGTGGCCCTGGGAGACCACACTGGCACATAGAGTCCGTGTGTCCATCTCCACGGGCTTCAGGCATGGGTAGCCTCGGGGTGAGGCATCTCGTTTGCTCCCCAGGTCCTGGGGAATACCACAGCTGCCCGTTATGTGGCTGGCCTGGCGGTCCACTGGTACCTGGATGCCATCGTCCCGCCCGGCTGCAGCCTGGAGGCCACCCACAAGCTCTTCCCTGACCATTTCCTCCTCTACACGGAGGCCTGCACTGGCTTCTTCATGTTCCGCTTCGCCGTGTCCCTGGGCTGCTGGGAGCGAGGGGACCACTACAGCTACAGCATCCTGACGGTACGGCCCCCACACTGCCCGCCCGGGGCTGGGGGGCTCAGCCTCGCTCAGCCCCTTCCCTGCCCCCCCAGGTCATGAACCACTTTGTGTCCGGTTGGACCGACTGGAACCTGGCCCTGGATCTGGAGGGGGGCCCCAACTGGGTTAAGAACTTTGTGGACAGCCCCGTCATCGTGGACGGCAGCAAGGACGTCTTCTACAAGCAGCCCATGTTCTACCACCTGGGGCACTTCAGGTGGGTCGGGGGGGCTCAGGTGCTGCCTGGGCCCCAGAGCAGGGGCAGAGCCCTTCTCCTGGTCCTCTCCCCACAGCAAGTTCATCCCCGAGGGCTCCCGGCGGGTGGGGCTGCACAGCAGCCGCCGCTGCCTCCTGTGCCAGCTGGAGCACGTGGCCGTCGTGCGCCCCGATGGTGCCCTGGTGCTGGTGGTCCTCAACAGGTCAGCCCAGGCAGGGGACAGGGGGTGATGCTCGGCCCCGGCTGTGCCGACCTGCTCAGCCCCTCTCGGTCCCCAGGTCTGGCCGGGATGTGCCATTTGGAATCCGGGACCCTGCCATGGGGTTCATCGACACCGTGGCTCCAGCCCACTCCATCCAGACCTACCTGTGGCGCCAGCAGTGATGGCCAGGGGAGTGCTGGGGGGCTCTGGGGGGCTCCGGGGGTCAGCTCTTCCACCACCCTTTCCAGCACCCCTCAAGGGTGGAAGCAGATGGTGACCCATTGCTGGGGGTGCAGCCCCCACACGAGGGGCTCCGCTGGCACCGGGGTCTGCCCGGGGCTGCAGCTTCCCAGCCTCCCCTCCCTCCCGGCACTTCCCATCCCCCTGGGATGGGAAAGCTGGGAAAGCAAAGCTCCCCTGGGAGCTCCCTCCGCACCGTCTCCTGGACCACACTTCCACACGTGGCCCCCTTGAAAACCTTCGCGTGTGTCTCGGGCGCCAAGTAAAGCCATGACGCGCTCCCTCCGGAATGCGCCGTTCCCGTCAGTGTTTCCTCTACGCGCTCGGAAATCGCTCGGTTTTCCTCGGCGGGGCGGCGCGGGGCCAGGGGTGCCCCGGGGGCTCCGGCCCCCGTGGCCTGCGGGTGGCTCCTTGTTTATCCCTGCAGCTGGAGCCTCGGCCGCTGCCAGCCCTTGATTCGTTCCGTATGTGCTGTTGGTTTTCCCCAGCCTACTTTTTTGGGGGAGTTTTTTTAAAAATCCAAATGTCAGACGCTGTCGGAAAGGCAGAGTAAATGATATCAGTGTCCCCATCCACCGAACCTTATGGACAAATTAGGCTGGTGCCACCTCTCCAGGGTGGCCTCTGGACAGAGTCCCCTCTATTCTGGCTGTGGCCAACACCGGCCGCAGCCCGCAATGACCTCCCCGTCCTGTTTGCTTTCCCTAAATACCAGTTACAGTATTCCCTGTGCCTTTGGGAATGTTACCAGCATCTTTGAAGTACAGGAATGAGAAAGCCAGAGCGCTCCTTGGCCAATGCCCCTGTGTGAGAGCCATGGAACTGCTGAGGTTGGGGAAAACGAAAAACCCAGAGGTTTAACAGCTGGTTTATTGGAGTGTGGTGTGAAGGTGGCACCGGGCTCCATCCCAGCCCTGTTCATGGAGCACATCAGCCTGTCCTGCGCTTTTATCCGTGTTCCTGGGGAACGCTGGCCCCAGCAGCAGCTGGGTCGAGCTGCCTGTGCTTAGAATCATAGAATAGAATCATGGAATCCTTGAGGTTGGAAAAGGCCTTGAAGATCATCGAGTCCAACCATTCCCCCAGCGCTGCCAAGGCCAGCACTAAATCGTGTCCCCAAGTGCTCCATACGCATCTGTTAAATCCCTCCAGGGATGGCGACTCCACCACTGCCCCAGGCAGCCGATGCCAGGGCTGGACAGTCCTTTCCATGAAGAAATTTTATTTAATATTCAACCTAACCCCCCCCGATGCAACTTGAGGCCATTTCCTCTTGTCCAATTCCTTGCTCCCTGGGAGTGAAGCCTGACCCCCACTTAGCTGCCCCCTCCTGTCAGGGAGTTGTGCAGAGCCACAGGGTCCCCCCTGAGCCTCCTTTTCTCCAGGCTGAGCCCCCCCAGGGTCCCCCCTCAGCCTCTCCTGGTGCTCCAGACCCTTCCTCAGCTCCATCCCCTTCTCTGGACATGCTCCAGCCCCTCAAGATCTCTCTTGTCATGAGCGGCCCAGAACTGACCCCCAGGATTCGAGGTGTGACCTCATCAGTGCCCAGCACAGGGTCACTGCCCTGGTCCTGCTGCCATTCCTGACACCTTGGGAATGTCCCCTTCCCAGGGGACAGCTGTGCCGGGATGGCACACACGGAGCCCTCACCCCAGGTGTTCAGCACCGCCCAGGGACCAGTGTTCAGGGAAATGTTTTGTCCCAGCCCCTCTGGGCTGGCTCCCTGCTCCTGCCAGTTTGGAACCGCAGCTGCTGCAGGGTGGTGCCTTCCTTCCCTCCCTGTTGAAAAGCCAGCCGGGAAACGGGGGGATGCAATGGGTGCGAGGGGTGGGGTGAGGCTGGAGGAACCACCCCCATCATCCCCTCTGGCTGCAGCCTGGGTTGGGGGATCCCTTCTCTGGTGGCAGCAGGAGGAGCAGGGCCTTGGGTGCGGGGCTGTGATCTCCAGCGAGGGGCTGTGACCCTGGGTCAGGAGCTGTGGTCACTGTGTGGGGGACTGTGACCCCTGGGTAGGGGACTGTGGTCCCTGGGCGGGGGTCTGCCCCCCTGGCTACCCACACCAGCTGCCCCAAGGGGTCCCCGGGGCAGATGCCACTCCCCCCGTGGCTCTGCCCGCCTCCTGTTTCTCCTGCGGAGCAGATGCCTGCAATTAGGAAGGATCCCAAATTAGACGGTGTGGAGCCCAGACTTGTTTTGCAGAGGATAAACTGCTGCAGCCGGCTCCACCCAGCCCGCTGCGGGCTCCGGCGTGGGGGGCACGGCCCCAGGGCGGGGGCGAGGGGACCTCGGCGGGCAGCGCCGGCAGCCCCCGCTGGTCCCATCGCCTGCGGAGCCAGCAGGAGGGGTCGGGGGTCCCTGCCGTGACCGGCTGCTGCCTCTGCCCGTGCCAGGAAAGGCGCTGGAGCAGCCACAAACGGAACACAGGTCACGGCGGTGGCCCCTGGATGGGCACAGCCAGCCCTACCCTGTCCGAGGTGTCCCAGGGACACAGGGCTGCTCCGTGGGGCTCTCCCCAAGGGGAGCAGGGCAGGCCTGGCTGTGGGGGGTGATGGAGGCACCTGGGGGGCTGGCGAGCATCCTCCCCTCCCCAGCTTCCCTCTGGTCCCTGGAACAGGTTTCAGGAGAGCTTTGCAAATGCTGTGGTGTGTGGAAAGCTCACTGGAGCCAGGTTGCAAAATCATCCCCAGGCTCCTCTTCAAACAGAGTCTCATGAGCTGTCCCATTCCAAACTCACCTTTCCTGCTCCGCCAGACGCGTCACCTCCCACCAGGCACAGCCAGGACACCGGTCCTGCCGCCGCTGCCACAGAGACACAGCGAGAGGTGGTTTGGCAGCAGGTGAGTCCCCTGGATCTGGGGCGGCTTCAGCAGGTGGGAATGGGGATGGAGATGGGGATAGGGATGGGGATGGGACAGCCCTGGGCAGCAGGACCATGCTGGGGCCATGCCCTGGCCAAGCTGGGCATCATTCCCAGGCAGGGAGTGGGAGGCAGTGGAGGCGTGACGGCCGCCTGGCCCCACTCCACATCCCACTAGATCTCGGCACCATCCCACCCTGGTGGAGGTCCCCAGGTGTCCTCGGTCTGGTACCAGGGTCCCGAGGCTTGGAGCTGGCTCCTCCTGTGCTCTCATTGAGAGGCTCCTTGCCCAGCACCAGGGGAAGGACAGGACAGGGTGTGAGCAGCTGCGCAGAACAGGGGAATGTGGGACTCTCCATGCCAGGGCCTTGGGCTCCAAACCACTCTGGCTGGACAAGCCCCAGCTGCTATGCATGTGGGATTGGGAGTGCGGAGCTGTTTGCTCCTCGCCGTGGCTCAGGGGGCACTGGGGGTACATGGGGTGATGCAGTGTGGCATGACATGGCATGGCACAGCTGTGGGACAAGTGAGGAGGAAGAAGGAGTGGGAGGGAGTTGATGAGGGAGTGAACAAAGTTGCCGGGTACAGCCAGCGTGGGCAGCTGGGAACAGCGGGCTGGGGGGCTGCCCACACCTGGGGGCTGCCCACACCTGGGGGCTGCCCACACCTGAGACATAGCCACAGCTGTTGGTGGGCTCTGGAGGGGTGGGAGGAAAGGTGAGTGCTGGGCTGGAGCAGTGGGCAGAGGGCAGAACAGGCTTTGCCCTGACAGGGGGGGTCTGCTGGTCCCCAAAGTCCCTGGGCAGGGGGATGATGCTGGGGCTGTCCCTGCCCTGTGTCTCTGTCCCCTTGCAGGGCTGGGTCAGGGTGAGAAGAGCTGGGTGCTGACACCTCACCCTGTTTCCAGCTCCAGAGTGTCCATCAGCATTGTCTGAGCTGCTGCAGCAGAGGTGCCATGGGGCCAGGCTGTGCCAGCATCCTGGGCTGGCTCCTGCTGGCACAGGCGGCCCTGCAGGCCACAGGTATGTGCTGGCCCATGTCTCTGGGCTTTGGAGGGTGGCAGATTTGGAGTCTGTCGTGGGTTGAAGGGATGAGCTGGGCTCCTGCCACACCCTCCCGTGCCCACCTGGTCTCTCCTCTGCTGCAGGTGGCCGTCCCTGTGATGCCAAGGATTTTGGGCACGGCTCGCTGGTGTGTGCCTGCAGTGCCACGTACTGTGACACGCTGGACCCCCTGGTCCTGCCGGCCCCCGGCTCCTATGTCAAGTATGAGAGCAGCAAGGCCGGCAAGCGGCTGGAGCGGAGCGAGGGGAGCTTCCAGCACAACGCCAAGACCCCAGGTACCACCCTGGCTGGCACCTGCTGTGCGAGAGCCTGTCCCACACAGCAGGGATGGTGACACTGTCTGTCCCCACAGATTTCCACCTCACCCTGGACACGGCGCAGAGGTATCAGAAGGTGAAGGGGTTTGGTGGCTCCATCACCGACGCAGCTGCCATCAACATCCAGTCCCTGTCCAAGGATGCCCAGAACCACCTGCTCCGCTCCTACTTCTCCGAGGAAGGTGAGCCCAACGCTGCTGGACTGGTGGGGCTGGGGTCTGGCTGCTGAGATTTGTTCTGAGGGGCTCAGGGAGCTGGACCCCCCCAAATACACCTCGGGGATGCCCATCACTACCTGCCCTGTCCTCAGGCATTGAGTACAACCTGGTGCGTGTGCCCATGGCCAGCACCGACTTCTCCATCCGCCTGTACACGTACGCTGACGCCGAGGGCGACTTCGAGCTGAGGCGGTTCAACCTGACAGAGGAGGACACACGCATGAAGGTGAGTCCTGCAGGGAGAGTCTGAGGGACTGGGTCTGCTGCCTGGGTGGGATGGGGCAGAATGGGACTGGGATGGGATGGGATTGGGTTGGGACAGGGTGGACAGGGGATGAAGGGGAGTTCCTTCCTGCTGATTAGCAGGGAGAGGACTCATCCTTCCATCTGGGTGGGATAAAGGATGGGGTGGGACATGACGGGATAGGATGGGATGGGATGAAATAGGAAGGGGAAGGTGAGCACTTCCAGTGGGGAGGAAGAGGATTCATTCTGACACCTGAGTGGGATGGGATGGGATGGGATGGGATGGGATGGGATGGGATGGGATGGGATGGGATGGGATGGGATGGGATGGGATGGGATGGGATGGGAAGGGATGGGATGGGAAAAGGGAGCACCTTCCCCCCTCTGGGGAGGGAGATGACTCCTCCTGCTGCCTGCACTGCCAGTACTGGGACAGACCCAGAGAGCTCTGTGCCACCCCACTTCTCCCTAGATCCCCATCCTCCAAGCAGCCCAGGCAGTGGCCAAGCGGCCGCTGTCGCTGTACGCCAGCCCCTGGACCTCCCCGGTCTGGATGAAGACGAATGGAGCGATGACAGGGAGGGGAACACTGAAGGGCAGCCCCGGGGACAAGTACCACAGGGCCTGGGCCAAGTACTTCATCCGGTGAGGGGTCACGGGAGCGCGGTGGGTGCCGGGGGTGCCATGCCTGGAGCTGGGGCTGGCACAGGTGCAACGGGGCCATTCACTGTCTACCCCACACCAGGTTCCTGGATGAATACGCCAAGCACAACCTGACCTTCTGGGCAGTGACAGCGGGGAACGAGCCCACCGCCGGTGAGATCGTCTTCTACCCCTTCCAGTGCCTGGGCTTCTCCCCTGAGCACCAGCGGGACTTCATTGCCCAGGACTTGGGCCCGGCGCTGGCCAACAGCTCCCACCGCCATGTCCAGCTCATCATCCTGGATGACCAGAGGGTGATGCTGCCCTACTGGGCCCAGGTGGTGAGTCCCCATAGCAGCTGTCCTGGCCCCACAGCAATGTCACAGCCTGGGGCACTGGTGACCCTTTTCTCCTGCCAGGTTCTCAAAGACCCTGTGGCCGCCAGCTACATCAGCGGCATCGGCATCCACTGGTACCTGGACTTTCTGGCGCCCATCGACCTGACCCTCTCCATCACCCACCACCTCTTCCCGGACTATTTCCTCATCTCCACAGAGGCCTCCACAGGCTCCTACTTCTGGGAGCCCAGGGTGGTGCTGGGTGGCTGGGACCGCGGCAGCAAGTACAGCCACAGCATCCTGACGGTAGGGTCTGGTGGGAGCCATGGATGCACCGGCCACCCTGGCCACCCCCTGGGCCTGCCTGTGGCTCAGCACCATCCCCTGCCCCGCAGAACCTCAACAACTACGTGACAGGCTGGACCGACTGGAACCTGGCCCTGGACATGGAGGGAGGCCCCAACTGGAGCAAGAACTACGTGGACAGCCCCGTCATTGTGGACAGCAGCAAGGACGTCTTCTACAAGCAGCCCATGTTCTACCACCTGGGGCACTTCAGGTGTGTTGGGGGCCACAGGCTGCTGGCTCCAGGTACCACGTCCTAGGTGCCACACTCTGACCCTGCTTGTCCTCACAGCAAGTTCATCCCTGAGGGCTCACAGCGTGTGGGACTGGCTGTCTCCAAGAAGTGCCGCCGGTGTGACCTGGAGCACTCGGCTTTCCTGCGCCCCGATGGTGCCATCGTCCTGGTGGTCCTGAACCGGTGAGTGGCTCAGTTCTGATCGCTGGTAAAAGACCCCACTGAACCCACTGAGCCCCCATCTCCTCATTTTCCCCACAGCTCCCCCACGGACGTGTCCTTTGGGATCTCTGACCCACGGGCCGGCTTCATCGAGGCTGTGGCTCCCGGCGACTCCATCCAGACGTTCCTTTGGAAGCAGCCACGGCCAGCAGAGGAGTGAGGTGCCAGTGGCAGCTTGGAGAGAAGACTCCAATGGGGCTGGGGCTGCAGCACAGCCCCTGCAGCCCCCTGTGCCCCAGGGGACCTGTTTGACCCTAGGGCTGCAACGCCTGTGCTTTTCTAGATGTTTTCATTAAAATAAGCAGGTTTTCTACAAACTTGCCTGAACCCCTGACCTCCCCTTGGTGCCAGCTCAGTGGGCAGGACTATGACAGATGCCAGAGGAGGCAGATTTGAGGCTCATGGTACCTCCTGAGCCCCATGGGTCCCGTCCTACCTCTGCCCAGGTTCCTGGGGCATCCCACGTAGCTGGTGCTGCAGGGATGCAGGGGACTGTCACCCCAAGGGGTGCCATCTCCCTCCTGTCTGCCACTGCAGCATCCCCTGGCAGGGAAGGGCCCAAAGCTGGCAGGGACCAGGGCCCTGCTGCAGTCAGGACACGCAGCCGGGATTTAGAGCAGAGCTCTGGCGTCGGCAGCTCCAGCTTCCCCCCAGCCAGAGCAGGCGGCTGTGGTTTCTCCTGCCGGAGCAGCCATCAGCCCCTCCAGCTAATGGGAACCGGGAGCGTGGGGCACATACTTCCTGAGTGACGTTAGAGGGGAGCGTGCTCGGGGTGGGGGGGGGGGCTGCACTGAGTCATCCCCCTCCCAGTGGGGCCCCTTGAACTGGGCCAGTATGGAGGAGGCTCTGCAGCTGGCCCAGCACCACGGCTCTGCTCCGGCCCAGTGCGGGAGCCCCCGGCCATTGCGCCCGGGTGTGGGGCACGTGGGGCGCGTGTCCAGGAGCTCAGCCTGGGGACATTCGGCCACCGCAGCAGCAGGGCTGGGATGCCGGTGGCGGCGGCAGCCGGCGGCCAAACAAGCGAGGGCTGTGTGCCGGCCTGGCCCCACGCCGCCTTTCCATCCGCGCACTCGTAAACCGGCAGCGGCCAGCGGGAACGGCAGCGCGGCCAACACCGGCACCAGCCCCGCGCCGGGTGGCCCAGGGGACCGCGGGGGCAGAAGGAGCCCAGGTGGCCACCCCCGACCCCACTCGCAGCCCACGCGATGCGCTCCCAGCTGTGCCAGCTGCGGGAGCTCCCCGGCGCTGGCAGGCGCGGTGGAATGCAAACAGATGTCAGCGCTGGAGGGATCCCGGCTGCTGGAGCGGGGCTCCGGGTGTCCCGCTGGCAGCGAGGAGTGCTCCTGGGCTGGGGACGTGTCCTGACGAGCAGCCCCGGCTGCCCTTGGCTCCGGTTTTGTGTGCTGGCTGTGCTGCCGCTCTCGGGGCAGCCGGGCTGGCAGCAGCGTGGAGGGGAGGTGCCAGCCCCACAGAACTGCTGCCTGCGCTGCCCGGAGGGATGCCACAGTGGAACGATGCAGGAGAGATGTGGGGCTCAGCCCCACAGCTGCTGGAGAAGGAATGGGGGACACTGCTGAGATGCTACAGATGCTTTTAGGTTCCCCCCTCTGCCCAATCCTCAGCAAGACCGAAGGCTGGGGCAAGGGGCAGAGCCGCAGGAAGGACACACTGGTGCCTGCTGCAACACTCCAGCCTGGGCAACTGGGGAAACTGGGAAGGGCCTCAAGCACGCTGGGAGTATGAGAGGGTGCAGGTGGAGAGAGGGAGGTTTATTGGTGTGGCAGGGACGCTCCCACGGAGGGGGCTGTGCTTCCTGGTGGGACACAGAGCGGGGAGCGATGCTGCCAGGCTCCCGGCGTAAAAACAGTCAGTTCCAGGGGCTGGGGAGGAACAGTCACACAGCTCGTCCTCACTCCTCCTCCTCCTCTTCCTCCTCCAGGGCGATGGGCTGCCGGCCGGCTGGCCCCACGCTGCCGCGCTGGATGGAGACGATGCCGCTCAGGAAGGCGTAGCCCAGCATGGCTGCCAGCCCCACCAGCACCGACAGCAGTTGGTTGCGCCATTTGTGGGGGTCCTCCTCTGCTTCACTGCCATCTGTGCCCGCAGACCGAGGGGCACCAGTCAGGGGGTCACCTGGAGGGGCAGAGCAGGGATGTGGGTGGGAAGGGTCACCCTGAGACCGGGCGCCAGCTGGGGATGTACCTGGGGGGACAGGTCACCCCAAGCCCGCAGGGTGAGGCGGGGGGCAGCTCTCACCTCCGTCCCACGGGAAGTAGAGGCTGAGGATGGAGGTGCAGTAGTTGCACAGGTTCTGCAGGGACTTCAGGTGCTGCTGCAGTTTCCCGTTGGGCAGCTTCGCCTTCAGGAGCGGCGCCAGGCGGCTGAAGACCAAGGCGTCGAGGGAGGCCGGCCTGGGGCACAGAGAGCCGTGCCTGGGCCACTGTCCCCACCCAAAGCCACCCAGACCCACCAGCCACCCCCAGCCCCAGCACTCCAGGGGACGGCCTGGGGCTCCTGCTCCTTGGGAGGGTGCCCTGTCCCCTGCAAGCCTGTTCCACCCCCAGAGCAATGCAGAGGGGCTGCAGCTCCCCTGCAGACCACAGGGGTTCAGTCCTGCTGGGGGGCAGGGGGCTCTGAGGCCCCTTCCCCTCTCCCCCTCTGGCCACCTACGAGTCTCCAAAGAAAAATTTCTGGGAGCCGAGGCGCTGGGAGAGGAGTGTCAGGCATTCCCGAGCTTCCCGGTAGAGCTGCAGGAGAAGGACAGAGGGTTGTCACCTGCCAGGTACCGCCACAGTGCTCAGGGGAGGAGAAGAGGGAACCCCAGACCTCAGTTTGGGATTTTGGCCTCACATGGATCCCCCGGACACCGCCGAGGACCCACTGTGCCCAGACCTCATCCCTCCTCACCTCCTTCTCCAGCTTCTCCTCATCCTCCATGTAGTCATCCCCCCACAACAGCTGCAGCCGCTCCAGCTGCCGCTTGTGCATGGCGTTGGGCAGGAAGAAGTTGAGGGGGAAGGGGATGGTTTCCGCGTACCACTTCCGTGTGTGCTCCACGTAGTTCTTTGCGTCCACCCAGAAGGTGTGGATCTGTGGTGGAGAACAACCCACAGCCCAGCCATGGCGGGGCTGCAGCCAGCACTGCTGGCACACCAGAGCCCCTGCCTGGCACAGCCACCCTGGAGACCACAAGGGGCTGCAGGAGCATTGGGGTGAAGGGCAGACCCCAGCCCATGCTGCACAACCCACTGCTGCCATCCCCATACCCCGATCTTTGCCATGCCAGGCTCCCGGGATGTTGCTGCTGGCAGCGCTCGCTGGCTCTGCTGGCAGGTGGGCACACACCCGAGCCCACCAGCACAGCTCCAGGGAGCAGAGCCCATCCTCGGCGAGCCCCCCTTCCCTGCAGCCCCTCCGAGCCTCACCAGGACTGGCAGCAGCTTCTCCTCCAGCAGGGACACGAAGGCCAGCGCGTCCGCGCTCTGCGTGGCCGACAGGTCGTAGTCAGCGTTGTACTTCTGCGCAGCAAACGCCACGGTTGGATCCCACGGGATGCACCAAATCCCACCCGTGGGTGACACAACAGAGTCCCCTCCTCCCTGAGGGGCTCCAGTACCCCCCAGCCCGGGGCAGGGGGTGCCCCAAGCCCACCCTGTACCTGTTTCCTGAGGTGTGTTATGATATGCTGTGCTTTGGAGATGGTGCCCTCGTCCCGTGTCCTCAGCGCCGGCAGGTGCCCTGCGGGCAGGGGGAATGGGGGCTGCAGTTGCTGTGCCCGGGGGCACCCTGAGCAGGTGAGGGGTGCAGGGGGCTGGAATGGATGAGGGACACGAGGCAGAGGCGCAGGCAGTGACAGGGGTGTGAGCTGAGGTGGGGGACAGAGCGATGCAGGGGAGGGCATAGAAACTGTGTGATGGGAAATGGGGAACGTGCCGGGATGAGGGGGGTGCAGTGGGGAGGTGATGGGACAGGGGGAGCAATGGGGAAAAAGGGTGCAGTGATGCGGGGGGCCACCGGAAAAAGGGGGGTGCAGTGAGGTGGGGGCTGTGATGAGGGCGTTCAATGGGACACGAGTCACAAGGGGATGAGGGGGTGCAATGGGGCAGGGGGTGTGATGGGGCATGAGGGTGCAATAGGATGGAGAATACTGATGGGATGGGGGGTGTGATGGGGCATGAGGGTGCAATAGGACAAGGGGGTTGTGATGGGACAGGGACAGGATGGGATGATGGGGGTGTGACAGGGTACAGGGGAGTGCAGTGGTGGGGAGGACACAGGACAAGGGGGTGCAATAAGATGAGAGGTTGGGGGGGTGCAGGTGGGGGGGCACAGGACATGAGGGATGCAATGGCGTGGGGGGTGTGATGGGGTAGAGGGTGCAATAGGATGGAGGACAGTGATGGGACAGGGGGTGTGATAGGAGAGGGGGTGTGATGGGGTGGGATGGTGCAATGGAGGGGGCGAGAGGCCATAGGGCAAGAGGAGTGCAACGGGATAAGAGGGTGCAATAGGGCAGGGGGTCCAGTGGTGCGGGGGCCACATGAGGGATGAGATGGGGCGGGAGGCTGTGATGGGGTGGGGGGTGTAACGTGGTGGGGAGTGGGGGCAACGGGATCACGGCGCTGCGACGGGGCGTGGGGTCCCGGTGGTGCCGGTATCCTCGGCGGGGCCCTTACCGGAGGGGCTCCTCCAGGGGCTGGTGACCCGGTGCACTTTCAGCGGCGCCCCCGTGAACCGCGCGTAGGTCTGCGGGAAGGAGGGACGGAGGGAGGGATAGAGCGGGGGTCTTCCCGTGGGACCCCCGGCCCGGCCCCGGCCCGGCCCCGGCGCTCACCAGCACAGCCAGGCAGTCGGGATCCACCGAGGGCAGCCCCCAGCCCCCGACCCAGCAGAACAGCTCCATGGGCGCCGCCATCTTCCGCCGACCCGGAACCGGACGGGCGGCCCCGCCCGCCCCCGCCGCGGGGCGGCACCGGCGGCACCGAGCGGCGGCTCCGCGATGGAGCGGAGCCGAGCAGAGACCGGGGACGGCGATGGTGGTGTCTGCAGGGTCCTTGGGGCCGGGTCCGCAGAGCCCCGCACCGCTCACCCTGCTCGGTCCCGCACCGCTCAGTTCAGCTCCATACCTCTCACCCTGCTCGGTCCCGCACCGCTCAGTTCAGCTCCATACCTCTCACCCTGCTCGGTCCCGCACCGTATCGCACAGCCCTGCTGTGTCCCGCATCTCTCTGCACTGCCCCGTACAGCTCAGCTCAGCTCCACATTGCTCAGTCCTGCTGTGCCCCGCATCTCCTCGCATTGCCCCACACTGCCCCGCACGGCTCGGCTCAGCTCCTCACTGCTCACCCTGCTCGGTCGCGCACCGCTCAGCCCCGCACCCCCCTCCGCACGTCTCCATGGACAGCAGCCGGGCCGGGAGCCCGCTGGCAGCGGCGGAGGAAAAACGCCCGGTGCGCGGCTCGGGAACACGCCCCTCCACCGCCCGCACCCCTCCGTTACGCGGGGCCGCTGGCGTGGAGCCGGACCTGGGGCGCGGGGCTGGGGCGGCCCCGGGGCCGGGCTCGGCCCGTTGTTATGGCACCGGGGGAAACAGCTGTAAACACGGCTGCAGCGCTGCGGGCCGCCCGCCCGCCTTGGCCGGAGCTCCGCGGGAGCGGCTCGGCGGCCCGAGCATCCCCCGGCGGTACGGACCGGCCCCGGGGCTCTGCCGGCCCGGGGGGCTCCGCGGCGTGGGGCACCCCGGTACAAGCGGCCCCGCAGCCGGTTCCGCTCTCCCGGGCCGGGATGCTCCGGCGCTGCTGGGGCGGCCCCATCCCGCCCGCCTGACCTCCCGGTGAACCGGCGCTGTGAGCGGGGGCTGCCCCGGGGCGGGCAGTGCCGGGGGGTCTCCGCAGCCCCGGGCCCAGTGCGCTGCGCCGGCACGGTGCCCTCCTCCGGGGCTGGGGCCGCAGCCGGTCGCTCGCCGGTGTCCCCGGGATGCGCCCGGTGATTGACGGCTCTTTGTTTCCTCCTCGCCGGCCCCGCCGGCCCCTCCCCCGTGCGCCACCCCGCCCCGCCGCGCTCCGCTCAGCACCGGCGGCACCGGCGGCATCATGGGGGCACCGGGGGGCCCCGCGCTCCTGGCGCTGTTCCTGCTGGGCGCCGCCGCCGCGGCGCGTCCGGGGCTGCAAGGTACCGGAGGGGCTCGGGGCGGCGGTGGGGCGGCCCCGAAGGGGCGGCGGGACGGGCGACAGTCGGGGGTCGGTGGCGGCAGACCCCGTTCCACGGCCGCTGACAGCGGCTCTGCTCGCCCCGGGGAAGCTGCGGGCAGCGGGGACGCAGGAACGTTCATCCCCGAGGCGCGGGGTGGCCGCCGGTTCCGATGCTGGCTCGGGGCCGCGGGGGAGTGCCGTGGCGGGGGCTGACCCCGGTGCCGGAGCCCCTCTCGGTCTGCCCGGTACGACTGCACGGAACAGGCGGGCACCCGTGCGGCAGCGGGACAGAGTTGTCCGCGCTCCCCACTGAGCGCCCCGGGCCGGTACCGAGGGCCCGACCGTTCCTCCGGGCTCTCCCGGTCCGGCTGCTCCTCGTTGGGGCTGGCCCGCGGGGAGCTCCGCGGAGCGGGATGCGGGGAAGCCCCAGGAGCGGGGCGGGCTCCGGGCCGGGACTCCGCCGGTCTCGCCGGTGCGGGGGCTCCGCGGGTCCGTCTCGGCGGCGCTGCCGGTCCTGGAGCGCCACCGCGCGGGGGCGGCCCCGGAGCCCCCGGGGCTTCCCTGGTCCCCCCCGAGCCCGGCGGTCCAGGGACACCCCCACCCCACCCCCGCTCTGACCGCACCGGGCATCGCCGTAGTCACCGGCCGGAGCTGCGGCTGCCGGTGCAGAGGCGACCCCGGTGCTCGTCTCCCGCAGTCATCGACCTGCTGCTGGTGAGCGAGGCTCGGCAGATGGCCAGCGTGGCCCACAAGATCCGCATGGAGCTTCTGACTGTCAACGACGTGTACCTCCTCTCCACCTTCCGCCTGCCCCCCAAGCAAGGGGGGACCCTCTTTGGCCTCTACTCCAAGAAGGACAACACCCGATGGCTGGAGGTCTCCGTCGTGGGGAAGATCAACAAAGGTGGGTGCCCTCCGCGTGGGGATGGACTGGCCCTGCTCTTGCCGTGGCGCTCTGAGACAAACGGGACCGAGTTCCTGCAATGGGCACACGCTGGTGCCAGGGTGCCGCCAGTGCCGTGGGGGAGCTGACGGCCCCTTCCCGCTCCTCCGCAGTCCTGGTGCGGTACCTGCGGGAGGACAACAAGGTGCACTCGGTCAACCTGCAGCACGCGCAGCTGGCGGACGGGCAGAGCCACTCTGTCATCGTGCGCCTGAGCGGGCTGCGGAGGGACACGCTGAGCGTGGAGCTCTATGTCGACTGCAAGCAGATGGACTCCAGCGTGGGGCTGCCTGAGCTGTCTGAGATCCCCCTGGCCGAGGTGGAGTCCATCGAGGTGCGCACGGGGATGAAGGCCTACCAGAGGATGCAGGTGAGTGCCAGGGGGATTGAGACCCCAGCCACTGCACCCGTGGGGATGGGCAGAGCCCCCCGCGCTGACTGCATTTCCCCACACACATCAGGGGTTCGTAGAGTCGATGAAGCTGATCCTGGGAGGGTCCATGAGCCGTGTGGGGGCCTTGAGCGAGTGCCCTTTCCAAGGAGATGAGTCCATTCACAGTGCAGGTAATGGCTTGGGGGGCTTACGGGGTCACCTGTGTGGGCCGTGGCACAGGGAGGTGGGGGTGACAGCACAGAGGGATGTTCTGGCCCCTCCTGGCCCAGTGTCCCCACACAGGTGGGAGTTCCAGTGCTGCACGTGTGCTGACCAGGAGTGACTGTGTGAGGTGACTCTGCTGGGGTGTGACAGCAGCGTTTGGTAATGTCTCATCTCTCTCCTTGCAGTGACGAGCGTGCTGGCCTCCATCCTGGGTGAGTCCCTGCTCTGCTTCCCTCGTCCCCTGGCGTGAGGCATTTGGGGCTCCACGGAGGCAGAGATGCCTCCACAGCCTGTCCCAGTGCCCCATGTGGGATCAGAGGGTGTGGGGTGTGCTACAGGAAAAGGGGCCCTGCGTGAACCAGGGTGAAGGACGGGCTGTCAGGTGCCTCATCCTCCCAGCTCAGTGCCAATGGGCAGAGCAGTCCTAGCCCACAGCCCTGGGAGGCCGTGTCCGTCCTGGGATTGACCTTGTCCTTTCTGCTGCTGGCAGGTGAGCAGACCAAGGCACTGGTCACGCAGCTGACCCTCTTCAACCGGGTCCTGAGCGAGCTGCGGGAAGACATTAGGGACCAGGTGGGACTGGGGAGGTTACTGGCACTCCCTGGGCTGGATTTCCCTAGAGCACAGTGCCAGCACCCTCCTGATGCTCCGTGCTCTGCTGCCTTGCAGGTGAAGGAGATGTCTCTGATCCGCAACACCATCATGGAGTGCCAGGTCTGCGGTGAGTGCTGGCAAGGGCTCTGCTCCCGCCTCGGGGGGCAAAGGGCCGCCTTGTTTCAGCCCTCACCTGCCTCTCCTCTCCTCAGGCTTCCACGAGCAGCGGTCCCGCTGCAACCCCAATCCCTGCTTCAGCGGCGTGGACTGCATGGAGACGTACGAGTACCCCGGGTACCGCTGCGGGCCCTGCCCGCCGGGGCTGGAGGGCAACGGCACGCACTGCGTCGACATCGAGGAGGTGGGCACGGTCTGGGGGGGATCATCAGCCCTGGCAGTGCCAGGGCTGTGCCTGCAGAGGATGCTTCTTCTCGGGAAGACCCCACTGAGATGCGGGATGCTGTGCCCGAGGATGAAGCCTGTCTCTCTCCTGGTGTTGCAGTGTGCCCATGCCAACCCCTGCTTCCCTGGCTCCAAGTGCATCAACACAGCCCCCGGGTTCCGCTGCGAGCCCTGTCCCCGCGGCTATCGAGGCAACACCGTCTCTGGCGTGGGGGTGGATTATGCCAGGGCCAGCAAGCAGGTGAGTGCAGTGCCACGGGACTCGGCCAGGCCCCCGTGGGATCTCCGGAGTGCAGGACAGGGCGGAGGATGCAGTGCCTGTGGAGTAGGACAGCTTCCTGGGGGCAGGAATGGGCACAGCCACCCACGGGGAAAGGTCCCAGGTGAATGTTTCTCCCCCACTGCTCACAGGTTTGCACGGATATCGATGAATGCAACGATGGGAACAATGGGGGCTGCGACCCCAACTCCATCTGCACCAACACGCTGGTGAGCAGCGCTGTCCCGCTCCCTCCCTGGCTCCCAGGGCTGCTCAGCTCTCCTCATCCCACCCCTGCCCTCTCTCCCCCAGGGCTCCTACAAGTGCGGGCCCTGCAAGTTGGGCTTTGTGGGGAACCAAACATCCGGCTGCGTCCCGCACAAGTCCTGCAGCACTCCCACCTCCAACCCCTGCGACATTAACGGCTTCTGCCTGTTCGTGAGGAACGGGGAGATCTCCTGTGCAGTGAGCAGGGGACAGGGACAGGAGGAGGGTGTAGGCACTGCAGCATGGCAACATTGGTCCTGCCAGGGCCCTTTTCAGCCCCTGATCTCGTCTTTATTCAGTGCAACGTGGGCTGGGCTGGCAACGGCAACGTGTGTGGGCAAGACACAGACCTGGATGGGTACCCAGACGAGCCCCTGCCCTGCATCGACAACAACAAGCACTGCAAGCAGGTGGGCTCCTGGAAGGGGGGCACGGGGGGTGCAGGGCACAGGGTCCACAGCAGGGCTGTGCTCCAGACCTCGTCTCCTCCCCGTTCCTAATGCTGGCTGTGCCTGCAGGACAACTGCCGCCTGACGCCCAATTCTGGGCAGGAAGATGCTGACAACGACGGCATCGGGGACCAATGCGATGACGACGCTGACGGCGATGGCGTCAAGAATGTGGAGGTGGCTGTGCCGAGCGGGTGGCCATGCCAGTGGCTCTAGGAGGGCTTCTCCTTTTGGCTCAGTTCTGAGTCCCTCAAGATGCCTCTCCTGGGGAGCAGCAGGCTGGTGGCTTGGGAATGGTCTCAGAGTGCTGGAGACGTCCTTCTGCCCTCACCACTGTGGGACTGTGGCCTCTCATCTGCCTGCCACCGCAGCGACATCCCTGTCCTCTTCTCCACAGGACAACTGCCGGCTCTTCCCCAACAAGGACCAACAGAACTCGGACACGGACTCCTTTGGAGATGCCTGTGACAACTGCCCCAATGTGCCCAACAATGACCAGCGGGACACAGACAGCAATGGCGAGGGGGATGCTTGTGATAATGACATTGATGGGGACGGTGAGCGGCTGTTGGGTTGACCTGGCTGTGCCAGGGGGGCAGACCCGTGGGGGTGGGGAAGGGTATCCACCCAGTGCTATCCTTGCAGGGATACCCAACATGCTGGATAACTGCCCCAAGGTGCCCAACCCTCTGCAGACTGATCGGGATGAGGATGGTGTTGGGGACGCCTGTGACAGTTGCCCTGAAATGAGCAACCCCACTCAGGTATGGCTGGGGCCAGGCTGGGCCAGGGGGCCTGGGATGAGTGGGGTCTGGCCCAGTGGGGAGCAGGGGGTCCTTCTCCTTGCCCTGGGATGTCCACTGAACTAGGGCTCCGCTCTCCTCCAGACAGATATGGACAGTGACCTGGTAGGAGACATCTGTGACACCAACGAGGACAGGTGTGGACAGCACTGCAGTGGGGTGACCTCCCCATTGTGTCCCTGAGGGCAGAACTGGGCTCCCGGTTCAGGGAGGGACAATGGGGTCTTCAGGGAGCTGGGGTGTGGTGCCAGATCCCTGATTTTGGCATTGCTCTGACCTTGTTCTTGCTCCCAGTGATGGGGATGGGCATCAGGACACCAAGGACAACTGCGCCGAGATCCCCAACAGCTCCCAGCTGGACTCGGACAACGATGGGCTGGGGGATGACTGCGACAATGACGATGACAACGATGGCATCCCGGATTATGTGGCACCTGGCCCAGACAACTGCCGTCTCATTCCCAATCCCAACCAGAAAGACTCGGATGGTGAGCACGGGGTGGGCAGGGGGAGGCAGACCTGCGTGGGCTCAGCCCAGCCCTGACTGGGCACGTGTCCCCAGGGAACGGCGTGGGTGATGTCTGTGAGGAGGACTTCGACAATGACACGGTGGTGGACCAGCTGGACGTGTGCCCCGAGAGCGCCGAGGTGACACTGACCGACTTCCGCGCCTACCAGACTGTCATCCTGGACCCCGAGGGGGACGCCCAGATCGACCCCAACTGGGTTGTCCTCAACCAGGTGTGGGTGCTGTGCCCCGTGTTTCTGGGGGCTGTGCTGCAGGGTGGGAGTTGAGGGGACCGGGAGGTCCCCAGGGGTTCTGGGGTGCCCCTCACCCAGCTGTCCCCCACAGGGCATGGAGATCGTGCAGACCATGAACAGTGACCCGGGTTTGGCTGTGGGTAAGATATGTTCACCCACCCACAGACTCTGGGGGCAGCCCCCCTGCTCCCACCCCCCAGTGCTGAGGAGTGAGGGCCGGTTCTTTGTCCCACAGAGGGGTGAAGGGTGGGTGGGCTGGGAGTTCCGTGGGGAGAGAGGGCTCCCCGCAGTGTCTCCTGCCTGTAGGTTACACAGCCTTCAACGGCGTGGACTTTGAGGGCACCTTCCATGTCAACACCATCACCGATGATGACTACGCCGGCTTCATCTTCAGCTACCAGGACAGCGCCAGCTTCTACGTGGTGATGTGGAAGCAGACGGAGCAGACGTACTGGCAGGCCACCCCCTTCCGTGCTGTGGCCGAGCCGGGGCTGCAGCTCAAGGTGGGTGGTGGCCCCACCCGTGGGCCGGCCCAGGACCCCCCTGTTCAGGTCCCCCCTGAAACCCTCATGCACCCACAGGCGGTGAAGTCCTCGACGGGCCCTGGGGAGCACCTGCGCAATGCGCTGTGGCACACGGGCCACACGCCCGACCACGTCCGCCTGCTCTGGAAGGACCCCCGGAACGTCGGCTGGAGGGACAAGACATCCTACCGCTGGCAGCTGGCACACAGGCCCCAGGTGGGCTACATCAGGTAAGCGGGGGGGGCACGGGGGCTGCTGGGGTGGGGGCTGCGCTCACCACGGTGCAGGGTGGGGTTCAGCCCCAGTGGGACCACACCAGTGGAGGGGGGATGCTGGTCATTGGTGAGAAACCAACCCTAGTGTGAACCCACCCCGGTGAAGATGATGATAGCCATGAGTAGGGGTCCTGCCCTGCGGAACCACCCCAGGGGTAGGATGGTGTCCATGAGGAGGCATTGTGCCCCCTGGGACCACCCTAGCGAGGGGATGCCGGCCACGGGGGGGATACAGCCCTGTGGGACCACCCCAGTGTGGGGATAGCGGCCGTGGGGGAGCATCCAGCCCCGTGAGACCACCGCAGTGGGGGGATGTCGGCCGTGGGGAGGGGTTCTGCCCGGTGGGGCCGCAGCCGCGTTTCTCCTTTAAGGCTCCCGCCGGGGCGGCCGCGGCGGGGGGGCTCCGCCGCCGGGCCCTCCGCCCCCCGGGCCCCCGGGGCCATTGTCCCGTCGCCATGGCGACCCCGCCGGCGCCTTTCACATGCAAAGCGCCCGACAAAGGCGGCGGGGCCGGGCCGGGGGCGGCGCGGGGGGCTTCAGCCCGGCCACGGCGGGGGGCCCCGGCCCGGGGATCCAGCCGATCCGGTGCCCCCGGCCCAGCCCCCCCGCAGGATGCCCCAGCTCCAGCCCGGTGCCACCGTCCCCGGGTCGGGATACTCGGGGCCCGGTGTCGGTCGTGGAGGGGTTCCAGTGGGGTCCAGGTGCTGGCCCCGATGGCGTCTCAGTGGGATCCCGATGTTTGCCCCGGTCGGATACCGGCGGGGTCCCGGTGGAATCCCGGGGCTGGCCCCGGCGGGGTCCCGGTGAGGTCCCGCTGACCGGTCGGGCCCCGTTCCCCCCCCGCAGGGTCCGTCTGTACGAGGGCCCGCAGCTGGTGGCCGACTCCGGCGTGATCATTGACACCACGATGCGCGGGGGCCGTCTGGGGGTCTTCTGCTTCTCCCAGGAGAACATCATCTGGTCCAACCTGCAGTACCGCTGCAACGGTGAGCAGGGCCCCCGGGACCCCCGCACCGGCCCGGCGGCCGGCCGAGCATCCCTTCCCTCGCCCCTGCGGCGGGGCTCAGTCCTGGGCCGGGGGCTTTAGCGGGGCTTGCTTCCCCCGCGGGCTCCTGACGCCCCCCGCGCTGCTCCCCACAGACACGATCCCTGCCGACTTCGAGCCCTTCCGCCGGTTCCTGCTGGAGGGACGCGAGTGACCGCGCCCGGCACGGGCCTCCCCCGCCAGCGGCACCGGTGGCGCTCCGGGCCCCCGCCGCCAGCGGCACCCGGGGCGCACCGGGCCCCGCCGCTCCTCCCGGCCGGGCCCCGTTCCCGGCCCCCCGCGGACTTTGCACTGCCAGTACCGGGGCCCCGCGGTGCCGGGGCTCCCCCCACGCCTGCCCCGGGCGCTCCGGTCCTTGCCCCACGCCTGGCCATAAAGTTTTGAGTGTTTTCTAGCCTGCGCGCCCGGTCCCTGGGGGTTCCCGCTGGCCCGAGAGGGCTGTGGGTCCCCCCCACCCCCGTGCTCTCGGCTCCGTCCCGCGCCGTCCTCCCGGTGGTCGCGGGATTGGGTCAGTGCCCGGCCGGTCCCACCGGCGCAGCCCGCGGCGGCGGGAGGCCGGGACGAGTGCAATATTGGTGGGCGAGAGCACAACACTGCACCGCATCCCGGCCCTCCCGCCGCCCCGGAGGGAGCGGAGCCGCCGCCGCCCGGGCCGCTCCGTGGGAACTGCGCGGCGCTCACCGCGGCTCGGCGGCAGGGACCGGTCGCCACGGCGACGGCTGTCCCGGCAACGCGGCGGAATGTGCCCCCACCCCCCCCACCCCGCCCGCCCCGGAGCGCGCGGCCCCGGCACCGGCCCGGCCCCCCCGCCCCGCGGCGGCGGCGGCGACAATGGGCGCGGCGGCACCGGGCCCCTCTTAAAAGGGCAACGCGGGGCTGCCCTCCGGTGTTGGGGCCGGGACCGGGGCCGGTGCCTGTGCTCGTTCTCGGCCCGGGGCCGCGGCGGGAGCGCAGCCGGCCCTCCCCCGGGGTACCGGGACAGGTGAAATCACCGCCTGGTACTGAGCGCCTCGTCCCGCGTCCCCGGGCTGCGAGGGGAGACCGCGGGTGCCGTTCCTTTTCCGGTCCTTCTCCTGCTCCCTCTCCGGTCCCGGTCCAGTACCGTTCCCGATTCCGTTCCTGCTGCGGTCCCGCTCCTCTTCTGCTCCATCTCCTGCTCCCTCTCCTAGTCCCTCTCCCGCTCCAGTTTCGCTCTAGTCCCGTTCCCGCTCCGGTCTCCCTCCAGTATCGGTCTCACTCCCGCTCTGCATTACTCCAGCCGATTCCCGATTCCGTTCCCGGTCTCTTTCCAGCAGCGGTTCCGCTCCCGCTCGGCTCTGGCTCCAGTCCTAGTCCCGGTCTCACTCCCGGTCTCGCTCCAGTAGCGGTCCCCTTCCCCCTCCCGCTCCGGTCTCACTCCAGTCCCTCTCCCCATTCCGGTCTCGCTCCTGTCGCGGTTCCGGTCCCGGTTCTTGTCCCGGTCCCGTCCGGCGGTGCCGGTGCGCGGTGCGAGCGTCGTGTGGGGCCGCGCCCGCCAGGGGGCGCCGCAGCTTCAGGGCCAGCGGCCCGAGCCGGGAAGGGAACGGGGCGGGTCCGGACCCGCCGGACACGGACAGGCCGGACACAGGGGATCCCCCGGGCATGGACAGGCCGGACACAGGGGATGCACCGGCCATGGACAGGCCGGACACAGGGGATCCCCCGGGCATGGACAGGCCGGACACAGGGGATCCACTGGGCACGGACAGGCCGGACACAGGGGATGCACTGGACACGGACAGGCCGGACACAGGGGATGCACCGGGCACAGACAGGCCGGACACAGGGGATCCACCGGGCACGGACAGGCCGGACACAGGGGATGCACCGGCCATGGACAGGCCGGACACAGGGGATCCACCGGCCATGGACAGGCCGGACACAGGGGATGCACCGGGCACGGACAGGCCGGACACAGGGGATCCACCGGGCACGGACAGGCTGGACACAGGGGATCCACCGGCCATGGACAGGCCGGACACAGGGGATCCACCGAGCATGGACAGGCCGGACACAGGGGATGCACCGGGCATGGACAGGCCGGACACAGGGGATCCACCGGGCATGGACAGGCCGGACACAGGGGATGCACCGGCCATGGACAGGCCGGACACAGGGGATCCACCGGGCATGGACAGGCCGGACACAGGGGATGCACCGGCCATGGACAGGCCGGACACAGGGGATCCACCGGGCATGGATAGGCTGGACAGAGGGGATCCACCGGCCATGGACAGGCTGGACACAGGGGATCCACCGAGCATGGATAGGCTGGACACAGGGGATGCACCGGCCATGGACAGGCTGGACACATGGAACACACTGGACATGGATAGGCTGGACACAGGGGATCCACTGGACAGGGTGGACAAAAGGAACTCACCGGGCACAGTGGGGGTGTACACACAGGATCCCCCGGGCATGGACAGGGTGGACATATGGGACCCACTGGACATGGTGGGCATGGGTGTATGGGGCCCACTGGACAAGGACAAGCTGGACACAGCGGATCCACTAGGCATGAACAGGGTGGACACATGGGACCCACCGGACATGGTGGGCGTGGGCACAGAGATTCCACTGGACATGGTGGGGTTGGGCAGATGGGGCCCACAAGATGCACACAGGGTGGGCATATGGGACCCATTGAGCATGATGGGGGTGGACATGCAGGTCCCACCGGACACAAGGTGGACACATGGAACCCACGGGGTGCGGTGGCAGTGGACACACAGGACCCACTGGGCATGGACGGGGTGGACACATGGGACTCACTGGACACATGAGAACCATCGGGCACAGCAGGGATGGGGACATAGGACCCACCAGTGGTGGGTACATGGGACCCACTGGGCATGGACAGGGTGGGCTAATGGCCCCCACTCCCAGAGGTGGCGGGTGAGGCGATTGCCACGAGAGAGCAGTTGCTGGCACCCCCTCCTGCCCCTCAGCCCCCCACACGTTGTGTCCTCTGTGGGTGTCTGCAGGAGGAAAACTGCAGCCCCCAACCCCCTGCCTTGGGGGGGATGGGGAGGCTCAGGGGAAAGCCCCCAGTGCTGAGTGGGGCTGGGGGCTGGGGCTGGAGCAGAGGACAGCAGGGGTCAGCATCACTGCATGGGGGGAGCCATCCCCATGGTGAGGCCTTTTGGGAAGGACATGTTTGCTCAGAGCTGCTGCCTGCACCTGCCTGGACATGGCCTGGCTTGCCAAGGCTGTGGCCGCCGTGGGGGGAACGGAGTGCTGCTGGCTCCCATTCCACCTGCTCTGAAAGCCAGGCCATCCATCCCTTGCCCTCTTGTCACTGTGGCACGGAGGGTCCCCCCTCTCTGCTCCCCTTCTCGGCACCACCTCAGAACCCTTTGGCCTGACTGGGGTGGCACTTTGGCTTCACACGAGGCTGGGCAGGAGCCAAGTGTGGGGGTCCTGACTGAGACCTCCCCAGGAACTGGGACCCTCACGGGAATCAGCACCCTCCTGAGAAATTGGGGCTCTCCTAGGAATCAGGACACTCTGCAGGGCTGGGGCAGAGAGGGACCAGAGTAGCTTTTGATGCCCGTCCGTGCCAGGAGCACGTGTCACCTGCGCCCGGCCACGGGCGGTGCCGTTACCTCAGGGGTGGGGCATTGGCGCCCAGCATCACCCGTGTCCTGAGTGGGGACGGGGGTTTGTGCCTGCTGCGGGGGGCCCCGGGACCTGGAGGGAGGTTACTGGGAGGTATTGGGATGCTGTGGGGCCCTGGGCTGTACCTGCGTAAGCATTTCGGGGGGGTCACTGGTGGTTATTTGAGTGTAGGGCGAGGCAATGACCAGCCGGTAATGATTAACCCTGGGCTGAGCCCAGGGGATGAGGCCCCCCTACACGAGGCTCCGTGTCCCCCTTGTGCCCCCCTCCGTGCCCCCCACCAGGCCCTGGGGCCCGTGGCTCAGCCCACGGAGCCAGGCAGGTGCTGCTCCCACCCCTGCCCCAGGATGCCCGGCTACTGTCCCGTCCTGTGCCCCCACCCGAGGCTGGGTCCGCCTACGGCAGGGGGACGCTGCCAGCGGTGTCCCCCCGACCCAGGGAAGGGCGAGAGACCCAGCCTGGGGGGGGTGATGCTGCAGGGGCCCCACCGGCGCGGTGGCACCCCTGTGCCAAGTGGGGCAGAGCGACTCCCCCTCCCTGGAGCTGGCGGCGGGGTGGGGCCTCCCCACCTGCCCCAGGTGCTCTATAAAGCTCCGGCCGCTGCCGAGCTGCCAGTTCCGGATCCCTGGGTTGAGGCGTGTGCCACCGGCTAACGGAAAAGCAGCTGTCGCCGGGCCCCACGAGGCGCCGGGACCCCCGGACGAACCCCATGGCGTTCCCTGTCTTGCTGCTGCTGCTGCTGGGCACAGGTGAGGGGCTGGGGCCAGCGGCACCTCGAGCCAGAGGGAGCCAGGCTGGGAGCCGGGCAAGTGGGGAGGTACCGGGGCAGGGGGAGTGGAGCGGGGTCCCTTTGAAAGTGGGGACTGGGGGATACCGGAGCCAGTGGCATCCTGGCAGCAGGGACATTGTCATCTCTCCTGGTCTGCCTCCGGGATGCAGCGGCCCGGGGCTGGTTGCGCCCAGGAAAGTCGGTACTGGGGGCTCAGACTGGGGCCCCTCTGCTGTGTCCGAAGGGCTCGGCCAAGGGCTGGGCTGTGCCGGGACCAGCCGGAGCAGGCTGTGCCCGGGGCTCGCAGGCTGGAATGCAGGTGTGTCCCGGTGAGCACCCGGACCCCGGGCTCTCCTCCAGTGCCGCCGGCTCCTGCAGCACCCTCTGGGAACCTGCCCGGGAGCTGCCTGTGCTGGCCCCCAGCCAGGCCAGGCAGCTCCGGGGGGTGCGGGGACACCCCAGCCTGTCACCCACAGCAAGGGGAGCTGTACTGGGTGGCAGCCTGAGCCCCCAGCATGGCAGGGACACCCCAGGACGGAGGGGGCTGCAGGGCTGGGCACGGCGCTGGTATCAGTGCCCAGCCAGCACCACCTGGACCCTTGGTGGTGCCACAAGTGCCCAGCACCAGCCCCGATGGTGGGGTGTTGCTGGAGGTCTCGTTAGCCTCGTGGGCAGACGGAGCCTGCTGTTGGCTCCTGGGGGTCGTGGTGCTTCCCACAGTGTCCAGCTGAGGAGCTGTTTTGGGTAAAACCTTCCCTAAGTGGGCTGCAGCCACTGACTCCTGGGGTTCCCTCCAGGTACACGTGCCATGACCACCGAGACGACCATGGAGATGGAAACCACCGAAACGACCACCGTGGAGATGACCACGGAAACGACGACCACCACCTTGTCTCCAAGTATATTCCCCAAAATCACAGATGCCACCGTGTTCCCTGGCACAAACACCACGAACTTCCAGTTCAGCAACCGCTCCATGTCCAACAGCACTGTGGTGCCTGTCCTCAGCAGCCCAGCCATCTCCCACGTCAATGCCACCTCAAACAGTAGCAGCTGGGCCCCCCACTTTGGCACCAATGGCAGCTCTGCCGCTCCCGCCACCGTGGATGGCAGCAGCTCCAGCACCAAAGGCAACGGGAGCACCAGTGCTCAGATCTTTCCCACCAGAGTAACGTCTGAGGGCAGCACGGCTCCCAGGCAGACCCCCACCGGGAGTGGTCCCAACCCCAGCAAAACCCCAGGCCAGCTGCCCGCTGCCGTCCAGCTGCTCCTCCGTGTCCCGCTGTCCTTCCGCATCATCAACAGGAGCTTCAACGAGAGCCTGCGTGACCCAGCATCCGAGGACTACAGGAGCCTGAGCCGCACTGTCCTGACCATGGTGAGTCCCAGTCCTGCCCCTGGGCCGTGCTGGGAAGGAGCCACCTCCCCTTGGGGCTTTCCATGGAAGCGCCCCGAGCATCTGTTCTGCCAGCAGCTCCAGCCACCCGGCCAGTTCTGCGTGGGGACAGGAAAGGGGGGTGTCTGTGGGGAGGTGGCCATGACCTCAATGCTTCCTTCCAGTTCGAACACGTCTTTGGCTGCGCGGGCTGCATGGGCACGCAGACTTACAGCGGGTGCAGCGAGCTGCAGTACAGGTGAGCAGCACAGCGCCAGCAGGGCTGGTGTATCACAGTGTATCCCCCCGGTATGTAGCCCCTCAGGGGACAATCCAGGTGCTGATGCCTCCTCCCGTGCAGCCAAGGCTCGGTGGAGGTCCAGTCCACCCTCGTGTTTGGGAATGGAAGCGATGCCGTCACTCCCGACGCCGCTGAGCAGCGCCTGAGGAAGAGCCTGGACCAGAATGGCTTCATCATGGGCCTGCAGCTGGACAGCATCCAGAGTGAGAGGAGGCTCCAGGCTGGGGAGGGAGCGGGGATGGAGCCTGGGGGAAGCTCGGGTGGCTCCATAAACATTGCCCTGTCCTGGCTGAGGCAAGGGGGCCTACTTGGTGCTGCGATGGGCTTGGGGCTTGCAGCGGGCGGAGCCAATGCACATTCCTGGTGCCTGCGAGAAGAGCAAGCGGATCCCACACAGGAGGGCTCAGCCCCTGCTGTCCTGTCCCAGAGGTCTCTCAGGGTTCTGTCCCAGCTCTGTTCCTTGCAGGCTCCACAGAGGTGATGTCCCCAGCTCCAGCACCCATGGTCCCGGACTGGGCCATTGCTCTGTTGGTCCTGGTCAGCATCCTGCTGCTGTTCAGCATGTTCACGTGTCTCCTCCTGATGGTGAGACCCCATCCCCATCCCAGTCCTCACCTGCATTCTGCTGGTCGGTGCCCTGTCCCTGTCCCCACACCGGCCAGGCCCCGACCCCTTCTCTCTCCCCAAGAGCACCTGCACGTGCCGCCGGAAAAGCCGAGGGAAGCTGGACCTGCTCAGCCAGAAAGATTCCTACCACCCCATGGCTGAATACCTCCAGTACCAGAGCCACGGGCGCTACGCGCCCCCCAACAGCAAACCCAACCCCTACAGCCAGGTGAGAGCGAGAGCCCCGTACCCGGGGTCCCGGCTGCTGCGGGGAGCAGAGAGCCGGGCTGCATCCCCGGATTCTGGGTTCATGGCTAACGGGGATGGCAGGGCAGGGACAAGTGTCCGGGAGCTCGTCCCACACCGGCCTTGCCAGGAGGTGAGCGTAACATTCACGCCTGGCTGGAGCGGGAGTGAGGCCGGCGCGGGCAGACCCGGCCTGGCTCCGGGGAGCTCCCAGCGACCTTGGGCAGCCGCTCCCTGCGCCCCGCCCCAGCGGCTCAGGGGGCTCGCTGCCTCCCCACCCTGCCCCTTCTCCTGCTCAGCTGTCTCCTACTGTCACAGCATCCTCTGCCATGGGTGGGGAGCGGAGCTGGGGCACTGCAGGGCTGCTGGGGGGCTGAGGACACGATTCCCATAGCCAGCACCCCACATCCCGCACCAGCAGTTCCGAAACTGGAGCTGCGGGTGTGGCGTCAGGAGCTGCCTGGAGGCGCAAAGGGGCTCCCCAAGGCGATGTGGGGCACGGGGGCCGCCCCGTCCCCCCGTGCCCTGCGCTCCCCCCACGCGGGGCTGTGGGCGGGGGCCGTGTCCAGCTGCTCTGGCTCCCTTCGAGCAGCTCACCCTGTGCAAATACCAGGGGCCTGGGTAAATATTTACCTTCGCACTCGCCGGGCCGGCTTATCTTGCGGGAACACGGCCACCGCGGCTCCTCCTGCGCGCGGGGGGGTTCGGGGTGTCCGTGGGGGCCTGGAGTGCCCACAGTGCCCATGGCTGGGGGCAGCAGCCCACCACGATGGCAGGATGCAATTTTTGGTTGCCTGTAGTGGCCGTGGAGAGGGTGCAGAGCTTCCTCTGCTATCCTGGGCTGGGGGCTCAGCCCTGTCCTGAGACCCCCTCACCTTTCCTCCCCCCAAGGTGGCCGGCAGCAGCACCAAGAGGGCCGGCACCTTCACCTACACCAACCCCGCCGCCGGCTCCGACAACCTCTGAGGGGTTCGCTGGCAAGGAGGGCGGCTGCCGAGGGGAGGGGGCGGCCGCAACCCCCCACTCCCGGGGGAGCAGCACCGGCCCCGGGCACATCCCCCGGTGCTGCTCGGCCCCTCGCCGTGGGCAGCGGGAGCCGGATGGTTCTGGAGCAGCCGGATCCGTGCACATGCCAGAACTGGATGAACAAAGATTGGGGGCAGGAGGGAGGGTCCCGCACACCCCACGGTCCCTGCGCTCGCTTGGCTTTGCAACCCCGCTCAGTGCCGGGGGTGGAGGACTGGGCTGGTGCTCCCCCTGTGCTCACCCCCGGGGATTCAATGGCTCTTTTTGTGGTGTTATTTTATATAAATATCTCTATTTGCGGGGTGTTGGTGCCGGGCTTGGCTCGGCGGGGCAGCAGGCCCTCGGCTGGGGTATATTTATCGCAGTTACAATAAAAGGATGGGGGCAGCCATGTGTCCCCAGGGCTGCGCCGTGGTGTGGCAGGGGGGCTTCTCTGGGACAGTGACTCCCCTCTCGTGGCTGTCACCCACCCAGGTGGCCTCGGCTTGGGTGGTGGCTCTTGTTTCCCGATCCAGGCAGTCCTGGTGTTGCTGCTGGGGGTGTCACCGTGTCCCTGGTCCCTGCATGCCTCTGGATGTGACATGTCCTGCCAGCCTCCATCCCTCTCATCCCTCCTGTGCTCTCGGTTTCTGTTCACGGTCAGACGTGTCTCGTTTGACGCGTCCGGTTTCCCCACGGCTGCACAGGCGGAATGCGCCGGTGCTGACGGGGCCGTGCAGCTGCACGTGTGTCCCTGGGTGCACGCGGCGTGTCCTGCTCCTGGCCCCTGCCCGTCTGGGCTCGGGGTCTTCCAAACGCTCAGTGAGCCCCAAAAAGGCTCTGGGGGGTGCTGGAAGAAGAGGCTGTGTGGTGACCCCAGGAGGCCGTGTGCCAGGGTACAAACCTTGGGAACAGCCATGCTTGGAGTGCGGTGGTGGCCCCCTGGCAGCCCCAGTTTGGGCTGGGCCTGTTCCTGGGCACTGGGAGGGTTTTGGCAACCGTTGAAAAGGCAGAAAAACAAGGAACCAAACCTCCCCCAAAGAAATCCCGTGTGAGCGCAGGCACGGAGCCAGTGCTTGGCCAGGAGCAGCCCCGGGAGCAGCCCAGCAGCGGGCAGCTGATGGGTCCCTTGGCCACAGCCTGTGGGCTCTGGGTGGGGCCCATGGCTGTGCCAGGTGCCCAGGGACCCTGGCATGTGCTGGGAGGTACCAGAGCTGTGCTGGGGTGCAGGCAAGGGGCTGGGGGTCTCTGGAGCATGGAGGGATGCCTGGTGCCCTGTGACTGCTGTGGGGTTGGGGGGTGCACTGATGGGGGGCTCTAGCACAGTGTGGCACCCCCCCACATCTGTTCTGCCAGCTGGGGATGGGGTTGTGTGCCTAGGGCAGAGCCCCGTGGGGGAAGGGGTGTGCCTGGGACTGCTGCTGCCCCAGTGAGCCCCCCCAGCCCTGGGCAGGGCCCCAGGAATCAGAACAGGAGCCTGATTTGCAGGGCTGGGCCCTGCAAAGAGCTGCCTGCTGGCAGAGAGCTCAGCCCCATGGCTCCCTCCCTTTCCAGCTTGGGGGCCAGGATCTCCAGGGACTGGCACCCACCCAGGCTGGGCCCTGCCCCACTTGCAGCCCCTCCACCTGCCACGCAGAGCACCTGGGTGGGGGGTCCAGCTCCAATACCCACTCAGAGGAGATGCCTCAGCACCCAGCAGCCCCCCTGGCTGGGCTGGCCACCCTTGGGACTCCCCAGTAATGCTGCAGGAGTTTGCTCTAGGCCCAGTGGGGAGATGGCCGGTCCAGCAGCCCCCTGACACCCTGTGATGGGTGTGACGTGGCCGGGCAGAGCACGGGTATGATCTGACACGTCAGCACTGCCCGGGCTGGGCAGGGTTGGTGCCTGCTGGCCACAGCCCAAAGGGCAGCCCGGCCCCACGGCCCCCTGGTCCCGTGGACAGCCTGGTCTCACAGCCCCATGGCCAGCCCAGCCCCACAGTCCTGTGACCCCACAGCCAACCCAGCCCCAAGACCCTCGCTCCCTTGGCACCCTGACCCCATGCCTAGTCTGGCCCCATGGACAGCCCGGCCCCACGGCCCTCCTGTGGCAGGGAGGCTCCGGAGGAGTCTGGCATCGCAGTTTATTGTAGGAAACCATGAAAATACAGCGTTTGTTGTAACAGATCCCAGGAGAAATGACAGCAGCTCGGACGGATCCCAGCGTGGGACTGCCGGCACAGCCCCCGCGGCACTGGGGCTCCCTGGAGGGTCGGATCCGGACCCCGCAGCCCCAGCCCCCCCCAGCTGGGTGCGGTTTGGCACCGAGCGGTGTAACGGGAGCCAAGCGTGGCCCTCAGAGCACGTGCAGGCGGGGCACGGGCAGGGCTGGCCAGGCACGTTGCTGCCCAAGGACAGGGCAGAGCAGGGGGCACTGAGGTGCCCAGCAGCTCACGGGAGGGACCCCGCGGTGGCTGTGCCCAGGGGCGGTGCCTGGCTGCAGCCAGATGATCCACATTGAAAACGAGCCATTTTACAAAACATCTTCACACCTTGTTCCAGCCCAGCCTCCCCCCGCCCTCTCCCCCGCCCCAGCTGCCTCCCCCACCCCAACCAGCACCCAGTCTCTCCCCTCCACTGTCACCCCACTTTCACTTTCCACCCCCCTCCCTGCGCAGCCCCGTCCCCCTCCCTGACCCATCTCTAGGGCTGACCCTCTGCCAGCCCTGCCCACAGCCCCAGCCCAGAGCAGCCTCGGGCTGAGCTGGAGCTAGGGGCAGGCGGACAGGGTGAGGAGGGGACGGCAAAGCTGTCCCCATCCCCCCCATCCCACAAAACAAACACCTGGCCTGTCCCCAGTGGTGGCAAGGCTGGGGCCACCCCTTCTATGCTCTGCTCCCTGCCCACTTGTGTCCCCCCCAGGCTCTGGCACTCGCGGGGTGCCCGGGGGGCAGAGCCGGCAGCGTGCGGGGAGCGTGGGCACGGATCAGTCCAGCTTGGCGAAGTTCCCGATGGTCACTTTCCGCTCCTGCTTGTTGGCCACCAGCTCCTGGAGGTGCAGGGCCCCCCCTCCGATGAAGCAGAAGGCAGGGCAGACGGGCCCCGAGCAGTCCACGCCGCACTCCCAGAGCTCACGGAAGGAGACGGCGTCGTAGAAGCTCACCTTGCCCTGCTCGTAGTCCAGGCAGATGCCGATGCGCGGGGGCAAGGGCACGGTGCAGCCGTTGGGGTCGCGGGACGTGAGGGCTGAGCCGTGCGACAGCAGGATCTTGCCCATGCCGATGGTGAGGAAGGCGTAGGGAGGAGGTGCCTCCACTGTCGTGTCCTCTGCCCCACTGTCGTGGCCACTGTCGGGGTCATACCTGAGGAGGGGGGGACAGGTGAGTCCTGGTGCCAACACCCACGGGACAGCCTGGAGCTCCCCTCACACCCCAGTGCCCGCTGGGGAGGCAGGAACAGGCAGAGGACACCCTGCACCCCCAAACCGCCCCGCTCACCTGGGGCTCACCACGTCCTGTGGCACCTGGAACCACTCCTGCAGTTTGCTCTCCAGCCCCACGCCCACCTTCACCAGGTAGGAGCTGGGGTCCACGCAGCAGGCCCAGTAGCTCTTGCCCTGGGTGATGGCCACGTCACCGATGACCAGGTCGATGGACAGGTGGCAGCTGGTCATCAGGCGCTCGGCCGCGAAGAGCATGGGGATGCCGGGGACGCTGCGCACCGCGCGCTGGTCCTTGCTGATGGCCAGCCGGTCCCGGTTGAAGCCCCAGCGGTTGTCCAGGAAGAAGTTGAGGACTGCGGGGAGGAGAGGAAGAGGAGGGTGAGCAGGACAGCACAGCGGGGCGCTCTGGGGTGACCCAAGCCCGCATCCCCTCTCACCCGGGGCGGGCGGCGTGTGCAGGTAGATGTCCTCACTGTAGTCCCCGAAGCCCGCCTTGTTGTAGCCCTTCACCCGGAGCACGTAGACGCTGTCGGTGTCCAGGTACTCGACGAGGGCGCAGGTGCCCCGCACCTCCTCCCGCCGCTGCCACAGCTTCAGCCCCTTGGCCTTGGTGTCGGTCTTGCGGAACTCCACCGTGTAGTGCCAGGCGGGCGGCGAGTGCTGCGGCAGCCGCCAGCACAGGAAGATCTGGTCGTAGGTGTAGGTGCGCTGCGTGTCGATGACGGGGGCCTCGGGCGCTGCGGGGAGAGGCAGCGGCGGGCATCAGGCAGCATCCCCTGCCCCGCAGGCGGGGAGGCGGCCGGACGCAGGGAGGGGGCATTCCGGGATTCCGGACGGACTGACGGACGCACAACCAGCGGAGTCTAGAGGGGTCTGACTGCGGAGACCGTGTGTCGGCACCGGAGGAGAGCGAGAGTCAGGGGGACAGAGGAGCTGCTGCTGTGGGGCTCCAGGGACCAGACAGGCCGAGTGCAAGTCGGGAGGGAGGAGAGAGAGAGAGAGAGAGAAAGAGAGAGTGGAGGCAGCGGAAGGGGAGGAGGAGGAGGAGGAGATGGGGATGGAGGGTGGTAGAAGGTACTGGCAGGAACAGAGGCAGGGTGGGAAGGAGAGATGAGGGGATGGCGGGTGGGAGAAGGGTAAGGGAAGGATGGGAATAGGGCAAGGAAGAGAAAGGAAACAGGATGAGGAGGGAGGTAGAAAAGGGGCAAGGAGAGGGATGGAAATGGGGAGAGGAAGAGGACAGAAATGGGGTGAGAGTAGGATGGAAATACAGAAAGAGGGAGAATGGAAATGGAGCAACAATGGGGCAAGGACAAAGTGGGAATGGGATGCAGGAAGGGACAGAAATGGGACAAGGAGGCAGATGGGAACAGGGCAAGGGGGGAAGAAATGGGACAAGGAGAGGAGTGGAAATTGAGTGAGGAAGAGGATGGAAATAGGGTGACAGTGGGACAGAAATGGGGTGCAGAGAAGAACACAAATGGGGCAAGAATGTGGACATAAATGGGGTGAAGGGAGGACAGATATGGGGCAAGGAAGGGGATGGAAATGGGACAAGAGAGGGAAGAAAATCGAACAAGGAGAGGGGTGGAAATGGAGCAAGGAGAGAATGAAAATGGAGTGAGAAATGGGGTGAGACTGGGATGGAAATGGAAAGCAGAGGAATGGAAATGGGGTGAGAAGGAAATGAAAATAGGGCAAGGATGGGGTTGAAATGGGGCAAGAGAGAGCGGAAATGGGATGAGGAGGGGGGAGAAAATGGGGTGATGAATGGGGCAGAAGTGGGTGAGGATATGGACAGAAGTGGGGTGAGAGTGGAACAGAAATGGAGTGAGGAAGGGGATAAAAAGAGGGTGAGAGGGGACGGAAATGGGGTGAGAGGGGGGCAGAAATGGGGCAAGGAAGGGGATGGAAATGGAGCAAGGAGTGGGATGGAAATGGGGCGAGAGGGGGATGGAAATGGGGCGAGGATGGGGATGGGAATGGAGTGAGAGGGGGTGGGAGGGCAGGAGGAGCGGCGGCAGATGGAGGAGGCAGAGCCACCGGCTGCCAGCGCCGGCGGGCAGGACGGGGATGGAGGATGGCGGCGGAGCGGGGCCGGGGTGGGAGCGGGATGGAGGGATGGGAAGAGAGAGTGGGGCGGCTCTGGGGCAGGGGTGTGACTTGCCTCAGTTACTTCGGTGACGCCTCGGCAGCGGCCGCAGCCTATAAACAAAGAGAGGTAGAAGCAGGTCTGAAACGTGTCGCCAGCGGGTCCGGCAGGGCCCCGCGGCTCCTGCCCTGCGGGAAGCGCCTGCCCGGCAGCGGGGCAGCTCCGTACTCACCCTCCGGCACTCCTGCTGCCCTCACCTGGCACCACGGCCCTGCCTGTCTGCCCCTGGCCCGGATGCCCTGGCACAGGGCAGGGCAGGGATATCTCTGGGGGCTGCTGGGGCGGGGGCTGTCCCTGACGGGGAGGGGGCACCGGCAGATCCGCGAGCGCCTGCCCGAGCGTGGCCCTGGGCAGCCGCGGCTGAGCTGGAGCTCCAAGGCGGGCAGGGACCCGCTCTGCCCGCGGGGGCTGCGCCTCGGCACGGGGCACAGCCGGTGCCCGGGTGCCGCTGCCTTTACCTCGGATGAAGGCCAGGTCGGTGAGCAGCTTCAGCTCCCTGCTGACATCCAGCTGGAAGTGGCTGAAGGAGGCGTTGGCTGCAGGACGGAAGCTCTGCAGCGAATCGGTGGCCCTGAGGATCCTGCAGCGCAGGAGAGAGGGGATGTCACGGTGACACTTCGGGCACCAGAGGGCCCTGACCCCCCCAACAGCCCCGTGCCCGCAGCCCAGCACCTGTTGTGCAGCTGCTTGGCAGCCTGGACAAAGCAGGGGTGGTCAGTCTCCTTCAGCACCTCCTGAGCATAGCCCACCATGCCCGAGTTCTCCAGCATGGCCTGGTGCTCCCGGATCTGGCCGTGCAGGCTGGCCAGCCGCTCCTGCTGGCACTCCTCGATGGCCTGCAGCAGGGTGGCCCGCTTCTCCTCCAGCATGGCACAGAGTCCCTGGATCAGCTGTGACACTTCCTCCTTGGCCTGTGAGCCGTTCACCTGCCGGGTACAGACATGGCAGGGTCAACGTGTGGCATGTCCTGGGACCAGAGGGGACTGGGCTGGCTGTGCCACCTAGGGACAGCTCAGGGACAGACGGGTGCCCTCTGCCCCTACCTCGGTGTGCTTCACTGTCTCCTCCAGCTCGGCAATCTGGGTCTGCACCGTGTCCTGGCTGCTCAGGATGTAGGCGAGGCTCTTCGTCAGCTTCTCCTGCAGGAAGGTGATGAGACGTGGTGCTGGCAGCCCCTACCCCACACCCCCCATCTGCACTGGGGCTCTGCAGTGCCCCCAATTCCCCACAGGGCCCCAGCCCGGCCCCAGCAGTCCTTACCCTGAGGGCTTGGTAGGCGCTGAGCACCGGGGTGATCTTGTGGCTGGTGTGGGTGCGGCGCACACGGCAGAGCTGGCACACCAGCCGCTGGCAGGTCTTGCAGTAGTGAGTCACCTCCTCCTTGTGCTCCGGGCACATCAGCCCCTGCGCGGGCACAGCGGGGCTCAGCGGGGCTCCGCACCCCGCTCCAGCCCTGCAGAGTCCCACCCCTGCACCCCCAAATCTTAGAATCATGGAATGGTTTGGGGTGGAAGGGGACCTTGAAGATCATCTTGTTCCATGAGCAGGGACATCCTCAACTCGAGCCTGTTGGTCAGAGCCCCACCCTGGCCTTGAACACTTCCAGGGATGGGGCATTCACAACTTCCACAGGCAACTTGTTCCAGTGCCACACCACCCTCACTATAGGAATTTTTTCCTAATATCTAACCTAAACTTACTCTTTCAGTTTGAACTCACTGCCCTTTGTCCTGTCATTCCAGGCTCTTGTAAATACTCTGGCCCCACCTTTCCAAAAGTGCCCTTCAGATACTAGAAGGCCACAATCTGGTAACCCCAAAGCTTCTCCTCTCCAGGCTGAACAAACCCCATTCTCTCAGCCTTAATCCCCCATCGGGGCAGGAGGACCCACGGGGAGGCCGTACCTTGGGGCGGAAGGTGAGGGTGGGGGGCGTGGGCTCGTGCTGGGCTTTCTGGGTGCCCCAGGGGTGGTAGAGCTTGAAGCACTCATTGCAGAAGCTGGACTTGCACTCCGTGCAGCCCTTGGTGGCCTCCAGCTGCGGGGGCTTGCAGAACTGGCACATGATGGCCGCGCTGATGTTGATGGTCTGCCGGTACCGCTCCACCACCCGCTCCAGCGTCAGGTTGCGGAAGAGGCTGCCCAGGCCCCGCTCGCCCAGGTCCACATCCCGCTGGCAGGCGGGGCACGGGAAGCTGACGGTCTGGGGGTGCACAGCACCCCGCTTGCGCCCTGGGTAGGTGCCAAAGCCTGTGGGAGGGAGGCAGGGAGGGGGTCAGCAGGGCACGAGGCCCCAGAGTCCCTCAGCCCTCCTGATGTGCTGTCCCCATCCCCATCTCCATCCCTTCCAGCTGTCCCTGTTCCCAACCCCTCCAATCATCCCTGTCCCCATCCTCTCCAGCCATCCTCATCCCCTCTGCTGTTCCTATTCCCTCTGCCATCCCCTCCAGCCATCTCCCTCCCCTCCATCCCTCCTGTTCCCTCCAGCCATCTCTGTCCTCATCCGCTCCAGCCACCCCTGTCCTCTCCAGCCATTCTTGTCCCCTCTGCTGTCCCCATCTCCCCCAACCATTTCCATCCCCTCCAACCATCCATCCCTGTCCCCTCCAGCCATCCCCCTCTCCTTCAGCCATCTCTGTCCCCTCCAGCCATCCCCATCCCCTCCAGCTGTCCCCAACCCCTCCAGCCATCCCTGTCCCCACCCCCTCAGCCACCCCTGTTGTCTCCAGCCATCCCCATCCCCTCTGTTGCCCCTGTCCCTTCTGCTGCCCTCTCCAGCCCCACCTGACTTAAGGAGGCGGTCGAGCCGGTCGGGTTTGGGGACAGCCCGGCGGCCCAGGCGGGGGCTGCGGGTGGACGGGGTGGCTGCAGGCGAGGTGGGCTCGGAGGTGGGGTCGCAGCACAGGTGGCCGTGCTGCAGTAGCACCTCGCTGGCACACACGTGGCACACGTTGTGGGTACAGGGCAGTGCCAGAGGCTGCTTGTACATCTCCTTGCACACCGGGCACACCAGCTCCCGCTCCATGTTCTTCATGCTGGTCTGCGGAGAGAGCGGGAGTGTCATCCGCCGGTAGCAGAACGGGGCCGAGACCAAATGGGACCAGCACCAGGGCCAGGACCAGCATCAGGACTGGGATCAGGGCCTGGGATCAGCATCAGGACCGGGATCAGGCTGGGACCAGCACCAGGGCCAGGATCAGCATCAGGACTGGGATCAGGGCCTGGGATCAGCATCAGGACCGGGATCAGGCTGGGACCAGCACCAGGGCCAGGATCAGTATCAGGACCACGACCAGTACTGGGACCCAGGCTGGGATGGAGACAAGGACTGGGACCATCATCAGGGCAATGATGAGGCCTGGGACCAGCAACAGGGACAGGATGAGGACAAACACTAGGACCAGCACCAGGATGAGGATCAGGGCTGCCACTGCGATGAAGAATGGAGCTGGGATCAGCAGCAGCGCCAGGATCAGGCCTGGGAGCAGTATCAGGAACAGCACCAGGGCCAGCACCAGGATGAAGCCCAGGGCTGGACTGGGGATGGGAACTGGGGCCACACCAGGACCAGGACTGGGGCCAGCACTGGCCCAGGACCAGCAGCATGGGCAGGATCAGGATCAGCACTGGGACCAGCACAGGGATGGGGCTGGGGGCTGAGGCTGGGATCACAGCAGGGTCAGGATCGGGCCTGGGAACAGAACCAGAGCCAGGACCAGTATCAGGACTGGGGCTGGGGGCAAGGATGAGCACCAGGGCCAGCATCGGAGCCAGGATCAGGCCTGGGACCAGCAGCATGGTCAGAATCAGGACCAGCACTGGGATCAGAACCCGGATAGGACTCAGGCCTGGGATGGAGATGGGATTGGGGCTGGGCCCAGAGCAGGGCCAGGATCAGGCCAGTATCAGGACTGGCAGTGGAATGGGGATGGTGACCACCACTGGGATCAGCACCAGGATGGGGCCCAGGGCTGGGATGGGAATGGTGGCTGGGATGGCGATGAGGTCCAGCACTGGGAACAGTGCCAGGATGGGACCCAGGGCTGGAATGGGGATGGGGACTGGGATGGGTGCTGGGATTGGAACTGGGATGGAGAGGGAGATGGGGGCCAGGGTGGAGATGGAGGAGGCTAGGATGGGGACTGGGGCTGGACCCACAGCAGAGCCCGGATTGGGCCCAGCACTGGAACCAGCGCCAGGACCGGGCTGGGCACCAAGATCGGGGCCAGGATGGGGCCGCCCCCTCTGCACCCGGTGCTCCCGGCTCGACCGTGGCTCGGTGTGGGGGGGTCCGGATGACGGCCCTCCCCGGAGGTCGCTGCGGTGAGTCGGGGTGCGGGTCCGCTGCCCGCCCACCCCTCAAGGGCATCGCCCTCCCCCCCACCCCGTCCCCGCCGCGTTGCCACGGCGACCCGGTCCCGGAGGACCCCTGTCCGCCCCCCCGCCGCCACCGCGGCCGCTCACGCTGATGCGGACGAGCGCGTCCATGATGGAGGTGAAGGTCTGCAGGTCCTCGCCCTCGGCCATGGCTCCGCTCCCCGCGCCCGTGCCTGCGGCGGCAGCGGCAGCAGCGGCGGCCGCGATCGCCCCGGTGTGTTGCAGGGAGCGGCGGAGCCGGGGGGAGGGCGGGGGGTGGCGGCGCGCATGCTCGGCGGCGCCCGCCCCGCCGGCACCGGGGGGTGGTGGAGGCACCGGAGGGGCGGCACCGGTGGCGGGGGTCGGCGCGGAGGTGCTCTCGCCGCACACGCGGGCATCCCCCGACGGGCGACGCTCGGGGAGAGGCGCCTGGGGTGGGCTGCGGGCAGGATGAGCGTGGCACTGGTACCGGCGGTGCTCCCGGGGTGGGGGGGGGTCCCGGGCTCGGTGCCGGGGCCGGGTGCGGGGGTCCCGTCCCCGCGCTGTTCGTGTCCCGGCCGCCAGAGGGCGCTCCGTGCGGCGGGGACTTTGCAGTGCCACTCCCGGCCGCCGGGGGGCGCGCGCGCCGCCGCGCGGGCAGGGAAGGGGCGGGGCCGCTCGCGCACGCGCGGTGGCGCGGCCCGGCGCTGCTGCCGTGTCCCCCCTGCGCGCGGCCGCAGTGCGCGTGCGCGGAACGGCGGCACCGGGGCCGGACCGGGACGGGCTGGGGACACCATGGGTAAAGGGGGGCACGGGGGGGGGGGGGTAACGGGGGAATGGGGGGGAATGGGGGGCCACGGGGGCAAGGGGGGCACGAGGGGTAACGGGGGTAATAGGGGGACGCGGCGTAACGGGGCAGGTGGGTAACCGAGGCGGGAGGGGGACCGGGGGTAGGGGCGATAGCGGGGGTAATGGGGCAGGGGGGAGGGGGGGAGTGAGGGGTACCGGGGCAGGGGGGGCACGGCGGTAACGGGAGCGGGGGGTAACTGGGCAGGGGGGAACGGGGGCGAGGGGAGTGGAGGGGTATTGGGGGCACGGGGGTAACGGGGAGGGCGTTAACGGGAGTGGGGGGGTAACTGGGCTGGGGGAATGGGGGAATGAGGGAATGAGGGGGGTAGCGGGGGCGGGGAGCACGGGACGGCCCTATGGATGCAGGCTGGGCTCAGGTGCCGGGCCCGGTCCTGGTGCCGGTGCTGAGTCGGCCCCGGGGCGCAGCCGTAGGCACGGGCACGTCCCTGGCGCTGTCGTCGCTGCTGTCGCTGCTGCTGTTCGCCGGGATGCAGATGTACAGCCGGCAGCTCGCCTCCACCGAGTGGCTCACGATCCAGGGCGGGCTGCTGGGCTCCGCGCTCTTCGTCTGCTCCCTCACTGCATCCCTGGGGACCGGCAGTGGGACCGGGGGACAGAAACGGGGCTGGCGGGGAGTGGGGCCAGGGCACCGTGTCAGGGGGCTGGAAACGGAACCAAGGGGGTGGTGGGGAGCAGGGCCAGGGGCTGGGAGTGGGTCCAGAGGCTGGGAGCAGGGCCAGGGGCTGGGAGTGGGTCCAGAGGCTGGGAGCAGGGCTGTGGGATGGGAGTGGGGGGACGGGAGCAAGTCCAGAGGCCAGGAGTGGGGCTGGAGCAGAGAGGATGGGAGATGGGAGGACAGCAGGATCCCGTTCTTTCCCTTAACCCCACAACCAGGCCTTCAACAACCTGGAGAACCTCATCTTTGGGAAGGGCTTCCAGGCCAAGATATTCCCCGAGAGTAAGTGCTGTGGGAGCTCAGGAGGGGAGCGGGAACACATCGGTGTCCAAAGGCCTGTGGAAGGGCTGAGGGTGCTCCAGCAGTGGGACTGGACGGTCCCAGCCCTGCCCTGGAACTGTGGCAACTCCCCTGGAGCTTTTGCTGGGCCTGGGGGAAATGATGCTGCTGCTGCAGCCACGGCCTCCCCCATCATCGGGGGCAGCCCTGCAGCATCGTGTGTCTTCTGGTTCTCCACAGTCCTCACCTGCCTCTTGCTGGCCCTGTTCGCCTCTGGCCTCATCCACCGGGTCTGTGTGACCACCTGGTATGTCCAGAGCTGCCCTGGAGGGCGGGGAGCGATCAAGGGGACCCCGAGGGATCACGGGTGACCCTGGGAGAAGGGCGGGATGCTGGGCAGGGCCAGGACTGCCAGAGACCCTCAGGGGGCTGGTGGGAACGGCAGCACAGTGGGAGGCAAGGGAGGGTGTTTAGGAAGGACAGGAGAGTGGGATCCAAGGGGAAAGTGTTGGTGTAGGAAGGGCAGGAGAGTGGGACCCAGGGAAGGTGTTGGGGTGAGCCTGGCGTGTTCCTGTGCCCAGCAGCTGAGCACCCTCTTTCCTTCTGCCCTCGTAGCCTCATCTTCTCCATGGTCGGTCTCTACTACATCAACAAGATCTCCTCCACTCTCTACCAGTCCACAGCGCCCGTCGCTGCTCCTGCCAAGGCTGTCGGGAAGGGCAGGAAGAGAAATTGATGTCCCGATGCCCCTTCCTGGGGCAGCCCCCTCCCTGTGGCCGATCCGGGACTCCCCCCTGCCCAATAAAGCCATTTCTTTGTAGCTTCTTGTCCCCTTCACCAGCTCCTGGCCCCGTTCCTGCCCCTGCTGTGCACTGGTGTGGCTGGGAGTGGCCCTGGAGCCTGGGGTAGGTTCTGGGTCGCCCAGGGAAGCTGAGGGTGGCCAAGGGGGGCAAGATGTGCTGCTGGCATCTTGTCTGCCCAGACCTGCAGGGGAGGAAGATCCCAGTGGAGCCAGGCAGGTTGGAGCAGACTCTGGAGCTGCAGACTCTGGAGCGGGCAGGGGGGCTGTGGGGGTCCCAGTGGCTCGGGCTGCAGCCCCAGCTGCCACCAGGCCCCTGCGCTGGCACAGCCGAGGCTGCTGGGCTTGGCAGGGGATCACAGACTCATCTGTGCCCTCCACAGGACACCGTGTGGGGGGGCACCGGGGCTGCCCCGGTGGGGGGGTGGGAACGGCACGGTCCCCGCAGCCGTGGGAGGGCGGGCGGGACTCGCTCCCACGCCAGGCCCCTGGCACCCCTCCGGCCGGACGTGGAGGAAACCAGATGCTTCCTGCGGCCCCGGCCGCGGCCGACAAAGCCCGGCGCTTCCTGCGGCACCGGGAGCGGGGCCGGACCCGGGGTCCCGGCGGGGTCCCGGTGGTGCCGTGCCCCGCCCCCAGGGGGCGCCCGCGGCCGCTCCTCTGTGGAACTACAGCTCCCGGCAGCCCTCGCGCGCGGCGCTACCGTGACGTCACCGCCGCGCCGAGCGGGGAGCGGGACCAGGACCGGGAGCGGGACCAAGCCAGGTGGGGGCGGGGCTGGGTCCGGGTCTTTGAGGAGGGGGGGGCTCGGAGGGGTGCGGCCGGTACCGGCCCAGAGGGGTTTGGGGCCGCGCTCCGGTCAGGAGGCCCCGGCGGAGACTGGGCCCGGCGCGGGGCGGCCCGTCTTTCCCGGCTCCACTCTCCGGGCTTCCCTCCTCCTTCCTTCTCTGCCCCTCCCCCCCCGCCCCGCTTTCTCCCCCCGTCCCCTCTCTCCCCTTTTCCCCCTCTGCTCCTCTCATGGGTCCCGCTCTCGCCGCTCCTGTCTCACAGCCCGTCTCCCCTCAGGCCGCCATGACCAAGCTGGGGCAGTGGCTGTGCGGACTCGCCCTGCTGGGCTCGGCTTGGGCCGCGCTGGCTCTGGCCCCGCCGGGGCTGCAGCCGCCGGCCCCGCTCCGCCAGGCGCTGCTGCCGCTGCCCGTCTACTTGCTCGTGGCCTTCGGCTGCTACTCCCTGGCCACCGTGGGCTACCGCCTGGCCACCTTCAACGACTGCGAGGAGGCGGCCGCCGAGCTGCAGGAGCACATCAGGGCGGCGCGGGCCGACCTGCGGCGGCGGGGGCTGCGCCTCGGACCCCAATAAAGCCCCGGGACGGCAGCTGCCGGTGCTGTTCTGTGATCCCGGGACACGGCGGGACCGGGGGGCTCCAGGGACGCGGGGGGCTGTGGGCACGGGCGCTGCTGGAAGCCACCCCGGGGGAATCTCTTGGCTCTCCCGGGAAATCGCTCAGCTCTCAGCGGTGTGAGGGGGGGGGGGGGGGTTCGGGGAGGGTCTCTGTGAAGGGTGGGGTCTCCATGCAGGCCCAGTTCTCCCACCACTCTGAGGGGCTGCAGGGAACCCCCACCCCGTACCTGGTCTTGCCCTGCCTCTCCCTCCCTGAGCTCCCTGGAGCCTGGCTCTGGAGTCGGATGCGGTACCAGGCCGTGCCCCAGAGCCCAAGCACATTCCCGGCTCACATCCCCGGCAGGTGGGAGTTGGAGGAGCTCATCCCATCCTGCTGGCCGCATTCCCGGGAAGGAGGAGAGGGACTGGCAGGGTGGGGCGGGCGACACAGCCTTTAAATCGCGGCGTGGTGTCCCCCCTCCCCCGGCAGCTCGGGGGGAGCTCCCCCGACTCCTCTGCCCATCCACAGCACCGCACTGGGCTTCACTGGGAAGAGGGAGGGCTGAGGGGCTCCGTCTGGGGGGGGCCCCCGCTCCTGGGGACCCCCATCCCTGCTCTCTGACCCGATGTGCCGGGACCTGCTGCCCTGGCAGCCGCCAGCTCCTCCAGCCAAAGGACTTTGGGATTTTAATTAGCAGCTGTGTATCCTCTGCAGAAAGGAGCAGTTGGGAGCGGGAGGGAGGATCGGGTTAATTAGCAGGAGCAGCTAATTAGCTGTTTCCTGAGCAGCAAAGGCTGGTGGGAACAGGGTGGGAAGCTCCCAGCGCTCGCTGGGCACGGGGATGGTTGGGGGATGACATTGCCCTGGATTTGGCCACGTGGGGCCTTGGTGGAGTCAGGACCACAGCACAAGGACAGCAGTGCACTGACGGGGCTACTGACGGCCCTGTGTGGGCTACTCAGGGTCGTCAGGGGCTACTCAGGGTTATCAGCGGCTAATCACAGCCAACCAAGAGTTCCTCGTGATCATTCAAAGGGGCTACACATATCCATCCAGCGGCTACTTGTGGTCATGCAGGGGCTACTCATGACTCTGCAGGCTACTCATGTCATCCAGCCCCATCCTGGGGCTACTCGTGGCCATCAGGGGCTACTGAAAGCCCTCTGCAAGCTACTCAGGACCATCAGGGGCTAGTAGTGGTCATCTAGGGGCTACTCACAGCCATCTGTGAGCTACCCATGACCCTGTGCAGGATACTCATGGCAATCCAGAGCCTCTACTCATGGCCATTCCCTGGCTATTCATGGCCTTCAAGGGGCTACTTGTGGTCATCCAGGGGCTACTCAGGGCAATCCAGGGCCTCTACTCATGGCCATTAGGAGCTACTCCCAGCCCATGTGCCAGCAGCCTGGCGGCGGCTCCTCCCTGCATGGCAGCGTCCGGGAGCTGCCTCCGGCCTGGCACGAGTGGCCACGTCAGAGCCGCTCCCGGCACGGGGCAGCCGGAGCGACCGGTCGGCAGCCAAGGCGTGTCAGTGGGGAAAGCTGCCCTTTCCCGAGGCTGTGGGGCCGGGCTGGGAGCTGCTCCCACTGCTGGGGGGAGCGGGGGGCTCCTCCCCACTGGGCCAGAGCTCCACAGGGGCAAGACAGAGCACGCTGGGAGCTCGTCCTTCCTCCCTTGGCACCGCGCTCGGCTCGGCCCCGTCCCTCTGGATGGGTTTTTCCAGGCTGTGTGTGAGGTGTGCACAAGCAGCTGAGGCACAGCCACAGCTCCTGCCGAGGTCGCCGGCACCGCATCCTTCATCCCAAGGGTGGCATCTGGCTGGAGTGTGGGCTCCTCGCTCCTGGGGTTCTCCTGCACGGGGTGGGGGTCACCTTCTGCGAGGCTCCGGTGTCTGCTGTGTGATTTGGCCCCTCCTGCCTCTCCACCGAGGCACCAGCCGATATCTTCATTCCGGATCGCTGTTAATTGGTTAATCGACGTAGGATCGATGTTTGATCCAGGCCCGCTCGATCCACGGGGGTTTAGCAAGGATTCCCATCGATTCCCAGTTCCTGGCATGGTGGCTGCTTGTCAGCTCCACCGGCTTTTACCCCCACACTGTGAGGCTCCCGTAGCTCAGGGGGGTCAGAGCAGGACCCCGTCAGCGCTGTCTTCCCTGGGGTTCCCTCGTGGCCCCATCCCAGCCCTCTGCCCAACACCAGGGCTGATGCCTGGTGAGGGTTTGCCAGAGCCCAGGGGGTGTCAGGATGAGCCCCCCACCACAAGCAACCCCTGTATGGCCATAAGCAGCCCCTGGTTGGCCACAAGGAGCTCCCAAAGCAGCTGTATGGTCAAGAGCTCTACCATCCTCTGCAGCAGCACCAGGAGGGAGGTACAAGAACCAGGCGCTGGGAAGTCTCTGATTTATTAAAAGGCACTTGAATCCGTACAAAAGAGACACCTGGGCCCCTGGAAGCCCCATCCTGGTGCCAGGCAGGGCCGTGGGCATGGAAAACTATCCTCCCACCCTGGGATGTGAGGGGCTTACGGCACCCCAAAGGCATCGCCGAGAGCTCCCTGGCCATCGCTGAAGGACGCAGGGCTGGAGGCAGGAGGTCCTTCCTGGTGTCCCACTGGGAGCGGCCAAGGGGACAGTGGTGGCACCCGGGGCTCGGCGGTGGGGCCAGCCCAGGCCAGAGTTGGGGTGCTCCTTAGGGGACCTCTCAGGCGGGCAGGGAGCTGTAGGGCTTGTCCTGCTCTGGCCTGTACCGCTGGAAGAGCCAGAACCGCACAAGGCTGGTGACAATCCCTGGCACGTTGGGGACCTGTGGGAGGACATGGGGGGAGAGTGCATGTACCCCTCCCCCTGCAGTGCCGGCAGAGGTTTATTGGCCCCATCCCAGCTAATTAATTAAAATCAATAGTCATCGTACTGAGCCTTGTCACCCTTGGCTGGGTGACACAGACGGTGCTGAACAGGGCCAGCCCCAAGCCAAGTGCTCAGCTGAGCCATGAGAGGGGAATGGGGTGGAATGGGATAGGATAGGGTAGGGTGGGATGGGATGGGATAGAGTGGAATGGGATGGGGTAGGATGGGGATGGGATAGGGCAGAGTGGGATGGGGTGGGATGGTTTAGGGATAGGGTGGAATGGGGTGAGATGGGAATGGGATGGGGCAGGATGGGGACAGAACAGGATGAGATAGAGTGGGGTGGGATGGAGAAGGGTGGAATGGGATGGGGATGGGACTGCGTGGGATGCAATGGAGCAGGATGGTTTGGGACAGGATGAGATGGGATGGGAATGGGATGAGATGGGATAGAGTGGGATGGGATGGCACCCCTTGGTTTTCCACCACCCCAACCCACTGTGATGTAGGGGTCGTGAAGCTGCAGGCCATAGAGTGTCCAGCTGCTGGAGGCCACAAAGGTGGTGACAGTCAGGGGAAAGGACAGGCACCGCGTCGACTTGCTCCGGACAACCTTGGCCTGCAGGAACATATGTCAGGCAGGGCCTGGGCTGGCAACCCCCAGCTCTGCCAAGCCCCACACACCAGGTCAGCCAGCGGTGACAGGTACATGGTGATGGTGAAGATGCTGCAGAAGAGCCCCAGGTGTGTCAGGCGCGTCCCCGTGTCAACCAGGATGGTGAAGTAGCCGTAGCCAGTGACCACCACAGCCAGGAGCAGCAGGACCTGCAGCAGCACGGAGCGCTGGGAGGGACAGCGGGGGGACGTCAGGATGAGGATCCCCCATGCTCCCCATCACCCCAGGCCCCTGCCCCACCTTGGCGGGGCTGTAGTAGAGATACACCAGGATGTAGAGGGTCTGCAGAGCTGCCCCAATGGCGTTGACCGTGATCAGTGTCCCGTCCCCCTTCAGGCAGCCGTAGCCCAACCAGCTCAGGTTGCTGCAGGGACATGGCACAGGCACTTGGCTGCAGCCTGGGGATCTCCCCTGCCCCTCGAATATATGTGACCCCCCCTCCCCAGGGCCCGACCCCGCTGTACTTGGCATCAGTGGTGAGGAAGGGCAGGAACTGGATGTTCTCCACACTCTTGGTCGCCAAAATCTGGCGCAGGTCAGACCTGGGGAGAGTGGGGGGCAGCGACCTCCTGGGTGCCTGGCAGTGCTGGGGTGGGGGAGGCTCCAGTCCCTGCAGCCAGCAGGCACTGCACCCCTCCACTCTCCTCCCTCTGCACCCCCAAAACTGGACTCAGCACCATCCCCATCACACCCCCAGTCCCTCTGCACCAGCTATCCATGGCCTACTGCACCCCCAAACCGGCCCTGGTGCCCTGTCTATTGCACCCCCCTATGGCACCCACTGCACCCCAAAACCGGCCCTGGTGCCCTACCCATTGCACCCCCAACCCTCCCACCAGGCCCCACTGCACCCCAAAACCGGCCCTGGTGTCCTGACTGCACCCTCACCCTCCCATGGGCCCCACTGCACCCCAAAACTGGCCCTGGTGTCCTGACTGCACCCTCACCCCTCCATGGGCCCCACTGCACCCCAAAACCGGCCCTGGTGTCCTGACTGCACCCTCACCCCTCCATGGGCCCCACTGCACCCCAAAACCGGCCCTGGTGTCCTGACTGCACCCTCACCCCCCCACGGGCCCCGCTGCACCCTCAAATCCCCCTCCCGAGGTCCCCGCTGCACCCCAAAACCGGCCCTGGGGTCCTCCCCCATGCACCCCCAGCGCCCCCGGCCCTCACTGCACCCCCGAGCCGGTCCCGGTGCGTTCCCCATCGCCCCCGCCCCCGCCCGGGGCCGCCGCCGATCGCTCACAGGCCGGTGGCGAACATGGCGAGGGTGGCGGCCAGGCAGACGCCGGCGAGCACCGCCGGGGCCATGCCGGACACCGGGCACCGGACACCGGCGGGAGCGCGGCGGGGGCGGCGCTGCCCGCGGCGGGGCGGGGCGGGGCGGGACGCACTACCGGGGAGGGACCGGCCGCGCACCGGGCGGGGAGGGGCGGCGGGGAGCCGGCACCGAGCGGGGGGAGCAGCGCCGGTACCGTCGCGACCGCCCCGCGGGCACCCGGGCGGCAACGGGGAGAGCACCGGGGCCGGTTTGAAGGGGGGGGGGAGAGGAGGGGGTAGCTGGGGGGAGCAGCCCGCGTGTCTCGTGTCTTGAGTGCCCCACTCCAGGCCTGGGGTCCCCCCAAGTCCAGGGGCCTCATGTCCTGGCGTCCCACGGGTCACCCTGATGGCCCAGATTTCACAGCCCTGGGCTCACACATCCCCGCGACCCCAGCTTCCCACGCCCCCCCCCCTCCCCCCCAAGGTGTCACACATTCCTGTGACAACAATTCCTCAGGATCCTGCAGCCCTGGGATCCACATTTCCATGGGTTTCCAGTCCCAGGGTGCCCCCACACATCCTGGGGCTCACTCGTGCCTGTGACCCCAAGATCCCACCTCTCCACAACCCTCCATCTCTAGGGTCCCCCACATTCAGGTGCCAGGCATCCCTGTGACCCCAGTTCCCTAAGATCTCACCTCTCCAGGACCCTTGTGCTCCCCAGGGTCCCCAATTCCAGGGGCCTCAAATCCCTGTGATCCCAGCTCCCTGCACCCACCCTGTCTCACACCTCAGGGCCCTACATCCCTGGGGTCACTCCTTTGTGATCCCCCATCTTTATATCCGTGAGATTCACTCCCTTCCCAAGGCCACATGTCCCCAGGGACCCACCGGCCCCTGTGGGGGTCCCTGGGGTGCAGCCAGGCTGCGTCCCCTGCCCAGCCCCGGGGGCTCTGGCTCAGCCCCCTCCTCACCAGCGGTGGGATTTGTCCCATCCCATGGGGTCTGTCCCACTCCAGCGGGGTTTGTCCCAGGAGCCACTGCCCCCCACCTGGAAGCTCACTCCCGTGCAGGGGGAGGGGCCCCCACGCTCAGGGGAGGCCTTTGTGTCACCAGATAAAGCCGGGGACAGTGCCAGCCACTGTGGCACTTGGCCACTTTACAGCCCCGTGCAAACACCAGCCAATTAATTAATTAACCAGCCCAACCCCCCACAGGGGCCGGGAGAGCCTGGCCCAGGAGGGTGGGGGACGTCTCAGGAGCTCAGCGTGGTTTCGGTTATTTATTCCCGACAATGGTATAAAAAGTCCCATGTTAGAAAGCTGTACAAAGGGGGTGCTGGGGGGCCCCTCCGGCACCCAGCGGAGGGGAGGGATGGGGAAGGGCCAGGGGATGAAGGATGGGGTAGGGGTGCAGCACAGTGGGGAGTGGGATGTTTCTTAAAACCCTGCTCCCCTGGCTGCGGGGCATGTCCAGCCTGTCTGTGCTCTCCGAGCCAGTGACGCTGGGGGTAAGCAGCCCCCTGCACCGGTGTCACCTGGCCACCCCCATGTCCCCGCCTGCAGGACACATTCCAGTCCAAGCCCACCACGGGGAGAGCCCCGAGGGTGGTGGGCAAACTCAGCTGTGGGGCAGGGGTGCCAGCCCCCTGCCCCTCTCCAGTCCGGGGCACTTTAGCCCCTCCAGCTCCAGGCTCCCGCTTGGCCTCTGGCTGCCAGGACCATCCTGGAAGGGCCAAGGAAGCCTGAAGGCTCCAGCTGCTCCGATGGCTTTGGGCCCTCCAGCCCCATAATACTGACAAATCCTTTCCTCGCCCAGACGTGCGCAGGGCAGGGCACCCGGGGCAGATGTGCGGGGACCACGGGGGTCCCCAGTGGCCACAGCCTTGGTGGGTCCGGGCACGAGGGGCGGCTCAGAGCCCCTGTGGCACCAGGAGGGGCAGGAGGAGGCTGATGAAGGTGAAGGGGCGGCTGCTGCTGCGCATGGCTGAGTTCTGCCCCACGCTCCTCAGCACGTGTGCGGCCGCGTCGTCTGCGGGGGAAAGAGAGGAGCCGTCAGCACCCCCAGAAGATGAGCCGTACCCCAAACCAGCAGCACATCACCCCTGCAGAGGGTTGTCACCAGCCTCAGTACCTCAGCCAGCTCCAGGGGCCCCCAGGAGAGGCAGCTGGGCTTAGCCCAATGTCCCTGGCAAACCCCTGTCCCACCATGAGGGTGGCTGCGCTCAGGGCAGTGCTCCCCCACCTGCCTCACTCCCCCCAGGAAGGTAGCTGGGCTCAGCCTGGTGCCCCCCAGAACCCCCTGTGTCCCCGGCAGGGAAGTTGGCTCAGCCCCAACCCACAGCCCCCAACACACCTGCCTGGATCCTCCCCTTCTGTGTCGAGGCCGGGGCAGGCGGTGCCGGAGCTGCGGAACAAACAGGGGGTCACGCCAGGGAAGGGCAGCACCCCAACCTTCCCAAAATCCTGTTTCACTGTGGGCTGTCCCCCCCCCTCCACCCCCAACACCTTCCCGGCCAAGCCGCGCGTGCTCACACCCCGGGCTGGCCAGAGGCCACGTCCAGGGCGTGACTCAGCGCAGCCAAGGCCACACTGGGCACCGGCGCCGCGAGCGGGAAGGGGGGGACGCGGGGGGGAGCCCTGAGGGGGTTGTGATACTCACTGCCTTTGCCTGTCACCGTCACCTTCAGCTTCAGGCAGGCTTCACCGTGGTGGTGGATGGGCTTGGCTGTGAAGGAAGAGGCAGGTTAGCCAGGGGTGGGGGGAGCCAGATGGGGATTCCCTGCAGCACCTCGGAGCCCCCCCTGCAGCCCCCCAGCACTCACAGATGTAGTAGTAGCTATGCCCCTCCTTGAACTCCTTGCCCAGCGTGAAGGGAGTGAAGCGCTGGAACTTCTCCGAGAATTTCTCGGGGCCGTGCAGGGCGCTGGGCTTGTCGCATTCCCAGCGGATCTGCTCCTTGGAGCGGGGCTTGCAGGCCTGGTACTCCTCGAGCTCCACCAGGTACAGCGTGTAGCGCTCCATGGCCCGGGGGTCCACGCTGCCCTCCTCGTAGTGGGGGCAGATGATGTCCAGGTAGTCGTTGAGACGAACCTCCACTGTGTAGTCACTCCACAGAAACCTGTGGCCGGAGGGAGGGCGGGGGGGTCAGCTCCGGGTTAGGGGCCTTACTTGCAGCCCCAAATCCCCACACCCAGGGGGGCCAGCACCCTGCCCACGGCAGCGCTGGGTGGGGGCACCCTTGGGTCCACCCTCCCCTGTGCTGAGCCTTGCAGCACCTGGAATAGTTTTTAAAGGCCAACCCCCGCTTCACTCTCCCTCCGGCTTGGCCCCCCGGCAGTGAGTGGTGAGCGCACCCCACTTCCCAGCGCTTCCCGAGAGCTGGGGAGAGGGAGGGGACCCGCTGGGACGCGCACCCTGCCCGCACCCTGCCCGGCCCAGCGCTGCCGGAGCAGGAGGCGTCGCGGCTCTCGCCGTGGGGCAGCCAGCCCGGCTCCAGCTGCGCCCCACACCCCAGCCGGGGGGGGCACGCTGGGGGCCCTCCACGGGGTCCCCATCTCGCTGGTTGTGGTGGCCTAGAGAGGGCTCAGCCCCCCATGGGGGCACCCCCTGCTCCCCAAACCCTGTGGGGGGACCCAGAGGGCACAGCCCTACAACCTAGGGGAGTCCTACAGTCGTGGGGGACACGGCCTGGGGAGAGGGGAGAACTCCCACAATTTGGGGAGGGACTGACTTAGGCCAGGGAGGGAGGGGAAGCCCCACGCACCCCCACGGGTGCCTAAATGTGGGGCACCCCCACAGCCTGGGGGTCTGGAGAGTGAGGGGGGCTCCCCGAAAGCCAAGGGGGACACTCCTAGAGCCTGAGAGAGGTCATGCCCTAGGGGAGCACGCCCACAACCAAGGGGAAATCACGGCTCAGGAGCGGGCGGAGGCACCCCTAGAACCTGTGGGGCTGTTGCTTGGGATGGGGTCCCCCCGCAGCCCCGGCGGCCGGTGAGCGAGGGGGGCCCTCGATCCAGGTCTACCCCCCCGCACATCCTGCCCCGTGTTTGTCAACACGGTCCCCGGGGCCGGCGCCGGGGCTGGCGCCGCGCCCCCCCCCGCGGGAAGGAAGCGGCCCCTTCGCACGGCCCTGGGAACGGAAAGGCCCCCCCGGGCGCACCTGGACCGGCCCCGCCGCCCCCCGCACGGGCCCCGCCGCCCCCGCACCGAGCTGCGCACCGGCCCCGCCGCCTCGTCCCGCCGCCCGCTCCGCACAAAGGCCGCCGGGGAGCGGAGCGGCGCCGCCCGCGCCCTCGGGGCGGCCGGTGCCTGTCCCGGTGCGTGTTTGCGGGGGGGGGGGGGTCTCGGTGGGAAGCGGGGGTCACTCACCGGGGGTTGGAGCTGTTCCAGAACACCGTGTGCCGCTCGGCCGCCGCCGCCCAGCACAGCCCCAGCCCCAGCAGGGCCAGGGGCACCCCCGGCTGCCCCATCGCTCCGCGGGTGCTGCGCTCCACGGGCGGCCCCTCGCCCGCCCCCGCCTTAAGTACGGCCCCGCCGCCGCCCCGCCCCCGCCACCGCCCCGCGCTCGCACAACAACACACGGGACGAGGCGGGGGGGGGACACACACACACGACACACCCCCCACGGGTATCGATCAGGGGTCACAAACCACCCCCACACCGAGACCAGCACGGGCGGGAACACGCACTGGCGAGCACCGGGACCGCCACCGGGCAGGGGGACACAAACCGTCCCTACCGGGACCGGCACTAGCCGGGACACAAACACACACACCCCCCCCACACACCGGGACCGGGCAGGGGGACACAAACCCCCGCCCCTCTACCGGAAACGGCACCGGGCAAGGGGACACACTCCCCTCGCACCACACCCTCACCCTGCGCTCCAGGTCCACCCCCCTCGATACTCACACGCCATCCCCCTGCAGGAGACCGGCACAGAGCAGGGACACCCCCCACAAGTGACCCACACCAGGTAGGGGCCCCACACACACACCGGCGCGGCATGGGGGGGGCAGGTCCTCCCCGGCAGCACCCACCACCCACGGTCCCCCCTGGGGTCACCTTCACCTGGAGCGCAGCCCGGGCTGATCCCCACAGAGTGACCTCGGAGGCCCAGGAAGAGTGAACCCTCCTTACCGGGAGGTCTGGTCGAGGGTGCAGGATGGGAGCTGTGGGTGCAGGACAGGGGGCTGTGGATGCAGGGTGGGGAGCTGTAGGTGCAGGACGGGGCTGTGGGTGCAGAGTGGGGTGCTGTGGGTGCAGGATGGGGGGCTGTGGGTGTGGGAATAGGTGCTGCCGGTTCAGGATAGGGGGCTATGGGTGCAGGATGAGGCTGTGGGAGGTTGTGGGTGCAGGACAGGGAGGCTTTGGGTGCAGGACAGAGAGGCTTTGGGTGCAGGAGGGAGAGCTGTGGGTGCAGGACGGGCTGTGGGTGCAGGACGGGCTGTGGGTGCAGAACAGGGGGCTGTGGGTGCAGAACAGGGGGCTGTGGATGCAGAGTGAGGGGCTGTGGGTGCAGGGTGGGGGCCTGTGGGTGCAGGACGAGGTGCTGTGGGTGTAGGACAGGGGGGCTGTGGGTGCAGGAGGGAGAGCTGTGGGTGCAGGACGAGGTGCTGTGGGTGCAAAGCCGGGGTGGGCACAGTGGGCACGCTGCCACTGCCTGGCAGGAGCGCGGTGCCTCGCTGTCGGCTCCCATTTGCTCTGACATGGATCCATCCGTGTCCCGGCCGGCGCGCGACGCTTCGCCGCGTGTTGTGAAGCGATAACTCAGCCGCATTTGCAAAACAACTTTCCTCTTGTTTATTCCATAATGATCCATTGATTGTGGGTAATGTTGCATGCCCTGTGCCGCAGCGGGCGCGCAGCGCTCCCCTGGCACACGGCAGGGGCTCCGGCAGGCGCCGGCACCGTAACCTGAGAGCGACTGTGGCTCCCACAGCCAAGGGATCGTGCGTGCCCAGGCCGTGGGGCCGGGTGCCCCACATCCCACCTGCACCCTGTGCATCCCAGCCTCTCTCCCCACGCCCTCGCTCCCAGGGAGGGGGACCGGCTGCTTTTCTCTCATCCTCCCTGGTTGTGGCCAGGCCTGACATCATCCATAATGACAGTGTGAGGCCTCTGTTCCCGGGACGCCGGCGCTGCCGTGGCTTGTACAGGGGAGCACCTCCTGGGAACACCCCTGGCATCCCAGAGCTGGAGCGCGGCACGTGCAGGCCACGGGGATGGGTGCAGCCAGATGGTGGTGGGAACCGATCCCGCGGTCCCGGCATCGCCCTGGTACTGCCCCCTCCACGTCAGGGACAGACTGTGCCTGGGGAAACCAAGGCAGGCAGCAGTGATGGGGGAGGGCTGGGCAGCCCCTGGTGCTCAAGCCTTGTGCTGGCCCTGCCAGGGGCATAACGAGCCTCCTGGGGAACCGTGCCGGATCCATCCTGTGGCACTGGGATGTGGTACCCAACTCCACTGGCCAAGGGGCTCCCCTGCCCCATCTGCCATGGCCCCAGCCCTGGAGCAAGGCCATCAGGACACAGTGAAGGGGCTGGGAGTGAGGCCACATGGACACACCAAGACCCACCAAGTCACCACCATGCCTGGCCCACAGCACTGGTGGAGGACAAGGAGTGGAAAGACAAGGACAGTCTGAGGGACAAGCTGAGGCTAGAGGTGCCCCATTACCTCCCTTGGGACCCAGTGGTGGGGGCACAGGGTGGGCAGCACCCCGGGTAGGGTGGGTGCCCACCTGCAGTGGCACCGGGAGTGCCGGCGGTGGTGCGTACATGGTGCACGTGGTCATGGCCATGGCACCTGGGAGCAGGTGACAATGGGCTGGGATTGGTGCCCATGATGGCAGGACAAAGGTGAAGCCGTTTCATGCTGTAAACATCGCTGGTGCTCCGTGTGGGGCAGGTGGGGCTGGCCAGAGGCCGCCGAACTCGTGACAAAGTGTTTATGGTTTCTTGGCTGGGGATACCCAGAAGTGCCCCGGCCCCTGACTGGGCTGACGTCACCGGTGCAAGGCTGGGGGAGGAAGAGGAGCCGTCCAGTTCATGGCCAGGAGCGAAGGCCGTGGTGACGCACGGTGCCGGCTGCGTGCAGCCCGGCAGGTAGGCATGGCAGGTAGGCATGGCCTGATGCCAGCCTGGTGGGGGCAGAGCCGCAGCCCCAGGGCTGTCCAGCTGTGCCAGGACCTCACGCCTTTGGGCAGAGAGCCCTGACTGGGCTGGGGAGCTGCCCTGAGGTGAGGCAGGGCCTTGTGCCACACGGCTGCTTCTGGCACACATCCCCTGCCTGGATCTACTGCCAAGGCTGTGGAACCCCCAAGTACCCAAGAGGCACCCAGACCTCAGCACTGAGGTCCCAACAAGGGCCCCCCACTTGACTTGGGGCATCTGCGCTTGGGAATCCCGTCCACCAGCACCCCAGAGGACTCCTGGTGGGTCTGGGCTGTCCTGCTGTGCTCAGCCCTAGCGCATGAAGCAGACCTGAGCCAGGTGGCCGGTGCCCACGGAGCCATTGGTGGTGCCATGCATGCACAAGAAGCGGTGCCAGGGTCGAGGCAAATGGCAGGAGGGATCCTGCAGGCAGAGCTCTCCATGCCAGGGTGATGACTCCAGCTCTTGCACCCCCCCAGGGCACTGGTCACCTGAGCTGTGCCAGGCTCACTATGCCACGTGCCACCAGCATGGCACCACCCCGGGACAGGGACTGTGGCCAGTCTCTGGCAAACAGCACCTGTCCGGATATGGCCCTTGGCAGTGGCGGTGGTGCTGCCCCAGCCACACCATGCCCACCCTGCCCTGGGTCAGCAGACAGCTGCCAGTGGCACCTCAAGACCCCGGGAGGGGGTCCATGGCAGGGACTTCAGCTCCGTGCCGGGCCAGGCCTGTCGGAGCACGGGGGGGACGTGGGGAACCCGGCGCCTGCTGGGAGCGCTCCCAGGACCCGTCTGACGGGTTCGTCGGCTCTTCCCGCACCCGGACAAGCCCGGGCCGGCGGGACACCCAGCCACCGCCCAGCAGCGCCGGCTGGGTGGGGGAGAGCGGCTGCCCCGCTGCCACGGCTCTGCGGACCCCTTTCCCCAGGAATCCACACCGAGAGCGGGGCCGCAGCCCCTCTTCCCAAGCTGCCCTGGGGGGAGAGTGGCTGTCCCCTCCCTGGGGCCACTGGGCTCCCCCAGCCCCGAACGGTGCAGGGTCAGGAGCCCACGGCTACTCTCCTGTGCCTGTGGGGGCTGTGGGGGTCTGGTTGGCCCAGCAACACCCCCTTTAAATGAGACTCTAACCCCAGGCACAACCCAGCCCCCCACATCCCCTTGGCTGAAGGCACTGGGGGGGAGATGAGGGCATCCTCCATCCCACAGGAGCCGCCAGCGCTTGCCAGATCCCCCCAAAACAGGCAGGAGCCGGCATGCCCGGCAGAGCCAGACGCGTCGGGGGGGTGATGCCGGAGTTCCCATGGGGCTGCAGCACCCCATGTCTGCTCACTCTGTGCAGCTGGTGAGGATGGCAAGGAAGGCTCTCCTGCCCCCGCTGCTCTCAAACACCACCCCAGCACCCCCAGGGCTGCGTGCCAAGGGCTCCCCGCGCTGCCCTTACCTGCAGGCGCTCTTCTGTCCATGCTGCATTCCTGTGGGAAGCACCGGGTCTCTGCCAGATGCTCCCTGTCGGTGCTGGGGGGTCGGTGGGAGCAGAGCCGGTGGTGGGGAGCACCGAGCCCGTGGATGGAGCTGTTGTGCCTGGCAAGGCGGGTAGCACGGCAGAGGTCAGCGCTCTCCTGAACGCCTGTCCCGGCCGGAGCCCCCCCGGGAGGGCCAGGGCCCTTCTGAGGGCTGGAAGTGCTGCACGCCACCGTGACAGGGGTCCGTTTTTTTATCCTTTTATTATTTTTTTTTATAGACTAAGAGCAGAATATGAAAATCACCAGCCAAAGCACTTGAAAAAAAGATCGAGAATGTTTTTTTTTTTTTCTTTTGTTTTGTTTTGTTTTTCCCCAAAAAGTGTCTGTGCGTTTGCATAGGTCGGGTCTTCACGGAAGACGAGGAAAATCCAACACGTTCGACTATGTACAAGCCAGCCCAGGGCCGGCGCCGCTGCCTATGGTACAGTATAGATATATCTCTGTAGTCGCTCTCTGTACAGTATGTATACATCTATATGGGTATGTACAGACTGCCCGGCCCCGGGGGTCCCTGCTCTCACCGGGCTCCCCTGCCTGGCGCTGCCGCCCGGCCACGGGGCAGCCACGGGGCACCGGGGGGGCTGCGGGCAGGACCCCGCGCCCCGGGACGGTGTCGGCGGAAGGTGCAGCGCACCCAGCCGCATCCCTGCGGACGTGGCCGCAATCCACTGGCGGGATGGGAGGCGAGTCCAGCCGGATCGGTGCGTGCCATGATCCCTGCCCCGCGGGGCAGCTCTGCAGGCGGCTCTCCGGGCAGGGGGTGGTGGTCCCGCGGTGGTTCCCCGCTGGCTCTCAGGAGGGGCAGCAGGTCGGGGGGGCCGCACTCGGCAGAGCGGCGCTGGCCGGGCCCCCGCGGGCGCCGGGAGCTACGAGGCCAACAGCGTCATGAGGAAGAGCGCGGCGGCCACGGCCAGGGGCAAGTGTTCCCGCTTGGGGCTGGTGCCGCTGATGCTCTTCTCCAGCTTCGGCATCTCCGGGTTGAAGTTTTCTGTGGGGAGGAGCGAGAGGGTGAGGAGGGCAGCGGGGCAGCCCCGAACCCCCACCCCGTAGCTGGGGCTGCCCCAGGGGCGGCGGCGGGGGGCGGGGACACGGCGCTGCGGGGCCGGGGGCTGTGCCTGACTCACCCAGGTCCTCGATCTTCACCTCGGGCCGCAGGGTGAACTGGGGCAGGGTGGGCGCCAGCTTCTCCCCGGAGTGCGACGCTGTGGAGGGAGAGAGGGGACGGGGGTCACGCTCCCTGGATGCCCTGGGGGACCCGCCAGCCGGCCACGCCGCCCCCGCTCGCCCACAGCCCCTAGGGTGGGCACGGGGGTACTTACTGGAGGCGCAGCAGACGAACACCTTCATCTTCAGGCAGGCCCGGCGGTGGTTGTGTGTCGGCGTGGCTGCAAGGCAAGAGCGTGCTGAGAGGGGCTCCGTGGCAGTGACCCGAACCCCAGGCACCCCGAGGCTTGGTGGGTCTGGGCAGACGGGGGTCTGGTCCTGCTCAGGGGTGTGCTCTGGGCTGGGGGAATGCAGCAGCACCCCAAATCCTGCACCTGCACCCGAATCCTGCACCAATGCCCAGTACTAGCACCCCAGTCCTGAACCATCAGCCCCAGCATCCCAACGCGGCACCAGTATCTGGCACCAACACCTCAATCCTGAAGCAGCAACCCTTGAACCCTGATCCTGCATCAGCATCCCGCATCCTACATCATCATCCCCCAGCACCCCATCATGCACCGGCATCCCTGTCCACACCCCCAGCCTTCCTTCCATCTTTCCCCACATCCCCATCTCTCCCCAACGTCATGTACCCCCACCCTTGCTCCTTCAACCCCTCCCAGAGCTCCAACTGCCCACTCCAGCTGGGGGGGAAAACAGCTGCCCAGTTTTGGGGGTGCAGGGGAACCAGACAAGGGGGTCCTCCCTGGGGACGCAGAGAGGCCCAACTGGGTGGGGGGCACCCGAAAGGACCTATCTGGGGCTGGGGGCTGTGTGGGGGTCCCGCCCCGGTGCCCCACGTACATATGTAGTAGTACTCCTGCCCCGCGCGGAACTCGTAGCCCAGTGAGAAGGCGCTGTAGCGCTGGAACTTCTCCGAGAACTTGATGGGGCTGTGGGGCGCGTGGGGCCGGTTGCACTCCCAGCGCTTGAAGCCCTGGCTGGTGTTGCAGGTGCGGTACCCCTCCGCGTTCACCATGTACAGCACGTACTGCTCCAGCCGGTGCTCGGGCACCGAGGCGTTGTAGTGCGGGCAGTAGATGTCCAGGTAGTCGTTGACATTCACCTGCACCGTGTAGCCCTCCCGCCGCAGGCTGCAAGGGAAAGCAGGGACGGGAGGTCAGGGGCACGCCCTGCACCTCCCCAGGCAGTGTTCCCCTCCTCCAAGGGGACCCAGAGGCTGGACAAGGGGCAGGCTGCAGTGAAGGTTGGAACTCTGGGAATGGTGATACTCCCTGTTCAACCTCTCTTTGGAGCCCCTGACACAGTGGGACCCCTGCACAACCTCAGCCTCACGAACCCGTGGAGCAGAATCACCATCCTGGAGGGCACGGGTGGACTGGGGGGGAGAGGGGACAGGCGCTGCTGGGGACGTGTGCCAAGCCACATGCACAGGTGGGATGGGCAAGAGCATGGGCATACGAGACAGCGCTTCTGGGTCTGCCGGGAACGTGCTGACAGCTTCAAAGAGGAGACGGACACAGCACGATGGACAGACAGACCCAGAAGGGCATCATGGTGCCACAGGCACCAGGGTCTCCACGGGACACAGTCCCTGGGTGTGCGGGGGACCCCGGCATTCCCTGGCATTCCCTGGCATTCCCCATTTCCAGCAGCCTGGAGCCGACCCACCGCTGCCGCCCACCACGGCCCTGGCACGCGCCGCAGCTCGGAGCCAGGATTTCTCACCCTGCTCTGGCTAATCCCGTTAGTTCGTTAATGCCGTAAAGGGTGGCCCTGGGGGAGCCTCATTTACATTGATTAGGAGCAGCAATCCCCTCAGATCCACTCAGGAGAGGCTCCGCTGGCTCCTAATCCGCGCCCGACGGAAATCCCGGCCGCGGTAATCCTCGCCGCCGCGCTGACCCGCTGCTCCTGCCAATTAATTACCACCCGGCGCTGGCTCGGCACCGAGCCGCCGCGGCTGCACCGGACCCTGACCGGACCACGTTCCGCCGCCCGCTTCAGCGCTGCCTCGGGGGTCTCTCGCCCGCATCCCGCAGGACACAGACCGCAGCATCCCGGCACACGCGAGCCGAGCTCCCCTGTGGAGCTCCAGCTCGCGGCGCATCGCTCTGGATCACGGGGCCCTTTTCCCACCTCTCAGGGCAAACCCCAGACCGTGAGCCCCCAGCGCATCACTCCGAGTCCCCTCGGCCTTGGGGAGGGGGTCCCGCCACCCCTCCCGGAGCCGAGCGGCTCCCTGGGTCTCCCCGGCAGGGCAGGGCTGGGCAGGCAGCGTGCAGACGCCCCACCCTGCACCACCGCCCCCGGCGCTGTTTGGGGAGCCCCGGCACCCTGCCAGCACCCGCGGCACCCGGAGCCGAGCGTCAGAGACAGAACCATAGCGGGACGCGGTGTCGGGCGGCAAAGAGGGGCCCAAGAAGCGCCGCCTCCGGCACCGGGGGGCAACATGGAGGGGCTGACGGCAGAACTCATCACCCGTGGGACAGGGAGCGCAGCCCCACGCCGGCCCCTCCCTCGCTGCGCAGCCGCTATTCCGCAGCCCATCCCGGCACCCGCCGGCAACTGCTCCGCCGGGAAGGTGCTGAGGCAGCCACCCTTGCTGAGCGGGCGCCGGGACCTTTCATCTTCCCCCTTTGATGTGGTGGGAAGGGGGGCGGGGGGAGAAAAAGGCTTGTTATTAAAGAAATGGCCCCAAGGAGAAAATTGCAATTAACTCCACGCGGGACGCAGAGCTGGGATGCCAGCGTACCCCAATACCAGCTGCCCCACACCGGGGCAGGCACCGGCAGCTGGGGCTCCCCGCGGCCGGGCTGCGGCTGTGCCATGGGACAGAGGGACTAGAGGAAGCGTCGCACGTGACAGACACCCTGTCGTGGGGTGCTGGGGAGCCGTAACCCCCCCATTCCCTTGTGGCACCCAGTGCCGAGGCACAGTCCCCTGGGACCCCACGCTGGGGCTCGTTAAGCCACGGCTCATTAAGAAGTGTGGCTGCTGATAAACAGCCTCGCTAACGAGGCACCAAAGTCCCCCCCCGGGCTGGGGGACACCAGCACCCCGTGGCAGGGTACAGGAGCCCCAGGTGGAGTGGCAAAGGGCCCTAAGGTAGTGAATCCCACGGACATTGCCAGCTGCCACGGCATGCTGGGAGCCCACAGGCGTCATCATAAACTGGGAGTGGCTGGGGAAAGGCCCCACATGGGGAGAGCCACAGGGCCACCACAGCCCGAGGCACATCCAGAGCACCCCAGTAGCAGCTTTGGCCACGACACCGTGTCCCTGCCACGCTTGGCTCCTGCACGGTCACTGCAGAGCAGCTCCTCACGCAGCTGGATACCCCCAAACCCGGCAGCCCCCCCAGTGCCACAGCCCAAGTACCCCAAGATCTGCTGACAGCACCATCCAGGGAGCCCGTGGGCTTTGGTTTGGGGTGGAAGGGCAGGAACAGACACTCTGAGAGAGGGACTCTGCCTCCTTTCTCACCGGCACCCATCCCAGAGCAGGCATGGGCTCCCTGTCCCTGCCAACTCCACAGCTATCGGGAAGCACCAGCAACCTGGGTCGGGATGGAGCCTCGATATCCCGGACTCCAGCAGCCATGGCATGGCCGGTGGGGATGGTGGGCTCTGGCAGTGCCCGAAGGGTTAAGTGCAGGAGAAAAACGGGCAGCATCACTTCTGCACGACTGCGTTTGTAGAGCAGGGCTTGGTGAGGCAGTAGTACCTTCCAGCAGACTGTCATGCTGGGCAGATGGATGTCCCCTGGCAGCACCGGCCCCGGGCTCAGTGCCCACCGGCCCTGCACCGGAGAGACCCTGGTGGGACCCTGGCTACCTGGCACGCCGCAGCCACCGGTGAGCTGGGCGGCCGCTCCGCTCCCATCTGCTGCCATAAATCCGGGCTGCGTGCCGCACACTGGCTCCCACACTGCTGGGGAGCGCCTGGTGCACTGCAGCACACCCCGGCAGCAGTGGCACAGCGGGGACCAGACCCCTGTGTGGACCCCCACACAGCGGAGACTCATTCCCATGGTGCTGGAGGGGCCTGGAGGGCAGCAGGGCCAGAGCTGGGCTCAGCACCCCACACTGGTGGTGCCAGTGGTGAGGAGCAGGGCAATGTGGGGCGTCCTCGATGTGGTGACGGCACGGTGCCCCGCAGCACTGGACAGCCCCCAGCACAGCCAGGCTCTTTGTTTGGCTCCAGCGGCTTCATCCTTTTGGCGCATCCGGGGCCCATCCATCACCCAGGGAACAAAAAAGTGCCATTGATTTACGAGTCCCCTTCCCGTCACCCCGCACCACAGCGAGAGGCAAAGGCGCATCGACCGCTGTGGCCGGTCCACCCCAACGGACGGAAGGACAGACAGACCGACCGTCCGCCTGCACCCACCGCTCCGCCGCGGGGGAGATGGGGGGGGCTCAGCGCGGCCCCCCCCGTGCCAGCCCTCCCCACGCAGCCAGCGCTGCACAGTCACGGCGCCCAGACGGCCACGCACACGCGCGCTGGCTCGGCAGACAGCGCCTGCGACGCAGCCCACGCACGCGGGTGGCACCGAGCCACAGCACAGCCCCCCCGGCCTCGCCTGGCGCAGCCGCAAGGCGCGGGCGCTACCGGCACCGCCGGCACACGGTGTCCCCGGGGCCACCTCCCTGCGTGGGGAATTGGGGCTCCGGGGGGGGGTTGGGGGGTGGGGGGGGGGAGGGAGGCGGGGGCTGCTCCCCACGTGGAGGGACCGAGGTGCCACCGGGCAGCAGCGGGGCGACGGGCACAGGCCTCCCCAAGCACTGCGGGACTCCAGCACCACCCTACAGGTGCCCCCAACAACCCCCGTCACTATCGACGGCCATGCAATCCCTGTAATCCCGGCTAAAGCCGGCACCTTCCCGTGTAGCTAACAAGATCAATGAGGTTTCTAATTGGGTTTTAATTAAACCATCAATCTGCAACCGGTGACTCAATTACCAGCCCGGGCAGGAGCAGGTGGCCCTGGCCCTGTTGCACCCCGACACCGCGGCTGCTTCTCCCACGGGAACGCCGGCCGCGCTGCCGGGGCTCGGTGCCGCCCAGCGCCGTGACTCACGGGGCACGGCCCGCTCTGCCCATGGGCACCCGCTCCTTCCAGAGCCGCGGCGAGCACCCGTGGATGCGGGGGTGGCTGTGGTCTCCGGGTGCCCTGCGGACCAGCCTGGAGGGCAGAGCCATGGGGTGGGGGCTGGCTGAGACCCCCAGCCAGCCTAGGGATGCCAGAGGTGGTGTCGTCGGCACTGTCCCCACATTCAGCCCCACAAGCAGGCACGGAACCGCCCCTGCTTGGGCACAACTGCCCCGCACCCCCACAGCACCTCCTGCTGGATGCCCCCAGACCCGCTGGTGCCTCCTGTTGTGGGTGACTCCATCCTCAGCCCTGCGGGTGCCAGCGGATGGGATGGGGGGATCTAGCCAGACACAGCTCCGGTGTTGGGGTCTGGCTGCTGCAGGGGAGCCCGGGCCCCTCCAGACCTGCTCTGCAGGGATGTGGTTCCAGTCCTGTGTGAGATGCTCCCCAGTGAGCCTGCTCCGCCTTGGGGCTTTCCAGAGCTCGCTCCAGCCCTCTCCAGAGCCCACTCCAACCCTCTCCAGAGCCCTCTCCAGCCCTCGCCACCTGCGACGCAGCCTCGGCCAGATAAAAGCCACCTTTGAAGAGGTGAGCGTGGCGGCAGTGCCGGTGCTGGGGGGGCTGCATGAGCTGGGGGCCTGCACACAGTGCCAGATGAGATAAATTATGGGGGGCACACAAGTGGCTCTGACCCCCACACCACTGCCAGGGCACCCTGCGTACCCCATGTCACAGCACCCCCCCGCTCTGCCCCCTCCCTGGCATCCAGTGCCCTCAGTACGAGCATCCTCAGTCCCCACAGTGGAGTCAGTGGCACAGCGTGGCACACCCCAACCTGCTCTGGGGTGCTTCTTGGGGTGCAGCAGTATGGGGAGCGCTGGCCACGTCTGTGTCCGTGAGCAGGGACAAATTGCTGTCCCCATCTTGGCATCTGGACCACCCAGCAGGGAGGTAGCCTCCACCAGCACCAGCATGCCAGGGCCCAGCTCAGCTGGGGACACTCCAGGAACCCCTGACCCTGCTCAATGGGTCACCCCAGGGTCACAGGCCCCCCAGAAGTCAGTGCTGAGTGGGCATGACTATCCTGCACCTTTGTCCCACAACACCAGGCCTATTCCTGGCAGGACTGGGGAGTGGGGGGCAGGGATGAGTCCAGGGTCATCCCACACCCCCAGGGCTCACTGGCTGCCACCAGTGGAGGTGATGGGACAGATGGATGGAAGGCACAGCTGGACCAACAAACCAGGCCGAGCAGGAGCAGGATCTGAGGATCCCACCTTCACACCTCCCCTGGGCTTTGCCAACACACCCCAAACCCACAGCACAAGGGGTGCTCTGCCTGCTTGGTGACCCTTCCCGGCCTCCTGGCACCCCCAGCCACTCCTTGCGTGGCCAGGGGGCTGAGTTGCCACCAGCCCCCTGCTTCCCAAGGCACCATCGGGACCACAATGGGCTCTATGAGTTGCTCCCTGGGTTGCCCCTCATCCTGTTGTCCCACCGAGGGCAGCAACAGGGGTACCCAGGGTAGCACGGCAGGAGATAAAATAAATTTCTGGGGTGCCAGGCACTGCCCTCAAGGAGCGGCCGCAGCCAGCAACCCCCTCCTCCCCAGAGAGCCCCGCAGGGCCGCGCTGGGCTTGTTTATGGCTCCACTTGCAGCAGGGTTGCTGGGATTTGCAGGCTGCGGCCCAGGGAGCCTAATTCCCCCCATAATTTATCTAATCCAGACACTTTGCCGTGCGCCTATAATTGCGTCCGAGCTGCCGCACTGCCTAACAATAAATATCAGCTCCGGAGTCCCTGGGACACGGCTCTGCCGCAGCCGCCCCCACCGCGCCGCCCATGCCCTGAGCCGGACGCTCGCGGCCGCGCCAGACACGCCTGCGCAGGGGGTGCGGGCATCTGGCTGCGACACCCCCGGCTTGGCATGGCCCGGGCACCGCCGGCACCCCCTCCGCCCTGTCCCTCGAGAGGTGCCGGGGCAGCGGCAGGTCACGGTGGTGATGGGGTGGGGACCCTTGCTCGTGGAGAGATGAGGGTGGGGGTGGTCCCACCCGCCGATGTCGTGGCAATGTCACAGTGTGGGGACGAGGCTGGGGGTGGGGGGGGGGGTCCGGGCAGAGCAGGGGGGTGCAGGGGGATGCCGAGCGTGGTGGGGCGAGCACAGCACCTCGCCATTGTGCTGCGCCTCGGCACGTCGCACACACGCACGATTTATGGGGCCCGAGCTTCCGCCTGGCGACACAATCTCAATGGCAGGGGAGGGGGCTGCCGGGGCTGCTCCCGCCCTGCACAAAGGGGTGTGGGATGGGGGGAGCCCAGGAGAGCCCCTGCACCGACGGGCACCAGGAGATGCTCTGGCTGCATGCTTGTCCCCGCCACACCCCTGGGCACTCGCACCAGCGAGGGACGGAGAGGTGGGCGATGGCAGTGGGCGCAGATCCCCGTGGAGGGGTCCGTGGACACACCACAGGCACGCACCCCCCCCCCTTCCCCGGGAGGGTCCAGCCCAGACCGTCCCCACGGCACATCCGCTCTCAGGTGTGGGTGCGCCGGCGAGGGCAGGGGCAGCCCCGGCGCAGGGTGTGAGGGAGGGGCTGAGTGTCCACGGCCACCGACCCCCGACTGCTCTGCTCCCGGTGCGACCCTCCGCTCTCACGCCCCACTGTCCCCGCAGCCCCGGGAGCCACCGCTGCCGCCCCGGGGGTGTCACTGCTGCCGGTCCGAGGCGGTGGGGGGCGACAGGCACCTGTCGGGCCCCCCCCACCTCCGCCGCGCCGCCGGTGCCGCTCCCGCACCCAGACATGCGAGGGGCGGGACTGGCGGGGGGAGCGGGACCCCTGCCCGCCCCGGCGCACCGGGAGGTGGATGCCTGCGGGAGCCAGACTCTTCCCGTTGCTCTCGCTGGGTCAGCGCTGGCGGGGGGGCTCTGCCCCCAGTGCCCACGACCCCCTCGCGCCCGTGCCGGGAGCCGCCGAGCCCCACCCGGCAGCGCGGCCGCGGGGACACGAACGGGCCGGGCGGCTGCCCCCCTCCCGCCGCAGCCATCCCCGCCTCCGCGGGCAGGGCGAGGGGCACCGGGGGCACCGGCACCCGGGGCCCCGCAGCCCCGCCCGCACGAGGGCGCCGCGAGGAGACCGGCACCGGGGGTCCCGCAATCCCGGTGTCGCCCGCCGCCCCCCGCGCATCCTTCAACGCGATCCCCGCCGTGTCCCCGCCGCGTCCTTCCCAGCGGCGCCCCCCGCCCCGCGCGGCCCCGGGGACAACCCCCCCCCCCCGCCTCCCGGTGCGGGTCCCGGTGCCCCCGCCCGCACTCACTGCGGGTTGGAGCTGTTCCAGTGCACGGCGTGCCGGTTGCCCAGGGCCCCCGGCGGCCCCCGGCCCGGTAGCAGCAGCAGCAGCGGGAGCAGGGGCAGGAGCCCAGCCGCCATCCTGCCGCCGCCCGAGCCCGCCGCGATCCCGGGGAATGGAGGGAGAACGGAGCCCGAGCCGCCCGCGCCCCGCGGCCCCGGCGCCCAGCTCCGCCCCGCGCGCGCCCGCCGCCGCCGCGCCCCCGCGCGCGCTCCCGCCGCCGCCCCGGGCACGCCCGCCCGCCCCGGCACCGGCTCGCCATCGGCACCAGGCTCGGACCGCGAGTCCCCGCGGGTGGAGACACCAGGGCCGGGTCCCAGGAGGACCAGGGGCCACCGGAATGTCACCAGGACACCCGTGGGTGGGGGCACCTGTGTAAGGTCCTGCTGACATTGGGGTCTTACTGGGACCTCTATGGGTGGAGGCACTCACCGGATGATCCCACCGGGATTAGGTGCCACTGGGATCTCCCTGGGATACCCACAGGTGGGGGCATCAGAGCCAGGACCCACCGACATTGGGGTCTCCCTGGCTGGGAGCTTTAGGTCTGTGGGTCTGTGTTGCTGAGGGAGCTGTGGGTGGAGGCTCAGGACCCCAGAGGGTCCTCGTGCTGCTGCTGCCAGTGCCGGGGGGGTCACACGTATTCACTGAGGGGTTTGGCCGCCCTGGAGGCACAGGAGTGGGTGGGAAGATGTGTGCCCATGTGCCAGGACAGCCCAGGTACCGAGGAACATGGACTCAGTGCCAGGCTCTGCTGCCTGCCCTGACCTCCCTCAGGAGCCAGCACTTGGCCAAGTGCCCACCCACATGGTCAGGCCCTTGTTCTTCCCACACCCCAAGGGTTCGTGGTGTGGAGGTTCCTGGGGGAGCTGTGGGGGCTGTGGGTGCTCCCCTGGGTGCTGGTCCCTGCTGCCCATGAGGGGACTGAGCTGGGTGTCAGCTCCCACTGCCCGTCCTCAGTGAGATCCCTTAGCAACTGGCGTGTAGCACCGCCCGGCAGAGCCGAGTGCCAGGTGATCGGCACCCTGGCACACGTGTGCACACACAGGCATGCTCGCACCGGCGCGGGCACACGCAGCTCACCGGGCACACGCAGCTCACCCCCAGCTCCCACGCGGGGCCACGCCGAGCGCGTGCACATCACCAGCGCCAGCCTGGTGGCCTCTGCCCCAGCAGTGCCGGCATCACGCATCACCTGGAGCTTTGGCAGCCTGAGGAGCTTGTGAATGAAACCAGGAGGCTCCCGAAACCGTGGCTGGGCTTGCTGAGCCGGCCTGAGCTGCTCCTGCCAAGAGCTATCTCGCTGGCGTGGTGAGCGTGGCCAGGGTGGTGCGGTGCCAAATATCATGTCCCCAAGTCCCCAGTGGGCCTGGTGACTCCCAGGCCTGGGCAAGTGCCACAGCGTAGGTGCCCCGATGCTGAGTCTTGGGGGGTCTCCTGGCTCCCCAAAGCTTTGGGAGGAGCTCATTGTGGGAGGAGAGCCACCCCACTTCTTCTCAGGCTCCCTTTGGCCATGTGGATGCTGCCCCAGCCCATGGAGAGGGGACAAAGATGGTGATGGGCAGGCCCCGTGGTCCCACTCAGCACTGTGGGAGACCCAGTGCTGTGATGTCCATGGGCAGGTTGTGCCCCAGCCCCCATTCCCCATCCATACTGGTGGCACTGGGAGTCCAAGCCCCCGCCGGGGCCCTGCCGGGAAGGGGGAGGGGGCCAGCGGAAGGGCCCGGAGGACCAAAAAAGCCTCTATTAATTATTCATCCGAAGAAGTGAAGTGAAGAAAACACAACACGTGGAAAAGGGCTCTGGCTGCCTGGGGGTGGGAGCGGGGGAGTGCTGGGGGGGGGGGGCCACAGGGGCTGGGGCACTCCGGTGCAGGGGTGCGGTGGCAGCAGCAGCGGTGGCATCCCGGGGTGCTGCACACCTCTGGGAGGACCCACAGCACCGCGCTGCCACCATGGAAACGCCTTGGCTCGGCAAACCCATGGCAACACCCACCTCCACATGGAAACCCCCCGCTCATGGCAACGCACGCACCGCCGTCAGCACCCGCACAGCGCCGTGCTCGCCACGGGGGTCCCCCCCACCACGGCACGCCCCTGTGCGGGGCCACGGAGGGATGCACCTGGTGGGGACGAAGGGACCCGGGTGGCAGAACACAGCCCTGGAACATCACAGCGTGCACTCGTGCAGGTGCCAGCACCCACCAGGGATTACTCCTGGAAGCAGCACAGAGAGGGGGCTTGGCTGGGTTTTGCCACAACGGGATACGGTGTCTGTGGTGGGATGGCCGGGGGACACGCCCAGGTGGCTTCGTTCTTGGAAGGACACGAGGCTTTGAGCTGTCCAGGAGAGCTGAGGCACGGAGAAGCCCTGGTTCCCTGCTCTTTCCGTGCGCCTCTGTCTCCTCCACCCTGTGCCTGTCACACCGAGGACCGGCAGCTTTCGGCGTCAAAGTGGAGGGGAAAGCCTCCCACCTGCCATCCACGAGCACCGAGGAGCCGGAGCGCGTGCCCGGCGGGGCAGGGGACCCGCTTCGCCCGCCTTGGTTAATATTTAACCGCGGCTTCCTGTGACAGAATGTCGCAACCGCAGAGCAGAGCCGGCATTCAATAAATCATCGCGCCGGGCTGGGAGCTGGGCTGGGGGAGTGGGGGGGCAGCGCCCAGCCGAGCGAGAGGGGGAGCCGATAAATAATTCATTAAATAAATAAACATGGCGAGAGTGCGGGGAGGAGGCAGGAGTGTAACCAAGAAAGGGCTCGGTGAACGCGGGCATGAAATATTCACCAGCCACACCTACCAGGCCCCAACGCGCTGAGCTCAGGGCTCCCGACCCGCCCGCGGGAGCCAGGTGCAGGCACGTGTCCAGCCAGACACGGCAAGAACATGCCAGAGGCATGTTGGGAGGATGTCCTGGGTCGGGGAGCAGGGAGCTGGCAGTGCTGGCATGGCCATGTGGAAATGAAGTGTCCCGGCTCCTGCCAGCTTCTCCTGGCAGCGTTTGGGACAGCTCCTCACAGCCCCATGCTGGTGTTTGGGCAGGGGTCTGTCCTGCCAGGCTGGCACGCCTGGGGCACGCTCAGCACACACCGTGTGCCCACCGGCTCCCAGCCCCGCTCCTCCCTGCCCCTTCCCTCTCACATCCCATGTCAGCCGTTAAATTTGAATGAAGTCTCACGGATGGTTGCGCTGCGCCAGCGCCTTGACGAGCACTGGGAGGGCACGGGGTCTGAACCTTCCCATTTCCCAGGGAGAGGGGGGAAGACCCAGCTCTGGAGGAATCCTGGGGGACATCCTGGAGCTGGGCTTGGGCATGCGTGGTCACAGGGGAGGTGAAGATGGGTGGCCGTGCAAACTCCCTGGTGAGCCACAGGTCCAGGCAGAGCAGCCTCTTCCCAGAGGGACCAGGCATGAGCCGTGCTGCTCAGAGGGGCACGGGAGCGATTCGTTAATTAGCACCTCAGAGCCCTGAGTTAATTTACGTGGAGCTGGATTTTGTGGTCTTGCAGAGGAGGGTTAGTTGCCACCGCAGCACCGGCCACCAGTGAGGGAGCAGCGGTGCCAGGCGGCAGCGCCAGGGCCGTCAGAGGAAATCAGCTTCCTCGCGAAGCCGCTGGATGAAGCCTTGCGTGGTTCCCAGCCCGGCGCTGGGGCTGCTCCCGCTGCCCGGCGGGAGGAAGCTGCAGGGTTCCTGCCCTGGGCGCCAGACGCCTGCTTGCCGGAACCCTGGCTCCAGCAGGCTCCGCTGTGCCAAATCTCACCCGCCCTGGGTGTGTGGGTACCCAGAGGTGCCGGGTGGGAGGTGAGAGCCACCGGCTCCTCATGGCTCCCACGGGCAGCAGCCACGTCCCGGCGGTGCTCCCAGGCAGAAACAGGTCACCGCACGGTGCTGCACAGCCACGCACACTCCCACTTTAGCCCACCCTGGGCGCTGGGCTGGTGTGCCAGGCAGTGCCGCGGTCCCGTCTGTCCCCTGTGCCACATCCCTTGTCCCAGCAGCCCACAGGCCGGCGGCGGAGGTTACCTGGCAGGAAGCGCCTGAGTCAGCAGCCGGCACCGGGTGACTCAGCCGGCTCCTCTCCTCGCCTCCCGCATGGCAACTCTCCCTCCTGGCCTCAAGATCACTCCAATATCATCGGCCGGTGACAGCCCCGGCCTCGCTCCCAGCCCCTGCTGCCCTGACACGGCCACGGCACGGATGTGCTGGAGGGTGTGAGGGCCGTGCGGGGTGGGAGGCTTGGGCAGGGTGGGCATGGTGGGGGCTGGCACCTGGCCCCACTGCAGCCACAGCTCTCTGGGGAAGGGACAAGGACACAGAGATGGGTTTGTGGCTGCCAGCCCCAGCACTTGGCTCCCCACTGGCCTTGGAATGTGCTCTGCTCATCCCGGCCATGCCACCCTGGTGTCCTCTGTGAAGTGTTGTGGTGTTTAAGTGACATTAATCTGATGAAGGAGTGACAAGCAGCATTGATATCCTGCTCCCACCGTACATAGATCACACCACAATCGGCATCTGGGAGCACTGGCAGAGGTGGCAGTGAACCAGGAGGTGCCAGGCCAGGGGTGCCAGGGACAGATCCACAATGTGCTGTGCCCTAGGTTGTCTCCATTCTCTTGCCCTGACCCTGCAGGTGATGGTGCCAGGGGACCTGCAGTCCCTCAGGCCCAGACGAGAGCTGGGGATGGGCACAGGTGTCCTAGGCAGCAAAGGAGCCATCCTAGGAACCCCCAGCTGGCACTGAGCTTGGCAGTGTGGGGATGCTCTGGCTCTGCCCAGCAATGGGCCACCAGCATTGCCCACCTGCCCCTCGGGAACAGCCCATCCCCATCCATCCCAAGCAGGGGCTGCGCACACAGGTGACCATCCCCAGGGAGAGGGGCTGGGTGACACCGTGCCCCCGCCGTGCTGTGCCCTTGGTGCTGGGCAGAAGCGCAGGGAAACAAAGGAGCCGATAAGCTGGGGGGGCAGGGGGGACTGGGGCTAAGCGTGCAGGCGCAGGAGATTTCAGGGCCTGAAATATTCATCAGGGCTGATGCGGCGCCTGCCGTCACGCCGGCCGTGAGCGATGGCACGGGGGGGCTTCAATAATGCATCGCTTGGAAATGGCTCACGAGAGGGGCTGGGGGCACAGCGAAAATGGGGGTCCCTCCACTGGCCGCGGTCACCCCAGGCCTGTGCTGCTGGCCAGGTGACACTGCTGCTGGGTGCTGGACAGGGGACAGAGCAGGAGGTGCTGGTGGCACCACCAGGGACAGCCAGGAGAGCACCAAGAGGTGCTGATGGGTGTGGGGTGCCCTGTGCTGCTGGCACCCACCACCCGAGGGGGTGGCAGAGGACCCTGCGTGGGTGCAGTGTCCCTGCAGCCTGGCAGTGGGTGTCTGGTTGCTCCATCTGGGCTGGGTGAGGGGTGCCATGCCTGGGTGTGAGCACGGCCCCATGCCCCCCATGGCGGGTGTTGCTGTCGCAGCCACTTTGTGCTCCTGTGCTCAATAATTCAGTGCATCGATCTGCCTGTGCTGCACTTGCCTCTGGCCACAGCCTGGCCACACCAGCCAGTCCTGCCAGCTGCTGGGACTGGCCCGTCCTGTCCCTGTCCGTCCCTGGGACTGCAGGGACCGGAGGAGCTGCCCAAGGCAGAGCAGAGAGCACGAGCCCCGTGCCCAGTGGAGCCAGATGCTGGTCAGGCAGCACCAGGCTCTGCCATGGCTAACGAGCTCTTTGCCAGGGAAGCTCATTAGCCGCCTGAGGATCAAAGGAGCACAGGGCACATTGGCAGATGTGGGGAGCAGGGCCCGAGACACTCCAGGGTTCCATCTCCACCATCCCCGCAGCATCCTCCCAGTGGACACGTGCCCAGAGAGGCCGGACGGCAGCGCAGGTGGGGTGAGCCTGGTGACGCCCCGGGCACAGAGCCCCTCAGCATCCACTCTGGCACCCTTGGGAGGTGCTGCCCTGGGTGGGCACCTGCCCCAGCCTCTGCCCTCACTGTCTGGCTGCCCTGGAGATGGGGGCACAGTGCGCTGGGGTGGTGACCCATGTCATTTGCACCCATTGAAGTCCTAATCATTCTCCCCAGGGATCCAGAGATTGTCCCAGCACGGGAACCATGCAGGCCCTCAGTCTGCAGCAGGTCCAAGCAGTGCCAGCAGCAAGGGCAGCTCCTGCCCGTCCCTGTTCTGGCACAGCAGGATTATTGTCCAGCAGGATTACATCAGACTGGGGATGCACTCCAGCATGTGCAAGGGCACAGGCATGACAGGACAGATGGACACAGGCACGGACAAACAGCCACCCTGGCCCAGAATGGCGATGGCACAGGCAGCATCTGTGCCGACACCCCTGCATGTGCACACCCACCAGTGCCAGGCTGTCTCCCACCCCAGTAACCCTCCCCGCCACACCGACTGCCACCCTGGGCCCTGGAGTGGACACAAACATCAGTGCCTGCTGCTCCCACCTGGCAGCTGGGACCGGCCAGCTGCTCGCCCAGCCCCCCGGGATGCGGGTGGGATGCGACAGCCCCTGCACGCCTGTGCGGCGCCAGCGCCAGCCCGGTGCCCGCACCCTCATTGCTATGGCAGGAGCGGGCTCGGTGCGTGCAGCTCCGGTTAATTAAGCGGCGCGGGCCAGCTCCCTCCAAGCCCCCGCTGAGTGTTTTGCTAAATTATAACCTTGACGATGCGCATCATCAGGCGGCTGCTGGGGAACAGCCGCTCCGGCCCCCACACCCTGTGCTCAGCACTGGTGTGGTGGTGTGGAGCTGCCCGGCCGCGGTGCCATCAGGCTGGGGTGGCATCACGAAGAGGTGACATCCCTCAGAGTGTCCGTGACTGCCGGGTAATGAGGGAGCCGGTCCGAGGTGGGTGATGGGCTCCGTGGTGTGGCCTCAGAGTCCTGGGGAGCCTGCGGCCAGTGCCTGGTGTCCAGTGCATCGTGCCCAATGTCCGGCACCCCCAGTGCCCTGCTCCTCAGGGCTCAGCATGTGTGTCCCCTCAGCACACGTGTCCCCTCGGCATGTCGAGCCAGTGGCCCCGTTTCCATGGTGATACGGAGCCATTTCCCATCTCCGGGATGCTCTCGACAGCTCTCGGGTGGGCGCTGCCGCCGTTGCCCTTCGCCCATGGGAAACCGGCAGGGATGGGCCCCACTGCCCTGGGCGGCTGCGCTCTTCCCTTTCAGCCCTCGGGGCGGGGCACCGTGCCCATGTCCCCTGCGTGTCCTGGGGCTGCCCCGACACGGCTGCAGTGCCTGACCTTATCCTCACCCCGGGGTGATGAGGGGCGTTTGGGGCACGCTGAAGCCCCTGCCATGGCAGGGTTGGGTGGGGGGACCCCGGCAGCGTGACCGGGTGAGGGATCTGGTGCCAGGAGCAGAAGCTGCTGGGAACACCACGGAGCTCAGGGACTGTGCCCAGGCTCATCCTGGTGCCGCGGTGCATCCAAGGTCCCTGTCCTGACAGTGAGCCAGGGCATGGCATGGGCATGGCCATGCTGTGTCCCCCCCGATTGCCCGCTGCGGCTCCCAGCCCCTGGCACGACACGGCTCTTTATCCCGCTCTCCATCTCAGTGCTGCCTATTACCATTTCCCATCACTTGTTATTCCAGGTGATAAATTTTTCCTTCCCAGTTTCTGAAGGTTTAACTCCCACCCACCGGGGGCACCCGACTTCCTCACCCCACACTCCTCCCCATGGCACCCCAGCATCCCGGCTGGTGTGGGTGGCACCGGGGGCGGGGGGGGTGTAGGGGCGGCCCCGAGGCAGGGGGGTGGCGAGACAGAAGGGATGGGCTAATGGAGCCCATTCCTTGAATAGATTCAATTTCTGCCGCGGCGGCTGCGGGGTGCGGAGCCATCAATTGGATTCAGGGGATGGGGAATCTGATTTGGAGCGGCCGCGCCATCAATTAGCCGTTATTGATGGCATTGCTCATTGGAAGTCGATGGGATTTGAAGCTGGTGGCAGCTCCCGCATACCAAACAACGCCGGCTCAAGGACAGGACCCTGGTGTGCCCAGATCCAGTGCCCAGACCCAGCACCCACCCCAGGGGTCCCACAGGGACCCCTTGGCCTTGTCTGAGAATCCCTGGGGATCTGGGGAAGGGGCGGTGCAATGGGCAGCCCCCCTGGAATCCCTGCCTGGGTTCCCACAAGGCACAGCCCACCAAGATCCCTGCATGGGGGTCCTGCGGGGCACAGTTTGCCCCAGCATCTTTGTATGGGGGTCCTTTGGGGGATGCCCCCACCCAGCATCCTCACATGGGGATCCCACAGGGCACAGCACCCCAGAATCCCTGCATGGGGGCCCTAAAGAGCACAGCCCCTCAGCATCCCTGCGTGGGGGTCCCACAGGGCATGGTTGTCCCCTGGAATCTCTTCACGGGGCTCCCACAGGGTACAGCCCCCGATCATCCCTGCAGGGGGGTCCCACAAGTCACCATCACACCTGGCATCCCCACACGCTGGTCCTGCAGGCAGCATTGCCCCCCAGCGTCCCCACAGGTGGGCACTTTGGGGGATGCCCCAGCCCAGCACCCCACAGGGGGGTTCCTTGGTTTGATGTCCCCCAGATGGTTTCACCCCCTCCTGGGGGGAGGGGCCCACAGGACCCGCATGCCCCCCTCTGCACTGGGCAGTCCATGGGGATGGGGTACCCCTCCCTGCGGGGCTGGGGTACAGGATGGGGTGCAGGACGGGGTGCAGGGTGCAGTGGGGGAAGGGCAGGCAGCAGAGTGGGGGGAGGGGAGCGGCACGGTCGATGCTTTCGCTCAGCCTCTTGCCAAGCAGCTTCTTTCTCCCAGAAGCCATAAAACCTGTCTGACGTGCCCGGCACCACTGCGGCAGGCGGCCGGCAACGCCTGCGCGGCGAGGGGCTGGGGGGCCCTGCTGCGCGCAGCCCTGGGGGGAGTTGGGCACCTCTTGAGCCCCCCAGGAGGACAAGTGGGGGGCTGCACTCCTGGGATGGGGGACCAAGAGCCTCAGTGAACTCTCCTGCCAGTTGGCAAGCCTGGGGCACGTGGCTGCGCCGGAGCCACGACTGACAGGGATTCGGTGGTGCCGTGGGATCGGCCCCCGCAGCAGCCTGGGCGCCTGGTTGGGAAGGGAGAACCCTGAAGCTCCCCACAGCCCCCCACGTCAGGGGTGCAGACGGAGAGATGGACAGGGAGTGGCTGCTCTGAGGACACCCCAACCACACCCAAGGGTGGCAAGAGGGACCAGGGTGCCTGGCTGGGGGCCTTGGGTCAGTGACCCCCAAGTCCATTGCCCCCTCACCCCCTGTCCCAGTGCTCATCCCACCGCCAGGTGTTAATTACCAGCAGCTCGTCTGTAATTAAAGCTCTCCGGTGACAGGAGCTGACGACTCAATATCAAACTGCTGCAATTAAGCCCTTGGCCATAAAGGCTGTGCAGGGAGTGAGGGGCAGGGACCCCCCTGGAGGAGCCACCCTGGCACCGGTGCGGGGATGGGGGGCACGGGCAGGGGGATGGCGGGGGGGCCGCACAGCCGGGGCGCAGCGATCTTGCAAATACTGTATTGCTCAGTCACTACCAGGGGTTAAAACCAAACCGAGGGCACGGAGGAAGGCGTCTTCCCAGAAGACAGATCAGCGTGTCCTCGCCGGAGGAGGACACGGCAGCGGCGGATGCCACCATCGGAGCTGCTGCCCCGCTCCGGGGTTGGGGGTCCCTGGGCCCCAGGGGCGGGGGGTCCGTGGGGAAAGGCACGAGATGAGGTGATGGCCGTGGGGCAGAGCAGGCGTTCGCTGAGGGGACCCCAGCACCGGGGCAGGTGGCCGGCGGGGCAGTGCCAGGGCGCGGCAATCCCAGCGTGCGGCGATGCTGACTCGTGGCGATCCCGACGTGTGGTGATGCCGGTGGCAAGCGATGGCCCTGGGAGAGAGAGAGCCCCGGCCAGGGATGCTTCAGGGCAGCGGGCGGGTGCTCACCCACTGCCCCGGAGCCCCCGCTACCCCTCACCTTCCAGCCCGGAGCTCCCGGCTCAGCTCGGCTTTGCGGAGGTCCGGCAGGTGGGTCATGGCCTGGGGCTGCCCCACGGGCTTGGGGGGGGTGGTTGTGAGGAAGAGTCTGGAAGCGGCGTTGGGGCAGAGGAGCCCATCCCCCCGCCACGGGCAGCGCCGGGGTCAGATCCAGAGCAGGGCCAGGAGCACGAGCGCCAGGCACGGGGTGCAGGGCTGTGATGGGACCGCGGTGCCTCGGGCAGGCACCACATCTGCCAGGGCAGAAGCACTGGTCAGGGCGAGCCGGTCCCCGGCCTCCCAGCTCCCCCACCCCCCCCAGTACTCACCCTCGGGGCCCCCGCGCCCTCGGGGCTGCGAATTGGGCACCTCTGTCACCGGCTCTGGCGCTGAGAAAAACCCCACGGTTGTCAGGCATCGGCTCCCCTGGGTTACCTGGAGCCACCCCCGAGGCTCCGGTACCCCCCAGTGGGGACTGGTCTGCCCCTTGGGGAGCCCCCAAGCTTTGGGGCACAGCCCCCCCAGCCGGACTCACTGGTGCCTCGGCAGCAGACGGTGACGCGCAGCTTCAGGCATCGCCCGGCGCTCTCGGGGCTGGGGACGGCTGGGCAGGGGGGGTCAGCGGGGACCGTCCGGCGCGGCCCCCCCGGGACCCCCCGACGGCGGCTCAGCGCGGGCCGGGGGCGCCCCCTCCCGGCGGAACGCGGGGACGGCGCCCCCACCCCGGAGCGCCCAGAGCCCACCCCGCACCCCGAACCGGGGGCACCCCGACCCCTCGAGCACCACCCTGGGGCATCCGGACACCCCCTTCACCCCACCTCCCCATGCACCCCCCACGCCAGGGCATCCAGACCCTACCCGTGCACCCTGAGCCCTTGTGCCCCCCTCCAGGGGCATCCAGAAATCCCTTTAACCCCGATCCATTTGTGCCCCCCTCCAGGGGCATCCAAAACCCCTCGGCATCCCACACCCCCAATGAATCCCCCACCCCAGGGCATCCAGACACCCTCTGCATCCCTATCCCTTTGTGCCCCCACCCTTGGGACATCCAGAGCCCCCTGCACCTCAACCCAGGCATCATCCAGAACCCCCGTGTTCCCCTTAACCTCACTGACATCCTGGATGTACCCTGACCCCCTCATGTGCCCTAAACTCGCTTCCATGGGGACCCTGGTGAGACCCAACCCTGGGGAGCTGCACTCAAGACCCCTGACATGTTCTGACCCCGGGGACTGCACCCAGGTCCTCCGCAGTGCAGCCCCCGCGGCACCCCGAGGGGACTCACAGATGTAGTAGTAGGTCTCCCCCGGCTGGAACTCGAAGCCGAGTGAGAAGGGGGTGAAACGCTGGATCTTCTCAGAGAAGCGGACGGGCCCGAAGGGCGCCCGGGGCCGGTTGCACTCCCAGCGCTTGAAGGCGCCGGGGGTCTCGTAGCAGCCGCGATAGCCCTCCCGGTCCACCATGAAGAGCGTGAAGGTCTCTGCCCGGCCGGCGGGCACCGCACCGTCGTAGTGCGGGCAGTAGATATCCAGGTAGTCATTGATGGCCACCTGGATGGAGTAGTCGTCCCGCAGGAACCTGCCGGGCAGGACGAGCCAGGAAGCTGGGGGTCCGCTGGGAGGGGTACCCTGCTGCCTCCGGCCCCAGCGGAGCAGGGAGCCGGGCTTTCCCCGAAACCACCGACCGGACACCGCCCGCGCCACGCAGCCAGGCATCAGCTCAGATTAGCCGCAGGCCGCTGGAGCTGAATGGGCTCGGCCACCGCGGCCGGGGGGGGTGGTACAGCCACGCTGCCCAGGCACAAAGCCCCTCGCCCCAGGCACCCGCCTCGCCGCTGATCGGACATGACACGCCGGTGGGGGGGCCGTGCGGCGGGACGCTCCCGCCCCGGCACGGTGCTGGCAGGGGGTGGCAGCCGGGGCAGGGAGCACGGGATGGGCTCCGGTGGCGGGGCGGGCAGGGGATGGGGCCCAGCCCAGGTACAGGCGCAGCAGCGGGGATGCCATGAGCTCATGGTTGTGCCGACAGCAAGTGCGGCCAGGCCAGGGTGGAGCAGCTGTGCGGGCACACACACGTGCACACACTTGCACACACATGAACGTGCACACGCGTGTGCACACGCTGGGTCCTGAGCGTCTGGGCCGGACGATGGGAAAGAGGGGCTGGCAGGGAGACCTCAGCCCCCATGCTGGCCCTGGTGCAGCCGGTGTCCACAGACGGTGCAGAGTCCCGGCAGAGACTCATTCATCAGCAGGATGGCAGCGCTGGCAAGGGCGGGGGGCTTGAGCGCCTGACCCCCCACTCAGGCTGGGGGCTCCTTGAGGGCAGGATGGAGCACAGACTCCTGCTGACTCAGAGCATCCCACGGGCGACGCTGGCTGGGACAGGCCTGGGCAGGGCCAAGGGCTGGGGGGACGGGGCCCTGCCTGACCCAGCAGAGGGGCACACAGAGTCCCTTTTCCTGGGGCACCCATGGGTGGGGGGTCCCACCTTTCCCATCCGCAGGATGGGAGCAAGGCAGCACCTGTACCCCCTGCCCATCCTGTGCCCGTCTGCCCCAGTCCAGCAGGCCCAGAGCACAGGACCTCCAGGGGGGAGGCCCCAGGATCCTGACCCTGCCCCTGCTCCCTGAGCAGCCCTGAGCTGGGAAATACCTAAAATGGAGGAGGTTGGGAAGAGGGATGGAGCCAGACCCCGGCCCGCTGGTGACGGCAAAGCTCATAGGCAGCACCAATGGCAGGGTGTGGGCTGGAGTAGCCTCCACCAGAGGGGACACCCGCCATGGGAACCCACAGCCCCGAGAGTGCCACCCACCAGCTTGATGGCACCAGAGGATGCCCAGAGTTCAGTGCTACCAAGGGCATTCAGGCTCAGCACAGGTGGGTACCTCCAGGAAATTGGCAGCACCAGGATTGCCCACCAGCTTGGTGCCAGCAGGGGCTTGGTGCCACCAGGAGTGCCCACTGGCTTGGTGCCACTAGGGCTGCCCACTGGCGTGGGAACACCCAGAGCTTGGTGTCACTGAGGGAGACTCCCGTGTTGGATGCCACCCGGGGCTCAGTGCCACCAGCAGTGCCTGGGGCTAAGCACCACCCAGATGTACTCGCTGTCCCGGTGGCACCCAGGGATGCCCAGTGACTCGGTATCACTGGGGGTGCTCAGCGGCTCATTCCCCCCCCATGGGCACCCGGGGCTCGGTACCAGCTGGGGCACTCACCGCTCTGCCGCCCGGGGCTCGGTGCTACCGGGGGTGCCCGGTGGCTCGGTGCTCCTCAGAGCTCAGCACCCCCAGGGGTTCTCACCCGCTCGACAACGCCCAGGGCTGCCCGGTGGCTCGGTACCACCGGGGCTCGGTACCATCGGGAGGTACCACCCGGGGCTCGGTGCCGGTGGGGATGCCCGGGGACTCGGCACACCGGGGGACGCTCGCCTGCTCAGCACTACCTGGGGGCTCGGTGCTGTCGGGGATGCCCGGGGGCTCGGTCCCACCGGGAGGTGCTCCCCGTCTCAGTCTCGCCCATGGGCGCCCGGTGGCTCGGTGCCCGGCAGCCCCGCCCCCCCGAAGCCCACCGCCCGCCGCCCCTCCCGTCCCGTCCCGTCCCGTCCCGTCCCGTCCCGTCCCGGTGGCGGCGGCGCGGGCCCGGGGCTTGGCGGGGCCCGGGGCTCGGCGGGCCCGGGGCGTACAAAGGCGGCGGGGCCGGCGGGGGCGGCGGCGGTACCTGGGGTTGCTGCCGTTCCAGTGGACGCCGTGGCGGAAGCCGCGCACCGGCGGCGCCCAGAGCAGCGGCGCCCAGAGCAGGAGCCCGAGCAGCGGCGCGGGGCGCATGGCTCCGCCGGCGGCGGGGGGCGGCGGGGGGCGGCGGGCGGGGCGGCCCGGCGAGGCTCGGCACGGCCCGGCCCGCCCCGACAACTTCGGGCCAATCCCGCCGCGCCGCCGCCCGGCAACTTCACCGAGTGCCATTAACCCTTGGCGGGCGGCACCGGCACCCACCGGCACCGGCATCGACACCGGCACCGGCACCGAGACCGGTAACTCCCCACCGGCCGGTACCGCCGGCATCCAGCGACACCAGGACCGGCACCGGCAGCCACGCCCCAGTCCGGCACCTCCTGGTATCGCCAACATCCACCGGGACCGGTATCCCTAGCAACTCCCCGGTACCTCTCCCAATCCGACACCGACCCGGTACTGTGAATATCTACCGGCACCGGGACCAACATTGCCCGGGCACCTGGGATCAGCAACCCCGGCAACAGCATCCCTGGCACCGGCACCGACCAACACCTCTGGCATCCATCGGCACCGCCCCTGGGACCGGCAGCTCCGGCCCAATCCGGTTCCCTGGCAAACCCCACCCCAGCCCGGCACCGCCCCAGGACCGGCACCAGCAGCAGCGGTTGCCCCCCGCGCCCACCTCCCTGCCCTTGTCGGGCATCGGCATCCACCGGTACCGGCACCAGCTGGGCCCTGCGAGGCCCGGGGATGGGGACACCGGTCCGTGCACACCGGGCAGCTCTCGCACACGCGTGTGCCTGGGCCCACCAGGCAGCTCCTGCCCACGGGCATCTGTGCCCACGAGCAGCTCTTGCACAGCGGAACCACACACACAGGATAGTTCTTGCACATGCATGTGCCCATGTTCGTGGCAGCTGCTGCCCACATGTGTCCCTGCCCACCAGGCAGCTCTTGCACACGCGTGTGCCCTCAGAGCAGCTCCTGTAGACACGCATGCTCACGTGTGACACCTCTGTCCCTGCCCACCAGGCAGCTCTTGCCCACGCACGTGTCCCTGTGTGCAGCAGCTCCTGCCCACGTGTGTGCCCGTGTGTGTAAGTCTTGCCCACGCACGTGTCCATGCGCATGGCAGCCCCTTTTCACACACGTCCCTGCCCACAGAGCAGCCCCTGCACACGCGTGTGTTTGTGTGTTCAGAGCAGCCTCTGCACACATCCACGTCCCTGCCCGCCCCGTTCAGAGCAGCTCTTGCACACTTGTGTGCCCAAGCGTGTGATGGCTCATGCTCACACGTGTTCCTGCCCACATCCGTGCCCACGCAGAGCAGCTCTTGCACACGCGTGCCCGTGTGTGAGGCCGCTCCTGTTCAGGTGTGGGTCCCCGCCCTCAGAGCAGCTCCTGCACACGCATGTGATGAGCACACAGGGCAGCTCTTGCACACACAAGTACCTGTGGCCTAGCAGGCAGCTTGCACACACATGTCCCTGCCCACAAAACAGCTCCTGTACCCAAGTGTGTGGCAGCTCCTGCCCGTGCACACAGGACAGCTCCTGCACACGTGTGTGTCCAAACCCATGGGGCAGCTCTTGCACGCACACGTGCCCACGCGTGTGGCAGCTCCTTCCCCTGCATCTTCAAGCCCAGAAAGCAGTTCCTGCACACGGGTTTGTGACAGCTTCTGCCCACGAGTGTGCCTGAGCCCACGGGGCAGCTCTTGCACACACGTGTCCGTGTTTGTGGCAGGCCCTCCTCACTCGTGTGTCCATGCACAGAGGGCGGCTTTTGCACACACACACACACACACACACGTGCCCACGCAGACTGAACAGCTCTTGCACATGTTTGTGGAAGCCCTGTGAACACGGAGAAGCCCCTGCACACATGCTACTGCCCGGGAGGCAGATCTTGCACACGCGTGTGCCCCTGCGTGTGGCAGCTCCTGCCCACCGGGCAGCTCTTGCGCACGCGTGTACGCAAACCCCTAGGGCAGCTCTTGCACACGCGTGTGCCCATCCGCACGGCAGCCCCGTGCCCCTAGAGCAGCTCTTGCACACACACGTGCCCACGTGCGTGTCCCCCCGTGTCCCCTCGCCCCCTGGCCCCTCGCCCCCTCGTCCCGCCCCGTGCCCACGTGGCCCCTCGGGACACCGCCCCCCCCCCCCGGTGCAGCTGCGTGCAGTCCCCGCCAGGGGGCGGAGGCGCTCGGGAGCCACTTCCGGCGCGGGGCCTGCCGGGAGTTGTAGTTCCGCCCCGCTCCCCCCCTCCCCCCGGTGCCGGTCGCGGTGCCCCGGTGCCGGTGCGGCGGAGGCAGCGTAGAGGCGGCTCACAGCCCCTTTATTGACGTGGCGGGAGGAAACGCGGACGGCGGGGCCCGGTGGGGGTCGGCCTTCCCCGCGGATCCAGCGGTGCCCGCGGCTCAGGCCTCTGGCGGGGCCGGGGCGGGCCTGGGGAGAGAAGGGGGGGCGATGGGGTGAGGGTGGGGTCCGCACAGCTTCCCCCTGCAGCTGCCCCCGTCCCCTGCTCTGGATCCCCACCCTAACCCCCTCCTTTCTCTTCTCCCGTCCGGTTCTGGCCCCTCATTGCTCCTGGCTACCCCCTCTCCCCCACCTGCACTCCCCTCTGGCCTCTGCAGGCCCCCATCCTTGCACCCCACAGCCCCCCCTCAGCCCCTAAAAACCCCCCTTGGACCTCCCAGCCCTGTCCTGTCCCCCTCTGCTCACCTGGCAGGAATCACGGTGACATAGGGGTGCCCAGGGGGGGTCTCGCTGCGGGGCAGCGAAGGGCCCGGGGGGTCCGAGGGCAGCGGCCGCTGCGGTGGGGGGGGCTTGGCTGGACCTGGGGGCTGCAAGGGGACGGGGGTGTCAAGGCTGGGTCACGGGCCGACCCCCTGATGGCATCAGAGGGTGGGAATTGGCCTCCTGCCCCACACGCAGGTGCTGCTGCCGTTACCTGAGCGCTCAGCAGCACCGGGTCTGCAGGCAGCGGGCGTGTGGGGGGGGGTGGCCTGTCCGAGGGGGGGGCCTGGGCAGAGAGAGAGGGACAGTGAGACAGCAGGGGGACAGTGGGGGGGCACGGGAACCAGCCTCCCGCTGGGCAGGAGGGGTTTTGGGGACACCCGTGTCACAGAAGTCCCCGAGAGCTGGAGCGCAGCCAGACATGCAGCGGGTCCAGGGTGGGCTGAGGGACCCCCCACCCTGCCTGGGCGTTACCTTGGGCACAGGGTCCGGCGGGAGAGGCCGGGAGGGCGGATCAGGCCGGGCCGAGCCGAGGGCAGCCGGCTGCGGAGAGAGGGGGGACAAGCCATGCAGCATGCGGAGACCCCCCTCCCGCCAGGCAGAGACAGAGACCCCCCCTCAGTGCACAGCTCCGGGGCCCAGCCCTGGCTGGGACGGGCACCAATCCCAGTGAGCGGCCGGTCGTGCCAAGTGGCCGTGCCAGGCTGCTCCGGGTGCCAAGGAGTGGGATCCCACACGTGGGATGCTCTGCTGAGCTGGCACCCAGGACCGGAGCGAACTCGGCCCCGCTGCCCCCAGCACCCCCATCCTCACCTTGCTGCTGTGCATGACCTGCAGCTCCGTGGCCTGACGCCACTGCGGGGGCCGGGGACGCGCGGGGGGACCTTGGTTGCTGCCCGAGCGGGTCTCTGGCTGTGAGATCCTGCAGGGAAGAGGCTGGATGAGACCCTGCTCACTCCGGGCACTCGGGGGGGCCCCGCACGGCAACCGAGCGACACCGACACCAGCAGAAGCCCAAGAGAAACGAACCCCTTGGCGCTGGAAGATGCGACACCCCGCACCCCGGGGCTGCCCCACACCCCACGGGCACTGCCAGGGGAAGAGCGCAGCACCGGAGGTCTTGCGAAGCAGGACAGCTCGGGGACAGCCCCACGCCCGGGCGCTGGCGGTGACGTTACCCGCTCCAGCCGTCTGCGGCTCCGGGACCCAGGAACCGCACCCGGGTCTCAGCACTGTGGGGAGAAGAGTGGGGGGCTCAGCTGGGGCTGGGGGGCAGCGGCGGGAGGAGCCGCGGGGACGTGGGGCGGCGGTGCAGGACGGGGCCGTGACCTGTGCTGGGGACACACGTGCACACGGATGGTCACTCTGCGGGGACACGCGTGCACAGCGCTCGGGCGGCCACCACGGGAACACGCGTGCGTGCACACACGCACCCCGCCGCTACACACACGCGTGCTCACACGCAGGCGTGGCTCTGGTGCTTGCCACGGCACACGCATGCAGAGCTGTGGGTGCCACCTGTGCGTCACAGCACACGTGAGCGGAGTTGAGCATGCCACTCATGCGCCACGGCGCACACATGCAGAGGGGTGGGTGCCACCTGCGTGCTTTGACACACACGTGCAGAGGCGAGCATGCCATCTGCATGACATGGCACACATGCAGAGCGGTGTGTGCCACCCGTGTGCGCCTTGACACACACGTGCAGAGGCGAGCATGCCATCTGCATGACATGGCACACATGCAGAGCGGTGTGTGCCACCTGCGTGCCTTGACACACACATGCAGAGGCGAGCATGCCATCTGCATGACACGGCACACATGCAGAGGGGTGTGTGCCACCTGCACATCACAGCACACGCACGTAGAGGTGAGCATGGCACCTGTGTGTCACGGCACACACATGCAGAGGTGAGCGTGGCACCCATGTGCCACCCGTGTGCCTCGGCACACGCGTGCAGAGGCGAGCGTGACAACACCCACGTGCCCCCCACATGCCCCCTGTCCCCCGTACCTGTACTGGCAGGAGGTGCCCTTGCCAAGCTGGCAGAGGTGCTTGTGCAGGCCGGCGCGGCGGGCGCGGCACAGCCCCAGCGCCAGCGTCAGCCCCAGCAGTGCGCTCAACAGCAGGGCCGTGGGCAGGGCGCTTCCCCCTGCGGGAAAGCAGCACGTCAGCCCCCGCCGTGCCCATCACCCCCCCGACACCCGCACAAAGCCCCATTCTCTGCGCTCGCCTTGGCCCTCACCTCGCTCGAGGCCGGCAGGGCCGCTGTCCTGGCTGCCCCCCACGCCAGGGCTGTCGCAGGTTGGGGGGGCCCAGCCCCGCTCACAGTGGCAGTGCCCGTGGTTGTTGCACACCTGTGTGGGTGACACCGGCCAAACTCAGCCCCTGAGGGGCAGGTCCCCACTGCCAGCGCCCGCTCCCCAGCCCCGCACTCACCCCATGCCCATGGCAGTTGCTCTGGCACTGCTGGTCACCCAGCACGGAGATGTCCTGGCACCGGTGCTGGAGGCACATCTGTGGGGGATGGGGTGTCAGCACTGTGAGAGCCCCCGCTCCCTTCCCTGTTGCCCCACTGCTCACCTTCCCAGGGCCACAGGTGGTGCCAGGCAGCACCATGGCCGCATCGGTCACATCCTCGTCCCCGGGCAGGGGGGTCCCGTGGCAGGACCCTTCTGGTCTGTCCCCACGGGGGCTGCCGCGCTGGCACTGCAGCATCCCACAGCTGGTGTCCCTGCAGGGACAGTGGGGTCAGGGCAGGGGGCACGGCAAGGGGGACATGGAGAAGGATGGGGACATCACTCACTGCTGGCCGCAGGTGACATAGGAGCCGTTGGGGAGCTGCCCGCAGTGCCCATGCTCATCTCCTCTTGTGTTCAGGGTGGCCATGCAGGAGCTGGAGACAGGACTGGCACCTGCAGTGGGGGCAGAGATCCTCAGCATCCCTACCTATCCTCCAGCACCCCACCCCGGCCCTGCTGTACCTGGCCCCAGCAGCTGCTGGCACTGCCCCTCGTAGGTGGCACAGGCGCCGCTGTAGCAGCGTGCCCGCCCGCTGGCGCAGGGCTGCCCGTCCTGCAGGAACGCGTCAGGGGGGCAGCGCGGCGAGACCCCGTCACAGAACTCGGGCAGGTCGCACTCGCCCAGCAGCTCCCGACACACGTGTCCAGCACGGCGCAGCTGTGGGAGAACGTGGTCAGATAAACGGGGTGAGTGGGGGACCCGCCCACCATGGGGTGTGCCCACGGCATGCGTGCCCATCCCCACGCACCTGGCAGTCCTGGCAGCAGGTGTCCTCCGTGGCACACACGGCCCCTGGCATCAGCTGGCAGGAGCTGCTGTTGCAGCAAGGATCGGTGCACTCCTGTGTTGGGGGGACTGCGATCAGCGGGTGCCACCAGCACCCAGCACTGGGCACTGGAAACCACCTTGCCAGCCCCAGACACCCCTCGGCAGAGCCACGGAGAAAGGGGGTGGCTTTGGGGTTTTAGGCCCGCCCAGAGCTCCCCGTACCACGCTGAGGCCACAGTCGCATTCCTCGCCCAGCTCCACGAAGTGGTTCCCGCAGGTGGGGCTCCCAGTCAGGAGCTGGGGCTTGGGGACGTTGGAGAGGCACCAGCCCTGGCCCTGCTGCAGGCTGCGCTCCAGGTCCTGCCGGCTGCAGTTGCTGAAGCTCAAGCCAGGCGTCAACCTGCAAAGCCAGGAAGGGGCCTGTGAGGTGGGGAAGGGGCTTGGCCCTGGCCCCTCGAGGGCCTGCCCACTGCCCTCACCCCGTAGGCGGTGCCATGATGCAGCCGCGGTCGTGCTGGAGGTCGCTGCAGTGGCAGAGGCGCCCGCTGCTGTCGTGGCGCATGCCCAGGTTGTGCCCCAGCTGATGGGCCACGGTGGAGGCGATGACCAGGACACTGACGGAGTGGTCCTGTAGGACAGTAGGGTCAGGGAGGGCAGGTGGTGGCAGAATGGGGTGAGGGGACAGAGGTACTGACCATGCTGACCCCCCCGGAGCGTGAGGGGGAACACATGGAGGCTTGAGTGGACATCCCCACTGAGACATCATCAAAGCGGGCACCCCTGGGGAGAGAGCACAGGGGGTTGGGGGAGCTGCTGTGGCCTTGTCCCTCTGTCCCCACCCTGTCCCCCACTCACGTCAGGAGCTGGGCATTGTCGTGGGGCAGCCGGGGCAGCAGCTCCTCCTGGCGCCAGCGCAGGAACCGCTCCAGCACTGCCCGGGCACTGCTGCCCACCGCGATCTTGTCACCCTCGCTCCAGACCTCCACCGCCAGCAGGGCCACCCGCACTCCCAGCGGGCGGAAGAACTGGGGGGGCACAGAGGAGTCAGAGCCCCCCAACACTGCAGCGGCAAGGGCACAGCCGGGCACTGGGCGGGGATGGACAGACCCGACGGTCACTCACCACATCCACCTGGTTGGCGATTTCCAGGGTCCGGGTGTGAACACGCTGTAGGGTGGGGTAATTCTGGAACTGGGGAAACAGGGAGGGGGGTCAGAGGGGTGGCTGGGGAAAGGGCAGCCCCTGTTCTGGGGACACTGCCCAGCACTCACCGCAGCATGGTCCACCACCATCACCAGCTCCACAAAGCGCTGCTCTGCCGCTGCCCGCTTGCCCTGGGGGCAGAGGGGGATCAGAGTGCTGATATGGGGACACTCTCTGTGGGGCAAGACCCCTGGGTGACCTACCCGCTGTGGCCAGAGGGGCTCTGTTGCCTCTGCCCCAGGGCGAGGGCCCTGCCCGAAGCTCTGTGGCTCCACCCGAAGACGCGATGCCACGTGTTGCCCTGGTGGGCTGCTGGTGTCCGGCTCCAGCGCGTAGCTCCTGGTCTCCGACAGCCAGAGGTGGCCGCTGGGGAAGGACAGAGGAGCTGGGATATGGAGCCTGTCCCATCACCAGCACAGTGGGAGTGGGCTCATGGACCACTCCCCTCGGGGCTCACCTGACTCCAGCGCATGCACAGAGGTTGGCCCAGGAGCCAGGGAAGCCCAGCACTGTTCCCTGGTAGCAGCAGTGCTCCTGCAGCAGGGAAGGGGGCTCAGGATCCAGCCACAAGCTGGGGTCCCCCTGGGGAACAGGGACAGCTTGGGGACACCACAGGTGACAGCTGTGCCCCAGGCCATACCTGCTTGCTGAGCTCCTGGATCACCCGTGTGCCATCGGGCAGGTAATAGAGCAGCGCCCCGGTGCCCTGCACCAGCTCCCTGCCAGAGACTCGTGTCACCCACAGCAGGGACCCCCAGCTCACCCTGCCCTGAGCACACCCCAGCAGAAACAGAGAACCCACCACCTCCCACCCTGCTGTGGGTGCACCCTGGGGCCCCCACCCTGCCTGTGCCATGGATGGAGACAGGGAATAAGGGAGCCCCACTCTAAGTGCACCATGGATAGAGACAGAGCCCCAGGGTCCCAGGAGGGTCCAGGACCTCCATCCCACTCCCTGCTGCCGTCCCCGGAACCACAGACTCACCAGTTTTGCTCCAGCTCCAGCACCAGCCGCACCCCCTCAAGCTCCAGCAGGACCCTCAGACGGGCGGGGAATCCCCCCTGCCACAGATCTCGGTTAAAGGGGTACCCCCTGTCCCAAACTGCCCCATCCCCACGCCCCCTCAGGAGCGCCCTGACCCGTGCGGCGGCCGGGGACCCGCGTGGCCCTGGCGCGTGCCCGGAGGGAGAGGTCGGAAGGGATGCCCTGCCCACCCCGCAGGAAGCGTCCCTCCCTCCCGGGCTCATTGTGTCGGGGAAAGGGGGGGTGGACGGAGCTGCGCCCCCACCCCGTTCCCCCCGCGCTTCCTGCGCGGTGCAGCGCGGCGGAAACACTGGAGAGACTCCCAACGGCCGCGGGGTGGGCTGGGCCCTTCCGCCCCCGCCGGGAGGGGCGCAGGGTGGGTACCCCGACCCAGAAAGGTCTCTCCCAGCATCAGGAGAGGAAGGGGGATTTGTTGAGAGTTCCCCTCCCTACTGCTTCTGGGACGCCAGGGGTTCTGGGTGCTGGGACCCCCGAGGATGTGGCGCCAGGACACCGCATGTCCTGCACTGAAAAGCGGGCATGGGGAGGTGGCAGGGTGCAGGCAGCCCCCAAGACATTGTCACGAGTGTGGGGGACCCCAGGGATGTGGGCGGGGGCTCACCTGGGTCGCTTCTGCCAAGCTGAGCGTCCGGTTATCCCACAGGACCCGAAGGGTCACAGACCAGGAGCGTCCTAATTCTTCACTGTGCTGCTGCGAGCTGTCACCTGCACAGGGCCCGGGGCCGCCGTGTCACCACCGCGTCACTCATCACATCCCAGACCCCCACGGTCACCCATCACATCCCAGACCCCCCCAGTCTCCACCCTGGACCCTCCTTGTCACCCATCGCATTATGGACCCCTGCTGTCACCCACTGCAGCCCACCAGGGCAGGGGTTTGGGGTGGGAAGCAGTAACAGGGACCCCCACATTCACCTCACAGCAGCCAAGGGCACGGCTCCTGGCAGAGCCTGTGGGGGATCCCCCTGTTTGGGGGGTGCAGGAGGACGGGATGGGCTCCTCGGCCAAGCCTTGCATCACCTCGGCCGGCTGCCCAGTACAACCAGCACAGAGACTGGGCAGGGCTAGGAGCCCGGCTTGGCTGACTCAGAGTCCCCCACCTCTCCCGCCAGCTTTTGGGGAACCCCAGCCCGCCCAGGGCCCGGGGGATGCCGGAGGGGGTTTGGAGGGGGCATGCAGACCCCGCTCCCCACGGGCCCACCAGCCCGGGGAGCGCCGGGTCCAGGCAGCTGGACAGAGCCGCGGTCCCGGGGAGGGGTCCCCGAGCGTCCCGGGGAGGGGTCCCCGCGCGTCCCGGGGAGCGCACCGAGAGTACCGGGAGGACACACCGGACATCCTGGGGAGGGGGCAAGGAGCTTCCAGAGGGGTTACGACTCCCGATCCCATCCCGGTCCTCCCCGGCCGCTCCCCGTGGGTATCCCCGCGATGCCCTGACCGGGGGCGAGCCGCGGTCCCCACCGACCCCCTCACCCGAGACCCCTGTTCCCCGCTCACCTGCAGCGCTCCCGGTGCCGGCGGCGAGCAGCAGCCCCGCGGCGAGGAGCAGCCGCGGCCCCATCGCCCCCATGGCCCCCCCGGGCCGCGCTGCCCCGCCGCGGCCGCCCCCGCCGGTTCCCGTCGCGCATGGCCCCGGCACCGGCACCGGCACCGACCCCGCCCGGCCCGGCCCGAGGGCGGAACTTCCCTCCCGGCCCCGTCGCCCCGTTCCGCTCCTCCGGCACCGCCCAGGCCGGGGCGGGGCGGGGGCGGCTCCGTGTGCGCCGGGAGGGGCTGGTGTTGGCCGGGGTAGCGCGGCTGAGAATGCGGCGGTGCTGCGAGCGGGACCCCTCTCCATCCCGAGAGCCCTGCCTTCATCACCCCCTAGAGTGGAGAACCCCACCTTCACCTCCCAGGAGAGCAGAGGCACCCACCTTCACAATCTCGTGCTCTGGATACCCCTCCTTTATCGTCCTGTGAAGACCCCCACCTTCACCAACCCGTATGGCAGAGCCCCCTGCCTCCATCCCCCAGGGCAGCAGAGACCCCCACATCGCAGCAGAGACACCCCACCATCACCACCCCGTACGCCAGACACCCCTGCCTTTATCCCCTCGTGCAACAGAGACCCCCACCTTCATCATCCCAGACAGCGGAGACCCCCACCCTCATTACCCCAGACACCACACAGCCCCACCTCACTTGTCCACACACAGAAGAACCCCCACTTCCATCTCCCCTCCACCCCCTTCCAACCCCCTGGCAGATGCACCCCACAGGCCCCACTTCACACCATGCATGGGGGTTGCAGCCTTCACTGCCCACAGGGCCTCCTCCTTGCTGCTGTCCTGGAGGGGCTGGGAGCTGTGGGACCACGAGCAGGACACAAGCTCCCACCCCCCTCCAGTGCCGCTCGCAGCCCGAGGAACCACAGGAGTCCTGCTTGATCCTGTTCTCCATTACTGGGTGCAGGAAGATCATCCAAGCGAGGCTTTATGGCCCTCCCATCTGGATCACCAAAATGTTGTCCTGAAATGGGTTCCTTCCCCTGGTGTGCAAGAGGCCGGTCCCACCCAGAGCTGAGGGATTTGATTTATTTCCAGTTCTGCGCCGGGGGTCAATCCCCAACACAACCCCCAGTGAGCAAACTGTTCACTATTTCTACACTCCAGCAAACAAGTACTAAACATTCATGGTCTGCAAGGCACACAGCTCCTCATTTATTAGTAGTAATTAGTATTTTCTCTTCTATTGGTTAAAGGATTCTCTCCCTTCTCATGCTACCTAGGCTGCATGCTCAGTTTTCTCCTTTTGGGTCAGTGGATTTCTTGACTCGGTGGTCGAGATCTTCCCTTGTAGAAATTACCCACTTTGCCCTTTTGACTGATGGTCAGCCTTGTTTGTTCCTGTCCATCTCGTGGTTGTGTGGCCGAGCGTCCTTGGTCCGTGTGTTCAGTGTTCCGAGGGCTCCGGTTCCCACTGATGTATTGCCCCAAGTTTCTTCTCTCTACAAGTGCTGAGGCTTATTAAAGCTGCAATTACTGACACACAATTACACAGAATTTCTCTGTTTGGAAGATGGACCCCAGGGCGAGCAGCACCCACCGCGACAGAGTGCAACTGAAACTGCTGAAGTGTTCCGAAGGCAACGGAAACTGTCACCCAGGAGCGGACAACGGTGGGAGCCCTGCAAGCAGCACGTTGGAAACTGCTCACTCAGTCGGCTGCCATCCCACGGAGAGAGAGCCGGGGGGAGCAGCAGCACCTCAGCATGGGGCTGGTCTCGTGGTTGGGCAGAGCCCTGCGGGGCCGCAGGGGCCGGCGCAAGAACCGGGCCCCGCGGCCTGCGGCCAAGTGCGGGCCGGAGGAGCTGACCAAGGCCCAGGAGTTCGCCCGCAGCATCGGTGGCCTCACGCTGGGCCTGGTTCTGGCCACCATTTATGGGGCTCTGGTGCTGCTGGTGCAGGGCCACAACATCTGGTACTGCCTGAGCGTCACCGTCATGCTGGGCACGGGGCTGGGGCTGGGCATGGCCTTCTCCATGAAGACGCGGATGATTGTGCTGCTGGCACTGCCACACTTCTTCACCAGTGAGCAGCCGTGGGTCATGTGCTGGGAGCTGGGGGTGTCAGGGGATGCTGGCTCCTGGCTGAGCCCCAGGACTGCCCTGTCTTTGCAGGGGAAGGGAAGGTGATGATCATGATACTGGCGCTGTGCCTGACCATGCAAGGCCCTGGCAGCAATCTCCTGCACAACATCTCCCAGGTCGCCAAGGCACTGTCATGTGGGGCTGAACTGGCCCAAAACCAGACGGCCGAGCGGCTGCAACGCGCCAAGGAGCCGCTGCTGAGTGAGCAGGGGGCTGGGGGAAGGTGGAGGGACTGGAGGGGCCCTTTCTGGGGGAGCCACAGACAGCCTCAGGCTACCCTCACCCTTTGGGGTACGCTCAGGTGTCCCCCCCCGCCCCTCTTTGCAGACTTGCAGAACAAAATCAAGGACATTGGCCAGAATGTCAAGGTGGTGAGTGACCGTGTCCGCAAGTTTGTCCGCTCCATCATGGACTCCATCAGACACGTTGGTGAGCGGGGTCCCCGGGGGTCTCCCCACCTGCAGCACCCCCCACCCTGCTTTCAGTCCTTCCCCGTCTCCAATGCCCGTTCCCTGCCCACAGCCCGGGCCCTGCGCAACGTTTGGCGGTGGCTGGCGAAGGTCGGTGACGTCTGTAACCGCGAGCTGGGGTCACCCCAGAGCAGCTGCATGCGCTACATGGACAAGGCCAAGGACAGCTGCGAGCGTGCCATGCCCCTCCTCTTCCACATCTGCTATGTTGTCCTCAGCTTCAAGATCCTCTGCAACATGGTCAATGCTCGTGAGTCCCTGTCCCTCTGCCATGAGGGGTTAACGGGGTGGTGGGGCAGATCCTTCCCCGTCACCAGGCCCCAGCCCTAGCAGAGATCCCCCTCTCTGCAGTTGCTGCCATGTTCTGCGTCATCCCTCAGTACATCCAGACCTTCATCCGGGCCAACGTCGCAGCCCGTGAGTATCCCAGTGCCATGGGGGGTCGGGGGTCCCTCTCTGCACCCCTCTTGTGGCTTCGCCCCAACGCACAGTGCCTCTCGTCACCTCTGCAGCCATCATGGACACCCTGAACCGGGTCCGCGCCGAGTTTGAGTTCAACATCTCGGTCGTGCACCACTTCAATGTCAGCCTCAACGCCAGCAAGAGCCTGGGGGAGGTGTCTGCAGACATGATGGAGGCCGTGCAGCAGCACATGGAGCCCTACCACCGCGCCCTGGAGCTCTTCTCCTACATCTCCTTCTTGGCCATCCTCTACTTGTGCTACCAGTGAGTGGGCAGCGGTCCTGCTCTGGTGACCTGTGGGGACGGGAACCTGGCGTGCAGGTGCTCAGCTTCCCCCCGTGCCCCCAGCGCGATGCGGTACCAGCGCCGCTACCTGCGGGATGACACCTTTGACAACATTTACATCACGCGGCGCTTCGTGGAGCTGGACCTGCGGTGTGCAGAGCAGGGCAGACCCACCGTGCTGCCCCTGTCGGTGCTGGAGAGGGGCCGCTACATCCCCCCAGGTCAGCCCCATCCCCCGAGGGCATCCCTCAGCCCAGCCCTGAGCACCAGGGAGTCCCGACGTGGCCTCATGGTGCTCCCGTGGCCATCCAGGTGCGCTGTGGCTGTCAAAGAAGGAGCGACGCCAGTACGGGCTGCAGCTGTTTGGGTTCCTGCGCCATGTGCTGCTGGGGCTCAGCATCATCCTGGCTGACTACAGCATCTTCTGGCTGCTTGACCTGTTCCGGCACCATCTGAGCACGGATATCATCGCCAGGGGTGAGCAGCACCCTTGGGTGCTCTGCTGGCTGAGGGTCAGGGCTGTGGGGTGGCCCCAGGACTGAACCGCTCACCCACAGCGCCATCGACAATGACCATCAGTGTCAATGGGACGGGCTACACCAGTGAGATCTTCCAGGATCTGGTCTCTGCCTTCAACGCGCTGCAGGAGGGCAAGGTCTCGGTGCTGTCCCGGGTCTGCCTCATCGAGCCTGTGGAGCCCGACCACAGCACCTACATCACCATAGGTGTGCAGACCGGGGGTGCTGCACCCTCAGCGACCCACGTGGATGGCAGGGTGAAGGGGGGCTGCTGACCCTACATAACTCCTTTTCTTCCCACCAGGAATCCTGTACGGTGTCTGGCTCTTCATCTCCATCTTCGGCTCCTACATGGCACGCCTGCGCCGTGCAGTGTGCGCCGCCTACTTCCCATCCCGTGAGCAGGTGAGAAGCCCCTTCTGTGCGTGTGTGTGTGTGTGTCCCTCTACACTCCCTCAGCAGCCAGCTGCCCTCACCCCATCCCCTCCATGCCAGGAGCGCCTGGCCTTCCTCCACAACATCATCCGGGCACGACGGGAATGGCTGGCGTTTGCCATGTGCCGAGTTGGCACACGGCGCTTGGCCGATACCGGGAAAAGCCGGCTCTTCCTTATCCTCATCTCCAGGTCAGCTCCTCCAGGGGGTGGAAAAAGGGCAGCATCATCCCTGGGGGTCTGTGGCAAGGACCCCTGAGATGGCATTGCCCCATGGGTCGTTGCTCCGTGCTTGCAGGTTCCCTGCCCTTGTCCGCCTCGCTCGCTTCTTGGGCATCCAGTGCAAACACTGCCTGACCTGCGGGGCGGCAGAGCAGCCGGGCTTCAGCGCCTGCCTCACACCCGGCTGCAAAGGTAGGAGCCCCCACAGCTTGGGGACCCTCTCCCCAGAAAATGCCACGTCCCCCCTGACAGCCCCGTTTTCCGCAGGGTTGTATTGCAGCGAGTGCTACACAGCCCTGAACAACACCTGCTCCGTCTGCATGGCCCCCCTGAGCTACCCGGACTCTGGGGATGAGGAGATGTGAGCAGAGGGATACCAGGAGCCCACCCGAGCCTGGGGGGCTGCAGCAGGTGTGGGGGGGCTGCAGCTGACCCCTGCCCTCTCTGCCCCTGCAGGGACTCCAGTGACGAGGAGACACCGGGGCTGTGGCTGGGAGCTGTGCGGTCGCTGCGGGGCCAGGAGCGAGGGCGGCTGCTGCGGCAGCGCATCAAGGACATGATAAAGGGCTGGAGACTCCCCTTCAGAACGGCCACCCGGCTGCAAGACCGGCTGGAGGAGGAGGAGAGCGAGGAGATGCTCTCCAGGTGAGAGCTGGCCGTGGGGGTGGCGATGTCCCCCCTCCCGTCCAGCACTGGGAGTCCCCAGCGCTCATCTCCCCACTGCCAGACATGACTTTGACTACAAGGAGCAGGCTGAGGGAAGGGACAGAGAGCTGCAGGAGGTGGTGGTCTTGCAGACACCCAGCCCTTCCCACCACGTTCCCACTTCATTGGAGCATCCCACCGACATCAGCTCTAGGACAGCATCCCACCATCCTCAGTTCCAGGAGAACATTCCTGCTTTTGGAGCTGTGGAGCCAGTGGCCCCTGGGCAAGAGCCTTTGGCTGGGATTGAGACACACAGGAGGCAGAAACCCCCCAACACAAGTGAGCTCCGATCCCACTCCTCTCCCAGCCAGGGCTGTCCGTGGGCAGTGGGAGCGGGCAGGGCTGACACCTCCCTCCCCACCCAGCCCTGAAGCGAGTGGTGGTCTCGGTCCTGCCTGGCCCGTGCAGCCGGTTCCTCTGGAGCCGGCCGGACGAGTATCGCTGCAGCAAGGTCTTCCTGGGCGCTGGCTTTGGGATGCTCCTTGGCCTCGGTGAGTGTGTCCTGGTGCTGGGCAAAGCATGAGGCTGGTGGCACTGGGAGCTCAGGACACATTGTTGGGTGTTTCAGGGCTCTGCCATCTCCTCATCATGCCTTTGGACCTGCCAGAGACACAGAGGGTGAAGCTTACCTGGGGGCTGACAGGTGACGATGGGGCAAGGAGGGGACTGAGGTGATGGGGGCCATCAGGAGCCCCAGGGGGTTCTCTGTGGGACCATGGGGTCAGCTCTCTGCTCCGCACAGGGGTGACTGCCTTGGGCTGGGCCACGTCCCCCCACTTCCGCTGTGCCAACCTGCTCATGGTCCCCAAGTTCCTGGGAAAGGAGGGTCGGCTCTACGTTCTCTCCTTTGTCTTCGCTGCCATCTACAACGGTAGGGTGCCCCCATATCCCTGTGTCCCCCAGTGGGGTCCTGGGAGCTGGCGGGCTCTGAGCCACCCCTGCTGCCACCAGGGCCCGGGGCCAACCTCTGGCACAACCTGATGGAGACGAAACGCTCGATGGAGTGCTTGGTGGAGCTGCAGGTCAACCACACTGGAGATCTCTGGCAGGCATCTACAGCCCCCCTGCGCCAAGTCATGGAGGAGCTGGTGGTGAGGAGGGGTCTGGGGCAGTGGGTGCCTGGGGGGCTGGGGGAACAGGGCCAAGCCTCTGCCTGTGTCTGTGCCCTGGCAGAGGAGCGGGGAGACGCTTGACGCTGAGATGCAGAACATCTCTCACGCCTTCGTGGAGCTGAACGAGCAGGTGGCCAGCGAGGAGGGCTACGACCTGCGGCAACACCCGGCCACGGGCGCCCAGCGGGCCCCCAGCACCCAGGAGCTGTATGAGAAAAAGACTAAATATCGCTGTGCCAGTGAGTGGGGCGGGCAGGGACTGGCAGCACGTGGGGAAGGGGCTGCCCCAGACCCCAGTGGTGTCCCCACAGGGTGCCCCAGTAGGGGGCTGGGTCAGTGGGGCTGGGGCTGCACAGGCAGCTGAGGGCTCCTGCCCCCCCAGCTGTGATCAAGAAGGGCCTGCAGCGCTGCAGAGGCCATTTCCAGAAGATGTACCGGTACTGCATGAAACAAGTGTCCGTGCCCCTCATCAACCACCTCGTCTGCCTGCCCATGCAGTTCGGGTTCCTGTGCCAAGCGGTCGAATGTAGGTGACCCTGACCCTGTGCTCCCTTGGAGGGGCAGATCCAGTTCTGCCCCTGCACCCCCTGGCACGGCAGCCACAGCTGCCACCGCCCCTGTTCCCTCCTGCAGTGATGCGCTACTGGTGTGAGGAGAGGATCCCCGTGGATGGGAACTTCGGGCAGGTGTATGACCAGGTGAACAGCTCCGTCAACAGCCTCAGCCAGGAATTCAGCGCCAGCATCACCTACCAGGTGGGTGCCTGGGCGTCCTGTGGGAGCCTGTCCCCTGTGCCCATGGCCAGGGTGGGGGCCAGGTCCTGCCCTGCCTCACGGCCCCTCTGCCATAGGAGGAGCACCATGAGATGCTGGTGGGCACTGACATAGCGGAGCAGCTGCGGGAGGAGGTGACCTCGCAGCTGCGAGAGGAAGGCGCCCGCCTGGGCCTGGCCGTCTCCTTCTTCCGCCTGCTGCTGTCCTTCACCTTCCTCTTCATCTTCTTCTCGTGAGCCTTGGGATAGTCAGGGGTTGGGGGTGACACCTGCCAGCGACAGGGCACAGAGGGGTGGGGAAGCCTTCTTTGGCAGCAGGTCTAGGGGGGACATGAAGACAAGGGAGGGGTCCTGGGGGCTGCACCCAGTGCCTCCTTCACCCCAGACCTATCCTCTCTCACCAGGGCTTTCCACTACATCTATCAATACTGTCACAACATCGGCTTTGATAACTGCTACATCACCACTTATTTCTGCCAAATTGATGCCCGGCGTGGAGAGCAGGTTGGGCAGGGGGAAGGGGGTGCAGGGCAGCCCTGTCACACCCAGTGGGGTGTCCCAGAGGCTGCACTGAGCCACCCCCTGCCCCTCACCCAGAACAAGCAGACACTGCTGCCCCTGCTCCGGGAGGAGACCTCGTCTTTCATCTTCCCGTGCCACCCGGCCGTGCAGCGGCCTGAGCTGCAGCACATGGTGAGGGGCTGGGGGTTATCAGGGGGGTCCGGGCTGGGGACAGCAGGCTGTGACAACTCCCCTGCTCCCTGCAGGTGATGGAGCTGCTCAGGTGCATCCCACTCCTGCTCTTCCTCCTCTTTGCCTGTGGCCTGGACCACTTCATCTTCAGCATTCTCAGCATCATCCAGCATCATTCCTTTGTGCAGTATTCCTACCAAAGTGAGCTCACGGCCCTGGAGGACAGGCCCATGGTCCCACCATGCCCCTTAGCAATGCAGGGACACCCCCCAGCCCTCCCACCCCCTCCTCAGCCTCCCTATCCTCCCATCCCACAGCCAGCCACCACTTGTCCGTGAACGTGATGGGCACATCCCTGATGGCGCAGCTGCTGCGGAGCACCATCGGGGCCCTCAACACCTCCTTCGACACCGAAGTGGAGACCTCTAACCTCGGTAAGCCCCTGCCAGGGATGGGAATCCCGTGCTGGGCTGCCGAAGGGGCTCACACGGATGCCGTGTCCCCAGCCTGCCTGCCACAGCCCAGCGGGATGACCAGGCAGCAGTACCTGGACACCTGCCTGCCCCTGGGCATGCTCGCCCTGCTCTGCCTGGTCCAGATCTACCCGTTCCGCCTGCGCCGCGCCATCGCCGCCTTCTACTTCCCCAAGGTGAGCGGTCCGGGGGCTGGGCACAGTTCTGGGGTGGATTTTGGGATGGGTTTTGGGGTGGGTTTTGGGTGGGCTGTGTCCCAAGCCACCCACCCCTCACCGTCTTTGCCGGCACAGAGGGAGAAGACTCGAGTGCTGTTCCTGTACAACAAATTGCTGCGGCAGAGGAAGAATTTCTTGCACCTGCAGCGCGGGCGCTTAGCCCGGCAGGCACGGCAGCCCCCCGGGCTGGTGAGTGGGGACAGCGGCACGGGGTGCTGGGTGGGGTTGCCACCGTCCCCTGACCCTGCGGCCGTTCTGCCCGAGCCCCACACGGGCCCGTCCTCGCCGCAGGGGACGTCGCTGCTGCAGTGGTGCCGCCGGCGCTGGCCCTGGCTGCGCCGCTGCTTGCGCCGGAGCTGCGCCTTGTGCGGGACCCCCGAGACGCCCCGGCACCGGCCCTGCCCCGACCCCGACTGCGGAGCCCTGTACTGCGAGCCGTGCTGGAGGGAGGCGGGGGGCACCTGCCTCGCCTGCAGCCCTGCGGACCCCGGCCTCGTCCAGGACAGCAGCGAGGAGGAGGAGGAGGAGCGGGGATACGCGGGATGAAGGCACTTGGTAATAAATGTTTCAACCCCCCCCGTGCACGGCGTGGAGCGGGGTCTGTGGGGGTGGGCCTGCCGGGGGGGGGGGGGGGGGATGCTGAAGGTCTCTGCTGCACTGGGGGATGGAGGTGGGGGGCTTGAGATGGGGACGATGGGGGTCCTGCCCACAGCAGCAGCACTGAGGGCTCTGTCACGCAGCACCAGCTGCTCGCAGCGCACACGGAGCTGCCCCTGCCCTACCTGGCACTTCCTTCCCAGGGCCGGGGGCACCACAGAAATAGAGATTGGGGTGCCGAGGGGCTGTGGGGACAGGGACAGGTCTGAGTGGACCATGGGGATGGAGATGGGGACATCACGTGCCTGGGAACAGGGACCTCGAGGGGTGGATGGCACCACAGGGATGGACAGGGATGTGGAAGGGTTGGGGGCACCCTAAGCATGGAGATGGTGGCACCAAGGTGCTGGAGAAGGGGACATCGAGCGTTGGAGGGGGGAACGGCTGGGATGGAGCTGGAAGCAGCACTAGGCTGGGGGTACCCCAAGGTCAGGAGCACCATGGGGTGTGGGCTCAGGGCGCCAGGACCGTGGTACCTCAAGGACCAGGTGTTTTCTTTGGCAGCCCCTCCCCATCCAGCATCTCCCAGCTTCTGCTCTGCGGCTGGGACTCCAGCCACATCCTGGTACCTGGCCCCACGTCCTCACTGCTGCCTCCTTGTCACTGGAGTCCCTGCAGGAATGGGTGGAGCAGGGGTGAGCTGCAGCCCCCCAGGCTCGGGTGGGCTCCTGGAACCTCTCTGCACACATCTCCTCATCCCTGGTGTCCCCCCCTAGCTCGGGGGGCCCATGCAGATGGGACAGGTATTGGTCAGGGCTGTGTAGAAGGTGGGTGAGGGAACCTGTGGGCACAGAGTGATCACAGAACCCCAGGGTGGCTCGGGTTGGAAGGGCCCACAGTGGGTCACCTGGTCCCACCTCCCTGCTTAAAACAGCTCAGCCCAGAGCACAGGATTGAATCCATACAGTTCTGGAATATCTCCAGTGAGGGATATTCTCTGGACAATCTGTTCAGTGCTCGGTCACTGCACAGGGAAGAAATTCTTCCTCCTGTCCAGGTGGAACTTCCCGGGCATCAGTTTCCACCCTATTGTTTGGCACCCCTTGTGATGACCTCCCCACTCAGCTGGGAATGAGTCTGGGGGTGCTTTGGGGGTCTTTGGTGGTTTATAACCCCTTCTAAGACATGACTTAGAGATGAATGTCCTGATACCTCCTGGGGGCAGCAGGAGCCATGCAGTTTTACACCTGAGCCATTTGTGTAAGGGAGGACAGTGCCACGATACAAAAACGTTCAAGCCACCTCTCAGGATCTGCTTCTCATGGGCCTTCTCCCTCATGTGGCTCAAAACCAACCTGTTGCTAAACAAAGGTTGGTTTGTTTGCCCTGGTCATGCCCCGGTGGTGGGTGGGCACCCCCTCTGCCCCAGGATATGCTCTTGTGCCACCACACATCCAAAAACCCTCCTCTTCCCCTTCGGCTGGAGGATGCAAGCCTGGCCTCAGCAAAGCACCTGCTGCTTTTGCAAAGGCCGATTTTGAGTCGTTAACCTTTAACATTCCAGTCTCTCACACCTGACTCCCACCCTGCTCCTGGGCACAGGGACGGGCACCCACAGCGTGCCCAGGCACACACCGGGTAGAGGTGGCAGCAGAGCCCGAATCCCCAGGTATCGCTGCAGCTGCCCGCCCCGAGGGAGCTCAGGGTCAGGGGATGGGTCCCACACATCACCCCTGACCGCGTGGCACAGGAACCCCAACTGCACGGGCAGGCAGACGAGGGGCACAGACGCTTTTTGCATGCAGGATACATTCCAGGTGCTGGAAATGGTCTCTGCAGCGCTGCAGGCGCTTCTTGATCACAGCTGGGGGCCAGGAACCCTCAGCTGCCTGTGCAGCCCCAGCCCTGCTGGCCCAGACCCTGCCTGGGGCACCCTGTGGGGCCGGCACTGGGGTGTGGGGCAGCCCCCTCCCCTGGATGCCAGTCCCTGCCTGCCCCACGCCCATCCAGGGGAAAAGGGAGGAGGTTGTTTTGAATCTCTGTGCAGTAATGAGAGGGACAATAATGATTATCCAGAGGTCTTTGCAAATAGAACAGTAGTTATTGGCAACGACTGAGCTGACTTGGATTTGGGACTGAGTGAAACTTGAAAACAACAACATTAAAGCAACTCAGAGAAGGAAGGGGGAAAATAAAGAAGGAAAGAAGGAAAGGAGAGAGAAAGAAGGGGAGAAAGGAAAAGGAAAAGGAAAAGGAAAAGGAAAAGGAAAAGAAAAAGAAAAAGAAAAAGAAAAAGAAAAAGAAAAAGAAAAAGAAAAAGAAAAAGAAAAAGAAAAAGAAAAAGAAAAAGAAAAAGAAAAAGAAAAAGAAAAAGAAAAAGAAAAAGAAAAAGAAAAAGAAAAAGAAAAAGAAAAAGAAAAAGAAAAAGAAAAAGAAAAAGAAAAAAGAAAGTAGCTCTTCCCACCCTTGGATCCAGTGGCGTGTTGGGTCTGTCCTGGCTGTGCTCCGGTGCTGGGATTACCCTTTTTCCCCGAACTGAGTCTTTTAAAGCCCCTGAGCTTCAAAAGACCTGAGATTTCACCCCTACACCCATAAACTCCCCCTTTCCCCGCCTCAGAGAAGCCCCTCCTGCCTTTCCCAGCTGCAGGATCTTTGAGGCACTCCCATTTAACCTTTCAGTCTCACGCCGTTGTCCCCGGACAGGCTCCCCAGCCCTGCTCGCTGCACAGAGCAGTAAATCACTCAAACACCTCGCCGTGTGTGCGCTGGCCTCTTGCACAGCGGCGGAAAAAACCTGTTCTGGGACAACACCACCCCCCCGTGGCTCCGGACCGCTGAAATCTCCTTCCCGGGAATTCTTCTTCCAGGTTGGTGATGGTGACGCAGTGAACAGGAGGAAGAGATGAGCTAGAAGAGGGCAAATGAGGAGTTCTACAGCGAACAACGGCAGTGGCAATCCTCGAGAATAGAAATCCCACTAACAACACCACTCCGATTTGCATCAGCCGTTTCCCCGCCCCGTAAACCCCAGAGGCTACAACAGCAAGACAATCCGTGGCTCAGGACTCCATCCACCAAACCAGTCCATCGGTTGTGGTAGCAGAGCAACCCCAGGGTTTGCTCAGCGCTTTTGTTCGCCTCGGCTTGGGCAGCTTCTGTGGAAGCAGCAGCGATGTGGATGCAGCATTCCCCACTGGTGAAGTTTGATATTCCACGTATCCCTCGTTCCTTTAATCACAACGTGTCTGATGCTGGTGTGTTCTGCAGTGTCATCCTCACAGCCTGCTGAACTGCAGGTTTAATTCTCCAAAAGCACATCTTGTCCTGTTACTCAGAGCGTGTGCTTGCCAAGCTAAACCTCCCAGAGCGCATTGGTGCCTCATTATGGCACCTCTGGGAGAGAAACCTGCTTCAAGCCCAAGGGCTAAAGTCATTCTGAAGGTAGAATCACGGAATCATGGAATGGTTTGGGTTGGAAGGGACCTTAAAGTTCATCTCATTCCACCCCCTGCCATGGGCAGGGACATCTGCCACCTGGACATATCCCAGGTTGCTCCAAGCCTGGTCCAACCTGGCCTTGGATGCTTCCACAGATCCAGGGGCAGCCACAGCTTCTCTGGGCACCCTGTGCCAGGGCCTGCCCACCCTCCCAGGGAAGAATTTCTGATGTAACCTTGCTCTCTGTCAGTTTGAAGCCATTCCCCCTTGTCCTGTCACTCCAGCTCCCAATGAACCCCAGTGGACCCTGTCAGGCTTGACGAGGGACAGTGCAGGTCCCTGCTCCCAGCTGTGCATGGGCCTGCACAGGGATTTTCCTCCCTCCCAGGCTGTGGGACGGGCTTTGCTGGCCTTTCTGGGACCCCTGCTCCCTCCCGGGGTGCTCAGGGGCTCTGCAGAACTTTCCATGGCATCGCACAGACCCCTGCTCCTCCCCAGTGGCCACAGCGGGACCTGCTGGAGTTTCCATGGAACAGCACGGACCCTGCTGCCTCCCAGGAGCACAGTGGGCTCTGCTGGGCTTTGCCCACGTCCGCACAAGCCCCTGCTCTCTTCTGAGTCAGCTGCGGATCTCCCCACGCTCTGCCCGGCCCCCAGGAGCACCTGCTCCCCCCATAAGGCTCAAGGGGCTCCATCAGCCTTTGGCAGATCTCCCTCCCATGCTCCAGCAGCCTTTCTGCAGGCCAGATGGCTCCTTCTTCCTCCTGGGGCTTCTCCCTTCCCTGGGCTTCATGCAGGCCCACAGGTGACCCCACTCCCGCTCCTGGCACAGTGTCAGCCTTTCCCTTTCTTGTGCTCTGCTCCCTGCCACGGAGCACAACCGGCACTGCCATACTTGGAGTAGGACCCAAAAGATTTTGGGTTCCCACCTCGTGCACACCCTGGAGGGAGCAGTGACCCAGCATGGAGCTGGGGGGGAAGCCCACAGTGTGCCTGGGACCCCACCAGTGTCCCCCTTCCTCCCACCATGGTGCCAGTGCCCTATGGTTCCCTGGCACGGACAATCAGCGGGGACTGGGCCGCAGGCAGCCACGCCAAGCACCCCCACTGCACACCAAACACCCACATTGCACACTGCACACCCACACTGCACACCAAACACCCACACCAAACACCCTCACTGCACGCCAAACACCCACAGTGCACACCAAACACCCACACCAAACACCCACACTGCACACCAAACACTGAACACCCACACTGCACACCAAACACCCACAGTGCACGCCAAACACCCACAGTGCACGCCAAACACCGAACACCCCCACTGCACACCAAACACCCCCACTGCACACCAAACACCCACAGTGCACACCCACACTACACACCAAACACCCACACCAAACACCCCCACTGCACACCAAATACCCACACTGCACACCAAACACCCACACCAAACACCAAACACCCACACCAAACACCCCCACTGCACGCCAAACACCCACAGTGCACACCAAACACCCCCACCAAACACCCACACCAAACACCCACAGTGCACACCAAACACCCACAGTGCACACCAAACACCCACACCAAACACCCACAGTGCACACCAAACACCCCCATTGCACACCCACACTGCACACCAAACACCCACACTGCACACCAAACACCCACACCAAACACCCACACCAAACACCCCCCCTGCACACCAAACACTCTTTATTCACCACCCGCGGCCCCGTGCTCAGGGACAGGAACAGTCCCAGGGTTCTCCAGTCCCCGCAGGGATCCCCCGTCCCCTCGAGGTTGCTCCCTCGTCCCTCAGCGGTCCTTCCTGCGCAGTGGCGGGGATGGGGGGTAGTGGCGGGCGGGTGGCACGTCGTAGTGACTGGGGATGTGGCTGTTCTTGGGGGAGTCGTAGTGGCTGGGGGGGTCTCTGTGGGGGGGGCCGTCAGGCCCTTCAGGACAACTCTCTGTGGGGTAAAGAGAAGGCTGCAAGGGGACACGTCCCCCCAGGGTCATGCAGCCCCCATCAGCAATGTCCCCTGTCCCCAGGGTCACGTCCCCCCCAGCGCTGTGCAGCCCCTGTCAGCGAGGCCGGTTCCTCCCCGGGGCTGTCCTCCCCAGCACTGAGGTTGTGTCCCCACCACCCAGGGCCACCAGGGCCAGGGGAACCCCAGCCGTACCCTCCTGTGGTGGCTCCTCGAGGAGCCCGATCTCGGCGTAGGACATCTCCCGCCGGACGGGGGATTTCATCTCCATGTAGCCGCCCTCGTGGGCCTTGGCGGTGGCAGGGGGCAGCTCCTTGATGGTGGCGTAGGGGTTCTCGCTGGCCAGGGAGCTGGCGCTGGCCCCCAGCCCCTCCCAGGGGTGCTCTGGAGGGAAGGAGTTGGGGATCCCCCCATGGCAAGGAGCACAAGGGGGGAAGGAGCAGCTGTGTCCGGCTGTGTCTCAGGCAGGTCCCAGCCCCATCCCTTTCCCATCCCATCCCATCCCATCCCATCCCATCCCCATCCCCATCCCCATCCCCATCCCCATCCCCAATCCTTTTCCCATGCCTGCCCCAGGCCCAGCTTATCCCTCCCCCATCCCCATCGCATCCCATCCCCATCGCATCCCATCCCATCCCATCGCATCCCATCCCATCCCATCGCATCCCATCCCATCCCATCCCATCGCATCCCATCCCATCCCATCCCATCCCATCCCATCCCATCCCATCCCATCCCATCCCATCCCATCCCATCCCATCCCATCCCATCCCATCCCATCCCCATCCCATCCCATCCCATCCCATCCCATCCCATCCCATCCCATCCCATCCCATCCCATCCCCATCCCCATCCCATCCCATCCCCACCCCAATCCCATCCCCATCCCTCCCCCATCCCATGCCCATCCTTTCCCCATCCCATCCCTGTCTCTTCCCTATCCTCCCCATCCCACTCCCACCTTTGCTGTCACACTTCCTCAGGCCGTGGCTGTAGGTGTAGCTCCGGTCCAGCTGCCCCCCTGTTAAGAGGGCAGGTTTGGGGTCCCCTCTGCTTTGTCTTCCCCCCAGTATGAACGTTCTCCACCCACCCCATCCCAGCCCCTTCCCCGTGGATCCTGAGCAGGGAGAGGACTCAGGGGTCCACCCCGCTCTGGCCAAGATCCACAGTGGAGCTGCCCCGCACTCCTCCTTACCCCTGGGGCCCAGGGCTGATGCCCCGAGGTGTTTCCAGTCGGGAGGCAGTGTGGCATTGCCTTCGGGGCTGTAGGGTCTCTCTGTGCTAGGGAAGAGCTGGGTGCCAGGCACCTGGAGCCCAGAGAAGGGACGGGTTGGCCCTGAGGGTGGTGGCAGTGCTGCCCCATGCCACGCTGTGCTGTCCTGTGCCACACCTTGCCATACCTTGAGGGAGCTGGCTCTGTCCTGGGGGCCGGGGGCTGGCAGCGGGCACTGGGACAGGGTGTGGTAGCTGGGATTGGAGTAGTAGTGCGCGTGGTGGCTTGGTGGCACATCTGGAGGGACAGGAGTCAGCCTGGTGCAAGAGGGGCACCGGGGCTGGGGCCGCATCTCCAGCACCACGCCGGGCTGACCTGGCACCATGTAGTCAGAGGTGTCCGTCTGTCCTGCTCTGTAGGCCACAGCCAGGTGCCGCCGCTCCTTCCCCCTCTGCCGGTGATGGTAGCACAGGGTTGCCACCACCACGGCCACCAGCAATACCACCAGGGCCACCAGGCTCAGCACCATGCCCAGGGGGCTGTAGGCTGCAGGGGGGGCTGGCTCGATGGTGTAGGGCTGGTCAGGGTTCCCTGTGGGGTGGGGAGGAGTGTCAGTCCTTAGGGTGGGTGAGGGAACCCGGAGAGCCTCGCTCTGCCCCCACTCACCGGCCTCACAGTGGGGCCCAGTCATGCCTGGGGCGCAGGGACACGTCCCGTTGGTGGGGTCGCAGGTGGTGTTGTGGGGACAGCGGCAGAGCTGCTCACACTGGAGCCCAAAGGTGCCGGGGGTGCAGGCTGGGGACACAGGGGTACCATACAGCTCCACACTGGCACCATTCGGCCACAAGGCGGTCAGGACCGTGGAGGTCCACGGGGGCCTGTGTGGCTCCGTACTGCCCAGGCCAGAACTGCCCAGGGGTCACCCAGGTGGCCACAGGCACTTCTCCCTCTTGCTCCCTCCAGACCCCCCATCTGAATCAGGGGCACCTTTCTCCCCACACCCCTCAGCCCTGAGCCCCCCGAGCCCCCACTCACGCTGGGAGCAGCGGGGGCCCTGCCAGCCCGGGGTGCAGAGGCAGGAGCCGTTGTTGGGGTGGCAGGAGGAGCCGTTGGCGCAGGAGCAGCTCAGGGAGCAGCGCTTGCCGTAGCGGCCGGGGGGACAGGCTGGGGAGAGAGGGGCGGGCTTGGCTTCAGCTCAGGGCTCAAGGACCAGGCTGGGAGCAACCTGGAGATTTGGGGGGCGTTGACTCACGGCGCTGGCAGGTGGGGCCGCGGTACCCCGGGGCGCAGGTGCACGATCCGTCCTGGGGGGAGCAGGAGGCTCCGTTGCGGCAGGAGCAGGACATGCGGCAGCCCCGGCCCCAGGAGCCGTGGGCACAGCCCTGCTTACACTGCGGGCCTGCAGGGAGAGTGAGGGGTGAAGCTCAATGGCTGAGGGCACAGGGGGTCGCCCCAAAGCCCGGTGTCCCCTTTACCTGTCCAGCCGGGCAGGCAGTGGCACTCTCCCGTCAGCGGGTCACAGCCATCAGCGTGGGCGCAGACGCAGCGCTCCCCACAGCCTGCCCCAAATGTCCCGTTCTGGAGCAAGGGGACAGGCTGGGGAGTCAGCGCAGGGCAGTGGCACCCAACCCCAGTGCCAGCAGCACCAGCACAGCCAGAAGGACTCACCGGGCAGGGCTGCAGGCAGTGAGGGCCCTGCCAGCCTGGGGGGCAGTGGCAGGTCCCGCTCTGGGGGTCGCAGGCTGCCCCATGGGCACAGTCACAGCTCCGGTTGCAGCTGGGACCCCAAGTACCAGCACGACACGGCATTGAACAATCAGGTCCGTGCCAGCCTGTGGGATGAGGGGACAGTGGGGTGGGTGTGGGGCTGGGAACTGGGACCCCCCAGACCCCGGTGTGCACCCACCTTCCTTGCAGAAGCAGGAGCCATCGAGCGGGGAGCAGGCGAGGGCGTGCTGGCAGGAGCAGTGCCCCGAGCAGTTTGTCCCGAAGGTGTTGGAGGGACACAGGGAGGAGCAGTGCTCGTCCTGGGTGTGGGGACCAAGAATTCAGGACAGACAGGACCCCAGCCCAGGGCTGGGGAAAGGGCCCCCACAAAGTGTCCAGGGACCGCCCAGCTTCTCTTGGTAACCCGGTGCTGCAGGGAAAGTGGACAACCCCAAAATCCCCATTCTCCCATGGGAGCCCCAAGCTCTCCCCAGGGCTGCCCAGACCTCCAAGTTGCCCACTAAGGATGCCCACATACTCTGTCCCCCCCACAGGATGCCCAGACCCTGAAACTGCCCTCAGAGATAACAAGACCCCCAACCCATCCCTGAGGATGCCCAGACCCCCACGATTCCCCCAGGGGTGCCCAGACCCCCACGTTTGCCCAGCCTCCAAACCATCCAGACACCCCAATTCCCCCCAGAACCATCCAGAGCCCCCATGATCCCTCCAGCACCACCCAGACCCCCACTCTCCCCCCATACTGCCCCAGGAGCCCATGCCCCTCACCGTGTAGCCAGGGGGGCAGTGGCAGTGGCCGGTGGTCCTGTTGCAGACCCCTCCGTGGAGGCAGAGGCAGCTCTGCAGGCACCCGGGCCCGAAGTAGCCAGGGGGGCAGCTCTCATTGCAGTAGAGCCCAGCCCAGCCAGGGAGGCAAACACACTCCCCAAGCATCGGGTGGCAGCTGGGGGTGCATGCTCAGAGCCCCAGTGCTCCCAGTATGGGGCACTGGCTCTACTGGGAAGGGGCTTTGCAAACAGGGGAGCACAAAGCACCTGCCCCAGGTGGGGATTGAAGCGTTCCTGGTCACACACACGGCTGGGTGAGGGTGCAGAAGCATCGTGGGGGGAGGAGGAGGCAGGGGAAGGTGAGGTTGGTGCAGAGGGAGATGAGGATGGGGGGGGGTGAGGATGATGGGAGAAGATGAATATGGTGGAAGAGGTGAGGATGGTGGGAGGAGCTGGGTGGGATGGGGATGTTGGGGTGGGATTGGGGTGCCAGGATGGAATGGGGATGCTGGGGTGGGATTGGGGTGCCAGGATGGAATGGGGATACTGGGATGGGGATGCTGGGGTAGTCTGGGGATGCCAGGATGGGATGGGGTGCCGGGGTGGGATTGGCGTGCCAGGATGGAATGGGGATGCTGGGGTGGGATTGGGGTGCCAGGATGGAATGGGGATACTGGGATGGGGATGCTGGGGTAGTCTGGGGATGCCAGGATGGGATGGGGTGCCAGGATGGGATGGGGATGCTGGTGTGGGATTGGGATGCTGGGGTGGGATTGGGGTGCCAGGATGGGATGGGGATGTCAGGGTGGGATGGGGTGCCAGGATGGGATGGGGATGCTGGGGTGGGATTGGGATGCTGGGGTGGGATGCAGTGCCAGGATGGGATGGGGATGCTGGGGTGGGATTGGGATGCTGGGGTGGGATGCAGTGCCAGGATGGGATGGGGATGCTGGGGTGGGATTGGGATGCTGGAGTGGGATTGGGGTGCCAGGATGGGATTGGGATGCTGGGGTGGGATGGGGTGCCAGGATGGGATGGGGGCCGTACCTCTGGCTGTGCTGGGGGTGGCAGAGGCAGCGGCTCTGGCAGTGGAGGCCGTAGAGGCCAGGCAGGCAGTGCCGCTCCTCGCAGCGGCTGCCCTGGAAGCCGGCCTCGCACAGGCAGCCCCCGTCCACGTGGAAGCACTGGCCCCCGTTGGCACAGTCACAGCTCTCCTGGCAGTCCTGCCCGTACCGGCCCACCGGGCACCTCTCCTGGCACCTGCATGGGGGGCAGGGGAGGTGACACAGCCCCGCTGAGAGCTGAGGAGGTCTCAGAGTCCCCCCTAGCCCCAAGCTGAGGCCATCCAGCTCTTTGCACACCAGACTGGGGAAGCTGGGGGTGCCTGGCCTGCGTGGACATCTGGTCCTGGCAGTAGTGGGTCATGGTGGCCCCGTTCCCATGTGCCACATCCCCACGTATCTCCTACCATCCCTGTGCCCTGTCCCAGGATGCCCCCTCCCTGTGCCCCTCCCTCTCCACCTGCTCCCAGACCCACAGACCCCCACTCCAAAGTGCTCTGTCCCCAAGTGTCACACCCCCTGCCCCCCATCCCCTTGGCCTTCCAACCCCCCCAGCCCCTCATCCTCCTCCCCTCCGTCCCTTTGTATCCCCAGTCCCCAGTGCCCCCACAATCCATGTCCCATTTATCCCCCTCCCCTCCATCCTCCCAGTACCTCTGTCCCTCCATCCCTGTATTCCCTGTTCCCCCACCCCGTGCCCAGTTCCCCCCTCACTGCTCTCCGGTGAAGCCAGGGGCACACTGGCACTGCCCGCCATGGGGGTCACAGTGGCCCCCGTTGTGGCAGCGACACTCGCCCTGGCAGCCGGGCCCAAAGCGCCCGGGGGGGCACGGCACGGAGCAGATCTCCCCCTGCAAAGGAGCACCAGGGTCAGCAGGGGAGTCTGAGGCACAGACCCCGTTTGGAGGGGCACAGTCCTCCTACCATCCATCCATGGGGGCAGACGCAGGTGCTGCTGCTGGAGGGGTGGCAGATGCCCCCATTCTGGCAGGGACAGGGAGTGGTGCAGGATGTCCCCTCAGGGCAGGGCACCTCGCAGCTGTGGAGGGTGAGGGGTGAGCAGGACCCTGCCTGGGGCTGGCAGGGGAGGGGAGGGCACAGAGTGAGGGGTCCCTACTCACAGGGGGCTGCTCAGCCCCGCTGGGCAGAGGCAGGCGCCAGTGGAGGCGTTGCAGGGGGCCTGGTGGTGGCAGGGGCAGGACAGGTGGCAGCCCTGCCCGTAGGTGCCGGGTGGGCACGGCTGGCGGCACAGGGGGTCGGCGAAGCCGGGGGGGCAGGAGCAGACCCCGGTCAGGGGGTCACAAGGGGCCCCATGGTGGCAGGGGCAGCGCTGCCCACAGTCCGGCCCCCACGACTGCTCATCACACTCTGCATGGGGGAGAGCAGCGGTGCTTCCCATCCCATCCCATCCCATCCCATCCCATCCCATCCCATCCCATCCCATCCCATCCCATCCCATCCCATCCCATCCCATCCCATCCCATCCCATCCCATCCCATCCCATCCCTTCTTCCCCAGCCCCTCCCCATCCTATGTCCATTCCCATCATGTCCCCTTCTCATCCTCATCCACATTCCAATCCCATCCTCATCCCATCTCCACCTCCACCCCATCCCCATCCTACTCCTGCTCCCATCCCATCTTCCCCCCCATCTCACATCTGTCCCAATCTCCATCCCCTTTCCAACCCATCCCATTCTCCATCCCCATCCTATGCACATCCCAGTCTCTCCCCATCCAACGCCATTCCCAGCCCACCCCCATCTCCATCCCATCTCCATTCCCATTCCAATTCCATCCCTACCCCATCCTCCATCCCTGTCACAATCTCCATCCCCAGAGTCTCCATCCCCAACCCCATTAACCCCTTGGGTATCCCACCGTGGCTGCCCAGCTCTCCAGGGACACCCACTGCCCCATCTGCCACCCCTGGCTGGGGGTCCCCAGCCCCAGCTGCCCCCAGTTCCCCCCACCCCTCACCGCTGGAGCAGCTGGGGCCGCGCCAGCCCGGCTCGCACTGGCACAGCTCGGGAGCGACGCAGCGGCCGTGGACGCACTCCTGGCTGCAGTGAGCTGGGGGACATGGCCAAGCACAGAGTGTCCCCAGGGAGCTCTGGGGACATGGGACACTGCCCCAGGGCCCCCCCCGGCCGCTGTCCCCACTCACGGACACAGGAATCCCGGCTCTCGTAGTAGCCCTGGCAGCACTGGTAGCGCCGCCGGTATTCGGTGCGGATGGCCTGGCGGTACTCGGTGCGGTACACGACCCTGCGCCAGCGGGGGGGACACTGACCATCCTGTCCCCCTTGGCCTTGGGGACACCCGGCACTGGGACATCCCCCCCAGCCCCTCTGGCCTTGGGCACAGCCCTCCTCCAGCCCTCCCAGGGCCTTGGGGACCCCCCCTGTGCTGGGATAACTCCCCTCCAGCCCCCCTGGCCTTGGGACACCTGCATGGGGACAGCCCCTCTCCAGCCCCCCTGGCCTTTGCAGCCCCTCCATGAGCTTGGGGACCCCCTACACAGGGACAGCCCCCCTCCAGCCCCCCTGCCCTTGCGGCAACCCCCCTCCAGCCCCTTCCCCAGCCTTGGGCACAGCCCCCCTCCAGCCCGCTCAGTGTCCTTGTCCCACCGTGGGGTGGGACATTCCTCCGCCAGCCACTCACGACCTTGGGGACACCCTGGGGTGGGACAGCCCCTCCATGAGCTTGGGGACACCCTGCAGTGGGACAGTCCCCTTTCAGTCCCTCATGGCTGTGGGGACAGCCTCCCTCCATGCCCCTGATAGGGCATGTTCCTTGGGAACACCCTGCAGTGGGACCCCCCCCCCCTCCAGCCCCCCTGGCCCTGGGGACACCCTGCGGTCCACGAGGGTCTCTGGAGAGCTGGGGGTGCTCCCACCTCTGCTGCGGGCAGGGCAGGGGGAAGCCCGGCCCCCCAGGACAGGGCTCGCTGGAAGACACGACGTGGGGTTTGGTGTATGACTCCTTCACTGCAGCCGTGAAGCTGCGGGTGGGGAGATGTGGGGTGACTGCAGGTCCTGGGAGACCCCAGCTGTCACCATCCCCCTCCCCTGTCCTCCCAGTCCTACCTCTCCCAGTAGCTGCAGACGTTGGGGTCTCCAGGGCGGAGGGCAGCCAGGAGCCCGGCATGCACGGCCAGCACCGCGGCCCGCAGCAGCATCCTGCACGGAGAGACCACGGCTTCAGCCCGTGCCCCCGCACATTCCCGCTCCCCACCCACCGCCCCCGGCCCCAGCTCCAGACCCGACCTCCCTGCAGGGCTGGCTTTGCATTCCTTCATCCAGAGAAACAGCCCCGGCCCTGCTGCTCCCCCAGCGCTGGCCCGTGCCAAGGGGAAACTGAGGCACGGCCGCTCAGCACCCTGGGTGGCCCCACACAGCCTCATCCCAGCATCCTGAGATGCCCCGGGGCACATCCTGGCATCACCCCGACCTGTTCTGCCAGACCCCATCCTGCCACAGGTGGGAACCCGGGGTGCCAGGGCGGGGTTGGGCACGGCGGCTCCAGCCCCTGGCACGGCGCCGCACGGCCCCACTTCAACCCGTTCTGTGTTTATTCCCAGTTGTGTTTCCTGGATCCAGCGGCTTCTTGCTCAACCCAGGGAAGGTCCGGCTCTGCCGGGGCGGCTCTAGGAGCGTTGCCAGCTGGAGGCCAGGGTGGGAGGGCCGGCGACCCCCTGAGCCCCCCGTGCCGGGCGTGCTGTTTACTGGGATGAGTGTTTCAGGGCAGGATTGCTGTGTGCCAAGGAGGAAACAGAGGTTTCCTGGTCAGCACAGCTGGATTTATGGGGGCTTCCTTGCTGCTCCAGCCGTAGGACACCCCAGCAATGATGCCCCGGCAGGTCCCTGGGTTCATCCTCCCCCTCACCAGAGCCCGCGCTGCGTTTTGGGGCCAGAGCATCCGGTTTTGGGTGGAAAAACTGTTCAGTGAGAAAGTTTCCCCCCATTTCCCTTCGACTCCCGGCAGTGAGGAATTAATTGCTCATCCGCTGCCAAAATTCCCTCCCATGGACCCTGCCGAGGAGGGAGAGCCAGAGGAACCTCAAGCTCTCCCCAGTGCCCCACTCATCCCCAGCCGTGTGGGGGGACCAGGGGGGTCCCAGCATTGCTGGGAAAAACAGGAACCACGGGGAGATGCTGGCAGGAAAAGCAAGGAGTCATCACAACGAGGAAGGGGCACGTCCCCTCTGCTCCTCAGCGTGGGGCTCAGCCGCGGGAAGAGCCCCCCCGAGGTTGCCATAATGGCAAGAGACCCCCCCAAGGCGCTCCTCTCCCCACCGGTGCCCCTAAGAACCCCCCGGGTGGGATGAGAAGCATCAGTCACTGGCGATGGGGGTGAAAGGAGCCTGTGGGGTGAGGGCAGGGGACCAGGGTGCCCGTCCCTGCTGGGGACACGGTGCCACAGCCACTATCTCTGCCCCGGCGCTTCCTCTGCCACAAACGCGTTTCCTCTGCGGACCCGCAGGGCTGGGTGAGGGCGAGGGGGGCACGGGTGCAAGTCAGGGGCAGGGACAGGGGCAGGGGCAGGGGCAGGGTCAGCATTGGGGTCACCGCGGGGTGTCGCAGCACCGTCCTACGCCCCGTCTGCTGTCCCCCAGCCACCGTCCCCTCACCACTGTCCCCTCACCTTGGAACCTGCACCATCCCCAGGCCCCCCCGGCGCTGGGGACAGTCCCCTCCGACAGCACCCAGCAGGGCACGGTGCAGCCCCTCCAACCCAGCCCTGGCCCCGGGGTGCCCCGGGCGGGGGACAGTGGCACTCACCTGGCCGGGGGCCGCGGTGGCAAGCAGGGTCAGGGCACAGCGGCCCCGACACGGGGCTGGCCTGGCCGGCCGGGATGGCGCAGCGCGGCCGTCGGAAGCGGAGGGAGGGCTGGAGCTGCTCTCAGGAAGTTTGGATGTGGAGTCAACTACGGAAAAGGGAAAAAAATAAAAAAAAATGTAATTCTTTTTTTTTTCTTTTTTTTTTTTTCCCTCTTCTGTCCAGAAACCAGCTGGTTTTGGCACAGCAGCACTGCCGGGGCTGCTCACACACAGCACTAGATGGGGGGGGGGTCTGTGGGGACATCCTGGTGCAGCTCCTCAGCTGGGTCCTGGTGCTGGAGGGTGTCCCCTTCCCCAGGGCTCTGTGGCACCCATGGGTGCAGGACCTGGCCCGGGCTGTCCTGCAGGGCTGGGACAAGCGAAGGGACCCCCTGATGGGGGGACAGCTGCTCTGTGGGGAGGGGATGTGGGGACCAGGGTGTGCTTTGGCTTCAGGGCAGCAGCTGCTGGCAGCAGAGGAGAGCCCAGGGCTGGTGCCCAACATCCCGGGCACGGCATCCCTGCATCCCAGGGACACATCATCCCTGCATCCCAACATCCCGGGCACAGCATCCCTGCATCCTGGCATCCCAGAGACATCCTCCCTGTGTCCCAGGGACATACCATCCCTGCGTCCCCAAATCCCAGGTACACATCCCCCCCACATTCTGGGCACACATTGTCCCTGCATCCTGGGCACACGTGATCCCCACATCCCAGGATCACAGGCACGAGTCACCCCTGCACCCCAGACACCCCAGCCCCACATTGCAGGATCCCTGGCCATGTGTTCCCCTGCATCCCAGGATCTCTGGGATACATCACCCCCGTATCCTGGGATCCCTGGCCTTGCATCACCCCTACATCCCCGGATTCTCAGCCATCCACCAGCTCTGCATCCCCGGATCCAGACCGTGTATCACAATTATATCCCGGACTCCTGACCACCTCCTCGCATCCCGAGATCCCCGTGTCACCGCGTGTCCCCCCGAATCCGGGACCCCCGCCCAGGCAGCTCAGCACCACGGGCCCCCCTGCCCAGCCGCCCCACACCCCCAGCACACATTAGCGGCCTCCGCGGCTCCCGAGGCGCCGTTAATTGCTCTGCTCGTTACAGGAACAGCTCTAATCACTCACAACGATTTTCACGTCCCAGGGAGACTCAGCTGCCCGCCCCCCTCCCCGTCCCCCTCTCCGGGTCTCCATTAGGATCAAGCCCACCCGCAGCTGGGGCCCCGCTGTGGCCACCCCAAAACGGCGCTTCCCGGAGCAGGGGTGGGCATCGAGAACGTGGGGGCTGCGGCGTCCTGGTATAGGAAAGGATATCGGAGATGGGACAAGCCGGGGACATCCGGAGCTGAGGATCTGGTGGGGAAGTGACCCGCCCTCCAATGCTTTTTAAGGTGTCCCCAGGGCGGTGGGGAAATGTTGCTCGGGGACACTCCAGTGGCACTTCGGTGCCGAGATGCCTTTGCAGCCCCCCCGGGACCCTTAGAGCCAGAGAGGACGGAGACCCTCAAGTGCACTTTGGTGTGGCTGGGGCTGTGCGGGGTCCATCCCTCTCAGTGCCAGGACCCAGCTGGATTCTCAGCTCCCCTAAACATCCACCCCATCAGGAAGGGAACCCCAAACACACGACTGATCCTCTTAGAGGGGGCCTGGCGTCCCCTTAGGAGCTTCTGGGAGGGAGTGGGACCCTCTAAAGAGCAGACCCAACCCTGCCATTGTCTGAGCCGGTGGCACCAGGGCGCAGGAGGGTGGCACAGCCGGGATGGGACCCCCGGGGCAGGATGTGGCTGGGGACCACCAGCAGCTGCGTTGGCTGCACGAGGCAGAATCGGGTCCGGGACCCCCCAGCCCTGCTGAACCCGGGTGAGCAGGGCCAGGCCCCGGTGCCGCTGGGGCGGCAGCTTCGCCCGGGAGCGGAGCCGTTAATTACCTCATTGCCAGAGTCCATTACCGCTCCCCCCGGAGCCGTGAAATGGAGAAACTTCGCCAGGAGGGCGGGGGATAAAATCGATCGCGGGGTGAACCTTAACTCTTCCCTGGCCACTCTAAGGGGGAAACTGAGGCACGGGGAAATTGAGGCAGCGTCACCCCATGAAGGAATCTGAGGGGCGGGTGCAGGAAAGCCCACCCTGTTTGGAGAGGGGGTGTCACCACTACACACGGTCTCTTTTGGGGCACTGCTCTGCGGCAATCTCCAGCATGGGGCTGGAAAAGCTCAAGGTTGTAATCTAGTTCCTTCCTCAAATTAGATAAGAGGGAAAAAGGCCATAAATCAGCGTGGGCAGCGATTAGAGACCCCAAGGAAGCAGGTGGGGGGCTCTGCCAGCCAGGCAGAGCTCCAGCAGAGCCGGACCCTGCCCGTGCCAGCTCCCCATTTCCCAGGGCGGGACTCTCGGCAAAGATCCAGGGCCGGCCAGAGGGGCCTGACCCCGCTGCAGGGCTTTGGGATGCGTTACAGGCTGGGGGCTACCAGGCGCTGGGGATGGCTCCCATTCCCTCCAGTTGTCCTTGTGCCACATCCAGCCCCAGCCACTGGGCACAGCCAGCTGCCCTGCCAGCCCCAAGCCCCTCAGCACCCGCCACAGACCCCCTGACTACTCCCAGCTTGTGCTGTGCCTCAGTTTCCCCAGCGACCCCACTTTACTCCTGCTTATCTTGGGTCACAGGGGGTAACAAAGGAGCTGCCAGGGCTCTGCCTGTGCTGCCTAATTATCCAGATGAAATCAATTCAGCTCCATTATGGTCAAATCCAGGTCTCAACCATTACCAAGGCGGCTGGAGAGCCTGAGGAAGGATGATGGAGTGGACGCTACAGGGCATGTGATAACCCTCTGGTTCCAATGTGAGGACACAGGGAAGGGAGGATGTCACTCTTTAGGGGGGATGGGTGTTGGATTCGTGCTGCAAAGTCCCATCCTCCCCGTGGAGTCCTTGGTGAGGAGACTCGGGTGCCCCAGGCCTGGCTATGGCACAAGCATCCCTGAAACGCTGCTCAAGGTGGTCCTCATGGCACAGCCAAAACCGTCCCTTTCTGGGCTGGGGATGAGGACACCATCCCTGCACCGGGCTCAGGTCCCTGGGAGCAAAACATGGCATCCTGGGCACCTGTGACCCCTGTGTCCCAGGTTCCTGGGCACACACTGTCCCCACATCCTGGCATCCCTGGGGCAGCACCTCCTCTCCAGTTCCTCTCCCCCAGACAGGGCAGCTTCCCTGATGTAAAAAGCCCCTCTTTCTCCCCCAAATCCCCCCGTCCCCCGTGCCCAGCCAACACCCCAGAGCACGCAGGGCCCAGTGCGGGGGAGACACAGTTTATTATTGACTGGTTTCGCTGCAGAGCGGGCGAGCGTGGGGCACCCCAACTCCCCCGGAGAGCTGAGCCCCTCAGCTCCTGCACTGGCACAGACCCCTTGCTGGGGGGCTCCCAGCTCTGCCCCCCCTGAGCCAACCCACATCAGCTAAGAGCCTCCATCCCAGCGCTGTGGGAGTGCCAAGGAGCCAGACAGCAGGGCCACAAACCGGGGGCCACAGCCCTGGGGATCCCCCAGCCCAGCCCACCAGCCCCCGCGGGAGTGGGTTGGCATTTTCCACTATAAATAAGGTTTCGGGCTTCTTCTGCCTTGGGGCATCAGTCCAGGGCTCTGTGGGGCCATGTCCCTGGGCAGCAGGCGGGGCAGGGGAACAGCAGGGAGCAGAGGGTGGCTGGGGGTCCCCACTCAGCCCAGGATGTCCAGGTAGACAGGGGGGGTCTTGACGAGGGCCTGGAGGCGGCTGTGGATCTCCTTGATGGGCCGGCGCTGCTGGGGCTCCCGGTGCCAGCAGCTCTGCATGATGGCATAGACCTCGGAGGGACACGTGCGGGGCCGCTCCAGCTCCCGCCCCTGAGTGATGCACTCGATGGCCTGCGGGAACAGGGATGGAGATGGGATCCCACGCTCTGGGTACCCCTGGGGGGCTGTTACCATCCTCCTTGCCCCGCTCGCCCACCTCGGTGTTGGAGAGCTGGTACCAGGGCTGCTTCCCGTAGGTGAAGATCTCCCAGAGCACCACGCCGAAGCTCCAGATATCGCTCTCGGTGGTGAATTTACGATACAGGATGCTCTCGGGAGGCATCCAGCGGATGGGCAGCATGGTCCTGCCCCCCACCTGCCCACAGTGGGGCTGTCAGCAAGGCAGGGACCCTCCCGTTTCCCTTCCCCCATCCCTGGCCCCACTCATGAAGCCCCAGGTTAGGTATAAGGAAGATATTTTTTACTCTGAGAGCGGTGATGCCCTGGCACAGGCTGCCCAGAGAAGCTGTGGCTGCCCCATCCCTGGAGGTATTCAAGGTCAGGGTTTGGAGCAAGCAACCTGTTCTTGTGGGAAGTGTCCCTGCAGGTTGAGCTGGATGGCTTCCAAACATCCTTTCCAGCCCAACCCATTCTGTGGTTAAATATGGATGGAGAAGGGGTGGGAGGCAGCAGCCACGAGGGAAAATCGAGCGTGGCCTCCCAGCCCATCACAGAGCGGAGAGGAGAGAGGGAACAGCTCACCCGGTAATAGTCAGTGCTGTAGATGTCCCGGGACATGCCGAAATCCCCGATCTTCACCACCAGGTCATGGCCCACGAGGCAGTTGCGGGTGGCCAAGTCCCGGTGCACAAAGTGGAGGGAGGCGAGGTAGACCATGCCCGAGGCGATCTGCGTGGCGATGTGCAGCATGTGACCCAGCGCCAGCGGCCCCCGGGGCTGGCCCGGGCCCTGCTCCAGGATCTTGGCATCGGGGCCGTGGGACCTGCGGGGCAGAGGGGCTGCTTGGAGCGCAGGACGTGTGTGGGAGAGGGTGGGCAAAGGCAGGGGGACGGCTGTGCTCCCTGGGCGAGGGAAAGGGGTGAATCTAGAGAAGGGTTTGCACGTGGGGAAAGGAGTTCACACGTGTGTGCACAGATACCAGGCGCGGGCAAGCCCTTGTGTTCACAGAGAAGGGTGTGCACACGCGTGTGCACGCACACGGGGGAAGAACGAGCGCGCACACACACGTGTGCATCCTTCCCTGGCACACAGGCACACAAGGGAAAGGCAGGGACGTGTGCCCGTGTGTGCCAGGGAGGGGACATGTGCTGACACGCATGTGCGTGCACGGGGGAAGAGCACGCGCTTGTGTGCGTGTCCAGGAGGGGTTGCACACTCCCAGGGGAGGGGTGTGCCCACGGGTGTGAACAGGGGGGTCTGTGTGTGCACACCTGGGCATGCACACGGGGAGGGCACACATGCTTGTGCACACACGTGGGCTGTCCCCCCGCGGAAGGCAGCGTGTGGGGTGGAAGGCAGCGTGTGGGGGTGGGAGGCAGCGTGTGGGGGTGGGAGGCAGCGTGTGAGGGTGGGAGGCAGCGTGTGGGGGTGGAAGGCAGTGTGTAGGGTACAAAGGCAGCTTGTCAGGTACAAAGGCAGTGTGTTGGGGTGGAAGGCAGCGTGTCAGGCCACAAGGCAGCGTGTCGGGTACGAAGGCAGCGTGTTGGGGTGGAAGGCAGCGTGTCGGGTACGAAGGCAGCGTGTCGGGTACGAAGGCAGTGTGTCGGGTACGAAGGCAGCGTGTCGGGTACGAAGGCAGTGTGTCGGGTACGAAGGCAGCGTGTCGGGTACGAAGGCAGCGTGTCGGGTACGAAGGCAGCGTGTCGGGGCGCGCAGGGCGGGTGTGAAAGTGGCAGCGCGTGTGAAGTGGGGCGTGCGAGCCCGGCCGGGGGCCAGCACAGCTCCGGCCGCCTGCAGCCCCTCGGTGCCTTTGATGCCGAGCGCGGCTGACAGCCCGGCCAGGGCGGCCGTGGCCGGGGGCTGGGGGAGCTCTGCTCGGCAGAACCATTAATGCCAACTCCCATAACAATAATCATAAAAGCCACGTCTCAGAGCTCCTCGCGCGGCCACTAAAGCGATGCCTCTGGCAGCCCCCCCCGTCTAGCAGCAATACCTGGGGGGGCAATCGAAAAGTCTCTGCTTATTCCAGCTGATGGCCAATCTCTCTCTATTTAAGCCTCTCAGACAGCTAATCTAATCAATATTGCAAGGAGGGCTGCATTAGCAGGGAGCAGGCTGGCTGCGCTGATGGAGCGGCAGATGAGGGGCTCCTGTCCCCCCCCGGCCCACCTGAGGAAGCGGTTGAGGTCGCCGTGTTTCATGTACTCGAAGACCATGATGAGGGGCTCGCCCTCGGTGCAGACGCCGTAGAACTTGACGATGTGCTCGTGCTGCAGCACCGTCAGCAGCTCGGCTTCGCGTTGGAAATCCAAGCGGGCGCTTTCTGTCACCTCCTTCAGCGCCTGGGGGCACACGGCATCAGTGACACCCCCACAGACCCCCTCACGCCCACGTCGTATCCCCTCCTCACCTTCACAGCCACCAGCATCTTCTCCTGCTCCGGGAGGAGGTTGTAGCACTCAGCCAAGAAAACCTTCCCGAAGGCACCCTCGCCCAGCTCCCACTTCAGCACGATGTCCCGCCGCTGCACGTGGTGCACGCCTGGGGGGACCCCCACCCATCAGTGCCCCCCGGGTCGGGCATGAGCACGGGGGGATGCTCGGGGACCGCAGTCCCCAACCCAACCCTTACAGGCGTTGCAGAAATACTGGGGGTTCTCGATGAAGTTGCTCTTCAGCCCCTCCAGTTTGCTCTCAGCCGAGGAAAGGGGGCTGCTGCCCAGGTTCATGAAGTGCAGGGACATGGCCAGGTCATCCTCTTGGGCCAGCACCGCTGAACCTTGTGGGGACAAGGACAAGGCCATCAGGGGGTCCCCCAGCCCCCCCAGCCTGTGCAGCCAGTGCCAGGCTCTGCCGAGCAACCCCCCGCCCGTGCAGCCCCTGGGGGCCAGGCAGCCCGATCAAAACCATTTAGAGGCTGAATCCATTCCAGGAGTGAATTAGCAGCTGCTGCCCACGCTCCCAGGGGAGCCAGCACCCCTCCACGGGTGTCCCCCACCCTCGGTCCCTCTTCCCACACCTGTGTCCCAACCCAGGTGCCCGACACAGCTGCGGCTGCCCCAGGGATGTGGGAACCGGGCTGTCCCCGTGTCACAGCCCAAATATCGAGTCACCAGCCTGGGGGCACTCACGGTTAATGCCAAACTTGGACCGGCGCCCGCACTTGTTGAGCAGGATGAGCATGACAGAGAGGGAGAGGCAGGCGAACACAGCCAGAGCCACAGCCACCGAGACCTGGTGGCAGTGGGGATAGGGCTCAGGTTGAGATCCCACCAGGTCCCTTTTCCCAGCCCGTAGGATGGGAACAAACCCATGAGATGATTACAAGCCCCAGGTGACACCACAGGGAAAACTGAGGCGCTGACACTCTGTCCTTCATCCCCACCGTATCCCCCATCCCGCTCGGTGCTGCCTTGGCTGTCCCCTAGGGGTTTGTCCCACCCTCTTGCAGGCGTCCTGGTCCTCCCATCCCGGAGGAGGGATACAGAGCATCTGCAGAGCATCTCCTCACCCCAAGCGTGTGCTCATCCGTTGTCTCCACAGGCCCCTCCAGTGAGCTGTTCCTGGTGCCTGGGGCAGGGAGAAGGTGTAGGATGAGTGTGGGGTCCCCATCCCCTGAAGCAGCCCTGGATACCCCAGGATGAGCCCTGAGGGGTGGCTGGAATGCCCAGTCTGGGGGGGCTGGGGCAGCAATCCTGGCCACTCACCCGGTGGGGACAGAGACACTGGAGCAGCCCAAAGGGAGAGAAAGGAGAAACACTCATTATTCCTCAGGTGGGAGTGCCCCATCCTTCCCCTCTCATCCCTGGGGAAACTGAGGCACACCAGGGCTTGTGTTGACAGCAGGCAGAGCCCGATGCAACCCGTTCTGCACACCAGGCGTGACACATCTCCTCTGTAAGACAGGGGACACCCCGGGCAGCCCCCACTGGCACCTACCGGGGATGGGCTCCTCGGGGCTGAAGCTGAAGGGGTTGTCCATGAACCGCCCCTGGACGCTGCGGGCGGCCGAGCCCAGGGGGTTGCGGACCAGCAGGGTGTAGTTGCCGTTGTTGACGTGGGTGGGGCGGTTGAGCTGGAGGCAGCCGTGGAGGACGGTGGAGTTGTGCTCGTACTCCATGATGAGGGTGTGGATGTAGCGTCCCTCAACCAGCTTCGTGCCGTTGAAGAGCCAGCGGATGCTGGGCACGGGGTTGCCATCCACGGAGAAGGGGATGCACCAGGAATGCCGGGGAATGGCTTTGTCTAGCAGCAGGATCACGGGGGGAACTGGGGGAGACAGAGCTGGGTGGGTTCCCGAGCCAGACCCCTCACCCAGCGCCCACCCCAGCCCCTTCTGGACTGCTCACAGGTGACGTTCAGCATCACGCTGTCCTCTGCCGGCCCCACCACGTTCTCTGCCCAGCATGTCAGGTCCTTGTGGTTGAGGTTGGAGGAGACGTTGTTGATCTCCAGGATGATCTGGTCTGAGAGCTGCAGGCAGTACCAGGACGGGCTGAGCAAAGGACACCCCCAAGCCTGGCCAGGTCCTGCATCCTCCCATGCCCACCCCACCTGTGACAGGATGCTGGGGGGGGTCAGTGCTGCTGGGAGGGTCACTGGCCATACCCCAGGAAGGCTGAGCTTGCCTTGGTGACAACGAGCAGCTCGGGTCTCACGTCGGAGACCACCCACTCTGCGGTGGCCGGTGGGTTGGCACTGATGTGGCAGGTGAGGTTGACACTGTCCCCTTGGCGCAGCACCACCTCGGGGGGCTCGATGCGGACGGTCGGGGGCTCTGCAGGGGCAGGAAGGGTGAGCCACATGTACCCCCGTGTCCCACGCTATCCCCAGCCAAACGGCTCAGGACAGGGGACAAACCCAGGAGCCAAAGCCATCCGGGTCCCCAGCCACGTACCACAGGCGTGGAAGACCTGGCTCTCCAGGGGCACCAGCACGCTGCCCTCCCAGCAGCCCAGGGACTGGTTCCCCACTTCGGCCCGGCTGCCATTCTGCCACAGCTGCAGCCAGCGGAGGCCACAGGAGCAGTTGAAGGGATTTCCCACCAAGATGCTGAGATGGAGCAGGGAACAGATCTCGGGCTCAGAAGGGCTCCAGGCCCCACACATTTGTGTTTGTCCCAACGGAGGCAGCCAAGGCTGCACCTGGGCACCCCCAGCCCCCGGCTTTGTGTCACATGTGCCCTGTGTGCCACCCCTGTCCTTGTCCCCACACCCATGGATGTGAGAGCCACCATCTCACTGCACCCCTAGCCCTGTCCCTGCCTCTGTGTCACTTGAGGGGTACATCCCCAGTGGGAGATACTCCGCACCCACCTCCCCCCTCTCGCTCATCACTCACAGCTCTTGCAGGGGCAGATGCTGGAAGGTTTTCCAGGAAAGGCTGTGCAGTGCATTGGAGGAAAGATTCCTGTTGGGACAAACCCCATCAGCCACCCCTTCCCACTCAAACTCCCATCCAACATCTCTGCAGAGGGTCCGGCCAGGGCATGGGGCAGCACCGGGGCCACCGCTGTCACACCGTGACCGAGCAAAACCAGCTCTGCCAGGCGTGCCACCAGTCCTCAGGCACCTCCCTGCAGGGGGGAGCCCCGTGCACCCCAGGACAGGGTCCCTCCGGCTCTCGGGGGACCCCTCCCACACCGGCTCAGCACAGGGCTCCCGGCGGGGCTGGCAGCTGCCCGCACTCGTGCCCAGATCGATGGTTTCCCACTCAGCAGCGGAGCCCCCCCGGCCGGGCTGATGTGCCCGTGGGCGGCGGGACACCATCGATCGTGCCCGGGCGCGGGGACCGGCCACCCTGCACCGGGGCCAGCGCCCGCGGGGATGGGTGGGCTGATCCCCAAACGGGGGGAGGGTGTTGAGGGGGGGAAGTGGGGAAGGGGAGACTCACACGTGGCTCAGCCTGAGGGTGTCCACGAAGGCGTCAGCAGAGATGTGCTGCAGCCCCGACCTGGAGATGGTGCTGGAAGGAGGGAAGGGCTGAGCACCTGCACCGTGGATCCTGAATCCATCCCCTGTGCCTCCTTGCAGTGGGATTGAGCTCTGGGGATCCCTGGCCCACCAGCTCCCCTCCCCCATTTCCCTGTGCAGGGACCCCACCCCGGGGTGCTCACAGGCTCCTGAGGTCCTGCAGCATCCTGGTGTCAGCTCGGGTCAAGGTCGTCAGCGCCTGCTGGTTCTCAATGATGCTGGAAGGCAAAGGAGGGGGGTCAGGGTAGCAGCCCAGGACCCCTCATGCCAGGGGCTGTTGGCAAAACGTGGGGTGAGGGGGATTGAGAGGGGCACAGCTCTCCCACCCCCCCGGCTGCGCCTGCAGTACAGCCCACAGCTGGGGATGGGGACAAAGGTGGAGCTGAGCTGCCCCGCTGTGCCTCGGTTTCCCCTGGGATGAGCTGGGAAGGGGGGGGATGGCAGCAGGTGATCCCGATGGTGCTGAGCCCCCCGTCAGTGCAAACCATGTGGGGTCCGTGCTGAGTCACCACTTGGAGCCCGTGGTCTCACCCACAGAATGAGTTTGCTGGGTCTCAGCCCCATTCACGCCATGGGTCCCCACCTTTTCTCGCACGCCATGGTGTCCTGCACTGTGACAGGGGCACCGCTGTCACTGTTCCCCCACCCTTTTCTCCAGGCAGGAGGTGAAGAAAAGCCCCTTTGGGAGCAGGTGCAGGGTTTTTCCCGGCCCCACCCCACAGGCTGCTGCTGTGAACCCCAAATCACAAGGGCTGGTTAACTGGGGTTCAGATCCTCACCAGGGGGGTTTTGGTCCCACTGACCCCTGTGGGGATGGGACGAGAGCGGCTGGGGCAGTGGGATGGCTGGGGGTCTCTCGGGGACCACCATCCCCACCACCACCCACCCCACCCCGCCAGCCAGCGAACAAAGAGCTGGCAGTGCCTGTAGCGCAGCATCCCCTGGCACGTGGGGAAACTGAGGCACGGACACACCGCAGCCAGTCCCCAGCAATGCGGCACAGGCAGGGCTGTGGTGGGGAGAAAACCCAGGAATTGGGGCGCTTTGGTATCCTGCAGCATCCCGTGCTCCCAGCAACCTCCTCATCCCTGCTCGCTCCAGCTCTCTTCTCCCCACCCCACATCCCGGAGCAGGGGAATGAGTGGGAGCAGAGTAGATGCCCCAAACCAGCAAATTTGGGGTGTGTCCCCCCAGCATGCCAACCCGCAGGCCCCAGGGCACAGTGACGGCCCCAATAGGATGGGGATAAGCGGCTCCCCACAGCCCTGCCCTGCCCAGCACGCTATGGGTGCTCCCTGCCCGGGGTCCCTGCTGCACCCTCAGCGTGTTGCTGTGGTTGGCATCGCCGGAGGAGGGGGTGAAGAGCTGCCCCCAGCCCCTCACTTGCTCCCTGGGGGGATGCTGCAGCCCCCCACCCCATCTTTGCAGCCCCAAATGCCTCCCGCCAAGCAGGCGCTCGCCCCACAGGGATCCCAGCCCATCTGGTGATCCCTGCTCCATCGCTGCTCCAGCCCAGCCCCGCCATCCTGTCCCCGAGCCGTCACCTCCATCCCCACCACCCCACTGTTCAGTCCCTCAGCTCTGCTGCCCCAGCCACATCATCACCAGCCCCATCACTCCCAGCCCCTCCGCCTGGTCCCTGAGCTCTGTCACCCCCAGCCCCATCACCCCCAGCCCCATCATTCCCAACCGCTCTGCCCAGTCCCCAAAATCCGTCACTCCCAGCCCCATCGTCTCCATCGCCGAGCTCTGTCACCGCCAACTCCACCGCTGCCCCATCCCCATCACCGCATCCCTCAACCCCGTCACCCGCAGCTCCTCCGCCTGGTCCCTGAGCTCTGTCACCCGCAGCTCCAGCACCCCCAGCCCCGCCATCCCCATCCCCAGGCTCCGTCACTCCCAGCTCCACCGTGCTGTCCCATCGCTCCCAGCCCCTCTGCCCGGTGTCTGAGCTCCATCACCCCGGCCCCCCGCCCCATCGCCCCCGGCCCCACTCACACGTCGGTGAAGCTGCCTGTTTCCAGCAGCGGGGCCAGGCTGCCCACGGTGTCGGGCTCCCGGCAGAGCAGGACCCCGGCCGAGGGGCAGCGGCAGTGCCGGGGGCAGGGACCGGCAGCGCCCGGGGCTGGCAGGGACAGGGGCAGGAGCAGCGCGGCCAGGCAGAGCCAGGCGGGCAGCGGCGGCATCGCGGGGCCGGTCCCGGGGCCGGTCCCGGTCCTGGACCCGGTGCCGGCGCCGCTGCTGCCGGTGCCTCCCTCCCTCGCACTTGCCCGGCAGCCCGAGCACGGGGCCGTGCGGGGCTTAAAAGCAACGCAGGGATCGGCCTCCCGGGAGGGGCCGGCGGCTCCCCCCGCCCCGGCACCGCCCCCGCCCCGGCCCGAGACCCCCCCGGCCGTGATTCACCGGCACCGGGAAGACTCCGACCCGGGACAGAGGGATTCCGCGCACAGGCACCGACCACGGAGCCCATCTGTGCCCTGTCCGCGCCCTGCTTAGACCCCTGCGCCCTGCCTGAGCCCTGCCTGCACGCTGGCACCCTATACCTGCACCCCCAGCCCCCCCAAGTGGATCCACCCCACCACTGGCACCCCCAGAATTGCCGGGGCACACCCGTGCACACGCATGTACACACAGACACACACAGCCGCTCCAGAGCCTGGCTCAGAGCTGCGGTATCAGGGACAGGGCTCGAGGGCCACCTCGAGACCCCCAAGCTGTCACAGCCCCCCCCCGACCGTGCTCCCAAATCTCGAGGCAGGATGGGCTCTCCCGGCTCAGGCTCTTGCCCAGCACTCCGCCACACTGGGGCGCAGAGATGCTGGAGACGAGGGGACGTTTGGTGGCACAGTGGGCCTGTCCCCAGCTGTCACCTTCGACCAGGACCCACCTCCTCCTCCCCCTTCCCGAGGTGGGGCAGGACGGGACTGGTTTGCACCCAACGCCCCACCCCGGGGCGCCCCATCCCTGCCCGGACGCTGTTTGTCCCCGAGCTTGCTCGGAAGCGCGCCGGGGGTGGTTTATCTGTGCGCTGAGCTTAGCACGTCCTCAGCCCGCAGCCTTCCCCCGTGGCTCAGCCCTCGGCGCATCTCCACCGCCAGCCTCCAGCGGCACCCATGGGGCCACGGTTCCCTTGGGGTGACCTCCCGTGGGGCCCCACTGGACACCCCAGCGGGCCCCCCTCCCGGCAGAGCGGGCCAGTGGCTGTTGCCACATCCTCCTAAATTCCACTGCCTTGACGTTTTTCTCAAGAAACGCCCCCGGTTTGGGCACCGCAGGGCAAAGCCGCAGGATGCAGATGCGGCTGGCGGCGTGGGGAGTGGGAAGCCCCGTGTGCCGTCCCCCCACTCCGCGATCCCCCCGAGCCAGGCACTATCACAGCTGAACTTCATCCCCTTTATTCGTGCTCATCCCACAGCCGCAGATCAGACAGTGACGCCCCTTCCGTGGACCAGCACGGCCTCGGCACTGGTCCCAGTGCAGGGGACTGGGGAGAGACATCGGGGCAACCCCAGGCTTGTCCCGCTGCAGGGCTGCCCCGTGACTCAGTTTCCCCATCTGTAGAAGGTGTGGGGGTCACGGGGGTTGCTGGTCTGTTTGCCAGGCGGCTGGGGAGCGATGACAGAGGCAGGTTGATGTGGGACCCCAAATGCCAAACCCTGCTACCCATTCCCACACCCACATTATCCCCCCCCACCCAAAAAAAAAGTAAGGAAAGCCTGGGGTGTTCTCTTCCCGGCCACCAGCCCCCCACTCCCTCCCCCTGACTTGGAGCACCCCCAATTTATTTTCAGGGAAAATGCACCCCATGGAACATCCTTGCCTTGTGCTGCCACCCTCTTCCCAAGGCACCCACTCCTCGGCTGGGCCCTTGGAAGCAATAAATAATGCGGGGGGGGTCCCAGCAGTGGGGGGATGGCCGGAGAAGGGTGTGGGGTGCAGAGTCCAGCGGGGGTCCGAGGACACCCCGGGCTCAGAGTCAGGCTGTCCCGTTGGGGAGCTGGCCTGGGCTGCGGTCCTTGCGTGTGGGCAGGGGGGATGCGGGGGGCTCATCCTCCTCAGGGGATGGTTCCATCTCGGTGTCAGAGGGTTCTGCTGAGCCGTGATGGCCATTTTCGGGGCTGTAGAAGAAGGAGAGGGTGCGGAAAGCAGGCGCCATGTGGTCCTTGATGCGCTCCAGGAGCTGGATGAAGGAGGGGCGCTGGCGTGGGTTCTGCTGCCAGCACAGGCACATCAGCTCGTGGCTGTGGAGAGAGGGCACAGAGAGAGGGTTTGTGGGACTCCAGCCCCCCACGGCCCTCCCAGCACTGCAGAGACCAGGATTTCCCCTTCCAGCCTTTCCCACGGGAGGCTGGGGCTGTGAGGGGGTGTCCCCCAGCACTCACAGCTTGTCGGGGCAGTTCTCGGGCCGCTCCAGGATGCCGTTGTCCATGACAAAGCGCAGGACCTGCTCGTTGGACATGCCCTGGTAGGGCTGCTCGGCCAGCGTGGCGATCTCCCACAGCACCACCCCGAAGGACCTGCCGGAGCACCACTGCTCAGCTGGGGATCCCCAAATCCCCCCGGCTCTGCCCACCTCAGCACCCACCAGACGTCAGACTGCGTGTTGAAGATGCCATCCTTGAGCGCCTCGGGTGACATCCAGCGCACAGGGAGCAGCCCCTTGCCCCCTTTCCGGTAATAATCCGTCTCATAGATATCCCGGGTCATGCCGAAATCTGGTGGAGGAGGAAGAGAAGGAGGAAGGTGTGAGCAGCAGGAGACACAGGGCTGGCACAGCCTGCCCGCCACTGCCCACCCACCTCCGATCTTGACAGTGAAATCCTCGGACACCATGCAGTTGCGGGCAGCCAGGTCCCGGTGCACGAACTTGTTGGCGTTGAGGTAGGCCATGCCATCGGCGATCTCCCCCGCCATCTGGATCATGTCCTTGAGCGATGGTGGTGGCAGCCCGGGGTTGTTCTGCACCGTGCACAGAGTCAGGGCTGGGGCAGGGGCACGCCGGCACCCTCCCGGAACAGGGTGGGTGTCCCTTTTCCTGGCACGTGCCCAGCTCCTCACCTCGGCCTCAGGCCTGAGTGACCGCAGGTAGCTCTTCAGGTCCCCACGTGTCATCAGCTCCATGATGACCAAAGCTGGCTGGCCCTGGGATACAACGCCGAGCAGACGGACCTGCAGGGACAAAGAGGGCTGGCATGTGAGTGGCCAGACCCCCCATGTCCCCTCCCTCCCCCTCAGCTGCCCACCTACCACGTGGTGGCACTTGAAGGCTTTCATGACAGAGGCCTCGTTGAGGAACTCGATGCGCTCCCGCATGGTGGCCAATTCGTTGACTGTCTTCAGGGCCACCTTGGTCTCCTCTCCCTCCGCGACCAGCCCCAGCGCCACCCCCTCATACACCATCCCAAAGGAGCCCTGTCCCAGCTCCCGTATCACTGTGATCTTCTCCCGGGACACCTCCCACTCGTCAGGCATGTACACTGTGGGGTGAGCGGGGATCACCCCATCCCCATCACTGTAACTAACCCCATCTGCATCCCCATCCTCATCTTCATCCCATCCCCATCCCCATCCTCATCTCCGTGTCATCACCATCCTAGTCCCTGTCCCCATCCCCATCTCCATCCCATTCCCATCCTCATCACCATCCCTTTCTCATTCCCTTCTCCAATTCATCACCATCCTCCTCCCTATCCCCATCCCTCTGCCATTCCCATTCCCATTCCCAGTCCCATTCCCATCTCCATCCCATCATCATTCTCATCCTCATCTCCATTTCACCACCATCCTCCTCCCTGTCCCCATCCCCATCTCCATCCCCATCCCCATCTTCATCTCCATCCCATTCTCATTCCTGTCTTCATCCCATGACCATCCTCCTCCCTGTCCCCATCTCCATCCCCATCCCATTCCCATTCCCACCTCCATCTCCATCCCCACCCCCATACTCATCTCCATCCCATTCCCATCCCATTCTCACCCCATCCCATCCCTGTCCCCTCCAGTGTAATGCCAGCAAACAAAAGGCTCAGTGGCCCCTCGGGGTGGCCCCTGCCTGTCCCCACGTCCCCACGTACTGTCCGAAGCGCTGAAGTACTCGGGGTTGACGGAGGCGTAGAGAGTCCCGCTGGGGTACCCGTCATTGTTCCTGCCAGGGGTGGGCAGCGCTCGGAGCTGCTGCCTCCCCCCAGCCCTTCCCAGCCCCTCCCAGCCCCGGTTCGGCCGGACCCTGCCCCAGCCCAGCCCTGGGGGTGCAAGGGGGTCGTTACCTCTTCTTGTTGTAGAAGAAGACGAAGACGGCCAGGCAGGAGATGAGCACCATGAGCACCACAGGCGTGACGGTGAGCAGGACGTAGAAGCTGCTGGACTCTTCCTCAGCTGCCGGGAGCAGGCGGCCGTGGATCAGGGTCCGGGCACTCATCCCATCTCACATGGGACACCTGTCCCACCACCACCACTGGGCCGGAGAGGGGCAGCCCCCAGCTCCCCCAGACCTGTGTGTCCCTGTCCCAGAGCATCCCCCAATCCTCCAGATCCCCCAATCCATCAGCAGACCCTGTTGTCCCCGTGTCCAACTCCAGCAGCTTCCCCCACTCCCCCAGCTCCTCAATCCAGCAGTATCCTCGGATGAAGGATGGGAAGAAGACCAGCATGGCTGAGCAGAACTCTTTGGCTGGAACTCAGGGAAAAAGGAGAGGTTCTGACCTTTGGAAGAGGGGGTGGGAAGTTCAGGAGGATCTGAGGGAGCTCAGGACAAGAATGAAAATTAGAAGGGCCAAAGCCCAACTGGAACTGAATCTGCCATAAGAGACAGTAAAAAGTGTTTCTATAAATCCATCAGCACCCAAGGGAGAGCTGAGAAGGAAGTGGGTGCTGGGCACTGCTGAGGGACCTCAAATCCTGGGGTCAGTTTTGGACCCCTCATGACAAGAGAGACCTGGAGGGGCTGGAATGTGACCAGAGAAGGGAACAGAGCTGGGGATGGGTTTGGAGCAGCAGGAGCAGCTGAGGGAGCTGGGGGGGCTCAGCCTGGAGAAAAGGAGGCTCAGGGGGGACCTTCTGGCTCTCCACAATTCCCTGACAGGAGGGCGCAGCCAGGTGGGGGTCAGGCTCTGCTCCCAAGGAACAAGGGACAGGACAAGAGGAAATGGCCTCAAGCTGTGCCAGGGGAGGTTTAGATTGGATATTGGGGAGAAATGGAAAGCATTGGAGCAGGCTGCCCAGGGCAGTGGTGAAGTCCCCGTCCCTGGGGGGATTTAACAGACATGTGGATGTGGCACCTGGGGACATGGGTTAGTGGTGGCCTTGGCAGTGCTGAGGGAACAATTGGACTCGCTGGTCTCGGAGGCCTTTTCCAACCCAAATGATTCTGTGATTCGTTGATGCTCTGGTGTCTCAGGCCAGGATCATCCCTCGATCCCTCAGCTCCCCAGTCCACCACCAACTCCCATCTTCAGCAGCCCAGCCCAGCAGCATCCCCTGACCCCGTACATCCCATCCCAGCAGCACAGCCCGATTCCCCAGTGCCCTGATCCAGCAGCACCCTCTGAGCCCCAGCTCCCCAGCCCCAGAGCCGCCCCCCTCCGTGCCCACCGGGGTTCCTGTTGATGTCCCCCTGTTCCCCACAGGTACCTGGACCCAGGATGTAAAACTTGACGAGCCCCGTCCATGAGCCATTGCCAGCCAGCGAGGTGGCCCGGACTTTGGCCGAGTAGTTCCCTGGCTGGAGCAGAGCCAGGTGGACGCCCCCATACTTGGAGTATCGGTGGCGTGAAACACAGACAACAGTGGTGACCTCCTGGAGGGGACAATGTGGGGGTGGCAAAGGGGCTTCATCCCCCCAGCCATGTGTAAGCCTTGGGAGAGAGATGGATGGGATGGGATGGGATGGGATGGGATGGGATGGGATGGGATGGGATGGGATGGGATGGGATGGGATGGGATGGGATGGGATGGGATGGGTGCTGTGCCCCTGTAACCAGACCTGGTGGGGCCAGGCAGGGGATGCCACAGGGGGTCCTCACCTCACTCTCCCGGCTGTACTTAATCTCATACTTGAGGATGAGCCCGTTGGGGTTCCTGGGCTCTTCCCAGCGCAGCAGGACGCTGTTCTTGCCAGCCGGCTCCCACGTGACATTGCCAGGAATGTTGTCAGCTTGCACTGGAGAGGGGCACAGAGCGGGTCAGCTCCTGGGGGGCATCACCTGGCCCCCAACCCTCTGCTAATGCCCCATCTCAACAACATCCCAGCACATCCCAAACCATGGGGTTTGGAAGGGAGGAGGCTGGGGACGCACACTCGGGCATGGTCCTGGCGAAGACGAAGGTGGCGGCGCTGCAGCCCACGGTGTGCGCGGCGTGGTTGCAGGCGTGGATGTCGATGCGGTACTCGGTGAAGTGGCGCAGCCGCGACAGCACCGCCCGGTCACGCACCACCTTGTCCTCGAAGATCTGGAAGTCCGGTTTGGGCTCGCCTCCAGGGCGGCTCGGGGCCAGCGGCTCCGCTGAGGAGGCGTTGGCCGGGGATGTGACGGCCACCACGTCCCTGCGCTGCTTTGGGGTCCTGCAGGACATGGGGAGAGGAGGTGGTGGGGAGTCAAGGTGCTGGGATTTTCCCCCACAATCAATCAGGGGAGGGGAGATCCCCCCAGGCTGGTGTGGTCCCAGCTCACCTCTGTGGGTTCTTATTAATGGACGTCACCTTCCAGGGTGGCCTGAGACAGCGGGAAATCAGTTAAAGGGTCTGCCAGGAGCAGCCACTGGATCCCCCACCCAGGCAGACCCACGCACCCAGCCTGGGGGAGCCCCCCAAATCAGGGACTCCCCCCAGATGGCACCTGGGGATGGTGATGGAATTGTGGAGGAAGTTCTCAAACTTCTTCTGGAAGGACTCTGCTTCGCCCTCCATGCGGAGCTGCCCGTCAGTGGGGCGGCAGGGGCAGCACCGCTCCTCCGCATCCTGCTCCCCCTCGGGACCATCCCCAAACCCGAAGCGTGTGTCTGCGCTGCTGGTGGGCAGCTTCAGGCCTATGGGCAGCAACGGGCAGGGCTGGCAGGGCCTGGCTCAATGGGAAAATCCCTGTTCCACTGGCATCCTTGGCTGCTGCGCTGGCCCTGCCCTGCCCTGGGCCTCACCTTTGTGGCAGTAGTCGTTGATGTAGAGCTCCATGTCCTCGGCCAGCTGCTGCCACAGCACCAGGTAGTAGGTGATGTTGCCGTTGCGTTGCGTGGGCGGCTTCCAACGCACCACGATGTGGGAGGAAGAGTTGGACATGGAGATGACGTCCCGGGGCACCGTCGGGGCTGGGATGACACAGGGGTGGTCAGTCTTTCCTGGGGGGTCCACCATGGGCATCCCCAGCGCTCTGCCAGCCCCTTACCTGCTGGCATGGTGCGGATGTAAACCACCTCGCTCTGTGCCCCGTAGTTGCGTCCTTCCTCGGCCGTGGTGAGGGTGATGGCGCGCACGAAGATGGCGTATTGGGTCCAGGGACGGAGGTTGAGCAGCGTCACCCCTGGCTCCTGCTCGCTGCTCAGTGGCAGATCCACGTCCAGCACATTCCAGCTCTGGGCCCCACAGGCATCCTGCCCCACATACTCTGACACGTTCTGGAAGGGTCTGTCCCACACCAGGCATCAGGGAGGGTTCCGGGACCCCTGGGTGTCCAGCAGGAACAAAGGACACCATGGGCTGTCCCAAGCCCTCCACAATGGGGACAAGAGGGCAGCAGGGAGCACTTACGACTCCTTGTAGTAGACAATGAAGCTGAGGAGGTCCCGGTACTCGGGCGGCCGGTACCGCTCCCACTTGAGGAAGATGCGGTCGGACTCGGTGACGTTGGAGATGAAGCGCAGGGTCTGGGTCTTACCTGTGGGGGGAGGCGGGGCTCAGGCAGGGTCACGGCGCTGCCGGTTGTCCCCATCCCCGTACTCACAGGATGCCCGGTCCCCATTGGTGCGAGGGTTGATCTCTGCCTTGTTCTGCCGCCCCTTGGTGCCCGTCACCTCCTCCATGCGATAGATCTCGGCCAGGCACAGCTTGGGATTGAATGCGAAGTACATCTTGCCCACGGGGATGGAGAGGATATGGTGGCTCCAGTCCCAGAGCTGCTGCAGGTTCTGGTTGTCCAGGACGTACAGGGTGTAATTCCTGGGGGAGGAGATGTGGATGGAGGCGGTGGCCAAGGGCACCTTCAGAGCCACATGTCCCCCCCAAAACCACACCGTCCTCACCCGTCCACCATGGAGTCACCACGGATCAGCTTGAGGTTCTTGAAGAAGGACAAGGAGACGAGGGCGAAGGAGTGTTTGATCTTCAGGAAGCCTGTGATGGTCTCGATGAGCCCCAGGCTGCTCTGCAGCTCCGAGGCCAGGTTATCTGGGAATGACACACTGCATGAGCTCAGGGAGAGGGGCACCTCCCCATTAATTCACTCTGCAAGGGAAAAGACCCCCTTTGTCCACCCCCTGTCCTCTGCAGCAGGTCTCCCACCCAGGGTGGCAGAGGCAGGGCCAGGTCTGGCACAATGTCTTGGGGTGACTTTATGATGTGTATCCCCTATCGCTAACCCAACCCTATTGCTGCTTTATGCCCAGGAAATCAATTTTGTGCCTTTCTGCGCCTTTAAACACTCACAGCCCCGGCGGATGTTGAGGATGAGGTTCCCCTCGATGAGGGTGCAGCCCCCCAGCTCCTGTGCTGCCTGCGTCGAATCGATGGTCTTGGTGCCCACCTTGCACTCCTTGGGACACAGCCCCTCGCACTTGTGGCAGAACATGCTGTGGGCAGGGTGACAGGGATGGGATGTGAGCCGGCCAACGTGCCACCACCATGCCTACGCTGGGGACACTGGGGGCACTGGGGACCCCCCCACCTGCTCTCATTCCTGGTGTATCCTGAGGGACACTCGGACAGGCACTGTCGCTGGTGGATGACGAACTTGGAGGCATCGCGGGGGTTGTCGGAGACCTTGCGGAGGCTGGCGCAGTACTCGGCGGTGACGCAGCGCCAGCCCTCATACTCGTAGGTGCGGGGCGGGCACGAGGGCAGGCAGTGCCCGTTGAAGTGGAAGTGGCGGCAGGCGACGCAGGCCCGGCTGTCGCGGGGGCGGCCGCAGCCCCCCAGGCACTCGGCGTGGCAGCACTCGCCCGCTGCCGTGCACGCCGAGCCCGCACCGCACGGGCACACTGAGAGGGGAGACACGGCACATGGGCACGAGGGACCAACGGGCACAGAGCCCAGCCTGGGGCAGCATAGCTGGGAGCGGGGTCGGGCGTAGACGGGGGAGAGGAGAGAGGTGGGAAGGGTTGGGGGGGCTGCTGGCATCCTCCAGGGCTGGGGGGAAACAGGAGTGAGGGTGGGATGGAGAGATAGATGGAGGGATGCAGGGATGGAGGGTGGGATGGATGGCGGGATGAAGGGAGGAGTGTGATGCAGGGATGGAGGGATGGAGGGATGCAGGGATGGATGGATGGATGGAGGGATGGAGGGATGCAGGGATGCAGGGATGGAGGGATGGAGGGATGCAGGGATGCAGGGATGCAGGGATGGAGGGATGCAGGGATGGAGGGATGGAGGGATGCAGGGATGCAGGGATGCAGGGATGCAGGGATGCAGGGATGCAGGGATGGAGGGAGGGATGTGATGCAGGGATGGAGGGATGCAGGGACAGGAGGGATATTGGGATGTGGGCATGCAACAATAGAGGGAGGAAGGGAAGGATATGGGTATGCAGGGAGGGATACAGGGAGGTAGGGATGGATTGAGGGATGCATGGCAGCACTGATGGAGGGATGCACAAAGGGATGGAGGAACAGATGGATGGCTAGGTGATGAGGGGCTGGCCGGGCAGGTGGGCTGATGGGTGGCTGAGTGAGCAGCTGGATGGGTGGACGAGGGGCTGCATGGAGGGACAGCAGGACAGAGAGGTGGACGAGGTGGGGCTCGGCCATGCTGAACCCCATCTGCCCAGTGCAGCCGGGCCGGGGCCACAGCCGAGGTTGCAGCCCCGATAAGGATCTGTGTTTATAGTACATATTCCATTACCAGGTCTCCTGTTTACAGCAAACGAGCTCAGGAGGGGCCTGTATTTACCTCGCCGCTGGGAAAACACAGCAGCCGGGAGCTGGCCTCTCCTCGGAGGATGATACAGCGTGGATCTGGTTACCCCACCATGCTGCTGGCACGGCACGTCCCCAGCAGCAGGGGAGCGACAGCTGCATGCTGGGCCTGCCATTCCCTGCTGGCTCCACCAGCCTCCTCCAGTGCCCTCCCAGTTTGCCCCACAGTGCAAACCAGCACCATCCCAGAAAAGCAGCCGGCACAACTGGGCCCCGCACCACTAGCACCCACCTTTCTGGCAGTAGCTGGAGGTCCAGCAGCGATAATCCAGCTGTCCATTGACACTGGTCTGCACACATGGCTTCTCCACATCCAGAATGCCCGGGCACACGTCGGCACACTCTTCAGCCAACTTATTGCCCACAATGTAGGTGCTGTCCCCGGTGTCGGGCAGCAGCAGCCCCCAGTCGATGGTGGAGAGGTGGCAGAGCTCCTGGTTGCGCTCAATGCGGACTGACCCGCGGAGGATGTGGCCCAGGCTGTGCAGCCCCACGTCCCGCAGGTGTGGCATCTCAAAGATGACCAAGGCGTAGCTGAAGAAGAGGTTGGTGCCGCGGATGACGGAGAGGTTGGGGAAGAGATCCCGCAGGCTCTCCAGCCCGTAGACACGGAAAAGGAGCAGGTACTCCGTGATCATGAGCAGGCGAGGGAAGCTGAGCCCCCGAAAGTCCTCGGCACCCGTGGTGAACATCAGCAGGATCTGCAGGTTGCCTTCGATGATGGAGCAGTTCTCCAGCTTCCGGAGCTGGGAGACGTCATTGCGGATGTCCATGCTGCCGCAGACTGGGGTGGCGAGAGGGGGACCCCATGGGCAGCAGGGACGGGGCAGCTGCCCCCCACACCCACCCAGGGATCCCCCAGGTGATGCTCGCGGGGGTTTAATATCCCAACGCTGCCTGTCAAGCACGGCTGGAATTGGTTTGGGCAGCCGGGGAGACGCGAGCAGCTCTGACAGCAGCCGGCGCGCTGCGGCTCTCCGGGGCACGGCGTGTCCATCAGCAGCGATGCTAACGAGGCCTGGCAGGCTGGGCGCCTGCCTTGCCCCGTGTCAGCCCCAGGACCACGTCCCAGCCCTGCTGCCCACCCTGGGGGAACCTGCCTGGGGGTGCGGATGGCTTTTCCCCTTCCCCAAGTTGTGGGGCAGCTGTGGGGGCTCGTGGATGTCCCCACTCATGGACATCCCCACTCATGGGCACGCGGTTACCCAGGGAGTGGCAGCTCCAGCGAGGTCATCCCCATTAACTGCCCCTCGTGCCCAGACAGGTAATGGGGCACGCAAGGCTACCACAGGTGTCCATGTGGTGCTGCCCCGGCCGCACATTGGCTGTCCTGGGGCTTTTCCACCCAGAAATGGGCAGCATGAGCCCCAGCACCTCCTGCCTCCTGAATCCGGCAGGGATGCAAGAGCCAGGATAAGCAAAGAGCTTCCCACTGACAGCATCCCCAGCCAGAAACCAGGTGCGGGTCCCGGAGGGGATCAGGTGCGTGGTTCCCCCCTCCTCTGCCTGCTGCCAGCCTGGGCCAGAGGCTCATGGCCGTGTCCTTGTGGCCTCATGCCCGGCGGCGTTTTTCCCCTCTTGGTGTCACCCGTGACCCGTGGGCACTGCGGCCCCACGGGCACTGTGGCTCTGGCAGCTGCCCGTAGCCCCTCACCCCAGCACCGCAGCAGCTTCAGCCCCTCACTGGGAGCCCTGTCCCCTCCCCGTGAGGACAGGAGGGTCCCTCCACCCTCCTGTGGGACCGGCCGTGAGTGCAGCACCAACCCCGAGGGTTACAGCCCCCACTGCCACCGTCACCTCCCTGACCTTGCAAAGTCACCCTGTAAGGGGAGAGGGGTCCCCGCGCCCCTGGGAGGACAGGCAGAGGACGGGGGTCCCAGGTGGGAGCAGGCACAGTGAGCTGTGTCCCTTGGGCAACTCTCGGGTGCTTCATTCCTCCATTGCTCCCATCCCCCAGCACAGCCCCTCGGTGATGGGGAAACTGAGGCACGGGTGGCAGGGAGAGGGGAAGGCAGGACAAACGACAAACCCTCCTGGTACCCTCAGCTGTCCCCTGTTGTGGCCATGAAACCCAGGACCCACAGCTGCCCCCTCCCCACCACGGCACCCCCTCCCCAACCTTTCCCACCCCAGCAGCCACGCAGGGAGCAGCGCTCCCGACTCCTGTGACAACTTTCCACCATCCCGGTGGGGCTGAGGCACTGATGCCCCCATCTCCGGCCAAGCCCCCCACTACGCTCCCCTCATCCCACCCCAGCAATGGCGGGGGGGGGGGGTCCCACGCTCTGTCCCTCCTGCCCAAAACGGGGGATCTGCAGCACTGGGGGTGCTGCCACGGCGGCAAACCCCGACAGGGAACACCCAAAGAGCTTTGCCTCAGGGCTCGTCTCTTGCAGACCTCCGAACCCACGCACCACCAGGCAGCCCCCCGCCCCAGAACTGACCCCCCCAAGCAAGCACCCCCCACCCCGCTCCCGGCCACCCCCTCCCAAGCACTTACTTTCGGAGGGAGCCCGCACGGGGGGCAGCGGGAGGTGGCCAAGGACCAGCAACATCACCCCCAGCCGCGGGGCACCCAGAGCCCTCGGCCCCATGCCCGAGCGGGACCCCCAGGGCCCCGTCCCCGTCCCACCTCGGGCGCTGCTGCCCCGTGTCGGGTCCCGCTCGCCGTGTCCGGCCGGTAGCCGGGGAACGCCGGGATAGGGGGGGCCCCCACGGACCCTGCCCGGACCCTGCGGCCCCTTCACTTTTGTTTTCGGCTGCCGCACACAAAATATTTAGCCTGACAACTGTCAGGGCCAGGGCCAGGGCATGTTTGGGAAATAGAGAGGGGGAAAACAGGGCGGCCCCCCCGCGCCGGAGCGGGTGGGAAGGAAGAGCTGCCTCCTGCCTCAGTTTCCCCAGCCAGAGCAGAAGGATCCAAGTTGCTCTGGCAAGGGGACGCCAGGAAAGCAGCCAGCAGCCCATGGAGACCCCCCGGAGCAGCACAGAAGGGACGGCTTAAGGGTCACTCTGCCTCACGGGGTGAATCTGGGGTGCCAGGACCCCGCGGCTCCGGGGTCCCCACAGAGCAGCAGCCCTGCAGTGAGGGAGGAAGCTGCGGGCACTCAGCACCTGCCTGGCTGTGACGAGCCGCCCTTAAGGGGAAAGAGAAGCAGGAGAAGCAGAAGAGGATAGAGGAAGAGGTGACATCTATTTTTCTCATTAGGACAAAGCAGGGAGGAGCGTCCCAGCCCCGGGGCAGCGCGAGCTCCACTGCAGCAAAGCCTGGGGGCAGGAGCGGGGTCCTGATGCCCCAGGGACCCTCCAACACCATGGAACTGGGAGCACTGGGGCTGGACAGTGCTCCCGCCCCCTCGGATGCGGCGATGAGGGGACCCCCAAGGCTCCTCTCGCGGGGGTCCTGTCTTTTTTTGGAGGAGCTCAGGAGCAGCTGCTTCTCCGCCGGCGCAGCAGGGCGGTGTGGGGGCTCCTCTCCTCCTCTTGGTCGCTCTCACAGCAGCGCTGGGGGCACAGGGGGGCTGCAGGGCACGCACAGCGCTTCCCCCGGAGAGAGAGCCCCCCCAGAGGGCACCCCAGGTGGCGACAGCCCTCATCGCAGAGCCACTGCACAGCACCCCACCCTATCCGATGCCCCCATCTCTGGCCAAGCCCCCCACCACATTTCCCTCATCCCATCCCAGCAACAGGGGGGTCCCACTCTCTGCCTCTCCTGCCCAAAATAGGGGGCCTGCAGCATAGAGGGTGCTGCCATAGCGGGAAACTGAGACAGACTCCCCAAATCCTTCTCCCCCCTCCCCAGCCCGTGCTGGGTGGGGTCTGGGGGCTGCTGGGGGCTCACCAGCTCCTCGTCCTCCTTCCCGAGGTCGCAGAGCAGCCGCGTGCGGCACAGCCGGTTGCAGGCGGACACTGTGTTGTAGGAGAGCTGGGGGACAGGAGGGGAGGGGGTCCGAGGTGGGGGGTCCCTCCCCAGCTCTTACCCCCCCCACCACAGCACTACAACCATCCCTGAGATGGAGCCAGCCTTGGGATGGAGCCCAGCCTGAGCTCCCCAGGGCACTCAGGGGTGAGGGGACCCCACAACCGGGCACCCGTTCACCTTCCACTTCCTCCGAGCGTTGAACTTGCGGAAGTTTCTCATGTTGATGGAGGAACGGCTCCGGTTCAGCGCCTGCTTCCTGCTCAGGGGCTGCGGGGGCAAGGACACGGCACTGGCACCGTGTCCCCACCCTCTCCCAGGGGTCCGGCACCCATCCCCTGCCTGTGCCTCTCACCTTGATCCAGGGGTGGACCAGGCACTCGGCTGCTGTCATGCGCTGCCTGCGGCACAAAGGAGGAGGTGGGGTAGGGGGGTCCCTGCCCCACACATCCACCATGGGGATGGGGAGATGGGGATGATGCTGGTGGGGACAGAGAAGGGAACCAGATGGACGTGGAGATGATGGGGATGGAGATGTGGAAGAGATGAAGATGGAAATAGAGATGGGATGGAGATAAGGATGGGATGGAGATGGAGATGGAGATGGAGATGGAGATGGAGGTGGAGATGGAGATGGAGATGGAGATGGAGGTGGAGGTGGAGGTGGAGATGGAGATGGAGATGGAGATGGAGGTGGAGGTGGAGATGGAAAGAGAGATGGGGATGATGGAGGTGGGGGTGGGGATGAAGATAAGGTTGGAGACAGGATAGGATGGAGATGGGGATGGGGGTGATGATGATGGGGATGGAGGTGATGACGATGGGGATGGGGATGTTGAAGGTGGAGATAACAGAGGTGGAGATGGGGGCAGAGATGGGAGGGAGATGGAAGGGACAGGGATGGGGCCTCACTCTGGCTCCTTCACCAGCAGCTGGCGGATGAAGTCTTTGGCCATCTCAGAGGTCTGGCTGAAGCAGCGCTCCTCAAACTCGTAGGCGCCAGCCACAACGTTGGAGAGGGTCTCAGCATCCGTCTCACCCTGGAAGGGGGACAGGCCACTGAGCCTGTGGGGACACAACAGAGCCACTGAGTGCCAGCACAGCACCAGCTCGGCCACCCCAGCACCCATAGTGTCCCTGTGCCTCAGTTTCCCCCAGCCACAGGGAGCACCGCCCCAAACTCACAGAATGTACGTGATGACTCCGATGCTCCTGAAAGTCAGAGGTGGGGGTCAGGCGCTGCCCTCCCTGGGCCCCCCCCCATGCCTTGTGGCACCCAGGGGGGCCCCTCCCCACCCACCAGCTCAGCCTGTTGCCCCCAGGTCCTGACTCCTCACCACATGTCGGTCGCGAGGCTCAGCGGCTCATAATTAATCACTTCGGGAGCTGGGGGCAAACACAGAGCCAGGGTGGCACATCAGAGGAACATCCTGCCACCTCCCTCCCTGCATGCCTGAGGGTCCCGCCACCACCCCAGGGGTCCCCTTGCTGTGGCCCCCCAGAGCAGCCCAGCTGCACCCCCAGAGCAGAGCTGTGCAGGGACCCCCCGGGATGTGCCAGCCCTGTACCGATGTACTGGGGGGTCCCACAGAGGCTCCTGAAGGTGATGCCATCCTCCAGCTGCTGCGCCAGCCCGAAGTCGATGATCTTGATCCAGGGCTTGGGGACGTCCTTCTCCTGCAGCATGATGTTCTCGGGCTGTGGGAACAGGGCCGGGCACAGCGGGGTGATGGAGGGGTGGCGAGGGGTGCAGCAGCACCCTGGGAAGCTGGCAAGGATGGGAGCAGGGCTCTGGAGATGCCTGGCAGCCCCTGGATCCTCAGGGAGCGAGGATGGGGGGGTCCCTGTGGGCACCTTGAGGTCGAAGTGGGCGATGAGGCGAGCATGCAGGTATTCCACCCCACACAGGATCTGCGCCAGGAACTCGATGGCCTCCTCCTCTGACAGCATCTCCTTCTCCGCAATGAAGTCAAAGAGTTCCCCACCGCTGATCCTGCACAGGGTGGGGACAGGGGAGCTCGGCCACCTCCAACACGTGGCGTGAAAAGGGGGTTCCCCTTGCCGCAGCCAGGAGAAAGGGGGAAAAGGGGAAAAAAGGGAGGGAAAGGGGGAGAAAAAGGGGGGGGGAAGGGGGAAAAAAAGGGGTAAAAGGGGAGGAAAGGGGGGAAAAGGGAGAAAAATGGGGCGGAAGGGGGAAAAGCAGGGGGAAAAGGGGTGAAATGGGGAATAAGGGAGGAATAAAGGGGGGAAAAGGGGAGGGAAAGAGGGGAAAAAGGAGAAAAAAGGTGGGGGGGAAGGGGGAAAAAGGGGAATAAAGAGGGAAATAAAACTCACAGCTCCAGGACGAGCACCACCTCGGCTCTGCTGGCGAAGAGGTCGTGGAGCCGCATGATGTTGGGGTGATTGAGCTGGCGGAGGATGGCGACCTCCCTCTCCACCTGCGCCCGCTCCAGCCCCAGGCGGCTGCCCCAGCACCGTCGCGTCTTCACAAACTTGGCGGCGTAGAAGGTGCCGGTGCTGCGCTCGCGGCAGAGCCTCACCACGCCGAAGTGGCCGCTGCAGCGAGAGCTGGGCTGGGGCACTGCTGGGCTGACCCCAGGCCGGGGGAAGAACCCAGAAATCCGGGCACCTCTGGGGCTCTGGTGGAGCTGGGATCCCTGCCTGCACCCCACTTTTACCCTGCCTGGAGCCCTGCCTGCACTGTGTTCACCTGCCTGCAGCCTGCTCACCCACGGTGGATCCCACTCACCTGCCCAGATCCCACTCACCTGCCCGGATCCCACTCACCTGCCCGGATCCCTGCTCACCTGCCCGGATTCCATTCACCTGCCCGGATTCCATTCACCTGCCCGGATCCCATTCACCTGCCCAGATCCCTGCTCACCTGCCCGGATCCCTGCTCACCTGTCCGAATTCCCACTCACCTGCCCGAATTCCCACTCACCTGCCCAGATCCTACTCAGCTGCCTGAATTCCCACTCACCTGCCCGGATCCCTGCTCACCTGCCCAGCTTCTCCAGCAGCTCATACATGTCCTCCACGTTGCCCGGGCTTGGGCTGGCTGCCAGGCCCTCACTCCCCGCATCCTCCCTGGGCTCAGCCACATCCTGTGGGGCAGCACCAGGACCTGGCTCAGCCCCCCGCCAGGGCACGGTGACGTGCCAGACCTGGGGGTGCAGGGACCGCCATCCCCTGGAGAACCAGAAACCCCCAGCACGCCTGGGGGTGCAGGGACCCCCACCCCAGGGAGCACCACGACCCCCCAGCACACTCGAAGGGCAACTCCCAGGTGCCTGGTACTGCAACCGAGCTCAGGCCCTGCCCAGTTCTTCCAGTTCACACTGAATTCCTTCAGCACGTGGAAGCTTGGAGACTTTCACCCCTTGACCAGGACCTGCAGGAGCTGCTCAGGGGGCTTGGAAATGGGGCAGGGGCAGGAAGAGAGGGGGTGACAGCAGCCTCCCTGTCCCTCACTGTGCTAGGGGTGCAAAATGCAGAGAAAACACAACATTTGGGGTTTCTTTTAAAGAAGTGAATTAAGAGCAGATGAAAGCACCACGGTGAGCTCGGCCATGAGAGCCCTGCCCAGTCACTCCCAGCCCCCTGGCAGTGCCCCCCACACACACACCCACGGCCGTGGCTCACCTGGGTGCTGCCAGGGGCACCCCTCGGCCCCCCCCCAGCCGGGACCCCCGCCTGGCCACCCTCGGCCATCCCTGCAAAGACAAGAAGGCCCAGGGTGAGGGGGTGCAGTGGGTCTGCATGGCACGTCCTGGCAGCGGGGGGACAACGGGAGTGGCTTCCGCGAGACGCTGCCAGAAGCCTCCCCCATGTCCAAGAGAGCCAATGCCACTGGCTCTGGGCTGGACCTGCCGCTGGCCAAGGCCGAGCCCAGCGGTGACGGCGGCAGCGCCTTGGGAGAACAGAGTTAAGAAGGGAAAAAAGCGATTGCGCAGAATCAGCTGCGGGCAGAGAAGAGCAATGTGTGAGAGCAACAGCTCTGCAGAGACCAAGGTCAGGGAGGAAGGAGGGCCATGAGAGGCTCTGGAGACTCCCCCGCAGCCCGTGGGGGTCCCTGGGGAGCAGAGACCCCCCTGTAGCCCTGCAGGAGCCCCCAGCCCGGCAGGGGATGCCCGAAGGGGGCTGTGACCACCGGGAAGCCCCCACTGGAGCAGTTCCTGAGGCACTGAGCCTGGAGAAGGGCCCCAGCCTGGAGCAGCTGGGGCAGAGCTGCAGCCCATGGGAAGGACCCCCGTGGGAGAAGTCCCGTGGGAGAAGTGTCTCCCGTGGAAGGCAGGGGCTCCAGGGCAGAGCAGGGCAAGGACTCCAACTGCTCTCACTGAGCAGCAGCAGAAACAACTTGTGCTGAGCTGCCCGGGACCCCCATTCCCGTCTCCCTGCGCCACTGGAGGGAGGAGGGAGAGCCCAGGAAGGAGGGAGGGCTGGTGGGAAAGATGTTTGTAAGGTTTGTTTTACTTTTCATTATCCTGCTCTGATTTGATTGGTAATAAATGCAATTAATTTCCTCGAGCTGAGTCTGTTCTGCCCATGAGGTTAATGGGTGAGCGACCCCTCCCTGCCCTCATCCGCACCCAGGAGCCTTTTGTTCTATTCCCCGTGCCCTGTGCAGGGGAGGAGGGCAGTGACAGAGCGGCACCTGGCATCCAGCCCCCGCCGTGGGGAGAGGGGCTTTGGAGGGGACAGGCGCCTGCCTACACCCGGCAGAGCCCCCCCGATCGCTGCGCTGAGGTGGGGACGTGTCTCACACCCGGCAGCTCCAAACCACAAACCAGCCTTTCTCGGCTCACTCAGAGCAGCTCAACGCCGAGACCCACCCCCCCCCCCCCCCCGTGCCTCAGTTTCCCCATCTGTACAATGGGGTGATGCTCCAGAACAGGAGCAGAGAACGCGGGATATTGCTCCGAGCCCCGGGTTTGGGGCCACCTCCGTGACCCCGGTTGTGTGTCCCCAGGAGTAGAAGGTTTCCTGGGCTGCGGGTCCGAGGCCAGCAGGAGAGAGATGAGGGTGGCAAAATTGGGCCCTTCCCCAGGAAAACCCAGGGGCGTTCTGGAGGGGGCTGACAGCCCCTGAGGATGAAGGCACACCACAGGACGCAGCCTGGCAGTGAGTTCCCGGCCCCACCGGGCTGTGCTGCACCACTGCCTGCCCCAAACAGGGGCTGGAACCCTTTCCATCCCCCCACCGGGGCCCTAAAGGACACTCAGCGGTCCCCAAGCCCAGTTCCCCCTCAGTCTCTCCCACTCCCAGCCCAGCTGTGGCCCCTTACCCTCCCCGAGCCTTCCTCCACATCCAGCAGCGCTTCTTCCTCGCTCCCCAGCCAGCCAGCACAGGGGACAGTCACTGCCCACTCTGGCTGCCCTCTGGGCCCCCGGCTTGGTGGGGGCACCCGGCCAGGCACCGCTGGCCCCTGGCACGGCGCGGCACTGGCCGGTCCCCGGGCGGGGACGTGCACGGGGGCGGCTGCAGCTGGAGCCGGGCCAGCATCCCCGGGCATGTGACGAGTCCGTGGGGGGACAGTGCGTCTGTTTGTCCCCTGGGCATGGACACAAGCAGCTGATTCCCCCACGCCTTGCCAGACACCCCCTTGCACTGTGCTGCTTTTGCAGGGAGGGAAACTGAGGCACGGGTGGCCCCCGGTGGCAACCGCTGAGCTCCTGGGCAGGGCTGGACCCGCGGGGGCTGCGGGGGGCAGAGTTTCCTGTCCCACCATGTCCTGCAGTCACTCATCGGGAAAACCAAGCCTGCCAGAAAATGAGCTCCCAGGTCGGCATCCAACTTCCAAAAAGCCCCGTTGGACCCCAAAACCCCCCCAGCCAAGAGAGCCCCCGAGCCCGGCATGTCCTGGGGACCTGGGACCCCTCACCTCCAGCTCCAGCCTTCCTCCAGCACCCCGGCAGCGCCAGGCTGTGCCTCACAGTGGCGGCATCCCCGGGGAGCTGGGGCAGGGTTTGGCCACAGCGGCTCAGGACAAGAAAAGCTCTTTGCGTTCCTCCTGCCGCGGGCTCTTGATAACACCCCCAGCTGTGAAGAGGAGCCAAAAAAAGGCCTTTTAGGAACAGTTCCTGGTGGTTCCAGCCTCAGCTCCTTGAGGAGTGGCCGGGGCACTCCGGGATGAGCCGCTGGCAGACGATGTCCCTCTCACCGGCGCTCCCCCCTTGCGATGTGCCGGTGAGGGCTGCAAACAGGAAACCTGGCTGACACCGCGAGGGGAAACGTGTGAGGCTGTGAAGGTTTTGGGGAGGGACGGGTTTCTTAAGGTGGAGAGAGCCGGGGCTGGCGCCGCTCCGAGTGCCGGGGGCTGCTGGGGGGCACCGGGCGCCGTCCCCGCCCCGGGGTTCGCGGAGCCGCTGCACGGCGCATCCATCCCCATCCCGGAGCGACGGATGAGCCGGACCCAGCCCGAAATCCTTGCGCTAATCCCCAGTCCCTGCAAGCTCTGGGGCGCAGCCGGGCTGGCACCGCTCTGGCCGTGGGTCCAGCCGGAGCCTGGCACCACCCGGGCGGGAGCGGCAGCGGGCACACGGCAGAGCCGCAGCGTTGGCAGCTCGGCTGCTGCTCCCCGCAGCGGCGTCCGCAGCGCTGATGCCCCAGGACAGCCCAGGAATGTGCCTGGCTCTGGCACCCAGAGTCGGAGGAAGAGGCATGGTGCTGGATTCCACCATGCCAGGACTGAATCCTGGCTCACGAATCCTGGCACCACCAATCCCGCTGTCCCCACCGAGCTCTGCTGTCCCCGTGCCCAGCGGTGCCAGGTCCCGGCATGAGGACAGGAGGGACAAAGACACCTTTGCAGGCTCGGATGTGCCAGTGGGCAGGTGGTCAGAGTCCCCTCCTCGCCACAGCCCAGCCAGCTGCCGGTGGCACCTGGATGTCACCCCAGGGCCACCATGCCATCTTCCTGTGACGTCTCCCCATCACATGAAGGTTCTTGCAGCTTCGGTTGCTGCTTCCTGCCTGTCGCAGGCAGCAGAGGCAGGAGCACAAGCAGGGCAGCGGTGCTGCCCCACCCTGCCTGTCCCCCTGCCCGTCCCCCTGCCCACTGCGTCGCCTCCGGCCACCGGCACCCAGGGCCCCACGTGGCCGAGCAGAGGTAGGAGCGTGGGCTGCGGGTTGGGGCTGTGGCTGGATTTGCAGCAAGGCCCAGGAGTGATCCCTGAGCAGGGGCTGCAGGATGGGGCAGCACCAGGTGGTGCAGGGACGTTCCCCCTGCCCAAAGGCAGGACAAAGGGCACGGTGATGGGGTGAAGAGGGAGGGAGTGGGGTCCCCTACCCACACCAACCCTTCAAGCCAGATCTTACACCCTTCCAAAGGGGGAAGTCCAGCCCGGAAATGTCTTGCAGAGCAAAGCTTTCAGCCCATTTCAAGTCTGCTCTGACTTGTTCCCACCTCAGGAGTGCAGGGTTTCAGAGACACACCCTGCCCCAGGGAGCAAATCCCCCCGAGCTGCCCCACCGAGGCCGAGGTGCTGGGATGGGGGAGTAGGGATGGGCCCACCACCCCTGCCCAGGACCCCCACCCAGCTGGGGGATGCACAGCGAGCTGGGGATAGTGGCATTGTCCCCAGCTGCCTGGCCATGCCTGGGCAGGACCTGACCCAAATTCTCCTCCCCAGCACTCCCCGAGTTGGGTTACTGCAGTTTGGAATGTTTTGTTTCTCTTCCTCACCTTCCCCTGCCTGCCAGGGCGCAGGGCCAGGCTGGGCACTGCCGTGGGTTAAAGGTGGAGTTGGGGTGCCTTTCCTGGTGGCTCCCCTTGCTCTCAGACAAGCCTCGACCCACTCCTCTGACTCAGCTTTGCCTCCCAGATCCAACCAGCCCCAGCATCTTCCACCCCCTCAAGCATCTGCTGGGGATTAGCATTGTTTTGCTGGGTGTTGGCAGCTTGGGGTCGAGCTCAAGGTCCCTTGGGAGCTGCTCAGCCTCTCCCTCCCCTTCCCAGGGCTGACCTGACACCCCGGGGACTTCAGAGGGGCTGGAGGATTCTCATGCTTTCCCCTCAGCTCCTCCCCACCCACAGCACTGTCCCCAGGGCTTTTCTCCTCTGGGGTCCCAAGGTCACTGTCCCTTCCCATCGTGCAGACCCAGGGTGGTCTCCCTGGGGGGGGATCAGGGTGATGAGCCTGAGCTTGGGGAGCACAAGGGGAAGGTGATGCTCACCCAGGTTGTTGGTGAGAGCAGGGCCTTTGGGGGGTGTCTTGGAGCCCCCAGACTCCCCAGTGCCCTACAGGCAGTGAGGGGCCACAAAGGAGGCCTCCCTGCCCCTGAGCCTTTTTCTCCCCATTTCCTGGGACAGGGGACCCCATGGATGACGACCATCCCCTCTTCATCACCTTCAAGCCCTTCGGTGAGGACAACACAGCCAGAGCCAAGCCAGCACCCAACACAACCCCCATCCAGCCCCTGGGGGCAGAGCAGTCCCCGGGACACCACAACAGACGTGGCAGGGTAGGACATGGGGACATGAGGGCGGACATGAGCCCAGCTCACCATCCCAGTGCCCCCACGCTCTCAGGGGCCGTGTCCTCACTGGCTGCACTGGGAGCCCCGTGCAGGGAGCAGAACATCCCTGGGGCACGTCCTCACCTGAGCCCCCAGTGCTGTCCCCTTCCCTCCAGGTCCCTCCAGGCTTCTGGTCACTTCCGCCAGCCCAGTCCCTGCCTGAGGGGGACCCGCGGCCAGAGCAGGTGGCCCTGCGTGCCCGGACGAGGCTGTGGTTTGAGCAGACACAAGCCCAGAGGCTGGGGCCCAAGGGGGAGCTCCCAACGTGGTTCCACGGCTTCATCAGCCGGAGGTGAGCGAGGGGGAGGCCAAGGCGGGGAACAGGGTCAGTGTCCCCACCCCTGGGAGCTGGATCCCCGGATCACACGAAGAGGATGAGGTCGAACGGCTCAGTGTCCCTTCCCACAGGGAAGCAGAAGAGCTGCTGCAGAATCAGCCCCTGGGCTGCTTCCTGGTCCGCTTCAGCGAGAGCACCGTCGGCTTCGTCCTCTCCTACAGGTGAGGGACCCAGCCCTGCCCGAGGGAGGGGCCGACGAGCTCGGTCCCCTCCCGCCCGCTGTGCCCATGCCACCCTCTCTCCCGCCAGGGGCAGGGATCGCTGCCGGCACTTTGTCCTGGACCAGCTGCCGGACGGGCGATACGTGGTCCTGGGGGAGCGCAGCGCCCACGCCGAGCTGGCCGAGCTGCTGCAGCACTACGCCACGGCCCCCGTCACGCCGTACCACGAGTTCCTCACCGTGCCCCTGCCGTGTGGATGGGTGAGGTCCCGGCCCCCGAGAGCCCCTGCAGCCCTGGAGTCATTCCGGCTGCGCGGACAGGGTGATTTTCCCAAGCTGGGGAATAAAGCCAAGGGAAGTCCAAGCATCACGAAAGCTGGGGTTGGAACCGCAGCCACGCTGGGGCTACCAGGAGCAAGGAGCCAGCCCGCGGCCAGCACCCGGCTGGGTCTGCCCTGACCGCGCACCCATCCCGACACCTCTCTGCTCTCCCTGCAGAAAGACGAGCCCCGAGGACGGGCGCAGCCCTCAGCTGGCAGCGATGCTGCACATTCCCCACTGAGCGAAGCACCAGCAAAGCTCCCGGACTACAACCCAATGTCCCTGGAGCTCCCCAGAGCCGAGGGCGGCTCCGGCAGGGAGGTAATGGGGGAGAGGGAATGGAGGCACCTTCCCAGGGACGGGAGCCGCAGGCGGCACGGGGCGGGGGGACGCAGTCACAGCCACCACGGACCCGCTTCCAGCCCTCACCTCCAGCCTGTCCCACCTCTCCCCCAGGCTCCCGGTGCTCCGCCGTCGCTCCCTGCTAAGACCAGCGCCCGGGGCGCGGCTCAGGGGCCGCACAGCCCCTCCAGCAGCGCGGCAGCGCCCGAGGCTGCCTATGCCCAGGTGCACAGAGCAGCCGCCCGCCCCGAGCCCCCCGAGGCCAAGTACCAGCAGCTCTTGTGTTTCCACGTCTACGCCGAGCCCCGCGAGGACATCGCCCCCAGCCCCCCCGAGCCCGAGGAGCCCGGCCCCGAGGAACCCATCCCCTTCTATGCCATGGCCCGGGGCTGGAGCCGCCGCGCCGGCCCCGAGGAGAACATCTACTCCGAGGTGGCACTGGCCCGGCAGGATCCGCCCGCTCGGCTCCCCGTGGCACCCCAAAACGCCTTCTCCACGCTGCCCCTCAAACCCCGGCCCCACCGCCGGCTCTTCCGCAGCGTTTCCAGCCAGGACTGCAAGAGGAGGCAGCTGTCGGCAGCGCCCAGCACGGACAGGAAGGACCGAGGAGCTTCCAGCACGGGCACAGAGGTGGGTCCCCAAGGCAGGTCATCACCCTAGAGCTCAGCCCCAACACGAGTGAGGCCTCCCGGAGCCTGGGGGATCAGGGTTTGCTCCACACCAGGAGCACAGGGAGAAGCATGGAAATCTGGAATGGTTCAAGTTGGAAAGAAGCCCATCCCCTCCCACCCCCTGCCATGGGCAGGAACACCTTCCACTAGCCCAGGGTGCTCCAAGCCCTGTTCAGCCTGACCTCGGGACATTTCCAGGGATCCAGGGGCAGCCACAGCTGCTCTGGGCACCCTGTGCCAGGGCCTGCTCATCCTCCCAGGGAAGAAATCCCTCCCAGTATCCCATCTGACCCTGCCCTCTGGCAGTGGGAAGCCATTCCCCCTCATCTGTCACTCCAGGCCCTTGCAAAAACTGGGTCCACGGCCTGAGCCAAGCCAAGGGCTGGGAGAGTGAAAGAACAACTTTGTGCTATTTCCTGGCTCTCAAATCCACCTTCTCCCTGAAAATTCCCCAGGTCATTCTGAACCCTGCCCTGGAGCTGGATGACCCCGTGTACAGCCGGAGCACACACAGGGAGCAGCAAACCACGGCCATGGCCGAGAACGTGTACGAGCAGCTGCCTGGGGACTGTCCCTAAGCACCCACACAGGTGGGCCCAGGACAAGACCTGGCTCCCAGGCAGGAGGAACTTCAGCCTCCCTCTCACTGAAGGAAGCCCTCAGCCCTGCGAGGAGAGGTCCAAAGCTGCTGTTGGCCCCAGCCAGCGATGCTGATCTGCTCCGTGGGAAGCCCCTGCTCTTCCTGCTTCCCAGCCCGGAGCAGGGGGAAGCAGGGTTACCTTACCCATGAACACATTCCAGGAGACTTCTGTTAATAAAATGAGGGCAAAAAAGGCTGTTACAGGAAAAACAGGGATGAGTTCGGCACAGTTGGTGCATGCAGTTGTTGGACATTAAATTGGCCAGAAACTGGAGTGATGCTGCAGGCAGGGCTACGCTGAACCTCCCCAGCCTGCAGCCCACGCTCCAAGCCCTGCCTGCTTCCTCAGCCACAGAACTTGGGATGACACCAGTGTTCCCAGGGCTGCCCCGTGGAGCACAAACCCCGGCTGGAACAACCCCGAGCCACGGTGGTGCAGGGCAGTGTTGGTGGTGCAGGGCAGTGTTGGTGGTGCTGCCACCTCAACAGGAGCAGGGAGCCAGGATGGCCAAAGCCCCGGCTCGGAGGGAAAAGAGAGGGCTGGGGAATTGTAGCTGTTTTGTCTCCAGGAAAAATCACTTCTGACTTTTCACAAACCTGAATTTTGTTATTTTTAGAAGGCTGAAAGCAGAGCACGAGCCCTTGGAACTCCTTTTGGTGCTAAACCTGAGCCATCAGCCCAGCGGGAAGTGGGAAGGGGAACCTGGGAGCTCCAGCCCCCACACAGGCTGTGCTCCACACCGCAAACTCCCCGGGCCAAGAGGGTACCTGGATGAGGATCCGAGCCCCTTGTGATGGAAACGGGGCTGGGTGGGTTCATTTAAAAATAAATCCCTTTACCAAATCTCTTCTGGGAGGATTTCACTGTACATACAAGATATGAATAAATTACTCAACAGTAACTTTATTCTGATCATTCAAATACTCAAAACGGGCTCTGCAAAGTACTAAACATCCAGGGAACTAAACTAAAAATGAGATTAGTTTAAAATGTTCTAAGAAAAGACTTCAGTCATGGGGGTTTGCTTGTTTTTAAGAGGTAACATGGGAGAAAAACCACCTCTTGGGAGTTTTTCTTATCAGAATAACAAATATTGGCCATTTGAGCTGTGGTTACAACAAATAAAACCTGGAGTGGTGGGAATATAAACTAAATAACCAGGCCAGCTCTCTGCTCATTTCGGCATCACTTGCTTTGGTGAACAACTAAGTGATGCCACAGAGATTTGGATCCATGGATTGGGCCAGCAGAGCTGCACAGGATTTGCAGTCACATCACCTTGATGGAATTCCTTAAATAAAAAAAAAGGTTTAATTTGAAGAAGTTAGGGCTGGGCAGTCTCCTCTTCCCAGCCAGGAGAGTAAAGTCAACACTTAATTGAAACAGAACTGATACAAACAAGCTGGAAAATAAAAAGTACAGTTGGCAGCTCTCCTCTGTGTCTGCCCAGAGGAAACTGCCGCGCTCACTCCCAGCCAGCCGCACGTGGGACACTGGGACACTCAGTTTGATCAGTCTGGGAACAGCCTGGGGCACGACAGTAGGTCTTGGGTTGGGGGAGGAGGAAAGAGGGGGAAAAAGGAAGGACAATGTACATGCACACACGGCTCAGGGTATCCCAAAGCCCTGAGTGTGCCAGGCAGGAGAACCTCCCCTCCACGTGCAGCGCTTCCCCTGGCACAGGCTCCGACCTGCACAGGGGTGTCCTCTCAGCTCGGCTCAGGCTGTGGAGCCCTGAGCAAAAACACCAACTTAGAAACCAGGATATCAAAACCATCGGCATGAGAGGAGTGCTGGAGAGGCCCGGACACGAGGAAGCAGCTGTGAGGACATCTTAAAGGCAAGGACAAAATAAAAATTCCAAAGCCAGGCTTGATCTTGGAACTCACCGTGTTCTAGAAAGGAAAATGACACTCTCAATTCACAGCAAGTCCAAGAGAGGATCAAAGTGGGAATTGGGAGTTTATTGAGCCTCTGCTGAAGGGTCTGGCGTCAGGAGGAACAGCCTGCTCCCTCAGGACAGGAGCTGGAGCCTCACACCCAGCACGTTCCCTGCGGTGCCTTGGGACCGTCCTTGGCTGATCGGAACCTTCCACGTTATCGTTTACAAGGAGGGAGGGGAGGGATTACAGGTGGAGTTTCAGGACCGGCTTGCAATGACCCTTCTTCCTGCCAGGCCAGGGAGCGCAGTGTCCTCCCTCCCGCCGAGCAGCCCCGTCCTGGGGGCCTGGCTGACCTCCCGGAGGCCAGGAGACACCGGACACAGCAGGTCACCCGGGACGCCAGCCAAAAAGCAGGACAGATGTGTCAGAATCCGTATTTGGCTTGAGTCTGCCGTCTGCTGAGCTTGTTTTCAGACCATGTGTTTTTCAGTTCCAGTTCCCTCTCCTTGGCCTGCAGAGATGGAGAGGATGCTGTTACCCTCCGTGTTTCAGTGACTCAGCAGCATTCCGGCCTCCTCCGGCCCCGCTCATGCAGATTACGGAGCCCTTCAGCCAGAAGCCTCGTTACAGGAGTTAGCACAATCATCCTGACAGAGGCCTGGATTAATTGGGATGCACAGGCATTTCATTCATGCTGCAAAGCAGCTTCTCGTGGGGATGGGCTCGCCAACCCTGGGGCAGAATCCAGCACAGGATCCCAGAGCCTCGGAACATGCAGGAAGGGCAAAGCAAAGCCGAAAGCTCAGGACTGGGACCCCCTCAGGGCCAGGATTCACCTCTGGCCCCACCGGGTCTCACTGGGACTCGGGGGGTTCTCGGGGACAGTTGCTGGTCCCCAGCTGCTGGAGGAGCAGCTCCACCAGCCCAGCCTCGTGTTGCCAAGCATCAAACCCTGCAGTTCTGCCTGGGTCAGCTCCTACACCACAGGGAGGCCACTCACCTGATGGATCAGGTACGTGATCTGGTGTTTTCTCCTTTGCTGTCCTGTGGGCTGATCTCCTTTTTTCTAGAAAGCAGAAAGAGGTGAAGTGTTCAGCCTGGAGAGATGCTTCCCTGGACAGCAAACCAAGACAAGGGCCTGCACGCAGTCATCCCAAGCAGCATTTGTTCCCTATTAAACCGCAGATTCCTTTGGCTGAAGCACTTCCTGGCTGGCCCTCCCCACCCACATGTCATCTTCTGGGGAGCTCTGCTGGTCTCCCACAGGTCATTATTTACCAGGTCCCTGTTCCCTCCCTGGTGACTGCCCAGCACCCACCACAGCTCCAGATGGGGCTGATGTGGGCACTGAGCAGAGGCTCCAACCCCAGCCTTCACCCTCCACCCCACCTTGCTGAATGACTTCATGGTCTTCTCCTCTGTCAAGGATTTGGTCAGCCACTGCTGGGCCCCGCTCAGCTGGTCGTCACCTTTGATGTCCACAAAGTTGATCTCTTCCCTCCCACGATTCCGCTTGCCTTGCAGACGCTTGAACTGAAGGAAGAACAGAACAGCTGGAACTACACCAAACACTGACCTGACTCAAGGCACAGCAACAGTTTTCCAGCCAGAGTTATGATCTTTCAGAGAATTTTGTTTTGCTGTACATCAGAGTATCTAAAACTACTTAGCATGAAGGTTATAATCTCATTTTCCTACAGCATTTACTCCTGCTTCCAGATTTGATCAGGAGACCTTTGGAGTCCCAAGTCTCTCATTTTAAGAGCCACAGAAAAACCTCAAGTTTTGCTGCCAACACATTCACCTGGTCTGTACCAGCCACAGTGTGGCCACAGGACCAGGGCAGTGCCCATCCCCTGTGCTGGCACTGCTGAGGCACCTCCAGTCCTGGGGTCAGTTTGGGGCCCCTCATGACGAGAAAGAGATTGAGGAGCTGGAGTGTGTCCAGAGAAGCAAACAGAGCTGGGGAAGGAGCTGGAGCACGAGGGGAGGCTCAGGGGGGCCCTTCTGGCTCTCCACAACTCCCTGACAGGAGGGTGCAGCCAGTGAGGGGTCAGGCTCTGCTCCCAGGGAACAAGGGACAGGAGAAGAGAAAATGGCCTCAAGTGGTGCCAGGGAAGGATTAGGCTGGATAGAGGGAATTCCTACACCCAGAGGGTTGTCCAGTCCTGGCACAGGCTGCCCAGGGCAGTGGTGAAGTCCCCATCCCCAGAGGGATTTAAAAGCCGTGTGGATGTGGCACTTGGGGACATGGTTTAGTGGTGGCCTTGGCAGTGCTGGGGAATGATTGCACTTGATGGTCTTGGAGGCCTTTTCCAACCTCAGCAACTGATTCCATTCTATCCTATCCTATCCTATCCTATCCTATCCTATCCTATCCTATCCTATCCTATCCTATCCTATCCTATCCTATCCTATCCTTATCAGGCCTGCAGACCCAGCTGGAGCAGGATCCCAGCAGACTGTGGGAAGGACTCCACACATGTCCACAACACAGGACGAGACCCCCCCAGAAAAACCACCCAGTCCACGCCACGGGAAACACAGGACGTGCTGGGGGGCAGGGCCGTGGCTGCCAAGGGGCTCCTGTGTTCTGGCAGAGCTCAGAGCCAAATTCCACAGGGGGACAGACAATGAAGTGCCAACCGCTTCGTCGTCGATGAAGGAGGAGTCGGTGCTCATCTCCTGCGGTGGGGCCTGGGCTGGTTCCACCTCTGGGTAGTACCCGCTGCTGTAGTAATCCTGGCAGGGAAAGGGAAACCAGCTGGTCACGAGAGCAATCCTGGAGCATCACTGAGCCATGGACCTGTCCCGTGGGCCAATTCCATCAGAGGGACAAACCAACAAATGCTTTGAGGGACTTTTCACAAGGCTCTGGAGTGACAGGACAGGGGGAATGGCTTCCCACTGCCAGAGGGAAGGATTAGATGGGATATTGGGAAGGAATTCCTCCCTGTGAGGGTGGTGAGGCCCTGGCACAGGTTGCCCAGAGAAGCTGTGGCTGCCCCTGGATCCCTGGAAGTGTTCCAGGCCAGGTTGGACAGGGCTTGGAGCAGCCTGGGATACTGAAGGGGCTGGAACTGGATGGGCTTTAAGGTCCCTTCCAACCCAAACCAGTCTGTGATTCTATGAATTATTAGAAACAACCTGGGCTCAGATACGAGCTCCAGTGAGCCCTGACTCTGCACCCTCACATCCAGGGCATTTTCACAGGAGTGCACCTGTCAAACATCTGTCCAGCAAAGAACATCTGGAGCTCTCATGCCATAGGAATATCCACTTGTGCCCAGTGCTGTGGCTCCCTGTCCTGGGTATCTTGGGCTGGATTCCCTGCCCCATGTCCCAAGTAGCTCTAAAGGGCTGGATTCCCAGGAGCACCCAGTAACTACCTTGAGCCCCTCGCTCAAGTACCTGTCCAGAGCCCCTCACTCCACCTCCGGCCAGTGAACCCACCTGGTAGTAGCTCCCGGGCTCGCCGTAGGCGGGGGGGAACTGGCCATAGGGGTGGCTGCCGTAGTCCTCGCCGGGTTTGGGTGCCCAGCTGTGCTGAACTCCGCTGGAGCCCGCGCCCGTCTTGAACTCCAGAGGGGCGTTAGCGGCCGCGTCCTGGAACTGGGGCTCCGGCTCTGTCCCGGGCGGAGGGTCCTCCGACCCCCCCGTGCCGGGGTACAGGTAGGGCTCGGCACCCGCGGCACTGGGCTCGCTCCTGTCGGACAAGGAGAAGTAGTTCTCTGGCTGCACCTCCTCGTCGCTGTCCTCCTCCTCCTGGGTGATCTGTTTGGTTACCTGCAGCGCCGCGCTCTTGGCCGCGGCTTTGATCGCCGACGGGGACGGAGTTGTGGGCACGGCCGGCTTGGGCACGGGTTTGGCTTTGGAGGAAGAGCTTGGGGCCTTGGCAGGCTTGGAGTCGGAAGCGTTTTCTCCTGCTTTCCTCGAGAAGGCGTAGGGCAGGAGTAACCGATTGGTCTCTTTCACTGTCATGTTTTTGGGCTGAGGAAGCAAAGCGGACAAGCCGGAGCCCTCGCTGCGTCCCTGGTGAGGCCCATGCAGGACAAACGCACCACAGAAAGAAAAGAGTGAGATTATTCACTTTTCCTGACTTCCTGACAATCATCCCCCCCAGTTCTAACACCACCTGTGGGTTTCCCGCTGCTTGGCCACTCTGAACACACTGCACAAAAGGCCAAGGGGATTTGGAAGGGAAATGGGGTACTTGCAAATATCTGCCCAATTCCCAAATTAATGCCTCTTTTGCCAAGATTCAAATTGGTGAAATTGCCCAAAAAAAAGGACTTGAAAACCCACAGGATTTCAGGAATATCCCTATAGCCACGAGGTGATCAGAGTGGATGATTTACGCAAGTGGAAGCCCAAGACTGGTCACAGTACAACACTTTTTCCCGTGACAATTGTTTAACTGAGTGCCCTTGTTACCTACCTGAAGAGTATTCTTCTTCTTTGCTGGTTCATCTTCCTCTGAATCTGACTGAGAGAGAAAACCAGAGCTCAGCACAACCTGAGATGGTAAACTAAAGAAGTTGTGTTAATAAATCCCAGGAAAATAAACCCAAAGAGATGGAAGAACTCCAGGTGCACAGCAGCAGGTCAGGGCTCTCCTTCAGAGGGACAGACAGCAACAGAGTTACTGGAGGGGAAGCACAAACCACACAAAAGGTGTAAACTTCCCTGCAGGGATACAGAGAATTGTTCCCAATAATGCCGGAATTGCCAAATATCCAGTTAAAATTCAAGTGGAAAGCCTGGTTGGCAACAGCAAAGGCCCTAAGTATCCTTATAATTTCATGGCTCCTCAGAGAACTTGGAAGAGGCAACAAGGATTGAGGGCTTGTGCCAGTTTACCTCCAACCCATAAACCAGGGAAAGACAAGGAATGTGTGTAAACAAAGAGAGCTGGGAGTGACCTTAAACCCACGTGTTGGTTTGGGAGAGAGGACACACTGCAGCTGCCCTGGAGCATCTCCAGGGGATGAACTACAGCGATGGGAGGGATTTTAAGGAGAAAGAGGGAACAACTGAGGACGTCAGTCACAGGTCAGGGGACCTCCAGGAATCCCAAGTGGGAACTGCTCAGAGCAGCTCCAGTTTAAGGTACTTTTTGTCCCTTCAACATTCACTTGCTCAACACCAACAACATGCAGGATGTGTGGTCAGAGCCCACCCAGCAGAGCACGGAGAGGGGTAAAGCAGGAACAAATCCCTGTTCGCTCCAGCTGCCTGGAATCACACCACACTGCTGCAAGGAGGTAGGTGAAAAGTGGCTGTGATGGGCTGGGATATCCCTCACCTCTCTGTCCCAAAGGCTGAACCTCCAGAGCTCCGGCTCTGGAATCTGCCAGACTGGGATGGTCACCGGGAGCAGGGTGGTTCAGGAAGGGATGGGGAACCTGTGTCCTTCCCCCCTCTTCCCCTGACCCCCCCAGACTCTTCCAGCAAAGCGACAGCACTGACTTCCTCTGGGCTCCCCCAAAGTGCTGCCAGGCCACTGTTAATGGACACTGTTTACAAATCTTTCCTCGAGCCACCTGTCCCCATGGAAATGACCCCAAGCTTCCAGTTCAGCTCTTCCTACAGCCACAGGCACTCCTGTCACGCCAAAACCAGCGACATGATTGTCACCTCCACATGACAACAGGCCAGGCTGGGGTGACCTGGTCTCGTGGAAGGTGTCCCTGCCTGTGGGCAGTGTGGAACAGGATGAGTTTTAAGGGTCTCTTCCAACCCAAACCACTCCAGGATTCCAAGTGCTGGTTTAAATGAGATATTAGGAAGAAATTCTTCTGTGAGGGTGCTGAGGCCTGGCACAGGCTGCCCAGAGAAGCTGTGGCTGCCCCATCCCTGGAAGTGTCCCAGGCCAGGTTGGACAGGGCTTGGACCAACCTGGGACAGTGAAAGGTGTCCCTGCCCGTGGCAGGGAAGTGGAACAAGATGAGTTCTAAGGTCCCTTCCAACCCACATAGAATCCACGATTCTATGACAGTGCTGTCCCAGAGGAAATGAGCAGTGGGGAGAGGATGAAACCTGCTCAGTGGGGATCCCGAGTTAAAAACCAGGGGGACAGGGACCTGCCTTTCCCTGCTCTCACTGTCTGGGTTCACAAGCCCTGCAAGGCACAGTAAACACACACACACACGAAAAAAAACCCAACACAAAATGAGAGGGAAATGGTCACCTATAAGTTTGGATGATGCCTGAAGCCTTTAGATAAACAAGCAATAAATTGCCCAAAAAATCTATCACCTGCACAGCAAACAAAAGACTTTTTCGGGCTACAACGCCCTGCAGCTCCACATCATCAACTCGTTAACTCCACGAATAAAGAACGGTGCAGATAATCTGGGTTTGGCTGCATTATGATTATAAATAAGGTTTCTATATCAGTTTAATTCTGCAAAGCGCTTTAGGATTAGGGCAGGCAGCCAGGACAAATCTCCCCGTGGATGACACAACAATAGATCCCGGTACCTCGGTGTGAGGGAACGAGGGAAGAGACCCGCGGGGGGAGGTTTCACCCCCGAAGGGCTCGAGCAGGGGGTTTGTTCCATACTCACATCCCCCTTGTGCAGCTCGGGCGCCGCGATCCGCACCGGCTCCGTCCTCTTCTTTGGCTTGGGGAGGCCCAAACCCGCCCCGGGGGAGGCAGCGGGGGGCGGGCTGAGGGGGGAGGCGGCGGTGGCCGCATTCCTGGGGGGCGGCAGGAGGAGCCCCCTCGGCCGGGGGGGCTCCGCGGCCCCGTCCCCGCTGGCGGCCTGCTCCGGGGGACTCTCGGCTCCGGCCTGCCCCGGCGGGGCGCTGCCGAAGCCGCTCACGGCGGGCGGGGGGCCCATGAGGAACGCCGGGGGCACGGCGGGGGCTCTGGGCGGGGGCAGCGCGGCGAAAAGCCCCCGGGACGAGGGCTGCTCGGCTGCGGCCGGGGGAGAATCGGCGGCTTCCTCCTCCTCGCCCGCAGGCTCCTCCGCATCGCTGTCCTCCTCGCTGCTAGCGTAGGCCACGAGGGACATGGCCCCAGGGAGGGCGGCCCTTCGCGGGCAGCAGCCGCTACGCGAGGCCGGGGATCCACCCTCCGCGCTAGGCCGCACCGCCGCCGCGCCTTCAGCGCCCGCAGCGGGGAGGAAGGGGCGGGCGGGGGCGAGGCTACGCCGCCATGGCGGCCCCTCCCCGTGCGGCGGCGGGGCCGCGGAGCGAGGCGAGGCGACGGCGGCGGCTCCGCGCTCCCGGTAATGGCTGCCGGCAGCGCCCCGCTGCCCGCGCTGCAGCGACGCCGGACTACAACTCCCGGCGTGCCGCGCGAGCAGCGACGCGCCCGCCTCCCGATGTGCCCCGCCGCGAGGCACCACGGGAAATGTAGTCTGTGGTGCCACGCGGTGGGACCCCCGGGCGGGACCGGGACAAGGCCCGGGCACAGGGGGGATGCGGGAAGGCCCCGGGGGACGGGACGGAACGGGACGGGTATGGGGATAAGAATGAGGAAGAAGACGAGGATGAGGAGGCGGGAGGGCCCAACCCACCCGCGCCAGGCCACTCGATTCATTGCCAAACCGAGCCCTGAGCTGGGACTGAGGCTCCCGGTGTGTCCCCGGCACCCGGTGCGGCGTCGCTGTGGAATACAGACCGGGAGTCTGCGGGGGCTCTCCCTGCCTTCCATCCTTTCATCCCGGGGTAGTTTGGGGTAGGATCAGTGCTGTGAGCCCCAGCGGAAGCTGCTGGACTGGGATGCAGGAGGCCTGGCCAGGACCTGGTTTATCCCTCCGGCGCTTTGCTGATTTTCGGTTTGACGCCTTTGACCTCCTTCTGGGTCGTTCTGGCCTTAATAAGCAGTGAGCTGGGCTCGAATTTGGGTCCCCAACACCCAGGGAAGCGATTTGCAGAGCTGCTGTGAAGTACCGGCACAAGTAATTAAAGCAAAATTGAGATAAATGAGGAGCGTATCCCGAACCCTCTGTCATTTGGAACGGTGTGAAATCCAGCCAACGTGCCCCGTCCCACCCCTCCTGGCCTGTTCTGGAGGGCTGAGGAGTGTTAAAAATACAGTATTAAAAATAGGCATTGAGGCCTTGGGGAGCGGGAGGGACAGGCACGGGAGGATTCCAGGAGCTGGGACACACGAGTTAGGTTTTCCCCCACTCCTTACACGGCTGTGACCTGGGAGGGCAAAGCCAAGCGATCCCAGCACAAGGACACTCAGGAGGAGGACGAGGAGAAGGAAGGTGTCCCTGTGGCCACGGAACTGGTCTGGCTCTCAGAAAGTCCCGCCTGTATCAGCCTCTCTTCAGCAACCCCTTTCCCTGAGAATGTGGGTTCCATATCCACCAGAAACAGCAAGACTTTGTCTTTGCTGTCACACACATGAGTGCGGCCACTTGAAGAGCGAACCCCCATCACAGGGGCTGAACCCCAGAGCATTTCAAAGCCCTCTCACAGCTCCACCAAACCGCTCTACAAATCCAAAGGAAACCAGAATGGAGACGGGGATTTTTGTGGATCAGGCCCACTGTTGCTGTCACTTCCCCAGCAAAACAGAGTCATAGTTTGGGCTGGAAGTGAACATAAAGATCGTCCTGGGGATTGGTTGGGATCTTCCTGGCAGATTTTTTTCTCTCCCTCCTAAGTGTCTGGGTTTTTAAATTTTTAGGATTTAGGTAAGGGAAAGGGGTGATGCCCTGAGAAGCACAGAGTGGTTCAACCACCCCAAGCTCTAATACAAGGCAGCCCTCATCCTCTGCCAAGGAAAATCAACAAGGACTCTGGCAGGGAGAGGAGGGACTCAGTTTAAACAAGGTCTGGCTCTTGCTGTGCAGAAGGAGGGAGGAATCCTTGTTTCCCTCGGCCTTTGTCCATTTTTCCATTGCAGGTGGAGATTCCTTGAGACTGGTCTCACCCTGAGGCAGCAGGATCCTGCTGTCAGCTGTGACCCTGAGGATTATTTATTTGTGTTACTTTGCAGCTTGCTAGCAGAAATTAAGCCAAGGAAAGCACACGGGGCTGGAAAGAAAAGAGCCCAGCCCAGGAGCCCCGACTGCCAGGTCAGGGTGGAGGTTCTGGTCTTGCGAACGACTTAATCTGTGTTTAATTTAATCCCAGGTATTTGCTTGGGCCCAGCTTGCAGCCCCTCACCCCAACAGGGACAGCAGCACCCAGGTTTGGTCTGACACTGGGACCAAGGTGATGATTTATTTACTCCCCTGGTGACTTTGTCACCCTGTAACCCCACGCCGAGGCTGGCTAGGGCCCAGACTTCCTACCCAGGCATCCAGAGATTTCCCCTGCACCCTGAGCAATTCCGGGAGCTCCAGCCCAGGCTCTGCAGGACAGGGGGTTTCTAAGGAAAAATTCTTTGTTCTGCTGGGGGTGAATGGGGCAGCTCAGCCGAGGGGACCCTGGGTGGGCACCAAACGCTCCCAAGCCTTGATTTTCTCTCTTTTCAAAGGCTGACCTCCCTCTCCCATCACGTATTCAGCTGTAGCCAGGATGTGGGTTTTAGGGATGCTGCTACACTGGGTTTACATCATCTTACACTGGATTTACACTGGTTTTGCACTGGTTTACACCAGTTTTACCCTGTTACACATGGGTTTAGACTGGCTTTGCACTGGTTTGCACCAGTTTTGCACAGTTACACATGGTTTTACATTTTCACACTGATTTGCACGTTTTGAACTGTTTTACATGGTTTCTCCATGTATGTTGTTTTACAGCAATCGTGCACCCTTTTTACATAGGCTTACACTGTCTCACGCAGCCCTGTTTTGTATTGGTTTAAAACCAGTTTTGCACCGTTTTACGCGATTTTATGCTGTTTTCGCACTGTTTTACAGCGTTCTACACCATTTTGGTGCTGTTTCACACTGGTTTTGCACTGTTTTACACGTGTTCTTCACGGTTTCACATTATAGTTATGCACCGTTTTACGTGTTTTTACACCATTTCGGTGCTGTTTTACGCTGCTTTTGCACTGCCTTACACCGGGCTCACGCCCGTTTTCCGCTGCTTTACATCGACTTCGCACGCCGCATCACCAAATTCGCCCCACGCCGAGCCCACAGCCGTGGGGCGTCCCTCTGGTGTCACCCCGGGCGCGTCACCGCTCCCTCGTGACACATCGCGGCTGGAAGCATCCACACCCCCCCCCCCCGGGGCCACCTGCAGCCGGGCACATTTCGGGCGCCGCTCGCGTTTTTGGGGGCTGGCTCCGCGCACGGCGCACGCGGCCCCGTGGGCGGGCGGTGGGTGTGCGCGCCCAGGCAGCGCTGCCGAGCCGGCGAGCTCCGAGCGCATCCACCGGGAGGAGGAGGAGGAGGAGGAGGAGGAGGAGAGGAGGAGAGGAGGAGGAGGAGGAAGGGGAAGGGTGGGGGGGGGGGGGGTGGCGGAGGGAGGGAGCAATTGAATTTCAAACACAAACAACCGCATGGGGCTCGGGCCCTCCGCCGCTGCGCCGCGCCGCCGCTGACCCCGGCGCCGCCGCCGCCCCCCGCCCGGGCTCCGCGCCGGGGGGCAGAGCAGCCGCTGCCTCCGCGCCTCCCCCCCCCCCGGATTAGGGAGGTTTTTTGTTTTGTTTTGTTTTGTTTTGTTGGTGGCTTTTGGTTTTGTTTTTTTTTTTTTGGGCTAATCCCTGCCTCGCCGGGTTTTGCCTCCCAAACTTCATCCCTACCCCCCTCCTCCCCCCCCACCCCCCGCCCGCTCCCCCGGTCCCGGGAGGAGCCGCCAGCCAAGATGTCCCGGTCCAACCGGCAGAAGGAATACAAATGCGGGGACCTGGTCTTCGCCAAGATGAAGGGTTACCCGCACTGGCCTGCCCGGGTAAGGAGCTGGGGAAGGGGTGGGGGGGCGATGGGACCCACCGGTGCCCCCCCGGTGCTCTCTCCGGTGCTCCCCGTTGCATAACGCGGGCGGCCGAGGTGCTCCGGAGGATGGGGGGAGGGGGCGCACCGGGGTCAGGCTCCCCCCGTGTAACGGCGGGGGGGTGTGTCCACATTGGGGTCAGGCTTCAATCCCCCCCCTTCACCTTCCACCGGGGCCGGGGTCCAACTTTACCGGCACCTTATGTAAGGCCGGGCCCGGCGGACTTGGGGGTTACTCGGTACCGAGGCTTGGGGAGGCGCTTTCGGGACATTTCGTTGGGCTTGGGGGAATTTCACGTGTTGGAAACGACGTCCCGGGCTCCCCCGGGCCCCTTTTGTGCTGTTTATTCATTTCTCTCCCGGGGGGGGGTCACGGGTGGGGACCGCGTGGCTTTTGCCACCGCGTGGGAGTGGGAACCCCCCTTGGGCTGGCCGGTGACCGGGGCCGCATCCAGCACCGGAGCACGAGGCTGGGCCAGCCCGGGCTGAGCCCCTCCCCGGGGTGACCCCCCCCGGCTACCGGGGGTCCCTTCTCCACGTGGGGCCGCACCACGACCCCCTTCCCGCTCCGCTGCGAGACCCAGGGGAGGGGCCAGGTCGCTCCCCCTCCGCTTCACTGATGATGATCTGGGGGAGACCGGGGGAGGGGGTTCAGCCAAACCCCCCCGCCCTGACCTCGCCGGCAGGTCCCCCGAGCGCGTCCCCCGGCTCTTCGTGGCCTTACCTCTTGCCACGGGTGCCAGAGAGGTGCCAGCGCTCGCCGGGAGTTTGGCTTTAGAAAATCGATAGAATTACTGAGGACTTAGGACGGGGAGAAGGGGGGCCGTGCATACGGGGAGGGTGGGGGTGAGGGGGGGTCGAGGCCCCACCATGTGCCGGCCCCGGCACTGCCCCCGGCTCACTCCCACCGGAGAGGGTCCCGGGCGTCCCTGAGCGTGCCGGGGGGGTCCGTGCCGTGAGCCCGGGACCCCTGGGAGAAGCCCAGAGCCATGAGGGCCGGATCCCCGGCCGGGGGCCGTGGGCAGCTCTGGCTATACAACACGGCGCTGGTTATTTTTAAGCGGTTGATGATGCAGTTTAAAATTTCCTTGGAGTGTTTCCCCCCCCCCCCACACACACTCTTCTCCCGGCCTTGCTGCAAAGGGCACTGGGGCCGCCTGGAAACCCCAAATTGAGCGGAAAAGGGGAGGAATGGCGCGGTGGGCTTTAAAGGCCGAGGATCCCCCCCATCCCCTCCTCCTTTCCCCTCCCGGATTTGAATAACTTTTGTTTGGTTTGTCGGGTTCTGGCGGGGAGGCCGGGAGGGGGTTGGGAGCCGTTCGGATTTGGCACTGGCCTCCCAACGCGCATTTGAAAGCGGCTTTGCGAGGAGGAGCCAGAGGGATCCCTGGGAGCCCGGCGCCTGCTTCCACCGCCGCCTGCTCTTCCACCGCAGCTTCTCTCCGGGGGAAAGCGATGCTCCCCTGGCCCCCAGACCGGGCCCGCTGCCTCGCCCTCCTCCACCCATCTCATCGCAGCGGGGCTCGGCCCCGGTTCCCGAAAAGCCCCTGGGCCGGGTGCCCTCGCCGGGGGTGACGCCGGGTCGGGGCTCGCAAAGCTTCGTGCCGGGCTCAGCTCCCGGGGACCGAATTAGCGCCTGAGTGCGCCCAGGCCCGCTCGGGTTTCACGCCCCACTCGTCTCCCGGCTCCTGCTTTCGCCGCCACCATCATGGCAGGAGCGTTTCGGGGCTGCTGGGGCAGGCAGGGAACAGGTTTTCCCCCTCTGGAAGCAGCAGGAGGTTGGGCTCCCCAAGCCCAGGAGTGCTGGCAGATCGGGGGAAGGGGGGGTTTGGAGTGCAGCCCTCCCCACCGTGACTAATCGGTCAGGGCGAAGCAGGCAGGACTTGCCCGTGACTAATCAGGTGCTGTGATGAAACGTTACCCGGCCACGCGTGGCGTTTGCTGGGATATTTGTTTCCAACCAGGTGTGGCTGGAGCAGAGAGATACGGGAAGAAATGGAGGGGGGAGCTGGCAGCGCTGCGGGGGGGGGGGTTGTTCCTCTGACCTATTCCCTGGGGATGGCACCTGGCACCGTCCCCCAACATCAGCAGCTCAGCCCCCGCCTCCAGTGGAAACTTCTCCCTGAGAAGGGCGGCATTAAGCAGGGGGGAAACTGAGGCACGAGAGTGGGGAGATGAGTAGCTGACACCTACAGGATGATGCTTGCCTCCCTCTTCCCCTCGCCCCTTCTCTGCAGTGTCCCTGATGCCGGACCCTCGTTATCACCTCCTCGTTGGTGCTTCCCTGCTGCTGTGGGCAGATCCGCAGCCCCTCTTCCATTACGGAGCTCTGGGACAGCACGGGAGTTCGGCAGGGATGAAGCACCAGCACCACGCTGGGGATCCTGGCACCACTGACATCCCCCTTCCCGAGCATCTCCTGTTCCCATGGCCAGGTGTGCGCTGGGGTCAGGATCCTGCTGGCCATACCCTCTGGAGCAGGCTCCGGGTAATTTGCTGCCCATTGCCGGCCTGGTGCTGGGATGGGGCCCAGCGATGGCCCCAGGGCTGAGGAGAGCCCTGGGAAGTGTGTGGGTGCAGCCGTGGCACTCGGGGATGCCACAGGCCCCCCACCCGGTGCATGTTCCCCCCCCCCCCCCCGCACGTGCTTCATCAACGGTGTGTGACCCACATGAATTAATTCCATTAATTCCCCTTCCTGCCAGCCAGCTCCTTGCTGCCAGCCTTGTCCTGCAGTGGGGAAACTGAGGCCAGGAGGGGGCTGCTCCCAGCCCCCGTGGCCAGTGCAGGGCAGGCTGCATCCAGCCGTGCTCCATGGGCCAGTTGCAAAGGTGAAGAGCAGAGGTTGGGGGCAGAGTCCAGAGCGGGGTACATGTCTGTCCCTCCCCTGCCACGCTCCAGAGCTTCCCCTCCCGGGGGACCTGTCCCAGCCCATTTCCAGACCACCCCCAGCCCCCGGGTGCAGGTCCCCAGGCAAGGCCGGGCTGTGACACCAGTGCCATTTGCAGGAGCTGGCGGGGGGACAGAAATGGGCACCGTGGACTTTACCCTGGCACTGTAGCCCTGTCTCCCCCCACTGCCACCGTCCAGCGAGCGACAGGGACGGACAAACAGACACAGACCGTGACGGTGCCACGAGTCCCGGGCCCCCATCATGGGGCAGTTTGGGCAGCCCAGGGTTTTTGGGTGGGTCTGCACCCGCCTGCACTATCGGTGTCCCCAATGGGGTGTCACCCGCCTGCCCCATGTCCCCGCACCCCGGTCCCCGCCTGCCCATGCAGATAGAGCCACCGCATCCCCTTGGGGCGCAGGAGGGGCCGATAAAGGGCTGGTGCTGGCGAGAATGGGCTGTGCAGGGAATCCCACTGTCGAGGGGGATCCCAGCTTTCCCCTGTCCCATGCCCTCGGTCCACGGGCTGGGGACAGGCAGCAGTGGGCTGGGGGCACAGTGCCACAGGGCAGCCATCCCTGTAGCTGCTGCCCTTGCCTCTGCAATTGCTGCCTTTCCTTGGGGAAGGAGCTTTGGAAACTTGCTGGAGGATCTCCATCAGGGTCCTGGCACTGCAGGGGGCTGTGGGGTCCCTGTCCAAGGCTGAGGGGGGTCTGGGTTCCATGTCCTTGCCTGGGGGGCTCTAGGGCTGATGGGGCCTTTGCCACATTGTCCCAGGAGTGACCTGCAGGAACGCGGCCTGCGGGAAGCAGCAGCCCTGGCAGGGCTGGGCCGGGCTGGTGGCCGCCCCTCTGAGTCACATCGTCCCCTCCTGTCCCCTCCTCCACCGTCGGTGCCACGCGGGGATGGAGCTGCTGCTCCCAGCTGCCACCATGGGCCAGGGTCCCACTGGGGACGGGTGCAAGGGCCTGACTGACCTTTGCTCTGCTGGGGACCATCCCTGCTCCTGGAATGTCCCTGTGCCTGTGAGGAATGGGGGCATTGGGGCATGGCAGTGCCAGTAGCCCCAGGGCGCTGGGTGGGAGCACGTCACCAATCCTGAAACACCCCCTGGGTCCTGCTGCAGGATGACCTGGATGCCCCAAACCACGTTTGGGCAGCGGGGATGGCACAAAGGCGCATCCCACCCAGGAGTGGGACATCACACTGATCATCCACCACATTCTGGTGCCTGTGCAGAGCCCCTCCCCATGTCCCATCCCCTCCATCTGCCCCTCAGCACAGGGGCACGTCTTAGCTCCATTCCCAGCTCTGGGAAGGGAATCGGGAGAAACCCTTGGCCAGGTCCACCCTCAGGCACCGCATTTGGGATGGGTCGTGATGTGCTGGGAAGAAGAGGGGTAAAATGCAGGTGGCAGGAGCCCTGTCATGACACCCCAGCCCTGCTGGCTGGGGAAACTGAGGCTCAGCAAGCTGCGGGGATCATGGTGACTTAGGAAAGGTTGTGCCATGAGTCAGCAGAGCGCTGGGAACGGGACCCAGCACCTCGACCGTCTGTGCTGGCACCTTCCAGCCCGGTGACATGCTGATGCCTGCCTTGAGACCCCCACCCGCATCCTCGTTCAGCTCCTTCCACCTCCCTTTGAGGTTTTCTCAGGGAATTTATGGCTGCTGGCTGCAGGGGGGGTTATTTTTAGATGCTATAAAAAGCAGCCGGAGTTGCTTTCGCTCCGTTCCCGCTTGGCGCCTCGGGATTATTCACGCTCGGTGGAGCAGCACCTGCCTGTGGGCTTGGCACCGGCTGCTGCCTGACCCCACAGCCCTCGCCAGGCCGTCCCCTTGTCTGGTGACCCCGTTTCGGCTGGGGTGTCCCGGCAGCTGGACAGTGTCCCCCCAGGCACCCCGATCGCCATGGCTGGCCCAGGCTGGAGGCGACGCCTGTGGCTCCGCTGGCATCGCTGGCAGCGCCTGAAATTGCTGAGTGTGTCTGAGCTGGTCTAGACAAGAGCTTATGGGGAGAGGGGGTGGGAGAAGAGGAGCCCTGCTGGCCCCCACACCAGTGGGCACAAGCACTTGTTCTGTTGACCGCTTCTTGCCAGCGCTGTCTCTGGCCGGTGGGTGAATTCCCAAGGAATCACATTTTCCTTTCCCGGGCTGTGCCCATCCATAGGACGCTGGAGGGAGGTGACGTCCCGGGGTCTGAGGAGCCCCAGGGGTTCTCTGCCCTCTCTTCTCACCCTGTCCTTTGTGTCACACAGATTGATGAGATGCCAGAAGCTGCAGTCAAATCCTCCTCCAATAAGTACCAAGTCTTCTTCTTCGGGACCCACGAAACGTGAGTGGGAGCTGGGGCTTACAGGGCGGGTGGTACCAGTGGGTTTGGGAACGGTGAGATCCCCCTGCTCTCACCCCTCACTGTTTTCTCCTGGCACAGGGCATTCCTGGGGCCCAAAGACCTCTTCCCCTACGAGGAGTGCAAGGAGAAGTTTGGAAAACCCAACAAGCGGAAAGGGTTCAGCGAAGGTTTGTGGGAGATCGAGAACAACCCCACAGTCAAAGCCTCCGGTTACCAGGTGGGTCAGGAGCTGGGGGGCCTCCATCCCACCTCCTCCCCCCAGCCCATTCCTCCTTCCTGGGTGCCCTCTGTGAACCCCCCACGTTCCCACAGCCCACCCAGAAGAAGAACTGCCCCGAGGCGGCTGAGCGGGAGCCGGAGGGAGATGGGGAGAAGAAAGGCAACGCTGAGGGCAGCAGCGACGAGGAGGGGAAGCTGGTGATCGACGAGCAGTCCAAGGAGAAGAACGAGAAAGCCGGGATCAAGAGGAAAGCAGAAGATTCTTTGGAGGTACGGGGTGGGCCGCTGGGGATGGGGATGTGGGCGACCGGAGCTGGGCTGAGCCGAGCTCCCCCCGCCCAGGACTCCCCCAAACGCCCCAAGGATGCGGAGGGGCAGGAAGGGGACAAGAAGGTGGACAACGAAGAGGCCCCCAAGGAGGAGCCCAAAGGCAACCCGGGCGAAGGGGAGAAGAACAGTGACACCGCCAACGCGCCAGACACCAACGAAGCCAAGCAGGAGGGCAAGGAGGAGGTCAGAGACCACAAGGAGAGGTGAGGGTGGTGCGGTGACCCCTGTCCCCACAGCCCCCAGGCCTTGGGGGCATCTCTGGCACCACAGGGTCTGACCAAAGACCTGGATCTCTTCTTGGCCCCCACAGCCTGTAGTGGCTTCCCCGGCGAGCTGATCCTTCCCTGCCGGGTCCTGGGTGCCGCCCCGTGTCGCCCATGCCGGCTCGTCGCGTCCGGAGCTCCGGATGAGAGAAACCACCCCAAAATGAAATTTCAAAAGGAAAAAGAAAAGGAAAAAAAAAAAAAAAACTACAAAAAAAGAGAGGAATGCAGAGCAGCCCGGTACTGACCCCGAGTGCTCCGTGCCTGCCCTGCCGTGGGCGCACGCTTTGTATTAGTGATTCCTCGGGGCTGAGCAGTTGATTTGAAATAAAAGCGAATCTTGCCTTTTTAAACGCTTGTAGGCCCTGGGTTAGCTGCTGGACCCCCGTGCATGGGTGGTTTTGGGACCCTTTGGGCTGCCCAGAGAGGTGGGGCTGCTAGAGCCCCTCTGGCAGCTCTGGGATGTGGGGAGAGCGAATGGACCAGGGGGAGAGATGGGGCTGGGGCAGGGAAAGGGCCAGGGATAGGTTTTGGAGGGGAGCTAAACTAGGGACTACAAAGTCATAGAAGGCCCTGAGCTGGAAGGGACACAGAAGGATCGAGTCTTGCTCCTGGCCCTGCACAGGACACCTCAAAATCCCAGTGTCCAAGAGCATTGTCTAAACACTCCTGGACCTTTAGAATCATGAAATCATGGAACATGGCTGAGGGATCCACAGGGATCATCGAGCCCTGGCCTTGCACAGGACACCCCGAAATGCCCCCAGTCCCAATGTCCTAGAGCGTTGTCCAAGCACTCAGCTTCTGTCCTGGAATAGTGGAATATCCTGAGCAAGAAGGGGCCCGTCAGGATCATCGAGTCCAGCTCCGGGCCCTGCACAGGACACCCCAAAACCGCATCCTATGCCTGAGGGCTTGTCCTTGAGCTCCTCGAGCTGTGGCCGGGTCGGGGCTGGGACCAATCTCTGGGCACCCTGTTCCACAAAAACCCAGCGAGGAGAGGCCAAACCGGGGGGATTTGGCCGTGCCTGGCTCCCCACGGAGGGGACAGCAGAGACGCTCCCCTGCCTTGGGACCAGCCCCGGGGCCAGGGAGGGCAGCAGCAGAAAATGGAGCCGTGGCCGGGCGCCAGCCCCGGCGGGACTACAGCTCCCGGCAGCCGCTGCACCGCGGGCCGGGGGACACGGCGGGGCGGCGGCGGGACTACAGCTCCCGGCGTGCCTCGCGGCGGGACTACAGCTCCCGGCACGCGCCGCTGCAGGACTACGGCTCCCGGCGTGCCCTGCGCCGGGCAGGACCCCCCCCCCGCGCTCTCCTCAGCGCCCCCAGGCGGGGCCGCGCGTCACGGCAGCGCCAGTCCGCGCCTGCGCACGCCGGGCCACGCCCATCCCCGCTTGGCCACGCCCCCGGCCACGCCCCCCCGTAGCCGCGGGACCCGCGGGTGAGCGGGGTTGGGGTTCGGGATTTCTGTGGGGGCCCGGGGGCTCTGCGGCGCTCTTTTTGGGGTATTGGAGGGGCTTTTCCGGGGCTTGGGGCCGTTTGGGGGTGGCGGGGGCTCTGCCGGACGGCTGGGTGTCATTTTCGGCGGGGTGGCGGGGGTGTGCTCTGCGGGACCACCGGGTTCCCTTTGGGTGGTGGGGGGCTCTACGGGTTCTCTTTGGGAGTGAGGGGGGACTTTGCCATATCCATGGGGCCCTTTGGGGGTGGAGGAGGCTCTGCCGGTGTCCCCTTTGGGGGAATGGGGTCTGTGGGACCCCTGGGTCCCCTTTGGTGGGGTACTGTCCCCGGCTGTGGGGCGCCTGTGTTCCCCTTTGGGGAAAGGGAGGTGTCTGTGTGACTCCTTGGTTCTCTTTGGGGAGTGGGAGGCTCTACGGATCTCCTTTGGGAGTGGAGAGTGCTTTGCAGGACACGTGGGTCCCCTTTGGGTAGGGAAGTGCCCTTTGGGGTCTCTGGGTCCCTTCGTGGGTGAGGGATGGCTCCGCCAGTACCTGGCTCTCCTTTGGGGCTGTGGGGCTCTGTTGGGGACCGGGTTCCCTTTGGGGGTGTGGGGGTGAGAGTCCGTGGGATCCCTGAGTCCCTTTTGTGGGGGGCTGCTCTGCCAGATGCTTCGATCCCCTTCAGGGGGGCTCTTCCAGGGTCTGGGTGGGTGGGGTGCGTTGGGGCCTGATCCCCCTTTGGTGGTGGGCGGGCTCTGCCGGAGCCCTGCATCTCCCCGACCCCCCGACTGGGGAGCATGAGGCTCAGTGGCCCCCCTGACCTCCCAGTCGCCAGCACCATGCGGCTCTCGGCGCTGCTGAGTGCGGCACGGCCACGGCTGCCGCCGGGGTACCGGCACGGGATGTGGCCCCCCGACTCCATGGCCGCCCGGCTCCGCAACCCCCCGGGGCAGCGCCGCCGCAAGGTCTTCGTGGAACCCGTCGCCAAGGACGACTGGAAGGTGTTTAAGGGTGACACGGTGAGGCTCCCCCTCCCCAGGTTCCCCCCTGGCTGGCAGCTGGGCTGGGGATGCCATCTCTACCCCCCTCTCCGCCGCAGGTCCAGGTGCTGGCCGGGAAGGACGCGGGCAAGCAGGGCACGGTCACCCAGGTGGTGCAAGCCCGCAACTGGGTGGTTGTGGAAGGACTGAACGCGGTGAGGCTGGAGCAGGGAGGGCTGGAGGAGGCTGTGGGGAGGCTGGGGTGGGTCCCGGGCTGTCCGTGACCCACTGGCCCTCGCAGCACTATCGCTACATCAACCGCACGGCCAAGTACTCCGGGACCTACATCGCCAGCGAGGCACCGCTGCTGCTCAGCCAGATCTGCCTGGTGGACCCTGAGGACCGGTAACGGCCTGGGGGGTGCTGAGGGGACCCCACTGCTGCCCCCCGCCTCGGTCCTGCCCCCCTCCAACGCCGTGTGCCCGCAGGAAGCCGACAGAGGTGGAGTGGCGGTACACGGAGGAGGGCGAGCGCGTCCGCGTGTCGCTGCGCAGCGGCCGCATCCTGCCCGTGCCCCCGCAGCCACGCCAGGATGGCGTCGTCCCCGAGCAGTGGATTGGTGAGTGGGACGGCAGCGGAGGCTGAGGGGGGACGTGGCAGGGGACACAAGGGGTCAGCGCTGTCCTCTCGCCCGCACAGATGGCCCCAAGGACACGTCGGAGGAGGACGCGCTGGCCAAGACGTACCGGCCGTCCCTGAAGACGTTTGAGGAGGAGGTCATGGATGCCATGGGGATCGTGGAGACGCGCCGGGCCAAGAAATCTTACTGGTATTAACTGGGGGAGCTGGAAGCCCCCCGAGCTGGGCTCTGCAATAAACACCCCCCTCGATTTTCCATGTTTGTGGTGTGCAGCGCTTTTGGTGCGGCAGTGACTCGCTCCCACCCGGACCATCCAAATCCTGGCTTTATTGGGGTCTGTGCCCAGGGCTGTGGGGGCTCTGCCCCTCCCTGGGGGATTCTGCTTCCTGCAGATCCACGTCCTCGCTGCTGTCCCCGTCCTCGCTGTCCATGTCCAGCCTGGCCAGCACCGCGGCCAGCGGGGTCCGTGCGGCCACCAGCACCAGGTTCCGTGGGGAGAACCGGGGGTTGAATAGGGGCACAAGGGCACAGTGGAAACCTGGGAAAAAGGCAAAGGAGAGGCGGGAGAGTGGAGAGAGGGGTCCAGGCAGAGAGGAAACAGGAGAGGGAGGATCGCCCTAGCAGCCCTGCCCATGCCCACCTTGCTCCCGCAGGTAGAGCAGGCGGTCGAGCAGGATGAGGGTCTCCACAGCGGGTGCCAGAAGCTGCCCCAGGGTGCAGAATGCCACCACCTTGTGCTGCTGCTCCAGCATGGCCCCCACAGCCCCCGAGTCCAGTGGGACCCCCGCCGGGTCCAGTCCTGCAAGGGGCAGCCCCAGGTGGGCGTATCTAGGGGGCACGGTCATGAGAGGGGGCAGGGGAGTCCCAGGTAGGACTCTCCCATCCCCAAACGCATAAAGAGGGTCCCAGCAGGAAGCTCCCCCCCTCCCCAATCTCACTGGGTGCCAGGAGGAGACACAGAAGGTTGACCCCACTCCCCACACTCATTAAGAGGGTCCCAAAAAGGGGTCCCCCCCTCCCCAGTCTCACTGGGTGCCAGGAGGGGACACAGAAAGGTGTCCCCACTCCCCAAACTCACAAGGAGAGTTCCAGAAAAGCCTCCTCCCTCCCCAAACTTCTGGGGGGCTGGAAGACATCCCACAAACGGATCCTCCATCCCCAAACTCAGGGAGGGCCAGGAGATGTCCCAGAAGGAGTCCCACCTCCCCAGACTCACTGGGGACCACAAGGGGATGCAGAAAGGGGTCCCCCCGCCCAAACTCACTGGGGGAAGCCAAGGGCGTGCGCTTTCCTGCCCGGCTGCAGGCCCAGGTGCCTCTTGCCGGGGTCAGCGGCGCGGATGAGGCTCTCGAGCACGGCGCGGTAGCAGTGGGCGCGCAGGTGGGCGCTGCCCCCGCGCAGCCGCCCCTCGTACTCCTCCAGCGCGTGGCACGCGGCCTCCCGTGCCCGGTAGGACAGCTGGTGGCCGGGCAACGCCGCCACCGAGGCGCTCAGGGGGTAGCCCGGGGGGCAGCCGGGGGGCTGCGGGGCGGTTGACAGCTTCATGTAGCAGCAGCCCGCCAAGGCCACGGCAGCCACGGCGGGGCTGCGAGCAAAGTGGCACAGCAGGGCCGGGCCGAGGTCCCCGCAGGTGTGGAGCCCCGTCAGCAGCACCCGCCCCCCGTCCTCAGAGCCTCCCGGGCCCCCCAGCGGGTTCCGGGCGGCGGAGCCGGGTCCCGGGGGGTCGGGGGGCAGCAGGAATTCCCGCCAGGGAGCTGCAGGGTCCAGGCGCCCAGCCACGTGCCGTGGGGCCCGGGGGGTGAGGGGGTGCGGGGGGGGCTTTCGGCAGCGCTGTGGGGGCCTCTGGTGTCCCAGCCCCCTCATTTTCCCCAGCTCCCGCAGCAGCTCCTGGTCAAAGCGCTCGGCCAGGCCGGCCAGACGGCCATCACTCTCCACTGCAGTGACCGACAGGCCCAGGCCAAAGGCCAGGAACCGGGAAAGGTGGCCCTGGGGGGGGGACACAAGCTCAGCTGGGGTGGGGAGGATCCCCTGGGACCCTTCTGTGTCCCCCCACTCTTACCTGCCCTGCTCCGACATCCACCACGCGCTCGCAGCTGGTGGCCTGGCTCAGCCGCTGCAGCAGCTGTGGGGAACGGGGAGGATGTCAGGGGGCTGGGGGGGAGTTGTGAGGTCGCAGGGGGCTGGGGGGCACCCACCTTGCCCAGGCGCTGGATCTCGTGCTGCTTTTTGGGCTTGACGTGGCGGCGGAGCAGCGGGTGCAGGTGGGAGCTCTGGCACGGGGGGTGCGGGGACCCTCCCGGGCACCCCCGAGGGAAGGCAAGGGCCCGGGCAGCGGCAGCAAAGGCCAGGAGGGACAGGGGCCAGGCAGCCCCTGGACCCCCGTGGCCCCCCAGGAGCCCGGCCAGCTGCGCAGGGCTAGCACTGGCCAGGGCGGGCTGCCAGGCTGGGGGCAGCTGTGCCCACAGATCCTCGGTGAAGAAATCCTGCAGGGAGCGGGGTCAGTGTGGGGAACACAGCCCGGGGGGGCACAGCCCGGGGGGGGCACAGCCCGGGGACAGCTTTGGGACACTCACGATGACGAAGGCGTCGAGCAGGGGCCGGTAGAGCGTCAGGAGGCGGATGATGTCAGCGGCTCGACGCTGCTCCGGGCGCTGCTGCCGCGGGTGGGGGGCGGGACGGGGGGCGGCTGCCATGGCAGCACCTGGGGGTGCAGGGGGGGATCGGCCCCGAGGCGCTGGAGTCACCCCGGTGCTCTGGCACTCTGACATCACCCCGGGCCTCACCGCCCTGCCCGGCTCTGCCCGTCCCATTCAGCACTCACATGACGTCATCACACAGTGACGTCACGCGAGGATGCGCTAACCCCTCCCGCCATGACGTCACGCGTGTGAAACACACACACACACACACACAGAGGCTCCCCCACCGATACCCTCCCCTCCCCCCCCCCGGAGCCATGACATCACCCAGCGGCATCGCTCACCCTCGAGCACCCGTGACGTCACCGGGCCTGCCGGGACACCGGGCATGTCGCCGATGCGCCGTGACGTATCTCTGACGTCACCAGTTACGTCACGCAGCCGCCGCGGCCCCGCGCGCGCCCCTCAGCCCCCGGCGCCGCCGAGTTCCCGCCGCGGCGCGCGTGGATGACGTCACTGCCGGTACCGGTCCGGCCGCGTGTCTCCCGGTAACTTCCGGTTCCGGGGCGCGGAGGCGGCGGGGGGGGTGGGAGCGGGGGTCTCTGGTGCCGGTGTTGGGGCGCTCCGAGGGCCGCGAGTCCCGCTGTGTCAGGGCCTCCCCGGTGCCGAGCGGCCCCGCCGCTGAGCCGCCTCTCCGCCCCGCAGCAGCCGCGGCCCGGTCCCGCCGCCATGGAGGATTTGATCCTCAACGTGGACTTCGCCGCCCCCGAGGGCCGCCCGAAGAAGGAGCCGGGCAACCGAAAGCACCAGAGCTTCGTGCGGCGGCGGCGGGAGCTGGAGCGCCGGGGAGTCCTGCGGCAGAAGCAGCTCCCGGCGGCACCGGGCGGCCCCCGGCGGGCCCCAGCACGGGGGAAGCCGCGCTCGGGCCGGCGCAGGTCGTGCCCCAAAGAGAACGGCCCCGCCGCCGCCGCCCCCCAGTGCCCCCCGGTCCCCCAGAACGGCCCCACCGGGGCCGATGCTCCCGCTGAGACCAAGGGGAAGGGTCGGGGGGCGGCTCGGGGCTCCGCCAACGCTGCTGGAGCCCCCCCGGCGTCCCAGAACGACTCCGCTGGGAGCGGCGCAACCGCTAAGAGCAAGGGGAAGGGGCGGGGGGCGGCTCGGGGCAGCGCCAGGGCCGGCGGGCCGCCCCCCAAGCTCGTGGCCGTGGACTGTGAGATGGTGGGCACGGGGCCCGGCGGGCGCACGAGCGCCCTGGCCCGCTGCAGCATCGTGTCCTACGAGGGCGACGTCGTGTACGATCGGTACGTGCGGCCCGAGGCGCCCATCGTGGACTACCGGACCCGCTGGAGCGGCATCCGCCGGCACCACATGGACAAAGCTGTGCCCTTCCGCCAGGCGCGGCAGCAGGTGCGGGCACGGGCTCCGGGGCCGGGGGATGGGGGCCGGGAGATGTGGGACGGGGCTCTGGGGGATGTGGGATGGGGCTGGGGGATGTGGGACGGGGCCGGGGAATGTGGGAGGGGGCTCTGGGGGATGTGGGATGGGGCTGGGGGATGTGGGACGGGGCCGGGGAATGTGGGATGGGGCTCTGGGGGATGTGGGATGGGGCTGGGGGATGTGGGACGGGGCCGGGGAATGTGGGAGGGGGCTCTGGGGGATGTGGGATGGGGCTGGGGGATGTGGGACGGGGCCGGGGAATGTGGGAGGGGGCTCTGGGGGATGTGGGAGGGGGCTCTGGGGGATGTGGGACGGGGCCAGGGGATGTGAGAGGGGTCTCTGGGGGATGTGGGATGGGGCTGGGGGATGTGAGGCCGAGCTCTGCAGCTCAGGGCCTTGGAGTGGGAGTGGGTGGCTGCAGGGTGAGGGGCTGGGGGTGAGGGTGAGGAAACAGGTGGGGGGCTGCAGGGCTTGAATACGGGGCTCAGGGCTGGGTTTATGGGCTGGGCATGAGGGGCTGCAAGGCCTGGCTCTGCGTCTCGTGGGTTGGGGGACGTCAGGCCGGGGGTGGGGGTTGTGGGGCTGCGGGTGCAGGGCTGGGCTTGTGCTCTGGAGCAGGGAGTGGGGAGTTGCAGGGCCACGGGTGGGGGGCACCGAGTTGAGCTCTGCAGCTCAGGGGCTGCGTGGGGGTCCAGGGCTGCCACGTTCCCTGCCTGCCCTGTGGGGCACAGGGATTGTCCCCACGCTGTGCTGCTCCCACCCAGCCCCACAGCTCTGCCCTGTGGGGCTGCGCCCTGTTCCTGGGGGGGCAGAAACTTCCCATGGAGCACGGAAGGCGCTGCTGGGGGTCTCAACCCCGTCCTCCTCCTCCGCAGGTGCTGCGGATCCTCGCTGGGAAGGTCGTGGTCGGCCATGCCATCCACAATGACTTCAAGGCACTCCGGTACTCGCACCCCAAAGCTCTGACCCGGGACACGTCCCAGATCCCGCTGCTGAACCGCCGTGGTGGCTTCCCGGAGAACGTGTCCATCTCCCTGAAGCGCCTCACCAAAGCACTGCTGGACCAGGACATCCAGGTACTGTGGCTGGAGCCCCCCAGGAGGTGGGGACCCCCTGTACCATGCCAGGGTGACAGTGGGGACACTGGGGGGGGGAGTTCATGTACCATCCAAGGCACCCCGAGTTCAGCCACTGCTGCCAGTCCTGCAGCGAGGCAGCCCTGGGCCTCAGTTTCCCCTTCCCTGGAAAGCACCCTGGTGGGAGGGGGGACCCCTCAGCTCAAGCCCTGCAGCCTCAGGGGGGCTTTTTCCTGCTCTTTTCCCCTTACTATCCATGCACCCACCCCCAGTGCTGCCTGCACCTCCCTGATTTTCTCTGTATCCCTAAATCTGCCTACACTCCCCTAAGCTCCCCTCATCCCCCCCAGAGCTTCCCGTACCCCCAGATCTGCCTGCACCCCCTTACTTTCATGCATCCCCCCCGTTCTGCCTGTACCCTCCCAAATCTGCCTGCATCCCCCATTCTGCCTGCACCCCAGCCACGGTTACTGGCACCCCCTCATCGCCCTGCATCTGCCCACCCAGGCTGCCTGCACCCCAACCACGGTTACTTGCAGCCCCTGATGTGCCTGCAGCCCCCTGGAGCTGCCCATATCCCCTGATCTTCACACGTTCCCCCAGCTGATCCACCTGCACCCCCAAATCTTCCTGCACACCCTCATCTCCATGTATCCCCCCACCTGTGCTGCAAGCATTGCCCCACAGCTACCTGGGCTCACAGTGCTGCCTGCACCCCCTAAGCTCTATAAATCCCCCCCATTCTAGCTGCCCCCCCAAAATGTGGCAAATTGTGTCTGTCCCCACAGGTAGGGAAAAGTGGTCACTCCTCGGTGGAGGACGCCCGAGCCACCATGGAGCTGTACAAGGTGGTGGAGGAGGAGTGGGAGCAGCACCTGCAGCAGAACCTGGAGCAGGAGTGACACCCCGGGGGGCTCAGAGTGACACCCCCAGCCTGGTCCTGCCTCCGGGGGGGCCCACAGTGATGGCCTCAGCCCGGTCCTGCCTCTTGGGGGGCCCAGAGTGATGCCCCCAGGCCTGGTCCTGCCTGTCAAGGGCCCCTCGAGTGCTGAGGGGCTGCCTCATCCCGTCCGTGGAGGATGAGGAGCCAGGTGTGACGTCCCTGAGCCCGACGTGCCTTGTTGTGCCGCTGCTGTTCCTCCCCTGTTCTCCCCAGGATGTGGGGAGGGCCTGGGACGGTGCCTTCCCCAAGAGGGGTCTCTGGGATCCTGCGCTCTCCCGAAAACTTTGGGGCTACTGCTGGTCCTGATCTGGGAGTGGCGTTGGGGCAAACTGAGCACAGCCCCCATCTCTGGGGCTTTGGGAATGGAGCGGGCTCCTTCCTCTTCCCAAAACTACCTCTGTCAGCGCCGGGAGCTGCCGCTGCGCCCCGGGACGCAGTGTAGGAGCGGGTGGGACTCAGATCCCTCTGGAAAGTCCCCGCTGTGCTGTGGGAGCGGCTTTCGTCGGCGGTGAAGTTCCACCTTCCTCGTTGTGCAAGGGGTGGAACAAACCTGGGCATGGGGAGCAGCGTCGCCCCATCCGCCTGCCCGAGCCCCCCGTGCTGTCCCGGGGACGACCCCAACACCCGCGGGCGAGTCCCCCCCGCGCTGGCCCGGGGACACCCCCGGCACCGGCGGGTGGCCATACCCTGAAGGCGCCTGAGTCCGACGGGAACTGCTTTGAACTGAAAGGTTTATGTGCAAAATCCTAATTAAAAAGAAATTATTAACGAGCTCTTCCTTTCGGTGGGGGTGGGGAGGATCCCCCGGCCCCGGTGGGCGGCGGTGGGGGTCCCTTACCGGGCCGAGGGCTCCGGGCAGGCCCCCGGGGCGCTGCCGTCACCCGGCACCCGCCGACATCTGCATCCCGCGGGCTCTTCCTCCGCCTCCTCTTCACGCCAGGGACGAGCTGGCCCCTTCCCCGGCTCTGGGCACCCCCTCTGACCCCCTTTTCTGCTTGAAGCAGCCGCGGGTCCCTGGTGTTGCTGTAACCGCGGGGCCGCGGCAGCTCCGGGAGCGCTGCCGGGGCTGAGCCCGCAGCCGCCTTCGGGGATCCCCCCGCCCGCGCCGGGTTGGACGCTGCCCCGAGCCCCCGACGTGCGTCACTTTTTCCAGCGTTTCCTCATGTTTACGTGGCTGCGCTTGGCTCGGGGCGGTAGAGCCCGAGGGAGGGTTTTGGGGTGTACAACCCCACAGTGGGAGGGGCCCTTCCCCCTTTATTTGGGGTTGAACACGCAGATCTGGGTCCCCCCCAAAGTGCTGGGGAGCGGACGCTCGAGCATCCCGCGGGCCGGCAGCTTGCGGAGTTTTGGGGGGGTGCATCCCTCCCGCTCCTGCCTTGCACACCCGTCCCTACGGCCCGGGTGGGGGTGGGAGAGCTGTCAGAGCCCCAAAATCCAAAGGAAGGTGGGAGGGCGGAGGAGCAGGCGGGAGCCTTTGTGTCTGGGCTGGGTTTGGCGGTGATTAGGGCTTTACAGCGGTTATAAATGGCCGGTCGTTAAAGGGGTTTATGGCCCTGGAAATGAGAAGCAGCCGGCCGGGCCCCAGCCCTCGGCGGGTGCGGGATGCGGGTCAGGGTCCCGGGGGCTTCGCTTCAATCTCACCCCGGGGTCCCTCCGGGTGGGGCTGGGGACCGGGCCGGGGCTGGAACAGGAGGAGGCTCCCGTGGCTGAGGAAGGGTCCCGGGGCTGGGGCAAAATCCTGGCGGTGGGGCAGAGTCCCGGGACTGAGGAAAGGTCCCAGGGCCAGGGCAGGGTTGGGCTGGATCAGGGTCCGGAGCCAGGGCAGGGTCCTGGAGCTGAGGAAAGGGGTCCCCCCTGGGCAGGGGCTGTGGCTGGACCGGGGTCCTGGCCCAGGGCAGGGTCCCGCTGTGGCGGCACAGCAGCGGTCTTGGGGCACGTGGGCTCCGTCCCGCCCCGCAGCCGGGGGTCCCATCGGCCACGGGGCCGGGGCCGGACTCGGTCGCGCCGTCCAGCTGTGTTTCATTTCCGCAGCGGCCGTGGCCGTGGCCAGAGGCGGGGGGTGGGGGCTGCGTCCCGCCAGCTGGGAAGGATTTGTGGGCACATGGGGCGGAGACGACGGGTGACCTGCCCTTGCTCAGGCTTCAGCCCCCCAGCCCCCCACACTGGAGCCCCCCATCCTCTCTCCCAACGCTGCGGAAACTGGGATGACCCCCAACAGCTCTGGCTTCTGTATGGGGTGAGGGTACCCCACCCCATACCCTCCCGGGCTGGATCCCGGGCACCGGGGAGGGGGGGAACATCCCCAAGCAGCCACATCCTCCCAGGAGGGACTCTGGGGCACCGGCAGCATCTTGGGGGGGGGGGCCCACGGGGATACTGGGGCAGCGATGGACCCCTGCCTGGGATGGGGGAGCCCCCCCCGGTTTGCACTCAGGATTTCTGCGGTTTGAGAGGATTTTTGCCGGGAAGGGGGGTGCGGGCGGTGGATGGTGCCGGATATTTCCAGAGGCTGAGCCAGCTGCTGCTGCCCTGGCACTGGGACATGGCTCCCCACCCGCCTCCCAGAGAATCTGTGCCCTTCCCAGGGGTGACCGGCGCTCCAGGGGGGGGTTATTTGGGGCCAGTGGCTTGCCTGCCCACCCCAGAGCTTCACCGGGATGGGAGGGAGAGGAGGGTGGGGTGCGAAGGCTTTATCCGCCCTTCCCGGCAGAATCCCTTCCAGATGTGGGGCTGCCGGTGCTGGCGTTCATAACCCCACTGGGTCATGGTACCCAGCACGGGACCTGGGGGATGGGGGTGCCCCGAGGGCTTTGCAGGCAGATCCCACCCCAGCCCCTCCACCCACTTACCCTGAAATGCAGATGCTTTTTTTTTTCCCCCCATTTTCCCCAGATTTGGAGCAAACCCACAGCCCCGCCCCTCCTGTGACTCCAGGATGGGGGGGGGGGACACAGCTCCTGCATCCCTGGGGTGGTTGGGGTGACGCTTCACCAGCACCCCCTCCCCGAGCCCCTGCAGCTCTGCCTGTCCCTGTCCCCTCTGGCACGGCCTCGGCGCTGCTGTAGGTGAGGTTGTGTCAGTGCTTGGTGAGAAATCCTGTTCTTCGGGGGATTAGGGATGCGGCAAGCCGGGACATGGCTCACCGGCCCGAGCCGGAGGTTCTGGGGGCACAGGGGGGATGTGACCAGGAGGAGGGAGGCGGCGGGGGCTCTGCTGTGGCCTTTTCACCCCGAATCGGAGCAGAAACGTCTCTCCTTCCATTCCAGAGCTGCTGCTAAACCAGAAACGCCATTTCTTGCTTTTCTTGCCCAGAACCGGCCCCGCGGCACAACCTGCCCTTCCCGCGGCGGTTCCCAGGGCTGAGAAACCTCGGGAAATCCCTCGGCGCTCCTTACCTGGCTGGGACCAGCGTTTCACCTGCCCCTGGCAGCTCACGCCGAGCTCGGCCGCAGCCCCCCTGCCCTGCCCGCACACGAGTGTGCACAGACACGCGTGTGAGTTTGTGTGTGAGTTTGTGTGTGATCGTGTGGCTGGGAAAGCCGCTGGCGTTGCACGTACTCGTGCCCACACGCGTGTACGAGTGAGCACAGGCACCTGCACACACTCCCGTGCCAACGTCACACCTGTGCAAACATGCGTGTCCCCTGCACACGCACCGGCCGTGCCACCCGGGAGGGGGGGTGGGTTTGGGGGTACACGCAGCTGTGGGGGGACGCGTGGAGATCAAGGGGCGCAGGCGGCTTGGAGGGGTACAGGCAGATTTGGGGGGTGCAGCAGCTCCTGGGGGTGCAGCACATGTGGGGTACAGGCAGTTTCGGGGGGGATGCTGGAGTTTAGGGGGATACAGGCAGCTCAGGGAGATTCAGCCAGCCTGGGGGGGGCAGGGAGATTAGGAGGGTGCAGATCTTGAGTGGGATGGGAGGAGTTTGGGGGGACAGGCAGACCAGGTGGTGCCTCCAGCCTGCACCCCCCTCGGCAAATCGGGGCGGGGGGCTCCCTCTGGGCTCTCCCTCCGCAGGTGAGCGCCGAGCCCCCGGGCCGGGGCCGGGGCCGGGGGGTGGGACCAGCCCGGCGATAAAACGGCGGCGCGGGCGGGACGGGACGGACGGACGGAGGGAGCCAGCGGCGGGGCCGGTGCCGGTGCGGAGGGAGCGGTGGATCCCTCGAACCGCTGATTCCCCCCTCGGTCCCCTCCCTGCGCCCCCCACGCCGGCAGCCGCGATGCCCAACTTCTCCGGGAACTGGAAGATGAAGAGCTCGGAAAACTTCGAGGAGCTGCTGAAGGCGCTGGGTGAGCGGAGCCCCACTCCCCCTCCGGGACTCCCTCGGGCTGGGGGGGGAGGGCGCAGGGGAGGTGGCGGGGAGGGCTTCCCCCCATCTCCCCTCCAAATCCTCTTCCAGCCCGGGAGTCGCGGTGCCCGGAGCCGCCGTGTTCCGGGGGGACCTCTCTGCTCCCCCTTTTAACAAAGCCCTCGCGGTTGGTGCCCCGCTGAGGAAACAGAGGCACGAGGGGGCCGGGCAGCGTGTCCCGCTCCCGAGGGGTCCTGCACGGCCCCTGTGGGTCCCCCTCCTTCCTGCCTCAGTTTCCCCACCCTGCCGGTCCCCCAAGCATGGGCACCCCCAAGCACCGACTCTGCCACCACCCCGGTCCCCTTCAGTCCCTGTGCCCCCCACCCCGAAGGCACCGCGGGCTCACCTGCCCCGCGGATCCTGAGTACAGCCGCTGTCCCCAAAAGCAGCCCAGGCAGGACCCCGCTGTGTTGGGGTCCCATCCTCACAGGCCTCGTCTCGGGCCCCTTTGCCCCCCACCGCGGGGCTGTGTCCCCGGTGAGCGGGGGTGGGGAGGGCCAGGACCCATCGCAGGGGCTGGAACTGGGGGGGCACAGGCTGGGGAGTCCCCGGGGCTTTGGGCAGGATCAAATCCGGCTCCCCACTGCTCCCCTCCGCCTGACCCGCTCCTCGCCAGCCGGGGAGCTGCCGGAGCAGAATATTTTCCAGGTTAGGGGATACGTAACGAATATTTCAGGATAATTATCACTTTCTTGGGTTTCACTCCCGATCCCCCGTCGCCCCTTCTCCCCGCCCTGGCCTCGCTGCTGGAACCGGCTCGGGGAAAACCTCAGCAGGAAAATAAATCTGCCAGCCCCCCCGGAGCCCTCTTCCTTTCCCACGGCGCAAGTGGGGGCTCCTGCCGGCTGGTGCCCCCGGCCCTCCTGGAGGGGCTGGGGGGTTTATCAGTGCCCCGGACTGACTGACCATGCCGCCCTACCCCGGTTTTTGCTCCCTTTGGGGGCTGTTTTTTTCCCCGTCGCCCCCCGCCAGCATCCCGTGGGGGGCTGTGTCTGCCTGCTCGAGGTTTCGGGCATCCCCCCGCTGTGAATCAGGCCTCGGGGGGAGGGAAGGGACCTGGGGGTGTTCGTGGGGACTTGGCGTGGCCGTCGAGGGGACCCCTCGAGGACCTGTCCCTTCCCACTTCAGGGGAGTTCGGCTCCTGGAGCCCCCCGAACACCCGCAGCCCCGTCCCTGTGCCGGGGGCACCTCCTTTGTGCAGGGACCCTCTCGGGAGCGGTGGGCAGTACCCACCCGGAGGGTGACATGGGAACAATGTCCCCAAAGAGCAGCTCCCCCTGTGACAGCCGGGGGCTCCAGGACATGATGGATGAGCCGCCTCTGGAGCGGGGACAAAGCCCCAGCTGCCCCGCCGTTGGCGAGGGGGCTGCGGGGGGAGACGTGGGACCCCTCGGGGGGGTCACGCAGGTCACCAAACACAGAGCTTGGACTGGGGCCCTTGTCCCCGCTGTCACCCCGCTCTGGGTGAGCCTTTGCCCCCGTCACCCCCGTCCCTTCCCCCGGGCGCATCCGGCGCCAACCCCGGCACCCCCCTCCCGCCCCCTCCACCAGGTAACGAGAGCCAGATGTGGCCCAGATGTGGCCGGGGGGGGCTCGTCCGTCCCCCCATGGGTTGCCTCGAGCCACTTGCAGCGCTCGGTGTGCCCTGGGACGTGTCACTGCCAAGTGTGGGGGCCGCGGCCGCGGCCCCCCCGTGCTCCCCCAGGCTCGGGGCGGGGCCGCGGGGTCCTCATCGCCCCGAGGGTACTGAACCAGCCCGGTTCACCGGGGGACGCTGCGGGTGCGGAGGGGGAGCTCGGTGCCACCGTCCCCTTCTCCAGGTGTGAACATGATGCTGCGGAAGATCGCGGTGGCGGCGGCGGCAAAGCCGGCGGTGGAGATCCGGCAGGACGGCGAGAGTTTCTACATCCGCACCTCGACCCCCGTGCGCACCACCGAGATCCGCTTCAGGGTGGGCGAGGAGTTCGAGGAGCAGACGGTGGACGGGAGGCCCTGCAAGGTGGGAACACGGGCACGCACGGGCACCTGCACATGTGTGTGTGTCTGTGTGTTGTGAGTGCTGTGCGTGTGTAACTGAGTGTGTAAATGTGACTCTGTGCGAGTGTGCTCTGTGTGTGTGTGTGACTGTCACTGTGTGTGAGTGTGTGCACACTTTGCACCAGGGCAGGAGCTCTGCACACTCATGCCCACACACACATTGCACGGAGCGGCAGCACCCTTGTGCACACACAGACGTGTGTAAGTGTGTAAGTGTGTCTGTGCACACACGTGTGTTTGCACAAACGTGTTTGGCACGAGGGCAGGAGTTCTCAGTGGTGTGTGTGCGCGCCGCCCCACATTGTCCCCGCGGCGTGGGGCTGCTGCCCCTCTGCCTGCACCCCAACCTCTCCTGAGCTCCCCATCCCCTCTCTGCATCCCCCATCCTTCCCTGGGCCCCCCAACCCTTCCCGGTGCCCCTCATCCCTTCCTTGCACCCCCTTAACCTTTCCTGTGCACCACAAAACTTCAATCCTTCCCTGTGTCCCCAACCTCTCCTGGTGCCCCCAATCCCTTCTGGTGCCCCCAACTCCTTGTTGTGCCACTCAACCCCTCCCTGTGCCCCCAACTTCTCAACTCCTTGTTGTGCCCCTCATCCCCTCCCTGCACCCCCCAGGTGCCAGATGAGCCCGGCCACCTGTCTGGCGCAGGGACAAACGGCCCCGTTCCGCTCTCAGGCGTGGTGACAGATGCTCTGGTGTGGCGGGAGGTGTCCCCAGGGGGTTCCACACCCGCACCCAGCGCTGCCCTCTGTGCCCCCGCAGAGCTTGGCCAGGTGGGAGAGCGAGAACAAGATGGTGTGTGAGCAGCGGCTGCTCAAGGGCGACGGGCCCAAGACGGGCTGGTCCCGGGAGATGACCAACGATGGGGAGCTCATCCTGGTGAGTGGGAATTCGGGGCACTGGGGGCAGCGCTGCCCGCAGTGTGTCCCCTCATGGAGAGGGGTGGGAGGGGGAGGGGAGGGGAGGGGAGGGGAGGGAGCACGGCCGTGCCTGTGACCCTGCTTCTCCTTGCAGACCATGACGGCCGACGACGTTGTGTGCACCAGGGTCTACATCCGGGAGTGACCCCCCCGCTCAGCTGACACCCCCATATTCCCCCCTCCCTCACCCCGGCTCCCCTCAGTCCCCTCCACTCGTCCCCCGGCCAGGGGGAGGGTGTTGCATCTCCCCACGGGGGTACATCAGCGAACCCCCTTTTTTTGGGGACACACACACACACACACACACACACACACGGCTCTCCCCCTCTCTGCAGGGCGGAGTCTCTCCAGGGGCAGGAGAATCTCCTGTTCTGGCCTCGCTCAGCTGCGGACGAAGCGCTCGGGGCCTGGCGAGGTGCCGGGGTGCTGCGGGGGGTAACGCGGCCCCTCCCTGGCCTTGGGGCTGGTTTGAGCTGGTTTGGGTTTGGGTTGCTGGTGGTTCCCACAGCCCCCAGCCCTGCCCCGTGCCCCCTCCCCAGTATTTATTTGTGAATATTGTACCAGAAGGGAGCACCAAACCCCCCCCGCCTGGGGCAGTGCCAGGTCCGAGCCCCCCAGGGTCCAACTTCCCTCTGCCACCTCCCCCCTTTTTCAATAAATGTCTTATGACTCCCCTGTGGTGTCCCTGTCTCTCCTCCTGGTCCCACTGGCACACAGATCCCGCATTCTGGGTCTCATAGTCTGGATCCCACGTCCCAGATGCTGCACCCCGGATCCCACACCCTGCATGCTGCACCCCAGATCCTACAGTCTGAATCCCACACCCCGGATCCTGCACACCACATCCCACACCCTGGATTCCACACCCCGGATCCTTCAGCCTGGATCCTGCACCCCACATCCGCTCCCCGGCCATTGCGCAAGGGGCCGGGGGCGAAGGCGGCAGCTGGGTTGGCACATCCCGGCGTGGGAAGCGGGTGGTGGCTCTGAGGTGACCGCGGGGTGACTGTGGAGCAGGGAGGGCGTCGTGGGGCTGCCTCAGCTCTAGCACGGGGGTGAGAGACCCCATCCCAGCTGGGGTGGGGGAGCCAGGGGCGCCTGTGGGTGCTGCCGGCTGGGATGCGGCTCTGGGGGTTTCCCAGGGATGCTTTCTGGGGGCTGCCTGATAATTGCTCTGCATGGGATGGCATTAATTACCCCCGGATGGGGGGCTCAGCCCGTGTCCCCGCCCCCCCCGGGGCTAAGCTGGGGAGGTGCAGGAAGGGTCGGGTGCAGGGAGGCTCGGGGTGCAGGAGTGCCCTGCCTCGAGGTTTGGGGTGCTGTGCCCCCCGTGCCCTGCCCAGCTCGGCTCTCACGGAATGGGGCGGGGCCCCTCGGCCAGGGCAACCCCCGAGCCGCTGTGGGGCAGGAGGGGGGCACTGCCCCACCGAGCTGAGCCGTGCGGTGATGGGGGGGGCCCTGAGCAGGGGCACAGAGAAGGGAGCCAGGGCTCAGGGTTGGCTTCTCTCCCACGCCCGGGGTGTGATCCTGTACCCCCGGGAGCGCGTCCAGGAGCGGGAAGGGTGGAATTACACCTTCCCTGGGGAGGAGGAGGAGAAGGAGAAGGGGGAGGAAGGCTCGGGTATCTCCAGGTGGACACTTGGCAGGCGCCCATCACCCCGTCGCCGTTCCCAAAGCGCTGCCAGGGCCGTGGCCTGGCTCTCCCGACGTCCCCGAGGGTGGGCGCAGGACCCAGCCCCCTCCCCACTCCACCCAACCGGCCGATGCTGCCCCCGGAGACCCCGGGAAAGCCACGGCCGAGCGGGAGCAGCCGGTAATGGAATCCAGCCGTCCCCCCCGGCTCCGACGGCTTCCCCTCGTTGGAGGAATATCCGCTTTCCCCCCGCAAGCCCTGGGGACGGCTCCGGTTTGCCTCCGCTTGGGGGGAGCGTGGGGGGCTCTGGGACCCCGAGAGCTGGGGCAGCACATCTGGATGGGGAGTGGTCTGTGGCTGCCTGCGCTCCCCCTTCAACGGCCCGGGGGTCCCATTCTGCTGCTCTGGGGTGCTGGGGGGCTCCAGGAGGGGCAGCGGCGGGAGGTGCCCCCTCCCCGGAGCGCGGCCGCGGCTCGGGGCGTTGGATGGCGGCTGCTCTCGAAACAAAAGAAAATTCCTCTGTGCGGAGCTGGGTAGGGGGGCTGGGATGGAGGGGCCGTGAGTAACCCCAAAACTGCTCTGGAGGCTGTGCCCCCCTCCCATGGCTCCGCGTGGGTGGTGTCGAGGTGCCCGGCGCCTCTAATCCGGCACTAATCCTCCCCGGTGACCCCGGTGGCCCCCGGGCGGCCCCGCTGCCCCCCCGGGCTGGGGAGGGGGCCGGGCTGGCCCCTCGCCTTTCATCTCCGGAGACAAAGCGGGGCCCGGCCCCCTCCCCATTCTGTGCGCGGGGAATGAATGCCCGACCCTGGGGGGCCCTGGCCCCTCACCCCGGAATTTTTCCATGCATTTTCTGGAGGCAGAGGCTGGGCTGGCTGTGGGGGAGCTGCGGGGGGACGTGGCTGCATCTCATCCCCCCCGCCCCGTGCCGGAGCCATCGGGAGGGAGCGGGGGGCTTCGGTCTGCCTGAATTGAGGGGGACGCGCTCGCTCCTGCCCCGCCGAGGGTGCCCCTGCGTGGGCAGGGGGCCAGGACTCGCCGGGCAGGCTTGGGGGGGACACGCGATGCTGGGGACGGGGGATAGAGGAGGGAGGCTGAGCTGGAGGAACAACCCCCCCCACGCACACCCCCAGCCCCACGGCACCCACGGGACCCAGCACGACCCCAGCCCAACTGCTGACCCTCCAAGGGCTGGTGTCACCCCCCAGTCACCCCGACATCCTCCAGGCCGGCCGCTGCCCAGGTCAGAGCCCACCCTGGATGGTCTGGGGGGGTCCGGGCTGGCTGCTAGACATCCTCCCCCCCGCCACCACATACTGACTGGACCGAGGAGCTGGGGACAGGAAGGTGCCTGGCTCGGGGGGGCTCGGCCCCTCAGCTCCCCTGCTCCCCAGAGGGGGGTCTCTGGATGGGTGACAAGCTTGGTGGCCATGAGGCCTCGGCTCAGGGGGGTTGGGTGGGCCCAGTGCCTGGCAGGGCTGGGGCATCGTGCAGCCGCAGGGCCACGTGTCCAGGTGGGCTCTGGCACATGGCACAGGGGTCCCTGCCCCTGAGGGGGGGCAGCTCCTTGCACCCAGCGTGGCGGGAGGGGACCCTGGTCTCGGGGGTGCCCCCATCTGACTGGGGTGACACGCGTGTCCCCGTGGGTGTCCCCACGGCTCAGGGCAGCCAGGGACGCTGATGCCGAGGTTGCTCAGCAAGGCGTCCTCAGCCCCGGGGGAGGGTGGCTGTCACCTCCCGCACGGGTTCGCCCCCTCCCTGTGCCCGGCGGGCTGGGGGCTGCGCAGGAGCCCCCCCTCCCCCCCACTCCTCTCGGCTGGCGGCCGGCCAGCATTGTTCTCGCCTCCTCCTCCTCCTCTCCCCTCCAGCTGCATCTGGCGCCGGAGCTTTCCTGGGCTCCAGTGGAGGGGGAGCCTCCAGCTCCAGCCCCACAGAGCCCCCCCAGCCTGGGCTCCCCTGGGCAGGGGGCTGGGGGGCTTCACCCCCATTCCACTGTGGAGGAGGGGGAGCCTCATCCAGCAGCTGCACGTGGAGCGGGCATGGGGGGGGTTATGGGATGCAGCTTGGCCCCCAGTAGGGTATTTTTTTGGGGGGTCCCCTTTAACTGCTGAGCAGCCAGCTCGTGGCTGGAACCTCCCATGGGGTGAGCGCAGGGCTGGAAAAGGGGGGCTGGGGCTATCTGGGGGGAGTCTGCCTCCATGGTGGGCTTTCCAGGGACACTGAGATGATGCAGAGGGTCTGGGAGGGTACCTGGGGGGTGGGTTCTGGGAAGGGGAGAGGGGGCTCAAGGGGTGACAAGGACAGGGTGAGGGACTGGGGGTATGCAAAGGGTCAGGGCTGTTTTGACAGGGGACTGGGGCAGAGGGACAAGGGGGGGGTTGCAGGGCTGGAAAAGGGAGGAAGGGAAGGGGACAGACCCCTACCCAGGCTTAGGGTCTGTGTCCTCCCCTGCCGGAGCAGGAGGAGCCGGGAGCAGCCGCGGGCAGGGGGAGGCAGGATCAGGCACCTCCCGCTTGTGTAAGGATGGGGAAACTGAGGCACACCCGAGATCAAAGCGGGGCAGAGTCACTGCCCCAGGCTCCCACTGCCCCACGCTCAACCCCACACCATGCCCCACACACCGTCCCACGCTCAGCCCCACACACCAAGTTGGGATTCGCGTTTAATGCCAAGTACAAAGTCACCACCCTCCCGCCCCAAACAAAAAAAAAAAAAATAAAAGAAAAACTTCTAAAATTCTTCCAAAAATAAATTAAAGGGAAGGGACGGGTCCCCCCCAACCCCTCCTGTCCTGTGCAAAGAGAAAAGAGCCACCCCCTCTGCATCCCAGGCCTGAGCCAGGCTCCAGTAAGGAAAGAAACGGGCAAAGCAAGGGGCGGGAGCAGTGTGGGGCCGGGAGTGGGGCATCCCCGAAGGGGGTGGGCAGTTCCCCTCCTCCTCACACTGGTTCCAGCACAAGCTTGGCCCCATCAGAACAGATGGGGAAACTGAGGCAGGAGCATGGGGCATCCCCTCCTCCTCTCCAGCCAGGGCTGAGCTTTCCCAGTGTGGGATGTGCCCACTGGCAGCTAGACCCGGCCCCACGCTCCCTAAGCACCCCGGCCACGGCAGCAGCGGTGGCTCCACTGCCCCGGGGCTGGAGGGAGGGCAGGGCAGGGCAGGGCAGGGTAGGGCAGGGCAGGGGGGGCCTCACCCAGCAGGGCTGGGGGGCTCTGCCGGCTCCCGGGGGGGCGAGGAAGGTGAAGTGCTGTCGGAAAGGCGACCTATGTACATCCCTGAAGGTGGCGGCTCCGCGAGCCCCTTCCCCGCCGCGCGGCCCCGGCCCTGCCCCGCCTGCCCCCGGGGGGCTCCGGCCCCCCCGCTATGAGGTCTGGCACTGGACGTGCTGGCGCATCCCGTCCTCGAAGTCGTCCTCGTGATAGGCTTCTCCAGCGTAGGGCCGCCGGCCGGGCCCGCCGTGCGCCGTGTAATCGCTGAGCTCCACCTCCTCCGTGTCCTCCGTGGCCATCACCTCCTCCTGCGGTGGGAAGAAGGCCTGGAGCTGGCGCAGGCGGTCAGCGGGGAGCCAGCCCGGCTCGGGGAACTTCACCTGTGACCAGAGAGTGGACGTGAACCACAAGGTGGCAACTTGGCAAGCCCAGAGGTGCGAGATGGCAACTCCCACCCCGCTCCAGCTCACCTCGAACTGCAGGATGAGCTTTCCTTTCTGGAAGGGGCTCCTGTAGACAGGCATCCCCTCGTTGGGGATACACTTCAGGTCCCCAGGCCGGATCACGTCACCTGAGAGACAGACGAGGGTCACCCTGCTGCGCTGGCAGCTCCCGGGCCCCCTGGCTCTCTCACAGGTGCGTCCCCGAGTCCCCCCCTCACCTGGTGGGGAGGACACGAGCAGGGTGCGGTTGTCCAGGGTGCGGATCACCTGCCGGCACCCGCACAGGGCGTCTGCCAGGCTGATCTCCCTCCTGACAATGAGGTCGTCACCGCTGCGCCGGAACACAGGATGTTCCTTCTGGTCCAGGACAATGATGATGTCCCCGGGCTCCAGGCCAGGCACCTGGTCCCCTTCCTCGTGGAAGGTGATTTTCTGCCCGTCCTTCATGCCTGCGAGGAGTGCGGGGAAAGCTCAGGGCGCGTGGGCCGCTTTGGGGTGACCCCGCTCCGCGCTCGGCCCTGTCTCACCTTTATCCAGGTGGACGCTCAGGATCTTCTTCTCCCGCACAACCTTGCGGCCGTTGCAGGTGAGGCAGCAGTCCCGGGGCCGGATCCACTCGCCCTGGCCCTGGCACTGGGAACACACCGTCTGGATCTGCTGGATCATGCTGGGCCCCAGCTGGTGGATGCGAACCTCCATGCCCGAGCCGTGGCACTTGGGGCACCTCCTCTGGGCACCCTCCCGCACCCCGCAGCCTGTGCCGAGGGGAACAGGGGGTCAGGCAGTGGGGCAGGGGGTGCTGAGGCGGCCCCCTGGCCTCTGCAGCCCCTCACTCACCTCCACACTTGCGGCAGATGATGTTCTTCTGCAGGGACAGCTTCCGCGTGGAGCCGTTGTACAGGTCCTCCAGCGACACCGAGAGCTGGTGCACCACTGTCTTCCCTGGGCACGGGGGAGAGCTCGGCTCAGTGCCTAGCTCAGCACCAGCCACGTGCCACCCCCCATGCCACAGCTGGACAGGCGCTGGACACCACTCAGGGTCACCAGCTCCCCTGAGAACCAGTCCAGCTCCTTCCTCAAGGATGGCAGCAGGGACACGGGCAGGGACAGTTTCACTCCAGGCTGGGCATCTCCAAGCCTGGATCCTGCCAGCTGCCCTGGGGCAGTGCTGGGTCCCCAGTGTGGGCAGGGCACGGCTCCCACCCCAGGGCTCTCAGCCACCCTCCAGCTGTTCCAGCTGGAGTCGCTGGGACGCTTCCCTTGGCCTCTTAATTGCCCTGCTATTAACTCGTGCCATCTCAGCAAGAAGCGCCTGGCGAGTCACCCGTCCCGAGTCACCCGTCCCTGTGACCCAGGCCGAAGGCATCCAACAGTCACCGGGCCGGCCCCGCACGCCCCGCGTCCTGCTGCCACCCCCGGGGCCGCACCGGTGACTCAGCTCCAGCCCCGGGGTCGGCGGGGGAAAGCCGGGACAGGGACAGGGAAGGGCCCTTTGAAGAGCGGCAGGTGGAGAAAGTAATGAGGGTGACGAGGAGCTGCACCGGGCTGTGCCATGGGGGCAGAGACAGCCTGGGGATCCCAGCGTCCCCAGAGCCAGTGCCAGACCGGGCACCAGCCCCCTCTGACCCCAAGGTCCCAGCAGGTCTGTCACCCCCTGAGACAGTGCTGTGCTGGGCGCCAGCCCACTCACACACAGGGGTCCCAGCAGGTCCGTGACCCCCTGAGCCAATGTCACACAGCACTGGGCGCCAGCCCTCTCCCACATCAGTGGTCCTGTGTCCCCCACGCCAGTGCTGTGCTGGGCACCAGCCCCCTCCCAGCCGGAGGTCCCAGCACATCTGTCACCTCCTGAGCCAGCACCATGCTGGGCACCAGCCCTCTCCCACCCCGGGCTCCTGGTGGGTCCCTTATCCCCGTACCTCTCCTGTCTGCCCGGCCGCGCATCCGCACTCCCCCTCCAAAGAAGAGATCGAAGATGTCCATGGGGGAGCCGAAGCCGCCGCCTCCCCCGCGGCCGCCCAGGCCACCTTCCTTCATGGCCCGCTCGCCACCACGGTCGTACAGCGCCCGTTTGTGGGCATCCGACAGCACCTCGTAAGCCTGCGAGATCTGCTTGAACTGGGGAGGGGGAGAGGCGGGTGAGGTGGGAGAGAGCCAGCCGGGGGGGGCCGGGGGGCTGCACGTACCCGCTCGCCCTCGCTGGGGTTCTTGTCGGGGTGGTAGCGCAGTGCCAGGCGCCGGTACGCCCGCTTGATCTCGTCCAGGCTGGCGCCCGGCCGTACGCCCAGCAGGTCGTAGTAGCCCGTCTCCTTCACCATCTTCCTCGCTGTGACGTGCTGGGACAGGACAGAGCTGTGAGCCTGGCACCCCTACCCAGCCTGGGACCTCTGCCTGGCCCGTCACCCCCTGAGCTGGCCCAGGAGAGCCCCCCCAAAATCCCTGTTGATCCTGGTTCTCTCCCTGCACGACCCTACCTCAGTTTCCTCCTCTGCAGCATCCGTGGGGGACAGGGGGTGGTGGTCGGGGGGTGACATCAATGTGAGAAACAGACCCCACACAGGGGTCCTGCAAGTGTGTGTGTGTGTGTGGGGGGGGTGGAACCCAAGGCCGGTCCCCACCGTGGGGGGGGGTGTAATGCCCCAAAGCCCCGTCCCACCGCGGGACCCCCCAAAAAGCTTTGATCCCTGTTCTCCTGCATGCACAGCCCTGCTCCAAGTGTCCCCCCCGCGGCAGCATCCCGCGGGTCGCGGGGTGTCAGGGGATGTCTGAACGGGGTGACATCCCGCTCCCCGGGTGCGGGGACAGCCAGGCACCGCACGGGGCTCCAGGAAGAAGGGGCGGAGTCGGGGGGCTCCGTGATCCCCCCCGGGGCCATGTACCGCAGCCGATAAGCCCCGACATGTTTATCTTGAGACACGGGGGACGCGAGGAAGCGCCCGTGACCCACGCACGAGTAAATAACCGGTTCCGACACCAGACCGGCCTCCCCGGGGCTGGAGCTGGGTCCGTCCCCCGGGACCCTCAAGGCCGACGCCGGGGCCGGGACCCTCGGGGCTGGCTCTGTCCCTCTAGACCGGGGCTACGTCCTTCCCGCCCGGTCCAACCCAGGACCCCTGGGTGTGGCGGCTCCACCCGCCGAGGGTCGCGGGGCGGGGGTGTCGGGGATACCGGGCGGTGTCGGAGGGTGCTGGGGCGGAGATGACACGGTGACATCCCGTTTCACAGCCGCGGAGGAACCCAGACCCCACACCGGGTGTGGAGGAGCGGAGCCCGAGCCCGGCGGGGGGGTCGCCCCAGAGACCCCCGGAGCCCTCCAGGCCCGCCGCTCATCCAGCCGAGCCGCCTCAGGGCTGCTCGTGCCGGGACCGCCGCTGACACCGCCGGGGCAGAGCGGGCCGACTCCTGCCGGGGGTCCCGGGGAGGTTTGGGGGGTCCCGAGGGGGATCTGGGGCTCGCAGCGGGGTCCCGGGGGCCGCCCCCCCCACTCACCGCCGCCGCCGCTCCGCCGCCGTCTCCGAACTCTCTGGAAGCCGCGGGCACGCCCCCCGCGCTGGCCCCGCCCCCTCCGCGCCGCACGCCGCGCCCATTGGTAGAAACGCCCTCCTCCGCCCGCCCATCACCCCGCGGCCCCGGCGCTGATTGGTTGCCGTGGCGTTCCTTGCCGGCTAGGGAGGCGGGGCGCCGTGTCGCCTTGCGATTGGCTGAGATGACGGACGGGCCCGCCCCCAGGGCCCACTCCTTGTCTCTCATTGGCTGGGACCGAGTGGCCAATCAGAGGGAAGAGTGGGAAATGTGAATGCCGCGGGCGTCCGGCAGGGGGCGCGAGGGGCGCGCGGGGCGGGGCCGGGGCGGTGTGGGCGTGGCCAAGGGATATGGGCGTGGCCACAGGCGTGTGCGTGGCCATGTGGGCGTGGTCAAGGGGGGTGGGCGTGGCCACGGGTATGGGCGGTGACATGTGGGCGTGGTCATGGGCTATGGGCGTGACCGTGGGGGCGTGGCCACGTGGGCGGGGCCGTGGCCGTGGGGCGGGGGTCACGGGGGCAGTCGGTGTGGGGGGCGGGGGACGTGGTCGGGACCGTCCCTGGGAGACTCCGGCGGTCCCGGGGCGGGGGCAGAGGGGGTTTTTGGGTGGCTCCGAGGGGTCGTAGGGGATGCTCGAGGTGGTCTGGGGGGTTTCAGGGAGCCCTGCGGGAGTGATGGGGGGTATTCCCGGGGGGTCCAGGATGGTCACAGGGGGGTCCTGGGTGGGCTCCAGGAGTTCCGGGGAGGGGGTGGGTATCCAAGGGGGCCACAGGGGGTTCTCGCGGTGGTCATAGCGGGGTCCTGAGGAGGATTCGGGGGTTCCAGTGAGGGGACCGGTACCCAGAGGAGTCTCGGGGACTCCTGGTGGGATCACAGAGGGGTCCTGGGGGAGTCACAGGTTCGTTCTGGGGGAAACTCGTGGGGTGAGTGGGTAAGGGGGGCGTCCCAGGATGGTCCCTGGAGGTCTGGGGGATCCTGGGAAGGGTGATGGGGAGGCCTGGGGAACTCACAGGGAGGGCGAGGGGCCCCGGGGGGTCTCTGCCCTCCCCTGCCCTGTGCACTGGGAGTGCCCACAGAGAGCCCAGCAGAGCCTTTCTGGAGGTGCCTGGCTGCATTCCCCCTCCCCAAACAGGCTTTCCTTGCAGGAGGGATGCCAAGAACAGGAAGGGGTCTGGGGGTGGAAGTGGGGGGTCTGAACTTGGGAGCCAGTGCCTGTCCAGGGCCAGGGCCATGGGTCTGAACTGGGGGTCTGGTCCTGGGGTCAGGGATCTGTTCAGGGGTCAGAACTGGGGGTCTGGGGTCTGAACCGGGGGCTGGGATGCTCCAGTTCCCTTTGTCCTCCCTCAGGGCACTGTTGGGGGGGGTCAGGACCTCTCCTCCTGGGCCCCATCCAGGGCTGCTCAGGCATTTCTGTGGCCCCCCCCCAGACTCTGGTGTCCCCCTGTGCCCCCTGCAATGGCCTCAGGTCAGTCCTGCCTGGGGTCTGCCCAGGGGTCACTGGGGTGGCTGTGGCAAATGAACCCCTAGGGGAGGAGGAGGAGGAGGAGGAAAGGGAGGGGGAGGAGGAAAGGGAGGGGGAAGAGGAATGGGAGGGGGAGGTGGGTGCCGGAGGTAGTGGTGGGGTTTGGGGGGTGCAGGCACCCCCCGTCATGACCTCCCCTCCCCATGCTCCGGCCCAGCCCTGCTGTCCCCCCTGGCCATGTTTGGCCAGGCCGGGCTCCTGTGCAGCTCCTGGGGGGCTTCAGGGCAGGGCTGGGGGATCCTGCAGGCCTGGAGGTGATAAATCCCCCCCACCCGAAACCCAACCCCGGCTGGCAGCTGCTGCCCCCCCAGGGCCAGAGACCCCTGGCCCACCTGCCCCGGGAATCTGGGCAGAATTCCAGGCAGAAGCTGCTGCAGTTGGGTGACCGATGGCAACGGGCTGGGAGCAGGGTCTGACACAGGGTCCCCAAACTGGGAATGGGGTTTCTAAACTGGGAATGGGGTTTCTAAACTGGGCACATAGTTCCTAAACTGGGAATAGGGTTCCTAAACTGGGAATAGGGTTTCTAAACTGGGCACGTGATTCACAAACTGGGAGCAGATTGTCCAAATGGGGAAAGGAATCCCATATGGTTCCCAAAGTTGGGATGGGGTCCCGAATTGGACACACGGTCCCCAAAGTGTGAAACTGGGAAAAGGGTACTCAAAGTGGGAATGGGGCCTCCAAACTGGGCACATGGTTCCCAAACTGAGAAAGAGGTTCCCAAACTGGGAAAAGGGTACTGAAACTGGGAATGAAGTCCCCAGCCCACTGTGGAAGTTGTTTGGGACAAGGAGTGCTGGAGCCAAGGGCCCTTCCTGTCCCTTCCCAGGCTGGATCCGGTGGCTGGCGGTGACTCAGGACTGGCTGCGGTCACATCCTGTCCCCGCCGTGTGCCCCTGGCCTGGCACTGCGCCCCAAACCTCCCATGGGCACTGGCACCGGATCCTGGGGGCTCAGCCCCATGGCAGGTTTGGCCACAGGGGTCAGGCCTGGCCCCGGGGCAGGGGACACAGCCCGATTGTCCCAGTGCCACCTGCATCGGGGTCCAGCTGTGCCCGAGCCGTTCCCATGGCTGAGTCACCTCCGGCACCGCTGTGCCCATCCCCGATGCCCCACAGCGTGGCAGGGGTGCAGATGGGTGTCCCAAAATCAGGAGGTGCTCTGCGGGGGCTTCTCCTCTCCGCATCATTGATTCGTCCCCTTCCTGCCTGTGGCCGGCCCTTGGCAGGATGGATGAGAAGGGAAACTGAGGCACGGTGTTGGCACATGTGTGGGAGCTGGCCGGGGTTTTTCCCAGCCCCAGTCCTTTCCCATCTGCTCCCGTCCCACAGCCCATGTCCGTGTGCCACATCCCGGGCTGGCATGGCCGGGGCTCTCAGGGTGCCGGGGGGTCTGGGGGGAAGAAGTGTTCCCTGTCTTCCCCCAACTCTTTGGGGCAGGTAATGGTGCAGGGATAGGGGTCAGGGAGTCAGCTCGAGGGTGGGCTGGGACACTGGGACCAGCAGGACATCGCTCCAGGGGTGAGGGGGGATCACCCAAGAATGGGGAAGCATCACCCCAGGGATCGGGGATTATTGTTCCAGGGGGAATTTATCCCCCCAGGAATGGGGTAGCATCACCCCAGGGAGATGAATCACCCTAGGAACGGGAAGGCATCGCCCCAGGAATTGGGGTGCATCGCTCTGGGGGGCTGCATCACCCCAGGGATGGGGGCAGCATCATCCCAGGGGGATTCATCACCCCCGGGACCCCACCGCCCTCCCTGCCGCTGACGGACGGCCCCAGGCGCACATTCCCGGCGGGATTGCCCCCGGGCTCGGCCCCAGGCATCCGCACCGCCCCGGGCTGGCAGCAGCTGTCGCCGAGCCGGGGCACGGGCGCTGCTGGCGGGTCACGACCCGGCAGCTGGGCGAGCCCCCCAAGCCGGGGCAGAGCTGATTTTAGCCGGCGGGAGCTATTCTCGGGGGTCTGACCCGGGTGAAGGGCGGGCGAGAGGGTGCCCGAGCCACCCCCCGCTCCCGGCGTGTCCCTGGAGGTGCCACGGGCAGGGACGGTGCTCGCGGGGGTGGCGATGCCTCCTTGGGGGGAGGCCCACAGCCCCGCTCTGCTCTCCCGTGGGAGACCAGCCCGCCTCTCCCGTGGGAATTTTGGGGTCCCTATGGATTGCCCCCATCGTGCATCCCCCTTGGGAACAGTCTCGGCGCTCTGGTGGCCCCACCGTGGCTCCTGCTCGCCTGCAAACAGCATCCCCAAGGGTTCATTTTGAGGAGGGGAGCGGGGGCTGCCCGCGCCCCTCCCGCTGTATTTTTAGTCCTTTCCTTATAAGGTTCCCATGAATTTTGGGAGCTGAGAGCGGAATGAAGTCATCGCTGAGGTCATCCCGCCTCATCCCCCCTCCCCGTCCCGGCGCGGGCTCACCCCACAGGGAGTTTTTGTGAGGGCTCCATTGAAACTCCCCTCGCCCAGCCTGGAAGGAAACAAAACCCTTCCCTGACTGGCAGGGGGCCAGGCTGCGGGGGGTGCAGGGGCTGCGGGGGGTGCAGGGGCTGCGGGGGGTGCAGGGGCTGTGGGGGACTCTGGGAGGCTCCGGGGGGCTCCAGGGGCTCTAAAAGCTCCAGCCCAGGCAACAATTGGCAGCTCCCGCAGAGCTGCAGACCCCAGCACCCCCTGCCCCCTGCACACTCCTGTGCCCCCCGGTGCTCCCGCCCGGGTGTGAGCAGGGTTGGAGTGTAGGGCACCTCCATTTCCCTTTCCAGCCCCCCAAAGCAGCATGGTCCCCAAAATCAGCCTGACTGCACTCGGCTGGGGGTGCTGCCTGTGGAGCCCCGAACACTCTGGTTGGGTCTGATGGAATTTGGGGTCAGGGGAGATGTGCCCAGTGGGTGTCTGAGCTGCAGCCCCAGCCGGGGTGGTCATAAGGTAACCCAGGTGCCCTTTTCCCCCCGCCAGGTCATGTTTGGTCCTCTTGTAGTCACAGCGCTGAAGGACAGTCCAGGTCCCATGGGGGACACTCTTGATCCCACTGAGGACAAGCTTAGTCCCATGAGGGACATCCTTGAGCTCACTGGGAACATGACTGGTCCCATCACAGACACATTCAGTCCCACTGGGGACACACTGGGTCCAGTTGGTGACACACTTGATCCTGTTGGGACACACTCAGTCCCCTCGGGGACACACTCGGTCCTGTTGGGGACACACTAGGTGCTGGTGGGAACACTCTTGTCCCATCACTGCCCAGTCCTTCGGGCACTCGCCAGCCCCAGACGAGCCTCACCAGGGTTTGCTCTCCTGGCTGCAGCCCCGGCGGATTCCAAAGGCCCCGGCAATCTCCCCCATCCCCCCAGCTGACTCCCAGACTTTGGCACTTCATCCCACCCTCCTCCTCCTCCTCCTTGCGGGGAGGAAGGGGCTCCCCCTCCCCCCGCCATCTGTCCCCCCTCATCACTCTGTCAGCACCGGCTGGAATGTGGATTAATTTCGGGAGGAATGTCACCCCCCGCATGGCGAAACCTCGCCCGAGCCATCTCCGTCTCCTCCTCGACATCCTCCACCCCTCTCCTGGCCCGGGCACCCCCAGCTTTGGGGACCCCTCGGGGGGCACTGGGGGCTCGGGGGGTGCTGCTGGAGCCGCTGCCAGGCTGATGCTGCCCAGGCAGCCCGAGGTGTGTTGGGCCAGGGGCTGATTGAACACAGACTCGGCGCCTGATTAAACTCATCAGAGGGGGATTTTTTTATTACGGTGTTTGGATCCGTTGGAGTTTCACCTTAAAAGGAAACTGTCGCCTCCAGGCAGGGGAGGGGGCCGGGGGCTTCGCAGGGAGGAAGGCAGCTAAATGTTGGGTTCTTATCGGTCCCTGGCTCCGAGCATCCCTGGGCGCTGGCACGGGAATGACCGAGCTAAATCCGGCGCGTGGACAAGCGCCGGGGCCAGCCAGGAGGGCAGCCCGGCCGGGCCACTCGAGCAGCGATGCTGAGCACACCCGTGGGCGCAAGGCTGGCGAGCCCCAGGCATGCCATGGCCACCCCAGTCACCGCGTCCCCTCGCCCGGGGTGACTCAGCCCTTTGCCCGGCATAAAGGAGCCCATTCTTCAGCGGGAGGCTGATTTATGCGGCTCTGCCCGCGCCGTCCCCACGCCCGGCTGCACAACGGGGCGATTGAACCCCGCCGGCTCCTCGCAGCCCCCCTGAAGCCCATCACCCTTTGGGTGAGAGGGTCCCCACCGCGGTGCCGGGGTTCCCGCAGCTCCCGGGGCCGGGATCCGCGGGTTGTTCCGTGGGCATCCTGCCCACATCGGGCAGGAACAGCGGCTGGTGCTGCTGGCTCCTGGCTCCGGGCGCTGGCACGGGCACAGGGTGGGCTGGGCTGGCATCCCGCCCCGCTCCTGCCGGCAGCCCAGGCGGAAGCTGGGGAAGTTCCCGGCCAGCAGCGAGCCCTGAGTGGCATCTGCGGGGCCCCAGGGATGGGGGAGCATCACCTCGGGGGGCGGCATCGGTCTGGGTCGGGGGAGTATTGCAGCAGGGATGGGGGTCCCTAACCCCAGGGGGCTGCATCACCCTGGGAATGGGGGAGCGTCCTCCTGGGGGTGACACCTTGGGTTTTAACTTTCATATTTTTCAGATCCTGCACTGCCTGGTGTGTAACTCTGAAGTTTCTTGTAGCCTGTTCACTTCTGCTCTCTCGTGCTCTGTAGACATAACAAAGCCTCTCCCGGCCTGCTGTCCAAGGACACCCAGACCGTCCTAGGCCCAAAATGTGTAAACCAAAGCCTCTAAAGGAGGGGCAAGCTTGGGGAAAATACATAATTAACTGACTTTAATTGGAGAATTAACCCTGATATGCAAATGAACCAAACCTATAAAAGTGTGAAGAACTCATGACCTGCCATCCATCCTGGGGCCCATCTCGGCAGTACCCCAGGGGTACCTTTGAAGGCCTTTCACATAAATACCTGCCTTTATCCCCTTATTCCTGCCTAGTCTCTCTTTTTAGGTGGCCTCTCAAGGCATCAGGGGCATCACCCCAGGGGGCTGCATCGCCCCAGGGATTGGGGCCACGCTGCTCCAGGGATGTGCATTGTCTTAGAGATGGGGGAGCGTCACTGCACGGACGCTGTCCCCAGCCCGTGCTGAACGATGGCCCCAAGTGCACCTTCCCAGCCAAAAGCAGCCTGGAAGTGCAACCCCCCCAAACAGTGCCCTCCCCTGCCCCCCAGCCCTGCCCCGGGGCTGCTGCCCCTGCCCCCCCAGTGAGGAGAGTCGGGGCTCTGAGTGGGAGGATGAGGCTTTATTAAATTAATATCGAGGCAGTGGGTACATCCAGCGTGGCTCAGCCCCTAGTGTTGGCAGGTTGGGGACCCTGGGGTGGCGGAGCCCCAAGGCTCTGAGTCCCGGGGTGCAGTTTGGGGGGGTCCCTAGCCTCCAGCTGGGCTTCCTGGGGAAAATACTGGGGGAGTTGAGGGGAGAAGAATTGCAGGGAAGGGGGAAACACAGAGTTTAAATTAAATACAGCCACGGCAACCCACCCACAGGAGGCTCAAAATGAAGCAGGGGTCCCAGAGCAAGCATGCGAGTTTGGGTGGGCTGAGGGGTGGAACGGAACTTGGTGGTTCTTCACTCTGAAAAGGGGTGCAAAAAATCCACACAAACATGTTAAAAACCATAAGGAGACAGGGAAGCGTTAGGAGGGCGGGTGGGACAAGTGGGGGTTCTGGGTTTTGGCAGGAAGGGGGCTACCAGAGGGCTCCCCCCGACTGCTGTCACTCGTCCCCTGAGGACCAGGGCTCCTGCTCAGCTCTGAGCCGGCACGCTGGTGGCTGGTCGGGCACGAGGCACAGGACGTCCTCCCCCAGAGCAGGGGGCACGGGGCTGGGGTCGGCTCCACCAAGCTTCCCCCTCAGGGCGGCATCCCCCAGCTTGGTGGCGGTGCCATCTCCAGGGCTGGGGGGCTGCGGTGGCACCACCGCCGAGGCGTCTGCGGTCTCTGTGGGGAACTCCTGTGCTGGTGCTGTGCTGGCGATGCCGTTCAGCACCTCCTCGGTGAATTCAGCCAGGTCTTCCAGACTGGCCTCCCGATGCAGCCCGTTCTGGGCCCGGGCCAGGCCCTCCATCTCTGGGACCACATCTGCTGGTGCCTCCTGCACCGTCGGCTCTTCCTCGCTGGATGAGGCGGGCGAGGAGTCTTCCCCTGCATCCTGGGGAAGCTCGGTCCTTCCAGGATCCTGCTGCCCACCCTCTGCCACCCTCACCCCCATCAGCTCCTGGTTGAATTCCAGGGCCTGCTCAACTATTTCCAAAATATCCGAGTCTTTCATGATATCCACCGGCACCTCTGCAGAGAGAACAGCTGTGTCAGGGATATCGGGAATCACCTCTGGAAACCCCCCCTGCTCCAGCGCAGAGCCCAGCGGAGGTGGGCTGGCCTCGGGGGGCTTCTCGTTCCTGGGTGAAGGAGGGCTGTCACTGTCGAGTGCTTCCTCCTCCGTGGATGGCTGCTCTTCCAACGGCTGCTCCGCTTCATCAGGCACCGCCTGGGCCTGGAGCCCTGCTGGAGGGGCGGCCTTGGCCGTGTCATGGAGAGCCGTGCTGGGCTCATCCTCATCTGCCCCCTCCTCCTCCTGCCCTGCCAACCCCAGGCTGCAGCCTGGGAGGGTTGTTGCTCCACTGGCATCCCTCTCCAGCTCAGCTGTGTCATGGAGCTCCTCATCCGATTCAGCGGCCAATCCTTCTGAATGCTCCAGTCCCTCCCATGCTCCGGTGCCTGTGGCACCCTGGGCTGGCTCGTCAGTACCTCCTGCTGATGATCCCACGGCCCTGAGACAGCTGGAATCTGCTTCAGGCTCAGCTGGGCCTTCCTCCAGCTCAGCAGTGTTGTCCTCATCCTTTGGCATCTTGGCTTCTTCAGTGGGCATCTCCGTATCGTCATCTGCTTCCCCAACAAGTGCCTCGAGGTGCTCTTTGCCCTCTGGCACTGGAGATGCTTCTCCAGGAGCCCCCAGATCATCTTGGCTGCCTTCAGTTGCTTCAACTTTAATTTCTTCAAAGTCCTCAGATATCTCAGCTTCCTCTGAGCTGGACGCCTCTTGGTTGGGAGCAGAGACCATGAAATAACCTTCCTCCTCCTCAGCACCCTCTGCCACAGCAGCCACCTCCACCCCTGCCTCCTCTTCAGGGCTCTCTGGCATGGTGGGAGTTGGTGGCTTGTCCCTCCCTTCCAGCCACCCTTCACCCTCGTGAGCTGGGTCAGATGCAGGCGCTGTCTCTGTGGTCTCCTCAGTCTCCGGCAGGTTTGGGCTGGGTGCACCCACTGCCAGCATCTCCCCTTCATAGAGGTGCAAGGGTGTGCTGTCCGGCAGCGTGTCCTCCAGCTCCACCCTCCTGCCAGTGCCCGGTGTGGGCTCTGGGTCTCCGGGGGCCTCCTCCGATGCCCACTCGCCACTCTCCACGCTGTCACCTGGCACCTGCTCCAGTGCCACGAGCTCTGAGCTCGCTGGCTTCCCCAGCTCTGAGCTGAGCTCGGCATCAGCATCCTCATCCTGCACCTCCCATGGCTCCTCTGGAGCCTCGGCCAGCTCCTGGCTGTGCCCTTGCTCAGGGGCACCTGGAGGGGCTGGGTCAGGCTCTGCCACGGTGCTCTCCTGCTCCTGCCTCACCAGCTCCGGTGCCAGCTCAGCCTCTGGCAGTGGCTGCTGCTGGCTCATCTCCTGGCTCTTGGCATCTTCTTCATCATCTTCCTGGGCTTCCTCCAGCTCTGCTGGCAATGTGCCATCTCTCTCCTCCCTTTTCAGCCTTCCTGCACTGCTCGGGGTGTCATCTGTCCAGGCTGGCTCTTCTGTCCCCAAAACTCCCTCTGTGTCCTCTGCTGTCACCCCCCAGTCCTCTGGACAGGGCTCTTGGCCACTGCCATCATCCCCCCCAGCCCAGGGCTCCTCTCCTGGCTTCAGCTCCTCCTCTTCCCCCCCTGCTTCCACAGAGCCGCTTTCCTGCAGGTCCTCAGGCTCCTCTGGGGCTCTGCTCTCCCACTCCAGGATGTCACCTGCCACAGCCTCTCCTGCCCCAGGATCCTCTCCTGCCTTAGAGCCTTCTCCTGCCTCGGAGCCCTCTCCTGCCTCGGAGCCCTCTCCTGCCTCGGAGCCTTCTCCTGCCCCAGGATCCTCTCCTGTCCTGGAGTCCTCTCCTGCCCCAGGATCCTCTCCTGCCCTGGAGTCCTCTCCTGCCTCAGAGCCTCCTCCTGCCCCATGGTCTTCTTCTGGCTCGGAGTCCTCTCCTGCCCTGGGGTCCTGTCCTACCCCATGGTCCTCTCCTCCCAGCACCTCCCTGCTGGCCTCTCTCTTTTCTCCCTCGCCATCTTTCACTCTGCCTGTGTCCTCCTCTCCCACAGAATCTTCTTCAGCTCCTAACGAAGCCTCCTCTGCTGGGATGGCCTCATGGACACTTGAGGGCTCCTGCTCTGGGCACAGCTCCTGTCCCCTTTCCTCCTCTGCAGCCAGATCCATTTCACACACGGGCATTTTCTGCTGCTCAGACCTTTCCTGCTCTGCATCAACAAAGTCCTCTTCCAGGTGACCTTTTGTGGGCAAAGCCAGGTGGCTTTCTGCAAGGACAGCATGAGCAGATTCTCTGTGCAGACACTCCTCTTCTTGCACATCTTTTCCTTCTTCCTGGAAATCTCCATTCTCCTCGCAGGGGCTGTGGAGTCCCCTCTCCTCCTCCTCCTCCTCCTCTGAGGGGTGTGATGGCTCTGTGCTTGGGGTCTCTGCCCTGTCCTCCTCTTGCTCTGGCTTTTCCCAGCTGGTCACTGTCTGTCCAGGAAGACCCCTGTCCACTTCCTGGGCCTCCACTTCTGAATCCCTTGGGCTCAGCACAGCAGGTACCTCCTCCTCCTCCTCTTCCTCCCATGCTCCCAAATCTTCCCGGCTCCCTGAGGCACTCAAGGAAGTGGCCATGCCCGGTGGGGACACGGCTCTGTCCTGCAGGATGCTGCTCTCCAAACTCAGCCCCTGGAGCACGACTTCCCCAACCCTCTCCTCTGCTTCAGGGCTGTCCCCATCCTCAGAGCCCTCAGAGGGGTCTTGCTCTTCCCCAGGCCCCTCTGACACAGCCCCTCCACAAGCCTCTGTGGGGAAAACGGGGCTGGGGACACGGGCATCCTGGGGGGCCCCCACTGTGCTGAGCGTGGGCTCTTCTTTGGGCTGAGCATCATCTTCCATTGCCTTGAGCGCGTCCTCCAGCGCCTCGCTGACCAGCTGGGCCGGGTACTGCAGTCTGCGGGCGGGCACCGCTGCCAGGGGCTGCTCACTGGCATCGGGAGTGTCCCCCATAGCTCTGGACAGAGGACACTCCGCCCCTTGGCTCATCACTGCCCCGTCTCCCCCCGGCCAGGCGGGACCCTCTCCCCCAGAGCTCCCCGGCTCTGGTGGTGAGGGACTGGGGGGCTCCGGGGAGAGAGGAGGGGCAGCTCTGCCTGCCTGCGAGGGGCTGGGTGTGGGGTGGACAGGGGCTCCCGGCCCCCCAGCCCTGCCGGCAGCCGGCAGTGCCGTGGCATGGAGGACCGAGCTGAATTTCTGGAGCTCCCTGGCACCGGGGCTCTGGTTTTTGGGTGTCAGGGTGTCGCTTTGGGGTTTTGCTAGCTGCCCCCTGCCCTCTGCCCTGGGGAAGATGGAGGGGCTGGCGCAGTGGTCTCGGGGCAGCAGCCGCCTGGTCTCAGGGCTCGCTGGTACCAGTTTGCTGCTGCTGCTGCTCACCTCCAGTTTGAGATCTGCAAAGAGTGAGGTGGAGCCGTGAGCGGGCAAGAAGCCGCTCCAGGGCTCTCCCAGCCCTCCCCTGCCGCCTGGCTGCCTCTCGCTGCCCCCTGTCCTATTTTTAAACGGCTCCTTCTTGGAAAGTGGGAAATTCCTCCCTCTTGAGTGCAGCGGATGCTGGAGGTCCCAGGGGATTCAGCATCAGGCCGGGACAATGCTCTGGCCAGCTGCAGCCACAGTCAGGTCCTGCTGCTGGGGAAAGTGTGCAGGTGACAAGCTTTCCTTGTTTTTTTGGGTTTTTTTGTTTTGAGGAAAAAGGAAATGCTCAGCCTGTTACCACAGCCCGCCGTCCTGCTGGGCAGATCCGTTCCTGCCCTACCCGTGCAAGGCAGGGAATTAAAAAAAAGAGGCGAAGGAGCAGATAAGCCTTATCTGGGCTGTGAGCCCCGTGCCAAGAGCCCCCGGGCGCTGTTCGCACCTTCCTATCGCGGCCGGGCAACCGCTGCCAGGAAAATGCAGGAAAATGTGTCTAAATCCAGCCTCACTCCCCGAGCCCTCCCGGGGTGACGCGGTGGCGATGCCGGGCTGGCGCCGGGGGTCCCTTACCTCGCAGTCCATTGGCCAACCTGAATTCCCCGGCTGGCATCTGCAGGCGGGTGCTCTCCGCTTCCAGCAGCGTCCTGGAGGAGGAGAGGAGCACGGTGGGTGCTGCAGGGTGGGTGCTGCGGGGTGCTGGGCGCTCCCTGTGCGCCCCAGCTCGCCCCGCTGGGCTGCGGCAGCGTCAGGACAGGTAAACCGGGGCGCGGAGTGGCTACGGATGGTCGTGCTGCTCTGTCACGGAACGGGGGGACCGAAGAAGCCCCCCTTGCTCCTGTCTCCCCTCCCATCCCCCCGTGCCCGGGATTAGTGTCCGTGCAGGGTGACATCATGCTCTGCCGGGGAGGCCCCTCGCCTGGGCTGGGACAGCCCCTATTCTCATGCTAATTGTCCCCCCAGTCCTGGCAGGCGGCCTTTGTGTGGGGCCATCTGGAAGGGCTGCGGAAGGGGCACAGGGCTACCCCTACCGAGACCTCCCGAGTGCCCGAGACCCCCTTGTGCCCGAGACCCCTCTCGTGCCAAGACCCTCCTGTGCCTGCCGCGGTGCCAAGCTCGGCCCCAGCTCCCTGCCCACCGCACGCCGGGGAAGCGGCCACTCCCAGCCCCGTTCCCATCGGGAACCTCACCTGTAGGTCGCCACTTCCAGGCTGAGGGACATCTTGAGGTGCATGAGCTGCTGCCTGTCCTCCAGCACCCGGGCGATCTGCGCCCGCAGGCTCTGCTGCTCCTGCTCCAGGGCCTCCATCGCCAGCTGCGGGTAGCACAGGGGGGTCAGGGGCACCCCAGCCCCGCCTGAGCCCTGCCGGTCCCCGCGGACCTGGACAGGTGGCTCGGCTCATCCCCTCAGGACGCTGGAGGGACAGGAGTCCTGGGCGCTCGATTTTAGCACGGGGGGCTGAGGGTGGGGCAAGGAGACGAGCAGGGCTGAAAGGCGATGGGGAAACGGCTGCTGGAGGAGGGAGGAAAGGCTGGGGTGATTCAGGGCTGCGGGACGCCGGCGTGGGAAAGAAACAACTTTCAGGCGAGCAGTCGAGGCCGCGGCACCCTCTGCCCCAGGACACCCATGGCTGGTCCCAGGACCTGGAACAAAGAGGGACCCTTCCCCGGGAGTGTTCACGCCGTTCCCGGTATTTCCAGCCCACCCCGCCTCCACCTCCCTCAGCTGAATCACTTTTGCAGCTGTTGAATCGCAGCTGCAGCGAAGTCGGCCGGAGTTTATCCTGCCCGCACCCTGCCGCTGCCTGCACCCCGCACCGGGAGCAGCGGCTGTCGTTATCCCGGGATCCTGACTCTGGAGCCCAGCAGGACATGGAGCAACCGGGCAGGGTGCTGGGGGAGGACCCGGTGTCTGGGTGCTGCTCCCCTGCAGTGGGGTGGCCCTGGGTCTCTGTTGTACGGGGGACAGGGATGTCCCCAAGCCGCTTTGCTCTTCCTCCCGCCCTCCTCGGCTTCATCCGCAGCTCATCCAGGGCCGCCGTCCATCCCTTCCCTGGGGTTTGTTCCCTCTGTCTTCCCTCCTCCCATCCATCTCTCCCATCCCTTTGCTCAGGGATGTGCCCTGAGTGCCCACCCAGGCACCCACAGCCCCCTGCTCTCCCCCTCCCCAGGGACCCAGCGCCTTCCCGCTGCCTTCACTCGCCTGGAACTTTTCTGCCTCCCCGCGCTGCTCCTGCCACTGCTGGGCCAGGCTCTCCTCCAGCATCTCCTTCCGTGCTTTGAGACCTGCCAGGTCCTTTTCCAGGTGCTGCAGCTGCAGCTGGCTCTGCTGGTTGTCCTCCACTGCCTTCCACAGGTTCTCCTTGGCCTGGCAGAGGGAACCCTCCAGCTGCGACACCTCTGTCTTGTAGGTCTCCACCGCCCCTTTCCAGATCTCCGAGAGCCTCTTGGAGTAGTCCTCGACCTCCACTGGCTGGAAAGCCACCGGTGCACAGCGGAAGCTCTCCAGGCTGTGGGAGAAACTCGCAATCTCCTGGTCCAGCCCCGCTTTCTCCTCCTCGTGCACCTCCAGCAAGGCTTCCACCTCCTTCTCCAGCTGCACGGCTCTCTCCTTCAGCCAGATCTGCGCTCTCCTCTCCTCCTCCAGCTCCTTCCTGCTCAAGGACAGCTGCTTCTTAGCTTCTTCTCGGGCTGCCTGCTCCTTCTGGCACCTGCTTTTCACCTGCTGGACCTCCTCGTAGAGATTGTCCCTGGCCAGCTCGGCCGTGCACTTCTCCCTGAAGGCGTGATCCAGTGCATCCCGCAGGGCTCGCAGCTCCTCCTCGTACTTCACCCGCCACGAGTCCCCGTTCGGGCTGCTCTTGGTGCTCTGGATTTCAGCTCGCAGCACCTCGTTCTCCTCCTCCAGGAACTTCACGCGGGCCAGGTACGCCTCCAGCCGCTTGTTGAGGTCCCACATCTGCAGCGACTCCTCTCCCAGGGCTCTCGCCCCTGCGAAACTTTCCGTGCTCAGCATCGGCGCTGCCGGAGGATGCGGGGGCTCTGGAGCCGGCACTGCCAGAGGAAGACGCCGGGGGAGGAGGATGCCGGGGAGAACGCCGAGGCAGAGTGGGAAGGCGGGGAGGGAAGCGAGTGGCTGCGAGCAGAGGGGAGCGCAGCTATTCATACTCTGCGGTGGCGAGTGGGAGGCCCCCGAGACCCGGACGAACAGCCGGCTTTAACCCTTGCACAGCCGGGCCGACTCCAGCCCACGTGGGCTCGACGCTGAGCTCCGATTTCCCAGCCCTGGGGAAGAGCAAGGTGCTCCTTCCCACTTTGGAAGGGCGGCTTGAGGGCTTGGATCCTCTCCCGGTGTGGCTTGGCTGGGAATGCCCTCCCTAAAGCCTGAGGGCCACGCCAGGGAGCCGGAGGGCTCCCGTGGGGCTTGGCGTGGAGCTTGGGAGATGTCCAAGGGCAGTTGGCAGATGCCCATCCTGAGGGCTTGGCTGCAGCATCCCTCCGAGCTGGCCTGTCAGCCCCGTGCTGCTCCAAAACCTCGGGGCAAGGGAGCCCCAAAGGAGCCCACCGAGAGTCTCACAATCCCGGGGAGGTGATGGCTGCACCGAGGACGTCGGTGCCTCTTGGTGCCCGGGACTGTCTGGGGCTCAGCACAAACCACGGCAGGTCCGGTGCGCTGGATCCACCCACACGGAAATCCCTTTGCAGAGGCAGAGCTGCCTCGGGGAGCGCAGCGCGTCACCCCGGCCGATGCCTCCCTGGGGCGCTGCATCCAGCTGTGTCCAGCTGCAATCTTCCTTCTTTCCAGATGTCCGCGGCGGGATGTGCTGAGCAGAGCCGGGAGCCCAACGGGAGCTGCTCCTCCGGCAGCCTCCGAAACTTGGCAAGCGTCGGCTCCGCGTTTGGTTTCCTGACCGCCGTCAGGCAGTCACGGTCGAGATAGGAATCGCTTCACGGGGAGCATTTGGGGATTAGGATTTTTGATCTTCTCTTTTTATTTACCCCAGCTGACTTACTTTGGGGGAAGGGCAGTGCGCTGGCAAGGGGCGGAGATTCAAAAATTCAAACTCGGGAGGTTTGTGTGAACAAAAGGGGCAGGAAAATGTCACTCGGGGAGAGACTTGTTGCCAGCGCTTTCTCCTGGTCCTCCCCCTCCCAGCAGACGGTGCTTTTTCCCACGGGAGTGTCCCTGCCATGTCCTCACCAGGGCACGGAGGACAAGAATGTCTCCTCCCGAGCTGTCCCACGGGACCGGCTCTAGGCGAGCGCTTCTGGAAAGACAAGCAACAGTCCCCTCTGCTGGCAAAGGCCACCCAGAGCCGTCCCCGAGCTCTTTCCAGCCTCGCACCGTTCGGGAGCTGGGGGGGTCTCACGCCCCCCACATGGGGGAGCAGCAACAGCGGGGGTCCCAGCACCCCCTCGGAGGGACGGGGTTTTGCCCTGGTGCCTGGATGGTGGGGTGGGTGGGGGGATGACCCGGCTCGGGGGTCCCCAAAGGCATCATCTTTCCGGCTCATCTCCGGCCAGACATCCTGTCTGGCTCCTTGGCCCGGCTCTGGTTTGCCTCTCACAGCCAAGACTGAAATGCCATTAAGGAGCACAGGGAGCGCTGCGGTCGGATAATTGATCCGGGGTCCCCAGAGCTCCGGACAGGGGGGTGATGAAGCCCTGCTGCATGTCTTTATCCTCCTCCTCCTTACTTCCACAGCACATCCGTTCCAGAGCTGGCCTCCCCTGCTGCCTAGCTGCTCCCACTTTCCTCCTTTCCACCTCCTCTTGGGTGCCCCTGGGATGTCCAGGTGCCCCAATACTGGTGTTGGCTGCAAGAAGACCCCCAGTGCTCACGAGTACACTGGGAGGTGCCCTGGGAATGAGCATTTCCTCCCTCCCTGGCCTTGTCCTCCTCTTCCTCCTCCTGCCCTTGTTTTGGGGCTCCCCACTGTGCCGGCTCCCCTCTCTCTCAGCCAACAGCAGGGCTCAGTGGGATGGTCCCAGTCCTGCAGCCCAGGGAGGACTCGGGGTCCCCAGGGGTGTTGAGGGGTCCCAGTGCTTCCCTGTGTGGGGGAGCCAGGGGGCAGAGCTGGGGGCACCCTGGAGTGCACATGGCTGTGTATCCCTTCCTCCCACGGTGTGCTCGGGGTTGTCAGCGACTTAGGATGGGGACGTCTGTGTTCCTGGGGGATGGCTGCAGTCAGGAGACTCTCAGAAGGGAGATGTCCTTCTCTCTGAGGGATGTTCATGGTCAGGAGTCTCAGGAGGGGCATGTCCGTGTCCCTGGGGAATGCTTGAGTTCAGGATGCCCTAGGATGGGGATGTCTGTGTCACTGGGTGACGATCAGGGTCAGAAGCTTCTCCGGAGGGAGATGTCCAGACCTCTGGGGAATGCTTGGGGTCAGGACCCCCTGGGAATGGGATATCTGTGCCCCTGAGAGGTACTTGGGGTCAGGACTCCGTGGGGTGGCACCCCTGAGGGGTTCTCAGGGTCAGGACCCCCTGGGAATGGGATATCTGTGCCCCTGAGAGGTACTTGGGGTCAGGACTCCGTGGGGTGGCACCCCTGAGGGGTTCTCAGGGTCAGGACCCCCTGGGAATGGGATGTCTGTGGCCACTCAGCAGCGGCAGAGGTTTGTGGGGGCGGCAGTTTGAGGGTGTCCCAGCCCTGCAGCCCCAGGGTGGGAGCTGGCACGTGCTTGGCACAGGGTGCATGGCAGATGCTGGTACGTGACTTTGAGCAGGGCTGGAGGAGGAAACACAGCTGGGCACTGGGGCCCTTCCAGCCTGAACTCAGCTGGGGCTGGGGAGTTGTGGTGGTTGAGGGTCCCTGTGGGGACCTTTCTGTGCCCTTGGCTGCTGGGGCTGAACTAATGGTAAGGGTTGAGTCCCAGCGTCTCTGGAGCTGCAGGCAGGGATGGGGACTCTCTGGTGTCCAACAAGGGTTGTGCCCTGCTCCTGCCTCACTTCTCTCCCTTCCCTCCTGCCCCTTCCAGGAGCTGGATGTCCCAAGGACTTTGCCCCATCGATGCCAACAGCCAGGAAGGACCAGGAGCTGCCTTGGGGAGGAGCTGGCAGAGCAGCAGCCCTGGAAAGTTCCCTCTGAGCCAGCAAGGAAACCCCAGGCCTGCCGGAACATTTGTTCCCAATTAGGATGGGGGATGCTCCTTGCTGAGCAGGCACTTCGCGGTTCCCCCAGCCGCGAGCCCTTTCCCACAGAGTGCATTTTTTTGCACGGATTTCCCATCCGGGTGCAGGATGTGACCTCATGGGTTGGGTTTAGGGGGGCAGAGGCTGGGCCAGCCCTGGGGTTTCTCTCCTGCCCGTCCCGGTGCCCGTCCCGGCGCCGCGCCCGGCGGGCAGAGCGCTGCGGTGTGAGTGTCCGAGCATCACCCGCTGGACACTCAGCCCCCGCCGAACCGCTCCGCTAACGAGACCGACTCTGCCGCCTGCAATTATTTCCCAGGGCGACAAATGATTAATTCTGCTCAGGAGCTGCGGCTTTCTGCAAACTCACCCGAGCAATTCCCTGGCAGGCTCCGCGCCGCCCCCCCGGGCAGGGAATGCTCCGTGCCAGGGAAAGTTTGAGCGAGATCTGGTTAAAAAAATCCCCGATGCCAGCTCCTGGGTGCTGCCCTTCTGCCAAGGGGCTTGAGTCTGCAAGTGAGGGGTCCCAGCTGCCCCCCCAGACCTCACTGGGTGCCCAGGTCCCCACAGGTTCCTCCAGGAACCATCATTCCAGCCTAAAGATGCATAAATTATCCTGGCCCTGACGCAGATGCAGGTGGGTAAACTGAGGCACGGCATTTCTCTGCCGGACCAAACTTGGCTGTGAATGTTGTGCTGGGAGCTCGGCTCTGGCTGCTCCCCCCACCCTCTCGGGGCCGGCAAAGCCCCTGGGTTCCTTCAGCCCTCGGACGGTGCCTCCACCCACCTCAGCCTCGCAGCAAAAGGGCTTTTGCATCACAAAGCCTCTGCTGGCTACCGGGACCCCCGCCCGTGGCCCCTTCCCCGTCCAGCTGAAGCTGCCAAATACGAGGAATAACCATTCCAAGGGCATTCCCATGCCATGGCGGGGGCTGTGGTGGGGAGACCCCCCCCCATCCTCTGGCGGGGTCCGGGGCAGCCAGCGCCAGCTGCTCCCCCACTTCTGCTGCATTGGGTTAACACCGTGCCCGGGCTGAGCATCCTCCTCTCGTGCGGGCTTTGCCAGCTGCCAGGAGGGAGGGACGGGGAGGGACGAGGCGCCTGCCAACACGGTAATATCTCTTTTTTTTTTTTCCCTTCTTAATTAGGGGAAGGAATAAATATAAAAGGAGGAGGGAAAAAGGGAAGGGAGAAAAAAAAAAAAAAAAAAGAAGAGTGGAGGACACGGACACACACACAGAAGCCTCTTTTCTCGGTGCCTGCACTTATGCCTGGTGCAGCTCCTTCCCAGCCGTCCTGCCAACCTGCTGCCGCCCGCTGCCCGCGCTGCCCCGGAGGAGCCGCAGCTCAGCCCCACGCCGGGACCCCGGGCCAGGGGACCCCCCGCCCGCGCTGCCGTTCCCCCCGCCGCACAGAGGGGCCCCCGCCGCGGGGCTGCCGCCACGCACGGAGCAAGGTGGGGTGCGGGGAGCGCGTGGGGCCGGCGGCGCCCCGGGCGCTGCGGTGTCCCCGGGGCGCTGCCGTACTGCGCTTTTCATTCCAATATCGCGTTTCACCTCCGCACGGGCAGAAAGTGAGACGAGATCTGAGCCGGCGTGGGGATGCCGAGAGGTTTCCCGGTGCTTTTCCCCGCGGGATGCAGGCGCGGGGGGCACAGGGCGTCCTCCTGCCCTGCAGCGGGGGATGCTCGGGGCTGCGGGACCCCTCGGTGCCGCTTCGGGGAGGTTTGTCCTTGTCCCCGACCCTCCCGAGCGCAGCATCGCGCTGCAAGTTTTTTTTTTCCAAAGGGAGCAGCTCGTAGCGGCTCCGCAGCGCCGGAGGCAGAGCGGGGGCTGGGGGGGCTCTTGCGAAGTTGGAAGGAGAAAGGACTTCGGTGGTGCCCGGCTGCTGTAGCCTGGAGCCCAGCCCGTCCCGCAGCCCCTCCGGCAGCGCGGCTCGAAGCTGTTGGCGAGCAGGGGCACTTCCCGGGCTGCTCCAGCAGCTGCTCCCACAGGACCCTCGTTTTGGGACAGGGGTCAGGGATCCAGGATGGGTCTGGTGTGTTCCGTGAGTCCTCCCCGTGTGTCCTGCAGAGTCTCTGGCCGGGTCCTTGTCCCAAGGAGGCTGCAGTCAGGGTAGCAATGGAAAGGGAAACTGAGGCACGGAGCCGGACAGGGATCCGGCTCCCCCCACTCCTGCCCGGCCGTGTCGCTGCTCCCCGTGGGGGTGGGCTGGATTCAGGGGCAAAGCTGCCCGCTCCCGGGGGGCTGGGGCCGAGCCCAAGGTTTGGGATGGCTGTAGGGCACCGCCGGGTCTCCCTGTCCTCCCTCGGCTCTCTCAGCTCTGTCCCCACCCTCTGCTGGTGTCCCAGTGGGGGAAGCAGGAGGGACCAGGGGAAACATTTTCAGGATTTTCATGGCTTTTTCCATTCAAGCAGCCCCGGTGTGAATCCCAGATCCACCGTGGGGTATCCCGGGGAGAGGGAATTTTACTGCAGTCCCCTTCCCCTCCCTCAGCCGGAGCATTTCGTCCCCAGGATGAAGGGGCTGCCCTTGAGCAGCTCTGCCAGGGACCGCTGCTCCTGTCACGCCGACTTCTCCTATCTCGGCCCAACCCAGAACCTGTTGCTCTTCCTTTTGGCCGCCCGGGGGGTGGGAGAAACCTCCCTCTGCCCCCAGCCTGGAGCCTTTTCCAACTTCTGGGCTCAAGCATGGCAGGGAGAGGGTGAGCAGGATATTTTAGGGCTGCTTTTCAGGGAGTGGTTTTAGACTGGGGAAACTGGGAGATGGGGAGGTTTTGTGCTGGGAGCGGGGAGATGCGGATTTGCTGGTGAGCGGCAGCGGGGCTGGGTCCCACCCCTGCCGGCATCTGGGACCCCCATCCTCCACCTCTCACTACCGTCCCACCTCGTGCCTCAGTTTCCCCACCTGAGCCCCAGAGCCGGGGGAGGCGGGGATGGGTGTGCAAACCTTCACGTGTGCGTGTGACACACTTACCCAGGGGTACACGTGCTCGTGTGTCCCTGGCGGCTCCTGCGGGGTCTGCTCCCACCCCCACCCCTCTGTGCGGGACTGAATCTCCCTCCTCTTCCTGTGCTCTCCCGGACCCCCGTGCAACAAGGAGCCCCTTTCTCCCTGTTGGGGGGAGGGAGGTGGCGAGGGGTTCTGGCAGCTGGAGGGACCCGAGGGACCCCCCTTCTCCCCACCTGCTTCCGGCCTTTTAAGCTCTGCCAGCAGCCGCTGCCAAGAAGCTGCCGGGCGCTCCCCGCGCATCCCTGAGCTGGCGTGTCCCTGGCACGGCCCCACGCCGGGGACCCCTCCGATGGTCGCACCCCACCCGCCCGCGGGGGTGGGGACGGGTCCTGGACGCAGCAGCAGTTTGCAGCTCCGGGGGGGACGGGCACGGCTCAGCCACGTGCGAACGGTGGCGGCGGCCGGGGCTGCGGCTCCGTCCCCGTTCGGCGGCCGGGGCGGCAGCGGCGTGTCCGGAGCCCTTTGCTGGTGGGGATGGGGCTGGAGCGGGGCCAGGCTGTGCCGGCGGCTGCTGACTCATTCTGCAGCTGAGCATCCCTGGAAAGCCACCGCTCTGCTCCCCCCTCCTCCAGCTCGCTGCGGGCTGCCAGGGCACCTTGGGAGCCGCGATGAGCAACCATCACGTGGAGGGGACAAGGGGCCGCGGAGAAGAAAACCCCTCTCCGGAGATGAAAAGGGACACCCCCCCCGGCCAGCCACTCGCAGCATCTCCTGCATCGAGGAGTGCTGCAGCCCCAGATCCTGCAGGTCCTGTGTTCAAGGAGGCAGATCTGAAAGCAGGGCCGAGCTCCGGGGAGAAAGAAAGATCATTCCTGTCCCAAAATAGACTTCAGCTCCATTTTCCACCTGGTTTCCCACAGAAATGGAGGTTAGCAGGCCCTGCCACGTGCGTGCGTGCCTGTGTGTCTGTCTGATCCCGGCAGCTCCTGAGCTCTCAGGTCTCTGGGACCATTGAGCCTCACAAGTTGCTGCCATTATACCCATTCAACATTTTTTGGCTGCCCTTCCCTAGTCCTGCTCCCAGCTTTTCCCTCATGACGTGTGGGTCAAAAGATTTTCCATTTGTGGAAAACAGGAAAAAAACCCAACGCAAAAAACCAACCCCAAACCCCAAACTTGACGTCTGAGCATCTCTTGTCATCATGGGACTCCAGGACCTCGGGACATCCCCCATGGGCAGGGTGAAACTGGGTTTAACCCTTTCCACATCCCATTCCCAGTGCCAGCACACCGGTCCAGTCAGGGATGGGCACAGGAGGGGATGAGACACTCCAGCTTGCCCAATTCCTGTGGAGTTTTATCACTTGGATTTCCTCCCCAGGGCTTCAGGGCTGCTGTCCGCGCCACCATGGCGCCTTGGGGACGGGAAGAAAAGGTGCCTGTGACAAAAGCCTTCCTCGCTTGGCTGCCCGGGGGGTGGCACCAGCCCCCGTGCTGGAGCCTGGCCACGGCTGCCACGCAGGAGGGTTTTGTCCCTTGGTCCAGAACCATGGGGCTGCATTCAAAATATCCGTCCGGAGCACAGAAAGCCCCTGGCTTGGCCCTGGCACCACTGGCAAGGTCCTGGGCAATCAAGCTTTGGCTGCTCCTGCTGAGCTCCTGCTGGGAAGGGGACGTTTGTGGTCTGCACAGGATGGTCGATGCCCATGGCGTGTGGTGCCAGGGGCTTCAAGTTCACAGAGTGTGGTGTTAGGAGCTGTGCATGGGCAGTGCCCTGTGCTATGGGCTGTACACCCATGGTGCGTGGTGCCAGGGAATGCACCTGGTGTGTGCTGCCAGGGCTGTGTGTCCATGGTGCCAGGGGCTGTGCATCCATGGTGTGTCATGCCAGAGGCTGTATGTTCATGGCGTGTGGTGCCAGGGTTTTTTGTCCAAGGCTCCAGGGGCTGAGCGTTCATGGTGTGGCATGCCAGGGAATGTACATCGCTGGCGTGTGGTGCCAGGGTTGTGTGTCCGTGGTTCCAGGGGCTCTGTGTCCATGGTAATTGGTGCTGGGGTGTGCAGGGCTGTATTCATGCCCCCTCCCCACGGCGGTGGTCCCCTGGGCACGCTCTGGGAACACTGCTTGAGGAGGGATGCAGGTGACCAGGACAGCCTCCTGTCAGGCTGTTCCTGGTGGCCAGTGACTGGACATGGGGCTGCCTAAGCTGCTTCTGTGGCTGCTGGAATCAATACGGTGCAAAGAGCTCATAAATTTCAAAGCTGCTGTGAGCCTCAGGGTGCGCTGTTCCCAGGGAATGGCACGATGCATCCCTGGCACGGGAGGCTGAGGAGCCTCCAGCCCCACAAGGAGCCTCTGCAGAGGGGTGGGGGGGTATTGGAGCAGTGCATCCGGCAGGGACATCTCCCCACATTCCCAGCATCAGCGTCCTCTCTAGATGGTTGCAAGAGCAGCAAGGGCAGCTGGACCCCCCCTGGGACATGCCCATCACCCCCTGTGCTGCTCCCTGGAGAGGGCTGGGGGCCAGTGATGGTGGTGCTGGCCACTGGGCTCTCCTTTCAGCACTGGTCCCCAGCCCACCGGTGAGAGCCCTTTGTGCCAGGCAGCCTGAGAGAGGCCTGGGACATAATGGCTGCTTTGGTCAGCCTCGGTTTTCCCAGCCCGCGCGCGGGGAGCCTCCAGCGTGAGCTGAATGGCAAAGAAGCCGTCCTGCTCCTTCCCTCCCCCTCTGCCCCGTGCTTTGTGTGCTCTGGGCTGTCCCCCCGGCAGCCCGCTGACCTCAGCTCCCTCCGTAGCCGCCCCCGGCAGCGCACACGTGCACAAGCGCACGCACACGCGTGTGCACACCCGTGCCGAAACGTGCGTGCAGTGGCGTGAGCAGCCGTGTGTGCCCTGCTGGCTCCCTCGCCTCCCTCACCACCTCTTTCCTGACCAAACAGCCGCTGTTCAAACCCTTCCTGAGGTTTCTCACGGTGGCACCGTGGGCACACGGCCCTGGTGCTGGCATCGCCTCCCTGCCCACTGCAGCCGGTGCTTGGGCTCAGGCCGCCTGTGCTGTCCGGGCCAGGCTGGACTCTGCTGTCCCCAGGGAACCCAGCTCCCAGGGGAGGTCAGAGGGGCTGGATGGCACCCAGTGGCTCCCAGCCAATGGTCCTGGTTGCTCATGTTGTCTTCTACCTCCTGTGAACCAGGGCACATTTCCTTCCCTCCCCTCTCCTCTCCACTGTCCAAGGGTCCAGGTTACTCTGCGGCCGTGCCAGAGCTGGCCTCTCCCTCTGTGCCCCAATGCTGCGTGCATCACCCCACCCCCACACACATGGGCTGAGGGATCTCCCCAGCCACTTCCCCAATGCAGGGATGGGGTATTTTTGATGCTTTTATGAATTCTAAGCAGAGCTGGTGGTTTTTGCTCCCCCCTTGCAGGGCAGAGCATGGCCCCAGCCCTCCCGCTGCTGCTGCTGCTCTGGATGTTTGTCCCCACAGCGGTCCCGGAGGTGTTCGGCCCCGGAGATGGCACAGGTAACTCGGCACCATCACCCACATTTGTGTAACTCCCTGCCCCGTTGCTGCCCTGCCGTGAGGGTCTCGGGGGGGCCCCACACCAGTCCTGCTCATGGCTCCTCTCTTCTCCCACCCAGAGGACCTCAAGGCTCTGCAGGTCTCCATCCCACGCCACCCAGCCCTCGACGCTGTGCTGGCAGGCGACATCACCATCCCCTGCCTCATCACCTACCTTGGCCCCCAGCCCACCGCTGCCACGGGCGGCCGCCGGGCGGTCCTGGGAACCCCCCGGGTCAAGTGGACCTTCATCTCTGAGGGCAGGGAGGTGGAGATCTTGGTAGCTCGGGGCGACAGGGTGAAAGTGAGCGAGGACTATCGGCTGCGCGCCTCCCTGCCCATCTTTCACCAGCGCTACACCAACGCCTCCCTGCTGCTCACCGAGCTGCGCCCCAACGACTCGGGCATCTACCGCTGTGACGTGCAGCATGGCATCGAGGACGGCCACGACATCCTCCATGTCAAAGTCAAAGGTACTTCAAGGTGGGGAGTGGTGGGATTTGGGGCGGGTCGGGGCCCTCTCCTGGCTCAGCAAATGCCCCCCTGGGTGCATCTGCACCCACGTGGGTGGGGGCTGCTGTGAAGCCCCTTGCCCATGCCCATGTCTGCCCCCAGGGGTGGTGTTCCACTACCGGGAGGGCTCCATGCGCTACGCCTACACCTTTGCCGAGGCGCAGGAAGCTTGTGCCCGGATCGGCGCCAGCATCGCCACCCCCGAGCAGCTCTATGCTGCCTACCTGGGTGGCTACGAGCAGTGTGACGCCGGCTGGATCGCCGACCAGACCGTCAGGTGGGCACCACAGCTGCCCGGGCCTTGCGCCCACGGCCTCACCCCATCATTCCCTCGCCAGTCACCAGCCCTTCCCTGTGCTTTCCTGCCCCAGGTACCCCATCCAGACACCCCGTGAAGCCTGTTACGGAGACATGAACGGCTTCCCCGGGGTGAGGAACTACGGAGTGGTGGACCCGGAGGACATGTACGATGTGTACTGCTACGCTGAAGACCTCCCAGGTGCCCGTGGTGCTGCCAGCCATCTTTCGCCCTCCTCTGCTTTTGCTCCCACACTAACTCGCCTCTGTAACCTGTTGTAAACCCAAGTGTAAAAGCTGCCCTGCACTGCAGGCGCTGTCTCTCGGGTGCGAGGACTTGCTGTGCTGCTTCCTAAAGCATTCCTGGTTCAGTCTGGTGGGGTGTGGTGCTCTCTCCCTAGCAGCAGGCAGTGCTCGGGCTAGGGTGTGCCCACAGCCATCTGCCCCAGTGCAGCAGCACGCTGTGTGTGATGGTTTGGGGTTTGTGCCGTTTGTGCTCGTGTCATGCTTTGCATGTGATGCAGGGCTGCAGATCCTGCCTGGCCGTGTGTGCATGGGGGTGGCTGGTCCCTCCTTCGGGTCCTGATGGGGCTCCCCACCGGTGGTGGCAGCTGCTGTGGGGTCAGTTGGGTGGTGCCAGGCAGGTGGCAGGGATGAGGGACACATCCCTTGTGTGCAGGGGACGACGCGCTGCGACCAGGAGAGCAGTGCAGTCGTGGGGGCTGATCCATGCCGTGCCTTAGGGCAGCGGCCCCCAGCCCTCCTCAGCCCCACCACAGAGCTTGCAGTTCTCCTTAGAAATGTCCCACACGTGGACTGCACTGTGCAGGGCGTGGACCTGCTCCTCTGCAGTCCCGTTCACGAGCGCGTCAAAGTCTCAGGTCTGTTTGCAAGGGCAGGAATCCCACGTGGCGTGAGAGCTCCAGCCGTGCCTGCGCTGTGGCTGTGCATGTGCAGGGAGGCAGGGATGCAGGCAGGGAGGCAGGGAAGCAGGCAAGAAGGCAAGCAGACAGGGAAGCAGGCAGGAAGGCAGGCAGGGAAGGAGGCAGGAAGGCAGGCCTCCTCCAGCCCCTGGTGTGCCACCACACACCGGAGTCTCCATCTCCACGCCAGCTCCTGGGGTCATGCAGAGAGCAGAGGAGGTGAGGGGGCTCCCGCAGCCCGTGCCGCACTCCCCAGCTCTGACGCCCGTCTCCCTCTCTTCGCAGGGGAGATCTTTTTGGAGACGGCCCCAGACAGGTTCACGCTGGAGGAGGCGGCGCAGCGCTGCCGGGCGCTGGGCGCGGAGCTGGCGAGCCCGGGGCAGCTCTACGCAGCCTGGAACGCGGGGCTGGACGCCTGCAGCCCCGGCTGGCTGGCCGACGGCAGCGTCCGCTACCCCATCGTCACCCCCCGGGAGCGCTGCGGTGGGGCTCTGCCGGGCGTCAAAACCATCTTCCTCTTCCGCAACCAGACGGGATTCCCCGATGCCCAGAGCAGATACGATGCGTACTGCTTCCGAGGTAAAGAAGGGCACCGCTGGCCCGCAGATGCTCCCAGGCAGGGACCAGTGGGAGGCCTCGGGAAGCCTCCGGGCAGGGGTGCGTGTGCCCGGCGGGTGCGCTGGGTGCAGCAGAGCCGGGATGTCCTGCGGGATCGGGGTTGTGGTGGGATCCCTGCGTGCTCTCGGCGGGTGCTCTGGGTGCAGCAGAGCCGGGGTGTCCTGCGGGGCCGGGGTGTCCTGCGGGGCCGGGGTTGTGGTGGGATCCCTGCGTGCTCTCTGTGCCGGGTGCCGCGCTGTCGGGGCAGAGCAGGGGTGGGTGCTTGGTTCCGTCTCAGCCTGCTGTGGTGGGATAGGGGTGCCTTGCATGCCAATACACCGTGCCAGGGGAGGGATAACCTGCATGGTCCTGACACTGCATGCTGATACCTCTCGATAGAGGAGGGATGCTCTGCGTAGTCTCAACAGTGCATGCTGACACTTTGTGGCAGAGTAGGGACGCCCTGCATGTCCTCAGTACTTCGTGCCACTTTATTGTGACAGAACAGGGATGTCCTGCATGGCACCGTCGGTCTGCATGAGCTCTGTGGGCACGGCTCCGGGAGGGTTCATCCCCCAGGGCTGCTGGCCTGGGAGGCACTCCTGGGTCCCTGGGGCTGTGGGATGCAGCCTGCCAGGCTGGTTTGGGGCGATATCTCCTGTGGTGGGCAGGACGGAGACCTGTGGGCAGCGGCATGGCACTGCCTGCGAGCAATGAGGAAGGACAGAGGCTGGCAGGGATAACGGGCACGGAAGGAAGAAGAGCTGTCCCTCCACTCCTCCTGCCTGATCCCACATCTCTGTGTATCTGCTCAGGGCCATGGGGGCTCACGGTATGGGGATGCTGTGCATCTCTGTGCCTCAGTTTCGCCATCTCTCAGCAGGGAAAGACATGGCTTAGGCAGGATGGACCCGTTCCATGATTCCACAACCCCTGTAACCCACTAACTCCCCGTGCACGTCTGCCCTCCCCCCCGGGAGTAGAGAAGGATCCCCACAGGGAGGGGAATGCAGGGTTTAGGGTCTGGCCCCACCCTGTGCTGCCGAGCCCCACAGCTCCTACTGGGGCTGTTGGCTCTGCCAGCGCTTGGGAGGGCCTGATCCTCCCCTGTGCTGACCCTGTCTAGAGGGGGAAGGGGAGACTGAGGAGAGCTGGGTCCCTACTGGGGTGCCAAGGCTCCAGACCTGCTCTGGGGTGAGGTCATCTCTGCTTGCCGTGGAGCCAGGACAGGGCAGTAATATCCCACTTTCTTTCTGCCCACAGAAGGGACAAACTCTTTCCCTGAGGCTGCAGGAAAATACCAAGCCCAAGAGCCCGAGGAGAATCTCCTCCAGGAGATTGTCACAGTGGCAGAAAAGCTGGAGGAGCTGCAGCTGCCCAGAGCGCAAGTGGAGATTGAGTCGCGAGGGGCTATTTACGCCGTCCCTTTCTTTGAGGACGCTGAGCTGGAAAAGCCGAGCCAGTCCCCTGAAGACGCACTGGGGCCAGGGGCCCGGCACCCCCCACTAGCTACCTCCGTGTCCTCAGGTCACCCCACCTCTGCCTCCCTTTTCCCCACAGCCCTGGCTGTCCCTGAGGCAGGTGTCCCCCTAGGCTGTGGTGTGAAGCTGGGGAGCCCATCCCCTGCGGAGGAGAATGGGGGGACAGGGACAGTGGGGCAGGGACTGTCCCACACCCGTAGCTCAGCTGTGGTGCTGCCAGGGCTGGGACACAGAGAGCAGCCACAGGACGGAGGCACCAGGATTGCAAGGAGAGGTCAGAGGCACCTGAGGGTGCCCGGGTCACCCCAGCTGTCCCCATCCTTCCCGTGGAGGCGGCACCCATGGCCGGGGCACCAGTGTAGGGCTGTGCAGTGGCACGGGGACATCCGTGTGTCCCTTGGCTGGAGTCCAGTGGGCAGGGTCTGTGCTGGACCATGGTTTAGCAGCGCAAGGAACTGGAGAAGGGAGCTGGCAGCTGGAGGGACACGAGGCGAGGTGCAGCGGTGAGGGGCTGAGCATGGCCCCCACCACAGGAAAGCCGGGGCTGGACTTGGCAGTGGCCGGGCCAGAGCTCAGTCGGCCGTGCCGGTTCAGAGGGGACAGTGTCACACGGGCTCGGGGCCACTTCCATCTCCCCGCGCACCTTTGTGCGAGCAAGACTGGCAGTGCTGGCAGGCGATGCCGGTGCCCGCAGCCCCGCGCTCCGGCTGGCTCCCGGCGCCGGCCTCTCACTGCCTTTCTGCCTTGCCCTTTGCAGAGGAGGAGCAGGGAGCAGCGCCGGGCGGGGGCCCTGGCAGCACATCGGCGGAGAGCCCGGGCGGAGGGCGAGACCCCAGCCAGCCCCTGGAGCCAGAGGGACCCACCGGTGCCCCAGCAGGTGACACGGAGCCTCCTGAGGGCTTTCCTCGGCCGCCCAGCCCCGTCGCCCCCACACAGCGCCCCGACCGCCCGCGGGACGCCTTGGGGCGGCCGGCCCACGCTGCCAGCCCTGGGGCACCTGGGCACCGTATGACATCGCCAACCAGTGCCGCTTCTGCCACCTCGACAGAGAGCCGAGAACCTGGCGGGGCCCCCCGCCGCGGTCACAAGTCCGGCGGGGCGAGCACCCCCGTTCCTGCCGCCGAAGACGCCGAGCTCTCCGGAGACGTGGTGGAAAGCCCCGCGGCGTCCCCGCTGCCTCCCGCGCCCTCGCAGACGCAGGAGGAGGGGGAGGAGCAGTCGGGAGCCGTGTGGCTCCCCTCGCCTGGGGTCCCGGGGGACGGCAGCACTGTCCCCGCGGTGACACCGTGGCACGCAGAGCTGCCTGGCAGCAGCAGCGCACCGGCCCCGGGAGGAGAGGAGGCTGCGCCGCCACCGCCGGGCGCTGACCGCGGGATGCCTGCTGCAGCTTCCGAGGAGGAGGAGGAGGAGGAAGAGCAACCTGCTCCCTCCATTGCAACCGTGGAGGGTTTCCTTACAGCCGTTCCTGGAGAACCAGGTGGGACCCTCAGGGATGGCCTCACCTCTCCCCGTACTGACAGTTCTGGGGTGGTCCTGGTGGGGACCCCATTGGGGGACCCAGCCTCCAGCACGGCTGTGCCCCTGCCCGCCCTGCCCACTGAGCGGGCCAGTGTCGGGGCAGGTGCCTGCTCGGCCCGGGATCCCTGCCGTGCCACCCTTGCCCTCAGTGCAGCCCTCCTGGCTGCTCTCTGGCACTAGAGATAGCCAACACCTTTCCTTCACGCTGTGCTTCCCTCTGTCTGTCCGTCTGTCCATCTCTCCTCTTTCTCTCTCTCTCCTCCTCAGCTGGGTAAGGGAAGGTTACAGGTTTGGAGAAGCACATATTTGTCAAACAAATTGGTCTGATCTCTGCATGCACTTAAATCTTTTCTACTTCTGTGAAGTGTTTTAATGACTGTTTCCATGAAAAAGCCCAATAAGCAAAAGGCGGCCCCAGCCCCTGCTCTGACTAACCGTGGTACTAATAAAGGGAATTAAAAGCTTTGTAGAACAAGCATCTCGGCGAGCTCTTCCCTTCGTCCTTGCGCCTGCTGCCCATGCGCCTCTCCCACTGACGAACTAATCCCCCGATCCCGGCCCTGCGAGTCCCCGGGAATGGGGTGGATGGGACACCTGTGAGGTCTGGGAGGGGTATGGCTGCTTTGCACCCTCCATGTGGCCCCCCTGGGACTGACTGTTCCTGCACCGCCCCGGGAGGAGGGATGAGGGCTGGATGCTGCATGGCATGAGCAGGGAGAGACATGGGGGACACTGATAGGTCATGGGGTGCAGAACCCCCCCAAGATCACCCTGCCTTGTGCAGCTCCCAGTGGCCAAGCACCCTGAAATCGCTGCAGTCCCCTGTGGACCACGTCCCCCACCCCCTGAGCCCCAGTCCTCCCACATGGGGGCTGAGATGGGTGAGCAGTGGGAACACGACCTGCTGTGGGTGGGTGTCACCCCCCAGCCCCACCCTCTGGTCCCCCCACTGGGATGATCCCAGCTCTGATGCCCGTCCTGCAGCCAAGCCCCTGCCACCTCTGCCCCGTCCCACTCCCTGCAAGGGCAGCTGCAGCAGAAGGGACCATGTGGGGTCCCTGTCCCCCTGGTCTGGCAGAGCCCTGCCCAGTCCCGTGGCACGGAGGAGGCTCTGTGGAAAGTGGCCAGAGCCCGCGGGGTGGCTGCCTTTGCCCTGGCAAGGACAGATGCTCAGGAAGAGCCGTGTGACATTAGGGCCCTCCATCGCTCATCCTGTTCCATGCCTCGGTCTGCTGGGGATGAGCTGTACATCCCGAGTGAGCCACCGGCACCTCGCAGGGAGGTGACGCTCCCTGGGCATGGGTGAGGGTGGCACCGAGCCGAGGGCCATAAAATGGGGCATCATTAGGCTGGAGCGGGTCAAGGACTCTGAGTGTCCGCTCGGCCGGCGCTGGCAGCAGCCCTTCATCACGCTCTTGAGCTGGGCTGGGAGCACACGCTGTGCTCTGGGTGCATTAATGACTGCAACGGGCTCGTGGGGCTGTGCGGGGCGGGGAAGGTGCCGGCTGAGTTATCAGCCCTGTCCAGGCTGGAGGTGACACCAGAGGGATGGGCATGCAGTCACCTCACTGCCAGGCCGAGAACATGTGGCTGGAAGTGCCAAGAGGTTTATCTTATCGTCTGCATGTTCCCCTCCCAAAACACAATGACTGCGTCACTCCAGGGCCCCAGGCAGAGCCAGCGGGCCAGGGGCTGGTGTGGCAACGGGGCCCAGTGATGGGGAGATGAGAGCATCCAGCTGTCATCTCTGTGCCCTAAGGGGAGGCCAAAGGCCCAGGTCTGGCCAGCTCTGGGCCGGGGTTGCTGAGCTGTCCACATGCAGTGGTGGAAGGGCAGTGTGGGATGGCTCTGGGCACATCACAGTGCACCTGAGTCCTTCACCTGCCCCAGAGCTGGTGGCCTCAGGAGCAGCTCAGAGACCTGGCTGCTGTGGGACACTGCAGGGATGAGGCTCTGGCACTGCTGGGCACTGAGGAGTCCCCGAGCTCTGCGGTGAGGACGGCTGCGTGTGCCTTGCAGGTGGCTGTGTCCCCAACCCCTGCCTGAACGGAGGGACCTGTGTGGAGGACGGCGCCCACCTCACCTGCTTGTGCCTGCCTGGCTACGGAGGCAGCAGCTGTGAAAGACGTGAGTCCCCTGGGTCCCACTGTGGCCACGCTGGATAGTCCCCATGCAGCTCCTGCTGCTGTCTCGGCTGCTGAACCAGCGGCCCAGGAGACAGAAATGTGGGGAAATCAGGAGCTTGGGGTGAGTTGGGCTCCATCACCCTGACCTTCTCCTCTCTCCCTCCTTGCTCCCGTGGCTCAGCACTGCGGAGGTGCAGCCCCGGCTGGGACAGCTTCCAGGGAGCCTGCTACAAGCACTTCCCCACTCGGAGGAGCTGGGAGGATGCGGAGACCCAGTGCAGGCACTATGGGGGACACCTGGCCACCATCCTGACCCCCGAAGAGCAGGACTTCATCAATGGTACGTGACAATGACCCAGACCCTGCTGCATCCCTCCACTTCTGCCCAGGGACCCTCAGTGCTGGGCTGTGAGTTTTAAACAAGTAGCAAAGAGCCAGGGTAGAGCCCAGGCCTAGTGGATGGGTGGGTGGACACATGGATAGAGAGGTGAGAATATGGAGAGGGACATGGAGAAGAGACATGGCAGCAGACAGGCTCAGTCCTGGGCTGCTCACAACAAGACAGACATTGAGGGGCTGGAATGTGACCAGAGAAGGGAACAGAGCTGGGGAAAGGGGCAGGAGCACCAGGAGAGGCTGAGAGAGCTGAGGGGACTCAGCCTGGAGAAAAGGAGGTTCAGGGGGACCTTCTCCCTCTCTACAACTCCCTGACAGGAGGGTGGAGTCAGGTGGGGGTCAGGCTCTGCTCCCAGGGAACAAGGGACAGAACCAGAGGAAATGGCCTCAAGTTGCACCAGGGGAGGTTTAGGTTGGGTATTGGGAAAATTCCTTCATGGAAATGGTGGCACAGGCTGCCCAGGGGAGTCCCCATTGCTGGAGGGATTTAAAAGACTTGTGGATGTGGCACCTGGGGACAGTGGTGCCCTTGGCTGTGGGGAAATGGTTGGACTTGACGACCTGGCAAGGCCTTTTCCAACAAAATTCTATGATCCAGTGATGGGCAGACAGAGCAGCAGAGGGTTGGACGTGTGCAAGTAAATTTGAAGGCAAAGCCATAACCTGCCTGAAATCAGCCTTGGAGGGAGGGGGGAAAGGCAGGGGGAGGCAGATCAGGGGACAAGTGCTGTGGGAATGGCACAGAGAGCGAAGAGGCCTGAAGGGACATGGGGGTGAAGGAGGAAGGGGCAGTGAGAGACCTCACAGGGAGATGCAGAGACACGTAGGGACAGGCAGGGAGCCACAGGGACTGGCTGGGCCAGAAAAGGGACTGGTAGAGCCAGGTGGGGACTGATGCAGACAGGTGGGGACTTGCAGGGACAGGCGGGGACTGGCAAGGACCTACAGAAGCAGGTGGGGACCGGCAGAGCCAGGTGTGGACAGGCAGGGACTGGTGCAGACATGTGGGGACCTGCAGGGCCAGTTTGGGACCTGCAGGGACAGGTGGGGACCGGCAGAGCCAGGTGCGGACCTGCAGGGACAGGTGGGGACCTGCAGGGACAGGTGGGGACATGCAGGGACAGGTGGGGACATGCAGGGACCTGCAGGGACCTGCAGGGACAGGGGGAACCTACAGGGATCTGCAGGGACAGGAGAGAACCGGCAGGGCCAGGTGGGGGCCGGGGGGACAGGCGGGAACCTGCAGGGACAGCTCGGGACCTGCAGGGAGGGGAGGAGACCGGCAGAGCCAGGTGGGGACAGGCGGGGACAGGCGGGGACAGGCGGGGACAGGCGGGGACAGGCGGGTCCCGGGGCTCTGCCGCCCTCTCCCGGCCAGCCCCGTCCCGCCTCCCCGGGGGTGAGGGGTAAAGGGGTCCCCCTATGTCCCTTTCGGGGCTCCCCTTGTCCCCAAACCTCCCAGCACCTTCCCGCTGAAGGGCGAGAGACACGCCCACATCCCATTCACCCCCAGACCCCAAATGTCCCCGAATTCAGCCTCCAGCACCCTTTCAGTCTCCCCGGCCAGGTGGTGCTGGGGCACCTGGATGTGTCCCCGCCCCAACACACCCGCTGTCCCCCAGACCAGTACAGGGAGTACCAGTGGATCGGCCTGAACGACCGGACCATCGAGGGGGATTTCCAGTGGTCTGACGGGAGCCCCGTGGTAAGTGGGGCTGCCAACCCCTGTGTGCCCCCGCCGGGGGAGCCGCCCCGCCTGGCACCTCCTTATCCTCCTCCAGCACCGGGGCCGGGCTTTGAGGCTCCCAAACAAGAGTCGCTTGCCTCACCCGGGCTGAGCATCCTCAGGGGAGCCAGACCCTGGGATTTGGGGTCCCGAGGCCATGCCAAGGGGCATGGAGGTGGGACCTCATTCCCGACGGGGATGTCACAGCCAGGAGGCTGCAGATGGGTGTGTGCTGGTGCAGCAACCCCCTCCCCACACTGAAGGGGTGTACTGGGATGCCCCGTGCACCCCGTCCCGCCTGTCCCCCCAGCTCTACGAGAACTGGCACCCCGGGCAGCCCGACAGCTACTTCCTCTCCGGGGAGAACTGCGTGGTCATCGTGTGGCACGATGGGGGCCAGTGGAGCGACGTGCCCTGCAACTACCACCTCTCCTACACCTGCAAAATGGGGCTGGGTAAGCTGTGCCCAGGCTGGGGGGCTGGGGCTGCACCCCCCGTCGCCCCAAAGAGGGGCTTCCCCACCACCTCCACAGCAGGGAGACGAGTCCTGTGCGTGGGACCCTGAGCCCGTTTGGGCTTTTTCGGGGCTGGGGGGGCCCCCCGTGGCTGACCGCAATGAGCCGCCCCCCCTTTGCAGTGCAGTGCGGGCCCCCCCCTGCCCTCAGCAACGCCCGAGCCTTTGGCAAACCAAAGCAGCGCTACGAGATCGGCTCCACCGCGCGCTACCAGTGCCGGCTCGGCTTCGCCCCGCGCCGCTCGCCCGTCATCCGCTGCCGCGAGGACGGCACATGGGAGCCACCCCAGCTGGCCTGTCGCCCTGGTGAGTGACGGGCTCCCCCCGGCACCCCCAGCACCTGCACACGGCGCTTTCCCTTCACCTGGGATTTCTTGTGTCTCCCCAGGCCTGGCTCAGCCCCCCAGCCACTGAGTGAGTCCCTGGGGCAGCAGCCAGCACCTCCGCAGGCCCTGGAGCCGGTGTGGATGGGGACGGCACTGGGACCCCGGCACGGACCCCGACGTGGCACGAAACCTCACTGTTGGGTGTCTGTCCCCTTGTTTGTTTTATATCTGTACAAAGAAATCCTAATAATTAAAGACCCCCTCAAAAGGAACCGACAGTGGCCCAAAATGCAGCACAACAGGAGTTCTGTTCCCAGAGTCACAACAGAGTTGAAATCAAGTGGGACACCACAGGCAGGGGATGGCAGGGACCTGCCAGCATCACCTCCAGCCATCTTCTCTCACCTCTACCCCGAGGGTCCTCATCCTGTGACACCCTGGTGGGGGTCGACATGGGGACATCCAAGCTCTACTGCAGCTCAGCACCCATCCTGAGGTGTGGGGGGGCTTCTGCACTTCCCTGGAAAGGCAGAAGCTGCTGCCGCAGGCTTGGAGTGGGTGTGTGTTGCCCAAACCCGCTCTCTGTGCTTCTGTGGGTATTAAAACCAGTAAACAGGTGGCACAGAGTGGTGACTGGTTATTTGGGGGGACCTGGCACAGGGATGGGACTGGCAGGGCTGCACAGCCCCACATGGCGGAGCATGGCAGCACTGGAGAGCCTGGGCACAGAGATATCCCCAGGAGCCACAGAAGCAGGGAGACACAACCCAGAGTGCCCCCACATCCCTGCAGCACCGGGCACTGGCCAGGGCTTGGGTTGGGACACTGCTCCCAACAAATACATGAGGCTGGGCCAGCACATCACCAGTGCCAGGGCACCTCCCCATGCTGTGATTCCCCCTGCACTGTGCCAGGTCCACGGCTTTTTATAGCTCTCCCGGGCTCTACTGAACAGCAACACCCGTAAAACCGCAAAGTGAAGCGGCCGGAACACAGATAACCCCCGGACAGGGCGCCGGGGATGGAAAGCCCCTGTCAAATTCCCCTCGTGGAGAGGCCAGATGGTCGCAGGGGAAGGAGCCAGGCAAGCACATGCCTTTGCCATAGAGTTTTGCTGTTGCTTTATTAATTGAGAAGGCGCCACGCCATTAGTCACACTCGTTAATACCCAGCCCGAGTCCTGTGCACTTGCACCAGCCAGAGCGACCAGCCAGAGTCCTCATGGCTGTGGGGAGCAAGGATGGGGCGAGGGATTCACCGGGGGTGGGGAATGGGCAGCCTGTGCTGTCTGCTGGGGGCTGGATCAGACCCCCCCTCCCTGGTCCAGCAGTGGCTCTGGCTTCTCCAGTAAGTCCCAAACACCCCACAAGCCTCACAGCAGGCTGGGACACGGGCACCTGCTTCATCAGGGGATGCACCAAGCACCCAAATCCAGCTCTATGGATTCCTGAACCACCCCAAATCGCTGGGAGACCCCCCCCCTCCTACCCTGCCTCAAGCTCTCTGCGTGGGTGATGAGGGCTGGTGTCCCACCGCTGACAGCGCACCTCTCCTCCCAGTGTTCTTACTTCCCCACGAAGCAGTAGGTGCCGTAGGTCCTCATCTCCTTGCTGGGGAAGCCGAAGCTGCGGACACCGGGGTCGGGCAGGCCCCCGCAGCGCTCGCGGGGGGTGGTGATGGGGTACCGGACGCTGCCGTCCGCCAGCCACCCCCCGTCACAGCGATCCAGCTGTGAGAACTTCCAGGCGGAGTAGAGCTGTCCCACTTTGGCAATAGCAGCCCCGTGGTTGCGACACGCCTGCCCGGCCTCTTTGAAGTTCAGGTGGCCCCGGATGAAGTAGACCTGGCCTGGGGATGGGGGAGGACACCACAGGTGAGCACCTCCCCTGCAAACAACCCCAGCCCTGTTGCAAATCTGGGTGGGCAGCAGGGCTTGGTGGCGCTGTGACAAGGACAGGGGACCGCAGCACTACCTTGGAGAGCAGAGGTAAAGCAGAAAGCATCGAAACGGTCCTTCTGCTTGTCCCTGGCTCCATAGGTCCGGACACCAGGCAGGAGGAGGCGGCCACCACACGGCTCCCGCGAGTTGATGATGGGGTAGTGGACAGTCCCGTCAAGGATCCAGCCGGCGTTGCACCAGTCCAGACCCTCTGTCCAGGCTGTGGGGGGAGAGGCAGCTCAGCACCGGCACTTCCCTCCTCCCCATACCCAAACAGGTGTGGTTTTGGGCTGAAGAGGAATTTTTTTGAATGCTTCACCTCTGTACAGCTGCTGGTAGGTGGCAAGGCGGGAGTCCTGCTGCTCGCAGGCTCGCTTGGCTTCGTGGTAGTTGAATTTGTAGCGTCCATTGCTGGGCTGGTAAGGGAAGACGACGCCTGGAGGGACAGGGACAGGGTGAGGGCAATGCTCTCCCCGAGGAGGCTTTGACCTAACATCCCTGGGGGTTCAGTGCTGAATTTAAGGCTGGGGAACAGGGCGGTGCAATGGGGGACACAGCTGGAGGCAGAGAGCCACGCACCTCCAGTGGGGCTGAGGCTCCCCCTCCTGCCGCCTCCCCCAGGGACGTAGCCCAACCTCACCCTCAAGGTGCAGCGTGAGCGAGACGCTCTCATCCTCCAGCCCGTTGACGAGCTGGCAGCGGTACCGCCCCTCGTCCTCCAGCGCCACATCGGTGATGGTGAGCGAGGCGTCGAAGCGGTGGCTGTGCCGCAGGCGCACCCGCGGGCTCAGCGGCCCGTAGTTCTTGTGGTACAGCCCGTTGGTGATGATGATGATGTTCTCCCGATAGTTGGCCGGCTCCACCTTGCTCCACTTCACGCGGTAGTTGCGGGGCAGGGCGCGCAGGACGCAGGGCAGGGTGGCCGTGGCACCGCGCCGCGTGTGCACCGTGGGGTGGAGGGGCTCCAGCAGGTACTGCAGGCGCAGCGGGGCTGCAGCCCCCCGGGCAGCCTCAGCACCGACTGTCACCATCCCCCCAACACCTCCCCGAGCATCCCTCAACCCTCACCAGCGTCTGATGGTTTCCATCACCCATCCTGGCTCCTCTTCGTCTCTCCTGCACCTTCAGGAGGCACAGCTCAGCCCCTGCCCTGGCTGAACCCACCCAGCATCATCTCTCCCCTCCAGCACTGGCCCCAAACAGCAGTGCCCCATCCTCCCTGCAGGCCCTGCTCCCTGCATGGGCTCCACATCCTGCCCCCCCAGGCCCTGATCCTTACCCAGGCTCCCTGTCCTCCCGCCAGGCCCTGCTCCCTACCTGGGGTCCCGGTTGGCCGCTGGAAGATGCTGGATGCTGGGGGTGCTGCCAGGAGCCAGAGGCAGCCGAACAGGAGCAGCCTGTGCATCCTTAGAGCCGGGGGCAGGACGGTGCCTGGGGGGAGCGCAGGGCTTGGGCACATGCAGTGGGACACACCCCACCCTTGGTGGGGCCCGGAGGATGTGGCCCTGCTCCGTGGGGGCTCTCTGGCATTTACTGTGCAGAGGGGACAGCCGCTTGCAGGACACCGACCCCACGGACTGTGCCAACCCTCCTTCCTGGCACACCCCCAGTCTCTTACCGTCCCCAGACACGTCCTTCGGGGAGCCGCTGTTCCCATCCAAAGCCCCCAGCCCACGTGCTGCCCCAGCTCCTGCTGCTTCCCGTCTCCGTCATCAACACCCCATGGTGGGGCCGAGGGCTCTGGGAAGGCCGGAGCTGCGCCACGAGGCTCCTGGGAAGAGGTGACACAGGGACACAGGGACACGGGAGGTGGTGAGCAGGTGGTCCCAGCCAGCCCCTTCCCTGTCACCGTCCTGGGGCGGGCGGTGTCCTGGCAGCCCCGTGGCCCCGCGGGCCCTTGATGCCCGCTCCCATGGTGCCGGCCGTGCCCTCGCTCCCTGCCCTGTCACTGTCTCTTCCCGCTTTCTTCTCTTTTTTTTTTCCCTCCAACACCTCCCCGAGGAGCGCACAGGGAGGAGGAAGCACAATTTCCCATTGTGAGTGTCTTTCTCTTTATTGTTCTGCTCGGCAAAACACAGTGTGCCCGGCTAACAAACATCCCTTTATCTGCAGGCCACGGCGTTGGGAATTCAGGGAAAACGACAGTTCTGCATCGGGCTCCAGCAGCCTCTTGGGCTGGCAAAGCCTCCCCTCGGCGTTGGCCCCCAGGGCTGGGACGCTGTTCTCTGATCCCACAGACACCAGTGCAAGGGTTAATTTTATTCTCCTCTCCCTGTCCAGGATGAAGGGATGAAGTTCCCATCCCGCGAGGCTCTGGAGGGTTGTGCAAGGGGGGTGTCCCACCACTGGAGTCCCACTGGACTTACCCGGCCCTCTGAAAAGTCATCAGAGAGGCTTCCCCATCATCACCTCGGGCCGGGACGCTGCCGGGAGCAAAACACAGGCACACAATGGGGCTGTGTTCTGAGCTCCTGCAACGTCTCCCTCCCCCAGGATCCATCTCGGAGGGCGGAGGAAGCTCTTCTCGAAGGAAGCACAAGACAAGCAGCGACTGTCCCCAGCACCATCCTGGCCCCACCATGGCACGCACAGCACAGCCAACAGCCTCCCCCCGGGGAGAGAGGCACCAGGGCGCACGTTCAGTCCCCAGGCCCTCATCCCCCACCTGCTCCCCACTGCTCCCAGCCTCTTTTCAAGGAGGGGCATCAATTCTGATGCCAGCAGGCTGAACTGGAAGCCTTCTTCCAGCTCAGAGTGCTCAGAGCTTTGGCTCATTTTAACGAGCAAGTGGTGCCCGTAGCTTTGCTCTCCCCGGGCAGCGGGAGGTTAAACCGCAGCAGCAGAGCTGCAAGCTCCTCCCTGGCAGCTCCCCGCGGTTATCTGCTGCGTCCATGGCTCTGCAGAGTGTCTGTCATCTCCCTCCCTCACACTTCCTGTGCCCACGGCTGCAGGAGCAGATCCTGTTCTCCCCCAGCAGCAGCTCCGGGCTGGAGGATGCTGATTCCCAGCTCTGCGGTACCACAAACGAGCTGAGTGTTTCTCACTTTTTTCCCAAGTGAAGGCAGCAGCTACAGTCCTCGGCCCTCACAAAACCACAGCCCGAAGCAGAACACTTGCAGGGGCTCCCATAAGTGACTCATCCCCCCTCCCCATCCCGATGGCATCCGGGCATGACCCCAGCCCACCACTGCTTATCTGAGTTCAGAATTTGGCCCAGCGCTGTGGAAAGGAGTCACCCAAGTCACTTCCCAAACACACACCGTGTTACTGCTCCGCTCCTTGTCTCTTCTCCTCCCTTTTTGGGATCTTCACCCACTCTTGGTGCAATACAAACACCTCTGCAGAAGCAGAGGCAGCCAAAGAAAAGCGAAGGAACCCCTCGTGCTCAGCTCCCCCAGCTCCTGGCGTGGGCTCTATCAGGAGCCTGACTCTGCTCCTTGCTCTTGTTTTTCAAGGCTCAGATTCTCCTTCTCCTCTCACAGGCCCACAGGAAAACTCATCCCCAAAGCCCCCTGAATACTCATTTCTCCTTCTGACCAGGGAATTTGAGCCTACTTTTGTGGGACTTTGCTGAGCCAGCACTGGCACAGTGGGTCAGTCCCTCCCGCTTGTGCATCACCCTCCACCTCCTCTGCCTGACCTAGTCCCCAAAACCACCGTGTTTCTACAATGCAGAGGCTGAAATCTCATGCATCCCCCCACAGCTCCTGCCACTCCCCAAATCTTTCCCCCGCCCTGTTTGCACCCAGCGGAGAGGGACATTGATCCCACACAGCCCACACACTTCCCAGCACAGTGGCCTGAGCCACCTGATGTGGCAATGCCAGGTGTGGAGGCGTGCCAGGGCATCCAGTCCCAAGTTTCCGTGTTGGCAGCACTGTCCCGCTCCCGGCAGTCTCTTGGAGGTGTGGGAGACAGGGCAGGACCTGGCAGCCACCCTGGCAGGCGGAGTTTGCGCTCCCAGCGTGGCTCTCCTCATGCACCCCGTTTGCAGGGGTTCATCTGCCCTGGCTGCCCCCCGACATGCCTGAACACACAACTGCCTCGAGGCTCCGGCTCTCTGGGCTGTGCTTCCTCCTCCAAATCCTCAACATCCTCCTCTTCGCCGTGTTTGCCCGGTACAGCCCCGAGAGCAGCCCCAGCTACTGCCCCCCGCAGCTGGACTGCAGCCAGAGAAACCAGGACTCGCGTTTCCAGCAGCCCCGTGAGTACCCCCACGCCCATGGGTGCAGAGCAGCTCTGCTGAGGGGGTGGCACGGGGTGTCACCGTGCTCAGTTCATGCTGCAGACCTGTCACAGACCCCAGAGTTAGAGGGAACATCAAGCTGCAGGGTTGGGGTACTGGTGCATCCCAGAGGGGTAAAGCAGACATGCTGCAAGGATTTCTGAAATGCTTGGACAGAGCCAGCCCCAAAAGAGAGATATTTGGGTTAGGACACGTGTTAGAGCAGCTGGAGCTCAGAGGGGATCACTGAGTGACGGGAAAAACTAGGGCTCATCCTCCCATGCCTGGTAGGGAGCACAGCAGCTGCTCCTGGCACTTTAGGGTCTGTAAAGCTTCGCACTGACTGGCTGGGTTTTGCAGTGCCGGGGGATTTACACTGAGCCCCTTCCACAGAGGATTTGGCTCCCTGGGTGCTACCACAGGGTCCAACGGGGAGCTGGGGGGGGGGGTCTGTCCTGCTGGGAGCATCCTACTGCATGCTGGGCATCCCTGCAGAACTCCCGCTGGGATAAGGGGCTGACCCTCGCTTTCTGCAGCAAAGACAAGGTGGTCAGTGGGAGAGGAGCCTCGGAGTGTCCTGGCTGAGGGAGGGGAGCGAGTGGAGCCGCTGGGCAGGGAGCTGGCAGCTGGCAGGTTCTCCTGGTTTCACCTGCCCGCGGAACCCCACCCAGGCAGTGACTCATGGAGAATGCCGGGCCACAGCTGTCGGCTCAAGGGGTGTAAATGGCATTTAGCCCAAGCAAGAATCAAGTCCCCCACCCTCTGGTTTGCCACCAAATGGTAAAAGACTAGTCCCAGTTCTCTGTTCATCCTTCCTCTCTCCTCGTCCCATGAATTGGGATGTGATGTTTCCGGGGGCAGCAGTGAGGTCCCAGGGGTGCTGACATCTCAGACCTGTCTTCATGCTGGTCTAGTGGGTGCAGGCAGTGCTCGGCCACCCCAGGAGGTTTCTGGGCTGTGGGGTGAACCGTGTGAGTGTCCTGAGATATCTGGACAGGGCACTTGCGGACGGGGTGACCGGGATCCCTGCAAAGGGTGACTGGGCCACATCAGGCAGGGATGGCTTTACCTGGCCCTGGCACTCCCCACTGCAAATCTCCAAGGAAGATCATCCACCGTGGTTCCAGACACATGGCAGTGGAGTGAGCCTTCAGCTCCCCAAAGCCTGTCAGAGCAGGGGGGGGTCTTAGCCCTGTCTCAGTCTCCTCAGGGACCAGCAGGCAGGAGGGCGGCTGCCTGCCCTCAACACCTCCAGACCCATCCTTCTGCCTCTCTTCTGCCAGGTTTCTGGGATGTCCACATCCAAGTGCTGCTCAGCTTCGGGCTCCTGGTGGCATTCCTCGGCCGCTATGGGCCAGGCAGTGCGGCCATCAGCATCCTCATCATAGCCTTCACCATCCAGTGGGCTGTTCTGCTCCAGGGGTTTTTTTACTTCTTCCTCAATGGCAAAATTTACGTGGGAGCTCAGAGGTAAGGCAGGAGGGAGCTGCTGCTGCCCAGACGGCTCAGCCCAGCCCAGCCCAGCCCTGGCACACTGGCTCCCTCCTCTGTAAAACTCACGGCTCTGCTTTGGAGGAGGATTTTGCAGACAAGTAGCACCAGGCCTGTGGGTTGTTCGAGCACCGCCCTAGTAAGGGCTGTGTGAGTACTGCCAAGGCTGCAGCCAGGCATTTAGGGGGCACCCTGGCCCCCACCTGCCTCAAGCCCAGCCATCCCTTTGTCACCAGCACCACAAGGCTCTGGCTGCCTGTCCAGCTTGCAGGAGCAGTGGGATGCAGGGCCTGGACTGTGGGCTCAGCTCCTGTCCCCCCTCAGCTCTCCCCCAGTTCCCGTGCTCATCCCTGGCAGTGCCAGCTCCAGTCCCACACCTTTCCTCTCCTTCCCAGCATGGTCAGTGCTGACTTCTGCACCGCAGCTGTTCTGATCTCCAGCGGGGCTGTTCTAGGCAGGGTAAACCCTGTCCAGATGCTGCTGCTGGCCCTGCTGGAAGTCACCGTGTGCACTCTCAATGAATACATCCTGCTCAGTCTCATGGGGGTGAGTCACCGACTGGGGAGCCACCAGAAAGGGAGTGGCTGTGGGTTTAGGCTGCTCATGTCACGTTCTGCCTCATCTGGAGAGAAAAATCCCTTATCCCCACTTCCTGCGCGATGCTTTTCCGTACTCACCAGGTAAGAGACAGCGGGCGCTCCTTGACCGTCCATACCTTTGGTGCTTATTTCGGCTTGATGGTTTCACGGGTCTTGTACCAGCCCCACAAGGACAAGAGGAAGAGGGAAGAGCAGCAGGACATGGGGCACCAGTCGGATGTCTTTGCTGTGGTTGGTACGGAGCTCAAATGCTACAACACCTGAGTTATGGAGCTGGTGAGGGAAGGGTTGTCACCAACATGAGGACAGTGAGGCTGTGGCTTTGGCCAGGAGATTCCTGCAAACCATCAAGGACAGGTGTCCTCCACCTTCCCAGGAACCTGTCATGGGGCTGCACCACCCTCTCCTAGATAAAGCTTTTCCCTGTGTCCTACTGGTACCTCCCTTGCTGCAAGCTGTGGCCACTTGCATCTCTTGGCACTCACGAGAAGTTTCTGTCCCACAAGGGATCAACTCCAGCATCAAGACCTGCCTGTTCTACTCCTTGCAGGAACCATCTACCTGTGGATCTTCTGGCCCAGCTTCACCTCCGCCACCACAGTCCTTGACAATGCTGAGAACTGGGCAGTGCTCAACACCTACTTCTCCCTGGTGGCAAGTACCGTTGCCACCTTCATCCTCTCTCCTGTCCTCTACGAGGAGAGCACCCCACGAATGGTAGGTCCTCTCCTGGGACAAACCCAAGCCTCATGCCCTGCCCACATCCTGCCCTACAGGGATGGTGAGCCTGAACACACCCAGAGCATAAGGGGATGCTTGTTAGGCTTCCTTAGGCTTGTTAAGAACCAGTTTGATTCCTGAGGAAGACAACCCCTCCCAGTCCCATGCTGGGGTCAAGGTTCCCCTGACCATGTCCTGTTCCATCAGGTTCAGATCCAGGATGCCACCCTGGCTGGCATGGCCGTGATGGGTATGGCTGGGGAGATGCTGGTCACCCCCTTTGGGGCCCTCATTGCAGGGTTCCTGGCTGGCCTGATCTCCCCACTTGGCTTCAGATTCTTCACGGTGAGTCACTTTGGGACAGCCAAGGACACTGATCCCAGGTCAGGGGACCATCTGCCTTTGGCAGCAGCTGCATGGCCCACCTGCAGCTCCCAAACCTGCAAACACGGGGCTGCAGCACAGCCTCCCTGGGCAACCGACCCCCATCCCAATACCAGCTCTTCCCTACCCTCCCCAGCCCGTGCTACACTCCAGGCTGAAAATCCAGGACACATGTGGGGTTCACAACATCCACGGGCTGCCGGGGATACTGGGGGCCTTGCTGGGGACGCTGCTGACGCTGCTGGCCACCGCAGACACTTACGGTGACAGGTGAGAGGAGCCAGAATCAGGGGTGCCAGTGACTTGATGCACCAAGCTGGGGCCACACGAGCCCTGAGATCAGGGCTGCTCCACTCACCCTCTGTTACAGCACCCCTTCAGAAGCCATCACCCAGAGCCACGAGCCTGTGAGAACAAGCTCCCAAAAGCCTGTCCCCTCTCTGGCTTGCAGGCTGGAGCTTGTGTTCCCACTGATGGCCCGGGGCAGCTGGACAGTCACTGACCAAGCGTGGATCCAGCTCAGTGCCCTGCCCCTCACCCTGCTGCTTGCAGCGCTCGGGGGCTGCCTCACAGGTGAGTTTTGCCTCCAGTGCAACGGGATGGAGGGTGCGAGGGGCAGGGGGATTGATGGATTTTGGGGGGAAAGGGCAGGAGCAGCCCCAAAGCAAAGCATCCCCATCAGGCAGGCCGGGCAGAGCCCAGTGGTGCTCAGCGCTGGGCAAACCCAGTGGAGGTCGGGGCTACCCCCCGGGACCAGGGCTCCTCTTGGGGCCGGGGCTTCCCCCGGGTTCGGGGCTCCCCCCGGGTTCGGGGCTCCCCCTTGGGTCCTGCTCCCCTCGGGGCCGGAGCTGCCCGCGGGTCCGTGCTCCCCGCTGTGTCCGGGGCTTCTCTCGGGTCCGGGGCTCTCCTCGGGGTTGAGGCTCCCCCCGGGTCCGTGCTCCCCCCGGGGTCAGGGCTCCCCGCCGGGGTCTGGGCTCCCCCCGGTCCCGGCTCCCCGGCGCTGCCGCTAGATGTCAGGGGAAGCCCGGGCAGCGGCCGCCCCGCTCTCAGACGCCCTCGCCCGGCTTTCGGCGTCCGCAGGAGCCGTCCTGAAAACCAAGGTGCTGAGGTCTCCCCCGGACGCGCAGTACCTGGAAAACAACGTCCTCTGGGAGGTAAAGCTGGGGAATTACTTGTAAAAAGGGGTTTATGGGGATCAGGCAGCAGCAGGGGTTGGATGTTTCCCCCAGCCGCTGGTGCTCTCCCTCGTCTTGCAGCAGCATTTAGGGCAGGAGAGCTGCGGTAAATGCCCCTGGTCATGGACTCAGAGAATCCCTGACTCATTTCAGGTTGGAAAAGCCCTCTAAAAGCACCAGGTCCAACCGTTCCACCACTGCCAAGGCCACCACTAAACCATGTCCCCAAAGGCCACATCCACAAGTCTGTTAAATCCCTCCAGGGATGGTGATTTTACTCCAGCCTGTGCCAGAGCTGGACAACACTTTCAATGAAAGAATTTCCCCCCAATATTCCATCTAAACCTTCCTGGTGCAACTTGAGGCCATTTTCTCCTGCCCCCACCCAGCCCCCATCTGCCTTGAGTAGGGCCCATTTCTGCCCCTCTCCATGTCTCTGGTGCAGGTGGCCGAGGAAAGATGTGACCCCAGGGCAGGCGGAAAGGAGCTGGGCATCAGCACCTTGGTGTAATGACCCCGAATCCCCGGTGAGGTCCTGCACCACCAATCGTCTGTCATTGCCAGTGCCTGCTGGCTTCTGGCAGCCTGAACTTCCCAACAACCTGCTCTGGAGACAGCCACGCTCCTTCCCATGCAGGAGCCAGCTCCTGGCCCCAAACGTTTTGGGAGCAGCTGGGGGTCCCCAGGCCTTTGCAGGGTGAAGAGGTGCTGCAGTATCCTGGTGCTTGCTGTGGGAGCAGCACGGCTCTTGCTCCCAGGGACACCTCAGGGTGTCCAGGCTTGGCTCAGTCACTTCCCCTCTCTGCTCCTTGCCTCAGTTTCCCCATCAGCTGCTCTCTGAAGGAACGCAGAGGGAGGAGGAGGGATGACCTCGTTGGGGAATGGGCACAGGAGGCTGAACAGAAAGCAGCAAAGACTTTGTACAGAACTTTTGCACACAACAATTAAAATATATGGATTTTTTGTAGCTTCAGGATTTGCCCCTGAATTCTCACGGCACCCGCCCAGCTCTGCTGGCTGTTTCCTTCAGGTGTCATTCCAGGGAGGAAAGCAAAGCCCCCCAGTTTTCCCTGCACCCTAAACACTGATGCCCATTTGTTGGGTTTCATGGGTTGTCCCACCCACCCAAGGACAGAGTGTGGGACAGCCCGAGCAGCCAGCACCCAGGGGCAGGAGCAGGGTGACACCAGGGTCCCCAGTGCAGGGGTGACCCCGGCCTTGCCCTAACCCCTCATCACCCTGCACCAGGGGCTGATGCCAAGGAAGAGCCCTCCTCTCAACAAATAAATGTCCCCAGCACTCAGCCCCGTTGTGAGAGAGATGCTCCTCTGGCCACTGCAGCCCCGGGACCCCCAGCACCCAGAACCCCGGCCCCACATCCCCCCGCAAAGCGGCTGTCATCCCCCCCGCCTGTCCCAGGTGTGGTCAGCAGCCCCCAGACCTGCCTGGGAGCAGATTGGAACACCCTGGGAGTGCGGTAGCTTGAGGGAAGCCACAGAGGGTCCTGCAGCAACCAGAGCAGGGGCACAGCCCCAGAGAACTCCTAGAGGGGCTATGGTGGATGTGCCGGGGGTCCTTGGTGGGGGGACACGTCGGGGTCCCACCTCCCATGAGCCTGGGGTGGCTGCCAGACACTTTCACACTTGCTGTGCCAGACTCCGGCACTCACCATGTGGGATTCCCGCAGGCACTGGTGTCCCCAGCTGCCAGCACCATCCCTGAGGAGGGGCCCACAGCCCCACCCCACGCAGAGGGGACAGGGGGTGCAGGGCCAGCACAGCGAAGTTTGGGGCAAGTGCTTTGCTACCCAACCAAAGTAGCCTCAGGTGGGACCATCCTGTTCTGATACCTGCTGCTGTTGAAGGACACAGATTTCCTTCAACTGACTGAACAAAAAATGCAAAAAAGTCAGTGAAAAGCATTTGTTTGCAGGTGATCATAAAACGTCACTTTAAAACACAGCAGAAAGTCAAAACTTCTTGGTTTGATATAAGTCGAACTATCACTTTAACTTTTCCCACTTTCGTTGTCCGTTACAGAAAACTGGTGACATCAGCACATTAAATGCTTTGGTGTCACTGAAATTCCGTGACAAGACACAGGGAAGTGGGTCACCGTCCCCGTTTCTGCTGCCACTGCAGGCGTTGGGGAAGGTTTCTGCAGGGACCACAGCCTCACTCGTCGCTCAGGCGGCAGGGGAGGACACGTCCCTGTACCCATGTCCCTGTGCCCAGCGGGAGGGAGAAGAGGGATGCAAGAGGGAGAAGGGGCACGAGGGCTGGTGGCCCAGCAAGGGGGTGCTGGGCTCCAGTCGTCGCCCCTAGCCTGAGGTGCAGGGCTCACCCCAGCCCCGCGCCATCCCCTCCCACCTCACCTCCTTCCCAGCCCTCTCCTCCCCTTTCCCAGGCAGCCCCCTTCTCCTTTTTGATCTCCTCGCAGCACATTTCAAAAGCAACCCACTGCGACGGGAAGAAAAGCCCCTCCAGTGAGATCATTGCGAGACCCCCAGACGTCGGGGTCGGGTGTGAAATGGACCTCCCTCCTCCTCCCCTCGCCCGGCCCCCGGCCCCTCTGAAAGGCTGTTATGTTTTGTAATCGGATTAGGGGAGCCCTGCGCCCTCCCCACGCCCGTTCCCCGGCGTGCCCGGCCCGCGGCCGCCGCTCTCCCCGCAGTTGTTGAAGCGCGGCGGCCGCGGGCGCGGAGCTCTCCGTGCGGCGGCGGCGGGAGCCGGGGACGGCGAGAGCCTGAAAGGTTTAGTCAGCGAACAAATTGCTTCTCTGTAGGGGCCGTTTTCTTCCCAAGTTGAACATAATGATGGCAGTTTGAGGAACAGATGGTGCAGCTAAGCAGATAATCCCGCCGGCCCCGGGCTCGGGGAGAGGCAGCGCCGGCTCTGCCCGCAGCGCCCGGGGCCGTCCCGGGACGGGAGGGTCGCGGCGGTGTCGGGGTGACGATCGCACCCCGGCCGAGCACGAGGAGCTTGGGCGAGCACCCCACCTTCACACGTCTTCTGCCTCGGGGGTGGTTTGGGTGCCAGACGCCGCTCGTGCCTCAGTTTCCCCAGCCCTGCAGGGAGCCCTCTGCTCCGTCACTTTTCAAGGCAGGGCTCACCTCCAGATCGCACCCTGACCTGGGGAGATGTAATGTGAGACAGAACAGCTTTCCCTGCACTGGAGCAAAGGATAGCTGAGAACAGCTCATTTTACTCTCATTTTCCTATTTTGCCTCTCTCTCCAACAGTATTCAAGATGTGGAAAGAGCTGAAGGAATTCCACCATCTCGCAGGGATTGGGTGTGCAGTGTGCCCGTGTCAGGCTCAGGCATGCCGGGATCTGCCGGCTAAATAAGTCTTTATTTAAAATACATCAGCGGGAAATGTCCAGAGCCCCACAGACACGATGTAGGCAGGGCAAGGCACGGATACATCTGCGCAGAGCAAGCCTTGCCCGCCTGCCCATGCCACATTGGCACCAGGGACCCTTCCCCACACCACGGGGCTCTCACAGCCTTCAGGACACACTCCAGGCACACTGCACCGCATGCCTGTGTCCGGCGGGTTCATTTAATTCATGTTCCCCCCCCTCCAGCCCTGTCCCCCGAGAGCCCCGGCTCTGACAGCTCCTCTGCCCTCTCCGTGGCAGCCCAGCTGCCAAGAGACCTGCCTAATTCACCTCTTGCTAATGCAGGAGCTCAATCAGCTGCTCGAAGGGTGTTTTACAAGTCAAAGCAATAACAACATCCCTCTGCTACAGCTGGGGAAACTAAGGCACACAAAGAGGTGCCCAAGAGTCCATTGGAATTAGAAGCAGGACAAAGCCCGGGCTCCCGGAGCTCCCGGCGTACATGTCCTTACACATCCACAGCCCCACCACCTCCCCCCCACCCGGAGCAGCTGATGCCGTGTGCTGTTTGATAGAAAGCCAGCTAATCATCTTTCCCACCTTCGTTAGAGTGTGAATCGTTATCCCAGCAACACCTGTAAAGCTCCTTGTCAGACAAGGCTGGTGCACACGTCTGATAATGGGCACCATATGGGAGAGGGAAGGCTCGGGAGAGGAGCAGGGGCCCGACCATCCCTGCACTGAACAAAGAGCAGTCCCCGACGGCTTCCCAGTACGGGCCAGAATCACCAGCACTGGTTTGAAAGACCAGCAACAAGGGGAGAGCCCAGGGAGAGCCGGCAGTGGAGGAAGAGCCACCACTCCTGGCACTGAACACCTCAGTAACTCCTCACGCAGCCCTGCCCTTTGGAAAAGGACCTGGCAAAAGTGACAAGCAAAGCTTAAAGGCAGAGGAGCCACCGAGCCCTGCTCTCCACAGCATGCCCAAAGCCTGGGACCGGGCACCCCAAATCCTCCAAAGCACATCCCACCACGCCTTGGAGCCTCTGCTCGCTGCCAGCCTTGCAGTGGCACCGCAGGTGTAGGAAAAGCCTCCCACAGGTTAGAAGGTGACAGGGAGGACTCGGTGTGAATTAGAGACAGGTCCCTGCACTTGGACTGATCCAGAGCCCCCCGGGCTTCCTCCCTGACCTGAAACTTTGGGGGCAGAGCTCAGCCCCTCTGCCAAGCCACCCCCCGGTGACAGTCCCCACTGCCACTGCAATTACAGAACCATGCTTCCAGGCTGCCATTCATTGCCAGAGGCGTAATGAGCCCCCGGGCACCATCGGCGGGGACAAAGCAATTAAAATCGCTGCTGTGGTAGCTGCGTGGGTGGCTCTGGCGTGGGCTGCTGCCAGTGCCCGTTTTGGGGCGAGTGGGCACCACCAGGCCGGACAGGACCTCCGATTGCTGCATGTCCCTAGGGGTGAACAATCGACTCGTTCTTCCCCGGGTTCAAAGAATAATAAAATAAAATAAAGAGGGAATAAAGGCCCCAGTAAAGCTGGGAGTCAAGTTTATTTACAAACTGAGTATGAAGTGAAGGGCCTGGAACAAAGGTGTTATGTAAGGGACAGTCACTAAGGGGCTCTTTACCCACGCTAATTGCCACTTGCTCCACGATATCCATTTGTCTCGCAGCTGAAATGGCCTCCTCAGGCTTGTGGGTTCAAGCACTGCTTGTTTGCAACGCTGCCCAGCGCAATTAGTGCACCAGCGCAGGGGCTGGTGCAGTCCCACCACCCAAACCCACCGGGAAGCCTCACACCTCCCTGAAAAGTGGGATCACGCCCACAGTGGGTGGATGTGCTGGTGGGCACGTGGCTTGGTAGGGGGAGAGGTGCTGCCTTGCGTGGGACCTTGGTGTCAGTTGTGTAACAGGGAGGGATAACGGGGCTCAGTTCTGCAGGAGGGACCTCGAGGTCATCCCAACCCAGCCTGGGTGGTGAGGGGCAGAAAACCATCATGGGATTCTTGTGGAGGCAGCTGTGAGAATGATGGCCCTGAAAGGAGAACGAGGTCTGGAGAGGATGGACAGAACCCGCTGTTTGTGATGGCATTCCCCAGGGGATCCCACTGGAAACTGCCCTCAGGTACAAAAGCCCAAAAGGCAGAAACCAGTATAAAAACCACCATGGGGAGAAGAAGCTGCTGCGATTGCTGCAGGGCCTTCCTGCAGTATGCAGCCTTCCTGCTCCCATCCCTGCCCTCCGCCTTGGCATGTCCAGGGGCACAGGGGCCACAGAGGGACCGTTAGCTCTGCTCCAGCCAAACTGTCAGGAAAGGGAGGAAGATGAGGTGGCAGCACCCCCAGGAGCCGAGAGGTCAATTTTATTGACAAACTGCCTCTTGAATGGAGCCTGGGGAACAATGCCGGCCTCAGCCTGGGTCAATCGGGACTCTGTAAAGCAAGGGGCCGGCTCCAGTGGCCCCGGGAAAGCCCTCCAGGCGAGTGGCCTTTACCAACGTGTTTGCATAACCTCTGACCCCTTCTTTTGGGGTCTAATTGAAATCCCAGCTTGGTGACAAATTGGCATGACCAGCAGGCCGGAGGCTGGGAGGGTGAGCGTGGAAGTGATGCTGGAAAGGCCCCTCCCTGCTCCGGCACCGACCGACCTGCTGCCCCTTCCTCTCCTGGCGTGGGACACCTGCGAAGCCCAAGTCGTGTTTCAGTCACACCCTGCTCCTTCCTCTGATCCCGTGCCACTGCCCAAAGGCCACCACAATGGGCTTGGGACAGGCAACTGCCCAAGTCCACCAGCAGCTCTGTCTCAATACAGGCAGGAGCAGGCAGGCACTGTCTGAGGTGCGTGAGCCTCCTTCAGGAACGCTTCGGACTGAAGTCTCCTCGGACTGGAATGCTCTCATGCTTTGTTAATCACAGAGCTCGTTAGGCTGAGGCATTTGCAGTTTGCACCCTGGCAAACCCCCACCACTCAGAGCCCTCTCCCTCCCTGTCCAAAGGGAAAGGTCACAGCCCTTATCCAGTCTTGTCTCGAAGTAAAAATGGCTTTTTGGAGCCAATAGTAGAAATGAGCTTCTGAAAAAAACAAATGTAACTGAAGTCCCAAAGCAGTTCCTACTGACTGGGGATCAAAAACTGACACTGAGCCAAATGGAGCTGAAGTCGTCCTATTTCAGAAGTTCCTGGGAGAGAGATGACAAATGACAGAATTCCCTGCGATGGCAGAAATCTCATTTTCTGCAGAAACCAGACTAAAAACAAAGAGGAAAAGCCCCAAACCAGACTCCTCACAATCCCCATCCCTTTTACAGAGCATTTGCAGCATCCCAGCTGCTCCGTGCAGCACATCGGTGATGCAGAGCTGTGCTCCATGGAGGTACCAGAGCACCTGAGAGGGATGTCCAGGTGGGTATTCCTGCTGGCTAAAGGGACTCCACAGAGTTACAGCAGAATCCTCCAAAGCGCAAATATTTTCCCTCCACTTTTCTTCCTGTCCCACAGTATCAGATTCTGGGATTAGACTGCAGAATTTTCCTGCCCACAGGTAAAGATTTAATATTTCACATTCTGTAGATCATCCAATATGAATCCCAGCTGCCCTTTAACAGGGTTGGGATAACGTCTGGTACCATGTGCAACCAGACCCCTGAAGTGCAAACGGCACAAGTGAGGCTGGAACTATTCCCACCTAAATCCATGCAATTTCCATGTGCAGGCAGGAGCCTGTGAGTCACTGAGGCTCCTGCCCGTAGTTCTGTTGGCCCTGCCCTGTAGGATTTCGCTGGTCCTGGAGGAGCACCCCGCACTTTGGAGCACCAGTCACACATTTTGCGGTACCAACACAAGACTTTCCCTCAGGAGCGTGTCTGTACATCCAATTCACGCTGAAGCACCTTAAAAACAGAGCAGTCCCACATTGAAGCAAAACCCAAAAATATCTCCATTGCCGCCTGCTTTACTGTCTGCACCTCATTTGCAAATCATTTACAGGGATTTTTACATATCCTAAAATACTTCTAATTGCAGGTTTCGTGTCTGTCATCCGTCACTGATTAATACATTTCGTTGCTATTATTGTTATTATTACTATTAATCGTGCATCCATCCAATTCACAAATCAAAGTCTGTTGCCCAGGATGGAGCCAAAAGAACCAGGTTTGTTTCTGGGATGTGCAGCCATCAGAGGTGATGAGACTCATAAGAGCAGCCCCTTGCCCTCGTAGATCTCAAACTGGTTTGCAAAGAGCAGCAGATCACCATTTGGCAGAAGAGGTACAAGGTGGGGGGCAAATCGGCCCCAATGGCTCCAACAAACGGGGGGCACTGGTGGTGAGTGGACAATTCGATCCCTTCACCCTCCTACCTCCCCATGCCACCTTGCAGTGTGCCACATTTCAAGGAAGAGAATTTTCAGCGTGTCATTTTGGTTTGTTAAGCTCCTTCTCTCCCAGCCCCACACACCACTGGGAATAAATCTGGGATGATTTTATCCCCCCACAGTTTCTGCCCCCACCTGCCAGGACAGCCGAGTCCTCACGCTCTGCTGGCTGTCACTTAGCCACCTTCCCGTGTGCCCCGTGGGTCACTATTCCCCCAAACAACCTTCGGTTTCCACCAGTTGAAGATCTTAGAGGCTTCTTGCACAAAACCCTTTGAGGTATTTCATGCAAGGCTTGAAAAGGCTCCTGCTTCCTCTGGGGGGCATTATCATGACAACCGGCTTTAATTCAGTGCAGATCCAGGCTCCCAGCTGGATCCGCAGCCACGCCAAGTCCCCCCGACACCCTTCGGCTGGCACAGAGAGGCCAAAGGAGCGCACAGGTCCCAGGATCACGGGGAACTGGCCCAGCCCCATTTCCCAGTCCCCATCCTCATATATATTCCCTTCCAGTCGCCCCGCACTGTTCTCTGCGCGTTCTTCTTTTGCGAGCGCTGCCCTCCTCTTCCCCACTCCCACCGGGCGCTTCCCCCCTCCCCGCGGTCCCTCCTCTGTCCCCAGCATCCCCCTTTCTCTCGGCTCTCTATAAACAAAGCGCCTCAGTGTCTGGGGGAAGAAAAGTTGCATTATGCAAATGGGAAAAAGCGAACAGGAGATTTCTCACTCCGAGAACCCCCATTCCGGGCCTGCACCTCGGTTTCCATGGCATGACCAAAGCCTGCTGGAAGCTGGTTTGCATACGGATGAGAGAGGAGATGAAATCAGCACGAAAGCCCATCGCTGACAGAACACCATTGTTTCGCCTGTCTGATTTGGAGGCTAATGAAACGCCATTAAAAAAAGAAAGAAAGAGGAAAAAAACCCCGCCGCTTTCATCCTGGCTTTGGTCAGGGATGGGGAGGGGGGTTAAATATGATGACGGAAGATCATCGGCACTATCGGACTTGGGGTGAAGGTATTCTGGCACCGCGGAAGGAAATTCCCAGGATGCACTGCCCCTGCAAGCCGGAGCGATGCCGACAGGAGATGGTGCTGTGGGCAGAGCACTGGGCTGGGAGAGGCTGCCAAGGCAAACCCAGCTCTGCTCCTCTCCGGGAGACACAGCAGCACCCGGGCATGAAAACAGCCCAACTGCAGCCACGAACCTGCCCATCGCACGGCACGTCTCGGGGAGCGCATCCATGGCCTCATAAACACGCCACGTCCAGGAGAGGCACTGGAGCAGGCTCGTGGGCTGGGAGCAGGCTCCCCCAGGTCACAGGCTTCCAGGGTGGAATGAATTAAAAACTGTGAATAAAAGGCCGGGCTGGGGGGAAGGTCAGGGAGCTGCTCGGCGCTTCCATGCTCCTTCAGCACACAAACCCTGACTCTGCTGGTGGAGAGGGAAGAGACAACACAAACCAGAAACACACATGTGTCCCTCTGCACCATCCTGACAGCCTCCTTGGGCTGTTCCTGATGCTCCGGTGCATGCCAGCACCTTTCACAGGGCTCTGAAGAGTGGGATGGATGGAGCAGGAGCATGGCCACTGGCTCTTGGCCCTTGGTAGCTCTCCTGCCCTCGGCCTTGCCATGGCCACCCAGTCCCTTTCCTGCTGCCCCGCTGCCAAGGGCGCATTGTTTCCAGTGTGTTCCTTCGAGAACAGCATGATTGGCCTTGAAAGGGCTGATTTGCTTTCCCCGGTCCATTGAAACGCCGGAGACCAAAGCCTGTTCCCTCCAGGCGCTCGGGAACCTGGCACCCTTTCCACTTCGCTTCCCTGTGCCCCTCAGCCCAGGGGCTCCTGCTGAGATTTTGCTGTCAACAAAGTTTTGTTCCTTTTCTAGGGCGGTGCAGAAGAGACACAAGGACCTTGAAAATGGCAGCTTCTTTGACACAGCTATTCTCCTTCGACCCCCCTGGCTGAATAAACAACTCACAAAAATGGAGTTTACTGTATTTCCTCCTCAGGGGGAAAACACTGCATCTTGGTCCTAATTAATTTACCTAATTAACATTGGGTCTGTATGCAAAGACCTCTTTCTGTACTGGCCGGGACAGAGGAAATAAGAGGAATAAAATATATTCAGGCATCTCTCAGCCCTGACTGTAAAAGGGACATCGCAGGATGAACTGTGCTGCACTGATCATTTCAGCCTCAGAGACAGCGTCTGCAGGAGAACGGCCTCCACCTCCACCTCCCCTCTATTTGGGGCCAAACCTCACCAGCGTCTTGACATTGGGCAGGAGGTGCAGCGCATATCCCTGGGGAATTCACTGCTGGGACGGGCTCGGGGGGATGGAGCAGGAGGGATACCAAGGACAGATCCTGTGAAGGAGGGGAGCAAGGAGGATGCCCACGAGCGGAGCACAGCTCAGGCTGCTGGGCTGCCCCCTGTGTTGCCTTTACCAGCAAGCTCTGTGCCCGTTTGTACCTGCCTGGGGCCAGCTCCATGTTTAGAGCCCGAATTTTCCCCGGGCTTGCCCAGCTCCCAGGCAGTCGCTGCCCGCCTTCCCCGCTCCTGCCTAGGAAAGCCCTGCTCTGCTATTTTGTTCTTTTCCCTGCCAGATGCCAGCTCTCTTCAGCCTCTTTCTTCTCCCCACGCTTTGCTTTGCCGCATAGTTCCGGAAATCAGAAACAAAAGAAGAGGAAAGAAAATAGGCTGGATCTGGGGATCTGGGGGGGAGGAGGGGGAGTTTCCCTTCCGTTAAGCTTTTTCAGCTCTCGCTGCCTCCCAATATGAGACACGATATGGCACCTCACATGACGAGCGCTCGCCCCCACGTGCGAGTCCACGTGATGAGATGCCCAGCTATGCCAGGCTGCTGAATGGAGGCGAGAGGAACAGGCTGGGTATGAGCCCGACCTCTTTGGCAGGAGAAACAGGAGGATGTAGGAGAAGCTCCTCTCTGCTCTCGCTCTGCAGCCCAAAGCTGCACGGCCTAAACGCACAAGCTGGAGGGAAAGCATTCCCAGGCCACACGCTTACAGGCTTCGGGGCTGAGCTTAAGCAGTAAGAGCTGTGCTCTCAGGGCAGGATGTGGGCTCAGTCCCACTGTGGTTATTGGGGCCCTGCAGATCGGATTCTGGCAGCCAAGACTTCCCAAGTACTGTGCAGAGTCAGAGTCACTCATCTGCCTCTGCATCTTCCTGTAATCCTCCCTTCCAACAGGGCTGGCAGCATGGGTTTAGGTGTCCACATCATCTGAATAGTTTGAGTTACAGACATTTTTGGTTTATAAAGGGAGATCCCCCATCCCAGGCTTCGTATTCATTCACTGAAATGGCCAACAATCACCCTAGAATTTCCTTCCCACAACAAATAAAATCCCAGCTCAGTGTGTGTTTCCATTTGGAAGTGTCAGCTCCCACTCCAAGCACGCTGCCTTTCCCAACTCCCCTCATTGATGACAGCACTGAATTTCAATGCCACCATAAGCAGCTCCCACCCTCAGGAGCCCTGTCAGGATTCTCCAAAACGGAGGTGGAATGGGCAGGACCCTCTGATCATCCCGGTGGACAAGGAGGAGAGAGGGAAGGTGTCTGCAGCACAGGCATCACCCTCTGCCTCGCTTTGCCGAGGGAGAGTTGGAGTCTCAGCACTGGGAATGGTGCCGGAGCTGCTTGGAGCCGCATGGGGCGGGGGCTGGCTGGCTCCAGCCACCAGTGAGAGCTGCAAAAAGAGATGAGAAAATGGGCCATGGAGGCACGCCAGGAAGGGACACGCTGAGGCCGACACAAGGGCCCCAGCACTGCCTTGGCACTGGGGCACCTCCCAGGCTGGGATCACTCTCTGCCGGAGGGAGAGCAGGGCCAGCACCTCGTCGTCACCCAGCTCCCAGAGCAAAACCCAGCACGGCCTCAGTGGGGCACAGAGCTGGAGAAATCAGTGCAGAGCACCAGTCCTGCCAGAAGCAACCATTGCCACAGCCCAGCACGCCAGCTGTATCCTGGAGGAGAGACCTCAGACATCTTCACCTGCCACTGGAGCAGGAGCAGGGGATGCTCCCACCACCACAAACCTGCTATTAGTGGCAGGTGCTCTGTCCACCCCATTTCCAGCTGCCGCCAGACTTCCAGTAATTCTCAGTGACCTCATTTTCACTTCATTTTGTAAATCATTTTTGGGTTGTTGTTTTTCATTTTACTCAGTTTTTAATTTGTTGTTGTTTCCCTCTGAGCTGGAGTTTGTCATTTAATCAACTTAGACCCAGATATCCTGGAGGGTGTTTGGGGAAGGGGGGTGGGGGGGGGGAAGAATGCAAACGCTAATGTCACATCACCTCCCTAAAATGAGTTTTAATTGTAATCCTTTAATCCCTCTCAGATGGCCCTCTCTTCACTGATGTTTTTCATAATTATTCCTTGCCATTTTCCCATCGGTCTAAGGAGTGTCTTCAAGAGGGAGGGGGTGGAGAAAAGGCCCTTTTATAAAATAATAATAATGGGCCAAATTAAGACACAAAGAGGGAAATAACAAGGGGGCAAGGGCTGCAGAGACAGAATGGGGATTATTAATGCCTCCCCCCTCAGAAATTTCAGTGATGGTGCTCTCAGCCACCCCAATCAGTGGGCAATTGAGGCTTGTTTGCTCGAGTGGCTGCACCCTCCTACAATGACCCACATTTAGCCAAGTGGCTGCATTGACAGAGTACCAGGTGCGCAGGATTGGGAAACCGCCTCGAGGCAGCGTCTCGCCAGCCCGCCCAGCACTGAGGGGTCTGCACAGGGCTGCCCACCTCTGGGACAGTGCCCACCTGCCCGAGGATATGGCCAGTGGGAACTTCCCCTCCAGAACTGATGAGCTCCCAGGGCCCTCTGCCACTCTGGAGGGCATTGAAGGGCACCGTTCCCGCTGCTGCTGCCGGTGATCAGCCCCATTACCCTCTGAAACCAGTTGTAACTCGTCCCTTGGTCTCATCCAGATGGAGCCCGAAGGGTGCTGAAGAGGGAAGGCAGCGACTTCCCCAGCAGCAGCACAGAGGCTATGCCTGGGTGGGGAAGCAGGTCAGAAAGGGTTTTCAGAGTGTTCACAGTCCTGCCAAGGGGACACTGAGCCCTCAATGCCATCTCAGCCCTCCCTTGGTGCTCTTGCCTGCACCTGCCACCAGCCACTGCTGTCTCCCTGCAAAGCTGAGCCAGCAGGAGACCAAAGTGACCTGTGACCCTGGCTGGTGGCTCTGAGCAGCACCCACTTCCACACAGGATTTCAGGGTCTCTGCTGCCCTGGAATGCCAGACCCGTCACAGCCGTGCCCAGTGCAGCCTCTCCCTCCACAGTGCCAGTGCTGTACAGATGGGAACAACACCCAAAACCCCTTGAAGGGACCATAAGCCCAAGAGAAGTTTGCTGGTTGCTCCTGAGCACTTTGGGAAGCTAATGGGAACCAAGTATCCAGGTTAATCTGACACTTGGGGGCTCAAGTCTCTAAGGACAGCGGGATGTTGATTCAGGGCAGTTAAAGGATGTGGGCCTCAAGAGCACAAGCAGGAATTGGGATGCCGTGGAAGTCGGGTCCCTAACACGGGCTGCAGAGCTTTAACTCCAGAGCTGCTCTGGGGAAGCAGCCGGCGAAAGGAGAGCGTTTACAGCCCACTGAACTTGTGTTTAATCTGGGAAACCTCTTGTACAGGTCTGACAGGGGTTAATCCACCCCTAACGTCTCTTTCACCCTCTCTCCTCCTCCCCAGCCATAAAGCTCAGCAATCCTTGCTAATCATCCCATTACTTCAATGAGCTTGACCCAAAAGGCTCCACCAATGCCTCGGCTCCCTGTTCCAGCTTTCTCCCTGCAGCCACCTGCCCCATCCCACCCTGGCCACGGCGCAGGGATCAGACTGACAGTGCATGTCGGCGGGGTGACCCTTGGGGACAGCAGGTCTTGGCCGCAGTGACCTCGGAGGGCAAGTGATTCTTGCAGGAACAAAGAGCCCCTGTGTGCCAACAGGCTGGAGTTTGTGTGCAATTAACTCTGGACAAACCAAACAGAGCGAGTTCATGAGTGCGGAGGCTGGGAGCGGCTCAGGGTTTATGGACTGGTGGCTCCGAGGGAAGGGGGACCAGCAGCCCCCGAGCAGCGAGAACTGCACAGCCAGGGATGGAGAGAGCCCTGGACACAAAGCAGGGCAGGGAGGGGGGCAAAAATAGGATTACAGCAGGGGTAAGGCTGACAAATTGTGTCAGGCACCAGGAGCACTGGGGGGAAGAGCTGCAAAGAAAAGGATCCCTTTAATTATCAACGGTTGAGCATCGGAGGAGGAAGCGCCTCGTGGCTGGAGGGGGTGAAATGGTCAGTGGGAACTTCCCCTCCACTCTGGAGAAGGCTGAAGGGGCACTGTGGGTCGGCTGGACATGGGTGTCTCACCTGCAGCCTGACTCAGGGTCAGGAATGGGGAGGGTGGAAAAACCCCGGCTCTGCCGCAATCTGGGGCAGGTCAGAGTCCTGAGCGTGGCACAGAGGGGCTGCTTTACCTCTCACCCCACCCAGCACTGAGGACTGAGGCACTCCCACGCTGCCCGGAGGATGCAAATCCTGTCCAGCCAGGAAAAAAAGAGGAGCTCAACATCACAAAAGGTTCCCCTCCACCCCAACACATCCCCCTCAAATGGCATCTTTTCCTCTTAACAAACAGGGAAGACAAAAAAAATTAAAATTGCCAAGTGGAATTTCTCAAGAGTTCCCATGGAGGAGCAACAAAGTGTTTGGGTTTGAATTGCACTGAAACATGACAATTAAGTGCAGAAATTTCAACTATTTGTGCTGTACCGTGTCACTGGAGATGCAACAGACAGCAGAAGTTTACTGAAATGAAACAACTAAGGTACTTTATGGTATGGAATGTTGCCAGTCCTCAATAAAAACATTGAAATAACATATTAGTGGGGTTATTCTGCTGCTGACAGGGAAATATTGCCGTAAAATACATCAATTTCAACAGAAGTGTGTTTTCCTCTTGACGTATCACCAACGATCTGAACACACCCTCTCCCGTCAGGCCTAAGCTGCACAAACGAGCCCCACTGGGCTACACTGAGAGGCCTCAGACCACAGAAATGACCACAAATTCACCATGCTCCAGCAGCACCCTTGCTTCAGGTGATACTTTTGGACAAAGCCACATCACCAGTGATTCCAATCCCCAGCCTCAAATATCCTTGTTGAGCTGCCTTCCTCCAGGAGAAACACCTTTTTTGACTCATGAAAACAGGGTATATCCATGGAAAAAAAAAGCAGAGGAAGAGGGAAGGTTGGAGAAAACAACGCCCAACCTTTGCTTCTTTTTGAAGTGATTTTTAGGGTTTTTTTTACACCCGTTCCCTGGCTATTTGGGAAATTTGGAACCTCGGGTTCAGCCGCAGCCGCCTCCAAAGTGCTGCCACGTCCCTGAGCACCGCTGCCCCGCTTCCCAGCCCCTCTGCAGCCCCCCAAAGTCCTGACCCCCTTCTCCCAGCTCCGCTCATTGTCCTTGGCGTGGAGGTTGGCACCGAGGCGTGGGAAGCAAACCAGCAGCTGTGGGTGCTGGGGCGGGAGCGGCCGCCCTGCCAGGCCCCTGCACCCCGAACCCGGTGCCATCCCCTCCCCGTGGCGGGGGCAGCTGGGGATCCTCAGGGAAGAACTGGGGCGAGGGTGGATAAAAGGAGCGGGGGAAGGAAAAGAAAGGGAAAACAGCCCCCTTTAAAATAAAGAGGAGGAGGAGAGAGCAAAGGGGGGGGGGGGGGGTGTAAAAATCGTTAGCACTAATTATCAGGCACAGGGACAAACGATTAATTTGCAAGTCAATTAGTCTCAGATAGGTTCACGTTTCCTGTTCTCAGCCACTGAGGGGGAAAGAAAGAGGGAGACACAACTGCGGCCTTAATCCTCCTCAGAGGCGGCCATGGCGGGGCCGCCTGCCTGTGCCAAGGCGGAGGGAGGGGGGCTACAGCTGGCACGGCCACGGCGAGGGGCGGCCGTGGCCAGGGCCGTTATGTGCCAGTCATTGTGCCCTCAGAGCGGCCCTGGCACCGCGCCGGCACCTTCCCCGCCAGCCCCGGCGCCGCCATTTGGGAGCCCCTGACGCCATTTTGTTGATGCCCAGGGACGGCGGCCGCTGTGGTGGATTTTCCACTCTTGGGGGCCACAGATGGGGCTGCTCCTGCCTCTCTCCATCCCTCGTTGCCCCTGCCAGGCCCGTGCAGCTGCGGGCGCCATTGAGGCCACAGTGGTTGAGGATATGGAGCGGCCTGGCCAGGCCTGCTCCGGCCTGGGGTTATGGCAGCGCTGTGAGGACAGGCAGAGGCCATCAGGGACAGACGGAAACCGGCCCCATTCCAGCAGTCGAGCTGCTGCCACCCCTCTGTGTGGGTCCCCAGCCCTGTGCTGTCAGTGCCCAAAGTTTGGGGTTTAGCCCAAAGTTGCCCTCTGAGCTGCAGCAAACACTCCCCAGGCTCGGGGCTCCGGCAGCTGAGGATGGACCAGAGCCCAGGAGTTGGGGGGAAGAGACACGGGTGGTCAGGGTGTCCCCCACCCCGAACCTGAGCTGTGGTTATGTGTCACCTGGTGTCACTAATAGCCCCAGATCTCACAAAAACAGCACATAAAAGAGCAATAGACATTTTCCAGGAACAACTTGAGGACCCAATCAAACGTCACCCATGCCTGAGAAACATGGCTGTAGAACTTAAAAAAGCAGCTCAAAGGATGGACAAAAGCAACAGGGGAGGGAAACTCCCAGTGAGGGAGAGAAGTGCCAGCAGCCCCGAGCTCCATTCCGCAGGACAGACAGCGCCCAAAGACACACGGACATGCTGGGCAATGGGCACCTGCACCGGTCCCACTCCAGACACCCCAAACCTCGATTCCAGCCCCTCCGCGGGGCAGCAGCTGTTTATGGTGTGCGTGCCCCCTGCGCGTGTGCCCGGGCGCGGGAGGGTGCGGCGCATGATCTGAATGTGCGCCGCGTTCCCCACGCTCTGCGCGGGGATATTTGTGTGCGTGTGGACACAACATGTCTGGGACCTGACAAAAGGCATCTGATTGACACAGAAAAGGGGGCTGACAAAAGGCCGAGCGGGGCTGGAGAGCCCTGCACAATGCTGGGCGCCGGTACCACGCGCAAGGGTGGGGGATCCAGGCAGCCAGGGGGGAGCAGGGTGGCTTTTAAGGACACCTCCACCTTCCACATTAAAAAAATTGATAAATACATTAAGGATCTTTCAGCTCTGCTGATGTGCAGAGCGGGGATGCTTACACTTAGCCAGGGAGATTTGTAACATCATCCTCATCCTCAGTGGTGCCAGTGGCAGAGGGAGCCCACTGTGCCAGGTGAAACACATACCCAGAGACAACTGGAGGGCACCATCCTTTGCCCAAAGCGTGCTGGAGCTTTTGTAGCCCTTTGACAGGGTAAAATCCAACAAACTGTGAAGCATCAGGACAGTGGCCTGAAATGTGGTTAAAATGCCTCTGGATCCGAAGGCAGCCAAGCTCCTCTCCAGAGGGGGCTGCAGCCTCCAGCCCGCTGCCGTGCCCTGCGGTGGGCACCCGTCCCCTCCAAAGTCATCTGTCCCTTCCAAGGGCCTCCAGGGCACTGGGTGGGTGATAAAAAACATTGATTTTTCTTGTTCTGGGCAGCTTGCACCTGGAGCAAGGACCCAGCTGAATCCCTGGGAATACCTGCGTTTTTCTAAGAAAATTTCTCAAAACTTTTTAAAGTTTCTTTTTTTTCAATTTTTTCCTCCCTTGTCTTAATGAGAGACAAATGTATTTGAGATTTATGGCTCCACTGCTGGACTGGCTTTGCTGCACGAGCTGCTGGATGCTGCTGAGCAGGGACAGTGAAAGACACTATTTCTCTTTAAAAAGTAAAAACTCTCCACACTTTTTATTCTTTTGCTTTCATTATGGTGTGAAAATTTCAACCAGCTTCAGAACTGACTGATGTTTTGCAACAGAGAGTCTCAAGGATTGTTTTGCAATTAAAACTGGTTTTGAGCAGGACTGACACGCATTTAAAAACTTTCTTTCACGCACACACCTGGGATCTCCTGGTTCTGTGTATGCATGGAATAAATTCCAAAACACAAACTCCTATTTTGATACTTTTTCATTTAGGGGGTCATTTTTTTTTTTTTTTTACTTTTTTTTTTTTCCAAGAGGAAAAATGGGAGCACTCGGAAAATGTTTAGTTCACAATAAAGAATCAATCCAAATTCCTAAGAATAATAGGAAATACCCCGGGATGATGCTACACAAAGGAGCTAAATTGGTTCCCACCAGCTCAGGACCCTGTAAAAGCCTTGTTAAGAATTTTTTTTTAATGTGGATATTTAAAATCGTAATTTCAAACATGGTATTTTATCAGAATAATTTCTAATTAAATGCGGAAATTTTAGTGCATTCAAACATTTCTCGAATATTGCTCATTCTATAAATGAACAAACATTAGTGGCAGGAATAATAAAATGGCCAAAATCCCTTTTTTTTTTTTTAACTCCTGGGACAAATGATCACTGCCATTTATGTCCCCACCGAAAAGTTGGGTTTTTTTTCGTTTGCTAAATTAAGAGACAAAGTGGGAGAATTACATTTAGTAACTGGCTTAAAACGGGATCCTGCTTGACCCGACAAATCCCGGGTAACAAGACGGCTTTGTCTGAGCGTGTGGCAGGAGAGATTTCACACTTCCACCGGCACAGCGCAGGGAGCAGACCCAGAAACACACGATATTTCCCCAAACTTCCCTTTTGGGTTTTAGGGGAGACAATTCTACTTCAACGATTTTTAGAGGAAAAAGATTAAAATACGAGTTGGATCAATTTAAAGAGTGCTTTTGCCTGTTTGCCGGGATGGAAAACTGAGAGGAGAAAAGGCAGAAAACGAAGCTGAAGTTAGGCTGGGAAGGATTGGGGAGAACTGGGGGGTTTTGGGGACTTTCCCACGCCCCCACCCCCCGAGCGGCAGCACTCAGTCCTTCCCCGCGCCGGGGGGAGCGAATCCCACCCGGGACGGTGCCGGGAGGTTCCTCCGTGGGAAATAAATATAAAAAAATTTTAAAAATAAAAGAGAGAGAGAGAGAAAGAGAGAGAGAAAAGAAATGCCAATGAATATTTTAAAAGGAGGGACTGCGGGTCGGGCCGGGGCGATCGGGCTCCGCGCTTTGAGCCCGAGGTCCAGCGCTGGCCCCCCTCAAATGCCCCTTTTCTGCAGATTTTGGGTTTAACCCGGGTTAAAACAACTCAGCTCCTGCGAGTTCAACGCGGATCTTTTTGCTGCCGGCAGAACCCTGTTTGCAAATGAATTATTTGCCCTGTTGCGAGCCGGCTGCACCCCCGCACCCCCATCCCCGGCTCATCCCCCCCATCCCGGCTCATCCACCCATCCCCGGCTCATCCCCCCATCCCCGGCTCATCCCCCCCATCCCCGGCTCATCCCCCCAACCCCGGCTCTGCTCTCCTTCGGGACCCCCCCAACAGCCCCGGAGGTTGCACCGAAAGAGAGGAGAGCAGACAACTTTTGTGTTCTCTGTAATTTCTGTTTGTTGTGTTTGCCTCGCTCATAATCTGAGGTTACTCTGATCGACTGCGTATCAACTAATTTAATTAAAAAAAGCTTATTTTATAATCTGATTTGGGAGGGGGGAAGCTCCATTTATGATTTTTTTCCCCCTGCCTGCTGGACGCGATCATTATTCTTGCATTTTCTAATGAAATGCAAGATTACAAATTAATTGAATTGCTTCCCCCCCCCTTCAGTCTGTCATCTCTGGTAAATTTGGGGCTAATCGTAAATAAATTGCAAATATCCACAGCGAGAATGGAGGGTGGCTTTTTGTTCGGTTTGGACTGAGCAAACCCGGGGACGGGGCTGGTTTGCAGCAACTCTTGGAGAAATCCCTGCATGGAGAGTCCCGTCGGGGCCCCTCATCCCACAGGTCCCCATCGCTTCTGGGGAGAGAAGCGCTGGGGGAACAGCGAGAAAAAACACCACGGAACAAAAAAGAGGTTTGAAGGGCTGGGAGATGGAAAACGGGTCTCCTTTTTTGTTGTAGTTGGGGTTTTTGGGGTTTTTTTGTTTGGTTGGTTGGTTTTTTATAAACCCCACGAACACGGGGATTTCAGCCGATTGCCCCAAACAGACCAGAGCGGGGAGCACAGTGCGGGAGCAGCAGCGGCTTCAAAAGGGTCCCAAAACCTGCAACCCCCTCGATGTGACTCCCCCGCCCCCGGAGCCGGAGCGATGCCGGGGGTCCCGGCCGCTCCCTCCTGCCCCGGCTCCATTTATCACACACGAGGCTGAGTCCGAACTGCAGCCCCCAAAAACTTGGAGTCTGAAAAATAAAAAAAGAAAAGAAAATGCATTCTTCTTGTGAATCATCAGTTTGTCAAGTTACAGCTGGAAATCCCGGGAAATAATCAATGATTTGTGGAGTTTAAGCTTTCCATTTGATCCTCTAATATGAATTTCATTGATTTGAATTTTGCACTTATTTTTTTTTTAACAGAGCTCCTCTATTTATAATCATAGGGATTAAATCTGAGGTGTAGAATAATAATAATAATAATAATAATAACAATAATAATAATAATAATAATAATAATAATAATTATTATTGTTATTATTATTACTACTACTACTACTTCACATATTTTTTTAACAGGACAGTTCTGTTAGAGAACACTGCACCTAGGTTGTTTTTATTTTATTTTCACAAAAAACTCCAAATCTGTCCTTTTTGCCTGCTGGTATATTCAGTCACTATTTGATTAGACTTATTGTAAACATGGCATCAAGTAGGTCGTTCTATATCGTATCAATAATTACTATATTTGATGAAAAGTTGTTGCTCCACGACATAACCCATCACTGAAGCAAGTGTGAGGGCAGTGCCTCCTGGGCTGGACACCGGTGCTCCCTAAACTCATGGCAGAGGATTTCAGATTCATCCCTCACTTGTGCAATTCTCCTTGAGCGAACGATTTTTCACCTTTAACCAAAAATCAGCGTGTTCCAGGGTAGAAAATACCTTCATTAATACAGAAATTGCTGGGGCTTGCTGCTGCTCCTTCCCCAGGAGGAGCCAGGACCGTCCTGTTTTCACTCTTCTCTTGCAAACAGCAGAAATCGAAGTTTTGTCGCAGAACCCTCCCCTCAGCAGCGGCAGGAGGTGCCCCCGCACTGCCCACGGTCCCTTCTGCATCCCCCCGGCCCCGTGGCTTTTTCCAGCCCCCGTGGCTCTCCAGGAGCCCTTGCAAGCTCTGAAAAGGCTCTTTGCCCTCTCTTCCCTCTCCCTGCTTCAGTCTAAACCCATCTCCTACCGTCACCAATGCACAGATTTTAGAGAGGGAAAAAAAACTAAATTAGATATTCCAGGTCCTGCAGTGCCAGGGGTTTCCCAGCTCTGGGATGGGGACAGCAGCCTCCCAGCAGGGCTGTTTTACTATAGAGAAGTCTTAGACCTCATGTAAATGCCAATGAATATTTGCTTTCAAAATAAGAAAAACTGAGAAATCAGCAAGTGTCATTTAGGGGAGCACTAGAAAGGCAACATCTCCAGAATTTCTAGGAATTTAAACGTGGATTTTAATGTTTCCTTCAGAAAGTTTAAACTTTTTTTAAGCTGAAAAAACCCCAGAAGTGACTTTCAAAGCCAAGCATCGCTGTGAGCAGAGCTCAGCTGAGGGGTCACTACTGCCCCCCAAAGCCAGCCCCACATTTTCCCCTAAAAATAATTTTTAGAAAAGCCTGGACTCAAGCACACAAACTCCCTGCCTCAGCCTGAACCCTCTTTTCCCTCTCTGTAGGTGCTGCATCCCAAAGAAAATGTTTCACCTCAAACAGTGATTTGGGAGGAGGCTGCCAGGCTCTGTGCAACCCCCCCGGACAGTGCATGTCAGCCCCCCTCCCGTGAGGAAAACCTCAGTAACACCCAGCCCCATGGCATTGTTCCCCTTGCACTGTTCCTCTTTTTCTGTGCACTGGACCCCTTTTCTTCCTAATTCCCCCTTGGAAAGGAAATAAAAATCTGTTCTCATTTGGAAGGGGATGAAGTCACACATATATATCCTTTAATCATTTATAAATAATTTGAGATAACAGGGGTTTTCATTTCTTTCTAACCCTGGTAACTTTGATTTATCCTTTCTCTATGGCTTCGCCTTCAGCTGTAGGAGCAGCCCAGGCCTGATCTTTCCCTCTTTGCAGGTGACACGGACAAAACCAGCACTTTTTAGTGCCAGAGACATTAAGCGATGAGGCATTTGGGATAAATGCGCCGACCCTGGCTCTGGCATGGCGTGGTAGGGAGGTGACCATGAAGAGACCGAGATTCTGATTTCTCTGGCTGCAGCAGCTCTGCAGGACTAGTGGGAGGCAGCACCAAAACCTCGTCTGGGAACTGGAGAAAGCCAAAATGATAATTGACACCAAACTCAGCTCTGACCAGGGTGGTGCTTCACTGGATATCTCACAGGGATCGGTTTAACATCCTCTAGGGGCTCCCCCCCTCCCCGCAGTGCTCCTGTTCCAGCAGCAGGTATGGGATTTAGCACACAAGGGCTTCTAAGATCACTGATCCTGTTGAACTTCTGCAAAGAGGCAGGGTGATGCTGCGGGGCCCAGGAGAGGGGACAGGACAGCAGCCATGACCCCAGATCCTCAGGGAAGGTGACACACACGGGCAGGAAGTTTGGAGGAGCCTCTTTCTCCATGCTCAGCCCACTGACCTGCCCCAGGCCTGGCTCACGGGCTCCCCTGGCCACGGCCTGGGACTCAGGTGTGAATTCCCATGAAGGTCCCAATGCTAAGCTGAGTGAAGGGCACGGGGCGGGTCGTTGGGTGGGATGGAGGATTGCACAGTGATCCCCAAATCCCAGGACCCATCCACATCTGTCCTCCCTCGGCTCTGCCACCACCAGGCAGGGATAGGGGGTCACCTCTTCGAGGATGTCCCTGAGCCAAGCCAGCCTCACTGGTAGGTGAGTGCCCATCCCTGGGGACCAGCATGGCAGGGAGCATCCCTGCATCCGCCCTCCCTCAATGACACAGGCCCCTGAAGCAAGGTCCCCCTAGATCCCCTCCAAACAACAGGGCAGCTTCCACTAACCGCCCTTGGAAAATCCCAAAAGCCCAACGGAGGGGGGAATCAGATGCAGGAGCCACACTGAAACCCCAGTGAAACCATTCTCTTCCCACTAAACCCAGCAGCGTTCCCCAGTGCCAGCAGAAAGCCGGCGCCCTGGCACGCAGCGCCGAGAAAAGAGGGCAGCAGCTGCCAGGCAGCGCCGGAGCGATGACAATTACTGGGGGGGTCGATGGGGGCAGCTGGCTGCTGATTTTTTTTATTTATTTTTTTTTTAATTCATCTTCCTTTAAATAAGATTGTTCCAATTAACAAAGCGCTCGCCCAGAACAGGTTTCGGAGGAGAGGAGCAGGCGCAGGACGAGACAGCTCCCCACACAAACAGCCTAAAAAAAGAGGAATCCAAATCTATTTATACGTGTCTGTCTCTCGCCTGAGCTGATCCACGAGCCCGCCGTGGAGGCCGCGGGGCGGGATTTGGGATTTCACCTCCGGAGGTACCCAGCTCATTCGCAGGGCGATGCCCGAGGTGGTTCCAGCCCTGGATCCCTTTCCCATCCCGACTGGCTGTACCTGCCGCCACACAACAGCCTTTTGTCTCCCAGCCCGGTGGCGGGAGTGCCCTGCGTTTTAGTGCCATTAATGTCCAGAAAATAAATGGAAAATAAACCCTCTCTTCACAGCTGAATTGCCACATCCCACCCCCACCCCCCCACGCCATTAATACAACGTTGAGCCGCTGACAAATATTCCCTTTAAAAATGCCAGCACAGTTGGAAAGGGATTTGTTTTCATTTAGGGGAGATGGGTAATTTTTGCCTTAATAAATGTTTTTCCTCATTTACGCTGGAATAGGATATTTATGAGGGGTCACTCGATATCAGAGCCGTGGCAGCAGCAGCACACGCTGCAGATACGGCGCCGGGGCTATCACGACAAGGCATCACTGCTCTGTGCCACAATTTTCAGCCTCAAGACCAGCTGAACTCTCTGATGCTTAACTCAAAGATTTATTAATACTTCATCATATCTAAACATTAATTTTTTTTTATTATCCTACCTACGGAGCACAGGGAATTGCATAGCAATTGGCCATATCTAGGTCTGGTCAAAATATTTTCAACATTGTTTTTGGTGGTGTTTTTGCTGTATTTGTGCCAAATGCTAGCTAGGACTGTGTGTCTATTACATGACAAAAAAAATCTGGTTGACTCACTGAGGTTTTTTCTAGTTTAAATACAAGAAACTATTGATTTTTTCTGGACAGAAGTTTAACAGAATTTCATTTAAAAAAAATTAACTGACGTCCCCCTTTCTCCTCCATGCCACTTTTTTCCCGATTTTTTTTGCAGGTGAAGGCAGGGATCTCCTGCCTCACTTGGAATAACTTATTTCAGTAATTCCAACAATATTCCCAAACCAGCTCTCCCACAGCTGTAGCTGCTCTCTGTGCAGCACAGTCTTCCCTCCTCACTAATGTAGCCAGAACAAGGGAAAGAAATGTATTTTATAAAATCCTTTACGTTGGAAAAGACCTTAAAAATCAATCCAACCATTAAAAATTTAGAAGTATTTGAGTCCTTATTGACAATCCCTCAGCCAGGTCAGACCTGTGACACTGCCCACCCTCTGAAGCTCCCGAGCGACCCTGCCCAGGGATGAGGGGAAGGAGCAGCTCAGGGGGGTTTGCAGCGGATGGAGCACAGGCACAGGGAGGGACAGGACCTGCAGCCCCCGCCCAGGCAGTGTCTGCCACAGAGCCACGATGTCCCCACGTTCACCCAGACACCGCACCCTGCGAGCAAATCCTGCTTTAAGCCACTTCACCAAGATTTTAAACATTAAAACAGTGAAAATTTTAACCCTTTAAATTCTCTCACAGCACCCTGCTGCAGCCCAGGAGTGGTGAGAGCAGAGCAGGCGCAGCAAGGGCAGGATCTGCTCCCCAGCCCATCCTGCCCCACGGCCCTGCTCATCCCTGCCAGCCTGGCCCGCTGCCACACCAGCCTGGCATTTGGGGTTTCTTTTCTCCTGGCATTTGGGGTTTTCCCTCATTTGCCGTGACTCCTCTCGCTGAGGATGCGGGGCTGCACTGCAGTTCCAGGGCCAGTGCCAGTAGAGGCTCCCGGAGCCACCTCCAGCCCTGCCTGACGCTCTGGGCAGCTGCGGCACCTTCCCGGCCCCCAAAGTGGGAACCCAACGCCGGGGAGCCCGGCACCAGCAGGGTGGGGGAATTGTGGAGCCCAGGACAAGCGGCCACCACCCTCCTCGATGGGACAAAGCCACCACTGCTGCTCTGCTCAGCACTTTCTTCATAAACCTCTTGTTGTCAGGCAAAGGGCTCAAATACTGGGGTACAGGAAGGCGCAGCCCGATCTGGTTCCCACCTGATTTTTTGGGGGAAAAACCAGACAGTTATGCCTTTAAAAAATAACCCTGTCTCTGCACTGAGTCAAGGGTTTGGCAAGAAGAACTGAAAGAGTGCTGGGCCTTCCTCCTGAGAGCTGCTCCTTGGTTTCTGGAGGTGATTTATTTACAGCTTTTACCTCCTCCATGCCCAGTTTTGGTTTGGGTTCTTTCAGAGGGCTGGGGGAGGACACACCTCATCAGGCCATCTCCTGCTGGGGCAGAAAATGAGCTTTCTCTGCACTCCTTAGGTGCCCAAAGGTGCCCAGACAGGCAGGAAATGGGTGCAGCCTCATCCCATCCCTTTCACCCCCAAACCTTGGAACACTGCTGGGCTCTCAGGCCACAGTGGGGACACCAGGGAGTGGCTCTTTTGGTGACCTGGGTAACTTCAGTTGCCCATTGGAGAATGAGCACAAAAAACCTTCAGGAATCACCTTCCCTGTGCCTGGAGCTGCTCAGTTCTTCCCCAGACCCTGACAGATGCATGGGGGAAGCATCATATCCTGCACCCCCGGGGCGAGCTGAGCGTTCCAGGCTGCTCCAGTGGGACGGAGAAGTGGTAAGGGACAGCCTGGAGCTCAGAGGTGAAAATATCTGGGTTTGCACACAGACAGCCCAAACCTGGCCAAACCTCAGCACCCAGAACTGGCCCCAGCACTATCTTGGCTTTTGCTGGTGCCAACTGGGAAATCCAGGTCCAGACCGGAGCAGGGATGGCAGCAATCCTTCAATCCTTCCCAGGGGACTGATGAGCTCCCCTCTGCAGTTGTGCAGAAACTGAAGCTGTTGGGGATATCACCAAGGAACAGCTCAGTGGGTGGAGCTGGCTGGACATTTTTCTGATGGAAAATGACAATTCATCAAAAGCAAGATGTCATGCCTAAACACAGTCCTTTCCTACAAAGAGCTTGTTTTGAAAGAGAAATTGTGAGGGGAGAAGCACTGAAACGAGATCAACACATTTTGCTTTGGGCTTTTCAAGAAGGAACACTGAGCTTGTTGAAAAAAAATCACTTTTCATTTTAATATTTCACATTATAGAGTCTAAAGTAATTTACTTTGCAATTTCACTCTGAGAAAAACATTGAAGTTTCATCTCTTGTTCTTCCTCAGAAGTGGAAGAAAGGGGGAAGGAGAAGGGAAGAAAAACTTCAAGTATTGCCAATGAATTTAAAACATCCTCTTCCCCTTCCGGCTGTCTTAATGAGATCAGCCCTGAATCTGTAGGAACCCCGCTCAGGAAAAATCTCATTCAAAATGTTTTCTCAACAACAACAAAAGATTAGGGATGGAAATGCCCACGGGAAAGGAGCGAGTTGGAGAACATTTTTTTGGTGAGGGAGAGGGAGCTTTTGGCGAGGACGAGCACAAGAAGGTCCCCTGGGATGGGGGAAGGGTCCATCTGGAACCACTTGTAGTCAATGCGACATCGTGGGGAGCAGCACCAGCTGAAGCCTTGGGGGATGCACCAAACCCCCTCCCTTCAGTGGGAGCAGCCCTGAATTGCCCCCCAAAACCCAGCCCAGGGCTCACCCCAAGAGCGGCGTTTCTGTCTCTGGCTGCATCGGGGAGCACGAGCTCCAAACCTTCAGCCCAGGGAGCTGCTGACGAAATAGGAAACTTTGGAGAAAAGGAAGGTGCTCCTGGATGAGGTGGAGCAGCAACTCAACCTGCAGCTGCTGGAGAGGCAGCAGCTGAGCAGGGCCTGCTCCAGCTACTCCCTTGAAGGAGGATGCCGCAAGATGTTGGAGGTCTATGGCCAAATTGTGCCAAGATGGGTGGTCAGGAGCTGTGCTCAGGCTGCTGCATCCCCAGGGACAGAGCTGGGGCTCCCCCTCCCTTCCACCCAAAGTGCCACCATCACCGTCACCACCTTCTCAGATCCTGCCAAGAGAAAGCAGTGGGGACAAGGAGGTGCTTGGTCCTCCCTACTGACCACTCTGCACACACTCGGTACCCGGCAGACGCAGGGTAAGCCATGCAGCTGGAGAAACAACCCACACCAACCCTTGCAGTGGGTCCTGCTTTGGGACAACACTTCCGGCCACAGGGAATCAAACAGGACAGAACTGGAGGGACGGCCAAGCCCTGGCAGACCCCGTGCCCTGCTCCTCCTCTCCGTGCCGCTCTCCAGCACCTGCCTGGGGGTAGCGCTGCCTCCTGCTCCCCCGGCAGATTTTTCGCCGCCACAATGGCGCAGGCACCGGTGCCGGGCTGATGCCAGGCACATCCTGGGCCGAAGCTGCCACCCCTTTTGTCTGAGGGCATTAAAACCCCAGAAACGTTGGGGTGGCGGTGGGGGACCGGGGGCTGTCAGCGCGTGATGAGTGGCTGCGCGGCGTTACCCGTCTGGCACCGGTGCCCCTCGCCACAAATGCCATTGGCACAGCTCTGCACAAACAGCTTTTCAGGGCTCGCCTGGTTCTCCCGGCTGCCATAGAAACCCCTGTTCAGCTGAAAGTATATTAAAGGGTGGCGCTGGCCCTCGCGCTGAATTCATCACATTGTATTCCACCAGGGAAAAAAAGAGAAGAAAGCCCACCCCTTTGTGCCTCTGCCTTCGCTTTCTCTGTCCGAGGGAGATGGTCCCTCTCCGGTTCCTTTCGTGTTTGCAGTTGCATCCCCCCTCCCCAGGCATGGCACAGCCCTGGGAAGCACCACTCCACCCCACCAGCTCTCACCATCGGGCCTCCTCACCCTCCATCTCCCCAAACACCATCGAGGAAGCTCCTTAGAATAATTTTTAGGCTCCTTAGAATAATTTTTAAAAGCAGACATGAGAAAATGTGGGAGTAAATCCCTCCCTACTCCTCCAGCCTGCTCCTCCCTGTCGTTCCTCCCCAGTGCTGCAGACAGCCATAGGATAGAGGTGGAGCTGCAGCCAATGGGTCCCAACAGGGGTTTTCGGGAGGCAGAGACAGATTTGGGTGCACACATCCCTGTCCTTACAGAACCAGGTTGGACAGGAAGTTTCCAGCTTGAACAGCAGCAAAAATGCCATGGAATACACCTCAAACATAGACAGAATTCTATGTGAGGCACGATTTGAAGAGGAATAAACTCGATTTTCCCCAACTGCTGAGCGAGCTCAGCCCCTCAACACAGGCAAGGCCCCGGTTCCAAAGCCTCTCGGAGCTGTGCAGAGCAGCTCTGCCCGCCCTCCCCAGCCCAGGGGGAGCTCGGGGCAGCACAGAGGTAATTTAGTCATTTCAGGCACATCGGCCGGCGCGAGCTGGGAGTCACCAATTCAAGCAGATTTCATGCCCTGCCACTGCCCGTATCTCTCTATCAGGGCGGCCAGCAGAGATCCTGCAACAGCATCCGTGGTAGACCTTCAGCCTGCCCTGCACAACTGGGCCCTTGTTCCACCACAGCCAAGACCCAGTGAACTCCACATTCACACCAACAAGTCAGAAGTCCAACTGTGTTAGTCCAAACCCAGCACTTTGGGGTTATAACCTGAGCTTTCCCTCCCAGAAAGGGAAAACCTCCCTGTTTCTTGCAGAATTTGCTCATGTTTTTTAACAAATTCTCCTCCAGTGTCGTCATGTCCCATTCCACCCCCAGCCCCCACCCTGAGGATTTAATTTTGTTGGATAATTCCTCCCAAGGCTTTCCATTCCAGCAAAAAGGAATCAGTTTTGCTCAAATTGATTAGCTTTTGTTTTTAGCCAGAGCAGTCCTCAACCCTAAACTGACCTCACTCCTCATTGCTTACGCCAGCGCCCACAGAGGTGCCTGAGCGCAGTCGCTGCCTCAAATCTGCCGTGAAAGTATTGCTTAAATTTAAAAAAACCCCTTGCACCAATTTAATTTTTAAACCATTTATTTTACCTCCACTGACAATAAAAGCAGAAAGGATCAAAGCCGAGCCCTTTTGTGGCTCGGGGTGCCCCTTCCATCAGCGCGCTTTGTTCGAAACACCCTCAAAGAAACTCTCATTTTGGTCAAGAGCCAATTATAAAAATTGGGTTGGGGGTTTGCTTAGCTTTAGAGGTGCAAAATTGTCATCACATCTGTAAAGCTACCAAATGGCCCTGCACAGGCGGTGCATGAGCAGAGGGAGGGGAGGGTGTGGATGGAGGGGATGCTCAGAGGCCGGTGCAGGAAGGCAGTTTCTCAGCTCAGGAATGAGCCCTCCGTCCCCATCCCTCATGTGCAGCAGCATTTCCCCTTCCCCTGCCACATGCAGCAGCTCCAGGAGCACAGCACGGGCTTTGCTTGCCTCCGGCAGCTCAGCTGATCCCCACAGACACCCTGGGGGGCTCTAGGTGGAAGGAGGTTCCACGTAGCCCCACAGAGCCCCACAGAGCCCCGCAGATGCCAGCAGAGGCACCAGCACTGCGGGAATCGCCCGGACCAAGCTGACACTGCAGCAGTGCTGGGAAGAGAGACTCCAAGACCCCCCACCCCCCGCTTCAGACCCGCACGTGGGCAGGGGGAGCCAAGGGCCCATGCCATGGCCAGCCTCGCTGCCAGGACACGAGCCCCCAGTGGTTTGTTAACCTCGTCCTTGTGCTGCAGGAGCACCCGCACCCGCAACACCCGCGCCGGGAACCGGCACCGGGCAGACCCCGGGGTCCCCCCGTGCCCCGGGGGGCACCGGAGCCCCCACTCGGGCCCATGCCGGCACACCGGCCCCGCTCGACGTCACTGTGGGGGGACCCTGCCACGCTCGTCTGGCCGCTCTCTGCCGATCTGCATCACAAAAGCCCCATTCTTGTGAACTTGGGCGACCTCCCGACCTCGCCAGCTCGGGGAGTGAATGGCTTTAGTCTGCCACGACCATCATGTCACTTTGATTAGTGCGTGAATAAACTCTCAATCCCGGGCTGGGGGAGGCAGGGCTGGCGGCAGCCGCCCCGCTCGCGGCCGCGGCATCGGCACCCGCAGTCCCGCACCCCGGGGCGGCCCCGGGCATCCCGCACCCGGAGCGCCTCTGCCAGCTGAACCACATCGCGGAACCCCGCACCCTGCCCTGCCTACACACCCATCCCCACCTCACCCCAACCTCTCCCAGCACTGTCACCTGCCCACAGGACCTTCACGGCGAGCAGAGTGGCCAAAATTAAATGTTTAAGGATGCACAGGGAAATCCTGACAGTGCTCCTCGTTACCTCAGTGCTCAAAACTCAGGCAGAAGCTCCAAAAGCATCGAGGGAAGCTCCCTGTGCAAGCATTGCTGGAGCAGACTGGGCTGGGTCCACCCGAGTGTCTCATCAGCAGCTGAAGGGGTTTGCAAAGGAGCCTCTGAAACATCGGGCTCTTCCCAAATCCAGGGAAAGGGCAGAAGGGGCAGCCACCTCTGCCCAGCCCAGGGCAGGATCTCCTGAGCACACAGACGCTCTGGGTCTGGGTGAGGCTCAGCCACGTTTCTGTGCCAACAGGCAGCCAGTGCCACTCACCCAGAGGAGGGATGGGTGCTGTGGGGACACCTGGGTGCCCCAAGGATGCTTCTAGCTCATTCAGATCCAGCAGCCACAACAGCTCCACGAGAGTGGCTACAAAATCCCCCCTCCACCAGCTTCACCTAAAAAATCAAGCATCATCTGGGGGATCAAAAATTCCACAGGAGCTGATAGTAAGCTTTTGGGCAGGCAGACGTTTGTGCTTCTGGGGGAAAACCTGGGGAATCTCATCTTTCAGGAGGCCCTGAAGTGCACCTTAATCCATAAGCCAACCCACAGTACGAAACGAGCCTCGAACATCTGCTTTTGAGGAAAAGCTGAACTCCTGCACGTCCCTCCCACTCGCTGCACACACCACAATATCTAATAAACCCTGAGTTGCTCAACACCCATCAGACCTGCCAAAATATCGCCATTTTAAGTCTAAAAATGCAAGATCTGTAGAAAAGGGTGAGGAAGACAGTAAATTAGGCCCTGCACGAAGGGTTCTACATGGGAAGCTAATGACCTTTTGTCTCTCCTGTCTGCAGACGGGCCTCATTTGCATGTATGCAGTTGGAATAATCTCGTCCATATTTCAAGCGTGTGGCTGCATCCCCGCGTCCTCCTCCAGAGAGGTTCCCTCCCGCTGTGCATGCCATTATCTGAGTGCAGCCACTTCAGGCTGCCTTTAAAGCCACCTAGACACCAGGCAGCCTTCTCCAGCCCCACAGGAGCCTCTCCCCATGGAAGAGAAAGAGAGGTTTGAGGCCCCATATGTGGCAAAACCTTCATGGCACGGCTGGGGGACTCCCCGAGCTGTGAGACCCCGACAGCAGCGCCCACACCTCCCCTCTGGGGAACATCCCTGGGCTTTGGGGGAGCTGCTCCAACGAACAGCCACCCCTCTCCTCCTCTGGGGACCAAGGCTTTAGGCTGATCTCAGGTTTATGGAGCCCAAACATTTTACCAGATCCCTTTGCTGCAAGCTGAAGTCCTGACATGCCCTTTATTTGGTGTTTTGAGGATAATTTTGATGCAATTCCCAAAGGCCAGGTTTAAAATGTTGGAAGTGGAAAATCTGGGTGCCATTTGAGGTCTCTCCCCACCTCTCCCTCCTCATGCTGCTCCTCCTCGAAGCCTGGAGGCCTCTCAGAGGAGGTTTAACAGCACAAGGGGAAGCTCTGGCCCTGGCTGGGGGCAGCTGATGTTTACTGGGGCCAACGCAGCTCCTTGCAAAGTCCACAAATCCAGTGCCCACTCACGGTGAAGGGCAGCCAGGTGGCTGCGTTGGCAGGGGACACCTTGCCCAGCAGGGCCAGTGGCAGTTCTTGGCCTCCCCCAGCCTCAGCCGCCTGCCCCAGAGAAGGTTCAGCCCCAGCTCAGAGCAACCTGGGCAGCAAGAGCCAGAGGAACACAACGAGGGTCCCCTGGAGCACCCTCCGTGCCAGGGCCCTGGAACACTGAGCATCGGGGTCTCCCCACTTCCTTCGCAGCCCTTTCCAAGGCTTCCAGCAACGAAGATAAAATCTGTCCCATTTATGCCAGGATGCCCCTCCACGGAGCGCCGAGAGCCGGGCTCAGCCCCTGCGGCTGTGCCAGCCCGGGCCGTGCGGGCACAGAGCGCTCCGCTGACAATGGCTCCTCCCGTCCTGGCGCTGGGAAGGCAGCGCCGTGGCAAACACAAGCCCTCAGACAGGCAGAGCTGTCAATCCGGCCCCGATCTCTCAAAAGATTGATTAAGGACAAAAAAAAACAAACAAAAGAGAAAAGAGAACTTATGGACATGAGCTGAGAGGCGGGGAAAGAGGGGAGGGGAAATGAGCCGGGCCAAGTTAAAATTCCGACAGAGAAGTTGCAGCTGAACTATAGAGTCTAGACAAGCATTCACAGCCCCGGCCCCGATTGTTATAGAGCCTCTATTGTCTTAATTAACCATTTTAGCTGCAATGGAAGCAGACAAACCTTTTCTTCTCCATCGCACCCCTCCTCTGCTGCACACTCATGCAGACAAACACCACCAAGTCAAGTGCTTTGATTTAAAAACCCCTCGGCATATCCACACACACCTTCTTTCGGGGCAGAGCTTTGCAAGGTTCGTTGAGAAAATCACTCGCCAAACAAGCAAGGGGAGAGGGGCGAGCTGGAGGTGGGGAAAAAAGAAATGCAAATCCTGACGCAACATGAATGGGAACAAATGGGTTGATTCTTTTAATCTCCTAATGTGCTTAATAAAGCATTATTGCAATGCAAATTTTATTTTAATGCTGTACATATTTTATTTGACATGCTGGTAATTTTAGTTGGCTGAACAATCCATTGCTTTGTTTTACCGAGTTATTTCTGTTTGGGGGGATATTTTTGAGGGTATCATGGGACCTCTGCCAACCGATACCCCCTGGGAATCTCTGCAGCTCTCTCTTCAGAGGCTTAAGCTTAAAAAAATAAATAAATAAGAAGGCCAAATTCTCCTCTCATGACCCTGATAGAAACGCAGGAGCAATCCAGGAGCACATCTCGCCCCCCTCTCTGAACCCTCACAAGCTCCACAGCCACATTTCACTCATCCCACCTGGCCTTCCTCCCATCCCATCCCATCCCATCCCATCCCATCCCATCCCATCCCATCCCATCCCATCCCATCCCATCCCATCCCATCCCATCCCATCCCATTTGGGCTCATTTAACGGGTTTAGTGGGAAAAGCCTGACCAGCAAAAGGTTCCCCTTGCCAAGGACACCAACGTGAGGGTCTGCCCAGGGAAGGCACATCTACACAGAGCCCTGGGATGCTCCAGCCCAAACCAAGGGCAGGGAAGAGCTTTCCATTCCTGAACCCAGCCTTCTCTAGGGTGGGTTTGGGATTTGTCTGCTCATGAGGGTTTCTGCCCCTTGGGAAGGGGTTTGCAAGAGGCATTCCCAGTCCCTGCTCAAAGTGTTATTAATATTGCCCCTTTCCCACTGTAAAGCAAAACTTGGCCTCTCTGCAGAGACACTGCAAAGCAGCAGCAGCTTCCCTGAAAGAAATCAGGGGGAACAAACATTTCGAGAGCGAACCTAGCCTTGAGTGGGGGGAATCTGCCTCATTTTATGCCACTGTGTCAAGGTACAAACCTGATTGCTAAAGAAAGAAATTAGTGACAATTATAATCATCGTGCTGGGCTGCAGCTCTCTAATAGAAAACTGTCACTTTGGAGGATAAATACAGCTCAGGAGCTCTGGGAGTGTGTGTGTGTGCCTGGGAGCGCTCCTGAGTCCACTCAGAACCGGGCTTTTTTTCAGGACAGCTGAGCCTGAAACAGCTTCCCACATGTCAGAAGAACTTTATCTTTTATATAAGGACGGAGTTTTTTACAATGAGGGTGCTGAGGCCCTGGCACAGGCTGCCCAGAGAAGCTCTGGCTGCCCCATCCCTGAAAGTGTCCAAGGCCAGGTTGGATGGGGTTTGAAGCAACCTGGGATAGTGGAAGGTGTCCCTGCCCATGACAGGGGGTGGGATGAGATGGGTTTTAAGGCGCCTTCCAACCCACACCATGCCATGATTCTTTGTAGTGAGCCCAGGGATTGCTCTTCTCCCCCACGAGATGAGCTGAAGGTCAGAGAAAAACCACAGGAAGCACTTTAGGAGACACGAGGTACAGGTGGAGAAGCACAGAAAAGGGATGCAAAAGCGCCTGTGGGGTCCCAGAGCTGGAGATTCCCACAGCAGAACCTGTAACCCCTCCCTGTGTCCCTGAACTCCCCCTGCCACATCACTGGGGATGCATCCAGCATCTCGTCAGGGCAGGCAGAGGCACAGCTCCCATGGTGGGGGCAGGGGAGAGAAAGGAGCCAAATCTTTTGCAAAGAGCTTGAGCGCAGAGGGAGAATTCTTTGCTGCAAGCCTGGAAATCCAGACCCCAAATCTGTGTGGCAGATTTGGGAGCAGCCAGGAAGATCTCCCTGTCCTCCACTCAGGCCTACAAGTGCCCAAGCCTTTGCAGGGGAAGGTGTGGAAACCAGAGGCACAAAGGGGATCAGTGTTCGTCCCCTCACTCTGAGGAGCCGGGATCCCTCTTCAGCCAACTGCAGCGGTTCAGAGATGTGTCAGGAAGCCTTTCAGTGCCTGATCACCAGCAGGGAATGGCTGCAGGAAGGATTAAGGGGATTAATGTGGTCCAGGAGCTACTTCCAAGGGATTTGCCACATCGGAGGAAGCTGGGCTGCAGTGCAGGAGGGCCAAGCAGGGACCCTTGCCCTCACTGAGGGAGCAGGGAGTTTGCAAGTCAAAAGGGATCCAAAATACATCCTACCCTGTCATGGTCCTCCCTCAAGACTTGCCACAGCTGTTCAAACCCACTGAGCTGCCACTAGTGCCCCCAGGATGCAAAGAACAGCATTTTCTGGGGGAATGTCTATCCACATTCACAGCCAGGTCTGCAAACTGCTGAATTCCCACACACTTCATTCCTACAGGAGCAAGGAGCACAGAGACTCCTCACTCTGCGCCGTGCTGGGGATGCCTGAGGGGCATGAGCCCAATGGTGTGAGCTTGGCCTGCAGCCACCCCACAAAGGGCTGCCAACAAGCCCAGCTGGCACATCCCTTCCCACCCACACCTTCTCCAGGCCGCTCCGACCAGAGCAAAAGAATTTCCTGATGGTCTTCCAGAAGTGGAAATCCTACAGAAATGAGCAGGGTCACCAGCACCCTCAGTAAAACCTTCACTGCCATCCTCATCACCAGCCCGAGCCTTCAGCTCACACGAAGAACCCGGGCAGAGCTGCGAGCTGCAGTGCAGGACTGGCCTTGGCGTGGACACCCACCACCCCCTGGACACCCACCACCACCTGCAGCATGGCCAGAGACCCTCCATGCCCTCCTGGCCACCAGGCTGGCCCCTGCCCTGATGGCTCGTGGGTCCCAGGCGGCATCTCCTCAGGCCCATGGGTGGGATCACGGCTTTTTTCTGCCACCCAGCTGTTGGCACTGTGCTCAGTGATGACCCAGAGGGGTGCAGGAGGGGCCTGGGGCAAGTGGACCAGCCATCACACCCAAGGTCCAGCCATCACACCAAGGTCCAGCCATCACACCCAAGGACCAGCCATCCCACCCAAGGACCAGCCATCACACCAAGGTCCAGCCATCACACCAAGGTCCAGCCATCACACCCAAGGACCAGCCATCACACCAAGGTCCAGCCATCACACCCAAGGACCAGCCATCACACCAAGGTCCATCATGTGCGTGTCCAACCACCACGTGTGTGCTCCATCCATCACACACATGCTTGATCATGTTCATGCTCCACCCATTACGTGTTCTCCAGTCGCCAGGAGCCTCCTCCACCCGTTGCACGCGCGTTCCACCCCTCACACGCACGCTCCATCCATCGCCTGCACTCCCCATTAATCACAAGCATCCTCCAGCCATCACGTGCATCCTCCAAGCACCCAGGCCTGGCTCAGCGAGAGCACAGACAAGTCCTGTGCCCTGGGAAGGGGCTGCAGGGGCCCAGAGGATGGCAAGGCTGTTGTTGGCCCTGCACAGTGCACGAGAGACTTCATCTTTGTTAAAGCCTCCAGGCGTGCTCTTAATGTTACCCCTCTAATAATAATATTTCATCTGCCTTATCTGATTAGGTTAGGCTCATTTGATTTTTGCAAAACACCTTTAATCACCTTGCAAATTCCCCATCATTACAAACAGAGCCACCACAAACATTATCGGCAATCTGAGTTTTATTTTCAGCAATCTTTTTTTTTTTCTCATGTGCAAGAAAGACAGTTGTAAAAAAAAATAATTTTAAAAATATGAACAAGACAGAGGCTGAGAAAACATTAACAAGGCCCTGTGCTTTCTGCTAAAGTGCCTTCATTTCATTATCATTAAATTTGCCTAGTAATTAGATTTCGGTGCATGAATATTTTAAAAAAATGTAACAGACAGGCTGTCAAAAAAAAGCACGACAACATCAATTTGATAATTTTTTAGACAGAGACATTCATAAGCAATTAACACAGATTTCCTGGGGTTGGAGACTCTTTTTCTTTCTCTTCTTCTTTTTTTTTTTTTTAATTTTTCCTATTCTTCCAGCCTTATGTTCTTCACCTGAAATTAAAAGAAAAATAAAATCACTGTAAACATCAGCACTTTCTGCCATTTTTCCCTGTTTGCTAACATGATTCCAGTGCCATTTTCCCCTCGCTTAGCATGCTCCAGCACTCCTCCCCCCGCCTCCCACCCCAGCCTTGCTAAACACGGGCAGGCACAAGGTTGGGTCATCCATCAGACCTCCCCACTCCTGCAGGACCAGATTAAATTAAGGTTGCATGAAGCTTCTGTCTTGATCTTCAGGCATTTCTGCTGAAAACAGTGATTTTGATCACTATTTGCATAATGTACAGTTACGTATTCACCGGGTCCCTAATTATACGATCTGTGTTCGACACCGCTCCAGACGCGGGGAGGCTTGTGCAGGGCATACCAACCACTGCTCGCTGCATTCCTGCTCCTGCTCCGGCTCCAGGTGAGCCCAGGACGATCCATCCCCGCCCCACGGCTCCCCCCTGCAGGCTGGTGCCACCGGAACAGGGCTGGGCACGGCCCCGTTCGCCCTTCCCACCTTGTTTGTGGGTGACGCATCGGAGCGATGCCACTCCCTGCCCTATAGCTGCCAAAACAGAGCCACTGTCCTCCCATTTTCGCCCTCGGGGATGCACACGGGGCCCACAAGCCTCTCTCTTGCCCATCCTGCACATTTCCGACAGGATCAAAAGGTGGATGGAAAGCAGCATAGTCCCAATTTCCCCCCTTTTTCATCTCCTCAGCAGTCCCAGAAGAACCTCACACGCCAGAAGGAAATCCAGCCAGGGGCTGCTTGCTGGGGTGATGCAAGATCTGAGCTGCTCTGGAGGTGGGAGTAGCACATGGGAGGTTTAGTCCACACCTGGAACCAGCACAGAGCCCAGACCACATTTCCCACCCGACTGATGCGGTGCCGCTGACCCCATGGAGATGCCCAGGAAGGAGCTGGTTGCTCACCACCGGCTTCCTGCACTTGCAGGGGGCAAGTTCCCACTCCCTCCTGAACTCTTCATTTGGAAAACAGCAACATTTGCAGGGATTTTCATAGAATCATGGAATGGCTGGGATTGGAAGGGACCTTAAAGCTCCTTTCATTCCACCCCTGCCATGAGCCAGGTTGCTCCAAGCCCAGTCCAGCCTGGCCTTGGACACTCCCAGGGGTGGGGCAGCCACCACCACCCATTTCATTTCAGACAGAGCTTCCCAAGTTCCTGTGTTTGGTACTAATTCAGGTCCAACGCCTGAAATACTCTGAAGACGCTGCACAGACCAAGCCCTAACTTCAGTGGAGCCCTTGGAACGCCGACAGCCGGGCCAGAGCCCGGTGTTACGTGTGTGCCCTTACAAGAGCAACATTTTGCAGTGAGCTGCACCCAGCTCAGCTCACCTGCAGACAGGCAGCCAAAATTACCTTTTCAGGTGTTAAAGAGTATAAGCCAGAGCTAAGAGGTGTGCTGAGAAGACAATAACCAAAACCCCAAACCCCAATTATCTGACCTAAACATAGGTGGATGTTTAAAACCCGTGTCTATGTTATTTTTTATTATTGTTATCATCAAGATCATCATCTCTGGCAAATTAGGAATACACAAAACAGCCACACACAAAGAAAATCCTGGACCTCAACTCAGGTCATGCCTTCCTAAAATCTCCTTTGCAATGTTTTATCGGCAAGAGCAGGGAGTAGAAGCAGTTGGTACAAGCAGCTGAAAGACCAAATCAAAAGCATGTGAGCAGATTAAAGAATCAATCTCTCCGTTTGATGCAGAGGAAATCCCACTAATTATAAAGAAGGGGCTTATTTCCTGGAGTCACTCTGTTTGAAGTCATCAAAACTAGTAATACTTAATTACTCTACTTTATGGAATATATAACATCGAGGCCCTTCGCCACTCGCCAGCCCACTGCTGCCATCACTGGCATTGGGTTTCCAGGGGACTGTGGTCATGTTCCTCCTCTACCTATGGCCTAATTTATTCAAATGAAGCCCTTAACAGCCCTCGCATGAGCCTGCGGGGAAGCATTTAAACGTGCTTTAAAAGGAGGTTATAATGAAAAAAACCCAGAGTGATTTAGCCCTGTGAGTTACCTGGCTATTACTGAGATGTGTGTGCACTACGTGTGTGCCAGCAAACTCCTGCAGAATCAGGTATTGAGGATTAAACCAAACTGAAGGTATTTGCTTCATCCTAATCCTTCAAAAGGGAAGGGAACTGACAGTGGTGTGACTGAAACATGGCCCTTCGGACCTTGCTGAGCCATCTCTGAAGGTCCAAGAGGGAGCTGCCAGCTTCTGGTTCATGGACACATCCCAGTGACATGCACGGATAGGTGAAAAAGCACAGTCAGGTGTCTTGAGGAAATGAAAGGAGGCACAGGATCTTCTCAGAACATGTATGAAGATGTTTAAAATGGAGGACTCCCTGATTCTCCTCATCTCTCCAGGTGGCCGTAGGGCAAATCTGGTCAGGATGTGCTTTGCTCAAGGGCCAACAACCCCCGGTCTCCTCAAACACTGTGGTAAAGCTTGAGTTTCTGGCACTGGGTGATTCACATGGAGGGGAATCACAGACTCCATTAAAAAGTAGCGGTAATCCCTTTTTTACAGGTTGAGAGAAACCTTGGAAAATGTGACCCAAGAGGTTCAGGCAGGGAAAGGCAAATAAGGTCCTTTTTGCCATTCCTGGTGTGGTCTCAAGCGGATCTGAGTATTCCCAACTGCATCCCTGGCCCCGATGCTGCTCCCAGCACCTGAGTCTTCAAGCAAAGACATTCCTGCCAAGGGAGCAGAACCCACGGGATCAAAGCCCTCTCCCGGGATACCACGAGGTTCCCTAAGCCCAAAACTCTTCTAAAGGCAACCTCCAGGGAGCAGGTACGGCAAAGAGCTGCCCATTTCCATGGCTGGGGAGCACCAGGATAACCCAGGTGTGGGTTTGGCTTGCTAAGTCTGGCTGGTTAGGAGACTTTTTCAATGTGCTCTTTTTCCAGCTAAGCTGATAAATGTTGCAGGGGAGGGACAGGAACACGGCTCTTCCTTCATCACCACCTACACACACCCACCTGGGTCTGTGGGAGCTGCACAGACACCACCGTTACTAATGGCAATGATGAATCTCCTGCTCCATCCTGGAGTTCCTCCCAAATAATAGAGTCCAGCTGGGAGAGCACATGGAGATGTGCCTCTGTTTGAAATTCTGCACATACCATGGCATCAGGAATGTCCCAGGAATGCTGCTTTGGAGTCATGAGGCCTCACAGCCAGGAACTGTGGGTGAAAAGGGTTTGTTTCCCCTAAGACAGAAGGGAAAGAAATCTGCTAAGCCTAGGTTTGACCTGACTGGGAAATGCAACTGGGCTCAAGACTAGCTTGGCTGGCCTGAAAAATCCCTTTTAAGATGTCTGAGCTTTGTAGAAGCCCCGAGCAGAGCATGTCTCTAAAAAACCCTCTGCCTGCAGGAGGCCCCTTGCAAGTCTGCTGCTGGTGGGGGAACAGGTGGGTGCTGAAGAGCAGCTGCAGGGCAGAGATCGGCATCTTGCTGTGTCCTTCCTTGGTGAAGATCAGGCTCCAGAAAGGCCCCAGCACTGCTGGGTTCTGTGGGAGGATGGGAGTGCACTGAGGCATCCACAGAGGTCTGGGGGATGAGAGCTCAGTGTCCAGCCTGGTCACATGTCTGCTCTGGGTCCCGAGGACTGCACGGCCCTACCAGGACCTTCCCTGCTCGGTGCTCTCCTTTGGAGAGCAAGAATCCACCTGGAGGGGCACAGCTCAGAGCTGTCTTTGCTCCATCTTTTACATGCTTGGGGGACATGGATCAAAATATTTCCTGAGCAACACAGAGAATTCCAGCATTTCACCCATTGCGGGTGGTGGGAATAGTTCAAGCAGGACCTGAAATAAAACTCTCACATTTCAGTCCCTCTGGAACTGAGAAACACCCACGACAAGCCTAGAGCTGATTTTTTTGCCTCATTTCTTCAGCTCTAAGATATCAAAGGAGAAAAAGGAACTGCTGCAAGGCGAATGTCCCTATCTTTGCTGGCTGGCAAGAGACCAGTCAGGAAGGAACTGTATTTTATCCAAAGAGGCTTTCTAGGGCTGGACACGTCCTCCCCTGTGATCTATCATGGCACAGGCAGCAGCAAGGAGCAGACCCAGACTGCTCAGACCTGGGACTCGGCCCTGCATCTCCATCTCAGCCACGAGAGTGATGACCTGCTGCAGGTGGGAAGGAGCCTGGGCTGCATCCCTCAGGGCTCTGGGCAGAAAGATGGATTTAAATCCCCTGGTCCTAGCTGTGTCCTAGGTCAGAGCTCCGAGCTGTTCTAACAGCAGAGCACAAACTAAAGTTTGGGGGCTGCTGCTTTGCACGCTGCCCTGAGGCCACAGGCAATGGACCTTTTCCCTACAACCTCAAAATGTGGGCTCAGGCAGAGGTGGGTGCTGTGCCTGAAAAATAAACACACCCACAAGACCTAAACCTTCCTGTAAGTCAAGAACAAGGGCTTAAATGCTCTGCTCAGAGGGGTGTGGAAGGGGGTCCCTCTCCTTGCTGGCTCTCCCTGAGGAAGGGGCGAGTTGGTCCCCACTGCCATCACAGAGTGAAGACCTCGCCGCAGCCTGGCCGAGGTCTGTTTGTCACTTTTCCTTCATTATTTGCAGTTTGTACACAGGCGTCATTAGGGATTCATTCGGTTTCCCTAGCAGCAGGCATTAGTCTGGCTTCCCTTTCCCCCTTCTCTCGCCAGCGCCCTTTATTTTTAGTGTCTTATTTACAGTTTGACAGAGTAACTGTAACCCTTGCAAGCTACTCCAGCGGCTTTAATCGGGGGAATAATGAGTCCTGTCTGGCGATGAATAGAATTTAGGGGACAGATTGTTCCACACTCGCCCGGTGGGGTAATTTATTTATGTGCGCACTTGTCAGGAGGAGAAAGGGACGGGGGATCTGTATGCACCGAGGACACTGCCGGCGCTGAAAGGGAAGGGAGAATGGAGCCAAACGCCCCAGATCCCGCTGCCCCCCCCCCCACCCCCGCCCCTCCGGCAGCTGAATGCCTCCGGTGGCCGTGAACTTGGATGGGCCGAAAGCCCCATTCCCAGGCCCTCGGCACGTCAGCGGGGCCGCCGGGCGGCTGGGCCGCGGCAGCGGGCTCGGGGCTCCAGATGGGTCCGGCCGCGGCGGGCAGCCCTCCCCGGCACTGCCCGCATAGCCGCGGCACGGGGAGCAGCCCCATAGCAACCGTACAGTAGCGGGAGCACAGCGGGGGTCTGGGAAGAGAGGCAAAGCCCTCGGAAAAATACAGGATGGGTCCAGACAATAGCTCTCTCTCATATCATAAATTACACGGCAGCAACAAAAAGCAACGGATCCTGCCCTCTCCCCCGCTCCCACAGCCCGGGCGCTTGCTGGATGCCGCTGGGCATCCCCGGGCATGGGGACAGAGGCACGAGGGGCTTCCGAAGGAGGGAGGTGGAGGCGTTGCACCTCCCAGCCCACAACATCCCCTTCACCCTTTCCGTGTCCCCTCAAAGCACATTTCCTTTGCTCCACAGCTTTTCTGCCTCCCTGAGTATCCTCAGCACCAGAGCCGCCTGTTGCACCATCACTGTGGTCCTTCGGCCAGTGCTGACCGTGCCCAGGATCAGAGACAAGCAGCTGCTGGTCCACAAGCAGGACGCTTTCTCCTTCTTCTGCTCTCGAGGGAAAAGGCCCTTTCACTCCCTTCTTCCTCTCCCTGGCTCAAGGCCGGGAGCATTTTGCATCTAGAGTGGACAGCAGCAACGTCTCAGCTCGGTGTCTTCCAGGAGATGGTTGGAGCTGGACCAAGCTGCATCGCAGCCATCCCTGGGTTCCCGTGCAAAGCAGGACAGTGGGATCCACCAAGCCCCAAGGTCACCTCAGCCAGGAGATGGTGCCCATTAGCAGAGAGGATCCACCTTGCAGAGACACTGAGAAGAGGCAGGACAGGTGTGCAGGAGGTCCCTTTGCACCCCCAATGGCCAGGCAGCATCAGGCTAAAAGAGAGGGGGGGCTCAGGCTGCTCAGCCCCACTCAGATGTGGAGGTGCTCAAGCTCCACCTGAGTTTGTTGCTGATGTCCCTTAAACCACTCCCTGCTTGGCCCAGCTCCCACCTACACTTGGCAACTTTCCTTTACAAAATAGCCTCAAAGTTAGTCTAGAATTACACTTTCTACCTAAGTGAGGACAAGTTTTAAGTAGCCAGTGTGGCATCAGGACACTCCTGCTCTGGCAACACCCTTTTCACACCAGTGCAGCCATTTTGGCTGCAGGGGATTTGCCCTCACTGCTCTGTCAGTAGAGCAAGGAATGAAAGGGCCGCAGCCACAGACTGATTCCCGTTACCATGATGGTACAGAGCATCTTCCTGTTCCTGGAGTTTTGCCAGTTTACTGGCGCACTGGGAGAGAGCTGGGTGAGCCACACGACTCTGAGTCCAAGCAAGCACCCAGACACACCTCACCCAGCCCGGGTTCTTCTCACAGGTGAGGGGGCTACAAGGACCACGGGTTCTGGCTACCTTAGACGTCAAACCATGGAAGCAGCAAGTTAGTGGGCAGCGTAGAGGACTAAACCAAGCAGAGAGCACTGACATGACATCTCCAGGCCACAGAGCACAGAAGAACTAATCTTCTCTGGACATCCACTGCCCAGAGGGAACTCGTGTGATGGTCCTGGCACTTTGCCACCATGGCCTGGGACCAAAGGTGATGTGCCGGCTGCTTTGGAGCAGAGGTCTGACCAAGGGTCCTGCAGCTGGAGAGAGCCACCCAGCCAGCACAAGCACCTGAGCTGCACCTGGGGGTCTGGCAAGATGGGGACAGTGTCTGCTGAGACCCCCAGACAGGATCTCAGCCCAGGGACCCTCCACTAGCCCCCAGCCAAGGGATGCTCTCAGCCCAAGAGCCGATTTCAGGGCAGACTTTCCCCTTGGCAGAGAGGTTGAAACCTCTCCTTGCTCAGCTGAACTCAAGGCTAGACAAGAGTCCTTGCACACACTTCAGGAATGCAAGAAACGGTCTTTGCACCAGGAACCCGTCTCTGCCCTGTCGAGTGCTCTGGTGGGTGCACAGCCCAGCCCCGGGGCTCAGGGGCAGCCCCTGCCCCGCTCCTTCTGCCGAGGGAGCAGCGCGGTGCCGATCCCAGCGAAACCTGCGGCACCACTGCGTCGGGCCTGGGGAGGGGGAAACCTCCTCCCGGGTACAATGACTGTCTATTCTGCTGATCACAAGCCTAATCCTCTTTGGTTTTTAATTGGCATTTGGGCTAAGCTGATTTAAACCTCTTCACCTTGTTGGGTCCCCCCTCCCCACTTCTTTCTTTTCTTTTTTTTTTTTTTTTTTTTTTTTTTGACCAAATAACAACGCTGCCATCACCAAGTCCCCGGCACAATGACAGCTTTGTGCAAGGGCGAGAGGAGAGGAAAGGGAAAGGGAGGGGGAGAAGGGAAATGTGCTGAACACACTCGGAAACAATGCGGAGTTTGTGATTCAGGCTTGACCACTGGCAAAGGAGCCGCTTCAGCTGCGCCTCGATAATAAACGCACTGTCCCTTCCCAGCACCTCTCCCCCTGCCCAGCACCTCTGCCTCAGGCCAGCTGCCCACCGGTGTGGGCTCTACCTGCTGTCCCCATCCCTCAAGGGATGCAGCTTCCCCACGCCCCAGTGTGACCCACCACAGTGGTACCACATCCCCAGTCTCACCAGTGAGTGGCCCACAGGGCGATGTGCAGTGGCAGGATGGGGACGTCCTGGTGTCCTCTGCACCCTGTCCGTGCCTGAGCTGGTGCTGTGTCCCCACGCTGAGGTCTGGTGCTGGTCAGCAGCCCTGGTCAGCCTGGATGGACACTGGTGTAAATCAGGATCCACATCACGCTCCAGGCCAGGGCCTGCCAGCAGGAGCAGGGAGAGAAGGAGGCTGCAGTGGGATCAGCCGTGGTGAGGGGCTTCTGCTGAGGGTCCCTCAAGACAAGGTCCTGCTGGCAGCTCCTCACAGCTCATGGCTTTTGGAGGGTGGGGTTTTCCATACAACCCCCACTCCTGGGTTCATGTAATAATGAGCCAATCTGAGCTAAAACCAAACACAACAGAAACACCTTTATTACCCCCTTTCCACTTAACAGGCACCCCTGTCCCCAAAGAACCCCAAAGGAGCCCTTTGTTCCTGTGGATGAGACAGACACCTCTCCCAGGGCTTGGGGATTATGAGTTAAAAAGCCCATGAGAACAGATGTTAAACACAGAATAAAATCGAGATGTTTGAGATTTTGGACCAAATGGTCAGCAAGGAAGGTGCTGGTGACCATGGAGATTTTGGGCCCTCTTTTTCCCCACCACATGGTCACCATGAGCTCTCACCTGTTTCCAAGAATTTGCCATAGAGACACTCGGCCCATCCTAGCAGCCTGATGGTGCCACACCCAGTGTAAGAGCTTAGGGAAAGTATTTTAAAAAAAAATTCAAGATTTTAAAAAATCCACTTACCAGGATATTCCCAGTGAACTCTCACCAGGGCCAGAGACCTACGATTTGTCAGCCAGAAATGAGCATCACGTAGGGTGAACCCACATCCAGCCTGGCAAGAGAGAGAAAAGAGGATGGGAACACATTAAATGTGTTCAGCCCCGTGTTCCCTGGCTGGATTACACCAGAACAGGGAGATCACAGCCACGCTTCTGACACGAACGGAAATAAGGAAGAGAGGAGTCATCTGGAAAACTCTCAGCATCTTTGAAACTGGGCTGGTTTCCTAACCTGAGATGCGTCTGTGGGGCCTTGTAGGGAGCAAGAGGAGCTGGGGTCTGCTCTGAGGGAATTTGAAACAGGGGAAAGCTCTCGTTGCACCATTCCCTGCCCCTGCCAAGTGTGGTGCCAGCCAGCATCTCACTGCAGCCGTGTGGCAAAGCCAACTCCAAGTACTCAAAAACTACAAGCAGGACCAAAAACTGTAAATCTAAGTCAAAAAACCACCTTCTTTATTCTTTCTTTGTCTTCTGGGAAGCTGTGTTCTCCAGGTTTCCCTCCCTGCCCAGGGCAGTGACCGCTCCACCAAGGCCCAAAGCCAAAGCCAAGCTGAGAGCACCCTGAGGCCAGGGGGATTTATCCCGGCCGTCCTGAGCACTCACTGTGGCCAAGCACAGGGAGACCCAGCACCAGAAAGAGCCTCATTGAGGGGAGAGTCTTGGCTCAAAGGAGGAGCACCCTGTGACCGCCACCCTCGATGCAGTAGGAACCAAGTGGCAAAGCTTCAGCACTGATCATCCCTGCCTGAAAATACCAAACCCGAGCAGCCCTGACCCTTTGAAGCATCCTTACAGGGTTATGTTTCAATAATATATTAATATTCAATTTATGTACTTTCCATCTGTATCAATTCTGCCTCCAGATATGGCTACTCCCAGGCTACACTTGGATTTAGACACCCAGTGCAGAACTGACGTGGCTTAACCGAGGAAGGGCCAGAGAAAGAGCTTGTTCTCCTGTCCATTAGTCCCATAAATCACCTCTAACACTACAGAAATCAGAGACAATCTGATCCTGTGGAAATGCAGTGGGGCAAAGCCAGTGAGTGGCACTGGTGGGAAGAGAGCAGCAATGCCCAGACCCATCCTCTCCTTCCAGCTCCGCTTCCGACCATTCCCGCGCCCCATCCCAGGGAAAGAACCAGAAAAAAGGAAGAAAAAAAAAAATCCCCCAGCGCAGACTGAAGTTTATAAATAAAAGCAGTGAGAAATAGACTAAGTAGCTGCAGCTTAGCCCAAGAGCTAAGAGCCTTAGCGCATTTTTGCAAGTTTTAGGGAAGTATTTCCCATTCCTGACTAAGCACGTTTGGCAGGCAGAGTGGAGCGCGTGGCCGCACACCCTTCACAGCTCCAGCTAAAGGGCTACGGTGGTGACAGTCACCCCTTCCCCAGTCCTTTCCCACCTCACAGACCCCATCAGGGACCAGGCTAGAGCCAAGCCCAGCCACGTTCCCCACGGGGCTGCCCCCAGCCGGGCGTGTCTGGGGCTCCAGAATCAGCCCACAAGCAAAAAATGGGATTTATTTTTCTTCTAGGGATAAATTTTGAGTTGGTTTTAATCTGCTTTCAAAATTCCCGTCACACCAGGGTTAAACTCACTCAGCATATTTAGGCTTTTAAGTTTCCAGGTCTCATGGCAACAGAGGGATGGGGAGAAATTAAAAAGAACAACAAACGTGGCCTCATGGAACACCAAGATTTTCACCTAAACCACAAACCTCTTGCAACGGGTCTTCAGATAAAACACCCCATCATATTTCAAGTGCTGCAGTAAAATTAATTATGTCCCACCCCACCAGTTGTGTGAAGAGATTTTTCCCCTCTCTCAGATTAACCTGAGCACAATAACTTTGTGCCCACCGATCACCTGGACCAGGGGAAGGCACTCATGCCTCAGCCCATCGCGCACAGGAGGGGATGAAGTCACTCTTGTTTCACATTGATTCTTCTCCCCTTTCTTAAACAGCCATGAAATGGTTTCAGCAACAGAAAAAATGAGGCTATTGAATTTTTCTAGTCCAAAAGAGGGAGGAGGAGTAAAAAAAATAATTAAACAGCTGTTTCACTAATGTTATCACAGTACACAAAGAATGAGACGTCATCTAGTGCATCTAGGAAAAAATTCTGCAGCCAAGCCTCAACCCCCACAACGTCCCCAAGAGGCACGGAGGGCATTTTCAACAATAATTTTTTAAAAATACAGTCAAAAAAGATGATAGAGCTGCCTTTGGTGCCATTCCCACTGCAAAACCCGGAGAGGAGATGAAAAGAGGCAGATTTTGGGGCGTGGGTTGGTGCCTCGCGTGCGGCCGGGGGGGTCTCGTGGCTGCGACGCCCCAGCTCCGGCAGGGAAAGGGAAATCCCCAAAATCCCCAGGGCCGAGGCCGGGATGAGCCCCTGGGAGCCGAGCGCCGGGCGGCGAGGCCGTGGCAGCCGGAGCACCGCGAGCAGGGCCCATCCCGTGCCATCGATGCCGCCGGAACGCGGCCGCCCGCGTGGCGAGGGCCAGGCCCAGGCAATCGGCCATTTTACATGTCAGCTGCCTAAAATGGTGGCTCCCACCTTTCTTTCCCCCTCCTGCTCCCGCCTCAGCACGCATGCACCCACAGGGAGGGGAGGGACAGGGCCGCAGCCCCCTGCACGCGAGGGCGCCGGGAACGGGAGCCAAGATGGAATTAGAGGGAGAAATTAAAGGCGGGGAAGGGGGGGAAGCGGGAAAGGATGCGCCTCGCCTGGCGCGGCCTAGCCAGCGATGGTTGGCTTTGTGCGTCCTGCGGAAGGGAGAGGCAGGAAGGCCTCGAGGGGGGAAAAATGGGGGGAAAGAAGGGGAAGAAAAGGAGCATTTGGGTGAGGATGGCGAGGGGCAGGGATGCGCGGGGGTGCGGGGAAAAATCTTCCCTTCTTTCTTCACCGACCCCCCTTCACCCTCCCCGCAATCCCGCTTTGACTTTTCCCACAGAAGTAGCCAACCTCCAAGAATGCAAATGACATTCATTATGCAAATGCATGCAAATCAGGTTTAACTATCGGAAGAAGGGCTCGGAATTTCTAATGGGTTAACTCTTTCCTGCACGGCCTGGCTAACAAGAGCCCTCGTGTCTTCCTTGGGGCTTTGTGCTTCCCAATCCATCCCGGGCACCCCGACCCACACCCCTCGATGGGCACCACGGGCCCTGGGGAGGAACAAAGCATCGGGAAAATACCAACAACAACAATAAAAACCCCACTGGCGTGGGAGCGGCTGCCCCTTCGTTAAATGTTGTGGCAGGAGACAAGACAAAGCAGGCTTGAGCGCGGAATTGGGGAAAAAAATGGAAATGAAAATGGGGAAAGAAAACAAAGAAAGAAAGAAAGAAAAAAACAAAATAGAAAAACAACAACAACAACAGGAAGGAAATATAAAATGAAAGAAAAATGGAACATTAAAAAGGAAAATAAAAAGGAAAATAAAGAAAAAGGAAAATTTTAAAATAAATAGAAAAATAAGGTAAAATAAATATTAGGTAAGAAAAAAAAGGAATGAAAAGAAAAGGAAGGGGAGGGAAAGAAGAGAAGCAGGCCGCTCTTGGCAGAAGGTGAAACCCTCCGGTGGTGCAGCAGCGAAGGGTCCTGGCAGCCACAAGGCTCTGGCTGCTCACATTGAACCCGCTCACTGGGATGGCCTTGCAGCCACTGCCTCTTCTTCTGCTGAAAACAAAGTCACAAAATGCACCAAGATCCCCTTCTTCTTCTTTTTTTTTTTTTTTTTCAGTGTTTTCATTGAGGAAAAAAAATTAAATTACAATTTCCCCCAGTGCTGGGTGAGCCCGTGGGCCTCCAGGGAGGGAGGGAGGGAGGGAGGAGCAGAGGGATGGCAGTGGTGGCACTGGGGCCCCAATCCACATCCCTGTGACCAGTCCAGCATCCAGGGATGCTCCGAGCGTGTTGGAAACGTGCACGGCCTCAGTGTGGGACCACGGCCCCACTCCTCCAGACCTTGGTAAAAATCCTGATTCCTGATCCCAGCCCCAAAAATGAGAAGGCCCCAGCGCTGGGAACTGAAAAAGGAAATTCCGGGTGGTGACCTGGTGCTCACTGAATGTTGGGATTGCAGGAATTATGAATATTACAATGGGCTGTAAAGTGAAGAAATAGATGCATGGCAGAATTCTATATATTTTATAGCAAGTTTGTATTGATTCACGATAATAAAGCACTTTAGGATTATTGCTGTGTTTTGCCCGAGAATTATTCCTCATCTGTTCCAAAACCTTCTGATTTTTCTGTTATTTTCTATACCTCGTTTTACATTTGATCTTTTTTTTCCCAATCTACTCAAAATCTCTTGCCATTTGAGCTGTAAAGTGTTAAGTGCAGCAGCAATAATCTGTGCAAGAGCAAAAATTTCCAAAATTTTAGGGCTTTGGTTTGAGACACCATTAAAATTATTGGTTTAGAGTCAGTTTGCTGTGCTCTGACATGCACGAGCCCAGAACTACTGGTCAGTTAAAAAAAATAAACCCTTTTATTTCATTAAGCTGGTTCCAGACTAATAAGGCCTCCGCAGAGGGTAAAATATACTCGAGGTGTGCAGTTTGGCAAACCCCTTTCCCTACTTAAAAAAAAGAAAAAAAAAAAAAAGAGGAAAAATTACTGAATAATGAATAATAGGAATAATATTAAAAAAAAAAAAAAGCACCAGTGATTTGGATTTCTTTATGTCTTCTGGCCTCCAGCCCATAGGAGCAGGGGCCTTGCTGTGCTCCCCTCATCCTGTTTTGCTCCAAGCCCCAATTTCCAAGTTCACACATCATTCCAAAACTGGAATTGGGTGATTTTTTTCTTTTTTAATTTGTTATTGGAAAGTGTATTTAAAAAAAACCAACCAACCAACCAACCAACCAACCAACCAAAACACACACACACAAAAAAAGCCCACCCTCCCCCCCTAAAAAAAACAAACAAACAAAAAAGTAGGAAAAAAGGCAAGTGCTGTGGGGGAGAGGGGCTGGAGGGTGCTGGTGGGTGCAGCCGTGCCCAGGCATGGCCGGGAGCTGCTCATCACTGGTGACCAATACACAACTGCATTATCCCAGCGTGGGGCTGACAGGACAAACCCCTCAGACGCTGCCTCACGAGCACCCAAAGAGCACAGAAATGGTCATTTCCCGGGACAGTAAGGGGTCAGGATGCATTAACAAATACCTGGCATCACGGGCATCCCCGGAGCTGCGGCAGGACGGGCCTCGGGCTGCGGGACACAAAACCAAGGTTGGGTTTTAGCACAATGTTGGTAAAGAGCAGTGCAGAAATCGCTGGTTTGAAAAACTCCAGGTGGAGTCACGTGAAAAGGGGTTTGGCTCCATCTCCAAAAGTGATTTTTAAATTTTTGATAGGTTTTCTTTATTGAGAAGGCCTCCTGTTCATTCACCTCTCTTTGCCTTCACCTCCCTTCTCTATCAACTTTCACTGCTCATGTCTACATCTATTTCAAACCCGTTTGTTCTGGATTCCCCCCATCCTTGATGCACCTCTTTGGCCCTGGAAAACTCCTGAAGACACCCAACTGCAGCCTTTGGGCACAGGGTGGGAAAAGAGCTGCCGTGGGCATTTGCAGCCTCTGCATCACCCCACGAAAAATGCAACTTTCAACATGTTTGAATCCCTTGTCGTTAGAAATCAATAACACACCCTGGGAGTGTTTATCCATGCAGGGGATGGAATGGACCCTGGCAGCTTCCACAGTAATTTCTTGCGTGGAGGGACCTGCAAGCTCTCTGGAATGAGGGAAAAATGGAGGGGTTGAGAAATTACAGCGGAAATACATTTATTGAAAATATACTGTGGACAATCATTTCAAGCGGCTTCTCAACCAGGTGCAGGGGCTGCACATCCCATGGGAAATAAATAACAGGAACAAAGTGACCCCATCCAGCCACTTTCTTCCCCGTTTCTCCCACCAGCCACTTAAAAAGCCACTGCCCAGTCTTTGCCAGATGCCAAGAAGTTTTCTGCCTCAAAAGCTCTGTTTTCCTCCCAAACCCCACGTTCCCTCCTTGCTGAGGGTGTTTTCCAGGCGAGACACTCAGCAGTAGGCTTTGCATGGCCGTGGGGAAAAGACGGGTTGGAGGAGGTGCTGCTGGTCTTTGAATGAATCCAGTATCAGATCATGAAAAATTAGCAAAGGCAGCAAGAAAATATCCTGGACAGAGACACATGGAAACACCACATTCCTGTGATGGCCACAAAAGTGCAGCAGAAGATACCACCGGGGATGAGAGTCCAGGTGCCCCAAACCAACCTTCCCAACAGAAAAGAGCCTTTAAAGTCCCAAAATGCTACGGCAAAACCTCTTGGTTCCCCGACCAAGCAGGATGTGGGGTGTTTTAAGGAAGCTGTGGGGTTTGGGGCTGTTACAGGTAGCAGAAGGATTCCCTCCTGCACGCCCACACCGGCACCCGTGCTGCCAGGAGTCACCTGGGGATTGCCTGACACCAGGCAACAATTAAAGAGCTTTTAGGGAGAATCCCAACTTTTCATCACTCGTATGAGATCCAGGAGGAAAAGAGGAATTTTGCAGGAGCCACTTAAACAGTCTTGTGGTAGTCGATGCCCGTCACCTCTCAGGACGCAATGGGGTGTGAAAGCATCCTTGGACCGCCAAACAATTTCCCATGGAATCACAGAGAGCATTTGGCTTTTGATTATCAGGCCTTAAAAATGCAGGAGGCAGAGGCTCTCGATACTGTTATTTTTGGAGGGCTCCTGATACTGTTATTTTTAGCCGGTTTTAACTCATCTCACAAGCCCTTTTTTTACAGCCAGCTCACCAACCTTCCAGGGCCAGATTTTTTTTTTTTCCAGACTCAATTCTCCAGCGCCTGGGGCTGCCAACATTGCTCAAAAAAAAATCACCCCCAAAAAACCCCACACACAACACAAAAAATTCAATCCCACCACCCTTTTTTTCTAATTTTCCCAAAGAACTGGGAGGCGTGAGCACTCGAGAGTCAAATTTGCCCAGGACCCGCGTTCCCTAAGAAAGCAGGGCTCATTCGCCTTCCACAAACTCCGCAGTGGCAACAAAAGTCCCTTTCAAGCCCTTCCAGACGCAAGTCCTTCAGCTCAATTAGTCAGGCACACAGAGACACAAAAAAGCCTCCCATTCAGGCTAGTGGCTGGCTGTGGAGGACAAGGGCGAAGAAAGGATCTTTCTCCCACGCTTTCACTGGGTGTCATAACAAGCAGAAAGCCCTCTTACGGGGGGATTATTGGAGATAAGAGTCCGATGGAGGGGCTGGGGCAGGAGCTAGGGCTGCAGGAGGAGGGGAGGAGGGGATGGGGCTGGGGTTGGAGGTTGCAGCTCCCAAGGTCGGCTGAGCACGGCCACTGACGGCATCGCGCTCCATCAAAAATGTTTTTAAAAAAATTACAATATTCCCCCCACCCTGTACACACACGCGCAGAATAATCCCGGTTCTCCATGGCAACCTGCTCCGTGGCCATCCCTCGCACCAGAGGAGGGAGGCAGCTTGCTTTCACTCCGGCATCTCGGCCAGCTTGTCCCAGTGCTGGCACAGCCTCAGCCGAGCTGGGCAGAGGGGCTGGGCAGGCTTCCTCCTGCTCCCTCTTCTCCAAAAATCAGTGGTTTTCTAGAGCAAAGAGTGTCAAGGAGATGCACAGCTCCATGAGAAAGCTCTGCCTCCAGAAATCCAGCCAGCCCTGCTGATGCTCCTGCAGATGGGTGGGTATAATGGTGAAAAGACCTTTTTTCATTAAAAAGAAGAAGAAGAAATAAAAGCTGTGTGTGCGTGTTAGTGGGTTTTGTTGTTCAAAGGCAAAACAAAGGGGAAAAAGAGAGAAGAATCTCCAGGGAGTGGAGTTTGTCTGCAAAATTGTGGGGTGGGGCAGTGGCCCAGGGCCACCCGTCCTCCATGGTCCCTCTCCAGTCCAGCGTCACATCCCGAACCCTCAAACCTCCCCCCAGCCAAAGGGGTCAATTGCTGCACCTTCTGGCCAGGCCCCAGCAGGGAGGAAACTCCTCTGGATACCGACAGTGCCCTGCAGGATTAGTCGAAGTTCCTGACTGAATTACGTGCCTAATTCCCTTGAACAATCCAAGTTATATTGTTAATTCCCCATCGCTTTTCCATTGACTCTATATGTGACTGTGGAAGCCGGTGCCCCTCCAGATCTTTTCAAAGATATGATTCCTCTCCCAAAAGCAGGGTGGCAGAGGCAAATTCAAAGCAAATGCCAGAAAATTCGGCTTTTTTCCCTCCTGCCCAGACCCAAGCCCCTGCCAATTGCGGCTGTGGGATTGTCCCCCCTCCCAGCACCATCGAGGAGCAGGTGACAAGAACATCCAAGTTCAGCGACATTTTACAAGGATCAGGGAGGGAATAGAAACTCTCCAGCTCAGGAACGGAAAGCCAAGAAACTCTCTTGGAATACATTATCCCATAATTGTAGGGTTTCAAGCACTTTCCTCCCAAGCAGCTGGTGCCTGCTGATGCCAGAGGAAGGTTATTTGGCTCAGACACATTCCTGCCTGGTTCAGCCCGGGAATCCCTAAAACAATCCACTCCTATGAAATACTGTAAAAGCTGAATATTTCACTCAACCAAAACAGCAGAAATTTACTAAAAGATGGAGGGGGAGAGACAGATGAAACAAAGCAGACTCCTTAGGGACAACCCTTCCTCCTTCCCAAAGAACACTCTGTGCCTCCAAAAGGGTGAAGAGGATCTGGGGGACCCCCTTTCCCAGAGCTCATACACCGATCCAGAAAAGCTTTTGTGTTTTGGAGGTTTTTTTCAATTAAAGATGAGCTTCCAGCAGGCAGGAACTTGCTGAAGGTCGAATTAAACCTGGTTTACCTGCCTTGACCTGAACAATGCAAGGCCACAAGATGAGCCAACAGCCACCTGGAGCCACACAGGGCTCGAAACCAGGCCATCCCACCACCAGTGAGTATCCAGTCTTTTTCATTCCCGACACTTATTAATCAGCGCTCTTTTTTTTTCTCTGAGAACCTGCATTTTCTCCCTATCCCAGAGCAAGCTCCACCTCATGTCCTCCACTTGCCTGTAAAAATGCATCGCACGAGACCAAGCAGTTAAAGCCAGCAGATGCACCCAACATGGATGCTCCCTCCTCCTGCACCAGCATCCTGGCACTACCCCTTTTGTCCCTGCTCCAGCAATATGAAAACCCCTGAAAGTGGAATTACAATTATTTTTACACCTAGCCTGGGCTGTCAAAGTCGAAGCTCAAGCCATGGCCATCGATGCTGGGTGGGGATTACACAGCTTTAGCTGTACAGTTACAGATGCCAGGTCCAAGTCTGCTCGCAGCTGTAGCAGGATAAATCCTGGAGTTATACAGTGAGCGAGAGATTGTGATCCACTGATAACGAGAGATGGATTCAGCCAGGAGTGTCGGTCCAAGACCTCCCCATCAGCCTTGCAGACTTCAGTACATACGGACACTCCCCAGCCAGAATCCCAGGATTCGGGGCATCCCCCTCCACAGCTGGCACGGGACCCCTAAACCAAAATTTCCCATCTCTTTTCCTGCAAACCTGCCCAGGCCATCACAGCCCTGCGGGCAGCAGATCCTGCCCGCGCCCGGCGGCCGCCACCCCTTCCCCAGCTCTTACAGCGAGCGGGAGCGAGCGGAGAGGTGCCGGGACTCACGCACACGTCCCTTTCTATATCTGTCCCTGAAAATCCCGCCGGGGGAGCCGGAATGCGGCCCCAGGACTATATTTAGGGCCCCCCCCCGTCATGCTGGCACCACTGTCACACAAGCCTGGGCCAGCACAGCCTCCCGCCGCCGCGGCGGGCAGTGGGGAGAGCGGAGCTGCCAGCGCGGGCGGCGAGAACCGCGGCTCCGCTTTCACATCCAATCACCCCGGCTGCATCTGAGCGACCTGCCCGCTGGCGCCCGTCTCCTCCCAGCAGCCTGAAGACCACAGAGCTCATCATTTTCCTTCCAGCTGTACCCCCTCGGGGCACTGTCGCCCGCTCCCCCCGGGCAGGGTGCGGGAGAGCCATCCGGTCCCGTTTGCTGGGCACCCAGCACCGCGTTTGCACCCTGGGATGGGCGGGGTAATTCAACAAATCCCCTCTCCTGCCATGCAGAGATCGGCACTGGCCACCCCAAAATCATCCCAGGGTGCTGCAGAGCACCTTGCGAAGTGCCGTGCATCGGTGGCCAGACCCCATCGGCAAAGCCGCGCTGGGGACAAGGACAACGGGATCCTGCCTGCACCCCTCCTCCAGTCTGTGCTCCGAGACGGGGGGCACCGGGGCCCAGCGCCCACACGGTTAATTCCGAGCATCACCCCAGCCTCCGTTCCCACACACCCGCCACTTGCTGAAATTAAAGCAGGGCCTGATCTGATTCCTATGGCGGCTTAGCGCGCCCACTCAGCCGGTTTATCATAATCCCGACATAAAAATCGCTCCCTTGAAAACGCTCAGGGGTTTGAAGCCCTGATTGTTTGAAGAGGAAAGACTCTGTTCTCAGCACAAAGATGTGCTCCCCTCTCAGCCCCGGTCCGGCAGCTGGAGGCTTCAATCAGCGTTTCTGACCCCATGGGTACCCATGGCAGGAACTCTCACGCTTTCCTTGGCACAGAGATCCCCCCAAACCCAGCCTGACCAGCACCCCAAAAAGAGCAGAGCTTTGAGGACTGGGGCTGGGAACAAGTCACCGCTCTGCCAGCTCTGCTGCGAGAGCATCTCTAAAAACCATCCCCTCTCCCTCCAAATCCAGCTGCAATTGCTTGTAGGATGGAATTCTATCCCTGTATTTCAAAACTCTATCGATACACACAAATTTCTCTCCTATCAGTGTGATTTCTTTGTGGTGGCCCTGCAGTGCTATTCCACACCTGCCCAACCCAGGGTGCATGGGGCCGTGCCGGGAGGACAAGGGGCACTTCATGGACTAGGGAGACCTTGAAGGGCTTGAGCCATCAGGGCCTCCTTTTGTTTTCAGTTTAAAACTGTAAAAGGCTGGCAAAAAAATTCCGTCAATGGGGAAATGTCAGTTTTCCTCAAACACCACAAAATCATGATTTTTAAAAAACATTTTCTAACTACTTTTCATCATTCGGGGCTGAGAATTTTCAAATACGAAATGTAAAAAATATACATATTTTATCCATCACAAAATAAAAGTTCTTATCCCCTGGCAGTACCGACCAGCACAAGTATTTCTGCCCTTTTGCCAGTCCCCCGACCCACAACACATTGCTCGTACGATGAGAGTGGTGCAAAAGGGCTTTGGCCTCAGCAACAAACTGCTCTGCTGCATTTCTGCACTGCCAACGTAAGCATCAAAGACAGAAGCTAAAGGGGATCTGCTGAGTGAAATTAATAATTTTCAACAATTATATTTGTATAGGCTCGTTCTCCTCAATGGCTCACCGAATCAGGGAAAAATTAGTATTGCATTTGCTCCCTTTTATTTTCCCCAACTCCAAACTGCTGCTAAGCAAGAGAAGGGATGTGGAGAGCTGATACCTCGCTCCCGAACATGCGAGTGTGTCTCCTATTAATGTCTCCAGCAGTTATGTGGCCAGAAGGGAGAACAGAGTAGACAGTGCTGAGTGTTAACCAGTCAAATCATAGTGTCCAAGCAAGCTTAAATGGCCACATGTAAACTGCAATTTGGATCAATGTCACGCAAACACACAGGGCTTACTGCTAGTGCACTCCAGGAGTAAACCAGGGAGAAAAGGAAAAAAAATTAAAAATCAGCTGTTCACAAGACTATTCCAAAACCCTTGGAGAGAGCCAAGCTTGCAGTCACACGGACAGTCCCGCTGCTGGAAATGGTTACCCCCCACAACAAAAACTCAAATTAAAAAGAAATTCCACCCGGCCGAAGAGCGACGTGCTCCGACAGCACCCACAGACCCCAGGGACTGCAGCAAAGCTTGTGGCACTAGGAACCCCAAGGGACCCATCCAACGGCTGAGAGGCAATGAGCGGCTGGAACTGGTTCCCATTTCCCTCCCAGGCTGGGAGCACAAAGGGATGGGTGATGAACATGGAGGTGCTTTAGCCCCACGGTGTCACCATGTCCCTGAATGGTGGTGGGAGTCACAAGCGTTCTAAAGGGAGCTTTTTGCAGCTGGGAATGAGGTGCACAAGCTCCAGAGAGCCAGGTTGGGCCTGGTGGGTTTTAAACCCACCCTCTCCATCACCGACCAGCACAGGCACCTCCTGCCCCTGGCTCCAGGCCCTCCACACATGGTTTGCTAAATTCTTGGACGAGTTTCGTCCTTGTCCCAGTTTACATCCCCCCACTCCTGCTCATGCCTTTGTTATAGCCAAGAAGTGACACCATCAAAATCAGCCTATGGCAGTGCCGCACAGAGCAGGATTGGTCACCCAGGAACACCAAAAGATGCTCACATAGCACCGCTCCCAGCCCCTGATTGGAGAAAAGGCGCTTTTCCCCCTCCTTGAGGGAAGCCAGTGGCCAATGGTGGATGGCACATGGCAGCTTCCCAGTGCTCACCCAGAATAAGAGTCCCTCGTCCCCCTGGGGAGCCACCGCACCCCTTCACACCCGGACTTTGGGCCACTGCTCAGTGCCGACGTCTGCCCACAGACACATCCTGGTCCATCAGCCTGGCCGGAGCGGCAACCACCCAGCTGGACTAGCAAGAGCTCTCCTGGCTCAGTCTGCCTGGGAAGGATGAATGAGGAGAGCTCCATGCGGTGACATCCCGCTTTGTCACCGCTTTGTCACCAAAGCCAAGGGTGTCCAGCTTCATCCTACGAGATGCTCAGGGTGTGAGCATCCATGGAGGATCTCTCCCCTTCCTTGGCGGGTGCTCCCCCTGTCCATGGACCAAAGCTCCTGGAGCTGATTCTCTGTTGCCCTGTCCTCTGCAATGTCCCTCTCTGACCGGGGTCAAACCACCTGGCCAGGAGAGCAGCACTTCACTCTCCCCAGGGAGGAGCAGCAGGACGGCAACAGAGAACAGGGAATCAAACAAGAGCTTGTAAAAACTTCCCTAAATCCCTGTCACCGCCAGCATGGGCTGCGGGAACAGCACCAGGAACAATGGCAGCACCCAGGTGAACCTCAATGGGAAGATGGAAAGAAGGTTTTCCCTAAGCTTTCCCCAAGCAGATCATTACAAGAACTCCCAGTTAACACATGCACTAAATTATTCTGAATTACAGGGCCACGGGTGAGGAGGAAAAATATCTTGTTTATTAATTTCATGCAATCATATGAGCAGGATAAATCTTTCACGTCACACCCAGCACTATGGCCCTTCCCTGAACGAAGGGCCGGGGACAGTTCCTTCTGCCCTCTGGGTTTTTTTAAAGATCCCAATGAGCACATGAGCGCAACGAGCGGGTCCAGCACAGGTCAAAAGTCAGCTCATTTCTACATCTCTCACAAGAGGATTTTCATAAAGTCACAAAGCTATAATTGCTCCTTTCCAAAATTAGTTCAGGTGCCGTCACCCACATTAGCTCTTTATTATTATAAAGTCTTTTTTGGTTTGGTTTTTTTTTTTTTTTTCCTCCTTGGAATCACTGCTCTGATATTATTTTATCTTAATCCGCCATGAGATCTTTGTGTTCTTCTAAGCAAGATCAAGACACCTTTTCAAATAGGTTGCTGTGTTTTGCAGGTGGCATCTTGGGCACCCAGTCTGACTATTAAAAGCAGGTGGGAAGCACCCAGTTCACCTCTTTGACCCAAAATTCCCTTCTATGGTAGAGCAGATTAAAAAATCCCAGTTTCCATAAGGAAGAGGTTGATGCATAATCCATTAAAGAGGGATAAGAACCAGCATCAATTTGCAGAGAAGATAAATTAAGCAAAATCAAGTTCCCCAATGAGTCTCGTGTGGTTCCACACACAAGTTATATATATATATACCTTCTGTAAATCCCCAAATTAGAATCTTGAGTCCATTCAAAGAAACGTTCATAGACAAAGGGTTAAAAGAAGAAAGAAAGCATTTGGATAGAGACACAAGGGAAGAAAAACAAAGAAAACTGCAAGAAACCATTTTCCAAATCACCATATCCTTCTTTCTAATACTGATATCAAGTTATAGCTGTCAGGGAGGAAAATATATGTATCTGTATAACAGATAGGGAAGAGGGGGGAGGGAAGGTAGAAAAAAGGAAAAAGAATCCAGCACTCATATTTGCAAAACAACCATTAATAAACATTGCTCTGTTGCTGCTTTATTAAACAGATAATCCAACACAGTAATCTGTATTGATTTATGGATTCTCTGATGCTCTACGACTGGTTATGCAATGAAAGTTCATCCTTGATCTGTAGTCTGGGTCCTGGACTTAACTAATTCATAATCTGATTGGAAGTTTTACTTTGTTAATTCAATTACAGTTAACGGCCGAGGAGAGAGCGGCAACATCTTTGTCTTTCTCAACACAGACGGTTTCTTCCCATGCCCAGAATCAGTAACTCTTAAAATCACAGGAGGCAAATAGGTTCTTAAGAAAAAAAAAAAAAAAAAAAAAAAAAAAAATCCTACCTCGGGTTTTAATTCCAGTCTCTGAAAGTTGTCTTTTCCCCCATTTTTTCCGCCTCTCATTTCCTTTCTCTTCTTTTTATTTTTTTTTTCTTTTAATTTTTTCTTTTCCTTCTCTTCCTTTTGATGAATTTCCTTTCTTCTCCACATCCTCCTCAGGCGTGTAATGGGGTTATTTTTACTTTCGGTTATCTAGCTTTATGAAGAATCGACACCACTCATACAGCTAGATAACCAAAGATAACAACCAACCCCTGGAGTCTACAGCATCAGCAGGAAAAAGCCAACCTCCTCTTCTCCAGGGGTCCGGGGGCACGTGGCTTTTAAGGAAGGAACGAAGGAGGAAAACGAATAAAAAGAGATGCAAATATTAGCAGCCAGATCCGTAATATCCTCGCACAGCTACAGCCCTGGCCCTGTTCCCGCAGCCCAACCAGCCCAGGGCACAGAGTCCTGAGCATCACTGGGACAAGCAGGATCAGGCCCCTTGGAAACACAATTTGGAGCAGAATTACAGGATAACCATGCAAGGGCTGCCTATTTTCTGCCGAGTTTCAATTTGTTTCATTTGCAAACCAAATGATATTCTGCAGGTGCCGAGAATTAAGCCCACATTATTTTTAATAACTATCAAATTAATGCATTCAAACTGGTAATAATCAAAGCAAATATAATTTGCGCCCACAACTTAAAATATGCATAAAAGACCAAAAGGACATTTCCCCACCCACAAATGCATTTAACGTTCTCTAAACAAAATGACTGCAAGAAAAACCTGCCGGTTAATATAAATAGTAACTTGTAATGCTTTGGATTCAGCCAAGATCTGGGGGAATAGCGATGAATAAACACGGAAAACACAGAGGAAATGATGAAAGGGATGGAAGGGAGGAAAGAAGGAAGGCAGCGACTCGTGCTCGCGGCTCAGGACCCCGGCCCTGAGCAAGGACCGCGCATCTCGGGCAGGGACCGGGACCCGCATCCCTCCGTTCGTTCTGGGGGAGAGCGCAGCTTTCCCCCAGTAGGGAACCGCATCCCTCGCTTTCCTCTCCCCGTATCCCTCCGTCCTTTCTTCTTTCGCGGGGAACACGCATCCCTCCGTCCTTCCTTCGGGGGCTCTGCTTCCCTCTATCCTTCCTTTCTCCGGGGGCTGGGGGGGAACCCACATTCTCCTTCGCCAGAGTGACCTGGGTCCCTCCACCCTTCCTTCCTCCGGGGTGGAACGTGCATCCCCCCCCCCCCCGTTCCTCCGCTCCAGGGCAGCCCGCATCCCTCCATTCTTCAGGGAAGGAACCCGCATCCCTCTCCTTCCCCGTGGCGCCCCGCATCCTTCCCTCCTGCCTCCACCCGCGTCCCTCCCCTCGCCGAGTGACCTGCTCCGCTCCATCCCTCTTTCACCTGCATCCCTCTTTCACCCTTCGCGCTGCGGGGAGGCGCGGAGCCCTCGCTCCGCCGAGACACCGCAGCTCCGCCGCCCCCGCCCGCGCCTCTCCCGCGGAGCGGAGCGCCGGCAGCGCGGGGGGCCGGGGCCGGGGCCGGGGCCGGGGCCGGGGCCGGGGCCGGGGCCGGGGCCCTCGCGGTGGCTCGGGGGCCCTCGCGGCGGCTCGGCTCGGCTCGGCTCGGCTCGGCTCGGCTCGGCTCGGCTCGGCTCGGCTCGGCTCGTACCTGCTGCCCGCAGCCGCTGCCCGCAGCCTCTGCGCCGGGGGGAGCGGCGCGCGGCACTTTTCATTCATGCTTTCACACTCCCGGCCCTCGCCGCCGCCGCTCATTGGCTGGGCCCCGCCTGACGTCACCCGCCCCGGCTCCCACCCCTCTGCAGCGCTCATCAGTTCATCAATGGGCTGGGGAGGGGCTGCGCGCACACGCGCGTCGCCGCCACCCGTCACCCCCACCTGTCACCCCCATCCCCGCCATCGCCCTCCCCACCATCGCCCCCCGCCCCCGCCGCTGGCCGTCACCCCCGCCTGCCCCATCGCCGCCACCATCTCCGCCATTCTGATCTCTCCCGCTCGGTGCCACCACCATCAGCACCTCCGCCGTCACCCTCAATCGCCATCGTCAACATCACCCTCATCATCACCATCATCTTCATCGCCACCCTCATTACCATGGGCTTCCCCACCCTCAGCACAACGACCCTCATTACCATCGCCATCGCCACCACCCTCAGCACCACCGGCCAGCACCCATCGCCAATACCCATCGCCAAACACCAAGCGTCTCCTCCACCAGCCGTGGCCATCCTCCCACACCACCCACCTTCTCAAGCTCAGTCTCCCTGGCTTCCCTTTCTCGGGGAGGGGAAGCCCACTCCACGCCAGTGCCAGGGCCTGGCCGCAGTGTGCAGATCCCGGATGGAATCAAATGCTCTCTTACTTCTGTAGTTTTAACCCCGCCATTAATTACCCTTTGATTTTCCTGCTATAATACAGATCCCATAAAAAAAAAAACCCACCATGATTTTTCCTTGAAGAAGAACAGAGTTTTGGGGCTGGGTTTGTTCATTTTCTCTTGAAGTTCTCTTTGCCTTGGAATTTTTTTCCAAGTGGAAAGCCAGCTGGGTTTGCGTCTGTGAGTTTGGGCTGGGAAGTTGCTCATGGCCTTTGTCTCTTTTCCGGAGCAGGATTCTCCCGCTGTCACCACCAGTGCACCCAGTCCACCCTGTCAGGGCCCTCTCTTCCAGTTGCCCAACTGGGAAAATGGGAGCCCACTGGGCTGGCCCCCATCAGGCCCAGCACTTACAGCCCTGCCTGGGAGTGGGAAAAGGGGGATGTGGAAATAACTCCAAAATATCCTGGCCCCCTTCGCGGGGCTGGGGCTCTGCTCCCCAGGACCGTCGCTGTTCCGCCGACAGCCCCTCCCCGTGGCCTCCAGCCTGCACAAAAGGGTTTGGGGTGTGGTGTGTTGCACCTTTCCCCTTTCCCTTCTTCCACTTCCAGACTTGGGTGGGGGGAAAAACGCAGATTTCGGGAAGACTCTGTGGGTGCTCACGGGGGGGCGTGGAGGGGGCTGCAGCGCCCATTGGAGGCACCCAGGGGTCCCCCCACCTGCACCCCGTTCTCAGTTGCAGCCTCCAACTTCTTTCAGCCAAAGGGCCCGCCCCGGCCCCTCCCGGAGCCGCTCGCACCCCGGGGTCGGCGCTCCCCGTGATTTCTCCCTCCGTGGTTCCCCAGCACCCACCTGGGCCACGCTCCCCACGCCAGCGACTTCTCCTCCGTGGGCAGAGCGGGGCCGGGGGTGAAGCAGCGAGCGGAGCTGGAGCCGGGGCTCTCCTGGAAGAGAAGGCACAGAGGGGTCGGTTAAAGAGGCAGCAGCGCCGCTGGTGCCCACGCAGCCCCCACGGCGTGGGTGTCCGTGGAGCAGCTCTGTGGGGTCCCGGCGGGGCCGGCTTTAACCATTCCCCACCCTCACTGAGATGGGATTTTAGGGACACAACCGCACGCCTGCCTCTCTTTTTATTCTTCTCTTTATTAAATTCACATCTTTTTTTTTTTTTTCTAAATTTCTATTTCAGTCCTCTCCTGAAATTATAATTATTTTTCTTAACCCGCCAAAAGAAGAAACACGACGAATTTTGCGATTTATCCTGCAAAAGGCTGCAAAGACAAGGATTTCGCTATCAAATTTGGATTCACCGTGGGATTACCCCTATGACAGTGCATTTTTATTTCTAATTTATTTAATATTAACATCGCATTAGAACCAGCCCTATCTGGGAGGATTTAGGGGAGGACACGAGCGATTTGCAGAAAATGCTCGGGTGTGTTTTGAGTGTCTTAACAAATAAAAACCTGCTCCTTGCTTTGCTGTCTTTCTGGAAAAAAAAGAGAATCCAAACCGCAAGGAAGCAGAAGGAGCCGCCGCCGCGATCTCGGGATCTCCCCTATAACGGCAGATTTGAGGATTTCCAGCCTTAAAATTTCCACGCACACCAGTGCATAAATAAAAACTTAATTTTCGGGGGCTAAAAACGGAGCCGAGCTGGGCAGGACCTGACCTGGTGGGTACCATGTGCTTTTTTTGCAGAGCCGTGAGCCCACGTACGACCCGAAAAATAGCCCAAAAGAAGCCCGGGTTGATTTTTTTCCCGTGCACTCTTTGAGCGCAGCTTCTTCTTCCCTGCTCTGAGGAAGGAATCAAGAACAGACTGCAGGGATGAGGCTTTTTAAGACAAAAACAACAACAACAACAACAAGACAGTAAGAACTAAAATATAAGTTAAAATAAAAATTAAAATTAAAATAAAGATTAAAGCTCCCTTAGCAGAAAAAAAAAAAAAAGAAAAAAAGAAAGACATGCGGGATTTTCCATCGGCGGCAGGACTGGAACACCCGAGCCCGCTGCAACCGAGGGGCGGATTTCGGCCGGGGCATCACGTCTGGCTTCAATAACTTCTAAAAAAAGCCCTAAACCCATTTAAATTGGGTGCCTTCCGCGGCCTGAGGAGGGGGAGCCTTAGCGGGACCGCTCCGGGGCAGGAATTTATGGGGTTTGGGGGTACTAATGGAGCAGCTCCGACCTTGTTGGGGCGGGGGAGAAATCTAAGAAATGCCACACGAGCAGAAGTTCGCGAGGTGGGGAGGAACCGTGCCCCCTTCGCCCCGCGCCCGCTCGCGTTCTGCCGCGGACGGTGGAGGAGGACGGGCGGAACCTTTGCTCTGGGGCTGTTTCCACGCGCGTTTCATTCACTGGGATTTGCTTATTCCATAGTGGGGATCCAGCTCTGCGCATCCCACCCCTCCCTAAATCCTATTCAGGGATGGGGGCAAGCGGGCCCTTCTCTCCCCGGGTCAGCCGTGTGCGTGTTCCTGCAGCCCACGCCCCGCGCCCCGGCCCGACCCCCGCAGCACCCCCGGCCACTCTCGCGGGGAAGGCGCTGGCAGGAGCGAGGATTTGGGGGTGCCTCTCCCTCCCCGTCACGCATCGCGAGCATCCCCCCGAGCAAAGCACAAAGCGCCGTGGATTGGCGGGGACGGCAACAGCGAATCCGCGGGCACGCGTGGAGCGGGGACGAGAACCTGGAATGGCCGTGTCCTGCCAGGCCGCTCCCACCCCCTGCCCGAGGCATAGTGGGGGATGGCAGGGGGGCCTCCGCACCCCAAAACTGGATTCTCGAGCAGGGAGAAGGTGAAAGAAGTGAATCCCTCGCCCAGAGTGGATCTGGGTCACCCGCAGACCGAGAGAAAAGCACGGGGAGGGGTCATGGGGACGCGCTCGGCCGTCCCCAAACTTTCTTAGCTCGGGTGCCGGGATGCCGCGGGACGGGAGAAAAGGGAAAAGGGAGGGAAGCTCCCCCTGCCCCCGGGGCTTTGGGAGAAACTCCGACCCCGCAGCAGGCCCTGGTTGGACCCGCGCCCCCCGCCCCAGGCAGGAGCTGGACGCGCTCCCCCGGCCCCGCAGCGCTGCGGCCCCCAGCCCATAATAAAGACGCTTTGAGAGTCCTCTCCCCCCTCCGCCCCCCGCCCCCCCTTATTTTTTTTTTTTTTTATTATGGTTTTCTCACCGAGTCCAATAAATCGCGCGGCTCGTCTGGCCTCAGACGTGTTCAGCAACCCAAGCCCCGCCGCTTTTGTTCCGCCAAGTCTCACATTGTTTGTCCGGCTGTGCGGGGCCGGCCCCGCGCGGCGCGGAAGGCTGCGGGGGGCTCCGCGGGGGCTCCGCGCCCCGGCCCGGCCGCGAGCACGGGGCGGGGGTGGGTGGGCGATGGTCGGCCGGGAGAGCACGGCCCGGCCTCCTCTCTTTCTCCCGGGTTACCCCGACTTCTTCACCCACCTAGGGGTAGCTGTCGGCTGGGAATGCGCCCGGATGGCCAGCGGGTCCTGCCTGCGTTGCCCTCCCTGCCCTGCTCACCAGCCTGGCCTGCTGCTCTTCCTGCATTGCCCTGTCTGCCTGCCCTGCCCTGCCCTGCCCTGCCCTGCCCTGCCTGCCCACCTGTCTGCATTGCTCTGTCTGCCTACCTGCCCTCACTCACCCGCTCTCTTTGCCTGCCCACTCTGCCCTGTCCTCACCTGGCCTGCCCTGCCCTGCCCTGCCCGCCCCCGGCCCGGTCCGGCCCGGCTCGCCCCGGCCCCACCGCCCGCGGGTCTTCGCGGTGGCCCCGAGCCCGGAGCCGCCGCCGGAGGAGCGGGGGCCGTGCCCGGCGTAAGGATATATAGGAGCGGCCGAGGAGCCTCCACGTAGCCGATACGTAAAGTGTACGTGTGAGAGTTAAAAAAAGTTGGGATGCAAATGCGGGGCCAGCTCCATCGCGCGGGGGGGCCGCCGGGGGAGCTTCGGGGTTGGGGCGAGCTGGGAGCCGCGCTATTTCCAAGCTTCCTTAACCTCTGGATTGCTCGAAATCGATCAGCAAAGCGCAGCAAGCCTGGCAATTAGGAGCTCATTACCATATATGCAAATATGGCAACCTCTCTCTCTGCAGCCACGGAGACGCGGGGCGAGAGAACCGCAGCAGCCTTTGGGGGTGGGAATTGGGGTGAGGCGTGCGGGGGAACGGGAACAAGGGGAGAAAAAAGGTTATTTGAGGGTATTTGGGTGGTTTTAAAGGAAAGCGGCCGAGCCGCGGGGGCACAAAGTGCTCGGGGGGCGCAGACACGTGCGGCCGGGGCCCGCGTGGCTGCTCCGAATTTGCTCCTTAATTCAAATAAATGTTTTCTCCCTTTGACATAAACTCCCGGCGAGCAGCACGGCCCGGCCTGAGTGGAGGGGTTCCTCCTCCCGCTGAGGACCCCCTCCCAAAACGGCGCGGTGCCCTCAGCACACACCGGGAATAACCCGGTAATTCGGGGACACGCGGAGGGCCGGGCCGGGGCCGGACCGCTCCAGCCCCGGTCCGAGGGAGTGTTTTAAAGGTAACTACTGACTTCTTGCATTTTTTTAATAACAAAACCCCCACCATAAAGCGGAGATGCCCGGCACACGCGCTCGATCGCGAGTTCCCCCTTGTTACCTGCGATTTTATAAGCATCGCCGGGGTTTTTTTGCTTAATAAGCACAGATTAGGGGCAAAGTCTCCCTGGCATTTCCTGAATGCTGATTAAAGCTGGGGGGTCACGGCAGGAGCAGCGCAAGGAGCGGGTTTTTCCGCTGTGTCGCTCGGGGCGGGCATCGGAGCGTTTTCCCCGGTGGCGTCTTACGAAGTTTCCCCCGGCGCTGGGCGTCCCCCCTCGATTTGGGAATTGACTTTGTTTCCCTCCTTCCACGAACGGTAATCACGGCGTATGAAAAAATAACGCCCGTTTCAAGTTGGGCTCCGATTTTCTTCCCTTCGTAGGATTATTTTATTTTTCCGCCTAATAAATAACATTTTCTCCCTTTTGCCCGCCGTTCAAACCCCCAAATAACGAGAATGAGCTCAAAATCAGGAATCAATTCCTCACGCCGAGTCTTTTGTGGTTTAGTTTAAATGATAAAAATATGGATAGAAATACCCAAAGTGAACAAAACCTCCCCAAGGGCTCCGAGGGGGATGGGGGTGGGGGGTGGCGGCAGCCCAGCCCCGGGGGCACCGCAGCGTCCCCGCAAGCCCGGCCGTGCGCCGGATCCGGGTTATTCCTGCTGGCAAGCGCAACAGCCGTGGAAACAGAGGGAATTGCGGGGGTCTCTTTCCTTCTTTCTTTCCAGTTTTAAAAATTAATTTTAATTTTTATTTTTTTATTATTTGGGAAAAGCCTTTTTCGGCAGTTGCATTCCCACCTCGGCAGCTGAGTCGCTTTTCCCAGCCCTGTCCGGCTCGCTGCTCTCTGCATTCCTCTACCCCATTCCTCTTTAATTCCCGAGTCACCAGGATGGTTTTTTAAAAAATTCATTTATTTACTGCGAATGGCCAGAACCGACGAACATCCTGCGCGGCCGCGGGCGGAGGAACCGTGTGTTACCCCGAGCATCTCTGTCCGTCCCGTTTGATATTTTAATTTTACTTTTATTATTATTATTACATTTCGGGATTTCAGCCGACGTTCCTGCAAACCTCCCGTGAGTTTGGAAATGCAGGAAACGCTGAATGGAAAGGAAATTAAAAAATTAAAATTCCCTTTCTGTTCCTCCTCTCCTGGCAAATTCGCAGCTATCAACGACCAACGAGATGAAGAGTTTTCCCTTCAGAAATCCTCACTACAGACCCGAGAGCCTCTGGCATCGCTTCCCCACCCGCCAGCGAGAGCGGCGGCTTCGCCCACCAGATTATGCTAAAAAAAAAAAAAAAAAAAAAAAAAAAAAAAAAAAAAAAAAAAAAAAAAAAAAAAAAAAAAAAAAAAAAAAAAAAAAAAGTGGATTATTATTTTTCCCCTCCTTATCCCAAAGTAGCAATTAAAGAAAGTGGGAACCTTTTGCCTTCCGCCAGGACAGACGTTCATTTTTGGGTCTCAAAGCGCCTCTTTATTTTCTCTGATACTGAACTTTAAAGAGGAGGGGTTGGAGCAAAGCGATAGAGAAATTCATCCCATTTCTTTCGGAATTCCCTCGGCAATGCTGGCTCCTCCAGTGGAAGGCACGCAGCCTTTGCCTCCAGCTCAGGAGCTTTGTGCCCGTCTCATCTCACATTTATTTTTCCAGTGCCAGGCGCTGCCACAGGGCATGAAAAGGGGCGTTGGTGCCGCAAAACGGGCGTTTTAAACTTATTTTTGAAGAGAGTTTCTGCTGGAAGGCAAATCCCGGGCTGCGGCGGCGGGGGCGGTCAGTCTCAGATGATCCAGGAGGATTCTCACCTCGGAAAGCGGGGGTTTTCGGGGATGGGCTTCCCGGGGGAGGCAGGCGGTCAGGGACCCGCGGGACCCCCGCCGCCGCCCTCAGCCCCGCGCTCCTTGAGCGCAGCGGGGGCCGCGGAGGAGCCGCACGCCCCTTCCCCCGCACGGAGCCGCGCAGCTCCTGCACCCATTAAAAATTGAAAAAACCCTCCAGAAAACCCAAAGCAAACCCGCAAACCCCCCCCGAAGGGTCTGGTTTGCAGCGCACAAGGGGAGAGGGGAGGAATGCCCCCCACTTGTGCAGCCCCCCGGTTTTATTCCAAGGAATCTTCACAAGGCACCGCAGCGCTGTGGCTGCGGCTCTGTCCCCCCAGCCCCGACCCCACCCGTAGCCCCCTGCCGAGGTGAGACCCCGGGAGAGGCCACGCACATCAGAGTGGCAGTGGGGGGGGGGCAAATTCAGCAGCAGCACCCCCAAAACTGGTCAGAAGCCCCTGGGCTGTGCATAAACCTGGGCATGCCCTATCCAGGTGTACCCTCCTCGTGTGCACTCTGTCTGCATGCCCCCCATCCGTGTGCCCCTCATCTGTGTGCCCCTTATCCGTGTGCCCCTTATCCATGTGCCCCTTATCCGTGTGCCCCCATCCGTGTGCCCCCATCCGTGTGCCCCTTATCCATATGCCCCTTATCCATGTGCCCCCATCCGTGTGCCCCTTATCCGTGTGCCCCCATCCGTGTGCCCCTTATCCATGTGCCCCTTATCCATGTGCCCCCATCCATGTGCCCCCATCCATGTGCCTCTCATCCATGTGCCCCCATCCATGTGCCCCCATCCATGTGCCCCCATCTGTGTGCCTCTCATCCATGTGCTCCCATCCCTGTGCCCCCATCCGTGTGCCCTGTGCAGGCTGTGTGTCCCACGCGTGTGGCACGTGGAGCTGCACGCGGGGTGGGAGCACCGCGGGATTTCCCCCCACCCGCACACAGACGCACCAACTCCATCCACCTGAGCAGCTCCCGGCTCCCTCCCCCAAGGGCACCTGCAGGGAGATGCTCTCCGTGCCCCTGTGCATGTGGAGGGGCAAAACAGCCTCTGCACAATGCCCTACCTGCAGCCCTTCCCCGCTTGGGGAAAAGCAGTGGGTGCTCCCTGTTCTCTCTGGTGGGTGCTGGACACCAGCGAGCACCTCTGAGGCCATGCAGGGTGCGGGGAACTGGCAGGGCCCCAGTGTGGAGCAGCCTGCAGCTCTTCTGCCGGGGTTTTTAAAGGAAATTCCCTCTTTTTTTGCCAGCCAGCTCAGAGAGGCTCCATGTGGGAGATGAGTGAGCTCTGTAAGAAATGCCACGTATGGGTCAAAGAGGATTTTTGGCTTTTAAAGTGTTTGCACTGAGATGTCCACAAAGACGCGTGGCTTTAGACAAGCCGTGCGTTATTTTCCGTAGACAGCGTCCACAGAGCTGAGCGTGCGTGTGGCTGCTGCCGGGGGACGTTCAGATCCAGGCTTTTGTACGAGATTCTCCCAGCGGTCCCAGTCACCTCAAAATCTGGGGTCCAGCCTCCTGAGCAGATTAGTGGTTTGTAGGTTCAGGGGAAGGGAAAAGGGTTTGGAGCTGGGTGGTTTCTAAATAAATGTCTTTGTCTTGGTGCCAACCTCCACTCCACGGATGGCTTTTTTCTGCCTTCGCTGGGCACTTTCACTGCTGCCTGGGCCATGTGGTGCCACCGCTTCGGCGTCCCGCAGACAAAGAAAATGCCAACAAAAGCTGCATTTTGAAGCAAGTGGGTGCACGCTGAAGGACAGCGGCAGAGAAGATCCGAAGCCATCCCCAGGCCTGCAGGGCTGTGCCAGCCATGTTCAGGCAACTCCTGCCTGTCTGCAGCCTCTGTCCTGGGCACCCACAGCCCCCATGCTGGGCACACACAGCCTCTGTCCTGGGTATGTGCACCCTTTGCTCCATCCTTGACTAAGACCCCCACAGCGAGACAAACCCTTCTTGCCTCAGGGCTGGAAAGCCTCATGGCTTCCTCCTTGCTCTCCCCAGCAAGTGTTTCCTACCTCAGGTGGAGGTTTTAGTAATTCAGAATATTTTAATAGTTCACCCCAAAGGCTGAACTGTAGCTTGATGCCTTCAAAGGCACCCATGTAACCCAGTCGCTTCAGAGGGGAAGGGGGTTGAACCCTGAAAACAAGCAAATTCATTTATATCAGACCATCTCGGCCTCAGATGCGATGTTATCCTCAGCTTCAGCTCCTCTCCAAACCAACATGAAAAAAAAACCAAACCAGGAAAACCCCAAACCTACACTGAATACCAAAATTCCCTCTTTCCGTACTGGCAGGGAGCTCTGTTTTGTCTTGGTAAAATTGGGTGAAGTGTCCCCCCAGCACCTACCCTGGCTCAGCTGCCCAGAGCCCTCTGTCCAGCAGGTGCCTTTTCTTCTGCCTCAAAGGGCTTTGATCTGGACAGCTCTTTTGGAGAATGGCTGTTGTAAGGGATGCCTGGCACGAACACGGCCTGATTACAGCCCAGCTCGTTAAAAAAATGTTCCCTAGGTATTGAAGGGGATAACAAGGATATTTAAACATTCCCAGCGTGCACCTTTAAGCGGCAGAAAATAAGGGAAATTGCTATCGTTTAATTCAGTATTGCTCCTTTTGAACTCCCACTGGCTCTGCCTGCAATTGTTCCTTTGCCGGAGCCGGGAGCCGAGGCTGGATTACGGCAGCACCGGGGCTGCGGGTCCGGAGGGCTGGGAGGGCTGAGCACAGCAGGACCAGCTTCCCCACATGGCAAAAGGCTGGTGGGGCTGGTTTCCATTTGGATTTTGAAAGATTTCCCTCAATAGCCCAGAGCAGGGTCTGGGTTTGGGGCCCACAGCCCCAGTTTGTAATTACTCTCGTATTTTGTGTGCGCCAGGGAGAGGGTGGAGCAGCATTTCTTTTTTGTCTGTATCTCTGAGGAAGCTTTTTCCAAAGCGAGAGCAAAAAAATCCACAGCTGGTGTTGGTGGATGAGACACTCAGCCATGTTCTGGTAGGGGGAAAAAAAAGACAAAGTCTAATTTTAGATGTTCTGAAATGCTTACAACATGCATCCCTCCAACGGCCTGGCACGGGCGCCAGTGGTTATTTCCACCCCGGCAGAAGGAGAGAACAGGGACCTGGGATCTGCTGTGCCTTGCACTGGGCTCTCCCCAGGTGACCTTGAGGGATCTCCCTCCCCTCTGGGGGCCTTTCTGCCCTGGGCAGCAATATTTACAGAGAGCAGCTGCTGGGCAGAAGAGACAGGGTTCCTCTCCTTTGGGGCAAATTTCTCACATTTTGGCTTAGCCCCTCCTGGCCAGAACTCCTTTGGGAATGTCTCCATCCCCCCAAAAAGCAGCTTTGGGAGCCCCGCTGATGAAAACCCAAGTCATGCTCTGACAGGCCATTGTTTGACAAGAAGCTCATTGTTTCCAAGGTCTTTTTCCCTCAAGTCCTATGTCACCCCCTCCCCGCTTCCCCCAATGTCCCAGGGGTTCCTCTGCCAGCCCCGTGGACCCCAACCCCATTCACCCCTCCCACACCCACCCCTCTCCCAGACTTTTCCTGCCAACCCTGGGGATTTTGGACCCACACCCAAACAGTTCCTCATTTTCCCGTTTAACCCCACAAGAGCCGATCTGCAGCAGCACCGTAAGTAGGGGAGAAGCTTTCGGGAGAGCAAAGCCCCGGCACTCCCGCCCCGAAACGGGGAATGTGCCATGGAGGCAGGACAAAGCGGCTCAAAGGGCTCGGCGGGCTGCAGCCCCCTGCCCGAGCCAAGCCTTAGGGGAGGGTGAGGGTCTCAGCTTACCCGGCCTCTCATAAAAGTCTCCTCCATTCTAGCAAATAACCTTTATGTCCAGGGACTTGCAAAGTTTGCTTTCTCCCTCCAGGGTTAGTCACAGCAGGAGCGACAGAGAAAGCAACCGCTTGTAGGAGGTTCCTGCGCATAATAACCTCAGAGGAGTTTAGGTCTAAAGACTAAAAGGCTCTATTTACTTTCACTGACAAGGAACAATCTAAGCAGATGTCCTTTGATGGGATTAGTTATTAATCCTTGAATCATGGGTAAATGGGAAAATGATCCATTATTTTCTGCGAAATCCTTCACTACTTTAGATTTCAAGGTTGGGGTGGAGGATTGTTAGCAGAAAGGTCTCGACCTGTCTGTTTTGGCCATTTTAAAATGTATTTTTACAGTTTGTGCCGTGGAGCGTGACTCTGAAATAAAATTAAAAAAAAAAAAAACCACCCTCAAGAAAAAGGGGTTTGATTCCACTAACAGCCGAGAACAATGCACTGTGTCAGACACACAGCAGTGATGGGCCCAGGCACTCCTTGGATGAACACCGTGAGGTTTTTAATATTGATAGTAGTAGTAACAATAACAATAAAATTAAAAATAAAAATTAATAATAATAATAATAATGCCATCTCCAAAAGCCCATTCCCCAAACAGCTTTGGCAACTCCACCTAAACCTTAAATCCTCCTGACATCTCCGTGTCCCGTCAGTGGCAAACAGCAGCTCGGTGGGCAGGTGTGGCTCGGTGTCTGCTGGGCATTCCGTAAATAGCCTCTGTAGGTGGGTGCAGTGCGTGAGATGAGGGAGGGATGGGGAGAGCTGGTGAGATGCTGGATTGGCTCAGGGGATTCATTTCCCCAGGGGTAAACCCGTGCAGACACCTTTTGGTGCGAGGGGAGGTGCAGCAATCGCCCAGGGGCTGGGGGATGCACCAGCCACGGGTCACCCCAGCCACGGATCATCCCCCCGTGGATGGCAGAGAGGAACCGGGAGCTGCAGTTTGTCCATCCCTCGGCACTGTGGCCGCAGCTCAACTTCCTGGAGTGAATATTAACAGTCCCGAGGCAGCCACACACCCCGAACTCTGCCTCCGAGTCTCCCATGCAGGGAAAGCAGGAATAGATTCCCAATGAATAATTTACTCCGCTTTCTTTTGATTTGCGTTCTGATTGTGCACAGCAGTGCAGGCTCGGAGGGGGAAACATGTTCTGATTAAAGATTTATACTGGGCCTATAATTTTGTTGTTGTTGGTTAAATCTACTTCAAAGTGTGAGTAGGGTGGGTGTAAAATAAACACTCTGGAGCAGCCGGGAGCTTTTGGGCTGACTCGGGGTGCGAGTGCACACACCAGTGGTTCCACAGATACAAACTGTGCGCTCTGGAAAGGCGCTGTCCACACATCCTCCTCACATCAAATACACTCAAAAAGAGATTGAAATTACCTCCATTCCCTCAAACTACTGACTCCATGTTCCTTCTCCTGAGCTGAAACCACATCCCAAAAAATAAGAAATATAAACTTAGGCTTTATTCTTTTAATATTCTTTTACTACTCTTTCACTATTCTTTTACTACCCTTTTTCTGTTCTCTACTATTCTTTGACCACACAGAGAATAGTTTCTGGCTGCAGGTAGTGATTAGACCTGGAGCTGGAAGAGGCTCTAACCAAGGGAGGAACCAAACTTCAGCTTCCACCCTCCTCCGTTACTGAAACTTGGAAATACAGAAGAGAAAAACTCCAGGTCCTTCCCAGGCTGCCAGCTGAGTGAGCAGGGCAAAGGATTTTCTCTTTCTTTCCTCCCTTTTTCCCTGGCTGCCACATCCCTGGCGAGCAGAGGCACTTCCCAGTGCAGCCAGAGAGCACCTCCTGCACAAAGGGAGCGCGAGACAAACAGAATCATCCACCATTCCCAAAAGTGCCTTTGATAAACCCTCAGTGTTGCCATCCCCAGCTCCAGTTGGCCAGCGAAGAGCGAGAGCTTTGTCCAAGGGGCCTGGCTCCCGCAGCTCCCAGCCTGCTGCTCGGAAAAAGCCGATTGCGGAAAATGGCATTTTCAGCAAAAATGTTCTGGGGGGTATTTTGGGGCTGGCTGGCAGAATTCAGCCAACAGAACACATTGATATAAAGCCCTGCAAGGAGAAGCCCCTCAGAGACGGATGGCTTTGATCCCACTCTTCATCTTTTCCCATGACTGGGAAACTAATCCCAGGGAGTGCTGGCAACCCTGAGGCTTCCCCAAACCCAGGGATGGTCCAGGTCCTTGCCTCACTCGCACAGGTTGGAAATTTTGCAGGCTGCTGTCATTGAATCGGTCAGCAAAGAGTCAGGGGATGGTTTGGGTTGTGAGGGAACATAAAGCTCATCTTGTCCCACCCCTGCCATGGGCAGGGACACCTTCCACGATCCCAAGTTGCTCCAAGTCCAAGTGTCCAGCCTGGCCTTGGACACTTCCAGGGATGGGGCAGCCACAGCTTCTCTGGGCACCCTGTGCCAAGGTCTCTCCACCCTCACAGTCAAGAATTCCTTCCCAATAGCCCATCTGTCCCTGCCCTCTGGCAGTGGGAAGCCATTCCCTGTGTCCTGTCACTCCAGGCCCTTGTCCAAAGTCCAGAGCCCCTTTAGGCCCTGGAAGGGGCTCTGAGGTCTCCCCGGATCCTTTTCTTCTCAAGGCTGAACACCCCCAGCTCTCCCAGCCTGTCTCCAGAGCAGAGGGGCTCCAGAGCCCTTGGAGCATCTCCGAGGCATCCTCTGGACTCGCTCCAGCAGCTCCACGTCCTTCCTGTGCTGGGGCCCCAGAGCTGGGGGCAGCTCTGCAGGGGGGTCTCAGCAGAGCGAACGGAGGGCTGGATTCCCCCCTCACCTGCTGCCGATGCTGCTGTGGATGTGCCCGGCACAGCGTTGGCTTTGTGGGCTGCCCATGCACGTGGCCGGTTGATATCAAGGCACATCTCTGCGGTTTTACTCATTCCCACGGAATTCATCCCAGGCTGAGGAGCTCCCGAGCCACGCAGCCACGAGACAGTGAAAAATGGAGACAGCCCACTGGGGCCCAAAGCGCCCCACGCTGCAGCCCCGGGATGGCTCAAAGCCTCGCACCCCCTCGAGCCCCCATTTCCAGCCGCCCCGGCAGCGGTGATTGACAGCTGTCAATCAGCGCCGCAGGGCGCTGCGCTCTGCCGCCACCTGGCGGCCGCTACGGCGAAACGCGCCCACCCCCCCACCCCGCCCCCTCCCCCCAATCCGGACCGGGGGGGCATCGGGAGTAACTTGGCTTTGAGAGCATTAAAGGAAATAAAGCGTCGGGGCTGAACCCTGGGGGGTGGGTGGGGAAGGGGATCCCCCCCCTCCCCTGCATCAGTTTGGGGTGAAAAGGTGATTTTTGCTGGGAGTAACCTCTTGGCCGGGTTTAGTTGAAATCATAGAAACATGGAATATTTAAGGCTGGAAGAGGCCTCCGAGGTCATCGAGTCCAACTCTTCCCCCAGCACTGCTCAGGTCGCCACTAATGCAAGTCCCCAGGTGCCACATCCACTGTTAAATCCCGTCAGGAATGGTGGCACCACCACTGGGAAGTCTGTGCCAGTGCCTGACCACCCTCTCCGTGGAGGAATTTTCCCAATATCCCACCTAAAACTCCCCTGGCACAACTTGAGGCCATTCCCTCTCCTCCTGTCCCTGTTCCCTTGGAGCAGAGCCCGACCCCCCTGGCTGCCCCCTCCTGTCAGGGACTTGTGCAGAGCCACAAGATCCCCCCTGAGACCCCTTTTCTCCAGGCTGAGCCCCTTCCCCAGCTCCATTCCTTTCTCTGGACACGCTCCAGCCCCTCAAGGTCTTTCTTTGTCATAAGGGACCAAAAACGGAACCCAGGACTTGGGGTGAGAGTCCCAGGATGCAGGCCCTGCTGCCCTTCCTGCAGGTACCAGCCTCACAGCATTCCTGGACATATCCTGAATCCAGAAGTACCCAGACAGGCTGTGCAACAGGGACCCCACCCCAAAATCACGTCCTCAGGTCACACTTGCTCCAAATTCTCACTGGAATCCCCACAGAAATCCACCTCCAGCTGGAGGGAGGCTCTGGCCTAAAGTCAAGTGGTTCTCATTAGGCACCAGGGGATGGTCCAACCCCAGCAGGAAAAGCTTTGGATAGGAAAGGCAGTGCCTGACCTGTAGGGAGACTGCGAGGGCCTGTGGGAGCCACAGCATGGGATGTTTGGGGTATCTTGGGGTGTCCATCCCAGCCCAGGGACTGCCTGGAGGCACCAGAAACTGGGCAGTGGGAACCACCATCTCCACCAAGAGCATCCCAGGGGAGCCAAGAGCATCCCGGGACGTCTGAGAGCATCCCAGGACAGCCATCACTCCACCTTGGGCAGCCTCTCCCCTGAGCCAGGGGGGTCCTGGTCCTCAGCCTGGCCGGATCCTTTACAGACACGGGACAGGGACAGGAGACTGAGAACACCTGAGCAGGACAGCTCAGGGGTCACCCCTGCTCCTGCATCCCTGCAGCTGCTCCAGGTGTGTCCCACTGCTGCACACCCGGGTGAGCTCCTGCCCGTGTGGGAGGGGGACAGCGGCAGCACCTGCGGAGACCAGGTGACACCGGAGCATCCCCACCCTACCAGGACCTGGAGCTGGAGCCAGAGGGACACCCTGCTGCACCCTGCCCTGCAGAGAGCAGGAAAGAAAGAGCCAGAGGCATGGAAAATTATCAGAAACGTGTATTTTTTTTCTTTTTAATAGTAAACCTCTTTACAACAAATATAGTGAAAGAGTTTCCAAACAAAACTCATAAGAATTTCTCATGGTAATTATTATTATTATCATCATTTTTTTATATATTTTTTTTTCTTATTGTGGAATATACAATAACGCATCACCATACAGCACAAAAAAAGGAATATTGAAAAAACGAAATAGACGTCTCAACCACGTGCTGCAGTCCCTGGGAAGGAGCCACTGATTGTCAAGGGAGCAAGGACGGGAGGGAACGGGGACAGGGAGAGGGGATGGCGTCCCCAGGGCGCGGGAGGTTCTCAGTCAGGCCAGACCCCGAGGGCGCAAACACTCCAGAGAAAGATGGAATTAGTCAAAGATCCCGGTTAAAACATTACAAGCTCTCGACATAAATCCTCCCTCCCCTCCCACTGCTGCTGCTGGGCTCCCACTGCCTCGCCCCGGAGCTGGACACGGGGCAGGGAACGCCCTGGGCCCTGTGCCCCGGGCTGCGGGACGGGCGTGGCTGCCCCACGGCTGCCCCGACCTGCCACCCATGGGCGCCGAATCCCTTGACTCGCACACACCCACACACACACACACCCACACACACGGGTGGAGGAGCATCAGGAAAAAAAAGAGGTTAAAAATATATATATATATATTATAGATACAGTTTTTTTTTTTTTTTTTTTTTTTTTTTTTTTTTCTCCTTTTAAATTGCTTCTCAAAACAATAAATAAAACTCCTCGGGGGAAGTGCACGTCCTGTTTTGTTTCTACCTGTGCAGCACCCTGGGGGGAGGATGCAGAGCTGCCTGTGCCGGTACAGACGGGCTGAGCGGGGACATCCAACGAACCATCACACAGAGAAGCTGACGGGGGGCATTTTATGAATTTTTTTTTTTTTTCTTTTAGTGCATCATTTAAAGGGTCTATTCTATTTTACAAAGGTTTTTGCAGATACCCCAGAGTTTGCTAACACCTACCTGCTTAACTGAGCTACGGGGAGCCAGGGGAGCAGAGGGGATGGGGGACAACGAGGACCCGACCCAGCGGCCATGGGGGACAGGAAGCGGGAGCAGCAGCACGGCCACGATGCTCCGCACCTCTTCAGCATCCTACTCGCCTGCAAATGCTCGGAAAGAGCCCTGGGGAGGAGGGGAGTCACGGCCCAAGCTGGGCTGCTTCACCCCTCGGCCTTGCAGACGCCAGGAGCCCACGGGGGCATCCCAGCACGGTCTCAGGAGAGCGCGTTTCCCTGGGAAAGGATGTTCCTGCGGCTCTGGGGGGGTTCACGCCCGGAGAGAGTGAGGAGCTGGGCCGGTCTCTACATCTCAGCGGCCCCAGCACGGAAATCTCGCTCTGAGAACCCATCTGAAGTGAAGAAATCCCTCACTGTCCCCCAGCACAATGCTCGGGGGTCCCCTTGGCCCGTGGTGGATGCGGGGCTGGGGGGGGGGACAGCAGCCGCCCATCCCCACCCAGTGACGATCGGGCTGGGGATATTGTAAAATCCTCAATTCCCGGAAAACCATCCCAGCCTGTCAGGAGACGATCCTGGCGCAGCCTGAGTCACACCACCCTCTTCTGGCTTAAGGAAAGCACACTCCAAACAGGCATCGCTCCAGAGAACGGAGCTCGGGAGGAAGAAACTGGAAAGTAACTGGGGTTTCCACTCGCTGGGGAGAACAGGGGAGCGGGAACGACCCCGTCCACTGCTCCAAGGTCCCCGATTCCTGGCCTGAGCGCAGCTGAGATCCAGAGCATCCCTGCACACCAGGGACCTCCCTATTTGCAAGGCTCACTAGAAGACACTCCTGGGTGTCGCTGGCCCCTCCAGACCCACGGGGGACACGCCGGCGTGTTGGGAACCCTGTGGAAAAGCGGCCCTGGTACAAAGCCAATGCCAAATGGCTGCTCCTGTCCAGGAGCCTGGCAGGGTCCGGGTCTGGGACATGGAAACTTGGGGAGCAGGGAGGCCCGGGGAGGGGGTGCACGGGAAGAGCCAAGAGGGTTAAACAAGAAATCACTGTACAACTCGGCCATGTCCAAAGTCAGTATTATTACAATATACTCTGACAAAAATATAATCTCATTTCATATCAATACAACAAAAAAAACCCCAAACCAGTTTTCTGTACTGTTACCATTGCTAACAGATTGAAACTCGCTATTTACAGTTACAGTAGCCAGGTAAAATACTACAGGTGAGAGACCAGAGAGAGAAGGGGCAGAGGGACAGAAGGGAGATAAAATCACCAGGGGAAAGGGAAAAATAAAGGGGGGAAGGCCCTCTTACATCCCGAGCATGGCTTCCTGCATTGGACAAGGAAGGGTGATGGATGGAGGTAGTGAAAACGTAATACTTGGTTTATGGGTCTGGTTGGGTTTTTTTGTGGAAAAGAAAAACAGAAAAAAAGGAAAAGAGAAAAAATAGAGAGGAAAAGAAAGAAAAGTTGAAGTGAGAGGGGAAAGTGGAATAAAAGGATGAACATGGGTAAGGAAAACCAGAGCAAACCTTCGGCTGAAGCCCACTGTTAGAGACTCTCCCGCAGCCCGCGAGAGGTGGATGGGGATGAGTTTTTGCCACTTTGGAAGGTGAAAATCCCCAAAAACATCTCCAAATTGTGCCCTCAGCTGGAGGGATGGGAGGCAGGATGTGGCACCCAGGACTACACAGCTAAGGTGTGGCTGGGAAGAGGCTCCTGCCCCACCTGATGGATGCTCTCCCCAGGAGGGTGGAGGGGACCCCCAGAGCACCAAGTGCCCCTCACCCCCAGCCGAGCTCTGGGCCGGCAGCAGCAGTTCACAGCCTTTTCCCCAGAACTGGTGACAAACTTCCCGATTTGCACCTGAAGGGTTGGGGGGAATCCCCCAACCAAGCAACACAAGGGGAGAAGAAAGTGAGGGAGGTGGAATTTTCAAGGAAAAGGTGGGGCTTTTTGTAAATCTGCTTTTCCCTTGGTTTGCTGAGATTGTTCTGGGGAGGAAGAGGGAAGTGAAAAAGGGGGAAGGAAAAGAAAACACGTTCTTCCTCTTCGCCCCACTTTCCCCCGGGCCCACACGTGGCCCGTTGCCACCAGCTCTGGATTTAACACTTCCATTGCCCTCAGACCCCAACCCTGGCAGCGGCCTCAAACACGCGACAGCAACAAACCCCTTCCCCAAGGGACCCCGAGGGACTCCCTGCCACAAGCACAACCCCCGTGGAGGCACAGCGTGCCCCTCACACAACCACAGCCCACTGCTGGACTCCCCCCAGCACCAACCCCCTCATCCAAACATCCAGCACAGCCAGGCTCTCTGACACCCCCCAAAAACAACCCCCTGAGCAGGGGGTCACCCTGTCCCCTCGCTGATCACCTGATCCCAGCTGATCACCTCCACAGCCCCCGGAGCAGGCGGGACCACCCCCATCGATCCATCACCATCCTCACTGCGCCCCAGCAGCTCTTCCCAGTATTTTAGGTCCTAACTATCATTTAGGGTCCTGCTCCGTCCCCACATCTCCTCCAGGGGTGGGCAGGTGACTTCCCACCCCATCCTTGCTCCTACAGCTGCCGGCAGCAGCGTCACCTGAGCCACACCCTGTGACCTCCTTCCATCCTCCTCCTCCCCGCACCGCGCCTCGGCCACCCCGAGAACCCTCGCTCCGCCTCTGCCCCACAGCGCTGCTGCCCGGCACCACCCCACACCAGCCCCGGCCCCCGCCGCCGGCACCAACACCCCAAAAACAGCTCTGCCAAGCCCTGGGAAAGACCAGCCTTCCCGGGACGGGGGTCACAGCCCCCACAAGGCCGGCAGCTGCCAGCCCCGCAGCCCGGCCCGGCGCTGGGCACTCCGCGGGCAGGGCAGGGCAGGGCAGGGCAGGGCAGGGGGCGATGCCGCTGCCCCCACCCCGGCTTACCTGTGGCGGCCGCGGCGTCCGGTGCGGGCTGGAGGATCCACAGAGAGTTTAGAAGGTAAAGATCAGAAACAGACTTTGGTAAGTAACCACACGCTTAGAAAGGAATATATCAGTTTGGAAACATCTCAGTGCATACTTCTTATATGAAAATATACACAAATGTATTTCATTCTCCAAAAAAGGAACAATTAAAAACAAAAGCAAACTAGCCCAAACACAATATATTAGCTGTTTTTTTGTTGGTTTTTTCTTTTTTTCTTGTTGTTGTCATCCTTTAAAATCTTTAACGCTACACTTTGTTCAGGTTACACTTTTTTTGTCTTTTTTTTTTTTTTGTAAATGTTTTTTTTTTTCTTCATGCATTTTACACCTTTATAGCCTTTGAGAATAAATAAGCTCCATTTTGCTTCCACATCTCTAAAAACTGCAGCATTTTAACTATCGTCGTTTAAATCGTGCAATTTTTTTTTGCAACACCCCTTTTTAAAAAATGGAAAATATATATATATTTTAAAACTAAACCCTATACAACGCAAAAATTCCAAATTAAAAAAAAAAAAAAATTATACACAATTGTAACTGTCAACAGTACAGATGAGCACGAGAAATAAAATTAGATCAGAACATATTTATAGAAGCACAAAGGAGGGTGTTGGTTTCTTAGATTGTCATTCTTCTCGTTGTCTTTTGAAAATTAGGAGGAGTTTACCAGATACTACAGTCTGGGGGGAAATAAAGGATAATGACCTGGACAAAAAAAAAAAAAAATAGAATAGAATAATAAAATAACCCCAAGCCCCCAACAAAATAAAGACCCCGACAAACAGCCCCCAAACCCCTTCCACTGCGACGTGAAGCCAACGCCGTGTCTGACCCAGGGCATCCCCGCCTCCCCACGAGCCGTACTTGCCCGTGGCACCAGCCCAGGGATCGTCGAGTCCCGCGGCCGCGCTGCTGCAGATCCGCTCGGCCCAGCCCGGAACGGCGCCCAAGCACTGGCGCCTTCCCCGCCAGGCAGATCTAAACCTACGTAACCCAGAGCGTTTGTGTCTTGGATTTTGTGTTTTCCAGGCTCTCAGCTTCCAGGCAGAAGTGTGAACTTGGGAGTCAGGGCATGAAGTCAATGAGCAAAAATGTTTTTTTGGTTTTTTCCCCCCCCTCAGGGTTGCTCTGCACCGACGGCGTCGAGTGCCGGGGGGGTCTCTGCTGCCGCCTCCTCGCCGGGGTGTCTGGAGCAAGGCGCTCTGCTGGGCCCTCCCGCCGCACCGCTCCCAGCGGGGCAGACCCCGGCTCGTTGGGTTGAGTTTCTTTTTGCGAAGAAAAACAAAAATAAAATACAAAACGAGAGCGATGAGACGTCGTTATCCCGCCTAATTTCCAAAGCAAGGCCGTGCAAAGAGCTCAGGTGCGCGTCCGGTACGTCCGGCATCGCCAGGCCGGGGCGTCAGCATGGGCGAGGAAGACCAAGGTCCGCAGCATCTCTCCCGCTTCCCACAGGACACAGAGATGGAGGGAAGGAGATCCGCTTCTGCCGCCGATGCCGCGCCGGCATTCTGGAGGTGAGACCCGAGCGTGTCCCTGGCACACGGTGGCACCCACTGGGTTTGGCTCGGGGAGGGGAGACAGGGGGGGATTTAACTGCACAAAACCTGCCAGGGTTTCCCCACCACCACGGGGCTCCCCTTGCCTACCCAAGGCCTTTCTGGAGCATGGGAGCAGGAGAGGGAATTGCAAATCTTATCATTGAAAAAGAATAAAAGCATCATTTGGGAAAGCCTCTGTGGCAGCAATTTGGTTATTTTGAGGTTTGGAGGAGGGATTTTATCTGGCAAGTGTCTCCATGCCTTGATCCACCAGCAGGATGTTGGTGAGGAGCGGGTACCCAGAACGCTGGCACCGCTGAGCATCCACCACCCTGATCCCTCCGCCGGGTCCCACACACCAACAGCTACTAATTTTCACCCCATTTTTGAAGGATTTCCTCTCCTCCTCCAACCACTCCCTCTAGGCCGGCCCTGCTCATTTCACAATAATCATCAGCTTTTCTTGTCTTGTTTTTCCAATTAGAAACTTTGTGATAAATGCTTGGTTTGGAAAAGTTTATAAAACCCCATACATTTGCTTCTGCTCTGCCCTCTTCCCAGGACGTTTCTATGCCATCTGCCTCATTCCAAGGCTGAGCTGGCTGCTGACACCTGGCAGAGGGATCCAGGAGGGGGATAAATCCCACCGTGACTCAGCTCCTCTCCCTTTCCTCTGGCTCAGGGCAGAGCTGAACCCAAGGCAGCTCCCAGCTCCTCCACGGCCCCCCAAGGCCAGCCAGGCTCCAGCTGCCAAAGCCTGGCAAAGGTGGCATCCGGGCAGGTTTTGTGCCAGTTTGGGACTGCGAGCCCAGGGGTGAGTGGGGCTGGGGTGTCCCTGCACAGGGTGATGGGGCAGCAGGCTGGGAGGGGGATGGGGGACTGGCATCCCTGAGGAGAGCACCTGCAGGGAGAAAGCCCATCCCTAATGGCTATGCCAGCCAGGAACGGTCCCTTCTCCTCCAAATCCTCCAACCATGAGCAGGCTGATGCATTTTGGGATCAGGGCACTGACACCCATCCCTGGGAAACTGCCAGAACAAGTGGCAACATGAGGAAATTCCTTGGTTTTTCCTTTTTCCTTCCACTAAATCACTGTTCAAGGCTCAAGCAGATTTTCCACACAGCTCACCATTGCCTTTTGAGGCCTAGAAACCTTCAGGCAAAATCTCATTAGGATCATTACTTCAGTTGCATCCTTCAGTAAAAAAATCGTTTCTTCTCATTTTCCTGATTTAAAGCTTTGGCACATGTGGAAGGGGAATGCATTTTTAAAATGCTTTTACGGATGTTGGTTGCTAAAATCCACAATGTGCTCTGAAAACCAGCACTAATGCATCCCCTCTCCACACACCTGCTGTGCCAGGTGGAGGCAAAGCATTCCTGGGGAATAGGAACCCCGGTGTTCCAATGACCCTGGTCAGAAACAGTGCAGTTCCCTGCTCTGGTAGGAAGGGTGCTGTCTGCATCTACTTGTCATGCAAACGGGATTAAGCCTTAAAAGTCTGCCTCTTACTCCCCTGATGCAGCTTTCCAGGATCCAGGAGCCTCAAGCAGGCTCTGGATGTGGCTGCACTGTTTCATATCAAGGCCGGGCTCTCCGAGCCGCCCTCTGCCTCCCTTCCCAGCTGGTTTAGGAAAATTGGTGACGGAAAACCCTTTTGGAAGAAAACCTGTGCCTACCAAAGCCCTTTAAGCTTCTGGAGAGCTGGATCATGCCTGAACTGCCCCTCCCTGCACATGGACCCAGGAACACCCAGGAACGGCCAGGAAGGTGCATTTTGGGGGTGCTCTGTGCCCCGTCTCCCCCCAGAGCCCATCCTGCCGCAGGCGCTCTGCCTTAGGGATACGGTCCCACTTCCCAGGGGGTCTCGCCAGCCAGTGGGCACCAAGTGCCCGGCCCGCCCGCCCGCGGGGGAGCATCGCCAGGGGCTGCTGTTTTTGGTGAGGACACGGATATTCCATTCCAGCCCCCCATTCCCACACACCTGGCCGTTCCAGAGCCCGCGGCTGAGGAGCGCCGTATGTACTGCGTGCGTCGCCTGCTGCGCTAGAATGAATGCCTACAAAATCCTAAAGCTATTTCTCAGGCAGTTTATGATAATTTCCCCCCACCCCAGCCCATCCCCATCACCCGTTTCGCCCCTGTGCCCCCCCCGCCCCTCCCGCCCCCTCCCCGTGGCCCTGCTGGAGCCGGCGGCGCTCCCAGGGACGGCGGGGACCCGTTATGTGACCCAGGTATCCAAGCGCATGCGCTTTACGGAGGGGCTCTCCCCCTCGGGCTCGCTGGTGGGTCGCAGGAGGCCCAGGGATGAGCCGAAATCGGGGCGGGCGGGATCGTCCCGCTCACTGCTGCCTTCGTAGGAGCTGGTGTTGCTGCTGAGGCTGTCGACGGGCGAGCGGCCGGTGGGCTCGTGCCGGGGCTGGTGGGGGAAGGTGCTGAGCGGGGTGGCAGTGTTCCTCTCCCGGTTGGGCGAGACGGGCTCCGACTTGATGCTGATGTTGGGGTTGGTGTTGACAGTCAAAGTGGTGGTGTGGGACAAGTGACTCCCTTGTCTGGGCATCCAGAAGGTGAGGGGAAGAGGTTGGGAGAGGAGGAGGAGGAGGAGGAGAGCAGAAGGGGAGGAAGGGGGAGAAAAAGATAGAGGAGGAAATAATGGGAAATCTCTCATTATTATCTTTTTGGCGGCCTTTTACCCTCCAGTCCACAGAATTCAGAACCTGCACACAGTACAGATGAATGAACCCATGATTATAAACCTGGATTAGATTATTAATCTGGATTCATAATTGGAATTATGACTTCAGAATCAGAATTGTGACTCCAGAATTCATAACCTGTATAGTCACCAGGACACATCATGGCCGAGCTGGGATCAGACCCTGTGGGCAGCATCCCTCCTCCCCCAGCACCCTGTGATCCAGCCCCAATCCCACCCCCTGTCCCGCAGCAGTGACACAGAGAAGAGGGACAGGCTGTGACACCCTGTCCCATGGGTGTCCCTACAGCTCTCCCCCAGCATCCCTGTGGGCTGCAGGGACCCGGCACAGGGCTCAGCCAGGTGGTTTTGCTCAAAACTGGAAACCTCCTCAGCCTCTACCACAACACAAAATTTTGTCCAGGCTTTCCACACATCCTACAGCCCTACTGGTGCAGGAGGCCCAGGCAGCTACTGAGGAAGCTGCTGCCTGCCCTGCCTGGAAAACATGCACCAGGCAGTGAGGAAACGCACTCAACTCCTACAAAAAAACCTGGTCCATCCATCCACCCCTCCATCTATTCCTCCACCCATCCATCTATCCCACCCCTCCATCTGTCCATCTATCCTTTCAGTCCTCTATTCATCCCCCCTTCATCTCTCCATGCATTCATCTGGCACTTCATGGTGGAAATGTCAGAGTCTTTGACTCAGTGACTGGGGCTAAGTCACTGACCCTCCTCTTCAGTTCCTGCCTCTCTTTGTCCCATGGTCTCAATGTGATCACAGGCAAGTTGCTTAAATCTTTATTTTGACTAATTCTGTGTGTGGATGCTTTATTCCAGACTAAAAGCAGATCCACTTCAGAAAACCTGCTCTAAGATGCAAGTGCTTGTATTTTCTGCCCTGGAGCAAAGCAATCTATTTGCAATACTAAAAGCCACCTTCTTCCTATACCAGCAGGGCACAATTCCAGACACCGTATCCTGCAATGTCCATCCCATCTAACACTGCCTCTGGCTGGTTCTCAGCTCCCCCCATGTGAGTGCAGGGACCAATCCCACTGTGGACAGGCAGGAGGATGAGGCTCTCTGAGCATCCCCAAGTACTCTGATCTCAGCCAGGGACTCTGGGTCACTCCTACAGCAACAGGGACATCCCCAGACTTCACAAGCAGCTGCTGGGTGGGCACACAGCTCCGGTCCCCAGCATGGACCCACCAGGGCCTGACACTGGGAGTCTGGAGAAGCCAGGGAGTAGTCATGGCTGGGGCTCTGCAGGTTTGGCACCCTCAGAGGAATTCCCCATTTCCCTCTTTGCTTCTCCAACCTCGGCTGAGTGGTCCCTTGTGTCACTTACATTAAGTTTCCTAGTGACACCGGGACCAGGTGCTGCTGCTGCGGCTGCTGCTGCGGCTGCGGCGGCTGCTGCTGCTGCTGCTGCTGTTGCTGCTGCTGCTGCTGTTGTTGCTGCTGCTGCTGCTGCTGTTGCTGCTGCTGCTGCTGTTGCTGCTGCTGCCAGGCAGAGATGTTGCCAAGGGACAGCCCTCCAGGTGAGCTGAACGCCGGCAGCGAGGATAGCTCAGCGCTCGTCAGCTGATAATCTGGAAGGGAAGGAGCCCTGCAGTCACTTCAATGTCAAACCTGCCCCTGCAGTGCCCCAAGCACTGAGAGAGGATGGAGACCCACAAGAGACACGAACACACAATGCATGGAACATCGGCTCGTGCTGTGAGGGGCACAGGGATGCTGGCCAGAGGACACACCTCTTGGAATGGCCTGCCTTGGAATCACAGAACCAGTTAGGGTGGAAAAGACCTCAGAGATCCAGTCCAGCCTATGACCAAACACTGCGTCAACTAAGTGCCACAGAAGCAGACATTTAAAGGCCATCTAGTCCAACATGCAGGGACACTTTCCACTACCCCAGGTTGCTCCAAGCCCTGTCCAACCTGGCCTTGGACACTTCCAGGGATGGGGTAGCCACAGCTTTGCTGGGCAACCTGTGCCAGCACCTCACCACCCTCAGTGAAAACAATTTCCTCCTTACATCCAGTTGTCTTCCACTCTCAAGGCATGAGCTACTGGCAGGACCTCCATCCTCCACCCCCCACGACACCCACCAGTGGCCCTGCCCCCAGGCACAGCAGTGACCAGGGCAGCCCCGTGATGTAGCCATGTCTGGCTCCCCCCAGGAAGGGCCACGGGCATGTGAGACACCCCCAGAGCCACCTCCAGCTAGGTGGACAGTGCACAGACACACTTCCTCCTCTCCTGGGGCATCGAACCCTGGCAGCTGACACCCACCTGTGCCTGGGGCACCTTCACCCGTGCCCGGGACAGCCCCACCCGTACCTCAGGCATCCCCACCTGTGCCTGGGGTACCCTCACCTGTGCCTGGCGCGTACCTGGGACAGCCGCACCCATGCCTGGCACGGCCCCACGCGCGCAGTGTCCCGGGTGGCAGCAGGGGGCGCTCCCCGCCTGCCATGGGGACACGGAGCTGTCACCGTGTCCCCTCCCTACGGACACCCCACGCCCCGGTGCCCCTCCCCACTTGCAGGGCAATGCCTTTCCCATGCAGAACCTCGGGAGCATCAAAAATGCCACTGGAGCCCCTGATACCAGGTGGGAATTTCACAAAGGGTGTGAAGGTGCTGCTCCTTCAGGAGATGGTCAAACCTTGGTCAGCCATGTCAGCCCCTGACACAGACACCCATCAAACCCTCCTCGCACCGTTTCCTCCCCCTTCCTCTCCAGTTTTGGGTGTCTCATGGTTTCGGCTGTCCCCACCCCTGCAGCACACACAGAGGTGGCTGTGCCGGTGCTGAACTGCTGCCAACGCCACTGGCGGATCCCCGGCACACCCCACCCAATGTCCTGGCAGCGGGTTCCCTGCTCCACACCATCCTCCACCCCCTGCACCGGCTGTTCTGGTTTGGGAGCTCCTGACACTCACTGCTGACGGTGGCTGCCCCTGCAGCCCCCACCAGGGCTTGAGCTGGAGCTGCCCTGGATCACAGAGCTGGGAATGGTCAGGTTTGACTGAATCTGGTGGCAGAGCTAGCACAGGAAAGGGCACTTAACTCTGGCCAGAGGGCAGCTCAGCACAACTGCAGCACACACAGAGCCTGAAATCCAGATAATATCCACCCAATTAACAGGTGAGTCCTGGGAAGAACAAGTGGCAACTTTACAGGCTGGGAGTTTGCTCAGGGCATCTGCACCCCTCTGCTACCTATGCAATGATCATTTCTGCAGCATCACAGAATCACAGAATTATTTGGGTTGGAAAGGCCATCCAAGATCATCGAGTCCAGTTGTTCCCTCAGCACTGCCAAGGCCACCACTAACCCATGTTCCCAGGTGCTACATCCACACGTCTGTTAAACCCCTCCAGGCATGGTGACACCACCACTGCCCTGGACAGTCTGTTCCAAAGCCTGAACACCTTTTCCACATAGAAATTTTCTCCAGTATCCCACCTAAACCTCCCCTGGCACAACCTGGGGCCATTTCCTCTTGTCCTGCCCTTTGTTCCCTGGGAGCAGAGCCTGACCCCCACCTGGCTGCCCCCTTCTGTCAGGGAGTTCTGGAGAGTAAGAAAGTCCCTCCGAGCTTCCTTTTCTCCAGGCTGAACCCCCTCAGCTCCTTGTGCTCCAGACCCTTCGCAAATCAAGACAATTCCCATCCAATTAACAGGGCAGCTCTGGTGGAACTGCCAGGTTCAGAGTTTGCACCCTGCAGTGGTGCCCCCCACACTCACCCCCAGAGCAAACACCTCAGCACAGACACCACTGGCACTTGGGCAGGAGCACGGCTCTACCCATGGTCAGCTGTGAGAAAAAATAACTACAGAGAGCCGAAATTCAGGCCCCTCCACCCTGAGTAGCAGCACAGGGCTCAATTAAAACCTATTTTGGGTACTCTGGCTGTGCCCAGCCTGGCTGGTGAACCGCATGGTCACGCAGGGAGAGGAGCCTCATCACGCACAACCGGCATCTTCGGGGCTACACCTACTAATTAGGAGAGGGAGTTCCCAACATGCCAGTTCTGGGTTCTTCCAGACAAGCAGCTTTTTACATTTTTGCAAACTTTTCTCTGAGCCAGAGCAAGTTACACAGGCAGCCAGCAAGTCCTCAAAGTCTTGGTGGAGGTCTGACAGGTGGCAGATGAACAACCCTTCTGCCTGGGCAAGTGCGCTGTCACTGTCGCCTCGGGCTGGTTTCAATCCACCAGCCCAAATCAGATGGGCCTATGAGCAGGCTGGTTTGCATTCTTCCCAAACTTTTGGGGGCCTATGCTTGTTGTCATTAAGCCCCTATTACGACATCCCCTGAGCTCTCGAGACCCCGGGGATGGGTGTAGCTGTAATTAGCATCCACTTGCACAGTGCAATGGCTACATCAGCCCTCACAGCCCTTCTGGCTACGACAGTGAGTTCTCACCACTTATATGAGTTTCCCCTTGATTTTAAGCCTGTGGAGCCCTTGGACTCAACCAGGTCTTGCAGTGGCGAGCTCCACAAGCACCACTGCAGCTGCTTGGGGAGCACCAGGCACGTGCCTGCAGCAGCACATTTCCCTCTCGGGTTAACTGACCCATCCGAGAGCTCTGCCCTGGCCACGTCTGACCTGTGTTAGAGCTCTGCCCTGGCCATGTCTTACCTGTGTTGTACGCTGTGGGCATGGCCGAGAAGGGCAGCCCCTGTGTCAGCAAACTCGGAGTCGCCACGGAAACAACTGGTGTGGTCAGAGAGTGAGTTGCTTGAGAGACACCCAACCGCTGTGTGTTTTGCTGCAGGAGCAAACAGGGAGGGAGTTAAAGCCCAGATGGTTGGAATCAGTCGTTCTCATGGGTTGTGGCCCCCCAAAACCCCCTGGGCATGCACCGGGACTGAGCACGGAGACCGTGGGATAAGCAGGATTGATCTTCTGGCTATTCCACACTGCAAAAAAGCAAAGTACAAACCACACCAGCTACTGACACTCTGGACCTTGTGACTCTCATCTGCAGGTCACAGCCTTGAGTCCCCTTCCTGCCCGGGGCTGGGCTTCACCCACCAGGACCAGCCATGTCCCTGTGTGCATGGAGGGGGAATATCAGCAGGATGCCTCTGACAATTCCTCGCTGCTTTCCAGAGGCTGCGTGTGAGGCTTGCTGAGCTGCCAAGGAGTGACAAAGGGACCAAAGCAAACCAAGACTAGCCGAGGCAGCACAGAGCCGATGCCTCCTCCCTGCAGCTCTGGTGGCCAAAAACAAGCCCCTGCCTCAAGGGAAGCTGAGGATGCTGAGCATTGGCCTCAGGATTTTAAAGGGACTCTGGCATCCCTAAACTCGAAGTCCAGTGCTCGGCATCCTGCCGGCTCGGTGCCCTCACAAGGTTTTGGTGACTCAGGTATTAGCAGGTCCACTGTGGAAAAATTCTGCCCTTGGACCAGTGCACACCAACCTCCCCCCATGGTTTTCCAGGCAGTTACGTGGGCGGATCTATAGGTCAGATTCAGCCCTGTTTACAAGGCAGATAATCTGGGCTGTCTCTGCTGATCTGATTTAAATCAGACTCAAGAGGCTTGACTCTAATCCGAAGCACCCCAGCACACGTCACCCTGTGAAGACTGGGGCAGTGCCCAGCTTAAATCACGCCTGGCAGGAGGCTGGCTGGGACACAGGGAACAGCCTTTCTGTGCCACCGAGGGCTCCCAGGGCCCTGCAGGGCTGGGCGCAGACTGTGCAATGCTTCCCCATGGCCACGGAGACTCCTGGGACAAGGCTGGAGGCTAAAACCCTGCCCTGGCCACCTCCGGAGGGTAACAGCACCCAGCTGTGCAGGATTTGGTCACCCTGCACCCACACACTGCCCAGCCCGCAGGTCCCTCCTGTGGCCCGGGGAAGGCGATTACCAGGGCTCTAATTGCTAAAGCTGTGGGGGGCTGTAGGAGCGGGTTTTCCTGGCACGCATCCTGCTGGCAGCCACCCTTGGCCGTGCCCACTGCTGTGGGTTAAGGACAGGGCAAAAAAAGTCTTCACGGAAGGCAAGACACAGCCCTGTCCTTCTCCTGCCTGCACCAGACCCTGAGCCAGCCCAGTGGGATGCAGCCCCCACAGCCCCATCCCTTCTGCCCCTCTCTTTGGGGCTCTGCAGCTTTCCTGGGAGAGCACAGGCACAGGGACGAGCGTGGCCGTGCCACAGGGCTGGGCTGGTGAGACACCGGCTGGGCAGGGGGTACCAGCCCCAGGAACCCCCTTCACACCACAAGGTGAGTGTGGGGATGTCAGCCCCAGCTGCGCTGGGGGAAGCACCCCGATTTTCACCCCAATCCATGCAGGAGGAGGTGTGCAAGCTGCCCCCCACATCGTGCCACTCACACCCCGTGCCCACAGACAACGCTCCAGCTGCCATTCCAGTTGGTAACACACCATGCAGCATGCTCCCAGGGAATGGATCCGGTGAATGGACCCTGCTGCCCCTGGCACATTAGGAGTGTGCAGAGAAATGGGGGAACACCTCTTGGAATCCTCTAAGGGAGCAGAGCATGCTCAGAGCTGCAGGAGCAGCACCGAGGGTGGCAGGGCTGGGGCTGCGGGCAGCGGGGACGCAGCGGAGGGGCCACTGACTCATCCTGCAGCCGCCTGGAAAGAGGCGGGAGCTGCCATTTGGAGAGAGGATCTGGTGTGTAGGTTGAGCAATATGGAGGGAGCAAATCTGGGGAGAAGGTTAGCGGAGCAGGGGGGCATCTGCACCAGGCAGCAGGGATCTGCAGGGACAACACTCTGCAGTCCCCTTCCTGATCCTGCAGCGCCAAGGTCCCTGTCCCACCCTGGCCACATTTCGTCACCCTCCACCCCCCTCCTGCCACCTCAGTTGGGGAGAGGATGTTTTTCACTTCTGGCAAAAACCCAGAAGGTTAACTCAGACCAACAATTAAAACTGCAAATGCCACCCCAGTGGATTTTTACCCAACACTGCTTCAGTGTGCAGTGCCCAGGGAATGCCCCGGGCAGTGGGATCAGGAATGAGCAGATGGGGAGGTGGGGAGTGACTGCTCTCCCTCCACACATGGGGAAACTGAGGCACAGAGATGCTGGAAGGGGGCCACTAAGCAAGAAGGGTTTGGGGACACAAAGAGCAGCAGAATTCACGTCTGCCAAAGCTCTGGCCCATCCTTGCCCTGGCCAAGAGTGTCTCCTTGCAGGCTGCCAGAGGGATTGGCTTACTCCTGTGCTTTTGGAGAGCTTTTCCCTGGCTGCGTGACCTGCATCCCACAGCAGCTCTTGCCCTTCCCTTGCTGCGCTGACCTGTGGCTCATCTGCCCTGCACCAGAATAGCAACGGAGCAGAGTGAATCTTTGCCACAAACAAGGTGGCATTCACTTTGCTGGCAGGGAGAGGAAAAAAGCCATAAAAATAACACGGAAAACTGCCCCATGCACAAGGGAGGTTTAGGGAGTGCACCAGCCAGCCAGTGGATTTACACAGGCTTTAAATAATATCCTTAATATGGGAAGAGCCTGATTTACTCCCCATCTCTCATGTGCTGGCAATGGGCCAGGTCCTCCTGTGCTGTAGCTGTAGTGGCTCCAGTGAAGCCCCATGGGCAGGTCCAGGGCAGTGGCAGTGCCCAGCCCAGCTCCACAGTCCCCAAAGGGACCCTGGCTGACCTTCCCAGGGGGACCAACACAGCAATTTTGGCCTTGGTGGAGAAACAGGCGCTTTGCAGCTCATGTCAGCCCCTTCTTTTCCATAGGGATTTTCCTAAAAGCATGTTTTTCTTGGGATTTACTTTCTGCAGCAGGACTGGATATAACGCTGGTGCCCACATCCCGCCGCATTCCCAACACAGAGCAAAGGAGCCAGTGTCCACCCCCTCTGTGTGCCCCATGCCTCGCCAAGCCAGGGCAGACCAAGGGGACAAGCAGCCCACGTCCCACCACACCGCCATGCACACTCAGCAGGGAACTCACCAGAGCCAAGTGGTCCTCGGTCTGTCCGTGGGAGAACAGGGAGAGAACCGAGAGGCACCGTTAACTCAAGCACCCCATCCCCGCCGCGACCGCGCTCACTGGCACCGCACCCTCGCCTCCGTGGGGCACACACAGGTTAGAGTGGTGCCCGGCACAGGGTTTGCACCAGCCAGGGTGGTGCATGCAGGAATCCAAGCCTTCCTCCTCGGATCTCCCCTCCAGCATGGCCCCAGCCAGTTCCCACCACTACAGCACAGAACAACTGCCTGCATCTGCATCTGCTCCAGCACCGAACACCCCCGCAGCCTGTCCGCTGGCAGGGGACCCACTCCCAGCCCACCTGGAGTCCCAGCAGACCTGTGGGCACTCACCAGATGATGCATCAGCCCCTTCCCGCTCTGCGAGGTGATCACGCGCAGGTCCGGCTTGCGGCTGTTGGCGGCGAGCTGCGTGCCGTGTGAGGGCGGCGGCGGGGACTTGGCCGGGATGATCTTGCCCAGGCTGCTGCCATTGGACACGGGAAGGAGACCCGGAGAGGCTCTGGCACTCACATAGCCATTTCCTGCAGGAACACGGGTGACAGAGAGAAAGGAGGTGAAGGCATGGCGACGGCTGAATGCACGGTGAGTGCACGGTGGTGAAGGAGTGGTGATGGTGCACACATGGCAATGGTGAACGCCCAATGGTGAACACATGGCCATGGTGAATGCACAGCGGTGAACACACAGTGATGGTGCACACATGGCCATGGTGAATGCAGAGTGGTGAACACACAGTGATGGTGCACACATGGCCATGGTGAATGCAGAGTGGTGAACACACGGTGATGGTGCACACATGGCCATGGTGAATGCACAGTGGTGAACACACAGTGATGGTGCACACGTGGCCATGGTGAATGCACAGCGGTGAACACACGGTGATGGTGCACACATGGCCATGGTGAATGCACAGTGGTGAACACACAGTGATGGTGCACACGTGGCCATGGTGAATGCAGAGTGGTGAACACACAGTGATGGTGCACACATGGCCATGGTGAATGCAGAGTGGTGAACACACAGTGATGGTGCACACATGGCCATGGTGAATGCAGAGTGGTGAACACACGGTGATGGTGCACACATGGCCGTGGTGAATGCACAGTGAACACACGGTGCACACATGGCAATGGTGAATGTCCAATGGTGAACACATGGCCATGGTGAATGCACAGCTGTAGTAAACACCATGGTGAGCGGTGCCGCAGTGGCATGCTGACATTCACAGGTCCTGCCAAGCTCCATGAGTGCTCCTCCTTGTGGGAGAGCAGCACTGCATCCCCCCAGACTCCCCAAAACCCTCCTGCACCCCAGCAGGCTCACCCTGCAGGATGAAACCAGGACAGGCAGTGGGCCTGAGTCCCCAGCGCTCAGGGCAGCTCCTCAACCCTGCAGGAACTCCCCATTGTTCCTGCAGTAACACCCAGCAAATCTCAGAGCCTGATCTGCAGCCAGGCTCTTTCCGTGCTTTGGCTGGGCACCGCAGCCCTGCCAAGATGGGTAATTACTGGTACATTCGCTTTTAAGGTCTCTTTATGGTACTGGAGCAGTGAAAAGGGGCTGTGGCAGAGTGAGGCCTCAGTTCACTGCTCCCACTGCCCCTTTGAAGATCTAAGGTTCCCTCCTTCTCCTCCTCCTGCTGCCCCACTTAAGGATTTTATGTGCAAAGAGAAGGGAAAAAAAGAAGAAAGGAAAGGAAGAAAAAAAAATAAAAAGGAAAAGATTTGATGAACATCAGGAAAGGAATAAATTGGATCAGATTACTGTTCTGATGAGGGTTGGTTTTTTTTCATGAATAGGCCCCAAAGATAGAAAGGCGTTCAGCAATCACCAGGATTCAGCCCTCATATTCATTGCACGTTAGACCGGGAAAAATAGGTCGCTGATTGCATTATTAATCACATCTACCATTGCGCTGCATCTGCATTTCAGCAGGCGGCTGGTGGCACTGACGCCGCAGCCGCAGCGCGTGGGGGCCGCTGCCTCCCCAGAGCTGTCCCGGGCTGGACACAGCGGTGATGGGCTGAACCAGGCACAGGGGATGGCCACGCTCCCGGGGAGCAGGGCTGATCCCACGGATGGCACCGGGGATGGGAGGTGCTGCCCCAGAGGGTGCCTGGGAGCTGCCATCAGGGACACCCGTGGTGGCCGGGCTGCTTCAGGCTGGCAACTCTGGCATCCATGTCCCTGATGGAGGGAGGGGACCAGCTTTCCTGTCCCCAGCGAGGTGTCCTCCCAGTCCCAAATCACCGTGAGCAGCCGTGCATAAGGCGCGTGCCTGGTGCATCAGGCCCTGGCACCTCCGTGCACCAGGAGCTGCTGGAATCCTGCTCACAAGGCCCCTGGCTTTCAGATTTATTAACAACGAAGCTGCAGAAATTCCCCAGGTGATCTTGGCTACCCGCAGTGCTGGTGGCCATGGAAAAGCCAAAATAAATGTTAAACCCTTTGATATTCTCCTTCCCAAGGCAGCACTGGCACGGATGCACACAGGGCTCTCACGGTGACTCCCTGTTTGAGGACACCATGTTATCTGTGCATCACCTGGGGTGTGCATTGGGGTGGCTCCCTGTGCTGGAGAGGAGCTGGTTTGGGTTCCAGTGCTGCCACTCACCCCCAAAAATGGGTGGCCCTGGGCAATCCTGCTGCTGTCATTGCCGTGTCCACCCAGCATGGATCTGGCCACCCCTGAGAGCCAGAGAGAGAAGGGCTACACTCCCACCAGGACTTCCCAACCAAGGACACCCACCAAAAAAAGTCTGAAAGTGGAGCACTCTGGGCTGCCTTTGCACCACCCCGGTGTGAATTTGAGCGGGGACAGTCAGGGCTCAGCATCCCCCCACAGACCAGGAGGGGTGGACCGGGTGCTGCATCCTGAGGGTGGCACACGGCATGGAGCGTGGGCAGGATGCAGGGATACAGCGACATCGCTGCAGGATCCGGCCAGAGGCACCCGCAGCTGATGACTCAGAGGCAGCAGGTGATCACTCAGTGCTGCAGAGACTGCAAGGGAGGAGGAGGAGGAGGAGGAGAATGAAGAGGAGGAGGAGGAGGAGGAGGAGGAAGAGATGTACCAGGTATTTGAAAACTGCAAGCTCAGTGCCAGAGCCAGGACCAGAGCCACAGTCCCCTCCCGCAGCCAGGAGGGGAGCCCCAGGGAGGGCGGGGGTCTGGGGACAGCAGGGGTCCGGGGCTGGCCACAGCCGGGCTGTCCCTGCTCCTCAGGCCCGTTTCCTGCAGTGGCAGCAGGAACGCAGGGAATGCTCCGGTGACGTCAATGCTGACATTCACGGGCCCTGCCAAGCTCCGCACCCGCCATGGCTGCTCCGACAGCTGACATGGGGGCGGCTGCACGGAACAGGGGCCACAAAGGGGCCTGGGGGCCACGGCACCATGGCCCCTTCCCTCTGCCCTCAAGGATCAGCAAAGCTCCGTGTTGGGTGCTGGGAGAAGCCAGGGAGACGCTGCCCCACAAACCACCCTGGCAGGTTTTGCTCTGCGAAGAAATCCTTCTGGCACTGGCACGGCTGCTGCCCAGCACAGGGAAATGGCTGTTCCTGGGAGTGGCCAGAGTGCAGGGGACACGGTCAGGTGGCCATGGTGCTGCAGAACCAAACTGGACCAACTCCACCCGCACAACCAGTGGGACCCAGCTCCAGTCTGGTTTTAAGTGGGGCAATGTGGAATCCCACACTCCTCCTCCTTCGTGCCGTCGGCTGAACACCCACTGCAATGAAGGCCCAGAAGGGAGGAGGAGTCAGGCTCCGGGAGCAAGGCTGCCTTTGCCCTGGGACGGATGGCATCTGTCCTGCCAAGGCTGGGATCACTGCCAAGCCCAGTGCCGATAGCAGCAGCTGCTTCCCAGCAGGACCCAGGGCTGTCACTGGTTTTTGGGCTGTGCCTACACCAGCAGTGGCCCAACATCCTCAGTCTGCAGACAGCAGAGGCAGATGTGGGGATGGAGATATTGTTAGTGCATTTTACAGCTGAGGAGCCGAGCCACGAGGCCTGAACCTCGTTAGCACTGAGGCTCTCGCAGTGGAAAGGGCCCTTAAAGAGCTTTTTTAACTTGCAGTGAAGTTCCTTTATAGGGCCCAAGCGCAAGGAGGAACTGGGTATTAACTGATCACCCGAGGACAGCAGAGAACTTTGTGCAGCACCAGGAGCTAAACCCAGAGCTGCCCAAATCCTGGTCTTTGCGGGTCACCTCCCTGATCTGCAGCTCTCCCCGAGATCCAGGGTAGATGGAGACTCCTTGTTCACAGGGGTCTTCATTGAAACAAAGGCACTGGCCTGGAGCTCCACATGCCAACCCCTCCCACTGCCAAGAGCAGCAAAATCTTCCCCAGAGCTTCCCTATGGACCAGCAGTGCTGAACAGCAAAGCAAAATCCTATGGGACATGTGGGGAAACTGAGGGCAGGAGCATCACATGGAGCCAGGGCAGCAGGGCTGAAAGGCTCCTTACTTACCCACGGGGCTCGGGCAGGCTCCGTTCGTGTTGTTCAGGTCTCCCCCAAGCATCGCCCCTGCAAAGCAAGCGGAGAGCTGGGATCACCATCGATGTAGAAACGGGGTGAGCATCCCTGCTTTTGGGGAGCAAGAAAGCAGGGAGCACAACAGAGGAAGGCAGAGGGAAAAAAGCAGGACTGCCTTCCTGGGGAGAAAGTGCTGGGCAAAACGAGCAGCATTCCTGGTGATCAGGTTGGGAAACATTATCCAGGCAGATCCGTTTCCTTTGGGAAGGAGCCAGGTGCACAGGAGCCTGTTCCAAAGGAGGCAGCTTGGAAAACACTGCGGCTATTTTATTCCAAGCCCCCCTTTGGGGGACACGGGGCCGGTGCTGCCGGGGAGGAGAGAGCCCCAGCAGCATGACGGGAAACACAATCCCCCCTGTAATGTTCACACCGAATGGAAACCATCCCACACTGCCAGGACGCCACAACGATCCAGACTCCCGTGGTCCCAGTGCTTGCAAAGTGCCGACGCTCCCCACCAGGCCGGGAAAAACTAGACCTTTTTATTCCCAAAAACCAGAACATTTTGCCTCGCCTGGAAGAAGACTTGATCTTTTTCTGCCTTGTTATGAAGTTATTTCTGAAAGCCACCTATTCCCCAGCCGGGGCTGCCTGACCACGCCGCGGGCGGCGATTGCAGCCAACAGCCGGCGCGGAGGCTCCGGAGCTGCGACCGCAGTCAACCCGGAGCCCTGGGCTGGCGAACGAGGAGCCTCTGATGCCAAACCCCACCTCTAACCACTGCCCAGCTCTTCTCAACCCAGATGGGGAAACCTGAGACAGAAACTATCCAGCCCATGGCTCTCAGATTTGGGCTTGCAGTGAGCCCCTGAAAGCCGGAGGAGGGTGGGAGGGCTGAGCTGCTGCCGTGCAGGGAAGCACAGCTGCTCCCCATATGGGAGCAGGATTGGGAACGGCAGTGGTCCCAAAACTTGCACAGCCTGAGAAAGGGTGAAGTGACCCACTAAATGTGGCAAATGTGACACCGCAGCACCCTCCCCTCAAGGGATTAGGATGCAAAGCCAGACGTCCCTGTGCCTCCAAAGTCCCGGAGAAGGGACTCCACCAGGATTTTGCAGGTGTGCCCTGCTGTGGGACCCCACTTGCACCCCAGATGTTGGTGCCTATGCTGCCAAAGAAGGCTCACCACCTTGGGTGAGTGATGCCAACCCTGCACCCAGCCTTGGCTGCCCTTCTCCCACACCATCCCCGAGCCAACAGCACCAGGCACTGCCAAGGCACCCACCCAGTGCTTGCAGTGCATTTGCTTTGGAAACAACACAACCAGCTCCAGTGCAATGCTAAAAAAGATTCAGGGGAAAAAAAGGAGTTTTTTCTAACATGCAAGGCCCTGGCTCCTATAAACAGGATTTCTTCCGTGTCCCAGGCAGCGAGTGAATGAGACACAGATGGCCGGACTTGGAACACCTCTGCACTCACAACCGCAAAACGATCCCCCTCAAACGAGCAGTGAGTGAGCTGGAAACGGCGAGCCCCCAGAGGGGTCTGCTTTACCAGGAAGCCTCTTCTGTTCTCAGCTGAGGGGCCTACAAGAGGGCAAGAGATCCCTGCAGCCAGAGCGATGGCTGCCTGTGCCCGAGGAGGGCTCTGCCACCCTGCCTGGAGTGAGATGCTGCTCCCTGGGACCAGCCCTAGAGCAGAATGACCCCTGTCTTGCAGGTCCGGGGCCTCATCCTGACACCTGAGTACTTTGAAGCACCTCGGAGACCCTGCGGTGAGAGCAGTGAGCAAACAAGCTGTCCCTGAACCACAGCTCCTGCTGCATCCCAGCCAGGCAATTCCTCCTGCTCACCCTGACCCACCACACAACCTGCTTCTGGAGGCACCTCCCACCCAGCCCTTCTCTCCAAATCCACCCCCTTTGCAAAGCTCCCCGGAGCTCTCAAAGCCCCAGGGGCCACAGCTGAGGGCCCAGACATCCGAGTGGTCACTGGCACCAGCTCTGCCATTTGCAGCCCGGGCAACTTTGACAGACCATCTGTGACATCCAAAATAGCAGGAAGGGGCTTTCTGCACACTATTATTATTTATGATCACACTGCAGGAAAGCCGGGCTGTGGTCATACGTTGTCCCTGTCCCCCCCCCGGCCACCGCAGGGGACACGGGTGACAACTCCTCTCCCCCACCCTGTCCTCTGCCACCCACCGCCGGTCCCTGCTGGAAATGACTGCTCCTCCGATCTGTCAGCAGGGCCACATGAGTAATCGCCCGTGACCAACTGCAACCAGCACGGCCCGACTCGCAACAGCCCTTTTTAGGCAGCAGTCCCATGTCACCGGAGTGCCACTGGCGAGCAGGATGCCGGCAGCCACCCCCAAGCCCGGGAATGGCGCCGGGTGACTCATCTTGCACTGCCCAACCTTGAAACAGATCCCTGCAGGGATCCAGCTCTCAAAGAGACCTAGGTAAGGTGGGGAGGTTGCCCTCAAGTTTGGGGCCAAGGCATAAGCAGAGGGCATTAGTGTCTGGCAGGAAGGCAGGAGCACACACCGAGGGGCAACAACCTTTCCAGGATGCTCCTGCCACCCACAGGCGCTGGAATGCGGACCCCTGGACAGGGGATGGAAGCAGCAGGGGTGTCCCCTCCCTCCAGGGATGCCCCATGCTCAGTGCTGCAAGCCCAGCCAGGCAGGAAGGATGAGGAGGTGGAGGTGTGGCTCACCTGCGCTGGCTGGCCGCTGTGGCAGCCCCGGGGACACCGTGTTCCTCTGCAATGCAGGCTGCTGTGGCGACAGGAGCCGGGGGTCTGTCAGCGAGGAGGTCACCAGGGACTGGGTCACCAGCGAGCTGCCCGGGTTGCTGAACTGCAGTGTGTTTTGGTTGGTCACTGGCACCGTCACGGGCATGGCGAAGTTTGGAGCGGGCACTGTGGACTGAACAGAGAGCAGGGGGTAAAAGGGAGCCAGAGCCGAGTTCCTGCAGCACAGCACAGCTGCTGACCAAGGGGGCACAGTCAGTTCTCCTCATACATCCACTGCTGACCAGTGCTGTGCTTGAACCCACACTGACACCTTGGAGGGATGCACCAGAGCCCAGTTCCCCACAGGGGAACACCAGGAAGAGCAATGGGCTATCCCCTCGGACACACCAGAACTCTGCAAACAACTGTTTTGGCCTCATTCTCAGGCTGTATTTATTTACCCCCTCTATTTTCAGGGCAGCTGTGAAGGAGAGGCTGGGAGCAGCCCAGAGCATGAAGGTAGGCACCAGCCTGGTGATCTCCCCACCACTGACAGTGGCCAAGCTCGGCACTCCCCTTCACCCCAAGCAGCTGGCAAGGATTTCATGAGGCCGTTCCTCATCCAGCAGGAAGCCAGCAGTGGATCCCCATTCTGGGCTGGCACTGCTGCTGGTGGCCGAGCACCTGGGAAAGACTCGTTTTGCTCCACAGAGCCCCTGGGTGACTCTGGGATCCATCCTGGCTCCTCTGGGAGCTGCTGGGAAGGAGCAGCTGACCCCAGGGATGCAGGAGCATCGCTAAAGCCCTATCCTTGGCTGCAGGTTGAGGACCAGCTTCACCTACCAGCGTCCCGTGGGAGCCAGACCCGCTGCAATTATCCCAGCCGTTTGTCTTATGTCACTGATTTGCTCTTTGTTAACAGGAGCTGGCACCTGCTTAGAGGCTTTAGCAGGGGCTTTGCTAAAGTCCCACTTTAATTTGCTCAGGGACGGAGAGGGAGAGTGGCCCAGCACTGGATGGGGCAATCACAGGGCCAGAGGTGGGACCCTACAGGCTGCACGAGCAAGGGAAGAGGGAGCCGAGGTCTCCCCACTGCAGCTGGTGCATCTCCCCACCGCCCTGCAGCCCCCTCTCCTCCAGGAATCTGCTCCTGGATCCTGCTCCTTAGGTGAGAGAGGGGGATGGGGAGAAGGAGTAGGACAGTGCTCACCCACGCCTCGCTGCCAGGAACTCTCCCCACCTGCCTCCCAAGGTCATCCTGTCCTTCAGAGATATCCTGCGGCCGCAGCCAAGCCGCGAGGACAGCGGCTCTGAGCCTGCGCCACGGCACCGCTCCTGGGGCTGCCGTTCACAGGGACAGGGCTCAGCAATTCCTACACCGCCAGGGAGAGCTGGAACACGGAGCCCTCCCTCTGCTCAGCCTGCGAGCTCATCCTGCACGGCAGCAGAATCAGAGGAGGAGGAGGAGGAGGAGGAAGGTTTCTTGGGCGTTGCACGAACACCGGAGCGGCATTGTGTAATAAATCACTGCCAACGCGTCCGTGTGCGCGCAGCGTTCCCGGGGAGGGAGAGGAAGAGCTAAAGCTCCTCCACACCACAGCACGAGCAACGCCGTGGTAGGGCCGTGAGCTGGCTACGCCGGCCGGAGAGCCGAGGTTTGCCTTAACCCAGCTCCACCCCACTGCACCTGCAGACGAGCGTCAGGCTGACGCTGCCCCAGCACAGCCCGGCCGCCCGGTCCCCCCGCCCCGCAGAGGGCACAACGAGGGACACGGCGCTTGGCACATCGGTCCGAAGGCTGGGGGAGAAGATGCACACATCAGCCAAAACCCACCATTTCTGCTCTCGTTAGAAGTGAGGGCAAACACCAGAGGCAGAAGCCCCGCCGAGGCCCTTCGTTAGCAGGCGCGGCTGTCGTTAGGCTGCCCCGGCCACCCTGCTGGGTTAGTTCTGGTCACACACAAAACCAACCCAGCGGTTAAAATGGAAAAGCGTCTTCTTCAACTGCACACACTCCACCTGCACCGCTCGGCCCCTTGCTGCCAGGGAGGTTTAGTGGGGGAGCCAGATGCTATGCCCTGATGAGGAGCCACCCAGCACTTGAATGCCACCTGCCGAAAGGACTTTTGGGCACGGACTGTCCCTTTGGGTTGGCACGTCTGGATGATGGGGGGCCTACTTGGGGCCCTCCCTTTGCAGCAGACACATTCTGATGCTGAGCAGCCCCTGCTCACTAGGGTGTTCTGCACTAAGGACAAAGCTCAGGTGGCTTTTGAGCCTATTTTCCACCAGTGGCAGGGCTTGTGCCAGGTGTGGGGGGGTGCATGTCCTGCTGGGAATCTACTCCCACCCCACTCACATCCCGGTAGGGTGTAGGAATCTGCATCCCACTAGTGAAACCAGGGAGGCTGAAGTAGATCCATGTCCTGATAGAGCTAATCCTGCCCTGAACCCCTCTCTCGTGGGGCTGGGCTTGTCATCACAGCAGAGCTGCTAGAGATCATCACCGCCTGCACCCTGCTTTCCTCCACCTCCTCAACCCTCCCAGGTCTCAGGGCAGCCTCCCCACGCCCTCCACCCTGAGATCTAGGAGATGGAAATGCAGATTTTGGGATCCTTGCAAGGCTCGTGGAGCAACACAGCACTGAGTCAGCAAAATAAAACCTGGGGATTTCACAAGGCCCAGCTCTCGAGAAAAGCCAGAATTTTAACCTGTGGGGGCTTGCAAAGGCAGATTATTTTGGGTGGAGCTGTGTGTGTCACTTTTGCTGTGCTGCATCCACCCCTGGAAAAGGAGCCCCCCCCCCCCGCTCCCGCAGCATTAATTACGGCTGCAGTGACTCGGGGCTAATCCCCCGAAGAGCTGCTGCCTGCATCAATAGTCTCTGCTCCCTTGAACTAACAACTAATTTGAAACGTGTCCCCCTCCTCCTCCCGTCTCCTGACACAAATCCCTTTCAGCACTGTCCTGATGCCACCCCGGTGCCAGTGACAGCTCCGGGATCACAGGCTAAAACCTCCCTGGATTTCTGCCACGGCCACCAGCTGCCCTGAGGGCTCGGTGGATTTGGGGGGAATTAACGTGGAATAGCCCAAACCAGGCTGAGCTTTGCAAGGATGTGAGGGATTGGCACCTGCCACCAGCTCACATGAACACTGGGATCTTAACCCAGACAAAAATCTGTTTTTTCTGGGAAAAGAGGGTGGAAAAGGAGGCCCTAATCTGGCCTCAGTAGAGGTATTTGCAGTAGAGGAGAGGAGACGAGCGATACCCTCCTGCACTGGCCAGAGCCAAGGAGGGTCAGGAATGCCAGAATGATTTTCCCAAGGATGGGAAACAGGAAGGGCCCTCAAGAGCCAGGTGCATTCAGGGCTGCAGGGGCTGTTGGCATCGGCTCCCAAGGCATGGCACGGCTCCGAAGCAAAGCCATGCAAAATCCACCCCCCCGTCACCTGGAGGCACCGGGGAGGGGACCAGGGGGCTGCAGGCCACCAGCTACTCACTGCGAGCCGGTAACTCTGCATCATTTTATCAAACTCCTCATCAATCTTTTTATATTTCTCTTCCGTCTGCGGGGTCAGCGCAAACACTTCATCCCCTTCCGGGCTCTCGCACTCCCTGTGCTTCTTGTTCAGCGCCTGTTACGTTTGGGGGGACACGGGGGTGTCGGGGAGGGAGCGGGGGACGAGGTTGGGGGGAAGTCGAACAGAAGAGAAACAAAACAGAAAAGAACATATAATGAAGGTTTTCCAGGCACGGGCAGGTACTTACACCGTATCGCTTGAACAGGATATCCAGATCCTCGCTGCCTTTGCGGTATTTATCCTCCATCAAGGGGCTCTGGTCTATGGAGTCGTCGCCGTCGGGCTCTGGGCTGTCACAGCCGTTAAAACCTTTCTTTCTTAACGTCTGAAAACACAACCGGAACAGTCTGAGATCCGGGAGTGGAGATGGGGAACACGGGCAGGTCCCCCCCAAGAACATCCCCTGGCCTGGATGGACTTGCCCTTGTACAAATCAACACCATCACCCCTAGATGTTGCTGACCTCAATGGGGTGAAAAAGTCAGGATACAGCCGCTGGCTTTTGCCTCTAATTTAGGAGTTACAGCATGAAGAGCGATGGAGAGAAACTTCCTTGGTTTCAAAGGTTCTGTCTACACTGGGACTGAATTTGGCCCTTCATGAACTCAGGTGTATTTGTCACTTCAAGTGCCACAACATCACAATGGGGAAAAAAACCTTAATGCTCTTTGCTGTCCTGCAAAAAACCAGGGAAACCCTGCTTACAAACAGCCAAATAGGAAAGTAAACCCCAAAATTATAAGCAAATTGTCAAATTTGTCAAAATTTCCTGACAAAACCAGATGAGCGGCATTTGCCAAATGCAGGAGTGCCACAGGAAGAGCATCACATGACAGGGCATGTGGCACGGTGACACCCTGCTGGGGGTGACATGGGGTGATGGTGACAACACTGGGCAGCAAACCCCACACCAAGACTGGGCTCACAAACAGGAAACGGGCACTGCTATATCGAGGTAACGAGGTGAGAAACCACCGCAGGGCACGGTGACACCCCAAAGTCCCTCACTGGTATTCAGCAGCCAATTGAGATCCACTCTGAATCCCTCTGTTTCCAACATTCCAAAAGCAATTAGGCATTATGACGGAACCAGCACTTGCCAGCTATTTTTTTTTTTAGAAGTCAAAGCTACAGAATTTCCTGGAAGTCTTGATCCCTTTTCATGCCAAATTCAGCAGGGGAAAAAAAAAAAGTCTTGACAATTCTCTGTCTTCCTAAACAGCAACAAACATCTCCATTCTGAGGCCAAAGCATGTTTGGGAGTGGCTCCTCAACTACCTGCGAGCTCCAGGAAACACAGGGCTCCTAGGGGGAATTTTGCTGGAGCAAATAAAACCCAGGATGTCTCCAGAAGGGTTGGGAATGCTGCGGGCGGGATTTGCTCGGCACCGCTCCGCACATCGCGCCACAGGGCTCCGCTCTTCCCGCAGCTTGGGCTCGGTGGACGCTTGTGCCAGGCAGCCACGGCCAAGCAGTGGGCACCACACCCACCCCCAGCCTGTTCTCCATCCAGCTGAAGCTTTTCACAATATTTCCCATTAGAATTACTCCTTCCTGGGCCTTCCCAGGCACCATTTTCACCCTCGTTACTGGATTCAGCTGCAGAGGAGAAACGTTCTCGTTCACATACAGCTCCACAAGAGAAGGACCAGACTCACTCCTGGCCGTGGTGGCAGCTGATGCCCTGTTTAGTGTCACCAGTAATTCCTGATACCTAATAATTATTAACTAATTACCTAATAATAATGATTTGGAATAATTCTTATACCTAATATTAATGTTATACTTAATAATTCCTGGTATCCCTAGTTCCTGTGTTGACTCTCTACAGAGAAAGGCAGTGGGAATCAGAGCCACTGCCATGAATGGGAGATTCCCAGGGCTTTTTCTGCAGTTTCCTGAGGATCTTTCCGTATTATTTTTCTATTTTTGTACGTGTCCTTGTTTGTTCTCAGAATGGCCCAAAAGAGGAAGAGGTGCTGCTGGTGGGGAAGGAACAGCGTTGCCTTTTTTTTTTTTGAAACTGCTTTTTGTGGATTTTTTTTTTCCAAAACCTTTTGTTTCGCCGACGCAGCCAAAAGACGGAAAGTTGAGCTTTTCTCTAAATAAAAAAGTTTTTTCCTTTTTCTCTTTTAGAGGCAAAATGGAAAAAGTTGTTCCATGAGCAGTGAAGCAAAGAAGCCGGGTTTCCTTCAGGCACTGGAGAAACTCTCTGGTGTCTAACAAGGGGCTGTGCCCATCTCGCCGTGACTCCCCTTGCAGGGGCTGGAGCTGCACCCCTCGTCTCTGCCCTCCCATCCCCGGTTGGGAATCAGGAAGGTAATCCCTCACATCCCTGAAAACTCCTGTCCTCCAGCAACAGCTGTTGGCAGGTTCAGAAGCTGTGGGGATGGACGAGCCACCACCATCCCCCAGGACCTCAAAGGAGGGAACCTCACAATGGGATTTTTCAAGAGGTCTCAGCCGAGCAACAACATTCTTCTGTCTAAAACCTGCAGCAACGCTGCTACCAGGGAGGTTTTTAGGCAGCTCCCAGCGGCCTCAGCTCTGCCCATATTTGACACCTGAACCAAGCACAGGGACAAGCGAGGGGCCGCAGCCACCAGCCACAGCATTTTGCCATTTCTAAGTCCACAGAAAATCATCCTGGGGGTTGTTCCCTCAATAAGTCTGTCAAGGAAAGCAGTGGAATGGGGTGGATGTGGCTCTGCTCACTCAGACCCTGAAACAGCTCACAGCATTGCCCCTTCACATTTCCCAAGGTCTTTCTCTGTGGGCCTAAGACATTTGGTGTCCCAGCTTTGCCTTGGTCTCTTTGCTCTCCCCAGCCACCAACTTTATAAAATCAGTCAGAACTGCAGTCTGTGAGACCCACAGTTCCCCGCCGGGGTGTGTCCTCAGCAGAGGAGCTGTGAGGGGCAGCTGTGGTGCTGCCATCCCTGCTCCAGCAGGAAACCTGCCAGCAGCCCCAGGAAGCATCAAGCCACTTGTGCATGGGGAAAAAAATCCTTCCCGGATGCTACAGGCAGCAGCAGCGTGAGCTGGGATTGTAAACCTGAGAGCTGGGACTGTGACCCCCAAACTGGGACTGTGACCCTCGAGCTGGGATTGTAAACCTGAGAGCTGGGACTGTGACCCCCAAACTGGGACTGTGACCCTCGAGCTGGGGTTGTGACCTGTAACAGTGAGGGGCTGCTGGAGCTGCGGGGAAGGGGACAGGGACAAGCTCCAGAGCTGGCAAGGCTGAGGATGGGGCTGATCTGCAGCACGGTGGGACGGGAAGCACCGGCGGCGGGGAGGGACCGGGGCCGGAGTCGCAGCAGGATACGAGCCAAGGCAGCGTGGCTTGCAGCAATCTGCTGCTCAACGAGAGGTTTGGGACAACAAAATGCCATTTCCAGCCATACGGGCGTTGGCTGCCGGTTCTTTTGGGGTTGTTTTTTTGTTTTTTTTTTTTTCCCAAAAAAAATGTGTCCCACATTTTTAGCTTTTTGTCAAGATGATGTAAAAGGAAAACAATTCTGCTGGAGCGGGAATCAAACCCAAAGATTCCTGTTTTCGGGATCCCTGCAAGGTCTTTTAGAAAAGAACTTTCCTTCTCATTCCTCCTCTTTCTTTTTGCCAGGGAGAAAACAGAAGATGCAAAGAGGTTTTCAGGAAACCTTTCTGTCATTGGGCTGCAGCCAGCGGAACACAACCATTTTTCATATGGAAGAGATTTAAAAGCAATTCCTTTCCAGCAGAAAATTTTCAGAGAAAACCAGGGTGAGAACTTCCCATTGCAAAAATCCACCTCACTCATCACCTGCCCCTCTCTCTGCCATGCTCAGGTCCCCCCCATTCTATCAGGACCCACTGCACATCCTGGTTTTCCAGGCAATATTCTCAATTCCATGATCCCACCTCACATGGGAGCAGATTTCCAATCCAAAGAGGGGAAGAGAGCAGCAGGAAATGCAGAACATGTGAGAGGAAACGATGCTCAACCAGGATGCGGTTGACTTCCCTTAGAGGAGGGACACCCAACCACTCTGGGCTTTGGGGAAGTCTGGATGAGGATAAGGATGAGAAGGAGGATGAAGACATGACACTGGCAGCTGCCTCTGCATTTCACCACCTCCTGCAAAATGTCTGATTTAACACATCCTGGGGAATGACAACCCCAGGAAGGAGAATTAGGGGAAAATCAGCCCCTCCAGGACATTCAGCCAAGGAAAGGGCAGAAATGGCTGTGTGGCTTTAATTGGCTGTGGAGCATCCTGGTGCCCGGTGAGCTCTGCTCTGTCCAAGTCCCTTATCAGGAACTGGCACATCAGCCAGGCTGTGAGGAAACGAGAAGCGACAGCGAGGACCAAAGCCGGCGTGATCCCAGGCTGGGCGTGCACGTGGCACCCAGCGTGCCTGTCTGGGGGCTCAGCTGGCCCCCGCCTGATTAAGGAAACCCCCCTCTCTGCACTAGAGAGATTTTCTCAGACTTAAAAGCCTGCAATAACCAGGACTTTGCTGGGCACAGGGAAGCTGCAGGGGTTGCATGGCTGAATCCCACTCCTGACAGCTGCCGCCGAGCCCTGGCACAGCTGAAACAGGGGCGTGTCCCTGCAGGGAAGGGTCCCTAAAAGGCAGCTGGGGTGTGGAACCCCTCTTGAACTAGGGCTGTGCATGCTCATCATGGAGCAGGCTCTGCCTCTCACTAAATATCCAGGGCATAAACCCATCAAGGACATTCCTGCGCAGCACAGGATGGGGTGCCCCCAGTCCCGCCCTCAGATGCACCTCCCCAGGACCAAAAACCAGGAGATCTCATGTTTACTGCTGTTTTAAAACAGAATTTGGACACAGCAACTTGTCCTGCCTTGAGCTGTGGTACCAGTGCTTTTGGCCCCAGGAGCCCCCAGCCTGGCAGTGCTCAGCTCAGCCCAGCCCTCTGGGGCCGCCGCTCGCTCCCCTTCCACCAGGAAAACAAAATCAAGAGGCTTCTGCCTCAGCCCCTCCAGGTCCTGGCTGCTCCTCATCCTTCCTGAGATGCTGCCAGAGCCACTCAAGGCTGAATCCCCCAGCAGGAAGGGGCCACGGGTGTCACAGGGAAGGTGGGTTGATACAGCAGCCCCTTGAAATCCACTTAAATTCGTATTTGGTGGCAAATTCCCAGCCTGGGTTTTCACGGTCTCTAAATGCTCCATGTGGGGAAGCTTCCAGAATGAGAAGATACTTTTTGTGAGTCAAGTTCAACTGGGAGCCACCAAGAAACATGAGATAAATTGGATTTGTGTGTAGTGGGGACACAGCTGGGCTGGTGGAACCTGACCTGGGCGAGGGGAAACGGAAATCAGCACCAAGAGCAGGAACGGTCTCCTGGGGGCATGGATTTGGAAAACAGCAAAAATCTTAAAGCAGCCCCAGTCCTGCTCCCAGACAAGACAAGGATGAGGAGGGATGCTTGAGCAGCCTCCAAACCTGCCTGCACCCCAGCAGGCTTTGCTCCATGACGGCTCTGCCAGCAAGACATGCCGAGCCCGGCGTGTTTGGGCTCTTTTTCTTGCCATCCACCAATATCCTTCCGCTCCCGATGTTCCTCTCCTTGGCTTTGGATGCAGATCCAGCTTTTCATGTGGTGCAAACACAGTGTTTCTTTGGGTGCCAAGGACTGTGTGTAACTTGTCGGCTTGGGAGTGTTTGCATCTTGGACCATAAGGGAACAGAGAACGCTGCCCAAAATGTTTACGGTATTTTTAGGCCAAGACAAATCTGTTGGATGCTGCGAGCGCCGCAGCCTGAGCATCCCGCAGAGGCTGCGCTGCTGAGCGCGGCAGGGAACCGCCGGCATTTGCACAGTGCATGGGCATTACCTGGCTCAAACAGGCCAAAAAGGACATTTTGGAACCATTCTGAAGGCCCCTACAAAACTGTGCGGTGGCAGAAGAGTCTCCAAACCCCAGGAAGGGAAGGCAGATGATGTCAGATGATGCCATGGCTCAGCCATGGGGTGAAAACCTCAGGTCCAAATCTCTCAAAAAGACACATTTTACAGAGCATAAAAAAGAAAAGCAAGATTTAGGGAGAGGGCAGGCTGGGTTTTTTCCCTTCTCTTTCATGAAATCAAAGCCTGAGCATGCTGGCCAAGGGGCACCAAAGGAATTCAAAGGCAGAAGCAGAAGCCCAATTCCTCCAGCACTGCAGGCCGTGTGGCTCCACTCTGCCCCCAATGGCTCTGAGGGCATTAACTGATGCCCATAATGCCACTAATTACAAAGCCAAACCCTTCACTTGCCTGTCTGTCCAGGTTTAATGGCAGCTGCCCCCATGCTGACGACCCCGCAGCTCCATCTGTGGTTACTGCTGAGGGAGAGGATGTAACCAATGACCGAGGCACCGCTGGCACTCTCCTGAGAGCCAAATGTGCCCCGTGCTCGGGCCCAGTGATGCTCTGCCAGCACCAGGGACAAAGCTGTGGAGAGGGCCAGGAAGGGGGCACCAACAGCACATGGCAGCTGAGCATCTCCTGCGATGCTGGCAGGCTGGAGGAGAGCAGCCTTGAAGTGAGCGCAGTTTGGGCATGGTGCCACTGGCAGTGCTGGGGATGGGTCAGGCTGGACACGGTCGGGCCACCCCTGGAGACCGACAAAATGCAGCCAGACAAGCCTTGAGCAAACCCACCAACCCATGAGCTTGGCTGTGCTTTGAGCAGGCCCTGGACCAGAGGCACAAGGCCCATCCTACCTGAATTCCTCTGTGATTCAGCCGCTGGTGCCCTCCCACAACCCCACTGTGCCTGTCTCAGTATCAGGCCGGGGCAATGTCACCAGCTGTACCAGGCACTCCCAGTGCAGCAGCCTCAGGAGCTGCCTCCAAATCCATCTCGGTGTCTGCCTGGACCACAGCCAAGTCCCACAAAGGAGCAGGCTGAAGTGCCCACAAGGCATTAGGTCAACACACAGCTCGAGACAGCTTCAACTCTACCACTCAGAACGGAGCAGTTTTATAGGTTGGACCAAAACCACACAAAATCCATCTGGCACTGAGTGTGGGAGATGTGTTTGCTCCATCCCCACCCTGCACCAACCTCCTGCAGCCAGTGTGGTACCAGACTCAGCCCTGGCTCTACCACAATGGCAGAGCCGGGGCGAGGACAGGCGGCCTCACCTCAATGATGTCGGCGTTGGTCCGGCTCTCGTGGGGCTCGTTGTACTCGGTGTACTTGAGCAGCACCTTGTCCATGTCGGTGCTGGCATACTGGAACAGCTTGTTGGAGTGGTTGAAGATGATGAGGGCAATCTCGCAGTCACACAGGACACTCAGCTCGTAGGCCTTCTTCATCAAGCCGAACTTGCGCTTGGTGAAGGTCACCTGAAAGCAAGGACAGCCATGGTGAGAAGCTGTGTCCATGCTGCCACAGACTCAAACACCTCCCAGAGAAAAATGGGATGACCACTGGAGGAAGAGCAAAAGGAAAGGGAATGCAGAGGGAATATTCTGTCTCAGTTTCCCCAGTTGGACCCAACCCCAAGCTCTCCTCTCTTGCCTCCCTCTTCCAAACAGTTCATATTGCTGCCTATTTTGGGATCCTCCAAAGGCAGACACTTCACAAGCACAAAGATGATTATCAGCGTTGGAAATCACATATTGCCAAATCAAGAGAAAATAAATTTCAGCAAAATCCCCAGCAGGGCTGCCATCTGTCCGGGGGCTGCGGGTTTTTAAGTGGAATATTCAAGTGATGGAGATCTTGTCCTTGCTTGCTGCAGCTGCACTTCGAGTGCCCAACCCTGGGGGCCACAGAGCTGGGGCTCAGCACCCCGAAACTGCTCAGGGTGCCCACCCCAGCCCTGACCCACTCTCCTGCTCACCAGCCCCCACTTACCTCGGGAGGCTACGCTTCCCCAAGGGCACCCTGAGCCCTTGTGCCAGGGGCCCACCCAGCTGCCACCTTCGTCTTGCTGTCCCCTTGTGCAGCCTCACTGGGGTGTTTTCCCTCACCGCCTGCCCAACTGGGGTCCCCCTTCTCCCTGACCCACCCTGCCCCGAGCTGTCACCAGAGCTGTCACCAGAGCTGTCAGCTGACGAGGCAGCTCCTGCAGGACTGATCCTGGAGAGCTGGCTGGGGGCTGGGGCCAGGACTGGGGCTGGGTGCTGGCTCCAACACCCGCTCCAGATGCCGGGCAGACGCTGGGCTGCTATTCCCAGCCCACGCTCAGCTCTCAGCACCACACTCCTAACAGGACCCAGCTGGTAGAGAGGGAGCTGGTTTGGGGCTCCCTGTCCCGGCTGCAGTACAGACAGCTGCTGAGGGTCCCCCACCCTTCCAGAACATGTGGCACACTGATGGGGAAGGCGCAATGCTTGGCCAATGCCCTCTCAGCAAGCAAAAAGCAGAAAAAGAAAATAAGAGGCAGGAGGTCACCACTTTGTCCTAAGCATTGCTCTGGGGGCAAAGCAGCCTTCAGGGGAAGGGCTGGAGATGAGCTGAGATGCCCTTGGGTGCCCAGAGCTGCTCCCTCTCCACGTGGGAGGGCTCAACTCCGCTCTGGGCCTCCACCACAGCATCAGTTTTGCAACTGAACAGCTTTAATTCGCAGGGCTGAGGGAGCAGAGTGAACGAGGCTGCTGCCATCGCTCAGCCCGTCAGTGGCATCACAGCCACGGTCCAAAGAGCTCAACAGGGAGCTTCCCAGTTCACAGCGACAGCGAGGAGCAGTGCCACCGTGATGCCACCAGCAGCACCCAGCATGCACCCCCAGGGTCCCGCACCCCTCGAGACAGAACCGTGTCCCTGCGTGTGGCAGCAGGGCAGAGCAGGGGCAGCTCTGGGCACACTTGGCAAGGGGAGCTGCAGCCCCTCCCCGCCATCTCCCAGAGATGATTAAGCAGTAACGAGATTCGGCTCTAATCGCCTCATCCCCTGGAAAGTGTAGGGCCAGCACCCTGTGCTGCCGTGGCCGCCACGTGCGCTGCTTTCGCCACGGCCACTCGCGCTGCCAGCGCCGCCCCAGCCCCGGCACACTCTGATGCAAACTGAGTTACTCGAGGGCCAGCTCCTGTGCCATCAATAACTGCCCCTCCCCACTAGCATCCCAACTTCTCAGCCACCCAAAACCTCTGCTGCGGGGCTGCTCCCAAGACCAAGAGCCGGCCTGTGGCTGCACTGTGACTTCATGTGGGACCCAGCTGCGGTTCTGCTCCTGCAGCCGTGGCAGAACAGGCACTAAAACCATGACCTGTCCCCCTCCCCAGCACGCCCTGTCTCCCTGTCCCCCTCCCCAGCACGCCCTGTCTCTCTGTCCCTGCCTGGATGCTCTCTGGGCTCTGACTCACCCTCCACGCAGCTCGAGGAGCCCCTGAGAGGAAAACACGTGGTGTCTCCACCAAGACAGGGGGAACAGCCGAGGGTGGTTGCTCCTGCAGCCACCGGTGCCAGGGACACCTTGCCAGGCACCGAGACTGGAGGCAATGGGGTGAGGCTGAGATGTGTGAACGGTGGGGCGGCTCTTGGCCTTGAAGACCAGTGACAAGCATGGTTTGGGTTTTGCCCTTCAGCAGTGAAGAGTGTGGGGTCATCTCCCCCAAATCAACCAGCAATCTGGGCAGAGCTGAGCAGAACACAAAACACCAAATTATCCCTCTAGAGATAAGGGATATTCCCTCTGCAGACAGGGCACAGCAGCATCCCTCTCTATTGGCACCCTTGCACCTTGCAGAGAAAAGCAAAGATTTGCCACCATATCACACAAAAGCATCACCTAACACTGCCTTGTGCATCCACTCGTGACCCAGGCCAGAAACCCCAAACCTTCCCCTGACGCCGTGCACGAGCCTCATCTAGAAGAATTAACCTTGTAAGTCTAAGAGGGTAATCAAATCTCATGCTTCAGGGCATAAGCCAATCCCCAAAGGGGTCAGGAAGGAATTACTGCCCCACACTAGCAGGGGATTTTTGCCTTTCTCCTGATGCAAACCATATTGGCAGTTGCCAGAGTCAGCAGCCTGGCCCTGAAGGGCTGATGGCCTGATCTGCTGTGGCAAATCCTCTCCAGTAATTCCTCTAATGACATTACTTGCTCTCCTCCCCTGGTCTTGGCTGCTGCTGTAATTCACAGAATCACACACTCGTTTGGGCTGGAAGGGATCTTAAAAGCTCATCTTGTCCCACCCCGCTGCCATGGGCAGGGACACCTTCAGCTAGACCACGTTGCTCCAAGCCCCATCCAACCTGGCCTTGGACACTTCCAGGGATGGAACAGCCACAGCTTCTCTGGGCACCCTGTGCCAGAGCCTCTCCACCCTCACAGGGAAGAATTTTCTCCTAATATCCAATATAAACCTCCCTCTTTTCAGTTTAAAACCATTCCCCCCTTGTCCTGTCACTCCAGGTCCATGTCTAAAGTCCCTCTCCAGCTTTCCTGGAGCCCCTTTAGATCTCCATGGAGCCTTCTCTTCTCCAGGCTGAACACCCCCACCTCTCCCAGCCTGGCTCCAGAGTACTAGAGGTGCTCCAGCCCTCAGAGTATTTCCGTGACCTCCTCTGGACCCACTCCAGCAGCTCCACATCCTGCTGGAGTCTCCACGTGGGCTCTGGTCTGTGCCCCCATGGAAGGCAAAACCTGGGACACGAGCAGGGTCAGACTCGCTGATGCCGTAGGCTCAGTGTGAGATGCATGGGAAGAGCTTCACCTGGCAGGCTCTGGAGAGCCCCTGTTCCAGCCTGAGCTCTCCCTGAGAGCCGCGATGCCCCAGCAGCCCCAAGGCACGAACTTGGCAGCACGAGTGGAAACGCAGGTGTCAAAGGCAGCTCTGCCTCCACCTCCTTGCACAACCACTGGTGAATCCCTCATTGTCCAGGGCATCCCTGCACCACTCCCACTCCCCATCCCTCCCTCTCCCGGCAGGCGCAGGTGCCATTGGAGCCACCCGGGCACGCCGAGGACGGTGTGCGCTCGCCCAGCGCAGCTGGGGCGGCCGGCCCTGCATTCCAGCAGCGGTGCCCCATCCATCATTCCCCAGCGCCGGGCTGCTCCGCTCCCGGGAGAGCGACTGTGCCCTCTGCACCCAGCCGGAGCAGGGGGGCTGCCGTGGGGGCAGGGGTGGGCTGAGGATGCTCCCAGACGCTGGGTTTAAGCCAGCTTAGCCGGCAGCCAGGGCGGGCACGCACGCATGGACGCTGCTCAGCGCTGATCCGCAGCAACAGCAGCAGAGGGAGGGAAGGAGAGTGAGAAGCAAGAGGCGGCTCCGGGGAGACCTCACGGCAGCCTTCCAGCACTTAAAGGGGCTTATCAAACGGACAGAGAGGGACTTTTTACATGGGCAGATAGTGATGGGATAAAGGGAATGGTTTTAAACTGAAAAAGGGGAGATTCAGATGGGATATTAGAAGGAAATTTTTGCCTGTGAGGGTGCGGAGGCCCTGGCACAGGGTGCCCAGAGAAGCTGTGGCTGCTCCATCCCTGGAAGTGTCCAAGGCCAGGTTGGATGGGGCTTGGAGCAACGTGGTCTAGTTGAAAGTGTCCCTGTCCATGGCAGCGGGGTGGGACGAGATGGGCTTTTAAGACCCCTTCCAACCCAAATCATTCCATGGTTCTATGAGATAAAGCAAGATGGGACATTTCTGACTCTGGGGAGTGGATCCTGGCATTGCACATGTACAGCATGGAGCTGGAGAGCAGAGCAGGAGGGTTCTCACCCTCTTTACAGCTCCTACCACAATGGGTAGAACAGATCCCACTGCCTGAAGCAGTCCTTTATAATGAAATGTCCCATTTCCTGGTATGTCCTTTTTTCCCAAAGAAAGGGAGCTGCGAAAATTGATTGCAAAGCTGTGCTGGTGACCAATTAAACAGCTGCTGCTTTGCTGACACCCGATTTGATCGGGCTGGTTTCTGGGAAGCAAAGCAAGATGTGCTGCACTGGGGCGGGGAGCGATGCTCCCGTGCTGGGTTTTGGAAGAACCAGCCCAGCCAGGGATGCAGCTACTGCCAGGGGAAAACCAGTGTCCCCCAGCCCAGGGAACTGGGCTTTGGGGACAACACCTGACATCAGAGATGCACTAAAGCCCTGACACCCGGCCACACAGAGCAGCTCCTGCGGCCAAATCCCACCCGATGCTGAGAGACCTCAGCAGGGCCTTTACCTCCAACCTGTGCCGAGGAGCAACTCATCCCTCAGAAACAGTCCCATCAGTCAGCTGCTGCCTCTGCAGAGAAGTGCCTCTTTCCTTTCCCAAAGGTTTATCCAGCAGGGCCAGGCTGTGCCAGCCCCCTCCAGCATTACCAACTACTTTCCATTCATTTGAACTTCCAGCAGGGCTCCAGTCACTGCAGAGCCCTCACTCCCCTTTGCAGCACTGCCCCGTGAAATACACTCCAGATCCTTCAATAACCCCTAAGGCCGTGTTTCCTCCTCAAGATGGACATGAACAGCCCCAGGAGCAACTGGGACATCAGCAAGAACTATTTGATGCAACTGGGACATCAGCAAGAACTATATGGTCCCGGTCCCCACCACCAAGTGAAGCTATAATGAGGAAAACCTGCCATTTCCTATTGTTTTGCTGAGGAGCAATGAAGTGGTTCACCCAATTCTGTTCTTTGCCACTCTTTAAGGATTAGTACTATATCCACATGCTTTTTTACTGTTTTTTCTATTTTTCTGGAGTGCAAGTGGCAGGTCATGCTGGGGTGTGCTGGTGGCTGGACTAAAGGCAGAGGCTTGGATCTGCTGAGCCAAACTCCAGGAGCACAGAAAGCAAAGGGAAGTCTTGTGGTTATGGGAAATACATCGACAGAATCATCCCAGAGCAAACCTGGGCTGGCAAAGTGCTGCTGCTCCACCACTCCAGTTTAAGGAACATGGAAATTTGGGAAAAATCTGTTGGTTTTTGTTTTCCCTCTGAGATACATGAATGCATTCCTACACACATGCACATGCGTGTGTGTCTCGGGCTCGGCTTCAAGAGAGCCCAAGGAAAAAAGCCCTGGAGTCATGTAAGTTTACAACTGAGGAAAAAAAAGGAATAATTTGAGTTGTTTGCGTTCAGCAAAATGGATACTTGTTGTGGCTGTTTTTTATTGAAAAACCACATGGAAAATGTCAACTGAAATATATTTTCTGCAAGACAAAAATAAAAAAAAAGGGGGGAACTAACTAAGTGGAGAAGATACTTTCTTCTGGAAAAGCACTTAGATGGAAATGGCTCAAGGAGCTCCAAGGCGAGGAGCAACGCCTGGACAGGGAGCGCAGCGGGGCCGTTTGCCTGCTCCTGGGATCCGCCTGGATCCGGCCTCAGCACCAAGTCTCGCCCATCCCATTTTATGGATTGGGAAAAACACAGCACTGGTGGCCCAAACTGGGATAGAAATGGGTCATTTTGAAACATGACCCTTAAAATCCCCAGCAGGAGGAGGAGGGTGAGGTGGGGGAGCGGGGAGACACAGCACTGACCTGCCGATTGCGCTCGTCCGTGATCCGCTGGATCTGGATCTTTTTTCTCCCCATCTTCTCCGGAAATCCTCACCGCACCCGGGACGACTTTGGCTCAGGGGAGGGGAGAAGTAACCCCACCTTAAAACGCTTTCATTAAAGAGCGTGGGGGGCTTTTTTCTCGGGCGGAAAACAAACCCAAAAAAGCCAAAACAAAAAAAAAAAAAGAGTTTTGCGTGGCTCCGTGCTCAGTTCATGGTACCGTTGTGCGCGGCCAGATCCAGTGGGGCTGAGATGTCAGCAGCTGCTCAGAAACCTGCACAGCAAGAGAGACAGGAGTGAGACACTCTGTTCCCAAACCCCATCCAGGACCCGGCACCCTCCCGGCATCCTCCTACCGCCCAGCGCAGATCCCACCCCCAAGGCCAGGGTGGTCCCTGCTTCTTCCTCCCACCCAGCTGTGGGGGGCCAGGAGAGCTGCAGAGGGATTTATCCAAACTGCTCTCAAAGAAGCCCAAGGATGGAGGCCAGGAGCACGCGTGCCACGGGACACGTGTGGGCCGGGCACTGCGACGCTCGGCGAGGAGGAGGAGACGGCAGCAATGTGCCCGTGAATCACTATTCCTCCGTGACACTCCAGACTTTTTTTTTTTCTCTTAATAAAGTCATAAGCAGTCGAGTGGCTGGTGATTAGCTCGGGCAATTTAAATCCGTCTCCAGTTTCTGCGCTAATCTTCAATTTGGAATTTTAAAATGTCTTTATTTGATTACTTGAAAGAAACCTTATAACCAGGCACAGAAACCTAATTCTTATGGGGAAGGAGAACTCTGAAGGCAGCCGAGACAGCCTGGCCTTCCACTGGGCTCAGCCACAGCTGGACACCGGCTGTTTCCATGGATCTGGGGGATGCGATTGACTCGGGGGTATTTTGTGCCCTCACCTCTCCCCCCAAAGGGACGAGTGCTGCAGGTCTCAGGGGACTCACACGGCTCCTTCTGCAGCCTCCCCACAGTAACCTGCATCCCCCAGTGCCAGAGGCTGCACCCAGCTGTACCAGGGCATCTCCTGGCACAGCCCCCCAGCCCATCTCACCCTGTTTCCCAGCATGTGCTGCACTGCAGCGAGGGGGACAAAGAGGGAACCTCAGCCAGTTCATTTTCCACAGGTATGTTTTTCTCCCTGCTCTCTCTCTGAGCAGCTGGGTAACAGCAGTGATAACATGGCATTTAAGGCGAGGTGCCCTGTGCCAAGACCCAGGCAGAGGGAAAAACCAGTCCCAAAATAGCTTCCTATCTGCCTCAACTTGGCAGTCCCCAGCCCTCGGTCTTGTTACAAAAAGCTTGAAAAAAACCCACTTTTTCTCCCAAACCATCATTCCAAATCCAAAGCAGCAGCCACACCCAACCCAACCAAGCTCCTCCTGCTCCTCTCCCACCCCAGAGTGCCCCCAGACCCTGCTGAAGACCTTGGTCCCATCCTTAGTCCCCTCATCAGGTCATGCCACAACAACAACAAAGCTCCAATAGTCTCACTCCCACACTTGTTTTTGGGGTTCACTGAGTCATGTGAGTCACTTCATCTTTTTCTCTGCTTTTCTGGGGGTAAAGTTATTCATCGTGCATCATGTTCTGTGGTTTCAGTGCAAGTTCAAGGAGCCCAGAGGAGAATGGGGAGACTTTTCCATATCCTGACATCCACAATTTGCCCTCCAGGGAGGATAAGGTATGGGGAGGCCAGGAAGAAGACCAAAGAGACAAAGGGCAGCAGAACCTGGTTTTTTTACACATAAATCCCACCAGTAAGACTCTTTGCAAGGACAGACCATGCAGGGATGGCATTTACTTCTTGAATCATTATTTCCCAAAACAGGTGCATGTTTCCCTCCCAGCAGCAAACAGGAGCAACCGCACAGCTGTGAGGAGCACTGTCACCATGGGGAACACTGAGCCAATGCCAGAGGCGTAACTTTGGCTGCTGCTCCCCATCCCACCGTGGGAAGCCACAAAAAGACAGGTCCCAGAGCATCACCAGTTCCAGAGTACCACTGGTCCCAGAGCATCGCCAGCTCTGAGGCATCAGCAGTTCCACAGCATCGCCAGTTTCAGGGCATCCCTGCTCCAGCCTGCACCGAGAGCATCCCTTGAAGGTTGGTGATCCAGGAAAAGCCAAAAGGAAAATGAGGATTTTTATTTCATCCACCTGGAGTGTCCACTCAGTATTTCCCTCACTGTGAGCCCACACAGGAGAGAGTCCACAGCCCCAAGGCTCGGAACCAAGGTGAAGAAACTTTGGAAGAGGAGGAACTTTTTGTCAGGTTTGCTTTGCTGCTTTTCCCTTCAGAGTTGCCATTTCTTTAAACTGGCTGAAAAATAGTCACCTTCAGCATCTTCAAAACCACCAGCAGCAGCACAAAGTAGCAACAGCTCTGCAACCAGACCCAGGGCACGATGCTAATTCTTTCCGTGTGCTGCAGCTCTTGGACAGAGAAACCCTCTGAAAGACAGCAGATTTACTGTCCAAACCAGAGAGGAACTCTCCAGAAGCAACAATAAACACTGGAGAACAACGGGCAGTAAATTTAAACCGAGTGAAAGGAAACATATTTTAACACAATTTCGTTGTGGGGCTTGTTCACAGGATGCTATGGCAGGCAAAAGCTCCACAGTGCTCAAAGAGATGGGATGTTTGTAGGGATGAGGAAAGAACCCCGGTGCTGCTCATCCCTGCCCTCAGCTCCACATGAGCATGGGAGCAGTGGGACTCAAACCACATTCCTCTCCCCAGGCCACAAACACACCCCAAGTGTTTCAAATCAAATCCCCTTTTTCAACCACCAAACCAGGTTCCTCCTGCTGCTCTGAATCCCGACTCTGCACCCGCAGCGCCTCGGCTGGATGGGGAGCAGTGTCCCAGCCTCAGGGTTTGCTTACGCCGCTGGATGAAGTTTCCCACAGGAAAAAGGTGATTTAACAGGTTTTTGCTCATCATCATGGGGAGAAAAGCAGCTGCCATGTGCTGCACTTGATCCCTCTGCCCTGCACGAGAAGGAAAACACCCCACCGGGAGGGCAGCCCTTGGATGGGATGAAGAGGAGGGACGGAGAAGAGCACAGCATGTTCGGCACCCTCCAAATGCACCTGACAGAGGGGATTTCAACCCCCTCCCTTTTCTCTTCATGGAATTGGGGGTTTGGGGTGAGTTTATTTGTTTTTAGGTTGGGTTTTTTCCCCACCATATTTTTAAACCCAGGTATTTTCACGTTTCCTGCCCAGGTGGCTGTTTCAGAAAGTCTGACCACTGGCTCGAGTTTCTGAACAGCAGCTGGAAGAGCAAGAAACCTGGAGAGCCGCCCTCATCTCTCCTGTCCCTCATGCTGGCACTGCTGCTGTGGCTCGGCCTCAACCCAGGAGGATCCCCTCTGCCCCTGGAGCTCCCCTCTCCTTCACCACCAAATTGCTTTGTCTCCCTGATTGCCCAGCCCGAGGCATCGAGATCACCCATGACCCTCATCCGTGATCAGGTGGAATTTAATCACCTGAATGCACACATGGCCAAGCACCCAGAGCACAGGACTGCTAGGAGGAGCTGAGCTCCTCCAAACTTCTAACCTTTGGGGTCTCAAATGATTTCATATACAATAACCCCACGCATTAAATCATCATCTCCTCCTTCTCAGACAGCAGCTTCTTTCTTTCTCCTGAGCCTTGTTTTCCAAGGAAACCGCCAAGCATCCCAGCTACTACACCCCAACACGGAGGGCCCAAGGGCATGGAAAGGGACCTACAAATCCGCTGGAAAGCAAGTGATGGGTGGTGCACTGGCAAAAAGCCACCCTGACCTCTTCCACTCCCAGGCATCTCAACAAGGATCAGGGAATTCGGCATCGCCCCAGGGAGGCAGCGAGCAGCTCTGGGATGGAGGCAGCCACCAGCGCCCGCTCCCCCTCCCCACGCTCCGCTCGCACAAGTGTGACTATCACAGCAATTAGCACACATGCCAATTAACTCCGAGCAGGTGCTGGTTAACTCTGTGCTGAGTAATTCATCCCCGGCTCCCAGTAAATTGCTCCAAATTGGAGAGACAGGCGAGAGAGCAGAGTTAGCATTTTGCAAATGGGGGAAGAAAGAAAAAGCACAGAGGAATCTCAGCTGGGAGATGTTTTTACAAAACAAGGAATTTGGGGGGCTGAATCCCCAGCTCCAAGAGCTGGGGACACAGAGGAGCTGATATCTCTTTCAAGTCTTTATTTCTGGATTTTTTAATCTACTGTGCAAATTCCTGATCTATTTCATCTAAGTGGTTTCACCTTTGCCTTGCACAAGCAGCGGCGTGCTCTGCACTGCTCCATAACTTTTCACTGTTCCATTCCTACCAAGCCCCACGTTTCTCTCGGCACGAGCAGGGACACTGAGAGTCTCACATCCACTTTCTACGACCATTTGCTATTTTTAATATACTTTTATTGCATCCCTTTTTAGTCACTCCTTACTAAAGTTAGCTCGACACACCTCCCCTCTCCAGGGCGAAGGAATTCAGCTGCCCTTCCTTAACACCCGCCTCGCAAAGCTGTGTGCTCTCAGCACAATGTCAGCTGAAAGAAACCAAACCTTGGCCACGCAGCTGCAGAGGGAAGATAAAAAAGATTAATCTGAAAGCTTTAGGAAAATAAATAAAGGCAAATAAAAGCATCCTTTCCAAAAATGTATTTTCCTTTGGAGCTCTTTGCTTTTCCCAGCATGTGGCACCGTGCTCCCCAATCCACTCGTGCCTGTGCAGGAACACACAGCAGAGCCAGCGGCACGAGTGATGGCAAAACTGGGATGGGTTCAACGTGGCACCAGTTCAAGGGACATTTCCCAATCTCCATCCCCAAAACAGGCCCTGTGCAATGGGGACGTCCTTGGCTGCAAGGAAACCTGCAAAAGGAGCTTCAAAGGACATCTGGAGGCTCGGAAAAGAAGAAAAATGCTGCCCTGCAAAGATGCAGCTCATCTTATGGAGGCACAGAAAGTCCCAGTTTGAAGGGAGAAATGCAGATGACAGGTACGGCAGATCACAGCCCAACTCAGCAGCTGCTCCCCCCAGGCTCCCAACGCTCTCACTGTGGGACCAACCCGTCTTTTACCCAAGATTTGCAGAATGCTCCCAAAGATGAGTTTTTCCTTAACAGGCTCCATCAAGTCAAGGGGCTGGCTGAGAGTAAAGGGAGGGTCCTCCCCACACTATCTACCCCCAAGGAACAGGGCACCTGACACGACTGAATTCACTGACCCCAGCCCAAACACATTTTGGGGGTGTCGGGTTTATCCACATACAGAAACAACAGCAATAACACATCCCAGTCTTGCAGCTTCTCTGTGAGAAAAAGGTCATTGCAAGGGAGCTTTGGCACACAGCCGGCGGGCACGTGGGGTACAAGGTGCAGGGTGTTACAGAACCATGAAATGATCTGGGTTGGATGGATCCTTAAAGCTCATCTCATCTCACCTCTCTGTCACCCACCCACAGGGAAAAATTTCTTCGCAGTACCCCATCTAACTCTGCCCTCTGGCACTGGGAAGCCTTGTTCCATCACTCCAGGTCCTTGTCCAAAGTCCCTCTCCAGCTCTCTTGGAGCCCCTTTAGGCACTGGAAGGAGCTCTAAGGTGTCCCCAGACTCTTCTCCAGGCTGAACAGCCTCAGCTCTCCCAGCCTGTCTCCAGAGCAGAGGGGCTCCAGCCCTCAGAGCATCTCCATGGCCTCCTCTGGACTCACTCCAGGAGCTTTGTGTTCATCCTATTCTGGGAACCCCAGAGCTGGAGGCAGCACAGCAGGGGGGTCTCACCAGAGTGGGGCAGAATCCTGCTCCCTCACATGCTGCCCATGCTGTGGGGTCAGCTGGGCACAGCACCGGCTTTCCAGGCTGCCGGTGCTGATGGCTGGGTCATGTCCACCTTCTTGTCCACCAACAACTCATCCTGTCCATCCACTCACGACAGGAGAGCCCAGGTAAGGAAATGCTGCTCTGCTGCAAAGCAGCCCCTGAGCTCGGCCTGCCATGGGAAGTGGTTTACACCCACCACGCCGAGCCACTGCCGAGCCCTTCACTGCCCGTGCTGAGGTGGGGCGAACGGGCCAAGTGAGGGAGGGAGCAACGATGCTCTCGAGGTGGCAATGACAGTTTGGAGGTGGCAAGAGCAGCCCCTCGCTCTGCTGCATCGCTCCTGCCACAAACCTGCAGCTTCTCCCACGAGAAGCAGCCGCGCTGAGAGGCGACGTGGCCGCACTGCCCCGGCAGCCCCCAGCACAGCTGTGACTCTCCACCTGCCACAAAGAGCTATAAAAGCAATTGCAAATAAAGAGCAACTGCAGCCGAGGTCTCCGAGCCTCACCTTGAGGATACCAGGTCCTACACAGACCAACAGAATTGCTTCCCCACCCATGACCAGGGCTGGATCCCATCCCTTAAGGACATGGATTTAGCTCAAGTCACCTCTTGAACCCGCCTGTTTAACTGCAGTTCTTGCCTTCCTGTTTCCTTTCTTGCTGCCTTTTGTGAGTTAATTGTTGTTTTTTCAACATATCCTCCATGCTGACACCAAGGACTTTTAGTTTCCTTCTGTGTGGTTTCTGGATCAGCAGGACTGACTTCCTTCTCTTTTGCAAAGCCCCCTTCCCTAAAACACAGTGCCTGTATTCATGTTAATGTTGCTCTTCCTCTCTGGCAAAGCCACTGGCATGGTGCTGGCCATCACCCCTGCTTTGCTGTGGGATGGGGGGGCAGTGCTGGCAGGAGCAGCTCCAGCACCCCAGGGGAACGTGGCACCCAGGAGGAATGCAGCACCCACGTGGGGACATCCTTGGCAGGAGAGCAGGCAGCAAGGGCAGGTGCCAGCGTGTCCCCAGCCCCACTGCACGCACCGTGAGGGACTCCAACTCACCAGCTTAGCATTGTTTAGCACCTCTTTATCTCCAAACCGAGATCAAAACCGCACAAACATGCTCGAGTCTCCTCCAAAGCTTCTATTCTGGTTTCAGGATGATGCTATCTGGGTTCCTGTGTCGAACCTCCAGATGCAGGCAGGGGGAGGGGAGAGGAAGGTGACCGAAACACGGCTCCAGAGCAAATCTCCTGCTCAGAAATGCAGCTGCTTGACCCTCCTGGAGGCCAAATCCCACTCGCCAGCAGGTGCCAACCCAGCGCTGAGCTGCCATCCCTCCTGCACACCTGACACCCACGGCAGGGCCCCGATTTCCCTGGGATGGGCAGCCAAACCAGCACTCGGCTCCTCCTGCCTGCAGGAGGGAATCAGTCCCGCCAGCTGCAGGTGAAAACCTCGGGAACTCAGGGGAGCAGGAGTGAGGCTGGATTCAATCAGGCCCCCAAGGAATTTGAAAGAGACACATATATTCCTGACCCAGATTCAGGCACTCTCTGAAGAAAAGCAGATGCCAACCGTGCAACCAGCTCTGCTGAGCTGCAACAAAACCTCGCGCCGTGCCAAGCCCCGCAGAGGCTGAGGAAAAGCACGGCCCTGACACAATGCTGGAGAACTGGCGTTTGCTGTGCAAGGCTGGGTGAAAGAAAGGATTTAGGGGCAATTATTAAACTGGGGTTGATCTCATCCCCTGCAATTTGTGTGCCAGTGCGGAGTCAGACAACACCCTCAAGAAAGGATGACAGCGCCAACATCAGCACAAGAACTGGAGGCAGCACCCAGACCAGGAACCCTGGTCCCCTACACCCCAAATCACAGTTTCAACCCACACCACAGGGATGCCATCACATCCAGCACCACAGGAACACATCCTGGACTGGGGATGTGTTCTGCAGAGGCTGGGCGATAGCAGGTACAGCTGGTGACCTTCTCTGCACTGCCAGCATGGCCAAAGACAGCAGAGGCTGGAGGGGACACAGGGAAGGGAGGCTGGGCAGGAGTTCCAGGAAAAGTCACTGCCAAACCCATGGCCCTGCTTGGTGCCATTCAAAAGTCAACCAGGGAACCCTCACCCAAGGTAAGGACACATTTTCAGGAAGGAAAAGCCTGCAGGACCAGGACAAGCAGGGACTTGCAGCCCCTCACACCACGTGGCTTCTCAGAGAGGCAGCTGGTCCTCTCTCCTGGAGATGCTACAGGGAGGGAGCGGCACGGACAAGTCGCTGCAGGGCTCGGTGCTAAACGGGAGGGCTTGGACAGTCTCCTGCTAAAGTGACCTTCAGAGCACCCTGAGAACAGCAACCAAAGGCTGATGCAGCTGCCAGAAAAGCCTTGTGACCTTGAGCAGCTCCCTTGGCGGTGGCATCCTCGCAGCAGGGGTCACCCATCGCCCTGAGCCCGGCTATGGCCTCCCAAGTGGCTCAGCAGCTTCCCCAGATGTGTGTATCAAGGCTGGGAACCCTGCATGTCCTGGGGGCTCCCCACTACGGGCACAGCATCCCCTTCCCCAGCTGGTACCACCTGCTTGCACAGGGCAGCCCTGCGCCATCTCCATCCCCATCCCCATCCACCCTCCATCCCCACCTACCCTCATTCCCAGCCACCCTCATCTCCTTCCACCTTTCCTCCCCATCCACCCTCCATCCCCAATCACTTTCATCCCAATCCCCCCTCCATGCCCAGGGAGGAGCAGCCAGACCCCCAAAGCTGTTCCCCTTCCCCCATGTTCTCTATCCGTCACCAGCTCCAGAGTCGGAGACTGGGGGTAATTTTTCCCTCTGCACTAAGTAGGGTTTTCTAAATGATGGGAAGTGAGAGCCCATTATCCGGCTCCATTGCCCACCCCCACGGCTCCCTGCAGGGCATGAAATAACCACCTGCCAGCTCCCCGGAGCCCCGCACCGTGGCAATGAGATCGCAGCTTCCCCTGTCACTACTGTCAGAGCAAAATTTAGATACCTGGTAATGAGGAGGTTTAATATGACAGATGAGAGGTTGACTCATTAAAAAAAAGAGAGAGAAGGAGAGGGAGCTGAATTCGGGGTCGGATCCTGCACTCAGCAAATCAGGAGGCTGTCACGGCCAACCCCGCACTGGTGAGGAGCAGGAGCAGGAGCAGGAGCAGTTCTCAACCCCAAGCCAGCCCCGTACTGGGGACTTTCGCTGGTGCTGAGGCCACAGGGAGGAAAGGGGAGGCATGGAGGGGGTGAACATGGCTACAGCTTTTGGGGCCATCCAGTTCTGCTCCCCATGGAGCTGCCTCCTGCTCTGGGGTGGGGGGATCTGAGCCCAGGAAAAGCCTCAGCACCCAACAGCAGCGATGTTTCACTTTGAGGCGGTTTCTCCCTTAATGAACAGCACAGCAACATCCCCAGCATTACCTCCACTCTCCTTGGCACCCCCATCCTGAGGGTGCACCCATCCCCCAGTGCAGCCCAGCCAGGACCCCGCTGCCAGCACCCTCACTATGGGTCACCGCCACCACTGTGGTCACCAAGGACACTGATGGCTTGTGTGTCCCAAAACACAACACGCCCAAGGGGGACAATCACTGCCTTCAGCTCCAGCACAGGGGGTGGGGTCTCAGCATGGGGACCCAATGGGGCTCCCAGGGGCAGCTCAGCAGCATCAGGGCAAAGCCCTCCCTGCTGGGGATTTAGGGGCTCTCCATGAAGGGGATGGGACTTCCCCCAGCAGCAGAGGGGATAACTCTCTCCTCTTGGTGGGTTTTACCCAGGGGAAATTCCATGAGACCCGACTGCTGCTCCAGGACATCCATGAGAGCAATGGAAATCCACAGCAGCCCCACAGGACACAGCTGAGAGTGAAACTGTCCAGGGGAAACTCTGCTCTTCCCTCCTGTGTCAGTGGGATGGGGCTTGGGGATATGTCCTCTGCAGCCAGCCTGGGGCATCCTAGTACCCTTTGCCCAAGGGCACTGTGGCACAAATCACGAAATCCTAGAATGGTTTGGGTTGAAAGGAAACTTAAAACTCAATTTAGTTCCAACCTCTATCCCAGGTTGCTCCAAGCCCCGTTCAACCTGGCCTTGGACACTTCCAGGGATGGGGCAGACACAGCTTCTTTGGGCAACCTGTGCCAGGGCCTTCCCAGCCTCACAGGGAACAATTTCCTCTCAATATCCCATCTAAACCTGCCTGCTGGCAGTGGGAACTCATTCCCCCTTGTCCTGTCATTCCAGGCCCTTGTCCCTCCCCACCCAGGTCCAAAGCCCCTCTCCAGCTCTGTTGAAGCCCCTTTAGGCTCTAAGGGGCTCCAAGGTCTCGCCAGAGCCTTCCCTTCTTCAGGCTGAACAGCCCCAGCTCTCCCAGCCTCATCTCCAGCTCATCTCCATCTCCAGCCCAGCCACGTGTTCAGGGACTCTGTGCCCCATCCCCACCCAGGAAGGGACACCCCAGAGCAGCTTTGTAGACCCTCCAGCACCCAAAGCCCAGTGCGGGCTCAGCCTGGGAGCCAGGGCTGCTGAGAGGCCAGAGGTTCCCAGTGCCACCCTGGAACTCAGCCCTTGAGCACAATCCTCCCTCCCAGTGCACGACTTCAGCAGCGCCATTCCCAAAGGCTCAGCCCTTTCCCAAGGACCACCAAGATCTTTCAAATTGGCCTCTCACAATCACTTCTTTGTTGGTTTTGCACCCCCAAGCACTGGTGAGTAACAGCCGTGGTGCCCAAAGTCACGGGGCTGCTGATTTTATTTACATCTACCAACTGCTGACTACATCCATGCCCAAGGCAACCATCGCTTCCATCGGGTCCCAAGGAGGCAATGTAGAAGCAGATGTTGCTCCTGCATTGCCCCATGCCCCACTCCCCACCAGAGTTACATGTCTTGAGCTCCTGGGAAGGAAGCACCAGGTTCCCCAGGGGCTGCAGGGTCCAGCACTCATCTGGGGTGCAAAGGAGCTGGTGAAGCCAGGAGCTTCCTTGCTGGGAAGGCCATGGTGGTCACCAGCTCCACTTGACCAGGAGAAGGATACGAAGCAAAAGATCTTCATTTGTCACTGATATGGCAATGCTCATTACTGTGAGGGTGACGCCATAGCAGAGCTCACTAAAGAAGTCCCTTGGAGAGATGGATGGAAAAAATCTGACCAGCACCAACAGGACCAGGCAGGCCCACATTGCTGCCTCCATCCCAGTGCTTGGACTCCACCATCACAGCTCCAACTTGCCCCTGGCACTTCCAGCCTGGAAACAAAGCCACAAAAATTGTCATCCTGGCCATCTGCCTTTGTCAGAGGTGGACATCTTTACACATTCCCAAAAACCCACTTTTTTCTATAGCCACAGGCTCGTACTCGGAGCACGCTGCCATACTACAGCTGGAGCTCACCACTGGACATTGCTATTTCATCGAATAAAGCAAACAAAGGCCCAAACCTAGCGTTAGTTATCTGGGACTGTAACAGCACCAAAACCAGAGATCAAGGCCCTGGGCATGAGAAGCTGTCCCTTGGCCCCAAGATCTACAGCCACCAAAGGAGGAGCCACCAAAGCCTACCAGGAGGCACAGACCATGGTCTGGCTTCCACTGAACCCCAACCCAACTTACTCTAAGCTCACAGGAGGAACCGGGACAAGATGCCACATGGCAAAAATGGGTTTAACTTCCTCTTCCCCTGCGCTGCTTTGAAAACATGGTGTCTCCAGGCTGCCTTGAAAACACGGTGTCTCCAGGCTGCCTTGAAAACACGGTGTCTCCAGGCCGGCACACAAGTAACATCAGCCACCAGCCACACTCCGCTACCCAGAGCCCAAGCAGGGCACCACTGGAGCATCTGCCCAGAGCTGCTGCAGCCAAAGCCAGGCTGGGGAGAGATGACTTCAGGGCTGCTGGGACCAGGGGGTGTCCCCTGTGCCACAAAGGCTTTGCCATGGGCTGGGACCTGACCCCGCTCCTCAGCTCAGCCACGGCTTGTACCCGCATGCATCCCGAGCCACATGCCAATGAGCCAGAAGGGTGAGAATCCAGCCCCAGCTCATCAGGCAGCTCAAATCCACCAGGACAGCTGGGTCTCAGCTGTTGCTGCTCACTCACAGGACGCACATTCTTGTCCCAGGCACACAAATCCTGTCCTCCTGCTCCCCAGCACCGGCTGGGCCACTGCAGTGAGGCCATGACGTCTGCCGACTCCACGAAAGCCATTTACAGACCCACTGGGTGATGGTTCCCATTGAGACAGATTCCTCCAGAGCCCATCCCGGCACAGATCCTCCAAGAACAGCATTTTGTCTTAAAAGGGGATTTTTTAAGCCCAAACCCTGTGTTTCAGCAAGGGGGATTCAGGTGGTGGGGGAAGGTCCCCAACCAGAGGAGCCCTTCTCTGGCTGCACCAAAAGCCATGTGCCAGAGGGGTGATGATTTTGGCCAGCCCTGGGGATGTGGACGTTGCCCACAAGCCCCTCAAGGACATCCCAGAAAAGCATGGAGGTGACACTCAGGAGAGCAATGGAGATGTCCAGACACTGTGGGAAATGCCAAAATTCAGCACTTCCCAGAAGCACTATTACATCCTGGGTCTGGCACATTCCAAAATCCCACGCCAGAGCATCACTGGCACATGGCTACAGCTGAGGCCAAGGGCTTGTCACTGTTCCCAGCCACGTTACCAGAGGGATGGCAGAAAAGCTCTGGGATGCTCCTGCCGCACAGAGGAGATGGACCCCAAGGGCTTATAGATAAGAGCCATTGTGAGTGCAGGAATGTCACGGATAAACACCAGTCACAATTCCTCTTGGAAAAGGGAAAATATTGGGGAAGAAAATCAAATACCACAGTTTTTTGTCAATAATCCCCTTGCAAAGGTGGGAAGAGAAAAAGTAAGGTATGAGTTAGTAGAAGGAAATTAAAATATTTCGGTCACAATTTTTGCTGAAGGGTGGGGATGTAAAAATGTATCAATAAAGAGTTGCCCAAATGGGTTGTTTGCCCAAAAGAGGAGGAGGAGGAGGAAAGGGCTCTGCAGCTGTTGTTGCCTAGAGCAGTACTGGGGGCAGCCACTCAGCTCCAAAAGCAGAAACCTTGGGACCCTGTAGTGGCTCCCACAACAGAGAAGACCCCCTTGTGACAAGTCCCCTCCAAGTCGAGCAGAGGGGAGAACCCACCTCCCCCACCCCCAGCAATGGGTAAAGGGCTGGGTTTAACCCAAAGCATACCCAAAGTTGATCCTCCAGCCCGATCCATGAGCATCGCAGCCAGGGCAGTGCACGCCTGGGAAGGGAAACACTTCTCCCTCCCTCCCTCTTGGGAGGGAAACACTAAAAGTACTTCTGAAGGATGCCAACCTCCTTCCTACGGGCTCTGCACCTCCATTTTACAGACGTGGATATGAAGATTATCAGCATTATTAACTGTTACCCCAAAGCAGCAACAGCACAAAAACCCTGAAAAAATCAAACGGAAAAAGCTTTTTCTAGGATGAGCCAAGCTCAGCACTGGTCCCAGCCCCACCACATCCATCCCCACCACATCCACCCTGGCCAGGCTGTGCTCTAGAGCAAAACAAACATTTAGGAAACAGTCAAGGGAGGAGAAGGAACTGGACAGAGAGCCCCAGTGTGACACTTCTCCTGACGCCTGGTACCTGGCTCACCTCCGGTGTGGCCGCAAGCTCCTGCCGGGCATCCAGCCCCGGCCACAAGGATCCAGCACCAAGCAGGAAGGTGTTAAAAGCCCCCAGTACCAACCTCTGAGGAACCACAATAAATAACCTCTGAGTAAACACAGCGGCTGCTCCCCATTTGCCTTCCTGTTTGCTTTCGCAGATCCGGGCTGGGACGTCCACTTCCAGCCGCTGGCCGGGTCCCGGCGCAGCAGAGCTCTGGCCGCGGCACCGTGCCGGCACTGGCACCCTCCACCCGCACGCCAGGCCCTGGAACCGGCCCTGCCGCAGGGGACCGTGGGCACAAGCTTCCCAAAGGGATTTATCCCCGGGACAGGCACCGGTCCTACATCTGAGCCCGTGCCTGCTGCCTTTTCCTTCCTGGTCTCTGTTTGTTTTGATTCTAAAAAAGGGGAAATCCCAGCTCACCCACTCCCCGTCAGGGAGCCATGTCCCCCTTCTGTGCCTCAGTTTCTCCCTCTCTCCAGCATGGGAGCCCAACATCACTCAGACCCTCCACTCCCTCCCTGCACACCCAGCCCTGGAAAAAAAGCAACGGGTCCTGATTTACGGGCACTTCTGTGCTTTACCGCGAACACAAAGGAGAGGGAAAAACAACAAGCGGCAAACTCACAGCGAGGATCTGTGTCAGGAGCAACAAGGGGGTCCGGGGCAACCCCCCCTGGCAGAGCAGCGCCGACCGCGGAGCCTGACAATAGATAAGGGTCTAAATTCGGCGCTGGGCTCCGGCCCCGGGCTCTGTAAGGCGATCGGGGTGGGGGAGCGCCGGGCTGTTTATTTGGCTCCAAACTCCGCACCGACACTGCAGCGTCACCCGTGTTTAAAATAGGAAGGAACGAAAAGAAGGGGGGGGGGAATAAAAAATAAATAAAGAAATAAAAAGGGAGAAAAGTGCATGCACACGTTGAACAATAACAACAAAATTTAAAAAAAAAAAAAAATCAAGAGAAAAGGAGCCGGGGGCGGGGGGAAATAAAAGGAAACCCAGTTGGGCTGGCGAGGTTTAAAGCGACGCCTGCTTTAAAAAAAGAAGTTGCTAATTTTAACTCTCCAGTGGAAAGAGTGAGAGGTACTTACAGGAGACAGGGTGGCTGCGTCCTTCTCCACGGCTGCTGCTGCGCGCTGGCGGCCGGGAGGAAGCGCGGGATGGAGCCGCCATCCCCGCCCGCCGCCAGCGCTGCCGAGGCACCGGCCGGCCCCGAGCCCCCCAAAACCCCGTTCGGGGCCGGCCGGGGTGCACGGCGGCGGCTGAAGGGCAGAGGCAGATGCGGAGGCAGGAGGGGGTGGTGAAGCCTGTGGGGGGAAGGGAGCGGCCAGAGCTTGCCAAAATCAGCGCCCGGGCTCGCTCCCTCCACCCCCCAAAGCCGGGGACGCGGCGGGACCGGGACATGGGGAGTGGACGCCGCAGGACCCCCGGGGAGGCATGAGCCAGCTGCTGGGTCAGATGACATTTCTGCGCGGACGTTTCTGACCAAGCTGGCTTTTCCCCAAGGGAAAAGGGCTTTGAAGACATTTTTTTCCCCCCGCCAGTGGCAAAATAGCGGATGAGCTCAGAACCCAAAGCGCAGGGCAGAGCCATGACCAGAGAAGGCCACCCGGCTGCACGGGGACTGGAAAGGTGACCTCCAGCAGCTCAGCCACATTTCAGCTGCTGCAAGCACAGCAGGAACCCACTGCTTTACCAAATTCAGTATTCCATATCCAAAAGGGGCAAGAGTGGGGATTTGGTTTTGGTGCACCCACCGGCTGGATTTTACAAGCTCTCCCTGGAGATCAGGAGGATCTTGCCAGATGCAAAGAGCCAAGTGCTAGGTGAGGTGGCACACTCACACCTTGAGCACGGTGGGAGCCTGGAAGTTGCAAACTCCAGTCTCCAATGAACGTTCAAGAGAACACAGGCAAGGCCTCAGACAGCAGAGGAACAGACCTGGTGACTCAAGGGCTCTTCCCAAGCAGCTGGAAATCAGCCCCAGGCTGCAAAATCTCACCAGGCGAGAAGCAGGGTGGCACAGACCCTGCGCGCAGGGACAGACACGTGATTTACCGAGCACGGCTGCAGGAAGATGATGCGACCATCTTCAGGACATGAAAGAGTCGATTCAATTAAGGTCACAGGCCCTAGAAGAGTTTACTGTCACAGAAGAAGGTTTGCCTGGTGCACCTCAAATGGGGCTGGCCTCAGACAAAATGCCTATTGATCGCGGGCAGCGATGCTGCACGTCCAGGACGCGAGGACGTGGCTTCACTGGGATTAAATCGCCCAGTGCCGGCCGTCACAAGCTTCTGAGGCTGGGTCGATACTGCTCCTCTAATTGCTCGGCTCCTGTCACTTGCAGTCCCCAGAGATGATTTTCGAAATCCTCCTCCCCAAGCGCACCACTTGCTGAGCTGCTCCTCGGAGCGAGCAGTTCTGCAGTTGCAGAAATCACTGAGCTGCTCCTCCCCTGCTCAGAACTCTGCACTGGCACCAGTGGCAGCACAAGGGCTTTGCGGGAGGACACTGCCAACCCAAACCCCAAGAATTTGTGCGAAACTAAAAAACAAGGAGCTGTTGTCACTGGTCAGGATGGAGCTGGCGGAGCTGGGCATCGTGTCTCCAGCAGCAAGCAGTGATGTGGGGGAGAACGCAGTTACTGAGAGATCCTGACACCGCCCACCGCATCCGGGCTGGGGGACGGAATGTGCACGGTCCATCGGGACCGCAGTGTTTGGCAGCCAAGGAGGTTCCTGCCCTCCACGCACGCCCCACAGCAGCCAGACCCATCGCCCCAACACTCCATGGAATCATTCACTGCACGGAAACACTGAGCTGGTGTTCATTTGTGCCCAGAGCGAGTGGACCGGAGCTGGTCCCACAGCAGCCCCGAGAACACTCCCGGAGCACTGCACTCAGCTCAGCCACAGCAGGACAGACCCAGCTGAGCCCTCCAACCCTGCTCTCCTCTGGCACACCACGGCCCATTGCTGGCACACACCAAGCACCACTGAGACAGCAGGGCCCTTCTGCTGCACTCACCCCGACGCAGCCTGGGGAGCTGCTCTTGGTTTCTATCAGCAAGATGAAGCCCTTGGTGCTGAGCTTGCAGAGGACGCAGTGATGCTGCCCCCATCTCCCACCACCAGGCCTCCAAATAAATTACCTGTCCCCTCTCCAGCACTAAAAGCCATCACAACCCCACAAAACATCTCACTAAGCAGTGGTGACAGAGCCCCCTCCATTCAGGAGCTGGGGGCAGATTATTTTTAAAAATCTTTCCTTTTATTGATTTCACTCTCAGGTACAGAAGATGCATTACATGAAACCATAGAGCCCTCATAAAGCAGCCCGCGGTGGTGTCTGTACCACAACCTCGCTGCAGAAACAGGAGACACAAACATTTACTGTAAGAGCAATAAACAGGCCAAGAAGGTTGAAAAGGAAGAAAACCTGGACACGAGGCCCTCTCCCAGCGGCACCTTATTTCAGAGGAATGCAAGGGACAAAATAACAACAGGTTTGGCCACAAGTCTTGTCCACAACCAGGAGAAAACAGGGCAGGAAAACCCTCCTTTGCACTGATACACAGAGCTGTGTTGCAAAACACCCAAAGAGCCCCAAATCAGTGCTGTGGCTACGGTGGGGAGCCATCAGAGCTGTGCCAGATGAGGAAGTGAAGGGGATGATGGGCACTGGAGAACAGCAGTGGCACCCACTGTTGGGTGCCACCTCCCTGCCCTGCTCTGGCGGCTCTGCTGCCACACCAGGACCCCCGTGTGCAGCAGCAGGTGAGGGGGGCACAGTGGAGCAGGGTGTTCCTTGTGCCCTTCCAGCACCAGACCTCACTGTTCCTCCTGTCACTGGAGCAGGGCTGCAGGGTCCTGTCGGCACCACTGTGGGAGCCTGAGACCCTGAGCTGCAGCCAGCTGCATCCTCTGTGGGACCCTCTGTTCGGTCCCAGCCTGGAGCATGTGGCCAAGCAAACCCAAAGGGGAGGCAGGAATCCAGAGTTTGGGATCTTCCCCATACCTGCTACGCAGCCTCCTGCATCTTCTGCTCCTGCCAGGAATGAGCTGCAGCCACCGCTCCTCAATCCAACTGCAAAGACAATGCAAGCAGCCATCAGTCTGAGGGGCCAGAGGCAAGGACAGGACTCCCCACACACCCCGTCCAAGCACAGCCAGATGGAAGGAACAGCGAGGGGAGCCCAGCATCCCCTGCAGCCCTGGCTGAAGGGACAGGGGCTTCAGGGTCCCCTCCTGCACTGCCCTGATCCTGAGCATCACTGCAAGGGCCACGCAGGCTGGGTGGGACCTGGCCAGGCACCTACAGGGATCCAGAGAACCCGGAACCCTGAGGCTATGCAATGTGGAAAGCATCCCAGTGAGACCAGAGGGAAAGAAATTCGAAAGAGTTCAGGAATGAAACAAATCATAAAGTTAACATTAACGAGGGATGGCCCAGGCTGGCAGTGTGGCCAGCAGAGAGCTGCTCGAAGTTGAGGTGAACTTTGTGTTCTCATGCACTGACCCGCCTGCTCGGACGCTCTCCCAGGGAATGCACACAGCCCGTGCGCTTGGCCCGAGGAGAAACCACCACGGCCCAGAAGGAAACGCAGCTCCTAAACTCATCCCATTCACCACTGGGAGATGGGAGGACACCCATGGGGCAAAACCCAGTGGCTTCAGCCAGCCTTGTGCTGGTCATCTACCGGTGGTCGCAACCATCTGGCACTTGTGCAGAGCCCATCACCACAGCACACTCCCACGAGAGGAACGGTGCTGAACAGAAGGGAAACTGAGGCCCAGAGGCCAGCACCCGCTCTCCAAACGCACCATGAGCTCCCAAGCTGCAGCCTCACCCCCAGCACCTGCAACAGAGCGAGGAATTGTGCTCAGCTTTCCGGCGTCCTCATCCTCCGCTCCAACCACAAAACCAGCCTTCCTCCCCCGGCTGCCTCCCCTCCCACAGCCAGCTCATTTCCTGACATTACAAAATTCAGCCTGAACAAAGCCGGAGCGAGGAGCGCGTGGCTCCGTCCGGGGCTGCACCTTCCTCTCGCTCCCGAGGAGCCAAGCAGAGGGGACACCCCTGAACAGCCGAGGTGCAAGTGGCTTTCCGGCCTCAAACCTCACACCACTTGGGCTGTGGTCCTGCGAACGGACCAGTCACAGGGGTTCCCTCATCAGCACAGACTCAGGATGAGTCTGTCTTCCACAACAGGGGAGCAGTGGGGTCAAGGATGGGGGGCTCCAGCTACCACCTCACTTGCACCCAGTATGCCCAGACCAACCTGTCACCCCCCAGCCCAGGACCACTCCTTTATTTCCCTGAATAAAAACAGAGTGTCCTACAGAATGACTGACCACTTGAACACAGGGACACTCACAGAAGAAGCACCACTTTGCAAGTGCCACGCTCCCAGCCAGGACAAGGGAAGGTGGTGTTTAATGCAAAAGGTCTCTCAAATGGGTTCCTGAACCTCCTCTTGGTGTCCAAGCAGCTCCCACTGGTCTCAGCACTGCAGTGCCTTGTAGGGCTGGTGGTAGAACCACGTGGGGACCGGGGACCACAGGCTAGGCTGAGTGGAGGATGTGGCTGAGGTCTGCACCCAGGCTCTGCTTCAGGGCGCTCGGGGCCAGCTCTACAGCCCACTAGAATGCAATGGGGGACATGTGGCCAAGCAAGACCTCGTATGTCTGTACACAGAGTTGTTTCCTCTCAGTGGGAGACACCGGTAGACAAGCCAGGAATGTCTGTTTCCACAGGCTGCAGGATGCCCACGGTGCCGTGGGACAGCCGGTACAGCCACACAGTCACCACTCACAGACTCTTGCACTGACAGAACTGCCCATGGCTGGCTGTTGGCAGCAGCCACATCCCTGGCTCCCACAGCCCACCAGGCCATCAGGATGACGATTTTTGGACAATAGCTGACTCCACGCAGCCCTTGGCTGTGCCACAGCCCCCAGATCATGACACTTAACGGCAATGCCTTTGCCGACCCAATCCGGCAGAGGAGCTGCCCCTTGTCAGGGCAAGGTAGGGAACTCCAGGGGACCAGGATTAGTTTTGGGGTGTTCAGCCTGCAGGCAGTTGTGACATTGCAGGGTTGCAGCCCAGTGTCATCCAAGACAGGGATGAACAGCACACATGGGGGGACAGTCCGGAGGCCCTGGTGCTCAAGGGCCTGACCCCCTCCAGCCCAACAGCTCCAGGGCTGCTTCACACCCTGCCCAAGCTGCAGAAGCCGCTGCCCTTTGGACCTGGTGGTACATCCAGCACCAGCAAACCCCAGTGAACCCCCAAGTCCCCATTTTGCAACATTTTGAGCAGGTGCAAAGGAGCAAAGCCCCCACTCACTGGCCCTGCCAGCTCCCTTGTCTGTCCATGCACATCCTTCGCCCTGGCAGGTGAGCATCCTGGCACTGCTCCCAGAAACTCTGAGTATTTCAAAAGGTGATGATTCCACCTGCTGCTGCACAGTGAGAGCAGGGCTGGGGCGGGGTCAGGCCACTGGCAGCCCCCAGGGCTCCTGTGCAGTCCCCAGCTCTCACCCCACCACACACCTGCCTTCGAAGCCTTCTTGTTATAAACAGAGAAATGCTGCCCAGGGAAGGGGAAAAGTATCATGTTTTCAAAATGTTCTGTTATTTTATAAGCTGAGGGGGAAAAAATCACATAGGAGAGGGATGGAGGCAGCAAAGGCAAGTGAATTCCCCTGAGTGGAAAAAGAAGGGGAGAGAAAGGGGTAAAGACAAGACAATTTTTATGTCCAGCTTTGGGGCAGAAATGCTGAGCAGGTGCTAAAACTGTTCCTGTTTGAAAACCAAAGCTTTGGTTTCACCAAGTAACAAACCAAAATTCCTTAGGGCAGGAAAATGAGGGGAACCTCCTGGGACCCCCATTTTTAACTGATGCAGTTAGGCTGGCACAACCTGCCATGCAAAGGCAGCAGATGCTGGGAGCTGCTCCAACCTGCCTGTAAGGATCCTGGAGGATGTGCAGGAATGGCTTTTGGTGACTTTCCTGGATATCTGCTCAGCTGGTGCTCAGCAGCCCCTGTGCCACAGCCGGTCTTTGCTAACACCCTCAAACACATACATATTCTCACATGTATAACTCCCCAAATATATATATTCCCATACATATAACCCTCCCAAAATATACATACTCCCATATATGTAACCCATCAAATATATCTATGCCCATATGTATAGATAAACCCCCAAATACATATTTATTCCCATGTATATAAACCTCAAATATATACAACCCCTGCCTACATCACATATACATGTAATACCCCCAGATAAATAATCCATGGCCACTGCCATGGGGACTTCCAAGCACACAGCTGGAAAGTCAGGGGGAGATGGACGGGCAGAATAACCAGCTCCAGAGCCAGAGGGGCCAAGAGGGAGGCGCAGATTGTGGAGGGGAAGAGCAGTGACCACAATCTCTCCTTCCTCTTTTTTCACGTTTCCTCAGCAATGGGCTCAGGGCTGCAAACACTTGGATGCCAAACCCAAACTTCCCCAGCCCCAGCTTGCCTCTCCTCTGCCAGGTGCTCATGGACTCCCGCCCCAAACCAGGGAGACCCCAGACCCCATTTCCCAGAGCTATGCTATGTCAGTCTCAGGGAGTCCCAACAACAGCAAGGAGCAGACAAAGTAAAAAAGAAAAAAAAGGACTTTCTCCATTTTTCTCCATTTCCCCAGCTCACGAAACTAAAGCATCTCAGCCATGGCCAATCCTTCAGTTTGCACCCACCACTGGGAATATCCCCAGGGTTTAATTAGACCTGTTGAGCCTTTTCCAGTTGGGTTTCCTCTGGCTTGACATCAAGAGGTGAGAAGGAACAAACTGGGAGAGATCCCACTCCAGGCAGGAGCAGCAGGCAGGACGGGCTGGCAGTTAAACACAGTGAGGAGCCCCAGCTCCCAACCATGCACTGCTGCCAGAGCCAGCACCCGAGTCACAGCAGCACAGCACCAGGGGCGTGGAAAGGGGGACAGGTGGGAGCCAGGAGGAGGAAATCCACCTCCAGTGGCACAGGATGCTCGGCTGCCCAGCGTGACAGTGCAGCAGTGAGCAATGACCAAGAACGATGGCACAAGCCAGCTGTGCCAAGGGCACAGACGTCCACAACGTGCGCTGTGTGACTGCCACCACCGGAGCTCCTCCGAAGCCTGCACAGGGATAGGGTGGAGGTACCCCCAGACCAAGGCAGGGTAGGAATTGTGGGGGGTCACACCCCTGCTCCACCAGGTCACCTTGCAGAGGCATTGCCTCACAAGGGTCCCAGCATGGAACCAAATCCAGCCCCTGGATTTGGGCGGGGGAGCCGGGAAGCCTCTCCATGCTCACTGAGCCGCGCTCCAGGGAAGGTCGGAGCGGCCGAGTGGCACAGCTGTCACTGCAGGTGTTGCAACAGCGGCTGCTGGCCCTGCCAGGACCTGGGGGACATGAGGGGGTGTCAGGGGGGTGGCGCAAGTGCAACCGTTGGAGCCACCGAGTTTCGCTCTCGCTGGCTGAGTTCCCCTTGGGCAGCGGAGATGCAGAACTGAAACCCCCAGCTGTATGGACGTGGGGGCGGCCGGAGGTGCAGGCGCGCTGGGGACTGGCACGGCTTTCGGAGCAAAGCCACGCACCACCACACCAGTGACCAAGGGGCGCTGGGGGGCCCGGGGGAAGCATGAGACGAGAGACAGACGGGCTTCCTCTGGCTCACAGCGCCCATCTTGCTTCTGCCCTCTCTGCACAGCTGGGCCACCCATCTCCTTGCACCCGGCGCATCTGGTGGGAGCAGAAATACCCCTGGGCATGCAGGTACCCACACCTGGCCTGGCTCCAGCTGGCATGTCCCCACTCCGTGAGCCTGTCCAGGGGCTGACACTGCTGCAGGACAGCGCAATACCTGTGCACTGGGCAAGTGCTGGTCAGCAGGACCATGACTGCCTGCATGGAGTGGTCCCAGCACGAGCAGCACCACCTGCACCTCCTAGCACAGGGAAACTGAGGCACAGAGAGGGGAAGCAAACAGCAGAGCTGGACACACAGGCATCCCCCAAACCCCAATTTCCTCCCCCTGAGCAAGCCACTCACCTCCCTCCTAGTCCCAACCTGCTCATGCAGCAGCACAAGGAAGACCCCAAAACTGACCCCAAAACCCCCAGGACATCACAGGGGCTCTCATGAGAGCACAGGGATACCAAGATGTGGGTGCCCTGTACCCCAAGCACCCAGTGCTTGCCCTCGCCCCGGTGACAGTGACAGTACTTCAGGCCACATTGCCACCTGCTGGCACCAGCCCTGGGGCCCGAGGGCAGTAGCACCTTCCCTGATGGGACAGCAAGTGGCTCTGTGCTGTATCAGGTCTGGGTCCAGGTCCAGGTTCAGGTACAACAGGCCACTGCCACATCCACTCAGAGCAGCCACCACTCACTTTCCTGAACTAATTTTATCCAACTTCATGGCAACCGGAGACAGTGCATGTGCAACCCAAACCCATCCTAGAGGTGCCAAGAGGGGCTGCGGGTGGCCCCACCCTGCTCACACCCCCCATATTCTCTGGGGCACCATGTGAAAGGCCCCAGTGCTGCTCCAGGGGTGCAGGAGACTTCACAGCAGCAGTGACAGCTGCTCCAGATCTGCAGTTCCAGCTCCTGCTGGCATTTCCAAGGCAGAGGTAAAGCAGAGATGGCACCATCATGTGTTTTGCTCCCCAGACTCCCCACAAGCCTTCCTGATGCCCCAAAAACCTCTCCTGTCCACTGCTGCCTCTCCCCAGAGGCCACGGATCCAATTCCCACTTGTCTCTCAGGCCATGCTCTCCCTTCTGTCACATGGGGGGACGGATCCTCTGCCACTGCTCTGCAGCCATCCACGTTTCCCACCCACACAAACCCCACAGGAGGCACGGGGGAGTGAAAATCCCACCTGCACAAGTGCTGGCATACACCAGCAATTCATCCCTGACACTCTGTGGCCACTGACCAACACAACCACCCATGGGTTACACAATCAGAGCCAGAGGAAAATCAACAGAGTTTGGTTCCTCAACACACACATGGAGAGCCGCCACTGTCCCTGGAGGGCAGCAGGTCTGGGGGGCCCTGGCAGGGGTGACGGGCACAAGGAGCAAGTGGGTGATGTTGGAAGGGACCCCACCCACAATCTCATCCCAGCACGCCTGTACATACATCAGCACCAGCCTGGCCTCGTCGCAGGCAGGGTTCACGTGTTGGCAGCACTGACGTGGATCCACGTGAACAGCTCACAGAAGGCACCAGGAGCTGCTGTGCGTATGCCCAGCATGGGCAAAGCACACAGAGCCCTGGCAAGCAGGTGCCAGCTCCCCTCACCTCCCGCTTTGGGAAGGATCCTGCGTTGGGCAGGTCCCCAAGGACCCTGTGGGAGTTGCTGCAGGCACACACAGCACTCTTTCCCTCCCAGAGCCTGGGAGCCCGGCCGGTCTGGGCGTCTCCACCCCCGCTGGTGTCAAGGCCAGCTCAGCCCCAGCCCCAGCTCTGGCTCTGCCAGACAGGTCCAAACTCCAGGGCCACCGGGTGAGGTGTGGCCGAGCAGCGAGTGCCAGAGCCGGGTGGCAGGGAGGACAGGAGACAATCATCATCACTAAGAGCAAAGCCCAGGCCCCTCATGGCCCCGCTCTGCCATCACCTGAGTCAGCAACTGCCAGCCTGGGGACCTTCTTCATTGCCACAGCCTCGGCAGGCAGCTCAGGCTGCCACCAGTCACTCGGCCCGGCCTCTCCCCATGGAAACCAAACAAACATGACCACCCATGTCCAAAACTTCCAGCCCATCCATCTCCCCGCTCTGACAGATGGTAGCAGGTCCTAAGACACCTCTCAGCTGCAACTGGGTGACGTGCTGGGCTGGCAGAGGTCCTTCCTAGCGTGGGCTGCCGGATGATCACCCAAAATCCCTTCCAACGCCATTGCAAAGGCAGAAGGAGGAGGTGGCCACTTGCGAGGTAGGGGGACCAGGCAAACCTCCACCTGCCCCTTGCTGCTGTTCCCCATTCCAGGGAATGAGGACAGATCCTGGCCCAGCCCCGTGGCCCTTGCTGGAAGCTGAGAGCTTTTTTTAAGCCTGTTTATAAGGGCAATTTGCAAACAAGAAAGAAAAGGGAGCTCCTTGTGGGGAGGAGAGGGGCTCCACGGTCAAATGCCGGCACCTGGGAGACTCACACTTAATTCTGGGTTGTGCTACGGCCCCTCCGGTGTGTCCAGAGTGGAGCCAGCCACGGCCAGGGCTGCTGCCTCCAGCACCCTTCACCAACCCCTCCTGGCCCCACTCCAGCACCCAGCCCACCAGTGCCAGCCATGGACAGCAGCACTCATCAGGCAAACCCCTGCAAGTGGCTGGAAAACCACCTGGCACAGACACGATCTGAGCCAGAGCCAGGGCTGCTCGGCCTTAGGAAGCAAAAAGGGTGTTCACCCCACAACCACCGTGCAAACCCTGACCCCTCCATACAAGCTCTGAGTCCAGTGGCTGAGCAGAGCTCTTCACTGGCTGCAAAGGCAGGGCTGCATCCAGAAAAGCAGGTGTGTCCCATCCTGACGGAGCAAGGCTTTGCTACCCAGCTGCCTCTGAAAACCCAGCAGGGGAAAACCCCGAGCCAGAGACAAAATCATCCTTGGTGTTACCCAAATCTCCCAGTTCAAGCCCCAGCTCCCTTCACATCCTTGGCAAATCTCTGTGGAGAGGGTGTCCACTCCCCAAACTTCAGATCCACTATTTTAAAAAAAAAACCAAAAAACCAACCACACAACAACAACAAGAAAAGATTAAAATATTTCTCCCCGGTGAGGTGCAGAGAAACACTCGCACATTCGGTGCCATCGTCAGCAACTCCTACACCACCCCCCACGTACGCCATTGCAAGGGGGAAGCAGAAGGGGGTTTATAGGCACCTACGGTGAAAAAAGAAGATTTCTGCGTAATTTGGTTAATCAGTCAACCGAACAGCGTGAATCCATAGGAGACTGTCCTGCTCTCCCCAAACAACTCGGTGCCCCTTGGGGCAACAAAACCTCCGTGGCTGGTACAAGCATCACCTCCCTCTAACAGAACCACAGCAGTGACCCTTGGAAAAGTTCCAAATCCCAAATGCAACTCCCAGTTTGAACATACTGGTAACAGCAAACGCCAAAAAAAAAAGGGGTTATCAAGTCTTGGAATCAGCAGAAAAACTCGTAGTGCTGTCAAAGGGGACCCAGCAGAAGCCCATGGACCTCAGCATCCTCAGCACCCTTCAGTCACTAAAGCAAAATTCAGAGGGAAGGGAAGGGAAGGGAAGGGAAGGGAAGGGAAGGGAAGGGAAGGGAAGGGAAGGGAAGGGAAGGGAAGGGAAGGGAAGGGAAGGGAAGGGAAGGGAAGGGAAGGGAAGGGAAGGGAAGGGAAGGGAAGGGAAGGGAAGGGAAGGGAAGGGAAGGGAAGGGAAGGGAAGGGAAGGGAAGGGAAGGGAAGGGAAGGGAAGGGAAGGGAAGGGAAGGGAAGGGAAGGGAAGGGAAGGGAAGGGAAGGGAAGGGAAGGGAAGGGAAGGGAAGGGAAGGGAAGGGAAGGGAAGGGAAGGGAAGGGAAGGGAAGGGAAGGGAAGGGAAGGGAAGGGAAGGGAAGGGACTCGCTGGCCCAGAAGCCAATTACAACAAATGGAAAGTGTTTTGCTTTTTAATCTGGTGATTTTTTTAGCTAATCTCTCCTTTGGAAAAGGACGATCGGCTCACTGGCAGGATGCTGCCGGGGGGATACAGCACGTGTGGAGTCCTGGCTGGAACAGAAACTCAAGCCCTTGCTCTCCATTCCTGTCCTTTTTGGGTGGATTGATCCTGGTTTTTTCTCAGAGTGACTGTGCAGGGGCAGAGAAACAATAGCAGAGCTTTGGGAAACTTCTGAACAGGGGATTTTACTGTGTTTCTGTCTCTCTTTTCTGAAGAGGGGAGTTTTCTACTTTCAAAACACTCTTTTCACTTTGAGTTTTTCACCAGTTTGCACAGGAAGGTTTGGAGGTGGGAAAACCCTCCCCAGCCCCTGTGACCCTTCTGCTTCTGTGGGCTTTGTCCTCCTTGGGAGAAAAGCCAAGTCCTATTCCTCACCTGCCCAGAGATCATGGAATCACAGAATTATAGAACCCTTTCAGTTGGAAAAGACCTTTAAGGTCATCAAGACGATGCTTTTCCTGCTGCAAAGGAAGTTCCATTCTGGGGAAGTTCATAAAAATGAGAAGTTTTAGAAGTGAAAAGGACCACACACACCCAAAACCAGGTTTGTTTCCTTCTCCAGCCCTGGGCAAGACCTCAACAAGATCCAGCAGAAGGGGAAAACCAGACCCAGCAGTCCAGGAGAAGACAGGACCCTCCTCACCCACGACCACCGGACAGCACACCGGAGCTGGGAACCAGCTGGAACCTCTTCACCAATCCAGACTCTCCCAAGCATGTGGAGAGCCAGAGCAGGGAGGAGGCCGCTGGATGCCATCCCCAGAGCCCATAAATTACAGCAGGGAACTGAGTTGCATTTGCCCTACTTCTTATCTGCTTGGAAATTGCGCTGCTTTCCCAGCTGCAAAGGCAGCTCTGTTCCCAAGAATTTCAGCAAAGCCATGACCTCTTTCCAGGATCGTACAGTATATGGTGGCGGGGAGCCAGGGCTAATTATAGGCACAGGAAAAGGGGAGAGAGGCATTTGGAAAAGCTCTACCTTCCCAGCCACAGGGAGCAGGGCAGCACAGCCCCAGCCAAGCCCCCGATGGGAGCACCCCAAAGGGCTGCGAAACCCAGGGAAGGAGAGCGAATCCCAGGGATCCAGTCCTCCTGGACTTCACTATCCTCATTTTCTGGAAAGATGAAAGGCAGCATAAATCTCATCTCACAACACTTCACAATTCCAATGTGCTCTGGCGTAGGGGGGAAGCCCCTCGGGGGGAGCGGGAGCGCCGCCGCCCCGGCACAGGTCGAGTGTGGGCACAGCACCGCCCCAGCCACGGCAAGAACCAGTCTGTCAGTCCTACACCATCTGAGCGGGTTGGGTTCCCTGCAGAGACCCCATCTCCCAAAGGTGAACGATGCCACAAGCCCCTCACTGTGCCCTCGTGCCCCAGCACTGCCCAAAAGCACAGCCTGCAGCGATGCTCCCCAACCTGGAGGCAAATAAATGTCCATTAATTTAAACGCCAGCCAAGGCTCTCGGGCAAAGCCACGTGCAGAGTCCATTGTCACTTGCTGAGCAATGTCAAAGGAGCCACCTCCCACCCCTGACCCGCTGCAGAAGTGGACAAGGACATGGTGACACATGTGCCCACGAGACCTTCCGGCGGGGAGGAGGCTGGGCAGGAAAGCACAGAACAGGCAGCAACTCTTTTAGCCACCAGGCTCCTCTCCAGAACCACGTTTCTGCACAAAACAAAACCTGGGGAAGGTAAAAATCCCACCTCATGGTTTTTTTGAGGGAGGAAAAAGAAAAGCCAGGAACCTTCTCGTTTGCCGCAATGGTTTTCATTTTCCACCAAATTAACTCGAGTCTCGACTCTGGCTGCCGGCAGATCCCCTCCCTGCCTGCTCGCTGCCGTGTGTGCCTGCGCATGTGGGAATGTGTGGGTGTGTGGGTTTTGTTTTGCTTTCTTCACCGGCTCTGCAGACCATCTCCTGCTCTCGCCGATCGCAGCCTGCACAAGGCTCAGCCCTGCTCCATTATCCGGCAGGGTGGACTTCCCACTTCTCCAGCTGCAGCCTCGTGCAGGGCCACTCTCTTGCTCCAAGAACTTCTAGAAACATGGTTTGCGGGTATCCCAGCCCTCGGGGTGCTGCAGAGCTGTTGCCGTTGCCAGTCACTCCGAGAAGGTCCCTGTGTGGAGGGGAAGGTGCCAAGGCTGGGTGCTGCAGAGTGCGGGCACGGCTGTGTCAGGCTGGGACAGGGGACCGGCAGCACCAAGCAGGGACCAGCGCAGCCTCCCAGCGAGAGAGCGCCTCTCACTAAAGGAAGGAATCTGCAGCCGGCTCCAAATGATGCCCTTTTCTGAGGCCCCTGTGACAGCGGGAAGGGGGTTCAGTGCACACCGAGTTTGACCTGCTCCTGGTGAGACCCTTGAGATCACCTCCAGCCAGCTTCCTGGATAATAGCCCCAGCTAAAACCTTGCCCTTGGTGCCTGGCCCCGGCGCTGCAGGCACTCCCAGAAACGCTCCAAAGGCTGACCAAGCCTTGGTACAAACCAAAACCAGCACTTTCTACATGACACCCCCCTCCCCAGCTCCAACGCTCCAGATGGGCACATCAAGGAATGGAGGGGAAGATAAACAGAAACAACTTTCCCACAGCTCACACCAAAGACCCCGGTACCGCCAGCGCCCAGCACCCGCCCGGCACCTCCCTGATGCAGCAGCGGGACGGAGCACGGACGCCCATCCCCGCAGAGCCGAGCCCACCTCACCGGCACTGCCGGCACGTCCCGGTGGAGCACGCGGCCTCGGCAGGGCCGACACAGCCCCTTCCCACCCGGCTCCGCGCGCGCCGCCACACACGGCTCAGCCCTAACGGGATAACAAGCTCACAATGAGATCCTAATGAAGGATTAGGGAAATACAGTTTAAAGAGATTAAGGCTGGGTGCAGCACTGAAACTTTTTTATTTATTTAATTTTTTCCTGAGAGCCCGGCAGAGGTGAGACACAGATTACAGCCAACATGGATGGAGCTGGCATTCGCTGCTGCCTCTGGCGAACTCGGGATGGTTTTTGCATAGCTCTCGTGCAAAGAGGGGCCAGGGCTGCGAAAAGGATGGAGGAACACACAAAAAATGGCTCGTGGCGCCTGCAAGCCCTGCCCAAGGCACTTCACAGCCAGCCAGAGGCTTCCTTCATCTCTCCCCTCCCACACCAGTCCCTTCCCATCTGCATCCCAGCTGCGCCCGATGCTCTCAGTCCCGTGCTCTCAGTCCCGTTCGTAATGACTGTTGATGTTATCCGCCCGAGCCGGAGCCTTCCAAGGAGCCCCAGGGAAGCAGGTACTCAACTCTCATTCAGGGAAAGTTATTAATAGTAATTTCTTGGCTCTACACAAACAGAGCAAGGAGTCAGCCCTGGCCTGGGAGAGCTTGGCGTGACTGCCAGCCCCACGTGCTCCAAAAGGTCAGGAGTCTGGTTCGCCCCCAAATCAAACGAGGATGTTTAAAATAGAAAGCAACACATCTGGGGCTGCTTTTTGGCTTGTTTTGACCACTCATATATTTTTCTGCAATCACCAACACCACAAATTTTCTCCTCCCGAGAAAGGGCAACGTGACTGTCACCCCATCACAGGAATCCAGGAGTGGGAATTTGCTAAACCAGCCCCAAGAGTGCTAATGTCTGGGGGGGAATGGGCAAGCAAGGCTGGTGCTGGGGGACGGGACTGTCCCATGAGCAGTGGGGCAACTGCTCAAACCCACCCCTCATTTCAGCCAAGTCCTCCAAAGCTACACAACAAGAGGGAGGTGCGGAGCTGAGAAACATCCCCGTTGAGAGACTACAAAACAAATCAAATGAAGATGTTTGGAGCAGATCCAGATGTTTATTAGTGACGCACATGGAGGTATAAATAATTATCCGGTAGGAATTTTGTTCACAGGCAGCTCTCCCTTATCTAATCAGATCTCAGTGCGACATGGCCCCGGCCTCCCCCTGCTTAAAAAGTCTTGAGAAAACCAGATGCAAAATAAAAAAACCTCACTAGGGGCACCAATTTAATCCCATTAATCACTGGATACTGGGAGCAGAGCTGCCAGCACTCAGATCTCATCCAGGCACAGCTCAAGGGAGGATTTTTTTCCTCCAGCAGGAGCACTGGCAGAGGGTCAGATCCTGCACGAGGGTGCAGAGAAGGGCCAGGAGCTGAACCCTCGCATGCTGCCCCATGCCCAGCACCAGGCACAGGTACAGTGGCATCTGTGAGGATAGGAGCCACCGTGGCATTGGCTGGGCCCCTCCACACCAGTGCAAGGAGCTGGGCAAGCTCTCGCCTCTAAGAAACCAACTGCTTAAAATACACTGGCCAACAAACCCCTCCCTTGTCCGGCTGCGCGGTACTGAGCGGCCTCTCCAGCGCCCGGACACTGCAATTACCTAAAAATAAATGGACCACAAACCTCGAGAGGCCAAATGGCTGAGGGGGATGAGGACAGCAGGGAACGTGCCCCAGAAGCACCGAGCCTGGCAAGCTGGAGGGACCAGCAGCCATGAGCGGCTGTCGCGGCACCACCACGAAGCCCAAGCCAAAGGGTTCACATACGACCAGAAAACAGGTAGAAAAAAGGCTTTAACAGCTCAAAAACACCACCTGAGCTGATTTTTCCCAGCCCTTAGCATCGCCTAACCCATGGGAGGTGCCGGCCCACTGAGCCACACCACCGCCCCCCGCATCAGCAGCCCCTCACCCTGCCAACCCCCCCGCCAGCATTTCTGATGGTTTTCCAAAAATTTAACCAACCCAACCCACCATAGGCGAGGCTGCAGAGGGTTTTGCAGAGGCCAGAGAGGAGCAGTGTTGGAAACTTACTGTAGGAAATTGGCCGCTCGGCTCCAGCTCCTTGTCCCTACTGGTGGGAAAGTCTATAAATCTCTAATAAAGAAAAAAAATCCCCTCCCATTTTATTCCTTCTCTCCCCCCTTCCCAAGGATTGCGAAACTGAGAGGGCAGCCGGGGCTTGGATTCGCAGCATTGCTGAGTTCCTACAGAGTCTGGGCTCCCTGCCACCAGCAACAGCGGCTCTGGGGGTGTGGAAAAAGGGAGGGAAAAAAAATAAAAAGAAGAAGAGGAGTAAAAAAAAAAATATAAAAAAGTCCTGTTTATTTTGGGGGATGAGAGAGAAAACTTGCACTGCACGAAGTGGGGTGGAGGGGGAGCGAGGCTCTGGCACTCCTGCAGGCACCACGCGTTTGGGAATCAAAAAGGCTCCGTTGAAACGCCTGGATTTTGGGTGGGAATACTGAACTTGCAGAGGGTGCTCTTTCCCAGAGTGTACTTGGGCAGTAAGCAATCTTGTATAGAGCGAGGCAGCACCTCCCAGGGCAGCTGGACCCCCTCGAGGGCACCCATGGGTGCCAGCTCTGCTCTGCCCTGCCCTGACGCGGCCCTGGGCGCTGAAAGGGGAATTACTGAAGACAGGCTGGAAGAAAAGCCTGCTCCAGCCGTGACCCAGATTCCCCTCCAGCCTGATCCCTCACTGAAGTCATAATCCTTGGAGGGCTTCTGGTCCTTTTTTTTTTTTTAAATACATCCCTGAGTGTTGCCATGGTGACAAGGGGGATGCTATAATTTCAGCATTATAGACTTCAGCGCGAGAACAGGAGGGAGAAGGTGGTGGAAATATGGATGAGCTGCACTGGTAATGCATTTAGGGAAAAAAGAATTAAAAAAAAAGAAAGAAAGAACCAAGGCAGCACCTTGGCTTGGGCAACAGAGACTGGAGGCGCAGGGCCATGCCACAGCCGAAGGGATGCAGGGGATCATGGAATGGTTTCGGTTGGAAGAGACCATAAAGATGGTCTCGTTCCAGCCCCTGCCATGGGCAGGGACACCTTCCACTATCCCATATTGCTCCAAGCCCTGTCCAACCTGGCCTTTGGCACTTCCAGGGATGGGGCAACCTAGGCAACCTGTGCCAGGGCCTTACCACCCTCAGAGGGAGAAAATTCTTCCCAATATCCCACCTAACCCTGCCCTCTGTCAGTGTGAAGCCATTCCCCCCTTGTCCTGTCACTCCAGACCCTTGTCCAAAGTTGTCTCCAGGTCTCTTGGAGCCCTTTAGGCACTGGTAAGGGCTCTAAGGTTTATCTGGAGCCTTCTCTTCCCTGGAATGGGGACCTGCTCCTGTCCCTCCGACAGAGTACCTACTTTGGGGCATCATTTGGGCAGCAGCTTCCCTGAGCATGGATGCTCCAGACCCTGCAGGGCTTTGGGGGATGCAGGCTGCCACCCTGCCAGGACACAGCGACAAGTCCTAAATCCCCCAGCAAACCTTGTGGAACCTGAGGAAGCCCTGAGCAGGAGCACCCTATTTTGGGGTGGCCTTAGCCCAGCCCACCACAGCTCAGCACCCAGCCGGTGTCAAAACTTTGCTAAGAAGCAGCTCCGAAAGAGCTGCCCTCTCCTTTTTACCTCTACTTCCTACCACCTTTCCTCTCCACCTGCTTTGCCCATAGCAGGTCCTCATGGTATCCCATGGCAAGCAGGATGTGGGAGACCCTGAGTTCCTGTCCAGCTCCCAGCTGGAATAAAACCCACCACTGCCCGTGTTTCTGCAAGGGCATGAGATACCTCTGGGTGTTCTTAACGTCACACTACCCTGGTTCAGCCCTAGAGAGCCCCTGGGCTGGTGTCTGTGAGTTTTCAGGCTGGTAGGTGACCTGTGACCCCACAGGAGGGATGAACCACAGCTTCAGACCCTAGGGACCTCAAGTTCTCCTGTGGCACAGAAATAGCAAAACTGCATGAACAGAAGCCAAACCAGTTTTAGCCACGTTTCCACCCCGCTCGCACCCCTTCCCGCCCCATCGCCGGGCACTGAACCGGCACCTGCTGTGACGAAAAATTTCCGAAAGACGCACAAATAAAAATAAGATCATACACAAACTCCTCTGCCCAAACCCAGACCAACGGCCCATGACCCCATCACAAGAGCAATGGGCTCTTAGGGACTCATGGGGTCCCAAAGGAAGCCAGAGTGCCCCGGGGGATGCCAAGTCCACACCACACACGAGTGGGGAGGTGAGAAAAAGCTCCGGTCTGGTGTGCGGAACCCGGCACCGCGTCCTCGGGCCATGCAGCCTGCACCCCTCGGCCTCTCTGAGGGGTGGGAGACAAATCCTGACCCCAAAACCCAGGTGGTCAGTGTCAGGGGTGCTGAGACATCACTGTCTCAGTCCTGTACCGGGCCTGGGCACGGCTCAGTGGGGATCCTCAAAGGGCAGCGTGATGCTGGGACAAAAGGGTCTCCTGAGCTCTAAATGCCTAAATAAAACCACAGCACATCACTGCAAAAGTGGGAACTCCAGGTGCGGGGTGGCAGCGGGTGCCAAGGACCCCCCACCAGGACTCAGCACGCTCCTTCCTTGCTGCAAAAAAACTTGTATAACCCCAGTGGAAAAACTATTGCGAGTGTTTTGTTTCGGTGCCTGAAGAGGAGCCAAACCCCCAAACTACCACCTTCAGCATCTGACCTGTCAGGCCTTGGGCCATCGAGTGCTTTCAGCAGTGCCCCGAGCTCCAGATTTAGCCTCAGAGGTATTTATCTCTGAGAAGCTAAAACCAAAGCTGCATTTGCATAACAAAAAGACCCCAATGCTCGGTGCAAGTGCGGCTGGCAGGGGAGAGGACATGCAAAGCAGCAAAGGCGCTGAAGGTCACCCAGGCGGATGCTGAGCTCGCGGTGGCTGGTCCTCTCCACTGGAAAGGACAAGGCAAGAACATCTTCCCATAAGGAAAGCATCTTCCCAGCCTTCCCACTTCCACCTCGTCCAGTTGGAGCAGCTCTCTCCAGCACAAGGGCAGGTGTGAAATCCTGCTTGCTAAAGCACACACTCACATCTGGCCCTAAAGCTGAAAGACCTGAGGGCAACTAACAGGATTTTTCCAAACTCTCTGAATCTGTGTTGAGAGCTGGGCTCACCGTTTTCCTCTCCCGGCTGCCAGTGGCCGGCGCGAGGACAGGCGGCTTCGTCCCCTCGGGAGCAGTGCCCGTGGGGAAGCAGGGGGCGAGGAACCCAGCCCTTGGCCTTTCCCCAGCAGCACCCGAATGCAGCTCCCACGACCCCTGCGGCCCCCAGGAGCAACCAGGAACTCACCCCACCGGGACCCCCACCCGTCCCGTGGGAGCAGGCGGACGGCACAGCAGCTCCGTGCTCAGCTGTCTGACACACCAGGTCAGCACCTGCTGCCACGCTGTGCCTGCAGCTCAAGCCGGCACCTGTGCCCTTGTTTTGGGACAAAGTCCCTTCGGGAACTGGCGCCACCCGACTCCCCGTCTCCTCCTTATCTCACACCGACACACACGGACTGAATCCCCTCCTGCCCTGCCACGCTCACAGCTCAGTCAAAGCCCAACCGTACCAAAACCCCAGGGGGGTCACACCAAACCCAATAAAGCATCGCTGTGCCCCAGGCCGCCCCAAAAGCCAGATGTTCACCTCTCCCCCCCGCAAGGAAATGCCAGCTCTGGGGAGAGGATTGATGGAGGAGCAAGAAGCAGCCACCAGCTGCCGCGGGAAGAGCCTTGGCTGCCTTCGCCACCAGCATCTTGCTCCAACCATTTGTTCTGCTTCTATTTTCGAAAGCGCTGGGGCTCAGCGCTCCGCAGATCCCAGCCTCCCTCCCAGCCTCCCCACCGCCGAGCGAGGCGACAGATTTCTGCTAAGAGGTAGCGCCGGCTCCGCTCCCCATCTTGGCAGCGGCATCCACGCAGGGCTGGGGATATTTTTGAACGAACAAGCCGAGAGGTGCTAGTTTTCCCGGCGGCTCGTTGCCGGTGCGTGGGAAGGACGGCCATGCCGAGTCAGGGAAGGTTGAGGATGGATCTGCGATCGATCCCTGTGCCTAAAACCCTGAAGATGGGGCGGCGAATCCTCCTAAATCATGCACAGCGAGATGGCCAGTGGCACATGGAGCTCTCTGGGAAAACATCACCCAAGGGACGAGGCTGGAGATGAGGTCTGACTTTGGCTGCATCCCAACCCCCTGAGCCCTTCCCAGGAGCCCCCACACTGGTCCATGCTCTCAGAGGAGAGCTGGCATGCACACACTGTCCACGTGATCCCAAGTGCTGCTCCTCACTGGAATACTAGATGGAAAGCTGCCCCAAGCCCACGTCCAAGTAAGCCCTGCCTTCACCCAACCCTTCCACATCCTGTTCCAGTTATTGAAATAAATTTGCTGCTATCGCAGGGTTTTCCTAGGGGCAGACATGTCTCCAGGGAACATGTGGTTTATCCCCTGGGATAAACCCGAGGGTTGGAATGAGATGATTTTTAAGGTCCCTTCCCACCTAAACCATTCCATGAGTGTGGTAACTGTGCCTGGAGGCACCTCCTCACCTCCATGACCTCTGCAGTGGTGCCTGCACCAGAGACACTTGGTGACACACAAACGCTTTCCTTTCCCCCATGGTTCTTCCAGCAAGTTCTGAACCAGTCCAAGCACCGCATGCCAGGCTCTGTGTCCAACAGAGCCAAAGCCAGAGCTCCCTGCAGGGGAATTTTAAAGGCCAAAAATCCACACACAGTTCCCAGCAGGAGGAGGGTGCTTGTGGCAGAGCCAGGCTCCAGCAACACCGGGATTTTAACAAGCTGTGGGGTCTTCAGCCACTCCAACCTGCCACCCACCATCGAGCTGAGCGGCACCAGGGTCCCCACCCAGACGAGGTGTCACAGGTGCCACAGGACACCGCAGCCCGGGGATGGACACCATTCCCAGCCACTGGCATTCGGACAAAGCGGGCTGTTCCTCCCAGGGCTGGCAGCTCACTCGGGTGCCAGCAAGAAGCCTGTGGGTACCAGCTCCACGGGGACGTTTATTATGAGATTTAGACAAAGCACAACAGCTCAGCCCTCACCTACAGTTACACAAACACACAGCCACTCTATGCCTCCGTATACCCAAAATGGGTGAAAAACACCCATTTCTTGGCTGTCCCAAACTTGCAGAAGGTCCTTCCCCATGGATGTCACCATGGACCGAGAGCACCCATGCCTGGAGCCCGATCCCTGCCATTCCCTGCCCCAGCCCCTCACCACAGTAGTTTATCTCCTGCTCCCAGCACTGAGCACAGCGGCTGCAGGGCAGGACAGTCTCAGTGAGCGCCGGTGCAAAATAAAAAAAGGCTGGTCGGTCAAAATAATTTGTCCACATTCTTTATTGTAATTTTTTTCTTCCCTGCCAGTGGAAACTCCTGCTCCGGCACCATGTCTCAAGGTTACTGCTAGGGGTGGGGGAGGATTTCAGGTTTTACAACTGAAAAATTCCAGACAGAAACCCAGAAACGTTGCCAGTTTTTTACTGAACAGAAGTTCTTTATCCAATTAATTTAATTTATTTAACTTATGGGGTTTTTTTACACTTGATGCAGCAGGTTTAAGCAAACTCCGTTTTTTTCAGCCCCCCAAATTCTGTCTGCTTTGATAGAAAATTCTCACCAATGCCATGAACATTTTCCATTCTCAATTTCTTTTCTAAGGAAAACCAAACCAAACAAATCCGACCCCACATATTTTCCCCGCCTGCACCACATGGGACGTGTTCCTGGGTATGGTGCCTAGCAATTTTTCCCTGAAGTCTTCCAATAATTGGAAAGGAAAAAATTTAAGAGTAAAAAGAAAAAATTCATCTTCAAAATAAGGAAAGAAAAAAGGTGCTTTCGAAAAGGATGGAGGAAAGTCACTTTGTTCCAAAAGGCACTTCCATTTAAAAAGGAAGATGAAAACTTCCAAGCAGGGCTATTTATAACCACTGCTTATATCCATCAATAACACCTTGCACCTGAAGCTCCACCACATTCTCCAGAGCAGGTACCCCCAGCCCCACAGCCCCAGCACCCCTGGGGCCGTGAGCTGCAGGATCCATCATGCACGAGATGCTGATAACCCCCTATGGCAAGAGGAGGAGAGAGGAGAAGGAGGAATCCCACTAGGAATCCTAAAATGAGCCCTTGGCAGCCCTGGGGTGGGCTCAGGTCAGGGACCTGGCCCCGCAGGCAGGTGCTGCTTCCCAAATCTCATTACTACTTTTTGGGGATGGAAAAAAAGGTAAAAAAATAATTCGTGAGCCATGGATTTGTCCTGCCTCCTTCCAAAAAAAAAGGCTGATGCAACAGCAGTGCTGCAGTGGGAGGTCACCCTTCCCCACAGCCCCCAGCCCCCCCTCCATGCCCCAAGCACCCCAGCTGGGGGGGCTGCAGGCACCTCCTCCTGGAAGCGGTTTGGGGTTTGTGCCGGACGCTTGCTGGAAGCTGTCTGAAGCTCTGGAAAGAGAAACGATTCCTCCTCCTCCTCCTCTTCCTCCCTGCCCAGAAATAGGTCATTTAATTACCCCTTTTCCAACCCCAACCACCAGTGACTCAGGACAGGAGGTGGGAGCACTTCCACCCTGCGCCGGCTCCTGCCCAGCAGCCACTGTGCATGGCTTTGACCTTGAGCCATTGTGCCAGCAGGACCGGGCTGTGAGGGCACAGCCAGCACAGATGGCAGGGGCTCAGCTCCCCACCTCTGCATTCCAGCTAGTGCTGCTCACTTGAAGCAAGGAGGGTCGGGCCACGGGTGCTGCCAACCCCGTCCGTGCGCGGCCACGGGCAGGGCCGTGTGCCGCCTCCGGGGAAACCAAGGGCTAATTGCACGTTGGGAAATCCTACGTGTCCTGCTCGGCACGGAGGGAAACGCGCGGCCCCGGCACGGCACGGTCCGGTCCGGCTGCTTCGGGAAGGGACAGTACAGTGGCTCCTGGGTGGGTGGTGGCTGGGGCCTGACACATCCCAGCACAGGCATCATCCCGCCCTTCCAGCTTGTCCTCACCGCGCACAGCAGGACACCCGCCCGGCACCGCTCCGGCCACTCGGGCTTCGCGTTTGGCAGCGAAAGAGCAGCACCGCATGCCCGCTCCGCTGGGCACTGGAGGGGCACGAAGCTATTTAAAGTCCACTGGGCACCATGGCAGTACTCAGCATTGGGAACAGGCCCCGGCAGCTGTTCCAGCATTCCAGCAGTCAACCACAACCAGGACATCTCACCGTGACCAGGCCCTTCCAGGTGACACAGATGGTGGCAGCGAGGACCCACCAGCACTGCATGCACCTCATCTCATTGCCCCCTTTTATATAGGGGTGGTGCTCCCCTATAGATCAGAAGCAGCCTGGGTATCGTGGAGCAGCTGCTGTGTCCCCCCAGCCTTGTCATGACCCATGCGAAAACAGGCCACGTTTCCCAAAAAAAACTCTTCCCATGCAACTCAGAGACCCAACTCCCCCATCTTTTGAACCCCCATTTAAGAGAAAGCAAACCTAGACCCCACCCCCCAAAATAAATCACTCCAAATTGGAGTATTTATCAAACCCTTGCTCTCCACATGGGTACTTTTTTTAGGATTTTTTAAAGGATGCAGGTTCCTGTCTGTTTTGCAAGCAGTGGGGAGCTACAACAGAGAGACGCCAAGAGTGAGGGGAAAGGAAAAATTAAAGAAGAACCACAAGCAAAGCAAAGTGGAGTGCAAGATGCAAACCGACAGATCCGGGGAGGCAGAGCTGCTGGCAGGCAGACGGCGAGATCCATCTTGAAAGCAAAAGCAAACTGCAGCTCACACAGGCAGAGGGAAAAACCTAGAGGTCTTCAGCACTGCCTGAGCTCTGATCAAACAAAGTGATTAACAAATTTCAGCTTTTTATTGAAAGCTTCTCTAATTAGAGGAAAAAAGGAAAGGAAAAAACAAAACCAAACCCCTGAGAGTCACATCGAGTGGTGAAGTCTCAGACAGTGTTGGGGGGCTGCAAGGGGGTGATGCACCCCACAGTCCTGCTGGCACACGGAGGGCAAGCACAGCCAGGGGCACTCAGCACTCACCCCATGGCACCGGCATGGCCACACATTTCCGTGCCTCCCCAGCCTTCCTCCTCCTCCCCCTCCTCCTCCTCACTTGCTTTCTGCACACCGCGTCGGGCTCAACGGCAGAGCCAAACCTTCCCGGGAGCAGGACTGTCATCTGCAATAGAGTCACCTCTGAACTCGGGACAGCTCAGCCTCCAGGAACTGCCAAAATAGCGATAAAAATAAGAAAGAGCCCCTGGCCTGAGGAGTTCACCCTCCGAACAGATGGGACGGCGGCGGGGTGAGGCAGGGGGATATTTTTAGCTCTGGTTGCAGATGGGGAAGTCCGGCACAGCACCAACACGGCAGCCCCATGGCCGCCCATGCAGCTCGCCATGGCTTGGGTAACCTCCGTGTGCACTCCGAGGTATTAACAGGATTTAATGGGATGCTGCCTGCTCACTTCCTGAGCCTCAGGCACCACCTTCCAGGCCAGCTCACACCAGCACAGCTCCACATGGCATCTCACCACCACTGTTGGGGGCACCCAGCGAGGCAGCAGTGGTCAGGGGGAGCGGAGTCAATGTCAGCAACCCACACCCCTCTCCCTCTTTCCCCTTCATTCCCAAAACGGCCACCTCCCTGCAATCCATCACAGAGCAGAGATGCCACGCAGCACCCCATGGCGGGTTCCTCCCAGCACGCTCCAGGCAATGCCAACCTGACCCTGGGAAGCACTCTGGCTTGGGAAAAAAGAGGGAAAAGCAATTTCTGCCCCTCACCACAGATGCTTTTTTAGGTTCAAATGACTCGCCCAGGGTGCCAGACGCATAGCCTGTAGCTGAGCCCTCCACACCTGGCTGAAGCCCTCCTGTTCCTTCGGGATGTGCCAGGCAGCATCTCCTCCCACCCTCACATCCATCCTTCCTTCGTGAGCCAGGGCCTGCACCAGCATTAACACCTCCCTGCCAGGCAGCTGCCGGCACCAGTTCCCGGCACGCGCCAGCACCGTGGCAGCTGGGTCCCACTCCCGTACTTTTCGTCCGACACTTTCGGCTTTGTTCTCCCTCTCACAAAGCCGCCGTGAGGCTGCCCTGGCAGCACGAAGGGACCTTGAAGTGGATGCGGTTTATGACCATATTTAGGCTCCTTTATGTTGCCAGTCACAGTAAAGGGCTGCAGCATTAAATGAGACTCAGACCCCACTTGTTTCACTTGGCAGCCTGGGAAAAATCCACCCCGGGTGACTCCAGCACCGTCCATGCCTCCGCCCTGCCCGCTCGGGGACAGCATGAAATAGCAACAGCCCTTTCCAGCTCTGCAGCTGCACTTCCCAAGAGGAGCCAGGAGCCCCTTAGCAGTGAGGAGGGGGGGATTAAACACATTAACCACCTCTCCCATTCCGAGAACAACACCAAAGCATGGGGAAGAAAAGGGACATGCCCAAGGTCACCTACTGACAAAGCCAGCACTTCTCAAGGTCCCAAGAGCCCCCCAGCAGGACTGAGCACACACAGGGACGTGACTGTTCGGCATGAGGAGCCCCCAAGCTGGTTTGAGCCGGGGGAGAGCCCAGGCAGGAGTGGAAGCCCTGAGCCACCTGACACGGGAGCTAATGCCCCTTCAACACGAGCACGTTAAATCCCTGCTGTGGCAGAGGCACCAGCGAAACCCGAGCGGTGGCCCCCACCACTGCGGGGACATTGGCCACCTGCTCCGAGCCGGCACAAGTGCAGATGCCTCGGCTTGGCAAAGCCGTGACAACTGCAGGGGCTGAAGGGCAAGGTGGTGGGGGTGGAAAGGAGAAGCCATGAGGCCCATCCAGAGGTCCGTGACCTTCAGGACCCATGGCAATGGTCCTGAGGGCAGGGCAAGCAGTGCGCTTTGAGCTCCAAAGGGACAGGGGCAGCTTGGCACTCCCAGGCCAGGGCCACCGGCACCGAATCGGCTCAGGGAAGGAGAGAATGTACCCAGAATAACCCTTACCTGCACCCAAAACCTGCACCCCTGGCCTGATGAGCATCCCCATCACGCTGAGGCTGGCACAGCCCCATCCCCAGCGGCAGCAAGATTTCAGGCTGGCTGTCCTGGGACAGGGGTTTGAGAATACCCACCTTGGTGAAGCGACACCAGCCCAAAAATTCATGCACAGCCACGCACTGCAGGAGAAGGGACTTTGGAGGGACAGGATCAGACCTTCCTGGCATGGGGGCAGGCAGAGGTGCTGAGCTGAAGTGCCAGTGGAATTTGCACCAAGCACAGGTGTCTCTGTCCCTGCCCAGACCCCTGCCCGCAGCACGAGGGAGTCACCAGCCAAAACCGTGTGGCAGCTCCGACACTTGTGGAGGATGAAGAGGGGGCGACAGCCCAGCTGATGGCCATACAGAGCTGGGGGTACCGTGGGGCTCCACGGGTGCAGGGGGAACAGCTGCGTTTGTGGCACACGCGCGTGTATCACTGACCGTGCGCTGCTCTTGTGCATGAGGGGAGAAAAGGAAAAGAAATAAAAAAAATAAAAACCAACGACAAAGCCAAAGGGGTTTGGGAGCTGCAGGGAAGGGATAAGCTGCGGGCAAACCGGCGTCGCAGATGCCGAACAGCCGCAGATGCCGGACGCCCTGTCACCACATCCCTGCTCAGCATCGCCGGTCCCTCTGGCCAAGGAAGAGCTCGACACCCCGGGGAGGCCGTGGCAGTAGTGACGCGGTTTGGCCCCACCACGATACCCTGCTCCGGCCGCTGTCGGATGGAGCTGAGGCGCTGAGCCTTCCCCGGACAAACAATCCCAGCTGTCGGCTCCGGAGCCGGCGCACGGCCAAGGCATGGGCGCTCCGGGACTCGATTTACCGCCGGCTCTCCCAAAATCTGCTCTTGCCAATCAAACCGCAGCCGCCACCGGCACCCGAAGCCTCGCCGGCGGGTCCCCCCACAGCCCCGATGCCATCACCCTATGCCCTGCCAGGGAGGGCACTCCCCAGCCCCCGAAATCCACTGGGCCCTGCTTCTCCCTGGGTCCCGCCAGGCCGCAGCGGGTCCCATTCGGGGGTGGACGCAGTGTCGCGGGTGGGCTCATGGTCTGCCACCACGGGGGTCCCACGGGGACGCTGCCCACTGCCCCGGAGCGGGGTGGGCACCTCCAGTGCCGCCCCCACCCCATCGGCAGCACCCAGCGGGACCATCCCCGTGTGCCGCACCCGGCACCCGCATCCCCCCCGTGTCCCGCGTCCCCCCGTGTCCCGAGTCCCCCCGTGTCCCGCGCCCCCCTCACCTGTCCCCGCAGCGCCCAGGCCGAGCCGCCACCTCTTCCCCTTCCTCCCGCTCCCTCCTTCACCTCTGCACCATTTTGGTGACGGTTTGTTTTGAAGCCGAGGGGGGAGGAGGGAGGAGGGGGGCGCGGGGGGAGGATGTGCCGCTGCCGCCGCCGCCGCTGCTCCCGCCCCCGCCCATCCCCGCGCCTCGGGGCGGCTCCGTGCGGCGCGGGGGTCGGGGGGGTCCCTCCGCTCCCCCCACCCCAAACACAGCCGGGCGGAGCGGGGCTCCGCGCCCCCCCTGAGGCCGCCCGGGGAAGGGGGGGGTGGGGGGGGCGTTCTCGGAAGTAGCGCCAGAATCGCGAAACGTTAAAAGAAATCAAAAATAATTAAAAATAACAATTAGAAGGAGGGGAAGAAAAAAAAAAACCGACAGCGAAGAAGCGCGAGAGCGGGAGGGACCCACCTGAGCGGGGCGCGGACCGGCCGCTGCCGGGGCTGCGGCGGAGCCGGCGGGGAGCGACCATGGCCGGGCCCGGCCCAGCGTCAGGGGCGGCGGCGGCGGCGCGGGCGGCCAATGGCCGCGGCGGGGGGGAGCGAGCGGGGCCGGGGGGGACGGGGTGGGACCGGGGCCAAGGGAGGCTGAGCCGGGGGGGAGCCGGGGCCTACCGGGGCCGAGCCGGCAGCCGAGCCAGGCCCGGGGGTGCGGTGAGCAGGGGAGGGGGAACACGAGCCGGCGGGGGGGGGGCGGGGGGGAGAGGGGGGTGCGCCGAGCCCGGACCTCCCCTCTCTCACCCTCAGGGCCTGGCCTGGCTCCACTCGTGTTCCCCAGGGTGGGCAGGAGTGTCCAGCCCAGCCCCGCGGCCGGAGCAGCCGCCCCGGGGTGATGGGGGCATGGTGGGTTCTGCCCCAGCTTCCATGGGGGGTCGGGCTCAGGACAGTGGGACAGTGGGTCAGTGGGGTCCAAGTGTCCCTAAAGCTGCACGGGTGACATCAGCTGCCGGTGAAGGTCCCGGTTCTGCTGCCAGGATGCTGGCTCCGGCACTCGGAGGCACCAGCACAGAGCCCTGGTGGGTGCGATGCTGTCCCGTGTGCCCGGACACAGCCCAGGGGCTGCTCCTGCCCCTGCCGGCCTCACTGCACGGGGCTCCCGGGGCTCCCGGGGCTCCCGGGGCTCCCGGCCCTTCCCACAGCGCCGGATCCTCAGCCGAGCACATGGCACCAGCCCTGGGCTCCCTGCACTCCTCGGCAGCAGGGCCGCAGCACCCGGACCCTGCTCCAAGCCTGGGCACTACATTCGCAGCTCCTCCAGTAGCCGCAACCCAGATAAATCGCTTTGTGCTACCCTCGAGAAATCCAACAGGTCAAACAGTGACGCCCACCTCCGTGCCAGGACAGTTTGGGGCTGTGAGTTGGGGCAGGAATCTGGTTTTTAGGGGGTTGGGTAACTGGTTCTGTTCCTGTCTCACCACCATGTCCAGTGCCACTTCTCCACAGCTTCAGAGCAGTGTCAGCAGTGGGCACAAGCATCCTTAGGGCTGGAGGGATGCAGACCACCCATCTACACCCCAGGTCTGCACTGAGTGGTGTGGTGGGGGCTGGTGATCTCACTGGATGAGCTCTCCCACCACTGGGAATGCTGGAGGAGAGCCATATGGGCAGGGCTGGGGGTCAGCATGGGGCACAGACTTTCCTTTCCCAGGGACGTGTGTGGCATGGCAGGCCTGGGCAGGCTCCCACGTGCCGCTCAACACAGTAAAATAAAAATCAGGCTGGTGTGGGACTGCTCCTAGCAGAAAAATACTGGTGCCAGGGATCAGAGCCTCCACGGTAGATGTTTCATGGTTCCCCCTGACTGGCAGAATGCAACCCCCCTTCTGTACTGGTGACATGGAGCCGGCACGAGTCTGGTGCAACTCCAGCACCCTGTAAGACAGGAATACCGAGTGATGGCTCTGTCACATACAAAGCCACTGTCCCAGCTCAAGGGGGGCTAGGGGCCAGTGACAGGGATGTCCCAGCCCTCTTGGGTCACATTCAGCTGAAACACCAGGAATATGAGCGCTCCCAGTGTCACTGGAGCACAAAACCAGCACAGGGGAGCTGCCGGGCATGGGGACAGAGTCATTGTGTTTTCACCCAGATGATGCCTGTAGCCATTAATGCAGCAGCACGTGGTCCCCCTGCACTGGCCTCCACGACACAGGGCACTGTACAAGCCCAAAACACCCAGTGTTCTCCCCAAGGGCCTGGGGTGACAGGGCATGGGGCTGGGGCATGCTCCCATCATGGCTGTTCGTCGTGGCCGGCTCTGCCCTGAGCCCCATCCCAGGCCGGGAGGGCAGGAAGAGGTTCCCCAATGCCAGTGACTCAGCTGAGGGGGTTGTTTTGCAACATGCTGGCTGTGGGAGGCTCCTGGTGCGTGGAAAGTAGGTGGGAAATTATCCAAATTATCCAAGGTGTGTGGTGAGCTCAGGGCCCGGGGAGGCTGGTGGGCACGGAGCAAGCCAGTGGGTGATGGACCTGCACCTGGAGCTGGGGTAAGGGGTCCCACTCTCAGAGGGTGCTTGAGGCCGGGATGGTGATTTTGGGATGAGCTTCCCCAGGGTCTGGTGCCCATGTACCTTCCTCATATTGCTCTGGGACAAAGAAAGCAAAGGCACAAGGGCAAGAGGTAAAGATGGTCTCGACAGAGAGGCTCAATCTGACCAAGCATCACTGGGCACTTCGGCTGCCACCACCTCTCTGACTCAGTGACACAGTTTCCTGCTGGCTCCTTCCCCCATCCCAATATGTATTTCTAGTGGACTTTTCAGTGTGTTTGGCTTTTTGGGGCTGTTTGTTGTCAGTTAGTTATTTTATTATATTTATTGTTAGAAATAAGGCTATTTTTAGCACACTGTTGGTTTAGATAGAGATGGGATTAGTCATCTCACCAAGAGCTGTTTGCAGTCTCTCCTCAAGGATTCTCTGGGGTTTGTTTTCCAATCAACTGAGATCATGTATCCAAAGAAATAAAAAATAAAAATAGTCAGAATAACACACAGCAGCCGCGCTCTGGTGCCTCTCTGTGAGTTACGGGATGGAAACGAGGGAAGGATCCAACCCAGGATATTTATGAGACAAAGACGAGAACATTACTATGAACCTCAAAGTATTTTGGAAAGTCAGTTTGAGCTGCTTTTTTTTTTTTTTTTTGTCTCTTGGGAACCGAATGCTGAGTAACTCCCTTCCCACACCAGGCTGCTGCTTTGTACAGCTGGTGCGCAGCCTCTTGACAGTGGAAACTGCGTTCCCTTGCCCTATGCCAGCGGGAAGGAGGCAGGACTCCTGGGTCTTCCGAGATATGCAGCCACCTACACCCTCAGGCTATTAAAAAAAAAAACATAAAAGGCACCCAATAATCTAAAGTGGGAGACACTTGTTCCTTTCCTGCGCAGAGCACAGGGAGGGGAGTGGGGTGAGGGCTGGGGGCAAAGCCAAGAGGCCGAGAGCAGAGTCTTTTATTGCAGAGCAGCATCTCCACCCTCCTTGCCACAAGTTTTTTGTCTCTCTCTGCCAGTGTTCCTCCTTCTGAACCAAGTGGGAGCAGAGTTCCATGCCAGTTTTGGGGAGACCAGTTTGGCTCTTAAAGATCGCGGTTGGATGCAGGGAGGAATCAAAGTTCGTGGCTCATCTCATCGCTCACTGGCGTGGAAGTGCTACGGCCAGCTTGTCCCTGGCAGTGCTGGTGCCCTTGGTATGCAGAGCTGAAAGCAAGGGAGGGGGATGGGGGTCCTGTCATGCCACATCAGCTGGACCCTGGCCCGGGGTGCGGGTGATGCCCTTGGCAGTTGCACAGCCCATCTCTGGGGACGGGGAGAGGAGCGGAGCTGAGCACGCAGAGGCACTCACAGGGTCACTCCCAGCTCTCCAGCCTCGGGCCGAGGGACAGCCCCGGTGATCTCCAGGGTCCCTGCCAGCCCCGTTCCTGGGGCACCCGTGACCTGCTGCCTGTGCGGGGGTGACATGCCCAGGGCACGGCACAGCCCAGGCGCTGCGTGCCCGACCCGCGCGAGGACAAGAGTGGCACACGTGTGGTGACAACGCGGGGGGGCCGTGCGGGCAGGGAGGAAGCGTCGCCTTCACGTGGCCCCTCGGGCCCCCCCCCCGCCGCCCACCCCGGCTTGGGCGCGGGAGGAGGATTATTTTATTTGCCCTCGCAGCTGGCGGGGGCCCCAAAATATGCCGGGAGGGGGGGGGGGGAAACATCGCATGGAGCGAAGCTGCCAGCGATGCTCTCGGGCGACCCTGCAAGGCTGGGTGCGGGGTCCCTCCTGCCCCGGCCGTGCACCCCCGCCGGTCCCCCGCTCCTGCAAGCGCTCCCTTCCTCCCTGCCCCCTTCCTCTCCAAGTCTAAATTCTCCCACAGCGTCCATTGACGTCCTGCCTGCGTCACCGTCTCCAGCACAACCAGACAGCACGTGGGAGAGGCAGGTTAAAGCGGCAGGGCCCTGGGAGGGCTCCAGCTGCGCACCCCGGCAGCGGGGCCGCGCGGGGAGGGGGCGCGCCGGGAGCGGCCGCCCCGCTGAACCCCCCACCCAGACGGGACCCGGGTCCTGGTGCCGCCGGGAGGGGTTTCCTGGCTCACCCCGGCGGGAGTCAGCGCAGGCTGGGGGAAGATGAGGCTTTTTCTCGCCCATCACAAGGCTTGCAGGGGAGTGTGAACGCATTTTGCTTCCAGGTCCATGCCGCCACCCTCCCCTCCTCCCCGCCGTGCTCCAAACCCACCCCAAACGGGGACCAGGCGCTCTGTTGGCCAGGGAAGGCAGCGTGCAATCAGACGTGCGAGCCCTCAGAACCCGCTCCCAAAGCCAGAGCCAGACTCGCGTGTTTTTTTCCCGGCGGCCGGGCCCCCAGCCAGTCCTTGTGCCTTCACATCTGGGCTTTGCCTCTGCCCGAATTACGGTGCAGCTCAGCTGGGTCCTGGGGGCGGGGAACAGGGTTTGCACGCAGGGGAAGTGCCAGAGCTCTGCCAGGGTGTGGGATGCAGTGAGTTTTGCAAGGGCTCGGGTGCGGGGTGCAGTGAGTTTTACAAGGGCTCAGGTACCTTCCCTGAAGCCCACTCATCATTTCTGCCCCAGGAAATTGTCTGGCAGCCGCAGCGCTGCAGGACATCCCCTTGGCCATGACTCAGGGCATCGGGGTGGGCAGGAGAGCACCCCCATCCCAAAGCACAGCCCTGCTTCCTTGCTGTGTCCGCGCTGCAACCCGAGGGGCTATTTTTGTCCCTTTTCTTCTATTTATTGTGCCAGAGCAGTGTGCGGTTGGAGAAGGCTGTGGTGTTTGCTTTGTGATTGCTTCCTTCCCGCCCATAACCTTTTGCCTTAAAACGGGATTCGCCCTGATCCTGGACCCAAGGCCGGGAAGCCTGGGCAGCGTGCCATGGGCACTGGCACTGCAAGGCTCTTGGGGGACAGAGATCCCTGGCTCTGACCCTTATTTTGAAGCAAAGCTGAGTGCAAACACACTGCCCTTCAACTCCCCTGGGCACAAACTGCAGCCCTGAATCTCCTGCCCTCGAGCATCCCCAGCCCCTGCCCAGTGCCTCCAGCAGCACCGGCACTGCCACACTCGCACCCAGCCTGTGGAATGCTCAGCTTCCAAAGGCAGACAGATGGGTGAGTGGGAACAATCGTGGTGAGCCCTCAAACAGGAGCCACCACGAGAGAGGGGGGGAAAAATTAAAATAACTCAAGTTGCAGAAAGCAGCCACCCTCAGTGGGGGCCACCCGTTGTGGGCGACAGGCAGAGGCAGCCCTGCACGAGCATCCCCAAGGCCAGCAGCACTCTCACTGGGGATAGACCATCCTCATCCTCCCTGACACACCAACGGGAGAGTTATCCAGTCCTGAGCTGGGCTACCATGGCTGCTAGGCTTGGAGAACACCTGATAAATTGGAGGGGGTGGGGGAGGACCCCACTGCTACTGCAAAGCATCGGTGTTGCCTTGGCCTGGCCACTGGTCAGGACTATTTGCCAGCAACCCCAGCATGCTGCTGCCTTCACCCCGCTGCAAGGGTGGGATCTGCTCACCAGAGCTGACGCTCTGTGGGGTAACCGCCAGGGTTAAACCCTGGTGGGAAATGCCCAAAAGAGAAGGACTTGGGGGTGTTGGAGAATGAGAAGCTTGATGTGACCTGGCAATACAAACTGACAGTCAGTGCTGTCCTGTATGTGGGGCTCATCCCACAGCGTGGGCAGCACGTAAATGGGGGTTTCTGCTCCTCTGCTCGGCTCTGGTGAGACCCCACCTGCAGAGATGCCTCCAGCTCTGGGACCCCCAGCACAGGAAGGACATGGATCTGCTGGACCGAGTCCAGAGGATGAGATATTAGAAAGAATTTCTTCCCTGTGGAGGTTGATGAGGCCCTGGCACGGGGTGCCCAGAGCAGCTGTGGCTGCCCCATCCCTGGAAGTGTTCAAGGTCAGGTTGGACAGGGCTTGGAGCTACCTGGGTTAGTGGAAGGTGTCCCTGCCCATGGCAGAGGGGTGGAACGAGATGAGCTTTAAGGTCCCTTCCAACGCCAACGAGCCTGTAATTCTGTGATTCTGCAGGCAGCAAATCCCACTGGGGGTTTGCTCAGCCCAAGCTTTGCTGGTCTGTGCTGGAGGTATCCAGCTGGGACAGCAGCAGCTCCTGGGGCAGAATGGGCACAGCAGAACCCCCCCATCTCCTGCTGCTGGGGTTTCTCAGCTAGGTAAGTGTCTTTTAGCATATTTTAGCATCCTGGAGGCGTAAGCCCAGCACAATGCTTATCAGCTAATGGACACTGGGAACATTTTGGAGCACCTTGCAATTTTAAATTAACTTGCTCTCTCCTTTTTCTTCCCAAGCACAAAACTGCAGCCCCACTCTGGTGCAGGCAGTGGCTGCGGCAGCCAGTGGGTAGAGCTGCAGAAGCTCCCCAAGCAAGTGTATCTCCTCCGTGTGTAGGAGTAGTTGCTGACTGGGAGCAGCCCAATTTCCAAGAACTCCCAAAGTTACAAGCCTTCACATCTTGCTGAATCAGTGCAAGATCCAGAGCAGCTCCATGCTCAGCGGCTCAGAGAAAGCAAGGATCCGTGTCTCTGCAGACAGAACCTCAATGCTGAACACGAGTATCTCCATCCCCTCCTCCTCGAGATGCTGTCTGTGATTCCTGCACACACACCTGGCCCTAATGAAAGGGCCCGGCACCTCCCCATCGCCCAGCCAGTTAAACCTGCACGGACTGAGCCCATCGCACACAAAAAGCCTCTCCTGGGTGAGTTCCTTATCACCCGTGAGTCAAGGCAGCCTCGCCGCCGTGGGTCCGACCCATCCTTGGCACGGATGGGAGGTGCCCGGGGCTCCGCACCGCAGGTCCGGCTGCCCTGCACCAGGAAGGGAGGCTGGATCCCTCCTGGCCGCGGCCCTGGGGAGCGTGACCCTCCGTGAGGCTGCGGCCAGCCTGCCCTCGCTGCTGCTCACTTGATCCCGTCTCCTCCCCGCCTAATCCGCGCTCCCCTCCCGGTATCCTCTGCTCCACTTTAATGCCAAAGTTGGCCGGCAGCCACTCGGCTCCGAGGACGAGGACGCCTTTTTTCCTGGTTATGCAACGCACGGCTGAGCTGTTTGCCTTTCTCTGTGAGGAGTTTTGGGAGGCTGGGCTGGCTACCCTCTCTGGGCAATGGGCAGGTCCTGGGGTGTCCCAAATGGGGATCGAGAAGCTGCACGCTGGTTCCCCCCTTTGCTCTGCCCCAGAGGCTGCTGTCTGTTCCTAATCCATTCCCCTTCTCCTCAGGCATCCCCCAGGGTTCAGCCCTGCTCCCTTTCCACATGGCTTCTCCATGCTGCAAGAAGAGCTTTCTTCATGCTCACAGCATGTCTGGCACAGCCCCTCAGCGAACCCTGCCACAGCATCCCAGTGAACCCTGCCACAGCCCCCCAGCAAACCCTGCCACAGCATCCCAGTGAACCCTGCCACAGCACCCCATCGAACCCTGCCACAGCCCCCCAGCAAACCCTGCCACAGCATCCCAGTGAACCCTGCCACAGCACCCCATCGAACCCTGCCACAGCATCCCAGTGAACCCTGCCACAGCACCCCATCTAACCCTGCCACAGCCCCCCAGCAAACCCTGCCACAGCATCCCATCGAACCCTGCCACAGCCCCCCAGCAAACCCTGCCACAGCACCCCATCTAACCCTGCCACAGCCCCCCAGCAAACCCTGCCACAGCATCCCATCGAACCCTGCCACAGCATCCCATCGAACCCTGCCACAGCATCCCAGCAAACCCTGCCACAGCATCCCATTGAACCCTCCCACAGCATCCCAGTTAACCCTGCCACAGCACCCCAGTGAACCCTCCCACAGCATCTTGGCTAACCTGCCATGGCATCCTGACTAACCCTGCCATCCCAGTTATCCCTGCCAGCTCCCAGCCGGGATCATCACCAACCCTCAGTGTGGCATGGCACAGCTGCAGTGCCATGGTACTGCTGACACTGAGTCTCATCTTGGTTCTCCACATGAGTCAGAGCACTGCGAGCCCCCTCCAAGCACCACGGGGCACAGCCCCAAATCCCAGCACCCCCCAGGGCCAAGTTCCCCCAGCCCAGGGCCTCACCTCGCTGCCTCTCCCTCGAGCCAAGGCTCCAGCAGCCCCTTTCAAGTGGTGGGTTTATCTGCTCCACCACAGTCCCTCTTCAGTGCTGGGAGCTTTGGAGATAAGCAAGAGCTCAGGAGAGCTCAGATTTAAGGCTCCAGCTGCCGCTCCTGGGGATGCTGTTCCCGGGCTGCCACACACAGCAGCATCTGTGCCATGTGCTGGGTGGTCAGCTGTGCCACCAGCTTATTTTGGGGTAGACCTGGGGTGCCCGCTGCCAGTGCCCAAGGTGGACAAGATGCTTTCAGTCACAGGTGTGGGTCCCAGGCCTTCTCTGCTGCAGCCTGGGACCCACAGCTGAGGATGCTGTGCCCTTCTGAAGCCCACCCTGGCATAAAAAGCTGCCGAAGAGCCTCTTCCAGGGAATGAAACATCCCCAAACCTGGCTGCTTTGGAAGGCATCTGTCACCAGACCTGGGCCTCCCAACATCCAGCAGCCTCCCTGCACTCATCAGGAGCACACCGAGGTTGGGGGAGGAGGAAGTTTGGGACACTGAGGACACTTTCTTCCCTGCTCTCCCCTTAAATTATTCTGCCACATATAGTAGATATTGGTGCTATTTTTAGGCCTTGCTTGTTTAATTATTGAGAAAGATTTTGAAGGATCTCTTGAAGGCAAGGAGACAAGCACCCGGGGTGCTCGCTGGATTTCCCTTCCTGAAGCACCGGGCAGACAGCAGGGCCCTGGCAGTTGCCACCTCCCCTTTGCCACAGGAATCCTCCGACTCCAGCTCCAGCCTGCTCAGTGTTTGCCCACAAGGCTGGATGTGGGGATGGAGGGAGCAGGTCCAGGCTTTGGAGTTGCTGGGTGATTGTGAGGAGTGTGGCTCAGGGGTCGAAATGAGCGACAAACCCTGTCCCCAAACCAACACTTTTCTGACACAAAGGACTGCGTCGGAGCTGTGAAATCCTGGGTCCCAGCTGACAAAAACCAGTGCAATCCCAGCACCGGCTTCCACTAGGAACGAATGTGGCCCAGAACTCACCATTTTTATTTTTAACTGAACGGACACTTTTCTTGCTGAAAAATGACCTTATTCTCAGCTCGCCAAGCAGAATTGCAATGGCAGGATTTTTTTTTTTTAAACCAGCTCCTTTTGTGTTTCCACTTACAAAAAGCCAGAGAATGGCCTTTATTTGAGATTAAAGGGGTTTGGTCAATTTGAAATCCGCTGAGATTTCAGCAAAATGGTATATAATGAAGTAAGAGCCAAATCCTCAACTGGTGTCCTTTGCCCTGGCTTCAGCAGCTTCGGCTTTCCAATACCTCTTTGTACCTGTCAGCAACCTGGCCCAGGACTTCAAGGGAAACATTGATTTACCTCAGCTTCCAGGCTCAGCCAGCTGGGATTACCTTCCCCCAGCTGAGGCTATCCAGGGTATCTGTGATCAGTCCAGGTTTCCTAAGGAATATATGTGTGTATAGCCATGTGTTTGATCTGTTCATCCTCCCCCTCTCGATCGTATCAGGTACAAAGGTAAAGATATCAATTTTAATAGTGCAGGTACTGAGGTGCTACGTGCTGCATGAAAATAATTATCCTCCATGACAAACCCTGTGCTGACCCTGGGGAAGGACAATGGGATAACCTTGACTCCATCCCAGATGTCAGCCACCCCACAGCAGGAATGGCCCAACAGAAGCATCATTGGTTCAGAGCCCCCTCTGCCACAGCCCCCACCTGCATCAGGCCCCTGGTTGTTCCTGGGGAGGTCACCAAGTGATGCTGCACTGCCGGGATGCTGCAAGCACTGGCCTGAAGGAATTACTGTGCTCGAAGATGGTGGGATGAAGCCAGGTCTGGGGTGGGGACCTCGTGGCAGAGCCAGGCTGCTCGGGTGGCACAGGCAAGGGGGGCAACTTGTCAGCCCCTGCTCCTTAACACCCTGACAAGCTTATAACTATTTCATTTGTTACACTGCGAACCTTTTTAAATTAATGAACATAAGGTTGTCACGGTTGCTGTGGCGACGACACGTTGCTGGGGCAACGGCAGCGATGCAGAGCCTGTGGAGTGTAATCAGGGGTCAGGCTGACGATGGAGCCGGGATGTGTGGGGGCTGCGGGAAGGGGCAGCCAGCCCCAGTGCTCCCACCAGCCCACGGCCTCACACTGCTCCCCAAGCCCCAAACCAGCACCGACAGGTGGGAGAACCAGCATTGCAGTGCTTCCCTGCCACAGCCACCCTGACCCAGGAGCAGCACTGCCTCCACACCTCGCTGTGTGCACGGCCCAAGGATGTGCCGTGCTCTGTGCAAGCCTGACCCACTAATGGGATAGCTCACAGAACCCATCCCACGGGCTCAGCACCTCCCCTCTCCGACTTTCCCATCCCCTCTGGGTCTGTCTGGGTCTCTGGTCCCTCACCCCACCACAGCGTCCACCCAAACCAAGGGCGGCCGAGGCAGAACAGACCTGGCTGGGGGGGCAAAAATGGCACCTCCTGCACCACCTCTCTCAAAGGGACGTGAGGACACCAAGGTGGTTTTCAGGTGGTTTGGGATCAGCTGCCCTGTTCTTTCCACCAGGCAGGGGCTGGGGCGAGGGATGTCCCACTGCTGCAGCCCTACCCCGGCATCTCTCCACCCTGGCAGTTCTGGGGCTGTCCAGATGTTTTGCAGCCACAAAACTCTTTAAGAGCATTTATTTCCCCCCACACCAGCAACAAGTTAGAAAAGGGAGAGAAGGGAAGGGGCAACCAAACAGCTCTGCAGGGAAACTCCCCAAAATTCAAGCAGGAAAAGGACTTTGCAAGGTCTCCGGGCACAGGGGCCTTGAGCTCCTCTTCCTCAGTCCAAGTAAAAGGATGGATAGGACAAAGGGGAGCTTTTTTAAACTAAAAGAGGTTGATTTAGGTTTGATATAAGGAAGAAGTGCTTTACAATGAGGGTGGGGAGGCCCTGGCACAGGGTGCCCAGGGCAGCTGCGGCTGCCCCATCCCTGGAAGTGTTCGAGGCCAGGTTGGACAGGGCCTTGGAGCAACCTGGGATAGTGGAAGGTCTAGAGGCAGGGGGGTGGAATGAGATAAGCTTTAAGGGCCTTCCAAGCCAAACTATTCCACGATTCTATGATTTTATGGCCTCCAGCCCCTCTCACTCCCACAGGAGCAGCTCAGAAGCCCCATACCCCGGTTCTGCAGAGTTGCCCTGTGCATGTGGCATCCACATCCAGGGAGCTCATGCAGTGGGGACCCAGCAGGGACAGCGGTGGGTCAGGGGCCAGCCTGGGAAGGCACAGCCCTGCCAGGTGTGGAAGGAGGCTCTGTACCCCCTTGGAATGAGGCAGAGCAATGGGGTGAAGCCTGAAGGGCTGGAACAAAGGGAGTGGGGTGCAGGATGGGGACTGTCACCTCCCCAGCACAGGGCGCGGTGGCTGCCCTCTGCTCGGGACGACGTGGCTGACATGTTCCCAACATCAAAACCCAAGGGTGTGAGCGGGAGAAAAATGGGGTGGGGAAGGCAGATTCCGGGGCTGGGGATTTCTCTGCCTCCTGGAAAGGGAGGTCTGGGCTCATCCCAGAGAGTAGCTCTGTTCCTCACTGACATGCCCAAGGTCCCCACAGCATCCTGTGGCTCCAGATGGGCTTTTCACTGGCCCTTTCAAGGTACATCTGGCCCAGACACCTTCTGATGGGAAAATGTGGGCCTGGTATGGACCACAAACACCAACCCCCTTTCCCGGACTGACAGATGCACAAGGCAACGCAAAATACGTATCTGTAATATGTATACTACTACTAATTTAATACCAAATTCCTGCTATAGTGAGGTTTAATATGCTATATAGTATATTTTAATATACGACATATATTTTTGTATACACGAGATTTATATGTCTCTGTGTGTGTGTGTGTGTGTGTGTGAATATATATATATAAAAACATGTACATTTATATGTACACACACACCAAAATACCTCCCCAAAACCAGCTCAAACCCATCTTCTTATCCAGATTTTGAAGGCAGCTTGGTGCTGGGCCGCTGGCAGGAGGAGTAACCTATGGGATGAGCACTGACACTTCACCCTGTGGGTCTCGTGCTGCCGAGGATGCTGCATCCCCCAGCCTGATTCTTTGTGCTGAGCTTTCGTCAGCACACGTGAACGGTGCTGTACCGCAGCTCTTCCAGCTCTGCTGCCTGTCAGGGAAATGTCTAAATATTTCTATTTTCCCCAAATACATTTTTCATCAGAATTGGAAAGGGGAAAAAAATTTTAAAAGCCATGAAAACACTGAAATCCACATTAGGGCTCGAACAAAAGCAGCGTCTGAGCATTGGGAGGAGGACACACCCATGGGCCCCAGGGACAGATCCCCATGCCTCTGGGGCTTTGCTGGGCTCTGGTGTTCTGCAAATCCCCGTTTCCATCCTGTGATGGGAGGTGAAGCATGTGGAGTCCCGGGGGGACAATTTGCCGTGCTATCTCCCGAGGATATCCACACCAGCCGAGGAACCGGGACTAAAGTGGAGCCTGGCTCTGCTTGTGTCCCAGATAACGCTGTCACCCCACAGAAACCAGGCTTGTCCCAGCGAGCTCAGCAGAGGCCAAGGGGTGAAGGAGATATGTCAGAGCCACCCTCCCGCTGGGAAAAGCAGGACTGTGACGCCCAGGAGGGACGAGTGTCCATGAGACCTTCCCCGGATGGCCCCGGCACTGTTCTCTGTCACTCATCAGCAGCCACTGGGAGCTGTGGCAAAACCCCACGAGTGCAAACTGGGAGGAAAAGCAGTAAATTAAAAATGAAAATAAATAACTTTTAAAAAAATGGAAAACCCTCCATGACCTCCACAGGTGCTTGGTTTAACCTGGGGTTTGTTTCCCAGGAGCTGAGCATTGCCCTCGGCCGCTGCTCTCGAGGTCCCTCACTCCCACTCCAGCCACCCCCCACCAACGCAGCCCCTTTTCCCGGGGTCTGCCGGGCCCCTGCCCGAGCTTGGCAAGACACCACTTCCCTTTCCAAGAGGGTCATTTCCAGAGGCCAAACTATGACCTGGCAGTCAAACCACAGCTTCCCCTTCCCACAGCACCAGAGTCAGCATCATGTGCCTCAGTGGTGCTGCTCCCTCCCTCTGCTGCCTTTTGTATGTGCAAGGATGGAGGAAAAGAAAAAGGCAGAGAAGGAAAAAGGAGCCTGACCTCACCAAACCCTGCGACTTCAAGCCAGGGCCAGCCTGAGAGAGGAAAGGACCAGCAAAATCTGCTCCAGCAGCCGTCAAGGCTAATTAAAGAGCAAATGCAGCGGTTCCCAAAGGATTCAGCACTCTCCAGCTGCAGCTGCTGCTGACCCGCGGCGCAACCTTGGGCTGCAGCTGACCATTGTCACCTCTCTCACGGTAGCTCAGCACCCCAAAACCTGGGGTAAAGCTCCCTGCTGTGGTCACCCCAGTTTGCCCCCCCCCCACCACTGGCTCAGTCAGGGACCCCTGGGTGCCACAGGGCACTTCCCAGGGCACATCCCAGGGCTGCCCCCCCATCACGCTCCCACCCTGCAGGTTCCTCTGTCCTGAAGTCAAAGTCACCCGTGCAGAAAGACTCTGCTGGTTCTCGACTTTGCTGGGCACAAGGGACTAATCCCGTTTTGCAGATTAAGGAAGCATCCTGCCACGTGATGGGTTGGAAATAGTGCCCAGCTCCCTTCCCTACTCCAACCCACGGCTGTTCCAGCTGCCAGCACCCCTGTTTTACTCTGTTTGTTTGCTCCAATCCCGGGATTTTGGTCCTCCTGTTCTTCAGGTGCAGGGCTCAGTTTCTGCTACTCAGCCCCACGGAGAACCTGACACCTCACTCCTTACTCCCTCTTTCCCAGCACCCACCTCTGCTCCTTAATCCTCCTCATCCTCATTTCTGCCTCAGAAAGCCCTTATCAAGCTCCCTTGTCTAACTCAGGGGCAGAGATAACTCACCATCTCCCGCCCCAATCTCTTCCATAGTCTATTTTCTTCCTGCCCAGAGTTGATTTCCCTCACCTAATTGCTCAGAAAGCTCTTTTCCCTTCCTCTAATCAGTCTGGAGCAGACTTTCTCTAGATAATTGTGCCAAGACCTGATCACCCTTCTCATCTCCATCTCTCCAACACTCCCATTTCTTCACTAAACTCATCTTCTGGAGCTGCATTCCTTGGTCTAATTATTTCAAGGCTCCGTTGAGTTACTTAATTGCTTATTCATCTGGCACCCGTATCTGGAAACTCCCAGAGCATCTGGGACAGGGCGCAGGGCTGAGTTATCCTGGTATAACTGCCTTCCCAGTGGATAAAATTGCTCCAGGTGTGTGACAGTGTGAGCCCAGAGCAAAACCTGCTCAAAAAAAGAGAATTTTTCTGAAATTCACTTGCTCGGGTTGCCCAGAGAAGCGGTGGCTGCCCCTGGATCCCTGGGAGTGTTCAAAGCCAGGCTGGATGGGGGTTGGAGCAGCCTGGGACAGTGGGAGGTGTCCCTGCCCATGGCAGGGGCACTGGAAGTAGATGAACTCTAAGGTCCCTTCCAAGCCAAATCATTCCATGATTCGAAGATTCTGTGAAATGCAGAATTTTCTGCTTCTCGTGGTGGGAGGAGCAGCTGCCTGGTGATGCTCCACTGCAGCCCATGAGGAGCTGTGTGAGGCTCACACCGGCCACAGCCAACAATAAACTCATCTTCAGGCCAGGTGTGAATTCACTTGTGCTAAGGCCAAACTGAAATAGCCCACCAATCTCATCCCAGTGCCCCAGGTACCCATGGCCCTTGGAGGCTCCAGCTGGGACCATTTTCCCTCTTTCCACCCCTTCCCTGCAGCTCCACCAGCCCCACACTCGAAGCTATAGGGGTTGTTTTGACTGGCCCCAACTTCCCTATTCCCATTATCGCCCAGCCACCTCCTTTTTCCCAGGCTAATTGATCCACTGTTTTGTTTTCTTATCAAACTGCTCTCAGCCTCTGATGCTCCTTTAATCAATGCTCGGCCCTATCAGTTCCACAGACTGCTGGGAGACCTCCTCTTGCAGCCACCTCTGTGTCTAATCACTTGGGGACTTTACCTAATTGGTGTAAAACCTGATTTCTTTCTCTAATCGCTCCGAGGCCCTGATTCACTTATCTAATCGCTGCAAAGCCCAGGCCTTGCACACCTCTCTCCAGAGCACCAGCATATCCTTCTCCTTCCTAGGTTTTTCCCTCCCCCGCAGGTGGCCCAGCTCTCTTGACTCCCTAATCCCTCAGCTGCTTGATCTCTTTAACTAATCCAGCCAAGATTCGCCGCCCTGGCTGGCTGCTCCCCTAACCCAGTGCCGGAAGGAGAGACATCCCCTTCTCCCCACCTTCCACCCACCCCACAAAGTGCAGACCCGCCATGGAGGGGCTTTGCCTGCTCCTCCGCTCCAGGAGTCCCTTGGGAAGGGCGATGCCTGTCCCTCAGGGTGTGGTGGCCACCCTGGTGACAAAGGCGCAGCCCCCCAAGGGTCACTCCCCCCAGCAGAGGAATCTCCCCTCTCTGCCGGGACAGGGTGCACTGGCTCAACCAGTTCCCCCTCTGCTGCACCCACTGGGCTGGACACAGGGAGGGGACAGCAATGGGACAAGGGGAATGGCAGCCCTGAGTTTGGCTCCTGGCGGTGAGGGCACTGGGACGCTGCTCCCGTGGCTCCAGTGGCACCGGCCCGTGTCACCGAAGGGCCACGGCGCTGCGGATGGAGCAGCTCACCCGAGCCCTCTCTTTCCTCCCCGTGAGTCATGTCCGCTGATTCAAGCAAAAGAAGTTGATAGGGGAAAACATTCACAAGCGCCAGCCTGGAAGGATCCCAAGGCTGAGGACAGGGTGGCAGGAGCAGAGGGGAGATTTATCTGTTTTTCCCTGAAGTTTCATGGAAAGTGAGTCCCAGCCCCGGGTGGCTCACAGATGCCACTCACCAAGCCCTGGAGTAGTCGCCAGTGCCCAGACCCTGCTCCCTGCTCCAGCAGGCCCTGATGCTCTCCCTGCAGAGAAGGGGTAGACCCCAGACCCTCCCTGACCTCACGTCCGTTGCTCTGGTCCTCTTTGGCCAGCGGTTTCAGCCCCAGAGCTCATTCTTTCCTCTGGAGCATCCGGCCTGAGCAAAAGCTTCCCTTTCCCGTGGCTGGCGGGGCCGCGGCCTCAGCCCACGCTGGCTCAGCAGCACAAGGTCGCTCCTGCCTTGGCAGCAGCTGCACAGGGTGACTCACGCTGGCTCCAGCTTCTGCTCAGCCCCGTGTGGAGAGGTTTTTGGGGCGGAAAGCACTGCCCTCCCCTCACCCCCTCATCCTGGGATGTGGATTCAAGTCCCAGCTCCAACCTCTCATTTCTTCAGTTTTCCTTTGCTCTCAAAACCTGGGCTCAGGCTGAAGCTGCACCCAGAGATGCTGCAACCAGGGCTGAAAGCAAAGAAGTGGGAACTGGGTCTCACCTGATAGCTACAGAAAGGATGACAGAGAGCTGGGGCCTGATTCTTGCTCCCTTCTTTTCAAAGGGGGAACAAGGCAGTGAACCTCTGCACTTAGGGATTTTCCAGCCCCCCATCAGTATTAAAGTTGTGTTTCCCCCTGCCTCAGATAGCTCCAGGTGCCACTAAAGCCCCCCGTGCTCTGAGGGTGGGAGGATGCAGTGGGAGGCAGGCAGACACCCAGCCCCTTCCTGGGTCCCTGCCCTCCGTGCAGGGCCAGGAGCACGTTCCCAGAACCCAGCAGTGGGAATTTGGTGTGTTTATTTGTAATCCAACAATGACCCCGGGACTGCGAGGAGAATGAGTCAGCTTCCAGTTCAGGGCAGGATTCCTCATCAGGCCTCTCAGTTAAAAAATGACCATTTGGAGATGTGGCAATTAAACAATATCATTAAACTGGCACTTCTGACCAGTGACAGGCTGAAACCTTTCCACGCTTTTGTGCCAAGCGGGATGGGAGCCCTCAAACCATTATCTTGCAGGAATCTCCACCCAAACCCCAGGATCTGCAGGCTCCGGGCGGGTGACGGTGCCCACAGCCCCGAGGAGCTCAGTCCTCCCGCTGCAGCCCCCGAAGAGTTAACCCACATCTCTGGAGCTGCACAGAATGTTCCTGGCTCCCAGGGGCACAGCCTTCACCCACCCCCTGACTGCTCTGCCCTGGGGATGCCGCGGGGCACACAGGCTCCTGCTCTGATGGATGTCAGTTCGCACAGCTCCCGGGGCTGCGGGAGCGAGAGAGGGGCTCTGGGAGCATCACCATCCTCCTCCCCGAGCTGCTCTTGGCCCTGTCCCCTCCTCTGCCAGGCTCCTCTGCCCTGGTCCCCCCACTCCCACGCTGCCCCTTGGGACCCTGGCTCCATCCCGCGCAGGCAGCAGCCCCCTCTACGCAGACCTGCAGGGGACAGAAAGCGGCGTGACCCTCCCCACATGAGGCCACGGCTCCAGTACCAGAGGAAAAAGCTCCTGTCCTGGACGGATGGAGATGCCCCCACAGCCCCATCAGCACTGCCTGACACTCTCGCTGCCCCTCTGGTGAGCGCTGCATGGCAGCAGCTGCCCCTCCATGACACCGCTGTTCCACTGTCTTTCCTCTAGACAAGAAGAGAGGATGAGCCCAGATACTCCCAGGCTCCTGGGAAACAGCAGGGCCGGCTGCTGTCCCCATGGACCCTTCAGCCCATCTTCCTTCACGCATCTCCAAGCCAGGTCCCTCTCAGAGGGCCCATTGGGTGCGAAGCAAGCGCCCATCCCAGGCTCACCCAGGAGGGCAGCAGCTGAGCTGGGCACAAACGTGACCGCATCCATCCCCTGCCTGAAGCCTCCCATCCCCACGGGGCCGCGGTTTGTCCCTGCGGAGCGGAGCCCCGGCTCCTCGCCACACCGCGCTGGTACCCGCCATGCTACAGCCTGGCATGTCTTCCCAGGGTTGCCAAAGCAACCACAGAAACACAACAAACAGCAACAACACACAGCAGACAGTCGGCAAACATTCCCCTCTTATTTTCTCCCCAGTTCGGTTTGTGCTTTTTCCCCTCTCCCACAAGGAAGCTGCTGCCATCGGAAGGGAACAACAATATTATTCGAAGCCTGTGCCATCCCAGCAGGAGCCGCGGTGCAGAGCCCTCGGCACTGCCAGGAAGGCGGCTGCTCCTGGGGAGGAGCCTGGCACAGCTGAGCTGAACCCTGGCTCTGCACGGGCAGGTCGAGCTGCTCACCTGCCTCCTCGGTGCTGCCAGCAAGGGCGTTGTGCTGAGTGACCAGGGCTGTGCTGAAGCCAGGTTGGCCAAGCAGGTGAATCCCTCCTGGGCAGTGCGGCGCTTCCACGGACTGTTGGGGTGTGGCTGGAGGTACAGCCCAGCCTCTATCCAAGGTGTCTTTGGGGGGTGTCCAGGACTCAGGACCTGTTTGCACAGGGCAGGAAGCACCTGAGCATCCTCAGGACTGGAGCAGGAGCAGGCAGAGGATGTGGGCACGTCCAGGTCTGCCTGGAGAGAGGAGCTGGGTGCAGGGACACCCTGGGGCTTGCCGAGGCAGCACCACAGCCCGAGCCCCGCAGCCGTGGCACCGAAGGGGATTAGCGGGCACAGCTTGGGGCGCAGGCTTTCAAAATGGGATTAGCAAGACTGCGGCACGTGACAGTGGGGACAGTGGCTCTGCAGGAGCACTGCCTTCGAGCTGGCCTGCCCAGCACCCAGCACCCAGCACCCAGCACCCAACACCCAGAACCCAGCACCCAACACCCAGAACCAGCACCAGCTCCCAACAGTTTCTCCACAAGGCCAGGCAGCTCTGAGCTGGTGGGATCAGAACTTGCAGCAGCCCCTTCCTGAGCCCAGTTTAACCATTTTTCCTCCCTTTTGGGTGTGTGGATTCCCATGAGCAGACTGGAGTAGAATGAGGAGAGCGACCTCCCAGCTGTGAACCTCCCAATGCTCCTTCATTCCATCTCACCTCTCCCTCAAAAAGCCTGGGAGAACCCAGCAGCCCCTTTCCCATTCTGGACCAGGGCAGCAGCCCCAATGTGGGGCACCTTTCTCCACAGATTACAATTCCTACACGTGCCGAGTGCTGCAGGCTTGCACCAAACCAGCCTGGTGAGATGTGAAGTGCTGAATGCATATCCTGTACCCCAGTGCCATTTTTCTCTCCCTCTCACACATCTATACACATGCACATACTCATACACATAGTTTTCTTAACCCTCCCTCATTCCTTTTTTTTTTTTTTGCTTTATTTTTTTCCGAAGTCCACCCATCTGGCAGCTCCTTTATGCTCCTGGAGGCAATTATGGCAGTCAGTGAGGAGCAGGAGCGAGGCTGGTGTTGCTGAGGGGCTGTGTGGCACCTGGGGATGTGGCACCTTCAGCAGCACTCACTGGCACAGCCAGCAGCACCAGGAACGCCGTAGCACAGCTGAGTGTGTAGGTGCAGGGGGGAAGTCAGTGAGGGGGCTTAATGCAAGCACGATGATTCCCTGTGCCATGCAGGGAATGCTGCTGGGCCAGGAATGGTGCCTGGGTGCTGAGCGCTGGACAGGAGGTGCTGGAGCTGGGCAGGGTGAAAGAACACCTAAAGAGTGACAGGACACCGGGAATGGCTTCCCACTGCCAGAGGGCAGGGTTAGATGGGATACTGGGAGGGAATTCTTCCCTAGGAGGGTGGGGAGGCCCTGGCACAGGGTGCCCAGAGCAGCTGTGGCTGCCCCACCCCTGGAAGTGTCCAAGGCCAGGTTGGACCAGGCTTGGAGCAGCCGGGGACAGTGGAAGGTGTCCCTGCCCATGGCAGAGGGCTTGGAACTGGAAGATCTTTAAAGTCTTTCCAACCAAACCATTGTAGGATTCTCTGGTATGAAATGAGCCCCAGGGGGAGCCCAAATTTCTCCCTTTCTCCCCCTTCCCAAATAACACTTCTCAGGATGGTCTTAGGGACAGGTTGGGGCAGGAGCTGACTTTCATCCCTGGTCCCTTTCGCTGTCCCAGCCTGGGCAGGCACCAGCCGGACCCCAGTGAGCCCAGTGCTCCAGGAACAGCCCGAAAGGCTGCGGGGAGGCTGCGCTGCGAGGACGAGTCCCTGCCCCCTGCGAGCTTCACTCTTGCTTTGTGCACACCGGGATGTGCTGGAGCTGCTCTGGTGGATCCGTCCTTGGAGCTGGGGCCGCGCTGAGCATCGGCAGCACCAGAGGAGCCCACGGCAGGGCTGTGCTCGCCGAGAGCCCACGGCTGGTGCCGGGTGGCCGCGGCCGTGCAGGCGCTTATCCCCAGCTTGCAATGACATCTAGTGGAGCTGCCTTGGGAGGAGCTCAGCGAGCCAGCGCCCGGCCTCCTCCAGAGCTCCCAGGGCTTCGTTTTCCCCTCCGACCTCCTCTCCAAAACATGTGGGCAGGAGGCAAGAGGTGGCACCCCATTTCTGAGTCATGGTTGGCCACAGCACAACTTCCCGGGAGCCAAAAAAAATCACCTTTTCCACAGCAACACCGCGTCCCCTCCAGCCCATGCTGCAACTGTGCTTAGTGAATAGTTGGGAGTATTAGCATTAGGTGGAGTTCTTTACCTCAGGCTTCCCCTGCATCCCCAGGACACCCCAAAAAAGTGGTTTCAGCTTGCCAAATGCTGCTGGTGCAAAGCCAATGGCTGCTCGGCTGCTGGGGGAGGTGGCTGGCAGCAACAAGCCACACTGAGCCGCAGCCAGAGAGGTGCTGGATCCTCCTCTGAAGGCAAGGAAGGAAAAGAATAAACAAATATAGTAACCAGAAGATAAAAACCCCAATGTGGTAATGGGTAATGTGCAGCAGCAGCAGCTTCCCAGGATCCTGTTCCTGCAGATAGTGCAGCATCCAACAGGTTAATGGCAGCCCGGTCCTATTTTAAACACGGAAAAGTGCTGCAGCTTGATCCCACTTCATTCCTGTAGAGATATAATCATAGTCTTTAGGAGATGTAATCATAGTATTTATTTAAGAATTAAGTGTGTCTGAAAGTGGCCTAAATTCCTCGTGCAAGAGCTGAGTTGGTGCCTCAGCACCTGACTCGGCACCGCTGCGAGGGAGCCGGGCCCTGGTGTCCCTGGCCAGAAGCTGAGGGGGCACCTGCTTTGGGAACAGGGGCTTTGGGAACGTCACCAGCCTGAAGGACCCTGGTAAACAAGGGGGGAGGCAGGTGAGGACCACAGGGAAATGATCATCCAGAGCAACTCTGCGTTTTCTGATACATCTTTATTTAGAGTAAACAAGCAGAGGCAGCACAGCAGGAATGCAGCACGGAGGGGGATGGAATAAGCAGCGTTTGAGGCATTTATATGAGAGAAGTGAAAGAAAAAACACATAAAAACCTCACAAACAAACATCATTTTCCAAAAGACAAGACAGAGCCTGAGACGCCAATAGATCAGGCACCGCTGAGCCGCCTCAAGGTACCATCCCCCAAAAAACTTCCTTTGCGGAGCAGGTTTGGGACCTGCTGCTCCTGTGCCTAAAGGAGATGGGGTGGGAAGAGACTGGGACCACCAGCAGCTCCTTTCCCATCCCATGGAAGGGGCTGGAGAAGGAGCTCACATGGAGAGAAGGTGCTTTAAATGCAGCCATGGCCAAACACAGTCATTGTGCCACCCCTGAAAACCAATTAAGCACCAGAGCAAATCAAGACAGGACAGAGACACCACCACCCCTCCTGGGATGGTGGTGGGGGGTTGGTCCACAGCAGATGGCAGGCACCAACATGGTCCAGAGGTGTGGTCCCTGCTCCAGTCCCTCAAAGCGGCCCTGGGACAGCAGTGACACTGAGCCTCTGTCTTGGATTTCTGCCCCAGCCTGGCTGAACAGCAGTGAAATTCGTCTTTAAAAACCAAAATTCTTCTATTGCACCTCAATATACTAGAGAAGAGCTCACGGCTGTCTTCACACGCAGTTATTGCCTCTCTGTTCTGGCCTCTCCCTACCCCTTCACATCAAGACTGAATCTGACATTTCCCCAGCCTTAGTGTGAGGAATATATATATATAAATATATATTAGAATAGCTTTATTAGATCAGTAAAACCTGTGTAGTGTCCAGAAATACAGAGTGTCCTTGGGCAGCTGGCTGTTGGCAACGCAGGAATTAAACAGCCAAAATACCCAGATAAAAAGTAGATTTTAAGAGCAACACATTCTGCAAAAGCTTTGGCAGCTGCACCCTCCTGCAGGGAGGTTGGGCACTGGTTTAGTACCAAGCTCGGGGTGCCCAGGGCTGGGGCTGAGCCCTGTGTCCCCCAGTCAGGCACCGCTGGCTGCAGCTGCACGAGCACACTGCATCCATGCAGGGAAGCTCCATGGCCAGCAGCAGCATCCCTGCCCTGGGACCACTGACCCTGAGGTCTCTGTGGCAGGTTTACATTGTCCCCCTTCCCTACAGCCCCACCCCTGACCCTGTTACTTCTTGAAGAACTTCTTGTTGAGGAGGAAAATGAGCAGGTTGACGTTGACCTTGGCCTTGTCGAACATCTTCATGACCGCTACGCCCTCGTACTGCAGCTGCAGCAGGTCCTGTGGGAGAGGGGACCGTCACCACCACCAGTGCCGTGCCCAGCCAGGGCAGCCCAGCCACAGGTGCCAGAGACAGGGATCAGCACAGAGCTGGGGCTGCAGGGGGAGATGCACAGCGGGGCTGCCCCCAGCACCTCAGGGCAGGGCTGCACGGGCTCCGAGCCCCCCACAAGAGCTGCAGGCGTGGGGACACCACCCAGCCCCCACAGACCCCGGCTGCCCTCATCCCTCTGGCCCCCAGCGGCTGCAGGACAGGTTCCACACCTGGTAGTGCAGCTGGAAGCGCTCCATGTCGATCCCCATGAATTTGGCTTTCACCTGGAACCTGCCTGACTCCTCACAGGGGATGATGTCAAAGATCACGTTCCTGAGCCTGAGAAGACAGAGCCACTCGCTACCAAAAGGGGCTTCACAGCTTTAACACAGCCAAGGAGCAGGTCACACACCCAGTGCACCCCCTCAGCACAGCAGCCAGACCCACAGCCCAAACCCCATTGCAAATCCCAACCTTCCTGCATTTTCCTGCACAAAACTGCTTGCTCCATCCATGGCAGGGTCACAGTGGCCCATGTGCATCCTCCTCCTCGCTTATTTTCGTCTACCTGCCCAAGTTTTCACTAAATCATGCAATATCCCGAGCCAGTAGGGACCCACAAGGATCATCGAGTCCATCAAGTCCAGCTCCTGGCCCTGCCCTGAATAAGCCCAAGCAAGAGCTCCTCCCCTGGGGCAGTGTTACGCACTGGCTGGGCGGCAGGTCCTGGATTTCCAGCAGCACCCCCTTCTCCCACAGCCGGGCTGCCGTGTAGTGCAGCGATGGCAGCTTCTTGCTCTTCCCACTGACCCTGGAAGAGAAGGAACCACATGCTGAGAGCTCATCTCCAGCCATCTGTGACCCCTTGGATCCCCAACATGTCCCGGACTCACAACAACCAGAGAGCAATGAAAACGAATAATAGTATTTTTTAAAATTACTGATTTTTGGTAAGGAACCGCACTTGTTGCTGGCTGCCAGGTTGTCAAGGCAGGTCTTGATGTACTGGTTGTAATAATCAATTTGCTCCTCATAAAACAAGGTCTTGGCATCAAGGCCCTCTAGGGTCTGCCTCAGCTTCAGGAGCTCCCTGCGGCGCTGCTGCCGGTGACGCCGCTGGTTCCGAATGTCCTGGAGGAAACAAAGCAGTGCCAAAAAGCCAAAATACGTCACTATGAGCTTTACCAGAGCACCAGAGCAGCACCTCAGGGGGGTTTAGGGGTGATCCCCAATTTGTGTCCCCCAGCACACCTTGGCCAGCTCATCAACGAGCTCCTGGTACCGGTTGGCAGAGTCCACCAGCCCCAGGCTCTCCAGGCGCCGCAGGTTGCGGATGACCTTGCGCTTCTTCTCCTCCATGGAGAGCTGGCCGTTGGCAGCCAGGGAGTGATGGCGCTTCAGCGGGGCCGAGGCCTGGGCGTCTCGCAGCGCTCGCCGGCGCACGAGGCGCTCATGGGCGGCTTCCTAGGGATGAGAAGGGATGGGCCTGGAACACAGCTGGAATGGGATACAGAGATGGAACAGCCAAACTCCTTCACCCACACTTTGATGTGGGTCTCTCCTGGCCCAAGAACGCGTGATTTTTCTGAAAACCAGAGTCCAGTCACTGCTGGAGCACAAGAGCAGTGGCCAAACCTCTGAGAGGAGCAGGACAGCTTTTTGCTGAGGACTTTTTTGCCATTTGCCCACAAAGTTTTGCAGTTCATCCCCAGCAGCAGCCTCACACATCCCACCTCATGCTCTGAGGCTGGTGTCCACAGGATTTCCGGGAGGGAATCTCCTGGCTGCGACTGGATCAAATCCACCAGCATCTGCTTGGTGCTAGAGACCAGAGGGAGATGTCAGGCATCCACTCCAGACCAGCACCCTCCACACAATATTCAGGTGCCTCCCAAGAGTTTCTTGCCCGCCTTGAGCATCTCAACCCCCAGTACCCTTCCAACATCCCCAGGACCCTCCTGATGCCCACAGAGCCCATCCTCACCTCAACATCAGGCTCCTTGTGTCACTCTCCTCGCTGCTGGCCGCTGGCACCAGCTTGTTGGTGAGGGTGAGGGAGATCTCCGTTCTGCTGAGCTGGGAGAGCACCTGCTCAGCACCACTGTCTCCTAGGCTGGCAACACTCTCCCCTGCGAGGGCAGAGAGAGCCCTGCTAGCAGTGTTGGGCTCTAGAGGGCTGACTTTCCATGCCCAAAGCAATCCAGCTCGAGCTTCGTGCAAAGAAAGTGTGCCCATGTCCACCCTCCTCTCATCAGGGTAGGGGGTGGGTCCTGGAGTTCAACCTACCAACCAGGGACTGGACTGTAGGAAGCTCATCAAGATCCTCCAGGAGCTCGTGCAGGGGGTCACTGTGGTGTGGTGCGATGGAGTCCTGGTGCTCGAGCAGGAGCTGGACAGTGCAAGGGATGAGTCAGTGGCAAAGGAGGATGCAAAGGGAGAGTGAGGGAGGGCCAGCCAGGAGCAGCACAATGCCCTTCGTACCCGAGAGGGGATGGAGAAGATACGAGGTTTGCAAAAGGACAAACCTGCAGAATCTAGATCATTTCCTTGCTTAGAAAAAATGGGTCAGGAAGAGGGAAGCTGTGCCAGGGGTGGGATACAGAGGAATGCAAGGAAATGCAGCAGAAAGCCCAGGAGGTGGGAGCAGAGGAAACAGGTCTTGCCATGAGCATTATGCCCTGACCTTGTGCGTGTTGATGAGCTCCCCCACAGTGATGTAGATGACTGGTTTGGCCACTGCCACCATCTCTGAGTACTCATCCATGTTAAACCTCTCTTCAGGCTCAGGGACGCAGCAGGCAGCAGAGATGAACCTCCTGCAGGGAGGGAGCCCTTTGGTCAGCCCCAAACCCTGCCACCAGCTCCTCCCACGCCCTCGCCATCCTGGGGCCCACCTGAACTTGTTGTGGGTGTCCTCCAGGTACTGGTTGACCCCGCAGAGATGGGCGCTCTCCCCCTCGAAGGCCTTGCGGGCGGCGGCGTGCTGCAGCACGTTGGCGATGGAGCCCAGGCTGCGGCGGTGGTCGGGGTGCAGGGCGGCCCCGGCAGCCACGTCCACGATGTCAAAGCCATCGGGGGCCACCACCGCCGGGTTCATGAAGCGGTAGTAGAGCAGGTTCCCCACGATCTAGGACATGAGACAGGCTGGGGGTTGGGGAACAGATGGGTTGGGGCCCAAGGAGGTGATGCTCAGCAGGGAAGGATGTTTCACCCCTGCACTGTCTGGTAGGACCCTCTTGGCAGAGATGGCAGTGCAGGGAAAAGCCCACTCTTGGCATTTCCAAAGTGGCTCAAGGAAAATGTTGACTTGGGCACATTTTTAAGTCAAGAGGACCTGACCTTCTGTGGAGGGATATTGGCCCTTCATGAACAGGCACAGCTGAACCCCACCAAACCGTGCAGACGCCCCAGTCCCAGGGTACCTTATCGACCTCCTCTGCTGGGGCCTTAGGGAATTTCTCAACCAAGGACATCCTCAGGATTTTGGCCATGTAGCGCATCCCATAGCTGAGGAGAGGCAGGGAGAAGACCATCAGCACGTGGGTCCACCCTGACCCAGTCCTACTTACTACACATCCATCCAAGAAGCAGCAAGCCACTAGCCCTGGGGTGATGGAGAAGCCCACAGGTGGGATTGGCAGCTACAGCACCCCTCAGCTCCCTCCCTCACCCACCCTGCTGCCAGCCCAGGCATCTCTGGAGGAAGCCTTCATCCTCTGAGATGACCACAAAGCTCAGATTCTTCCTGGCAGACATCTCAATGTCAGCAGTAAACTGCCCAGAGACAGAGCAGAAAAACAAGCCAGCCCATGGGGCACTGCTGATAATTGGGGTTCCTCTTGCTGACAGTGCAGTAACTCAGTCCTGCAGCAGCAAAGGGAACAGGAAGCCCCCCATAACCCAACCTCCTTTCTAAGGCCTTGCTGGAGACACCTTAGAGCCAACAGCACTACCGGGCTGTGCACAGAAACCATCGGGATACTTACGGGATCTTGTCAACAGAAGAGGTGATGGCAGAGACAAACTTGTCTGTCATTGCCAGGAGATTGCGGATAGAAATATCCAGCCGCCTTTGGACCTCGGGATGGCTGAGAGCCTGCTCAGGGCTGACCTCATACGGGAGCTTGCTGTGAAGGGAAGACAAGATCCCCATCACCATCCCAATGCCCATCACCCTGTGGCCGAGCCAAGCCTTCTAACCCGGGGTCTGACCTTCTGTGCCCACTCTGCGACTCAGTCTGGTTGATCCACGCTTTGTAGATGTCCACAGGGTCCGTGCGGATGCTGCGGGTCTTGTCCTGCAGGACCTCCTGCACCGGGCCAGCCAGGATGTGCCGCAGGGCCTTCTGCCCGCGCACATTGCGGTAGAAGCTGACCACCAGCCGGATCACTGTGGCATTCCCCGTCAGGATGTCATGAACATGGTCTACCTTGGACCTGGGACAGAGATGGGGCAGATGGGATGAGGGGATGGACCAGTGTGTGTGTTCCCCAAGCAGGAGGCAGCAGACAGAGGAGATAGCAGCATCCAAGCTGATGCAGTTCAGCCTTTCCCTGGGCCTGTTCCCAAACCAGGGCACCCACAGACACCCACCTGATCTCCTCCTGCAGTGCCACTTTGAAGAGCTGGAGCAGCAGATAAGCCTCCCGTGGATTGGATGCGTAGTTGTAAAGCGTAAAGATCACAGACTCCATGAATTTGGTGGACTTGTTCTGGGGCATCTGGAAGATCAGCCTGGCCAAGTACACTGGCTGTGTCTGCAGGGAGGAGGGGCACCAAGCTCACCCAAATGTTGTGGGTGGCAGGAGGCCTGGTCCCTGCACTGCCCTGAGCTGTGGGGGACAGAGCAGAGCCCCCCGACCCCACCTGCAGCAGGTAGAAGAGGTGCTGATAGGCCTCCAGCTTCTGCCGTTTCTCCTTGCTGAGTGACTTGAGCCCCTTCTGCTTGTCCATGGACATCATCTCTGAGAGCTGCTCCTTGTTCTTCTTGGTCAGCTTCTTGCAGTGGGAGACCACCTCCTGCAGCCACACAGGCAGGGAGAGAAGCACGGGGCTCTGCCTAAGGCTCCGGCATTCTGACCAGTTTCTGGGAGAGCCAGAGGCACCCCAGTGCTCCCCTCCCTGACCCCTCCAGCTGCTTTAAAAGTGAAGCAGAGACAAGTCCAAGCTGCAATGAGGGCAGGACCACATGAGGCAACCGAGTCCTCCCCCACTCTCCCGACCTGCAGCGTGATCCTGTTCTTGACCAGCAGCCCAATCTTGATGTCCATGAGGTCCAGGTCGCTCTCCAGCTGCCGGCTGGCACGGATCCTCTTCACCACCTCCTCCTGCAGCCGCAGCACCTCCGACTCCTCCCAGAAGTCGTGCTGGCTCTGCTCCAGCAGGTGGATGAAGCACCGGACAATGCTCAAGGGTGGACTCTTGGTGTGGACTGTGGCAACACACAGCAATGCCGTGAATATTTGCAGGATGGAGGATGGAGGATGGAGTGGCCAGCCCCACCACAGACCCCCGGACCCCCAGCATTCACCCAGACACCCCATCCTCCTCCCCACAAAGCATCTTCTTGCAGCACCAGGACATGGGACAGCCCATGGCCACACTGTGCAACAGCCTCCAGGAAGATTTTGGGGGCAGATGGGCAGCCCCAGGGCTGATGACCAAGGACCACCAAGGCTCTGTCACTTCTGTCCTTGCCAAGGGGCCACCAGTGGCCTGCCTGCCACTGCTTCCCCACTGTGCAGGGCCAGCAAGGGAAGAGGCAGAGTCCCCTTCCCAATCAGCCATCACACTTCAGAGTGGCAATGAGCAGGCACTTACCCAGCATCCTGTAATCCCCACGGGCCTTGTTCGCTCGCACAAAAGCCTGGATTTTAATTACAGCTTTAATCTGCCAGGACAAACAAGGGGGTGGGAGATGTTTTTCCATAGTGTCCCTAACACACATGGGAAGTGAAGGAGAGCTGAACAAGCACATCTCTGCCTGGTCCCACTGCCAGGAATGTATCGAGGCCTGGGATGAGGGTCTCCGCAACCCAGGAGAGATTTTGGGATTCTACCCTTGTCAGTGGTCATTCCCCTCCACTCACTGTTTCAGAAGCTGCAGTGACTCCAGGGGTGCAACTTCACTTCCTGCAGCTGACACTCCCCCTTTTTCCCCCCAAAATTTCCTTCCCCTCTTAATGGGCATCTTGAAGTCATTGTTTTTTGATGGAACTGGAGTGGTTTTTCTCTCCTCACACTTTACAAAACCCGAGAGTTTGGCTTCCAGACCCACCAGGCACCTATCTGTCCCCCTGACAGGATGAATCAGTTCTCCTTCCAGCTGCACTGCAAGCACTCGGGGACAGGGATCCAACTGTGTGCTCTGGATCATCCCCCTACATCCCCACCAACACGGTCCCAGGAGCTGTTTCACTCTCATCCCATCACTCACGTTCTGCCTGAAGTATCGCAGCCTCTCCTGGTACTTCCTCTGTGCCTGCCACATCCTCACGGCCGCCTGGATCTGGGACAGATGTTCAAACATTTGGATTCTGGAAGTACTTGCTAGGCCAAAGGGAATGGGTGGAGGGGAAAAATCATGAGGACTTCTAGGGGAGGTTTAGGTTGGATATTAAGGAAAATTTCTTTAGGGAAGGGCATTGGCACAGGCTGCCCAGCAAAGTGGTGGGTTCACCATCCCGGGAGGGATTTACCACCCATAGGGATGTAGCACTTGACATAGTTAGGGGTGGCCTTGGCAGTGCTGGAGGAACAGCTGGACTCAGTGATCTTCAAGGGCTTTTCCAGCCTCAACAAGCCCATGGTAACAATTCTGTTCCAGGATTTTTTTCTCCCCTGTCCCCTCACACTGCCCTGGCCCAGCTGCCACAATCCCCTCTGGCTCCTCTGCACTGGGCAGGGGTAGATGCCACACTTGCAAGCTGAACAAGCAGGCAACAATGCCCAACATGGGAACAAAGGCTGAAGAAAGAATCTTCCAAACCTTGATTGCAGCCTCTGTGTTGGCTTTCAGGTAGTGCAGCCTCTCCAGGTAAGCTCTGCGCTGCCTATACCCCCTCCAACAAGCCTGGGCACAAGAAGACACCAGGTAGAGAGACCTGTGTGAGGTCACTGTGACTCTGTTGGTTTTTCAGGGAGCACATGAGGAAAGAGCATGACACAGCCTAGGGGAAGAAGAAACCAGCACCCAAAGCAGCTACTGTGAGAGAAACAAGCCCCGCACTACTCTCCCAGCACTAAAACTACAGAGTAGCACACGCCGGCACTCCCTGGACCTGCCGGAAGATGCTGCGAGCAGCTGCCCGTGGTTTGCATTGCTGTGCTCAGAGGAGGGACAGATTCTGGCTGCATCACCTGGATCCGAATGGCAGCCAGCCTCTGCTCGCACAGGACGTGCCGCCGTGCCGCCAGCTCCCGGCGAACGAGGAAGCCCCGGAGCCGCGCCTGCAGCCTCACCACTAAGGCGACGTTGGACGCCCACAGGCGCTGCCGGCCGTGCGCCGCCGCCACTCGGGTGATGACCGACTGCAGGGACACCAGGCACCAGCTCAGCCCCAGAGATGCCGCCGGTGCCCACCCAGCCCCATCCTGCCCATACCTGGATCTCCTCCCGGCTCAGATGTGTGGTGTTGAAGCTGCCGTTGTGTGGGCACTGCCAGCTGCCCTCCAAGGTCTGCAGGTTCAGGTAGTACTCGGCCCCATCCAGCAGCCTGTGCCGGATCCAGGATGGCTTCGTGCTCCCTGCGTACCAGGATGGATGGGAGCTGCTGGAGAGTGCTGCTCCCCCCAAACACCCGGGCCGGGGGTGCATCCCAGGCCCCCAGGGTGGGGGAGGTTTTACAGCCCCCAGGGTTTTACCTGCTGGTCTCTTGGTGGCCATCAGAGCCGCCAGCTGCTCCTGGTAGGCATCAGCACAGGCGCTCACCACCCCACGCAGGGCCACGTCAGGGTTGCACAGCACGCGCAGCGTCTGCGACGCCTTCCCTTCCTTGATGGCCTGGTTGATGGCGGCTGTGCCCAGAGCCACTGCAGGAGCAGAGGGGCTCATGTCAGCCCCTTCTTGTCCCCCAGCCTCCACAGCAGCACCCACATGGGGAGAGCACTCACTGCTCCTGGCTGCCACTGTGTCCTGGTTGGCCTGGCAGACCCCTTCCTGGATCTCCTCCCACCAAAGCACAGCTCCATTGTCCTCCGTGGCCTGAGAGATGGGGGAGATGGGGTCTAGTGAGCTGGGCAGCCCCCTTTGAGCACCTCCTGCTTTGCAGGTGCTGCATTGCTGGAGTGGGGGGGTTACTTCACAGTCTTGTGACCAAAGTGGGGTACCCTGCATCCAGGGGGGATACCATGCTGCTATGCAGGTACTCCACAGCTGATGATCCCCGCCCCACCTGGACTTTCTGCCTCCGTGCCCCGGACAGGACACTGTGGTAGCGCGGGGCGGTTGGAAGGGCGATGTCGGGCAGGGCGGGCGCCAGCAGCAGCAACGCCGCCAGCGTCTTCTCAGGATCCGCCTGCAGCAGCGCCTCGTTGACCAGCCGGACTGCATGGACTCCTGTGTGGGAGGGAAGGGACACACAGTTCAGCCCCTCCAATGCTCCCAAGGGAGTCACAGCCCCGGGTGGCGTGAGATTCTCTGGTGTTTCATTGCAGCTGGAATCCCAGTGCAACCTCCCTCCCAGGATATCTGCAGGCCCCCTGCACGCCCAAACCTTGTGTGGGCAGGACTCACGGTTGTTTTCATCCTGCACTGATAAATTGGTGCTGTTGACACTGTCCTGAATGTCATTCCAGCTCAGGAACTCAGCTCCTGCTCTCCTCGACTGGCCCTTCAGCTGCAACAAGTCATCAAAGTACCTGCAGGAGAGACACAGGGCAATGACTTGGTGCATTCCAAGCAGGGCTCGGTGCATTCCGAGCAGGAGGGCACCTGCCAGAGCCAGCTGCCCAGCTCTTCAGACAGGCACAGGACAGGAAGGCTGCTGGAACAAACCCACAAGAAGCCCAGGCCCCTGACCAGCCCCTCCCACAGGACTTCTTCACACCTGCCCCCAACACAGAGCCCAACTCACCGCTGTGCGTTTGCATCCTCAACTCCTGAGAGGCCCAGGGCAGGGCTGACCAGGCTGCTCCAGAGCCTGTTGGAGTCCCTGGCATCCAGGGCTTGGTTAACCAGTGCCACAGCCGAGAGCATCTCCACAGCCACAAACAGCTCCTCCTGTGCCAACTCTCCCTGCATGGGGCATGCAGAGACACTGAACCCCCATAACCTCATCCTCCAGTCCCAGCTGCCCCGGAGAAGCAGCAGCAGAGGAAGCACCGCAGTCCCAGCAGAGGCACCAACCCACCCAGCATCAAGGGGACCCATCACCCATCGCCCATCCCCGGGGGTCTCTCACCCGCGGGTGCTGGCACTGCAGCAGGGCCAGCTGGTGCTGGTACAGGGGGGCAGCAGGGGCGTGCACATCAGGCAGTTGTGCTGCGGGGTCCATCAGCGCTTCCAAGGTTTCTGCTGGCGTCCCTCGGCGGACAGCAGCGTTGATCCGGCCAACAGCCTGCAGCACTGAGGGACAGACAGGGGAGCTGGCACAGGGAGGCTGCAGGAGGTGGCCATGCCCTGTCTCAGGGCCAGGCTGCCAGCAGGCCCACCAGCTCTGGGGGATGCACCAGGCAGCAGGACCTGCAACAAGCGTTCACCAAGGCACTCACTGGCTCGCTCCGTCTCGTCCCTCCGGTTCGCTGTGAGGATCCCTGCCTGCAGCTCCTCCTGCTCCAGCAGCTCCAGGTAGCCCAGCTCCTGCAACAGGTAGAGAGGGGTGTCACAGCTCATCATGCTTGTGCTGACAGAGCAGCCATGCTCAGACCCCTGGCAGAAAGCTGCCAACTCCCCAGCCCAGGGGACCCCCCTCTTCTGGGGGACCATGGCCTGGCCCCCAGCACAAGTACCCCACACCAGCACAAGTACCCCACACCACAGGCTCCTGCCAGCCCCTACCAGTGCCTTCTCCTCCCGGTCCATGCTCAGCTGCTCCAAGTAGAGCTCGAGGTTGTCACGCTGGAGGCAGCGCAGGGCCAGGGTGGGGTCCTGCAGTGCGTGGTGCAGTGCCAGCACATCCTGTCTCTCCAGGGCACTGTCCACCTCTTCCAGAGCCCCACGCACTGCAAGAGGCCAGTTCACTCCAGAGGTGAGCAGGTAAATCATCCCACAGCTCCAGGGAGCAAAGGCAGCTATGGCTGAAGCCTGCATTCCCATCATTTTAACTTCTCCTTGGAAATGCACACCCGGCCCTTCTTCCCACTAGGACTGAGGCTCCTTTCTGCCATGCCCACCCCTCTCCCCATGCCCTGGGCTACCATGGTCCCACTATAAGCCCCGGAGAACTCCCAAAGGGAAGCCCCAGCTTTGCTCACCATTCACTTTGTTGATGTTCCCTTGGATTTCAGCCTGGGTCAGACACCAGTCATAGACGTCCTCTCCTTCGGGGATCACCTGCACGTACTGGAGAGGGACTCCCCAGCCTGAGCTTTCTGCCCAAGCACACCCCACCATGCGCAGTGGGGTCCCCCTGCAGATGCCTGGGCTCATTTCCCAACCCCAAGCCCTGGGTGAACCAGCCCCCAAGCAGGAATCATCTCCCCAATCTTCTGCTCAGCACAAGGGCTCCCAGGCTGGGTTTCAGTCAGCAAGCACTGTATGGTCTCTGGCCAAGGGACCCCTCCAGCTGGAAGCACCCCCCAGCCCAACAGCAAAGGGGCTGCTCCTCTCCCAGCCACGCCGGAGCACCCTGTGCCCTCCTCACCCTGTTTCTGGCATTGCTGCCCTTCTCCAGCTTGGCCTGGTGCAGCACCTCCTGGTAGGCACCTGCCAGCTCCTCGCGCAGTCCCACCAGCATCGCGTGGGGGTTGTGGAGGGTCTCCATCGTCTGGGCCACCACCCCCCGATCCACCGCTTCATTGATGGCCAACACTGCGGCGTGGACTGGAGGCGAGGAGGGGAGGAGGTGGGTGAGATGGGACACGGAGGGGCAAGATGGACCCCCCACTTTATCCCTGCAGGCAGTGGGACAAGACATTCCACAGGCGATGGTGGGAGCCTGCCCTGTTTGAAAGGCAAGCTGCAGTCTCCAGCACCCAGGAAGTCTGTGTCTCACAGCAAGCCCAGGGAATGCAGAACCCCAGATGCTGCTGGCCAGGAAAGGGCTGTGCCAGCACCTGCATCCTTGTGCTGGGCCGAAAGAGAACAACCAGGTGCCTCCCACTGCATCCCAGAGCACCATCACCTCCGCGAGCATCCCCTCCCAGTTTGCTGGCCCCAGATTTGGCGTTCAGGGGCTGAGCCAAGATCCTGCTACAGGCTGACAGGCAGCCCCACTCCCCACCAGGCACCCGTCACCTGCTGCTTCATCCACTGAGAGCTCGTTGGCCAAAATGCCGCCAATCTTGCTGAAGGCAGGCAGCTGCAGCCCATACTTCTCCAGCTCCCGCTTCATGTTGTTGATCTCCTCCTCTGGAGCAGAGCACAGAGGCAGCTTTGCTCAGCACCAGCCCTGTGGCCCAGTGCTGGAGCAGGGGCAGCTAGCAGAGCCCCCACTCCCCTGCCAGACCAAGAGGGGTGCAGAAAACCCCCACACTGGGGTGAGCATCCCTGAGGCAGCTTTGGCAAAACTCATCCAAAACTTGCACTCCCCACATCCCTCCTGCCACGGGACCCCAGAGCATTGGTGGCAACCCCCCCACCGGCAGCCCCAGCCCAGGTCTCCCCGCATGGTGCCATACCTGTGAAGTCCACTTTCCCATACAAGTCCTGGATCAGAGGAGCCAGCCCCAGCTTGAAGAGGTACAAGCTGAAATACAAATCCCCACCGTGACATCACCTGCTTCTCCCTCCCAACGCTTCTGTGTCACCTGAGGCTGACACCACCAGAGGGCTCATAAGCATCACACATCCCATGACAGCCAGGCCAGGGCACCCACCTGAGTGCATGGATGCAGTAGACCACCCGGGGCATGTTCTTCTTGTCATAGATGTCAGTGGTCTCTGGGTGGAAGATCTGCCAGCAAGACAAGAGACACCTCAGGTGACAATGGCATCGAGACGGTCCCCAGGTGGGCTGGTGTCAAAGAGTGGGGGGCAGAGACGAAGCCCCCCTGCTATACCAGCACCCCCCAGTACTGCCACAAGGCAAAGGCCAGTGTGTTCCTTGGCTGGGGAAAGCAGAGGGGAGATGTTACCGAGGGAAGCCCCACGTGGCTCATGGCATCGCGCCAGTAGTTGATGTTATCCGTGTGCCGGAAGTGAAGACCAGCTGCCTGGAAGAGACGAGCTGAGGTCAGGCTGAACCCCACCTTCTCCCACCCCTGGGGTCCCCCTTGCCCCCAGACCAACCCAGCCAGGGCGGGAGGTTAAAGACAGAGGCAACGCCTGTGGCCTCAGTGACTGCTGTCAGTGAGTCCCTCCTCACTCTGCACTCACCAGCAATGCAAGGGTCTGGGGGTACACCCCAAGTGGTACTACACCTTCCTTCTGGTGCCACAGCCTTACCTTGTACCGTGTCTGTTCAGGGTCGTAGATCTTCTTCAGTGGGACAATGGCAGGGGCAAAGCAGTGGCCCAGCTTGGCCAGGAGGACCCCGTTGCGCAGGGTCTCCTCCAGCTCCGTGGGAGGAGGCAGCCCCTCGCCCAGACAGGCCTCCATCCAGCTGGCAGGGCAGAGACAGGGCACGTCACAGACCCCCAGCACCCCACCTAGCAGAAAAGCACCCAAAGGACACCCCCTCCAACCCCATTCCAATAAATCCTCCCTGGCAGGGAAGTTCAGCCCTCAGGCTGGGTGGTTTTCAGTTTGGGTGTAGGGCTGAGTGTCCCCCCACAAAAAAACAACCCCCCAATCACTTTTGAAGAGCTACAAAGCCCCAGGATCCAGGCAGCATTCTGCAGCATTCCCCCTGTCTCTCCCCTTGACACCCCTTTTCCCCCCAAATCTGAGCTCGAGGATCTCCCCAAGTGCAGCCCCACCGCTTGGCTTCTTCCAGGTGACACAGGTACTGGTAGGCAACGTTCTGCCTCCTCTGCTCGTCCATCTCTTCTGCAGTCGGGCGCTCACCTGGGCAGAAAGGGGGCCTCCCATCAGAGCCCCCTGCTCAGGGGAGATTTTTGAAGCCCCCATGGCCACTGAAACTAAGATTTGGGAAAGGCTTTGGGTGCAGTAATCTCCCACAGCCCTCGTGGGAGTGGCACCAGCGCCACCGGCCAGGCCCTTCTGGCAGTGGGAGGAAAGTTTCCAATTTCCCTTTTTCCCAAATAACGGCCATCAGGGCTGGCAGTGCAGGAGGGCCCAGAGCCAGCACCCGGGGAGGAGGTGGGGAGCACAGCTGCAGGTTTGGGGTCCTTTGACACTGCTGGAGGCATCCACGACTTCTGGGGGGCACCCAGCTGCCCCCCAACAAACCATTCCTCAAAATATGTCCCCCCTGGCACCTTGCCACCGCCGTCCCTCTACCCACATCCAGACATGCCTGTCCCCCCTCAACCCCCTGCACCCCTAGACCGGACCGCTCCTCCCATCTCTCTGCACACCCACACGTCCCTGTCCCCCCCCGCACCCCACACCTGCCTGCCCCCCCAGACTTACCTATCCCCTCGCATTCCCCTGCACCCCCAGACCCATCTGTCTTCCCCCAGCTCGCTGCACCCCAGACTCGTCCCCCTCCACCGCGGACGTGCCCGCTGCCTTCATCCTCCCGCACCCCCACCCGGCAACTCCCCCGGTGCCGGTCACTCACAGCGCCCCGGCCCCGCTCCCTCCATGGCCGCGCTGGCTCCGGTGGCTCCGCCCGCGGTTTGAATCTCCCGCCGCCCACGTGGCCCCGCGCGGGGGCTGCCGGGCACCGGGAGCGGCGGCACCGGGAGCGGCACCGGGAGCGGCACCGGGACCGGCACCGGGAGCGGCACCGGGAGCGGCGGCACCGGGACCCGCACCGGGAGCGGCACCGGGAGCGGCAGCACTGGGACCGGCACCGGGAGCGGCGGCACCGGGAGCGGCGGCACCGGGACCCGCACCGGGAGCGGCACCGGGAGCGGCGGCACCGGGACCCGCACCGGGACCCGCACCGGGAGTGGCGGCACCGGGAGCGGCACCGGGAGCGGCACCGGGAGCGGCGGCACCGGGACCCGCACCGGGGAGCTCCGGGAACACCGAGCGTGCGGGGAGGGGACACACACCGAAGGAGCGAGGGGATCCCCGGGTTGCAGGAGGACCCTTGGGGTGCAGGGGCTGGGCACACACCGGGGTGCCGGGGGAACTTGTTATAAATGTACTGCGGTATTGGCTTTTCGCGTGTTACAAAATTATTATGAATGTATTGTGACGTTGGTTTTTGCATGCTGCTTATTGTTTGGGGGGGGGCTTTGCCTCGGTTCTGTAATGTAATGGTGTAGAATGTCTGTTGTTTGTGTGGTCAGTTTGGGAAGGATGGGGGGGGGGGTCTTCACATTCCTGGAAAATCTTATCAGAAGAAAAGAACCCGAAACCAGACGGAATGGAACCAAGGAAGCGATAAGGCTGATGATGATACTCAGCAACTCCAAAGAATTAATGAATTATGCATGATGGTGATGAATACGAAATAAGCGATGTACTTTTAAAGACGATCTTTTGGATGTAAAGGTGTGCCTTTGGCTCTCTGCCGAAGCACCCGGCCGGCCGTAACACCCTTTTTGTTGTTGTCTCCTAATTGTCCCTTTTATTAAATTTTTCTTAAAATTTTACTAAGAGTGAACCTCGTTTTTCACAAACTCCTGGGTGAAAGGCCAAGCGAGGGCTGCTGGGGGACTCCACGGGCTGTGCCAAGGGGTCAGCGCTGTGCCACACCAAGGACGTGCCACCCGGCCCCAGCGTACCCTGTACCCTCGCTGCCCTGAGCCCATCCATCAACCTGCTCCACAGCATGAAGCTGCCCCTGTGTGGAGCAAGCCCCCAGCACCTGCCACAAGCTGTTGAGACAGCGAGGAGCCGGTTGTGTCATTCATCACACGGCTGTCCTGTCCATCACACGGCTGTCCTGTCCATCACACAGTTTTCCCATCCATCCATCACAGGTCTCACGCTGGCACTGCTGCACTGAGTTGCCATGGCACTGCACACCACGCTGGTGACAGGGATGAAACTGGAGCCGGTGGGGCCATTGCCGGATGTGCTTTCCCAGGAACAGGCCTGGCTTTGTCCCAGCCTGTGCCACTGCCTGGCACGCTCCTGTCGCTCAGAACCCGGCTGTGCTCCAGCACTAGGCACCAGCATCCATCACCGGGGCTGCGACCCGCTCCAGGCAACTTTCCAGGCAGCCCAAGTGCGGAGGCCCCTCAGACATCCTCATCCCTGCATCAGAGAGCCGTGGCTTGTGGCAGCGATGCGGCTGCAGCAGCAGGGATGCCCCGTTCCTCCGCTCCCCGCTCTCGGCACCCTTTGCACCTGAAGAGCAAACAGTAAGTGTGTACAACCGGTTATTCTGCCTCCCAAAAAGGCACCCTGGGAACATCCCACTCCACGCTGTGGTGTCCCTCCTCCTCCCCCAATGACGTCTTTCCTCTCTGGTGGCCACCAAGGTTTGCCAGGTCCTCCATGGAAAGGCCTTTTTCCTTCCTGAAACTTATTAGCAAGCAGGCTACAATTCATCCCTAATTTTTCATAAATAATATAAAATAACGCTGCATGTTTGAAGTGCTCCCTGGCAGGACCATGCTGGCTTGGCTGCCTAAGTACCTCTCTGTCTTGCAGGCAGGTCGCTGCCCCTGCCCATGGATTCGGAAGAGGCTGCTGACCAGGGAGCGAAGCCCACCACCCCCACACACCCCACCACCCCCTCTGCCTCCACCACCACCACCACCCCTGCAGCCCCCACAGCCCCCACCAGCTGCAAGAAGAGCTGGAAGAAGAAGGAGAAGGCCGAGGCCAGGGAAGCTGCCCGGGAGGGAGGGGATGAGGCGGCAGGGCGGGTGGCTGCGATCGAGGGCCTCACACGAGCCGGGCACCGGGCGCTGGCACTGGGCGCCGGGCGGGAGGCAGTGGGGTGCTTCAGGAAGGCCCTGCTCCTCTCCAGGGACATGGTGAGCCCCCAGCTCCACAGGGCTTGTGCCTTCAACTTGGGGGCTGCCTACGTGGAGACTGGGAAGCCCAAAAAGGGCCTTGAGTTCCTCCTCCAGGCCCAGCCCTCAGAAGCAGAGAGCAGGGACCACTTGGGGAGCCTTTATTTCAACGTCGGGGCGGCTCATGAAGGGCTCCGGGATTTTCCAAAGGCTTTGGAGCGTTTTGAGAAAGTCGCCGGCCACGCCAGTGCTGCTCAGGCTGGCGGCCGAGCAGGGACCTGCGTGCAGATGGGCTGCTGCTACCTGGGGATGCGGGAGCCGGCGCGGGCTGCGCGGTGCTTCCTGGACGCGGCGCAGACCTACGCGGCGGCCGAGAGCCCCGAAGCCGCGGCGGTGGCTCTGAGCAGGGCGAGCGGCTCCATGCTGCAGAGCCGGCGGTTCCGGGCGGCAGAGATCGCCAGGGTCCTCGCCCGGTGCCGCTCGCTCTGCGAGAGCATCCCCGACCTGGCCCTGCGAGGTAACGCTGCGCCGCACCCTTCGTTCTCCGGGCCTTGGGGAGCAGCTCCCACCCCTGCTTTTCCTCTCTGCCCCCAGGGAAACTCTACAACGACATCGGCCTCGGCTACTCCCAGCTCCACATCTTCTCCCTGGCTGCCGAGAGCTTTGAGCGGGCCCTCGGGCTCTGCGGTGCGGAGCCGGAGCGGGACGGGCGCCGGGAGGCTGCGCTGCTGCAGAACTTGGGTGCTGCCCAAAACGCCCTGCGCTGCTTCGGCTCGGCGCTGGGCTGGCACCGGCGTGCGGCCGCGCTACACGGTAGGTCACACCGGTATCTCTGGCTCTTGGCTTTGCCGGATGTGCCGGCTCGGGATGGAGCCCTGTGTTCGCAACTCCAGGTGCTCTGGGGAACCGGAGGGCTCAGGGGCAGTGCTTTGGGAACCTGGCGTATGCCTGCAGCCAGCTCGGGAACCATGGAGCTGCCGCGGAGAACTACCTGCACGCCCTGCAAGCCTTCCGGGACTCGGGTGAGGGAAGGCACAGGCACCCCCCGGGGGCAGTCTGCAGCATCCGGGTGCCGAGTGGACTCAAGCTGGGTGATGCTGCCTGCCGGGGATCTGGGCTGAGCCGGGACCGATGCAGCCCTTTGCCTCCCAGGGGACTTGCAGGGGCAGTGGCAAGCGTGCGAGGGGCTGGGCGCAGCATGCTTCCATCTGGGAGACCCCCAGAAAGCCATCGGGCACTATCAGGAGGCCCTGATTTTGCTTTCCCACTGTCAGGTAAGGCATGATGGGGCACCCCCAGGGCCAGACCCTCCTGTGCATCATGGGGCACTGGCCTCAGCCCTGGGGCACACCCACTCAGCCCATCGTACATGCGGGCTCTCTCCACCGCAGGACAGCCCCAGAGCTGCCCACAAACGGGTCGTGCACAAGCTCACGGATGCCATCCAGCACCGACTCCGTCTTAGCCACCTCTCTTACCAGGGGGGCTGGGCACCCACCCCAGCCGTGGTGAGCATCACCCAGGGCATGGGACACTCTGGGGGGCTGGGAACTGGGACCCCAATAGGGGTTGTGGCAAGAGGTGCCTGAGTTTGCTGGGCAGAGGGACACACGTGTTAATCCCATCAGGAGCCCAGCCAGCTGCAGTTTTGCTCCACACTGCCCCGTGCCAGCAGGACATGGCTCCAGGGGAGTGAGGTGTGAGTAGGAAAGCTGCCATTGTCTCTCTCCTTCCTCTGGAATGAGTTTCCAGCATCATGCAGGAGACAAGCCTTCCTTCCTTCACTCCATGTCCTTCAGGTGGAAAGCCCAGGCTGCAGACGAGCTGCTCATGTGTGTGCCAGGAGCACGTCCCAGGCATTCAGGTGAGAGGGTGCAAACTAAACGTGGGATTGAGGCATCCAGGCAATTCCTGACAGAGCTGAGGCTTTGGCCCAGTCTGATACTGTGTTCTTGCCTCTTTGTCCTTCCTTCCTGGAGGCACAGGAGTGGCCCCAACTGGTGGTCTCGCACTGGAGCCCTGCAACGCACATGGCCTCCTGGGCACCTCTGGGGAGGATGATGATGGTCCCAGCTCAGCTCCAGGGAATCACAGTGAGCCCAAGGCTAACAGGTGGGTGAGCAAGGGAAAGGCACATCAGTACAGCCCCTGGCACCCAAATATCTCTTCAGCACAAGGGACTTCTCCTGTTTAATGGTGAAAATGCAGAGATTTTTAAAGATACATAATGCTGGGTAGCGCGTTTGGGGTAATTCCAGCTAGATCCTAGGGAGGGTTCAATCACGATGTGATGGGGAGCGTTTGTCAGAGATGCTGTCCAGAACCCCCACATGAGGTTCACTTGTCTCTCAGTAAGAGGACCACCAGCTCCCTGCACCCGGCCAAGCCGCCCCATGCCGGCCCCCGGCTACGTAAGTACCACACGCAACCAGAGCTTGGCTTCCCCAGCGAGCCCAGGCCTGTGGGTCTCACACTGCATTCCTCAGGGCATCAAAACCACCAAACCCTCCATCCAAGGGCTCCAGAGCGGTAGGTGATGCCTTGGGGGAGTGGGCAAAGGAGTGGATGGGAGGTTTGGGCTCCAGAGTGTCCTCTGAGGGGAGGGTTCACGGGTGGAGACCCCAGCAGGGCTTGGGACACTCCTTTTTCTTGGAATGGACATGGCCCCAAGCCTAAAGTCACAGGGGCTGGGGATTTTGGCACCTTGTAGCCAACATCAAAACCACACCCTATGGATGAGGCAGGGTGGTTTCCAGGACCCTGGTATGAACCTCCTGCCCACTCCTGCCTTCCAGTGCTTAAAGGGGCTCCAACAGAGCTAGAGAGGGACTTTGGACAAGGGCCTGGAGTGACAGGACAAGGAGAAATGGCCTCTCACTGCCAGAGGACAGGGTTAGATGGGATATTGGGAAGGAATTCTTGGCTGTGAGGGTGGTGCGGATGCCCTGGCACAGGTTGCCCAGAGAAGCTGTGGCTGCCCCACCCCTGGAAGTGTCCAAGGCCAGGTTGGACAAGGCTTGGAGCAACCTGGGCTAGTGGAAGGTGTCCCTGCTATGGCAGAAGGGTGGGACGAGATGGGCTTTAAGATCCCTTCCCACCCAGAACAGTCTGTGATTCCGTAATTTGATTATTCCATTTTGCATCCTGCTGGACACCCTCACTCCCCGTGATGCTTCCATGACCTCGCAGCCTCGACGATGACCCCACTACTGCCGGTTGCTGGTCCCGCCGGGGACCTCGCACGGGGACCAGGACTCTGTCCCTCCTCTGCAGCCTCCTGTGACCAGGAGGACACCGGGGGGTGTTTCTCGGGGGGCCTGTGCAGGCCCAAACCGGAGGGGGGGGCGTTGAGCCAACACGGTTTTGACCCCGCTCCGTTTCCGCCATCCTTTGCACGTCGCGGTCCCAAGGAGGAAATGAGGGGGCTGGCGGGGCCGCGGGGGCGCGGCAGGGCCTGGAGGCACCGCGGCAGGGCCGGGAGAGACCGCGGCCCGGCCCGGGAGAGACCGCGGCACGGCCCGGAGAGACCGCGGCCCGGCCCGGGAGAGACCGCGGCCCGGCCCGGAGAGACCGCGGCCCGGCCCGGGAGAGACCGCGGCACGGCCCGGGAGAGACCGCGGCACGGCCCGGGAGAGACCGCGGCCCGGCCCGGGAGAGACCGCGGCCCGGCCCGGAGGCACCGCGGCCCGGCCCGGAGGCACCGCGGCCCGGCCCGGAGGCACCGCGGCCTCTGCGCGGCTCCGCCCCGGCCCCGCCGCGCGATGAAGGGCGCTCCGCCCCGGGGCGGCCCCGCGCCTGCTCCGTGGAGCGCTGGGTGCCGGTCGGGGCCGTACCGGGCGGTATCGAGCCGTAGCGGGCCGTACCAGGCCGTGCCCGCCGCATGCCGAGCCCCCGCGCACTGCTGGGGCTGGGGCTGCTGGTGGCGGCGGCGCGGGCGGGCGGGCGGTGCCGGGGCTGGGGCTGGGAGCGGCACTGGGACCGGGAGCGGTGTCGGTGCCTTCCCCGCCGCGCCATGCACGTCCCCAGCGCGGGGTCCGGCCCGACGGGGCTCCGCTTCCTGGGGTAGGGCCGGGGGAAGGAGGGAGGTGGGAGAGGAGGCGGGGAGTGCTTGGGGGGTGGAGGCGGCACGGGGCGGGGGTGCGGGCGGGCAGGACGGGATCCGGGCGGGCTGAGGGGTGCGGGGGGTCGGGCAGGACACGGGGTTGGGGTGCAGATGTACGCGGGGGCTCAGCTAGACCCTGTGTGTGTCCCCCCCCGGCTCATGCTAAGTCGAGGGGATCATAGCAGCCCCCAGGCTGGGCCTGGACGGGTTTTGCGAGTACCCAGAGGTGCCATCTCCCACCCCAGGCAGGAGGAGGCCCAGGCCATCGACCAGGAGCTCTTCACTGAGTACAAGTTCAGCGTGGACCAGCTGATGGAGCTGGCGGGGCTGAGCTGTGCTACTGCCATTGCCAAGGTGGGGGTCCTGGGGGGCAGAAGGGGGTCCTGGCACTGTGGGCTGAGCTGCACCACTGCCAGCAGCAATGTGGGGTCCTGATATCGTGTCCTGAGCTGTGCCACTGCCAGGGTGGGTGCCCGGGAGGTGCGTGGGGGTCCTGGGGGAGAGTTCACTCACAGCACTATGGGCTGAGTGCTATCACCGCCATCAACAAGTGGGACCCCAGAGGGCAAGGGAGAGTTCTGGGAGGTGCTAGCATTGTGTACCAAGGTGGGCACCAGCAAGGTGGGCACCAGCAAGGCAGATGGTGATCCTGGGAGTGGTCCCAGTCCCATGGGCATGCCAGTCCCAAGGTTGGGGTCTGGAGCAATCCTGGCCCCATGGCGTGGGCCCACTTCCCCATCATAACCCTGTGCCTCTTACCCCCCATCAGGCCTACCCACCCAGCTCCTTCACCACGAGCCAGCCCACTGTGCTGGTGGTCTGCGGGCCAGGGAACAACGGCGGTGATGGGCTGGTCTGCGCCCGGCACCTGAAGATGTTTGTGAGTCTTGCACAGGCAGCCGCAGGGTCCCTGTGTCCCCCTGTACCTATGGGCTCCAGGGTCCCACTCCTCTGGCTGCTGCTGGTGCCAGAGTGGGATTAGTTCAGGTCCCTTCTGTGCTTGCAGGGCTACCAGCCAACCGTGTATTACCCCAAGCGCCCCAGCAAGCCGCTCTTTGAAGGTTTGACTACCCAGTGCAAGAAGATGGATATTCCCTTCCTCCCCGAGTTCCCAGCTGAGGTGAGCAGCCCCCTTGGGAGCACCTGCCCCTGGAGCTGTGGCCGGGACTGCCCTTCACCTGCTGCTGTGCCTGCTGCAGGCTGCGTTCATCGACGAGCTCTACGGCCTGGTGGTGGATGCGATTTTTGGCTTCAGCTTCAAGGGAGCGGTGCGGGAGCCCTTTGGCAGCATCCTCAGCACCCTCGAGCGCGTCACGGTGCCCATCGCCAGCATCGACATCCCCTCAGGTGAGTACTGGCTGCACCTGCCGGAGGAAGGTGCCTGGCCAGGGTGGTCCCAGCTCCAGCCTGGCCACGGGGCTCGTTGCAGGCTGGGACGTGGAGAAGGGGAAGGCAGATGGCCTCCAGCCCGACATGCTCATCTCCCTCACGGCGCCCAAGAAGGCGGCGATGCATTTCACCGGCCGGTACCACTTCCTTGGGGGCAGGTTTGTGCCCCCCGCGCTCCAGGAGAAATACGCTCTAAACCTGCCGGCGTACCCCAGCACAGACTGCGTCCTGCAGCTGACCTAGAGCTGGGGCCAGAGGGGCTGGGGGGGCCAGGCTTGGCTTCAGCACTGCACACCAGGGCCAAATTCTGCCCAAGCCTCTGCTAGGAGGGTGCTCAGCACCTCACCGGGCTTCAGCGTGACACAGCAGGATCGAAGGTCACTGCAGACAGAAGGCCCAGGAGGTGGGAGTGGTGAGGGCTGCAGGGGGTTTGGGGTTTCTGCCTAATCCAAGTGCTACGGGTGTAAAGGTGACCTGGGATCCAGGGCTCTGCCACTCACAGCACCATTCACCCTTCAGGATAGTCTGATTACAATAAAGATTTATTCATGCCCTTGAAAAAGTATTTCAGTACTCTGCAGGGTCTGACAGGCCCACAGCAAATGGGTCCCTGCTGCAGAGCCTGGGAGAAACCAGGGTCACCCCTGAAGGTTCAGGTGGTGAAGTAAAGCTTGATCCAGCTCCAGACCAACCTGTCCTAGCCCAGCATGCCCACAGTGCTGGGCTACATCTGGAATGGGCTCAGAGCACCCCTGGGCACCCACCAGCACCAGGATCAGGACCCTTACAGCCAGGTGGGACTGGCAGCTGCACAGCATGGCAGCCATGTTACTTGCTCACTCTGGCTCCTTCTTCCTCTTCCTCTTCTTCTTCTTCTTCTTTGTAGGGCTGTGTCCCAAGTTTGGCTCATCTGTGTCTTCTAGAGGTATGTCTGTCTCAGCCAACTCTTCTTTGTCCTCCTCTTCCTGCTTCTTCTTCTTCTTCTTCCTCCTCTTTGCAGCCTTTCCCTCCCCTTCTACCACCTCCTCTTCTGTGCTTAGCTCTGGCTTCTTTTTCTTCTTCCTCTTCATGACCTTCCCCTCCTCTCCTGATATCTCTTCTCCACAATGCTCTGTGACCTTCTTCCTCTTCTTCCTCATGACCTCTTCCTCTCCTGTCAGCTCCTCTTCTCTGCTTCGCCCCTGGTTCTTCATCTTCACAACCTTTTCTTCTTCCAACACCTCCTCCTGTTCTCTGTTTGGCTCCTGGCTCTGTGGCACCTTGGGGCTGGCTCCATCCCTGGACTGTTTCCTTTTCTTCTTTTTGCCCTGGCTGCTCTCTGGGGGCTCCTGCTGCCGCTCCCTTTGCTGGTATGTGGCCAGGAAGGCTCGTTCCTGCTCCTCCAGGCGTGCCAGCTTGGCACTCATGGTCAGGCCGTGACGGGCACCCCTGCAATGACCGCAGGCAGTGAGGAATGGCACCTCCCCAGCAGGGAACGTGTTCCCCAGCCCAGCCTGCTCAACAGCCCCTGCAAGGAGGGGGCAGCCCAGCCGTGCAACCCACCAGCCACTCACTTGTGCGCCGTGCGGCCCCCACACGCCTGCACCAGCTCCTCGTCCGTCAGCCTGCGGGACACAGACAGGATGTGTCACCCCCAGCATCCGTGTGGGGGGAACAGGGTCTGGAGCAGGGCTCCACCTTGCAGCCCTCGTCTCTCCCCATCGAGGGATGGGGCCCAGCCTCACCTCCTGACCGAAGAGAGGTCCAGCTTCTCCTCCTCCTCACTGCTCTCAGAGCTAGCGGGCAGTGTCACAGACTCCTCCCCACAGGCTGTGAGCGTGGCTGACTGCAGCACAGAGGGACTGTGAGAAGGGGGAACAAGGAAAACGGGGCTCTGGAGGCCACAGCAGCAATGGGCTGCGGGCCATGCAGCCCCCAAGCTCCTGGGGCCGGTTACCTTCACGAAGCGGCCGTACAGCAGGCTCCCACTGTTGCCAGCCTTGCGCGGCTTCTTATTGCTGATCCTGCCTCCCTGCTCCGAAAGCGCCTTCACAGAGATACCATCCTGGGTGAGAAAAGGCAAAGGGCTTGGGAATGATCTGTCCGAGAGGCTTTGCCCCTCCAGCAGCACCTCTCCACCACCACAGTCCCTGCACACGGTGCTGCTTGCTGACAGGGGCTGGGGCTGGTAGGACACAGTGGCAGTACAGGAGCCAGCGAAGGGAACACCTCCCCTGCCTTCAACCCCATCCCTGTCCAACCGGGGTGCCTCCGCCACCCCGCAGCCTTCCTACCTGCCCGGCCTCCACGGCGATGTTGGCAGCCGCCTCGTTGAAGACGTGGTCCCACCAGTGGAAGGTGAAGGGCTCCGCCGCGTCGTGTCCCACCTGCGGGGTGCAGAGGAGCCGCCGGAATGGCTGCGGTGGGCAGCGGGCCGCGGGCCAGGGCCGGGCGGGGATCGGCACTCACCCCCGCCGTGTCGCACTTCACCTTCACCCGGATGGCCTCGGCGATGCCGTCCTCCCGCCGGCCCAGCCCCTGCCCTGCGGACCAGGCACCCGTCACCCCCGCACGGCCGGGGGCACCGGGGGCTGCAGGACCCCGAGGGCCGGGGGTGAGGTCCAGACCGCGTCCTGCAGAGGAACAGGGGGGGGGGGGGGCGGGCTCTGGGGACCACTGAGGCCTGGGGTGGGGACCTGGGGGCTGCCGGGGTCTGCAGGGTCCCGGGGCTTAGGAGTGGCTGTGTTCTGGAGGGAGCCGGGGCCTGGTAGGGGAAGACGGGGCTTGGGGGGCACATGGAGGGACACGGGGCCTGGGAGAGGGAGCCGGGGCTTGGGAGGGGATAGGAGTCTGGGGGAGCCGGGGCTTGGGGGGCAGCCGGGGGCGCTCAGGGAAGGCCAAGGTGGGGCAGGACAGTCCGGGGACCGCGGTCCGGGGACCCCCGTCCGGCCCCACCTCGGCGCCAGCCGTGCCGCCTCAGCTGGGTCTCGGCGAACAGCATCCCGCGGCCCGGCGCGCTCATGGTCCGGCGGATCCGGGGGATCCCGGGGGATCCCGGAGGGTCCCGTTGTGTCCCGGGGGTCCCGTTGTGTCCCGGGGGTCCCGTTGTGTCCCGGGGGTCCCGGGAACCGCAGCACGAGGCGGGGCGGGGCACGGCCGGGGCGCCGGGAAGGGACCGCGCGCATGCGCGAGGGGCGGGGCCGAGAGCGCGGCGGGGGCGGGGGGTGTCACGGACGGGGGTACGAGGGCAGGGGGGTGTCACGGACATGGGGACGGGACGGGGGTGTCACGGACGGGGGGACGGGGGCACGGGGGTGTCACGGACATGGGGACGGGACGGGGGTGTCACGGACGGGGGGACGGGGGCACGGGGGTGTCACGGACATGGGGACGGGACGGGGGTACGGGGGTGTCACGGACATGGGGACGGGGGGACGGGGGCACGTGGGTGTCACGGACATGGGGACGGGGGCACGGGGGTGTCACGGACACGGGGATGGTGGCATACACGGACATGGCGACATGAGAGACGTGAACATACAGACGGGGAATACACGGACACGGGGACGGGGATACACGGACACGGGGACATGAACACGGCAACAGGAGGATACGCAGACGGGGAGACACGGGCGCGGGGACACACGGACACCGGGACACAGGTGTGCACACACGTACGAAACCATGCATACGGGTGTGCACATACCCGCGTCTGCACCCGTGCTCACGCACGCACACGCACACACGTGTACATGCTGGCACGCGAGCGTGTGCACACAGACCTGTGCACATGCCCACGCACGGGTGCACACACAGATACCCCCGTGTGTGTGAGCATGACACGCATACACCCACCCCTCCTCGGCTGCTGAGCGAAGCACACACCCCTGCTGGGTGTGCCACGGGGACACGCACTCACACACAGAGCTGGCACTGTCCTGCACACTCACACACACACACACACATTCACACACAGAGCTGGCACTGCCCTGCACACTCACACACACACACACACACTCACACACAGAGCTGGCACTGCCCTGCACACTCACACACACACACACACACTCACACATAGAGCTGGCACTGCCCTGCACACTCACACACACACACATAGTCACACACAGAGCTGGCACTGCCCTGCACACTCACACACACACACACACACAGACACACACAGAGCTGGCACTGCCCTGCACACTCACACACACAGACACAGACACACACAGAGCTGGCACTGCCCTGCACACTCACACACACAGAGACACAGACACAGACACACACAGAGCTGGCACTGCCCTGCACACACACACAGAGACACACACAGAGCTGGCACTGCCCTGCACACTCACACACACACACACTCACACACAGAGCTGGCACTGCCCTGCACACTCACACACACACACATAGTCACACACAGAGCTGGCACTGCCCTGCACACACTCACACACACACACACAGTCACACTCACACAGAGCTGACACTGCCCTGCACACTCACACTCACACACACACACACAGAGCTGGCACTGCCCTGCACACACTCACACACACACACACGCTTACCCTCCCGGTTCCAGTGCACGTCCTGTTCCTGCTCCCCGCATGGCGCCTGCACACCTGCCTCTGCCGTGTGTCACACACGCGTGTGCCCGCTGCTGCCACCTGCTTTGCGTGTGCTGCTGCTGCTATGGGCCGGGGCTGGGGAGTCCTGCAGCCCCAGAGCGGGTGGGGGTGTGTGCGTACATGTGTGTGTGTGTGTGCATGTGTGTGTGCGTGTGTGTGTGTACATGTGTGTGTGTGCAGCCACGTGTGTGCCCGTGCCCAGCCAGGAGTCTGGTGGTTGCCCCATCAGAGCCTTGGCCTCGTCCTTCACAGCCTGTCCCTGCAGCTGCTGCTCAGGGCTGTCCCCAAGGCCACCGTGCTGTCCCAAGGGCCACTTTCCTGCCCAGCTGCCGTCCCTGCCAGCACCCTGAGCTCTATGCCCACAGAGCAGGGGACACCCACGCCCACCCCTTACCCACTGTCCAGGATGGGTGATGCTGCACAGATGGGGATACACCCCTGTGTCAGCATTCCCTGGATGTGCCTTTGCTCTGGCAGCAGGAGCAGAACCGGGTCCGGAGGGGGAGGCAGCACTTGGGAGTCCCCGTTCAAATGCCTTAGACTGCCCTGCACTGAGCTCCAGCGGGAGAGCCCAGAGCTGGCATTGACCCCTGCATGTCACGGCTCCACTGAACACTGGCAGAGACAAACGGATGGGCAACAGCCCCTGGGGGACCAGGGTGCCAGGGGAGGTGCAAAATGTGCAGAGGGATCATCTACAGGGTGTACCTGGCAGGGCACGCACAGGGCATGCATGTGCAAGGTGTGCAGCGGGGAGTGCAGGGTGTGATGACAGGGCGTGTGCAGGGTGTGGGGTGTGCCAGGTACGCAGTGGGGGCACGTGGGCTGCGAGCTGGGCAGTGGCGTGTGTGGCCACGTACAGCCAAGGCACCAGCTCCATACTTTGCTCTGCTGCAGCCCTCACACACGACAGCTGAGAAATCGAGGGATGACTCCTCCCCTGCTCCAGCCCTGCCAGCATCACTCCCGCAGCTTTGTTTCCCCACTTCTCCTTCCACTCGCCTTGATAAGTGGGGCTTATCCCCAGGGAAGCGTGAGCTGGGAGCCTGCAGCAGCCCTGAGCCTGGGGAGCAGCAGCCTTGGCTGCTCCATGTTTTACCACTCTTCTACTCTGTCTGCTGGGATAAATAAGCAGCGATGACCTTTGCGGAGGAGCCATCTCCTGGCTGCACCCCAGATGTCTCACAGAGCAGGGAAACCAAGGCAGCCAAGGAAGGGGCATGTTCCCACCAGGGTATCCAGGAAAACATGAGCAGGGCAGGATAGAAGATTCCAGTGCCACAAAATCTGCCAAAAGCTGAGCCTCTTCTTGGGGTGGTGTGGGAAGCCAAGGGGCTTCTTCTCTGTCCCCTGCCAGAGCCAGGCTGGAGCTGCCCACTGGCTCCCAGGCAAGAGATAAGGACCAAGCTGGGGCTCAGCCCCATCGCTGCCATGGGGAGGACACTGGGCACAACCACCAGCCTTGTGTCACCACTGCCAGCAGCAGCCAAGGGCGGTGAAGCCCCTCAGGAACCCTGAACCCTCTCTTGGTGCACATTAGAAGCCCATGGGTCTTCGTGGGTGACACAGCCCCTGGTGCAGCTGTGGGTGCCAGCTGAGGGGCACCAGCCAGACCCAACCCTACGTGGTGCCACACAGATGCCCAGCAGACCTGGGGCAAAGGGCAGGTGCCCAAATACCTCCCCTCTCCCTTCTTTTCTCACAGGGCAACTCCAGCGAGGGGCTCTGGACCACCCTTCCCCTGTCAGCTCTGGGGCAGCCTGGAAGACTTGTGATTTTGCTATTTCCAAAGTCAAAGTGAGCAAACAACAAATGTCTGCCCCTGGGTACTGACTCCATGCTGGTGGACAGTGTCGGCTCTGGTATAGCCAACCCTGCAAGCTGGGAACACCCACAGCAAACTCCGCTGAACATGACCAGCACCAGCCAGGCAGCAACAGGAAACCAGGTGTCAGCTTGCTGGTGGAATTAAAAATAAACAATTTCAGAGAAACATGAATATGAGCCTAAATGTGCCATGGTCAGGTCCTGCAGCAGGGAGCTGTCAGGGCTGGCCATGGCCCAACCATGCTCTAAATCATGGTTTTCTGCCCTTAAATGCTGCTGAACTGGGCAGAGAGGCCGAGGAGCATCATTCAGCCCTTCCTCATGGCTCCTGTGGCTGAGCAAAGGTGCTGCAGCAGTCCCACATACACACATGCACATATATATTTTCCAAGCTATCCTACTCCATGACCTCCTAACCCCAGGATATTTCCTGACTGACCCTCTCTTGAGTCACTTTGAACTTGCCCCTCCATAGTCAGGGCTGTGGCCACAGGAAACCGCCCATACCACGGATCTTGGTAACCGAAAGAGTGGTTTCTTGAAAGCAATGTAGATGTTGGTTTCCTGCCATCTTTACCTCCTCCACATTTTAGAGGTTTGATTTCGAAGTTGGAAGCATTACACTGGGATATTGGGGGAAAAGGCTGCAGATCCCCTCCAAGGAAAGGGGGAGGAATGCAGTGGAAATATATCCTTGACAGCAGAAATCTCTCCCAATCAATCAGCTGGATTTGCCACTACCTGCTGCAGAAATTCCTTCTTTCATTATGTTTTAAAATAATTCTATTTATCAGAGTGAAATGAGAGGAAACAGTCAGTGAGAACACCTTTGGGCAATTCCTTCGGGAAGGAGAGGTATGGGAGCGAGAAAGTGCAGTCGTTCCTTTGGAAGTGGGCCTTTGAACAGCACATTACCAGGGATTAGGGGAAGCTCTGGAGGGGATTAAGGTTTCACTAAAAGGCTCCTTCTCACCAACCTTCAAAGCGCCTTTTCCTCCGGACCCTGGGAAGGCCAGATCTGCATCCCCTGTGGATACCAAAGACCAGACCCAGCTGCATCCACCTCCAAGCTCTCTCCCGGTGATCCCAGCCTCACTGTGTCCCACCACTGAGGAAGCTACAGGCCTGACCCTCCCAACTCTGCTTTGCAGTACAAGAGCAGCACAGCAAAGCCCCTGGGAGCAGCGTGGAATGGGCAGCTTTGCCAGACTGCTGGGGGAGGCTGGAGAGATGGGAGGTGGGATCAGATGGACACAAGAGGCTGCAGGCTGCCCTGTGTCTCTATTTTAGCATCTTGGCTGGTGGGCTGGCAGCAAGGGAGGAGTGATCCCAAAGTGGCACAAGAGCAGATGCTACAATGTGGAGAGACAGGAGGAATGTGTTTTTCCACTTAAACAAGAAAGACACACCAAGGACCGGCCAGCCTGTGAGGACTCATTGTGCCCTTTCAGGAGTTAAAGGGAACTTGTGAAAATGATGGACAAAGTCTTTTTATATGGACAGATAATGATGACTCAAGGAGAAATGATTTTAAACCAAAAGAGGGGAGACTTACGCTGGATATTGGAAGGAAATTGTTCCCTCTGAGGGTGGGGAGGCCCTGGTGCAGGTTGCCCAGAGAAGCTGCGGTTCTTCCATCCCTGGACATGTCCAAGGCCAGGTTGGACAGGGCTTGCAGCAACCTGGAACAGTGGAAGGTGTCCCTGCCCATGGCAGGGGTGTGGAATGAGATGAGCTATGAGGTCTCTTCCCACCCAAACCATCCTGGGATTCTCAGACTCCTGGGGACTCTCCTCAGCGGTTCACAGCCACCTGCACACACTGCGGCAGGATTCCTCCACCATGCAGGGATTTATTTCCAGTCAGCTTTGGAATCACCAAACTGCTCCATCCCTCCAAGTTCCTGTTCCAACACAGATCCCCTCACACACACAGATCCCTTGCACTGTGGTGACCGACACACTGAGGGGGTGGGAGGACTATTTCTACCTGGCCAGAAACAACATGGTTGGGAATAATTTTGCTCCTCAGAGGTTCAAAGTCACCATGGGGCTACATCTCCCTGTGACCCTGCGCACCCCCTCTGCTCCCTCCCTTCCCTGCTTACACCATCCATCCTCCCACGAGCACATTCCTTGCAAGAGCTGGTGTGTGCAGGGACACACAGACCTGGCAAGGGACACTGAAGAGATCCCAAGGCTCAGCCAGGCCTTTCCAGGAGTGTGTTTTGAGCTGCAAAGGGGCCAATCGGTAACATTTGGGAAGAGCTCTGACCCCACCAGCTCTGTGCAAACTTCCCTCATCTGAGGAGAGGTTGCACAAAGCAATCCACACGTTTGTGCACAGCCTCCAGAAGAGGTTAAAGCTGCTTTCTAAATCCTCCTCCAAGGGATTGGCAGTCTCATTAGGATGCACACACAGAGGCAGGAGCGTTTCCAGCCCTGTGTTTTCTCCACCGCCACCACCTACACTCTCAGCAACACGAACACCCATCGATCCCAGTTCCAGCTACGGAGCCAGCTGGGTGCAGCAGGTTTTACAGGTATGCAGCAAACCTGCTGTTCCCTCTCTGCCCAATCCTCCCACACTGAAAGAAACTTAGAACTATCAAATAACACTAACTCCCAGCTCTCAACAGTTCCGAGAGTTGCTAATTGCCAACTCTAATTCAAAGGAAGCTTCCAAACCTGCACTTTAGGACCAGTGTTTGGGAAGCTTCAGCAGCATTCCTGAAGTGTCAAAGGTTTTCTGGCCACAAGGGAAGGCAGCGGGGCCGGGTGGGGAGGGAACAAAACACCCCCATGCCTGAGCTGAGCACGGGGGACAGGACAGGACAGATTAATCCCAAGTAAGTGGGAACTGGCCCAGCTGAGCCAAGGCAGGCAAGGATGAGACAGGGATGCAGGGAGACAGATGGTTGTGCGCATTTATTTTCCTTTGATAAAAATGGTGTATGCAAATTACACAGCCATGGAGGCTCCTGGGAAATACCACCCTGCTGGTCCTGGGGAGTCTCTTGGAGAGTCAGAACATTCAAACACACCAGAATGGAAGGGGGGTGGAGGATGGATCTAAACTGGGAAGAACATGAACTTCAACATTTTCCAGTGAAGCAAAAAGACTGTTAGCTTATTTTTCCATTTCTTTTTTAGTTTTCACACTTGTAGAAATGAGCCCACTGAGCACAGGAGTCAATGCCCCTGAAACCTCCAAACAGGAACTACATGGCTTGGGCAGAAACACACCTTCCAAACACCTTCCTCTGCACAGCACCTTCAACTCAAAGTCAAGAACAGCACACCTGGTCACTGCAGACCCCTGGTCTCCGTTACACCACCCCCAGAGTATAAAGAGGCCACACTTCAAATGCAGTTTTCACACTCATTAACCCTCTACCGGGAGATCGGAGGCACCTGTGAGTGAGGGACACGGGCTCGGTTCATCCCAGGAAACATTAAGACAAATGACATCAGAAATTCTCAGGTAATTTCAATTTTTCTTTTGATCCATTCTCAATAAGATGCTGAGAGAAATAACCAATCCCCAAACTTGGCTCAATTTTTTAAATATTTGCCTGAAAGGAGGGCTAGGGGAGGGAATCATGTACAGTTAAAATCAAGCTACTCAAAACACAATCATTCAGGTAAGTAACTAGAAGTATCGCCTCTACCATCTAGAGAAAGAGAGAAGAGTGTCTGAGACAGGGCATATTTAGGAAAAAATACACATCTGAAGTCTCTGTGGCCACGATGAGAACTGGAATCCACATACAAGCCAGTTAAAGAGCATTTCAACATGAAATCTTAACTTAGTAGGAAGGTCAGGGGTTAAGCTGTATCTTTTTGTTTTAAATACATGGACAGCTGTCAGATATGAAAATGATGGCGGGCTTTCCGGAAAGATCCCCTGTGCATGTGTATGGATGCATGTGCTGACGTCTGTGGGGCAGCAGGACAGAGTTTAGGAAGGCTGGGAGCCCAGCAGTCTCTCGATAGCTGCGTTGATGTCCCCACCAGTGGCGATGAGCGCCTGGAGATTGGCCTCACGGTTGATGAAGCCCATGGCATTCAGCTGCTCCAGCTGCTGTTGGAATCGCACTTCGGGACTCTGCACCTGTGAGGGAAAGGACAGAGACCCTGGAGTCAGAGAGCACTGACAGCATCCAACACAGGCAGTGCCAGCAGCCATGGCTGTCCAGGAACCCCGAGCTCAGCTTCAGGCTTGTGTGGGGACAGTCTCCACATCCTTCTGGGTTGTGGCACAGCAGCCACACCAGAGTCAGTCCTGGGTCAGTACTGACAGTGGCAGCAGTGCAGGAAGAAGGATCCCCAGCACGCTGAGCTTAAACCTCTCAAAGGGTTCAACACCCCAAAGAGCCAGCCAGACCCCAACACCAAACCTGGCTTAGAGCACCACAGCCACAAGAGACTGTTGGGGACCACATTCCCTGAGTCGGGTGGGGACCCCCCTGGAGACCTCCCTGCCTGTGCCAGCACCCGCTGGGTGTTACGTACTTGAGAGCTTCCTCCGGCCAGCAGCTGGATCATCTGCTGCATGAGCTGCTGATGAGGGTTACCACCCCCAGTTGGAGAGGCACTGGCCGGCGTTGAAGCGGAGGGAACGGGGTTCTCCGGGATTGTGCTTCCTCCTGTGGAGGACGGGGGCATCCGGGGCATGCCGAAGGAGCCGAGGCTGCAGAGGAAGGCAGGCCATGCTCAGGGTGACACTGGCATTCTGGGCACCCCCCCAGAGTGGGGCAGCAGGGCACCAGCAGGCTCGACTGGGCTGGCCCTCACTGAGGCCCTGCCACAGGGCAGCTCTGAAAACTGAACCGGCTGCATCCCTGTCCTGGTCACAGATGGCACTGGGAGTGAGCAGAGCTAACAAAAGCCTGCAGAGAACTGCTGTGATGGAGCACGACCCGTGGTGACAGTGAGCAGAGGGCTGCCAGTAGATCAGCCTGCCCCAGCACACCCACCCAGCCTTGTGTCTGTCCATCTCATACCGTTCTCCAGAGATAAAGTTCTTGAGTTCAGTCCACACTGAATGCAGCAAACAAAGGATGGGGGAGGGACCAAGTGCATTCCAAACCTTCTCTCCAAAACGAAAGGGTCAAGGACTTCCCAGTGAAGCACAAGCAAGCAGCAAGTGCTAATTAGCTTGCTCAGAGAGGCCTGCAGGCACACACCCGCACAAGTTCCCATGACAGAGCACCCTAAGCAGATCTCCCGAATGAATCCACAGCCAGCTCTGCCTGCTGCTACTGGGTAGGGCAGCTCTGCCTGCATGGCCCCACTCTGGAGCACTCTGTACCTTGGCACTAGTCCGGGGGCCTCCGTCTGCAGCGTCTGGAGTCCCTGCTGGATCTGGAGCAGGGCCTGCATGGCGCGAGGGTTGGTGAGGATGGACAGGGAGTCCGGGTTCTGCATCTGGGGACCAAGGCAGAGAGACACCACGGTACCAACCAGCGAGAGCTCAGGCAGACAGAGCTCCACCACTGTCACACCCGAGCCAGTGCCGAGCTGCGCCTCTTGCCTGCGGCCAGCGCTGGCCTTCGTGTCTGGATCCTCCTCCGAGGCTCCAGACTGCAGGGCTCACCTGCAGGGACACTCACAGAGCTCACATCAGGTTTCCTAAATGAACTGGGTGAATCAGATTAGAACTGGGGGCACATGTCTTTGGACTCTTGATTTACCTGAGAACCAGCTGCTCTAGCACGATTAGCTGTGTAAGTTTTGTAAACTCAACACAGCGAGAGACAGGGGTTCCAAGTATCTTAACAAGCCTGATCTGGAGTCCATCTTCCAGTAATTCAGATCAGTTAATTCAGACTACCTTGTCTAACCAAGTTCTTCCTCTTTGTCTCCCCTGTGCAACCCCCTTCCTTCCTCAGCCCAGCCACCCCAAGCCCACATGCTTCCTAGTGCACTTGACCAAGCAGCTGAGATCCTGCCTGTCCCATAGTGGGGGGAGAAGCTCTGGAGCCAGAGGCTGAGGGCAGCACAGGGCCAGCCAGAGGCCTTTACCTGCTGCAAGAAGACAGGGAGCTGAAGGCGGAGCTGTTCTTGAAGCTGTGGATTCCCAGCAAAGAGGGGGACATTTACCATGATCTAGCAAGAGACAGCACACGTAGGCAGGGTCAGAGGGTTGCTGCCACTTGCTGTTAAACCCTACGCAACTAAGCCATGAAGAACAGGTCAGTCATGCCCCTGACTCCCTCCCTGGGCTTTCAACACGCTCCCCTGCTAAGGGGGACCAAAACAGGACAGCTCAATTCCTGACAGCAGTGTTGAATAGGGGCCACTTGGCCATGGGCAAAGAGAAGGGCCATTCCCATGTTCCTCTGAGAGCCACCTCTTGTGTTAGGGGCTCTGCAAACACACAGGGCTCAGAGCTGGGGCTGCCTTCAGGCTATCGAGAAATACAGCCAAACTGTGTATTCACTGTGCTCCAGTGTCTGCAGGAGGAACCAGTCTGACCCCAGCAGCAGACTGACCTCACACTGGGTTCATGGCCTGCCCGACAACAGCAGACAACTGCAACACTTTTACCTGTGCTGCAAAGTCCGGGTTCTGGGCAAGAGTTTGCATCATGCTCCGCATGTAGGGGGCAGAGATCATATTCTGCATCAGCTGAGGGTTTTCCGAAATCTGCTGCAGGAGTCCTTGCATCTCTGGGCTGTTGAACATGCCTGCAAGGGGAAGGGAAGACAAAGGAAAACCCCTGATGAGCCTGAGCACCACGGTATTGCCTGAAATACGTGACAGGTGACAGCACTGCCTGTACTCCATCCACCCAGCCAGCAGTGAACATTGCTGTGGACAGCCATGGCAGTGCTCTGCTGGCCACTCTCCTGCTCTTGGGAGCTGCAGGGACAGCAGAGCTCCCCAAGGAACCGTGCAACAAGCACATCAGAATAATTCATTTGTGTCTGCAACAAGGCTAGTCCCATTCCTCTGGAGAACAGCCACAGACAGGGCTCAAATGCCAGAGGCACTGGCTCTCCAAGGAAACCTGGGTGACCTGCTCAGCCAGCAGCACCCTCAGGCTCCTCCCTTACGTACCAGCACCGATGCTGGCAGCATTTAGCCCGAAGGGGTTGGATACAGTTGGGGTGCCCTGGGTGGTTGCCGAGCCTGTGCTCCCTTCACTGCTGGGTGCCTGACTCTGGGAAGCAGGGGGTGTGGGGCTCCAGGGGTTTGGCAACGGCTCTCTGTTCTCCGTCCGCAAAGGCTGAGAGCTCGAGCTGTCAGAATTCCCCGTCAAGGAAGAGAAAGGATTGTTGCCAAACTAGGGAGAAAAAAAAAAGAAACAGATGGAATCAGTTAGTCCCAGCAGACCAACCCCAGCACTGAGTGAGCCAGGGAACAGCCGATCATATTCAGCCAAGTCCAGAATTTGCTAAACCCGTGCCATGATCCGCCTCCTGAGAAATCTGCAATCCACAACACACCTCACTCAGAAAAAGACCAGGCTCAGGAGTGGCCACAGCCCCAGATTCAGATCCCAAATGCAGGGCTTCAAAACACCCTTCAAAGCACCCGGACATATACCAGGTAATGCTGGACTGGAGTATGTCTGCACAGCCCTCTGCAGCCAGACCCATGCTCCCTCCTCCTGCACTACCAGCCAACTGGATCTGAGCCAGCTCCGTTCCAAAGGCGTCAGGCTTCAGCTAATCCAGGGAGCAGAGGGCTGTGCTAACGGTGACAGGGCCTGCCTGTCGGTCAGGGCTGGCATCCAGCCTGCTGGGGGACTGGAGGAGCCAGAGCAGGTCTCTCCTCCGACACCTCAACCCACATCACGAGAGGCACTGTACCATGTTCTCCAGCCAGTGCCTGCACTGGAGTGGAGAGATGAAGAGCCACGCTCTGGGGAAACTGCCCCGCCAGCAGAGGGGACACAGGAAGACCCCCTTCCCACACTACACCCCACTCACAAGAACACAGCCAATACCTGCTCCCTGGCTGCACTAAACATGGGCTCCTGGATGTCCGTGTACATCCGGCGCAGGGCATTGTATCCTCCTGGAATGCTCTCGAGGTTACTCAAAGCACGGTCCTGGTTCCGCATCATCTCCTGCATCATGGCAGGGTTACGAGCCAATTCCATCGTCTGGGAGAAGAAGGAAAAGGTGGAAAGCTCAGGCCCACGTGCACCATGAAAGGCCAGAGTGAACCAAGAGCCTGGTCAGCAGCCAAGACCTGAAAGAGTTAAATCTCAGCTCCCAGGAGAAGATAACTAAACCCTATTCACAGGCAGAGAGCAGAGAGATCATTTATCCAAGCAAAGAGAGCCCAGGGATCCAGGCTCCTCCCCAGCCTTGCTCAGCTCTCTTCCTTCTCAGCTTCAGTTCAGCTCGATGAGACTCTTCTGTTCCTAAGCAGTATCAGGACATCCAAACATCCAACACCCATATGTTCCCACTCAGACTGGACAGACTACATACAACAACCAGGAAAGTGAATCCTTCCACCCTCTCCAGACTTTTGATGGGTCTCCCCTGCACAAAGAATAGCCAGGTCTCATTTGAGGAACTGCTTAAGTACAGATTATTCACAGTTTAGTCCTGCAGCTCTGGAATTTAGTGTATGGCCGACACAGTTGAAAGCAGAATAGCCGAGAAGCAGATGGAAACTAGGCCCATTCAGCACAACCCTCCTGACAAGCCTTCCCAGGAAACAGCAGAGTCCTGTCAATGGCTATTAACACCCAGAGTCTCACTGATCCCTTCGGCTTCCCTTCCAATGAACCTTTGGTCTTCCAGACAGCCAGTCCTCTGGACACAGGTCCTCTCTGTTCTGGGAACAATGAGAGCCCTCTGGGATCCCAGCCTACACTAGTGCTCCCCGCTGATACAGGTAGTGAAACACTCACTGTACAGCTCTGGAGTCTCCACCGTAATCTGTCAAGAGAACTAGAGAGAAACAAAGAGCTTTTGCAGTAGCTTCACTTCTCCAGCACTGCTTCTACTCCCATTCCTGAATCAGAACACAGCAGCCTTGTAGGCAGCATGCTAGGAAAATCCCAGCATCCTTTTTTTCCCAACACACCATGGATTCAATAGCTCTGAAAGTGAGGTAAGAGTTGCAAGCATGTGGGTTGAGTAATCAGTATTCACATAACTCAAGACCACCATCTGTTTGTGGGGAGCTCACAGCAGGAAGGAAGAGATCTCCAAAACCACTGCTCTGGCATTCCCACTCCACCTCTGCAGTGCAGACACTGATGTTGGTCCACAAAGACTCTCCTCAACACTCTTTACTGAGCCCTGGTGTGACTCACCTGCCTCATGAGCTCTGGGTTATTGAGCATGTGGCTTATCTCTGGATTTCGCTCCATGAGCTGCTGCATCTGGGGATTGGCCATGATCATCTGCCTCATGAGGTCAGGGTTAGACATCATGTTCTGCACCAAGGGATTCTCCATGATCTGGGAAAGCATCTCTGGGTTGGACATCAGCTGCCGCTGCATCTGCTGCTGGAGCTCCATGAAGTTGGCAGAGCCCATCCCAAGGTTGCCCAGCCCAGTGATGCCACCGAAGCCAGCTGGAGAGGGAGCAACACATGGGAAGAGAGGCGTGAGTCAGTAACTGTTGGCAACTGCAAAAAGAGGATGGGCACATCAGCTGAACTGCATCCCCACAAATCCAGGGGTATCCTGTGTTCCTACGCCAGCCAGCTCTGAGGAAGGACATCCCTACACACACACTTCACTAAGGCTTGTGGCATTACCTTGAGCACAGACACAGAGCTGTGCCATGGGAGTGACTCATGCAAAGCCCACAGCAAGCAGAGACAACAACAGGGGTCAAGAACCCCAGCTCCTTGGTCTAATCCCAGAAAATTCTTCCTTCTCACAGCCCTCACTTACACAGGATGGATGCGGCACTGTTGGGGCCTCCATCTCCAGGACCTCCCATGGTCCCCGACCCGCTGCTCCGTCTGCTGCCACTCCCTGCGTCCGGACCAGCACTGCTGGATGTCGAGGGCTGAGATGGGGCAGCAGGAGAAGAAGGGTTTGCAGTGGGGGCAGAAGCAGCATTGGGGGCAGAAGCAGCAGATGTTGAATCTTGGACCCTGCAAAGGATCAAAAGTGTTAAACTCCTGGTACCAGGGAAGGGCAAGGGGAGTCCTCTGCGGGGGCACAGGATGTGCACCCCACACTGACCGGGCTCCCAGCACACCAGTCATCCTCACAGCAGCCAGCCCCAGCTTCCATCCCAGGCTGCACCGATCCACAGCTGTGCTCACAGATGCCTTCCATCTGCTGGAATCTGCCTCCCATCCTGATGCACTGCAGCCCCTGACATGTTGACCTGGCCCACGCAGAGCCGCTGGATGGGTCTTACCCTGAGTTACTCTATCCAGCTCTTCCTTGAATCCCACTGAACTATTTACTGCAGCCATATCCTTGAGCAATGAGTGTGCTCCAAACAGGAGAATCCTTTTGCTGTTCCCACAGAAACCACAGGAGGTTACAGTAGGGCTAGTGGATGGAGTAAACACAAATGTGCACTTCCGAATATTCCTATCAGTGCTTCTGGGGCAAAAAGAAGCACGAGCATTACTGTACAAAGAGAGAAACTGAGGCACGAGGCAGCCAGCATCTGTCCCACAAAGCTACGGAACGTTTCTGGCCAGCTTGGCTCCAAATTCCCAGCTCTGCCACTGGCTGTACCTTGATGATACCTTGGAGGCTCCTATTCCAACACGTTGTCTGGAGCTTCTTTTAACACACCCACACAGATACCGTGCTGTAAGCCACCACGCAGCAGGTGCTGGACATCAGCTTTGCTGAACACACCAACCCAGGTTAGCACCTTGTGACCACAGTTACTTCTCAAGAGTGTTACAGGAATTTGAAAGAGAACATTTAAAGATTTTCTGAAGCCTCTGCAGTCACAACAGTGAGTCCTGGACTAGTGTTGAAGAGCTTTCATTAAATTAGACCACAAAATTCACTTTACTCACCACAAATAACGCTATTATACCTCTGATAATAAGAACAATAATTTCCTGGGGTTTTTTTCCCAAACCAAGAATTATTCCTTTTCTCTATCTCCTTTCCTTTTTCAGTCTTCTAGAACTTGAAAAATCAACCCTGAAGGTCCCTGTCCACTGTCCAAACTAACCCAACTGCTGCTGGAAACCAGTGGCCACTGAGAGAGGCAAGGAGTGGGAAAACAAAGCAAAAGGGAAGCTGAACAAAAAAGGAAGAAGGAAGCTAGAGAAAGAGCACTTGGTTTCTCTCAGCCTCTTCTCACTGAAGAGGCTGTAATGTCTTCAGTAAGCACTTATCTAGGACTATGAGCAGGAGAAAAATGAGCAGCCCAGGACAGCTCTGATTCACCCTTTGAAATGGTTCACCAATACCACATTTACAGTGGAGACAGCAGAAACAGCATCAGGCTCTCAGGCTACCTGGAGAGGCAGAATCCAAGGAGAGGCTCCTGCAGAACCTGACAGTACTCTTCCTTGTGTTTGTAAAAAAACAGGTGGAAAAAATAAAAACGTGGAGAAAAACCATCTTAATTAATGCAGCTCTCCCAGGGGACAGCAGAACTGCACAGAGACATAGCCCTGGAGCTCCCTGGGAGCTGGGGCACACTGCAGCTGGAGCCCGAGGCACAGCTGCGAAGGGCCTTTCAAGATCAATGAAATGTGGCTGCAACTAAAGCACAGCACCTGCTCCCAAAACCCTTCCAGGCTCACCACCCCTCTGGAAAGTGCTGGGAAGAGCCAAAGCCGCAGGACCCTGCAGTCAGTCCTGTGTCCCGTTCTCAGGCCGAGGTCTGCGGTGCACAAGCCACATGCCCACTGGGAACTGCCATGGGGTGCACCTGCAGCACCACATGAGTGAACCCCCCCACTGCCCCGTGTCCGTGGTTGCACAGCCCAAGCCTCTGAGCACTCCCAGCGTGGAGCATCCACCGTGTGCACTGGCAGACAGTGCAGCCTCCAGGGGCCACACAGGTGCCCCACAGGACTCTGCATGCTGTGTGCCCCCTGTGGCACCTCAGAGAGCCTGAGCAGGCTCAGAGCTGAGTATGTAGCAGGAGGTGACAGAAAACCCAGGTATTGGCTTCTACAGCAACACAAATTCACTGGGAAAGTAATTTCTTTTATCAGCAACTTTTGCTAGAACTTTTGCTGGTTTGCTAGAACCTGTATCCAATTCTCATGGGTTCTTCCAAGACACACACATGAGTCATGTTAAAGGACCAGCCCCTCCAGGTACCTGCCATACACCATCACAGCCATGTCATCACAGGTTAGTGACAAACCCCATTGCTGCGTGGCACAGCCAGGGGCAGGGAAAGCTCACCAGGATCATCACAATCAGTTATTCCCAACCCCCATTTGACCCCAGCCCCACTGAAACCAAACTCTTACTTCTGCGGAGTCTTAATGACCAAGTGCACAGTGAGCCCATCTTTGATCCCATGTTGATTCAACGTGTCTCCATCCTTCAGGATCTTCCCAGCAAAGATCAGAACCAGCTGATCCTGTTTGGCTTTAAACCGTCTAGAAATCTCTTCTTTGAACTGAAAAACAAACAGAGCCTTTTTCAGGCAAAGGATTGATACCAGTAACATAAGGCTCCAGGGATCACATCCACTCTGGGAACAGCACAAGGAACTGACAAGCCCTCAGAGCCCATGCAGGTACCACACAGTCACCAGTTGCTGATGATGTCTGAGGTGTTAATGAAAACCAAAGCAAAGACAAGCTCTGAAATCACAAACTGTGGAGTAAATCTCGGAAAGAACAGAGCCATTCCCTCAGAAGAGCTGAAGGCTTCCAAAGCCAATTGTGCTTCAGGCCTAACCCAAACACACCGTTTATCCTAAATGACTGAGCTGGTTTCATCTGCTCATTTGAGTTTTTTCCTAAGGAAAGCCAAACTGATTTAATACAGGACAGAGCTCTATGGAAAAGGGAACAATCCTTTATCAGCCAATGGAAACAAACTAGGTCTTCTCCAATTCCTATTTCTGCAACTGAATTCCCTGTGAGCGTGCCACAGAGCATGGACACATCTTCCTTACTGTGTGGTGTTCTGGGATTTACACCTGCAAACAAGACTCTCACTGCTGGCCCTGCTGGGGCATTCCCAAATTGCTTTGAAGGAAATAAAGCCTTGCACTTGGAATACACAAACTATAGGGAATTCAGAGGGGAATGCCAGGATGGAGAGTGAAACACACACCTGTTCCAGAGCTCTCAGCCTTCGCACCAGAACTCTAAAAACAAGGCTGGGGACAGCACAGCCCTGGCCCTGGATCACCCTGCCTGCATTCCTCCCCACGCAGCTCCGTGTCCCTCCCTGCCTTGCGTAGCTCCGTATCCCCTCCTGCACAGCTTTATGTCCCCTGCCCAGCTCTGTGCCCGTGCCCACACAGCTCTGTATTCCCCCCGCCCAGCTCTGTGCCCTCCCTGCACAAAGCCCTCACTCCACACCCCCTGTACCGATGGGCTCCCCGGAGCAGACCGGAAAGGAGCAGGAGTGCCACACGTGCGCAGCCCCTGCCCACGCCATGAACTGCTGCCCAGAGATCCCTGCCAGGGCCTTCACACGCCGACCTCGTGCCCTGCGCCCAACCAAAGCACGCAGCCAGCCCAGCGCAGAGCCCATGACACCTTGTCCCAGTGGGCATCGCCGCTTCCACAGTGCCAGGACCAGCCCTACAGCCAGCCCTTGCCAATCCCAGCCTTTGCTAATCCCAGCCGTGGAGTCAGCCCTTGCCAACCCCAGCCCTCTCCCACTCCCGAGCAGGTGCAGAGCCCCCCCAGCCCGCCCGTGGAAGGGCTGATCTTTCCTCTGCTCCACCTCATCCAATGCTGGCCCCAAACATCTGTCCGGCTCCTCTCCCCTCGCCCAGAGAATCTGCCTCCAGACAAGTCCAGATCTACCCCAGGACTCCAGATGCCCTCCCCAGCAGCCCCCCACACATGCATGCGGCTCTGCCCACAATCCCAACACCTTTCCCACACCTCCGCTCAGGGAACACTCTCCTTCCCACTCCCACGCAGCCCAGCCCACGGGCCAGGCCCCCAGACCCCACCCGGTCCTTCACACCCCTCCCACTGCAACCACCCCCAAAGCCGCTCTCCGAGTCCCTCAACTATTGTGGTTTCGACACCTACGACCCCTCCCACAGGTGAGCCCCCCGGACCACCTCCCGCCCTCGGGACTGATTCTCCTCCAAAGCCCTCCAGCACCTGCCCTCCTTCAGGTCTCCCCGCTCCCTCCCACCCTGGCTCCAGCAAGGCCCAAAGGCCCGGGGTGCCCCGAAAGGCCCGGGGTGCCCCCGAAGCCAGCCCCAGCCCTGATCCGGGTCTCCGAGAGGCCCCCCGGAACCTCTGACCGCCCCCCAGCCCAGAGCCCACTTCCCCCGCTCCTCACGCCCGCCCGAAATTCCTCCCCGGCCCCAAACTCAGGTCCCTTCCCCAAAAACCCTCACCCCACTCCTCGATCACTCAGCACCCCCAGAGCAGCCGCCCCCGCCCCTCAACACCCGCCACAGCCCCCCCCAGGCCTCTCCGCCCCCCCCCGGCCTGCCCCCGCCCCCACCTCGCGCACGGAGGCGCCGTCCGCGATGACGATCTCCTCCTTGTCCTTGGGGGTCTTCACGGTGACGCGGATGAGCGCCCCGCCGGGCCCTGCCTGGCCTTCCCCGCCGGGCCCGGGGCCGGGGCCGCCGCCGCCGCCGCCGCCACTCGGCTCCGCCATCTTCGTCGCCCGCCGCCAGCCCGGGCCACCGCCACAGAGAGCCGCGAGCGGCGCCGCAGCGCCTCCCCGCCCCGCGACAGCGCCCCCCGTCGGCCCGGAGGGACAGCGGCAGCGCCGGTGGGGGGGGGGGCAGAGCGGGGCGGGGGCGAGCGAGGCAGAACGGGAGCGCAGAGAGGGTGCCAGGGCCTGGGGACGGGGTGCTGCCCCACCGGTGCCCCCAATGACCCCCCCTTTAGCCGGCTCCATCCCGGACCCCTGCGGTCACCGAGGGCCCATGCCTGCCCCGTGCCCCCTTTCTGCTGCCGAGGCCCCTCTGGAGTCGGGGCGCCCCCGGGCCCCCCCTCCCACGGGGACGCCGGGCGGGACTACAGCCCCCGAGATGCTCCGGGCCCGGGCGGGACTACAGCCCCCGAGATGCTCCGGGCCCGGCGCGGCCCCGTGACGGCCCCGCCCGGCGCGGCCCCACCCCGCCCCGCGGTCCCGGCGGCGGCCATGCTGCGGCCCAAGGCCCTGACGCAGGTGCTCAGCCAGGCCAACACCGGCGGCGTCCAGAGCACCCTGTGAGTGCGGGGCCCGGGCGGGGGGCGGCGGGCACCGGGCGGTCCCTGATGGGGGTGACGCCACTGCGGGGAGATGCTTTCACTGCCCGGTGTTGTTTCCCTTGTACCTACCCCGGCAGATGCTGCCCCTGTCCCTGCCCCAGGGGATGCTGCCCCTGCCCGGAGATGCTGCCTACCATTCCCCCGTCCCTGCCCTTGCTCCTGCCCCAGACCCTGTCCTTGCACCTGCCTCGGGCATGCTGCCCCTGCCCCAGGGATGCTGCCTGCCCCTGTCCCTGCACCGGGGGATGCTCCCTGCTCCTGCCCCGGGAATGCTGCCCCTGTCCCTGCACCGGGGGATGCTCCCAGCTCCTGCCCCGGGAATGCTGCCCCTGTCCCTGCACCGGGGGATGCTCCCTGCCCCTGCCCCAGGGATGCTGCCCCTGTCCCTGCACCGGGGGATGCTCCCTGCTCCTGCCCCGGGAATGCTGCCCCTGTCCCTGCCCAAGGATGCTGCCTGCCCTTGCTCCTGCCCCTGCCCAGGGATGCTCCCTGTTCCTGCCTGGGGAAGGTGAGGGGCTGTACCAGGGGCAGGCATGGGACTGAGGCCACACACACCCCCTGCACGGTGCTGGGCTACGGATGGTGCTGGGGCTGTGCACAGTGTGTGGGGCTGTGGCCTTGCACCGTTCCCGATGCCTGGTGCTGGGATGCGTCCTGCACAGTGCCAGGGCCATGCACAGAACCGGGGCCATGCACAGTGTAGTGTTTGTCCACCAGGCTCATGCCCAGCCTGTGGCAGGTCCCACTGCTTCAACAGACACAGCCACGACAGCCTTGCACTGCCCTGCTCGGGCCTGGTGCCCCTGCAGAGCTTTCTGGCTTTGAAGCTGCCCCCACCCCCTGCCAAAACGCCTGCAAAGTGGGGGTGTCTTGGGAACAGTGCTCGGGACTGGGTGGGAGGGTTTGCTCTACTCCTGGTACTGAAAGGGGGTCTGTCCTTCCCAGGCTGCTGAACAACGAGGGGTCCTTGCTTGCCTACTCGGGCTATGGGGACACTGATGCCAGGGTCACTGCAGCCATCGCCAGCAACATCTGGGTGGCCTATGACAAGAATGGGCACCAGGCGTTCAATGAGGACAACCTCAAATTTATCCTCATGGACTGTATGGTATGTGGGGCTGGGCCCTGCCCTGCCCTCCCTGGGGACCTGGCTGTGGTGCTGGGGGTCCAGGCCAAGCTGGGGTGTGACAGGTGCTGTTTCTCCCTGGGCAGGAGGGGCGAGTGGCCATCACACGGGTGGCAAACCTGCTGCTCTGCATGTATGCCAAGGAGACAGTTGGATTTGGGATGCTGAAGGCCAAGGTAATGCTGGTGGGGAGGTGGCCAGGGGGGCTGCAGCCTGCATCCCTGCCTTGGTGTGGAAAAGAGCTGTTGAAGAGGATTGGGATGGAAGGGCTAGAGGAAACTGCCATGCCTGGGACATTCTTTGCACCTTGTCCCCCACGCCTGCCCAGGTGCCACATCACGCCTTTTTAAGGCTCTAAACTGAAATATAAATTACAATAAGCAAGTGGGCAGTGGGCACACAGGTTGCAAAACCCACCTGAGCATGCATGGCTCATGCCATTTTCTGCTTGCAGGCACAGGCGCTGGTCCAGTACCTGGAGGAGCCGCTCACGCAGGTGGCCGCGTCATGAGCAGGCAGCAGAGGGCTCCGAGGTGCCACTGGGCTCCAAAGCCATCACTGTCACCGCCGTGGCTTGGGTGTGAGTGGCCCCATGGGCATCCCGGAGCTCTAGTGTGGTCTAAGGTGGGGGGAATACAAAAGCTGGGTGAATAAAAGTGTGTTTGATGCTTGTGTCCATTGTGTCTGTTGTTGCGGGAGCTGAGGGGTAACACAACCCGGCTGGGCTGGGAGTTGGAGGTGCCCATTGCCCTGGGGAAAGACAAGAAGCTGCAAGGGGCTGCTGTCAAAGAAGAGGGGTTACAACAGAGCCGAGCCCCTGCACAGCCCTGCTGGTCGCACTGGGATAGCTGGGGGTGCTGGGGGCTCCTTCCCGTCCCAGTTTCCCTGGCTTTCACACGATGGCAGCAGAGGCGAGGGAACGTTCACGGCCGGCGGGAGCCGGGCTGAGCGGGGGTTCTGCTCCTGGCACAGCTGCCCTCGCTGCCATCACACCCCTCCTCTGCCCTTGCTGCCCCGGTCTGCCTTTGCTGCCATCGCACCACGCACTGTCCCGCTCTGCCATCGCTGCCCTCCCCGCCCGTGCCACCCTCACTGCGCACGCTGCTCGGGTTGCCCTCGCTGTTGTGTCTGCGCTGCCCCTGCCCACGCTGCCTTCACACCCCACAGTGCCCTCGCACCCTTCCCTGCCCACGCTGTCCGTGTTGCCGGTACTGTTGATGCTGTCCTCGCTGCCCCAGCCTACCCCGCACTCAGCATCAGGCCCTGGCTCCTCCTCCATCCACCCCGTGACGGTCCCAGGGGTGACATTACCTGCCCAACCTGCGCTGCGACACCCAGTCCCACCCCTTGAGTCAACCGGCCGCGCTGTCGCCAACCCCGCCTGTGCCGCCGCCGCTGCCCCAGACCCTCCGCGCTCCCCTGGACTCCCTTGGCTCCCGCTCGCTCCCCGACGGAGAGGAACCTTTGGTCGCTCCGTCCCCTCCCTCGGCGCCTCCGGGTGCCCGGCCCGCCCCGCCATCTGCTCGAGGCTTGGCAGCGGGAAGGAGGAAACCCCGGGCGGCCCTGCGAGGGCAGGCGGCAGCCGGGCCGACATGGGCAGCGCCGAGGAGGATTATAACTTTGTCTTCAAGGGTGAGTCCTGCGCTCGATGCGACCCCCCTCTTCCCCAAAAGGGGTGGAGCAGAAAGCCAGGAGCTGCGGGGAGGGAACTAGGGTGCCTTTTCCGCTGAGCTGCTGTGTCCCGAGCTGGGACGTTGTTGACTCTCCCTGCAGCTGTGATGGGCACCGGGAGCTACACAGGGTCAGGGAACTGGGGAGCAGGCACCGACCACTGACAGCAGTGAGGCCAGGGCTGGTGAGCGGCACCAGGGTGCACAGAGGCCCGGGGAGATCCACACTCACCCCAAGGCTGCAGGTGTAGAGTACCAGGCAAATTGCTGGTGTGGAATGGGGCTGTGAAAGCTGGGGCATGAGTGTGTGAGACATAAATGCCATGAGAGCCTGTAACCCCTGAGAGCAGTGGGCATTGGAAAGTCATTTGCTGTGGTGACCTGGGTGGTGGCACATGCAGAGGACATGGGGGTCAAACCTGAGCTGGAAAAATGGGGGCACAGCCTCATACCTCCCATCCTGAGCTCTTTGGGCCCACCCGGTTTCTGCCAGGTGCTACTGGCTGGACTCTGCTGGAGCTCAGTGCTCCCTTTGGGCGAGTGGAGACAGACAGGCTCCGGTGTGCCGCCCGTTCTGGGTGCCCACTGCAGCAGGGTGACCCAGGGCTCACCAACATCCTCACCCTGCTCCTGCTGCCCAGAGTGCAGTAGCCATGGCCCCCCTGAACAGCTCTGGGGCCGCACCAGCACTAGGGAGCACAGCTGGGCTGCCACGGGGACCCCCATTTGCTGAAGGAGTGACCACACCAGGGGTTAAACCCACACAACTGCCCAGGCTCTGCAGCCTGCCTGGGGTCATCAGACAGCAAGCGATGCCCATGTAACCAGTGCTGGTAGCTGGGGCAGTCCAGTGGGATTTCTCCTTCCTTCCACAGTCGTCCTGATCGGGGAGTCTGGGGTGGGAAAAACAAACCTGCTCTCTCGTTTTACCCGCAACGAGTTCAACCACGACAGCCGCACCACCATTGGCGTGGAGTTCTCCACCCGCACAATCCTGGTGGGAGACGCCGTGGTGAAGGCTCAGATCTGGGACACTGCCGGACTGGAGCGGTACCGCGCCATCACCTCAGCGTAAGGATGGGAGGCCTGAAATCCGTGCTTCTCCTGGGACTTGGAGGGGAATGCTCTCATGGTTCAGCCCCATGGGTGAGGATGCTGGGGGGAGATCTGGAGCATGGAATGATGATGGGGTTGTGTCATAGGTATTACCGGGGGGCTGTGGGTGCCCTGGTCGTGTTTGACATCACCAAGCATCAGACGTACGATGTGGTGGACCGCTGGCTGAAGGAGCTGTACGACCATGCCGAGGCCAGCATCGTTGTCATGCTGGTGGGGAACAAGACTGACCTCGCACAGGCTCGGGAGGTGCCCATGGAGGAGGCAAAAATGTTTGCAGGTACAGGCTGGCACCCTGCCACAGGGCTGGGGGCTTGAGAACCTCCCCAATAGCGTGGACCTGCACCACTGCAGATACCTAAACATTTCCAAGGGTGCTCCAGATTGGAGCCATGTCCTCACTGGGGTCTGCATCATCTCAGGGGCTCCTTCCCTTGCAGACAACAACGGGCTGCTGTTCGTCGAGACCTCGGCACTGGACTCCACCAATGTTGAGGAAGCATTTGAGACCATCCTGAAGGGTATGGGCACTGGCACCGTGGTGCAGCAGGGTCCCAGGGCATCACATGGGTCCCTTCCCAGGGATGCAGGGCTGGGAAGACGATGTGCAGCACTTCTCTCCCTGCTCCACTTGAGCTATTTGGAGCTAGTTTCATGAGGTCTTTGGGGCTGGTTTTGGTGTTGTCTTTCTGGCTGGTTTGGTTTTCAGCCTTTGGTGCTGGGCGTTTCGCTCCCCACACCCGCAGCTTTGTTCTCACGGCCCCTGGGCATCCCTGAAGCCCCAGGGGCTGCTTCTCCCCCGTAATCTCCAGTCTCCTTCCTGTTGTCCTGGGCTCATGACTTGATGTCTCCAGTATCCTGCCAAACCAGCCATGGGGACCTGGGGGGACAGGGATGGAGTCCAAGAGCAGCTCTCCAGGAATGGCAGCCAGCAGCATCCAGGCAGTGAAGTTTGCCATGCCGTGCTGAGCCATGCCAAGCCTTGCAGTGCTGTACCATGCCATGCTGTGCCATGCAGTGCTGTGCAGTGCTGAGCCATGCTGTGCCGTGCAGTGCTGTGCTGAACCAGCCTGGCCCAGTGAGCTGCCAGCCCCAGCACAGGGTGAAGCACTAATCCCAGGTTGGGCAAGAGGAAATTGCCCAAGCGCAGGGTGTTCCTCAGGCAGCTCTCAGGGATGCACTCTGTGGGAGCTGCTCCCCTGTCACCCCTCAAGTCACCCCTCCCTGTGTAGAGCGGAAGGAGAGACACCGGAATGCCGAGCTGTGGGCGAGCAGTGGGGGCTGCAGGCTTGAAGCTGTTCCTGCATCCCCAGGGGGCCGTGGCTGGCACACAGACCTCCCGGCACTTCTTTTGCAGAAATCTTCTACAAAGTGCAGAAGCAGAAGCAGAGGAGCAGCCAAAGCAACACGGTGTCACTTGCCAGCGAGAACCCTGCAAGCACGGCCCCGGCACAGGCGGAGAGGCGCCCGTGCTGCGTGGCCCTCTGAGCCCGCTGGGCACCCCGGGAAGCCCCTGGGGAACCCCACGGCCCCAGGACACACCAGTGGCCACCAGCACAGGCTGGTGTCACCCTGCCTGCAGTGACATCCCTGTCCGGGTGCAGTGGGGACCAACAGCCTGGACAGGAGCCAAATTCTGCCATAAACAGTGAGAAGCACCAGTTCCAGGAGCTCTTCTCTCTCTGTTTCATTTTTGCTGGGCCCTGATTAGCATCACCACTGTCACGAACTGTATCAGCCCTTGTGGACCTGCAGGGCAAAGGACCAGGACACCCCTGAGGCACCTCTGGGGAAGAAGCCAGGAGGTTCTGGGCAGGATAATGCCAGCAACGGGAGCTCTCTGATTGCCTCTGCCCCTGGGGTTGCTCCTGTAGGGCCACCCTGTGCCATGTGCTGAGGATGTGGCTGATCAACAGGTGTCTGTCCCACCAGGGACTGCTCTGGAGTTGAGCCAAACCCTCAGGAGTGAAGTGGCAGCACTCAGCCCTTGGCTGTGTCATCCCTAGACATCTGTCCCATCCTTAGACATGGGGCAAGTGTGACAGCCAGACCAAGCAAAGGTGCCTGCTTTCTGCATGGCAGAACAGGGCTCGGCGCGGGGCCCAGTGCCGTGGGGCCGGGAGCAGCTCTGTGTCCAGCACGGGCGTGACGCAATCATTAAAGGACTTGTGAAATGCAGGTTTACTGAGCTGGAATTCCTGCGTGTTTGTGGTCAACGCCCTGGGTCCCCACCTTCATGATGTGCTGAAGGTCGTGGCCTCCAAAGCAGCCCAGCTGGATGCCATGGCTCCCCTGTGCCCCCTCCCACCCCCATGCCATGTTCTCTCTGTGCCCACTCCCACCCTAAAGCCGTGCTCCCGCGGTGCCCCCTCTCTATGCAGCCTTTCCCAGTTTACGTCCCCTGTTTGAACTTTATCCGTTCAAACGATGACGCAGCCTCTGCCAGTTATCTGAAACCCCTCGGAAACGCGAGAATTTCTGCTGGATTCTCCGTGTTTTCACTCGCTTTCCCTTTGCACCACGCCAGACGTGCCAGCCCAGCTCCACGCTTCTGCGTGGAGCTCGTGGCCGTCACTGTCCCCCCCAGGAGCACACACAGGCGATGACCTGTCCCTGCCGCCCTGCAGCATCCCTGCCCCCCTTACCTGGCCTAGGTGAGCACACCTGAGTTCTGATGGGCAGCCCCGGCCGCCAATGGGTGTGGAGCAGGAAAGGCTGTGGCCACCAATGGGTGGCGGGGGACAGCCCCCGCCAGGGCTGGATAAGGCCCGGAAATCCCAGTTGGCCCAGTGGGTGTGGGGCTGTGGTGCTGGGCGAGATGCGGGGCAAGGATGATGAGTACGATTATCTCTTCAAAGGTGGGTCTGCTGCCTGGCCACGCGGGCCGTGCCTGCAATGAGCTGTGCCCGGTCTCAGCCCGCTGCCGTCAGGGCTGGCTCGGGATGGGACTGGAGGCTGGGGCTTGTACTGGGATGTAACAGCCAGTTCTCGGGACGGGACGGGGGCTTGTTGTGGTGTTCCGCTGTGCTGGGAAGGAGGGTGGATACTGGTGGGGCTGAGACGCTGCCGTGGTCGGGGGGTTTGCTAGAGCTGGTCTGATGGTTTGAGGTCCGGTGCTCCTTACAGCGGCTCTTTACTGCTGCGGGAGGAGGCTGGAGCCCTGGCCTGAGCGCACGGCGCCCGGGGAGGGGTGGCTGTGGCCAGGGCAGGGTGCTGCTCCCGGGGGTGGTGGGGAAGGCTGGTCTGTGGGGCTCTGTGGGTGCCGTGTCGGCCCCTGAGCGCCCGTGGGAGCACATCTGGGAGCTGAGGAATCAACCCCAGGAGAGAAAGCCGTGCTGCTCCCCGGCTGCGGTGGAGGGGAAGGATCCAGGGATCCGAGCATGTCCTTCCTGGTGCTGGTCGAGTATGAGCTCACTGCTGTGCACGGGGCGGGTGGGGGACAGGGACAGGCCCTTGAGAACCCAGTGTTGGCGTTTCTGGCTGTGGGAGCCCCGCATCCCCGTGAAGCGCCCACATCCCTGTGCATGCCAGGCTCCCCTGCGGTCTGCTGTGGCCAAAGCAGGTGCTGGGGAAGCAAAGGGACATCTTGGCGATGCCATAGCCTCCTGAGCCATAAAATCCAGGGTGTGAGCTCACCAGTGGGCGGCTGTGAGTCAGCCTGCCCGAAGGGCCCCGAGTAATTCTAGCCACCGACACGATGTAATTCCAGCCAGCAACATGCTGGTAGCCCCTGGCTCCTTGCACACCTTCCCTGGCCACTGCCCAGGAAAATCCTCCTCCCTGGAGTTAGTCTGGGACCTGGTGTGGGGGAAACTCTGATGCTGAGCGGTGCCTCAAGTACGATGCCCAGCTGCTTTGTTCTGCGCTTCCTGCCCCATGCTGTGCCAGCAGCGTGGCTCTGAGGGGGCTTTGGCACATGGTCCTCCTGTGTCTATGCATCCCCTGTCATCCTACAGGAGCCAGGGCTGGGAGCAGCTCATCATAGCCTCTTCATTCCCCTCCTGGGTCTCATGGTGGTCTCTGGAGTTCTTAAAAAATAGGAGAACTCAGTTTTCAATGCAAGGACAGCTCATCCCTCCCGAAGCAGGAGCAAAGCCGAAGGGGGGATGCAGCGTCCAGGGGCATGGAGCTGGGCTAGTGCTCCCAGGTCCAACAGCTCTGCGAGCCCAGCCTCTCCCCTGAGAAAAGGGAGATTGTCACAGCTGGAAGCAGCTTTATCCCGAGCTCCACTGAAATGGGAGCATCAGTTGTTGTAAAGCACAATGCACATTCCAGCTGTGCGAGGCCCTGATACTGCTGGAGGGGCTCTGTGGTTGAGGAACAGCTCTGGGCATGGCTGCTCCTGGGACCCTTCCTTGGGGCCCTGTGTGGAGCTCCAGGCTGATTCCCTCCCTGCAGTGAGACATGGTGTGCCGAGGATGTTCACCAGTGCTTGCAGGATGTGTTCAGAGGCAGTGAGGACAGAATGTGCCAAATGCTTTTGTGCCTGGGGTGGGGGATGCTGCTCCAGCTCCTCAAGCCATTCAAGCTCAGGGACATGGGGCTCATCACCCGCACACGCTGCAGGACCCTGCACCACCCACCCTGCATCCCTGGTGTGGTCCAAAGCCCTCTGGAGCCTGCCATGGAGCAGGCACTGCCAGGATGGGGATTGTGGCAGTTGAGCTGGGGAAGCAGCAATTTCCTGTTGCTGGTAAACAACCGAGCTCAGATGAAAACTTCAAGGCTCAGAAAGTGGTAACGAACCTGGCTCACCACTGGCCTGCATTTCCTACCATCTTGTCCAGGCTGTTATGGTCCTCTCAGAGCTCTGTGCAGTGGGCAGCAGCTGAGAAGCCTCCCCAGCAGCTGGGCAAAGCAGGGGGGTTCTGCCCCTCTGCTCCACTCTGGTGAGACTCCCCTGCAAAGCTGCCTCCAGCTCGGGGGCCCCCACCACAGGAAGGATGTGGAGCTCCTGGAACAAGTCAAGGAGGCCACAGAGATGTTTCAAGGGCTGGAGCCAGGCTGGGAGAGCTGGGGATATTCAGCCTGTAGAAGAAAAGGCTCCTTAGACCAGTGCCTAAAGGGGCTCCAGGAGAGCTGGAGAGGGACTTTGGACAAGGGCCTGGAGTGACAGGACACAGGGAATGGCTTCCCACTGCCAGAGGGCAGGGACAGATGGGCTATTGGGAAGGAATTCTTGGCTGTGAGGGTGGGGAGACCCTGACACAGGTTGCCCAGGGAAGCTGTGACTGTCCCATCCCTGGAAGTGTTCAAGGCCAGGTTGGACGGGGCTTGCAGCAACCTGGAATAGTGGAACCAGGCGGTGGAACAAGATGGGCTTTACGGTCCCATCCACCCAAACCACCCTGGAGCTGGTGGGAAGGTGTTATCCAGGACATGGAGCAACATCCTTGCAGGATGGTGGCTGCTGAGCCTTGAGTGAGTGTAGCTGTGCCTTGCTGTAGCTCCTGCAGTGTGTGGTGTCCCAGTGGCCCCTTGCTGGTTCTGCTGTTCCTGAGTCCTCCCCACCATGGTCACTGGATGGCTGTGACCTCAGCCCTGCTGTTGTCCTGCCCTGGTGTGGAGACATGTCCCACAGGTGGGCAAAGTGAAGTGTCTGAGTACACCTGGGGAGTGAACAGGGTCGGCAGCAAGGGAATTAAAAACAACTTAAAAAATAAACCCAAAAACCTGTTGAGTCATAAACTCAACAAACTTGACTGGGGAGGTGTGTGATAAAGCTCCCCAGAGCCTGTTTCACCAGGTTTTACAGGAACCAACCAGATCTGGGACAGGCAGAAAATGCATTTAACCCACACCCAGGGACTTCCCGGCTCCTGGGCTGCACCAGCAGCAGCAGTGGAGGAGGAGGATGCTTCCTTTCAAATCATGTCTTTAAGTCCTCCTGTGTGCCCTCAGGGTTGGAGGGCACACAGGGTTGGCAAGAGGAGCCCCAGCTCTGCCTGGCCTCTGGCCTGGCTCTCCCCACACAGGTCCTGCCCCTGGTTTTCTGCCCATTTTGGGTACATCAGTGCATATGGTGCTTTCCCATCCCCAGGGACAGAAACTCCTGGCAACTTCCCAGTGGTGGCAGGGATTTTCTCAAGGGGTATTTATAGGTAGCAGTGATGCTGCCGGGAGGAGTGGAGGCAGCTGGTCTTGCTCTGCTTTACCCCTCACCTGTCAGCTTCTCCTGGGTGAGAAGGAGATGGGGAGGGCAGATGGGGAGACTCCCATCCCTGCCGAGCTGTGGGATGGGCGGCTTTCCTGGGTGGCCGAGGGAGCTGACACTGTATTTGTGCCCCCCAGTTGTGCTCATCGGGGACTCTGGGGTGGGGAAGAGCAACCTGCTCTCGCGCTTCACCCGCAATGAGTTCAACCTGGAGAGCAAGAGTACCATCGGGGTGGAGTTTGCCACGAGGAGCATCCAGGTGGACAACAAGACGGTGAAGGCTCAGATCTGGGACACGGCCGGGCAGGAGCGGTACCGTGCCATCACCTCAGCGTGAGTTTCCTTGCTCCCAACCTGTGGCCCTTGCCTGGGGCCCTGCTGTGACCCTGTCCCCTCACTGTCCCCCAGGTACTACCGGGGGGCCGTGGGAGCTCTGCTCGTCTATGACATCGCCAAGTACCTGACGTACGAGAACGCGGAGCGCTGGCTGAAGGAGCTGCAGGACCACGCTGACGCCAACATTGTCATCATGCTGGTGGGCAACAAGAGTGACCTGCGGCACCTGCGGGCTGTGCCCACCGATGAGGCCAGGAGCTTCGCAGGTATCTTCCCCCATCCTGTCCGGCCCCATCCCATCTGGCTGGAGTTCATGGCACCCACCTGAGCTCACTGTTCTTGCAGAGAAGAATGGGCTGTCCTTCCTTGAGACATCTGCTCTGGACTCCACCAATGTGGAGACTGCTTTCCACAACATCCTCTCGGGTAAGGGGCAACCAGGAAAGGGAGGGACAGGAATAGAGATGGCTTTGGACATTGTGTTCTCCCAGGACACCCCCCTGGGTGGGTACTGGGTCGGAATCCTGCTCCCCTGGAGGGAGAGAGGTGGGCATTTGCACCCCTGGAGCTCTGTGTTTGTGGAAGGAGCAGATCCCCCACTGAATACCTACCTAAAGAATTGATTTTTCACTTCTCTCTCTGCTGGCAGAGATCTACCACATCGTGTCCCAGAGGCAGATCACTGGGCAGCCGGAGTCAGAGTTCGGCCCCTCCACCACCATCGAGCCCATCCGGGTGCTGCCCACGCAGCAGGAGGGTCGGCAAGCGCCCTGCTGCCAGAACATCTGAGCCCCTGGGGTGCCCCCACCTTGACCCCCCACCACCCAGCACATGGTGGCATCATATGTCTCACCCTCTACCTCTGCCCACCGCAGCTCCCTGAGCAGTGCAGGCTGGTGGCTGCTTCTGTGTGCACCGTCACACTGCCTGTATGCTGCTCCGCCTGTGTTTATGTAGGACCAACAAAAACGGGGGGGAGGCAAAGCATCAGGGTGTCTCCCCTCTCTCCCTAAGGTTGGGGACATGCCATCCCCTGTGTCCCTGCTCCCTTTAGCCCTGCAGGCACAGTGACTGGGTGGCACTGAACAAGCCTGAACATGGTGAGTCCCTGTTTGGTGACGCCCTGTGTGCAGCCCCGTGGGATGGGTGGGGAGGGGGACAGTGGGTGCAGCCTTCTCCTGCCTGGTGAAGCCAGCAGTGATGCAGCTGGTTGTGCCCAGCCCTGTCCCTGCGGCACCAAGAGCTGGGAGTGCCTCTGGGTGCTGCTGGGGCCATCCAGGGTGGGGGTGACACTGTTTTTGTGTTGTGACCCCCCTCTGCAATATGACCCCAGCAAAGAGAATAGCTGTGACTCTTCCATGGAAAGAGATGGGAGCAGAGGCTGGGGGGCCTAGGCCTTTGGGAAGCCCCAAGGAGGGGAAAAGGGGGGACCGGGGATTTGGGGGGCTGAGGGTGAGGGCAGGGATGAGGTGCCGAGGGTGGGCACATGGTCCCTCTGCACAGCTTCCCGTGTGGGAGCCGGTGTCAGCAGTGGGGACCCCTCGGCTCCAGCTGTGAGGACGCCCTGGCATGGCTTGGCCCTTCCCTGCTCGAGTGTTTGGCCATCGTGGCTGGTGGCTGCATGGCCCAGCCTGGGGACAGGCCGCCACTGCATGGAGTGTCTGCTGCATCGGCGGGATGGCAGTGGCCTTGTCCCCTGCCTGGGGGACAGCGGCCACTCCCCAGGGTGGACATCGCCCAGGATGCTGGCACAGACTGTGCTGAGCCCAGTGCTGCTGGCAGGGGTGATTGGCAGGTGTCAGTCAAGAGGGGTGCAGGTGGGAAAGCCTGCCCCATTGACCCAGTGCTGGGAGCGTGGCCCCTGTCACAGTGTGGGGTTTTGGGGGAATCTCTTTCTTTTCACAGCTGCCTGCAGTCACTGCATCTCACTTGGCTGTGCCAGTAGGATCTGGGCCAGGGTCTCCCCTTGGGGCACGATTTGTCGATGAAACAGAATTTGAGGCAAAATCCCCAAATAAAGCTGCTGTTGAGGCTTTTTCTCTCTCTGTCAGGTCTTTCCTTGAGGCAGGAGCAGTGCCAGCCTCACATGGGGCAGCTGGGCAGCATCCACAGGCAATGAAGGGTGAGGAAGAGGAGGAGGAGGAGGGTTGGTAGGAAGGTGTGAATGTAGCCTGGGCAAGGGGATGTCCTACTGGGAGGCCAGAGGGGAGAGCTTGAAATTCAGGATTAGAAGAACAGGTTGGATCCTGCTGCTGGCACAGGGGCAGCTGAGGATGCACAAAGAGGCTGCACCGTATGGGTGCCCCTTTTTATCCACCCACAGTGCAGCCACCCTAGCCCTGGCAGCACCTTAACCTTGGCTCCAGCCCTTGGCACTGTGTCCCTACGCCACAGCCCTGCCCCCTCCAGAGGCAGCCTTGTCCCTGAGCTGGCCAGCCCCATCCTCTCTCGTACCCTGGGTCTGACCACAGCTGGGGGCTGTCCCCGGGTGAATGGTGACCATTGCCCCATGGACTGCACTCTACCCCATGCCCACCTCAGCTGGCAAAGCCCTGGCAACTTGCAGACCAGTTGGAGCTGCCAAGCACCACCTCCTCCCACGCCATCTGCCCACACCAAAACACGGTGCCAAGAGGTGATGTCAGCCCCACCGGCTGGAGATGTGGGCGTGTGGGGTACGGGTGCTGCTCCAAAGGGCTCCACAAAGGGACAGGGCTGAGCCAAGCGCTCCTTGGGGCTCGCTGCCATTGGATGTGCCATCAGCCTGGCACTGGCATGGACACATGGGATGATGAGTTCATTTAGACTCATGGAGACACTTTTGGGCTGGGCAACTCAGTTTTGTTCCAGCCTTTCCAGTTTTTAGATGTTTTCTGCTGGAATGAAGAAGTGGGAAGGGCAAAATGTGGCACAGGGTGGCCCATGGCCATGGGACCCGCTAGCACCAGGAGTGGGAGAAGCAGCTGCCTCAGGAGGCTCATCATCTCACAAGTGCTTTAATGAACCCCAAGAAATGCTGCCAAAAGCCTGGGACTGGTGGGAGGTCCAGGAGGGGTGGCAGAGGGAGGTCCAGCCCCACTGCCCTGGAACTCAGCCCAGCAGGGCCTTGTTCCCAACCACTGCTCCCGGCCCTTCCTCAAGTGTGAACAGACACAAACCAGGAGCAGATACAAAGTTTCTTAAGTAATAATACTTTAATAAAATTAAGTTCTTAATGTAATTTAGCACATTTAATACATTAACCCTTTCCCTTCTTTGTTTTCTACAAGTTGTGCAACATCATTATTTTAATTTTCTTTTATTTTAATTTTTTTCCTTCTCCCATTATACTATATGCCTCAAAACTCAGACAATAAGCCTAACTCTACTTCTATGTTCGGTTATATCTCTCTCTCAGGCTTTTATTTTTGCGTCACGCCAGAGAGATGAAAATACCTGGATGGAACATGTGATCGGTTTCCAATAGTAACAATCCCGACTACAGGTTTCCTATGACGTTAAAAGAAAAGAGGGGAAAAAAAAAAAAGCAAACACAAAAGGATAGGGAATGGACTTTCAATGGAAGGGCCACAGAGTCGGCATGGCCGGCAATGGCCGGGCCACTCCGTGGCCAGCTGGCTCAGCACGAGGTGGGAGTACCATGGAGCAGGACCGTGTGACAGCGCCCAGCTCCAAGGGAGAGCGGATACACACGAACTTGTACATCAGTCTGAAGCGAGGATGAGAGGAAGCCAACGTGGTGCTGTGCAAGCAAAGCCATGAAGGGCGCGGGAGGGCTGTGCTCCCCTGGGTGGGTATCAGTGAGATCAGCTGCTGCAGGGACCCCGTGGCTTGGGTTTCATTTTAGCACGTCTCATGTGGGAAATCCCACTGGAGCTGCTCTGCCAGAGTCCCAACGGCAGCAAGCTGGAGCCTGGATCTCTTTGATACCAGGGCAGAGCCAGAGGAAATCCTCTTCAGCCCCACAGGCTCCCGACTGCGCAGTCGGATGCCCGGGGGCTGCTCTGGGCATCCCTGGGGATTTCCTCGGCTTGCCTGGGGCTGGGATCAGAGCCGGCTCTGCAGTGGCTGCGGTTCGATCAGACCTGCCAGCCTTCATGCCCATTGCCTTTCATGTTTGCTTAACACTGCTTTCTAACTCAGGAGCAAATGCCATGCTCCAGCCCCTAGTCTTTTTTTCCCCCTTTTTTTTATGATTATCTTGAACAGAATTCATAAAGAAAAAGGAAAAAAGAATGCTGATGGTTTCACAGATAAGCAAAACAGCCTGTGACCGCATCTTGTGTCCCCCAGCTCCCAGGAGCCAAGAGCAGATCTCCACGGCCACACCACACTGCTACCTCTCACCGCTCCGTTTCTCTGCAAGTTGTTTCAAAAGCATCATCGTAAGCCCAGAAAGCACATCCTGCTGTCAGCAACCCGGTGCCACCATTGGAGGGGGACTTCATTTTCACATAGACAGTAGTGGAACTACTCCAGATTTTACATTAGTGTCACTTTACTGGGGGTGACTTTCAATTTGCTCCATTAGCAGCCCTGAAGCGATGCTGGAGCAGATCCAGCGGGGCTGCTGCAGCCTGCCGGGGCTGCTGCAGCCTGCCAGGGCTGCAGTGACTCCAGATTCCAGTAGAGTAACCCATTGGAACAGTGGAGCCGCACGGGAGGGAGGCAGGAGCTGCCCAACCTCTCCTATCTACCGCTAGCACGGCACAGGCAAACCAGTCTGCCTAGCACAATTCCAGCCGAATTTTTCACTGGGTCAACTGACAGCAGAACATGACTTCAAGTTTCTACAGGATGTGAAAACCCACACTAAAACACAGAGATTGCTCCCTAACATCCTAGAAAGGGTTTTGGAAGAACCAGCCCACGCTGGCTCTGCTGCCACCAAGGACACCTTGCTGGGGCTCGGCAGAGGTGGGACGGGACCCCCTGTCCATACACAAGTGACAATAAAGTGCATCCACTCTCCAGTCCAGGGCACCACTGTACAATGTCCATCACTGACGCTTCTTCAAGTATCAAATCAAAAAAAATGAGGTAAAACAAAACTGAAAGAGCAAACAGGCTGCCTCGCCGCCCCAGCAGGGAAGGACCAGGCGCTTGATTCCACCGAGCACGAACCCCCCTGGAAGTGCAGGAGACATCGTGCCCTGCTTCCCGAAATGCCCCAGCATGCCGGGAGGGTCCTGGGGAGGGATCTCAGATTCACAGTGCTATTTATACGCAGAAACCGAATGAGAACTGTCTTCATTCCTGTCCTGACCTATTGCATGGCTTTGCTGAGTGATGAATGCTGGTAAAGGCTACCCCAGCCCCCCGAAGCAGGCACCGTCAGGGAGCAAGGGGCAACCACCGTGCTTCTCGAAGGCATCTGTGTGGATGCTCCCAAGCTGCAGGAGATCCGTGGGTTTGCTACGGCTGAGCCACAACACAGAGGAGAGGAGCAAAGGCTAAACCCAGAGGGAACCAACTTCCAAGGATGTTTTCTTTGCAGCACTCGGCTTTGCTAATGCTGCTGCCTCTCGGATGGTTCTTTCTGAGAGCTCTCCTTTAAGCAGAGATTTTGGTGCAGTGAAAAGCAACACCAGTACTCCAGAGAGAAGTGCTGGCCTGTCTCTGGAACGAACTGAGTAGCTGGCAGGGACATGGGGCACTTCCTGCCCCAGCGCTGGTGTCAGGGCTGTGTTGCCCTGCCCTGCAGTGCCCAGAGCGGGTCTGCCATCGCAGCACCCACTGCATGCTGCCAGCTCGAGGAGCCCTTGCTCCCGCTCTCGGCACTGCAGGGACCCAGGATCCATCCAGAACACAATGCGCTGTGCTGGCTAAGAATGGCCTCCAGCCTCCTCCGTGCTCTTGCAGCCAAAAACCAGGCATGTGCCACGAGTGTCACTCTCCCGTGAGCCGGACAGCATTGGCGCAGCTGTCAGGAAGCCAAGCTGTGGGATCAGGGATGTCATGGCCCAGCACAGCTGCAAGAAGGCCCTTTCAGGCCAGCAGAGACTTTTCCAAACATCTCACCCGCAGCTCCAATGCTCAAAACCGATGGTTGGAGGCCAAGCAGAGAAACACCCAACAAACCAAATCTCCTGGAAGATGCCACATGCTAAGCAAGTGAGCTCCTCCCGAGGTGCACGGCGTCTCCCGGCACAACGCAACCAGGGTGAGAGAGAACCAAGAAAAAGAAAGAAAACAAACAAAGAGGGAACAAACCAACCCTAATGCCCTGACACTGCCCAGTGCGAGGGCAGAGCCTCCGCCCGGCACCTCACTGCCTTCGAGCTCTGTCTGTCACCTTACAGAGGGGAGATCACCCAATCTTCCTTTCCTTCGCCTTCCCACCTGGGATGGTCCCACCTGCCCATCCCGGGATCTTCCCACACCTTTGGTGCTTGGAGAAGTTCAAAAACCAAGAACAGCCCAAGGAAAGTAACAGCAACTTTGAACATTTTTCTGCAATTTCCTGCTCCAAGCCCAAGGCTGGAAGTCAGAATAAGGCAAAAATTAATGGCCTAAAACTTCCTTATTTTGTTCCGTGACTAGCCAAATCTGTCTATTTTTATTAAAAAAGCAACATAAACCCCCAAACGTATCTTTTTAAAAAAATACATATTATTAGATCCCTTTTTTTTGTCTTTTTTTCCCCTCTATAAAAATAACTTCAGGACTTTGATTGACAGAAGGTACCAGTTGGTGGCCATTATTTTGTTAGGCTTTCGGTCATTTATTTGTTTGCTTCAGAAAAATAGTACCAAAAAAAGATGGAATTCCTGGGGAAGTTAACGATAATCGTGTTCACAAGTTTATTTTACATTCTGCTCTGTCTGGGATCACTTGGATCTACTATAGATTAAACAATATGGATAGCATCTACTATTTGAACTAGTTAATTTTTTTTTAATCTTTACTCTAGGATTATATGAAATAAATTTGAGTGTTTATTATTATTAACATTTTTTTTAATACCCATCAACGCAAACCTTTTTTCTTCTTCTCATTTTTGGTTAAAAACAAACAAACAAACAAACAGAAAAAAAAATCTTATTTTAAAATGCTTCTTTGAAAGGCAACAGAGCAGAAGCATCGCCCCATCTTCCTGCTGCTTTGGGAGGGGGAGCAGGACATGGGCTGGATTGGGGGTGTGAGGGGGACAGACTACCCCTCACTCCCCAGCCCACAGGGAGGTCGTGGCTGCTCAGCACATCCCTAAAGCAGCCCCTGGGACAAGATCCTGTGAAGCACTCCGGGATGTTCTGGAGCCGAGCGCATGCTGAAGTGCTTTCCTGGATTAAAGGAAGCTTGGAACCCTGCCGGGGGCACTCCCGTTGCTCTGGCTGTCCCTGCAATCGGTGTCTTGCAGGAGCTGTGCCCACACTGGCTTGGGGGTGACATGTTCCCATCTAGGGCGGGCTGGAGCTGGCCAGGAGCTCTGTGTAAGCTCAGCCCGTGGCTGGTCAAAGCACCAGGACAAGCAGACGGCTCTGGTCTGGCACAAGCTCCAAAGGAATGACCATGGATGTTCTCAAGATCACGCCTGGCCTGAACACTGGGACCAAACCCTCCTGTCCCTGCAACCCGTCCAGCACAGGAAGAGACGGAGCCAAGGTCTAAAGGGAGGCAACAGACGGTGACCACCCTCAGGTCTCCAGAGCCCCCCACGAGCACGCTCCAGCCGGGCGTCTGTGCCGGCAGTGGCTGTCAGTCCCTCCCAGCAAGGCTGTGCAAAGGACCATAAACCCTCGCGTTGCACTGGGCTCTCTGGAGCCAGATCAAGGACAAAACTCCTCTGGCTCCCTGGGATGGGATCAGGCTGGCAGTGCTGGCAACAAGGCGGAGGAGGGCAGGGAGGTGGGTAGTGCCAGCTTTTCCCTCCGAGCACCCAGCTCTCCACAAGCCCGTGTCTCAGGGAAGCACAGCAGGAGCAAACTCTGTTCCCCAGCGCCCGCCCGGGTGGTGAATGGGGTTGGGTTGGACCCTGGGATGCCCAGGGTGCCCAGGAAGTGCTGTGCCACAGCAGGGCAGGGCCTTGCCAGCGCCGGCACGGGGTGATGCCGCCCAAAGACTGCCCCAGAGCCAGCCCGGAGCCGAAGCCCACCCAGACCTCGACCCTTTCCAAGGGGATTCCCAGATGGAGCAGCCACAGGATGGGGACACAGGCTTGGGTTTATAGTGGTTTTTCTCTTCTACTTCTCTGCTTTTAATTACCTTTTTTTTATCTTTTTTTTTTTGTTTAAATACATCCAACTGTGTTAATTTCTTATTTGTGGAAAGGGCTATCTGCACCATAACTATCACCTTTACATACACACACACACACACGAAAAAGGAAACATATATTAAAAACACTTTTTAAGCAATACTCTGGATACAAATGTATTTTTTAACCTACATATATTCTAAACCTTCTAAACTTTTAAGGATCACTTTATCATAAAATAAAATATCCTTTTTTCTTATAATAAATTACCTAATAAAAAGTATTTTTATTAGCCCAGTTCCTTGCTACATTTACATGTAATAAATGCATTTATTAAAATAGAATATTAAATTATAAAGAAATGTTCTAATTTTAAAATCTTAATTTTTTTTCCCTCCTCTCTCTCTCTTTAAAAAACACCAGGAAATGCATCAAAATAAACCCTTCAAACACTAAACAAAACAGGTTGGAGTATTTTGATTTCAGAGGTTAACAATATTAACAGTCTGAGCCTTTGTATGTATGAAGATTATTATTTTTTTAAGAAAGAAAGAAAAGAGAAAAAAATAATAGATATCCCTCCAGCTGAAAAATACTTTTGCAAATGGGAGCTAGGACAAGATATTTTTATAGTATCTCCTCATTAAATATAAATCCAATTTTGGTTCTTTTTTCTTTCGTTATGTATTATAATACACACTATTCTCTATATAATTTATGTCGATGAGGATGACATCACAGCATGATATTACTTTATCCCTCCGTTTCCCTTTGTTATGTTTTGTCACCCGCTCGCCCGCACCGTCCCTTGTCCCGGAGCCGCTGTCTCCGCCGCGGCAGCTCGCAAACACCGCCCGAGGACGCAGTTTTGGGGGACGCGGCCCCGTCCCGACACCCCGCGGCCCCGGTCGCCTCTCCCTGCCGTGCCGGGAGCGGGGAGCCCTCGCTCCCACAGCCCTGACGCGGCTCGGGAGGTCCCGTCCACAAGGAAAGGTGGCAGGATGAGTCCCAAATCCAGCACAGCCCCAAGCCCCGCTCCTGGTTTGCAGCAAGTGCCGGAGCCGGCGGCAGCTCGGCAAAGCTCGTGCGGAAATCCCAGCGGCGCTGACCGGGCGGGCACCGCGCTCCGGCCGCTCCGTGCCCCCGCGGGCTGACCCTGCCCGGGCCCGGACACCTCGTGCCCGCAGCTCAGCGCCTTCCAGCGCACCTCTGCTCTCTCTGCTCCCGGCCCCGGGGTTTGGGCACCTGCCCTCGGTGCCACTGCTTGTGCCCTCGTGTCGCTGCCTCGCAAAAGACCACCACCGGCATTCACCCCGCACTGCGCGGCGCGGCACGGGTCACCTTGGTCCCCACCCTGGCTCCACCGGCCCCCCGGGCTGATGTAAACCCCGGGGAAAACCCCACTCCCCAGCCGGGCCGAGGGGAAACCAGCGGCGTCCGTGGGCACCGGCCGCCGTCGGGGCGTGCCCGTGTCCCGTCATCGCTCCCCGGAGCCGATCCCGCTTTGGTGGGACGCGACTTTGCAGGATGGAGGTCTCACGGACCAGGCTTCCCACAAGGGTCTTACCGCTCCTAATCCAGAGGAAGACTCGCCTTGGCGCATCGGGTCCCAGCCCCACCTGCCTCCCTCCAGCCCAGGCGCAAGCGGGGTGTCCCCATCACTTCAGCACCCCGAGGGGGTTATCCCAAAAGCCTGGGAAGAATCGTGGGGGCAGCTGAAGCCAGCGAGGTTCAGTCCAGCTGGTTCACACTGCAAGGGGTCACCAAGGGCATCCTCGTGGTGGAAGGCGAGAAGCGCAAGGACCCGGCTCCGTGGGCGCTGCAGAAAAAGGACGGGTGCAGGAGGAGGGGGCTGTCTTTAGTTATCGTTATTGCTGGTGAATTAGACCAACAAGCCATTTTTAGTCACCTATCAAGGAAGATACAAGTCAGAGCAAATAGTTAAGGTCATGGGCATTTTTCTTGTTTTTTGTTTTTATTTTTTTTTTTAAGATTTTTATATATATACATATATTTAAAAAGAGAGGAAAAAAAATTACGCAAATTTGTTGTTTAAGCCCCGCAACCGGGCTCCCCATGGATGCCAACAGGCCGGGCCCAGGCTGCCCCTCTCCAGGTGCCCCATGGGGCCAGGGAGAGGCCCGAGCCCCCCGAGTTCCCCGCAGCCCCCGCTTGAGGCAGAGGTAGCTCTCGGTGCATTTACAGCGCCTGTTTTTTCTTTCTTCCAAAGTTGCTACATCAAAATATGGAGTCGGTGGGGGGTACAGCGGGAAGCAGGGGACAGGGAAAAATCAAAATAAAACAGGGGCCGAAATACTTCTATTCATTTTAAACTAGAACTGCTACATCAAGCTTTTTTTTAATATATATGTATATGTATATATATATGTGTATATATATATATATGTATAAAGGTTATTGGAACTGAAGATTTTATTAAAGGCCAACTTGGAGACTTGAGTAGGAACCTCATCTGCAGAGAGGGGCAGCCCCCCAGGACAGCCCCACTCCGGTTCCCATCAGCAAGCATTGGACGTTTGTTTGGGTCATGATTCTTTTTTTTTCCCTTCTTTTTTTTTTTTTTTTTAAAGAAAGGGGTTTTGTTTTTTTTCTCTAACATTTGTCAGCATGCAGGAGGCTTTTACATCGTTTCGCTTGTTAAGGTGAGGGAGGAGGTACAAGGAGCAGAGGTGAGCCCCCTGTACCCTTCCCACTCCCCACTCCCTACAGTCAGTGCTAGAACAGGTCCCCCCACCCCAGGTCCCCGACACAGGGGTCTCCTTCCCCCCTCCCCACTCCCACCCACCTCTTCACAACCTGGCATCAAATAAAGACATTGATCAAGAACTTGCTCACATTACCACGAACAGACTCCACTCAGCCAAGAACGACTACTCACTCACTAACACAGCGGCCCGGGGCTGCGGCCACCGCCGCTCCCAGCTCAGCCCCTCCAGCACCAATACGAACACTTCTCAACGCCCCTCCGAAGGGTGGTTGATCCCCTGCCCGCCCCCCGCCCCCCGCCCCCCAGCTCGTGCTCCAACCACTCTCTCTACATCAGCGGGAGAATTTTGGGCAATGAACAGATAAAATACAACCCTGGGGTGGGGGGGCAGGACACGATGGAGAAGGTGACACTGGGGAGGGGAGAGGTTCCCGGAGAACAGGAATGTCCCCCTCTCCCTTCCCTTCCCTTCCCTTCCCGGGACCAAACTTCTGAATGAGAACTGGGTCAGTTTTAGGAAGGATGTGGCCAGTGCTGGCCGGGGCGCCGAAGCCTTTGCCGAGGCCACGCTGCTACAGGGAGGGACGGCTGCCTCAGGACAATGCTGGGGCACGGGGGCTCTGGGAGTTCATCCAGAGCACCCCAGCCCTCCATCACCCACAGCCCCCACACCGGCGGGTCCAAAACACGGCGCCTTCCCCCAGGAAGTGTTCGCATCCCGAGCCGGTCCTGGTGCCCGCCGCAGGGCCGGGACAGCCGCACGGCCAGGCATTTCTTAGAGCTCTGGGGAGGAGGGGAGCACCAATTCTGCCTGACAGTGCCCCGTTAGCACGGCACTGTTACTTTTGTCTTTACTTTTCCAAAACATCAGCATCTACTACAGCCTGGGAACATTGCCCACCCCTCCAATCTACCTCCTGCCCCTACGGAATATATTACTGTTGATGCAAAACAGTGGAGGCATCCCATCATCCCACCATCATTTCACACCCTCCAACTGGTATCTGAAGATCAAAAGTGGATCTTTATCAGCACAGAGCACCAGCACCACCTGCCCCAGCACAGTGAGCTCAGCCCCTTCAGTGACCGTGGCCGGTGACCATGGCTGGCCTGAGCCCACCGTGCCAGGGCACAGACAGCAACTGGGAGCAAGCGGCAGCAAACTGAGCAGAAGAGAGGATGTTCCCAGGAACATTATTACGATGAAAATAAAGTCTCCTGTAACTGAAGGGAATAAAAAAATCTCGGGCGATTTTTTTGTTTGGTTTTTTTTTTTTTCTGTTAGAACTGTCTCTGCCAAGTCGTGAAACTTGTTGGTTCAGTTCTAAATCAGGGTCCAGGATCTGTGAGCAGAAGTCGAGGGGTAGGAAATGGGGAAGCAGTGGTAGTGGGAGAAAAATTATATATATGGGTTTATATACACACATATATATATATATAGGTGCTTGCTTGATTAAGTGCCTATATATATATATACACACATATATTTATAGCTGGGTGTACTGGTACTCAATAGGTCAATCCAACACATTTTTACCATCACAGCATTTTGGCATCCACAGACCAGCTGAACAAACCTGATGGAGTGAAGATGCTGGCCTGCACCTTGCATGCATTGGCACGGAAGCCAGACCTGAAGCCCATCCTCTCCCACTTCCCAATGGTTTTAAAGTATCTCATTTAACAAAACCAGGAGTCTTGAAATGATTAAAGGATGTTCAACAAGGCAATTTTTTTTCTGTTTTGTTTCGTTCTGAAAAAAATATAATATATAAAAGTGGCCAACCTCAGGAAGATCCAGGAAAAGGACAGCTGAAGAGGTTTTGGTCCATAAAGAAATACTTTTTCTTCTTTTTTGTTTTTTTTCCCCCCACTTGGTTTGGGTAACAAAAGTTTTGGTCCAGTTTAAAAACGACGACAACAAAATTATCTCTATAAACTCGGGGTTTTTTGCTTTCTGTTGGGATGCATGTTGGTTTCATATGGGCTCATTGCCTGTATTGCATGATCGTCTCTCTTAGGTTTTGGTGCAATAGGTATAGTTTTGAAGAAAAGCACAATGTTGTGTGTGTGTGTGTGTGTGTGTGTGTGTGTGTGTGTGTGTGTGTGTGTAGCTGCAGCTGGCATCACTTGAAGAAAAGAATGAAGAGTGACCTACAGAAACGTGGAAGTCGATGCACTCCCCCCACGGATGGGAACTCGGGACTGCTTTGGAAATACCCTGTTAGTGACTCCTGATTGGGCTGATGAACAAATCCCTGCTTGGATAAGGAAAAAAGAACAAAGTTCCAGACTCCACGGTGGCTCAGAATAACAAAATAAACGCCCGTCGCCTGGTGTGATCCCAATAGGTTCTTCCAAACCTTCTTCAGTTTCACTGGCGTCATTTTTATTTCTTCACCTTCTTTTTTTTTATTTTCTTTTTTTTTGTGTTTTTTGTTTGGTTTTTTTTTAGAAAAAAAGGAAAACAATAAAAGTTCTTCAGCTGTGATTTTTTTGTTTAAATCTTTGAGGTAATACAGTTGTGCCCTCGTTCTAACAGGTTCCCAGAGGTTGATGGTTTCTTTCTTGTTCTTCTAAATCCCTGTCATCCGTTTTCCTTTCTTTCTGTTGTGTCTTTCTGAGCTCCCAGTTGGGCCGACAACCCTGGGGGGAGGAGAGTGGGGGCTTCAGGCCAAGACAAAGGTTGAACATGGCTGGAGAAAGGCTGGCAGGGCCCTCCCTGCATCCCTGCTCCCTCCCTGGTTGATCCAGGTGGCCTGGCTTGGTTATCGCCAAGAAGTCCCAATCTCACCACCAAAAAAAAATGAACTAAACCGCTTTGCTTGCGAGATCCGAGTGTGCGTTCTGAGTACTTGGTTTACAAAAGACATTGCAGGCTGGAGCATTGTTCGCCCTTCAAAATTTCTGGCTTTGCTATTCATTTTAATTTTATTATTCACTTATTTTTTTTTAAAAAATAACATACATTGCTTGTAAAATAATTTCTTTTCTTTTCTTCTTCTTCTTCTTCTTCTTTAAATTAATTTATTCTTTCATTCATTTTTTGCTCTTCAGATGTCATTATTATTATTATCATCATTATTATTATTATTATTATTATCATCATCATTTTTCTTTCATGGACCCCCCCCATTCTCCCTTCCTACCCCCACCCCCCTAATGCCCTGCTCTGTCTCTTTAGGAAAATATTCTAATGGCCTGAGTGGCTGCTGCGTGGCAAACTGGGCACTCGGGATCAGTCCTCTCGCAGATCCTCACGGCACACTCCATGCAGAAGAGGTTGTGGCCGCACGGCACCAGCGCGGCCGTGACCTCGCTTTCGAAGCACACCATGCACTCGCGGCTGCTGGCGACGGACGTCCGGGCAGCGGCCGGCGTTCCCAGCTTGGAAAACCCCTGGAGCGGCTCCCCCTGCGACCGCCTGGGCAGCCCAGAGAGGCTGGGCTCTGGGATGGAGGAGGACGGGGAGCGATGGGAGTTGGGATGGATGGTGCCGGTGCTGCTGGAGCGCTGCTGCTTCGAGAAGAGCACCGAGACAGGGTTGGTGTTCTCCTGCCCAGCCCACATCGGGGCCCCCGACTCCGGCACCCCGTAGTACAGATCCTGCTTGTTCACACCGTAGTTGGGGAAGAGGTAACCGTAATTGAAGTCGTTTTGGTCGTTCAGCCGGGGGGTCTCATAGACGGGGTCGACAGAGCAATCACCGATGCAGCCCAGGCTGTTCTGCCGGAAGGTGGAGAGGGGCTTGCAGCCCGGCGCCGGCGTGTGGACCCGCCAAGCCTCTGAGTAGCGGTTCTCCATGCCAGAGTCAGGGCTGCTGGAGAGGAAGTCATTCTCGTTGTTGTACTCCAGGATCTTGCCTGTCCTTACCGCAATGTGTGTCTCAATCTCTTCCCGGGCACGCTCCACGTTGCCCGGCGCACCGGTGATCTCAAAGACGGGGTCCCGGTCTCGGCTTGGTGTGATGATGTAGGTGTTGGTCTGCTGCTGGATCCGCTTGATGGTGGCTCCCTTGGGGCCCACCACCAGCCCCACCACGCGGTAGGGCACGCGCACCCGGATGGTGACCTGCCCCGGCAGGGTGGGCGCGCTGCCGAAGGTGGTGCCCGCCTTGTTGCGGGAGGCTCTGATCATGGAGAAGTGCTCGGCCGCTGAGATGATCTCCCGCCGGGCCATGGCCACGTCCTCCCGCCGCCCCGTCACCATGAAGACCGGCTCCTCGCCCCGCACCGGGGTCTTGATGTAGGTGTTGGTCTTTGCCCGCAGGGCTTTGATCTTGCAGCCTTGGGAAGAGAGAGAAGAAGGCATGGCAGTTAACAAGGCCGTCCCACTGCTCGCCCTGCTCTGCAGGACACCGGGCTGAGTGGCCATAATCTCCTGTGCCACATGGCAGCCACTGCGCAGAACAAGGCAAAGGCCCCATCCCCCTATCCCTGAGGGGAAATGCCAGAGGGAGGTCCACCCTCACCATTCCCAGAGACTCCCTCCCTCAGGAGTGCCATGCTCCCTCATACCCCAAAACGGAGATCACCATTTTGTGTGCTGCACCGCACCACACCATCCCCCCTGACAGCCTTCCCTCAGCAATCATCCCTAAGATCTCCCTTCCACACACCCCAACACCACGGAGTAACAGAGGATCCAAGCCACCCCCGGGAGTCAGTGGTCTCTTTGAGGAGGCCTGCCCCAGAGCCCCAGGGTGGCCCCCAGAGAAAATGGTTATCCTCGGGCTCTGGGGACAGGGCTGATGTGTGGGGCAGCCTGGAGGTCACAGGAGAACAGGGAGATGCCGGTCCCACAGCCTGGCTGGCCAATGTGGAACCCCTTGGCCACCCTGTGCCAGCTCCCAAGGGGAGTTGCCTGCCATGACTCCAGAGAGCCAGAGCCCTCCGTGAGGACTGTGGTACTACTGTGGAGGTTTTGGGGTGAATGCGGTCAACTTCAGGGGGCCAAGTTTGGAGGGGAGTTGCAGAGATGCAGCAGTTTGGGCCTCCCCACTGCAGATATGGCAGGACTCCAAATGCCAGCAGAGCTAGATGGCCAGGGGTAGCAGGACGCCAGGATTTTCTTTGGGGCTGAAACAGCAAGAAATGGGGCGGGGCTGCCCTCCTGTGAGCCCCACAGCAGGCTGCTCCACACCTGCTCCAGGTGCTCAGACCCTCTCCCGAGATTGCTGGCCACGTGGTGCTTTTGTGTACCAGTATCCACATACCAGAGCCCACTGAGCCCATTCCCCGGCTCCTAGAACCCACCAAGCCCATTCCCCAGCTCCTCACAGCTTAGAAAACAGCCTTCTGCTTTCCCAAAAAGAGCAAAAGACTTTCCAGTGTGTTTTGGAAGGTCTTGATCCAGCTCTGTGACTCCAGGTTCCCAGACGACACCAGGATGCCATCAAGCAACTAAGTGTTTTTACAGATGGGGCACAGTTCTCTGAAGGACCCCTCCTTGCTGCTGTCCTGCCCCTCAGACCTCTCTCTTGAAAAGCCTCACTTGGTGCCCCAAGGCATTTCCGAAGCCTGGCCCCGAGTTCCCATACAGGCTGGAGGTTCCTCTGCAGGAGGTATGCTCTGAGCTCAGATCTCCAAGAAAAATTAAAACCTGCGATTCTCCAGTGCAGATGAAGCAAGGTGAGCACTTTGAGCACTTTGCTGTGGTTTCCCGAGGATTTGGGTGCCTCACTCAGGGCTCACAGAACCACAGGATGAGGACACAGCACTGAGACCTCTGTGAGATCCCCCAGCACCTCCTGCCCCACCTTCTCCCCCCAGAAAAGAGCATCTCCTGTACTCTCCTCTGACTATTTCACACCAGCAGATCTTCCTCCACACACTCCACTGACATCACACTTCAACACACAAGAAGCTTCAAACGATGCCTCTGCAACCACGAAATGCAGATTCCTCAGCTCCTGGGCTGGAACATTATTATTTATACAGATCCTAATAAATAACAGCATCTCCCAGGCTGGCAGCTCAGGGCTGCCACTCACCCACAGCTCCTCTCGTGAGACACGGGCTGGTGACATCGGGGTGTTCGCTGGAACGCAGCGATCCCACCACCTCGTGTCATTGGCAAGAATTGAAGCCCGCACCTGTGGCGATGGAAACAGCCTTGTGCCACTACAGCTGACAGGAGCGACTCCCTGGGCTCGCAGGCGCCGCAGCAGCCGCTGCATCCAGCAGTGCCCGGCACGGAGCACGCCCAGCCCCGCCGGTCACACCGAACGGGCACCGGGCACCGGGCACAGCTCCGGCCGAGCGCAGGCTCTGCGCACACGCAGCCCCCTGGCACAGCTGGCAACCCCACTGCCCCTCGGAGGCTCTTGGCAGCAGTGTGGGACACGTGCCGGTAAATCGGAACTTCGCTGTCGACTCCCAGTGTGACTTTTAACTCCTCAGAGCTACTTCAGCTCCCGGAGCCTCATTCCCCATTTCTGGAGCAGGAATAGCTGTCTCCTGCCTTGTGCTCCCGCAAAACTTCCTCTTAACACTCCACATCACAGCGCTGCTGCACTAAACCCGTCTCTGAGACAGGAATTCCATGTTCCTGGGGAATGGAAATGCCAGATCTGACACAAAGAAGGATCTGGGCAAATCCCCAAATCCAAACCAAATCCACCCCCTGCCAAATCCAGTGTAGCTCACGGGTTACTCCCCAGAGTTTGCACCATGAGGTACATTTGTGATGCTTTGCTGAGTAAAGTTTCCACACAGCCCATGTGGACCAGTGATCACCCAGTGGTGTGCTATCAGTTCCCAGGAAACCCAAAGGACAGGACCTCATGGAGCCAGGCACGACTCAACTGTAGGATAAACCCACGCAGGCAAAATCCGTAATAAAGGTTCATCCCAAGGAGAGCTGGATAAAACCGTGAGAGGTCACCTACACCCTCTGGCACCCCTGGGCAGGGTGGGCTATCCCTGACCCACCCCTGGCAGACATTTCCCTGCCCCACTCCTGTGCCGCTCACTCCAAAGATGGAGATTCCATCTTAGGAAGATTAACCAAGATGCCACCATTTCCCCAGGGATATCACCGGAGCATCACAGGGAAAGACAGGGGTGTTCACAGCAAGCATCAAGCTGAAAATGCCTCCCCGTGCATCACCCGAGGCTGAGGGAGCTCCATCGCATTCCGCAGTGACCCGCACTCTGCCTCTGGAGGGCAAGGCTCGCTCTCCTGTGCAGAGAGACCTCAGGCAGGCGTGTGGCACGGCTGGGATTGGGCTCCGCGCTGTTCTGAGCCGCGGGACAATGACGGCGTGTGGGGGAGAGGGATCTGAGCCCGGCACGACAGGAAACAATCAGGGAGGGTCAGGGAGGCAGAGCGGTGACAAAGGACAGGGGCTCCATGCTGGGGACAGATGGAAGGGAATAGTGGCAAGGAATACACATGAATGAGGGCAAATGTAAGCACGTTACGCGAGCTGGAGGAGTGGGAGGGAGTTAGGGATGGAGCAAAGGTGATGGGAATTCAGGGAGAGGCACATCCTCCAAAGGAAGAGGAGAATGAGGGGTGAGGAGGCAAAGCAGAGACACCCCAAAATGGCCAAAGGAAGATGGGCAATGAGAGAGCACGGCGAGAGGGAGGGGAAGGAGGATCTGGAACGGACAAAAGGACGCGTGGTGCAGTCGGTGGTGTGAGAAGGGGGGGAGGGAGGGTCTCTGTGCAGGCCTGCAGACGGGAAAGCCAGCTTTGTGGAGACAGACAGATGGGGATCCTGTGCTTAAAAACAGGAGAAAATCACCTCGCAAGAAATTACACCAGCAAGCCCAGCAGCACAGTGGGCTCAGCGGCCCTGACCTCCAGCAGCTCTAAACTGGCACAGACAATGGCCAAACCATCAGCAGCCCAAATCCAGAGAGCTCCACAACTTCCAGGAGCGCTGCACTGGTTTACATCCGCTAAAACTAGGCTGAGCTTAAACGTGATTTACTCACTTAGTGCCAAGGCTCCCAGCCCATCTCAGCCCCATCCCTGACTCTGCTTTGCACACTAAAAAGGGGCTGAGCCTCCTTTGAGATCACCCTGTTTCTGATGGAGCACAGCTGGATCAGGATGTGGCCCATGACACCCCAGCCAGACAGGCAGCACACCCCAATGTGCTTATTCCAAACAAAATTTGCCTTGCACGGGGTGTTTTTTTGACACTTTCTCCGTGCATAACTGAAATTTGAAAACACCAAGTAACAAAGCATTTTACTGGGGGGATTATTCAAAGGGGAGGGAGGTGGAAGGGAGGGAATTGCCTAGCAGGTGGTGTCAAACGAAGCTAAGGGGAGAAAAGGACCCGTCAAAGCTGCGCTAATACATAACCTGTGTATGTTCTCCTCGATATGGGACTGCACAGACATCAGTGTGTCGATCCCTGGCACACTCCTGCCACTTATATTTTTATATTAAACAGAGAATTAAGCCCTTTCTCATTGTGTTTCCACAGCCTACCTTCTATTATCCTGGTTTTCGTCAATAATGCCAATCCCAAAGCATTTCATGAAGGAGGTTGTAAGCTCAGTTCCTCCCCTCACCCTTTTTTCTCTTTAATTTCACTGATTACCAATTGACTCAAACTAAATGTGTTTGTAAATTACCTGAGTACGTCACAAACATTCCCACACAGGACCAAAGGCTGGAGGAGTGGAGAGCCTCTGGTGCCCAGACCCATCAGCTCACCGGAATTAATCTGCAGAGCAGCCATCTCTGGCTGAAAACACATAAATAAATTGAGTCTAGACATTGCCAAGATGGGTGGTGGGGGTCAGGGGGAGATCTGGACACACAGCCACCTTCTCCTCTCTGCTTACCCCTGCATCAGGGCAACGAATCCATCGAAACTGATGGAGAAGGTTCTAGGAGCTTGGTTCACCTCTCCAGCAAAGGCAGGTGCTCACAAGGGACACAAGGGTGCTGGATGCATCTGATCTAACTGTCATTTCCTTGGCATGAACCCATCCCAAATGTTCTCACTCTGAGCAGCCCCAAACCGATGTGTTTTCACGGGACCTCAGCAGGGTTTACGCCAAGGCTCCCCGGCGCTGCTCCATCAGCGGGAAAAGGAAGGAGCAGTGCATGGAATGGATGTGCCCAGCACACCACCATGGTGACGATGCCACCAGGACAGTGCAATGGCACATGCAACCGTGCCTATGGAGTAGATCTATCAAATAATTTCACTTTGGTGTAAATTCAGAGTTACACCCGCTGATGACCTTCTCCTCAGTGCTGCCACAAGGCCAGATCCTGCACAGGTATATTCTGCTACTGATGCAGTCTAGAGACTCTCACCTGGCACCAACTGGCACCTCCAGCCCAGGAGCATGACTCTGGAAGCATCAGAGGAGCTGTACCAGCCACAGCAAACAGCTCTGGAGCCAACCCCAAGGTGGGTCTTTTTGTTTCATTGACTGTGTTGTGGTTTTATTTCACAAAACACACCCCACAAATCACTCCAGATCCTGATATTTTTTGTTTTCATCAGATATGAAATAATCTCTACAGACAAAAGCTTTTTAGCCCTCTTCTCATTTATCCCAAGGCACCGTTACACTGCACAGATACAAATTACACCTGTAAATACCCCACGCAGTCCATTCTGACAGTGCTGGTGGGGTGCGTCTAAGGGCAAATTAGAACTCAGTCCTTTTTTCTGTTGTAGTCATAAAATTGAAGAGGATCATAAAATAAACAATCCTCAGCTACCTCGGGTAAGGTGGGGCATTCTTTTCCCCGTTAACATGAAAGCCTTGTTAAAAGACAAGCACACAAAGAACCTCACAAATAAACCCTCCTGACGGCCTGTGGGGTAAGGTTTTGCTGCATTGAAAACCTGATGAAAGTGGTGTCAAAAAGCACAAATGCACACAAAAGGACCACAACCAACCAACTAAATCTCTTTGCACCGAGGGTTTATTGTCCTGATGATGCAAGTTGTGTTTACAAGAAGGGGAAAAACACCACCCAACGCACCATGCCAGGAAAATCAGCGGCTGCCTTGTTCCAGTGCGGCGATTTTACGCTTTTTCACATTGTGATGAAAGTTGTTTATGAAAAAAAAAACAAAAAAAAGAGAAAAAAAGCCCACCAAAACACCCAACAGAAACAGCCCCAGCGCCACAGACAATCACTGCCTCGTGCAGCGGAGGAAAGTTGGGAAGCCCCCAGCCCCAGCAGCGATGCATCGCATGGAGTGGGTGTGCCCGTGGCCCCCCGCACGGCACAATCCTGCCGCGGCACACGCACGGCGCCGGAGCCGGCCGGGGCACGGGGGAAGCGGGGCATGGCGAGCGCGGGGGGACGCAGGGAGGGGGCTGCCAGACAAAGGCGGGGGCCCCCACCCAGCGGCAGCACGCTTTCCCACTGCCCTAGATTCCGGGCGGCTGCGCTGCGGCGCGGTTCACTCGGTCAGCGCGGCATCCAGCCGCCCGATCCGATGCGCGGGGGAGCGTGCGTGTCTCCCTAGAAAATTCCCTTTGTCTCTCTCCCAGACCCGTTTTCTCCTCCCACCTCCAGTTCAAACAGCACAAAGTCGATCCCGTTCCGCACTTTTCCCTGGTGTAAATTCAGACCAATTCTCATTAACACTTTATAACAACCCGACACCAATTGCAATATCTCTCCCCCTTTAAGGCCCATCTCGAGATGCCAGAGCAGCATACAGAGGTTGTCTTCAGACCCCACCAGATGGGGTGGCTTTAGCTCCAAGATTTCGGTGAAGCAAGGAGACAAGAAGATCTGCCCCCCTCGCTGCTCCTCGGATGCTGTACATACATCCACCTCCACAGGGTAGGTGGGGGAGCTGCAATCATCAGACTTCCTCAATGGAAAAGGCTTCCTTGGACTATTTTTAAATGCTGAAAGCGTTGGAGCATGTTTGGAGCTACACAAAGAGCCCAATCACCTGGGTTTAGTGGGGCCTCTTGTTATTTGACTTCACCTTGCCAAGAAAGAGCAATTACGTTAAGATCCTCTCTCACATAATCTCATTCCTGGTGACAACAGGCTGGTTGGAGCAGGCTGGGAGATGCTGCATCAAAGGGTGTCTGTGAGTACAGGTGACAATGGATGCTATTACTGTGATGAGACCAAAAACCCTCAGAAGGACCAAAAATCCTTAAGAGTTCAAAAATCCTTATAGGGAAGGTCTCAGCTGGGAGTGGGCACAGCAGGAAGCCAAACCAACCCCACACCTTCTCCCAACACCTGCACGAAACAGACACACAGAAGCAGCACCATGTCTCCCTAACCACAACATCTGGCCTTAAATGTGCCCTGTGGCCTCTTCCCTGGCTCCACCGACAGGAGCCCAGTTTGTCTATGGGAGCAGGCAGAAAAGTTGGATACAAATCTTGATCTGGCTGATCTACACCCACCTCAGGTCACTTCTAGGGAAGAACCCGGACACCACAGTGACCGAAGATTTCTGCCCCTTTCTAAGTTCACAGTATGCACAACCAAAACATGATGCCCTTAAGACATTCTCCATTCCTCCCAGCACCTCTCCCATCTCAACCCACATCCCTTGATGTCCCACCATCCCCTCAAGAACCTACTGCAAACACCTCCAGTGCTTTGTCTCTACAATTTCACTGGCATAGCTGTGAGAGCTGGCAGTCATGGACAGGCTATTGCAGGCAAGACACCCACAACACGAGCTGGCAGGAGAAATACAAGAGCCACCAAGCACCCTGACGTGCCACGCAGGCCCGGACTGGCTCCAGAACCAGGGAGCACTGTCGGTGCCATGGCACATGCCAGGAGGTTCAGTCACCCAACTCAACAGGGCTGGAATTCAACCAGGGAGCACTGTCGGTGCCATGGCACATGCCAGGAGGTTCAGTCACCCAACTCAGCAGGGCTAGAACTCACACACATGCCAAGGGAAGGGGGGATGACCTGCGGGAGCTGCGACTCAGGCAGAGACTCACTCCTGCCCCTCACCCTCACAGCAACAGGAGGACAGGCATGGAGGTCATGGCTCCACCTCCAGCCAGGGAAGGGGTGTCACTTCCAACCATGGCCAGGGGTCCTAGGCACCAGTCAAAGGGATTCTTATGACTTCATCCCCTCGTTCTTCCTTTTCCAGTTTCCTGTCCTCCAGTTTGCAAAGCAGCCCTTGGCACATCCCACCAGCCACCCAGCTCTTTGCCATGGACCCTGGGGCACCAGGTGGGAGGAGCCTGTCTGGCCAATTCCCACCAAGTCCCCCTTTCCACAGCCCACCATCTCATCCCGGTCAGTCCCCCATCCCAGCCGGCTCGTGGCCGCGCTGCTGGAGACGCGCTGCTCAAATTCAGCGCACAAACCATCCCCAGCGCAAACCGGAGCAAGGCTTCCAGCAGGCGATTGGCTCCGCGAGGGCACGTTCACAGCTCCTGGGGAAAGCAGGAGCTGCCAAGCTCAGGTTGAGTTCCTGCAGCATCTCTCGCTTGGAGTGGAGCCACCCCCTCTGCCACAATTAAACCTCTTCACAAACCACCCTTACAGACATTCCAGTAAAAATGTATCAGGCTTGAGCCTTATTTACACTTAAGTGCCTTTACACTCCTTTGGCAAAGTGAGGTGGCCTGATGGCAGGTGGAATTCCCATGGCCAAGTGTGTGCACCAGGGCCCCTGTGCCCAGATCCAGGCCTCTCATATCCATGCCTGCCTGTGAGGAGCACTTTCATAGATGGTTGATATTATTATAAAATAATCTGAAGGGATAGTGCGTTTCTTCAGAAAATAGTAAGCTGAAGAAAAAGCAAAACCCTGTTATCAAGTAAAGCCCTGAAATAATTTTTATTTCATTATTACTTTTTTCCTCCATCTCTTTTTCAATATGTTTATTACCCTGTTCACAGGTACCCATAAAACAATTGTTTTCCTAGAAAGCCGTCTGCCACATGAGCAGTACTACCAAGGGGTGACAATCTGCAGTTTCTGGGATTCCTGGTCAGGCATCCATGAGAGTCCAGGATTCAATCCCCCTGGTAGCCCTGCACCCAGCCCCAGACCTTCTTAATCTGACCTTCTACACAAAAACAAGGCACAGGAGACAGTGGAGACATTCCTACAGGCCTTTAGAAACAAGTGTGGGCCATGATCTCTGCTGGACTAAAGAGCCATAGCTGCAGGGACTGTGCCAAAGGAATCCCAGCTTCTCCCAGCACAGGATCCATCCCACCCACCTCCACGATGGGGCACAGGCTACACCATCTGCCCCATCAGCCAGTGGAGCACAGCCACAGCCCCATCCCCATCCTCACAGCTCCAGCACACTGACATTTCAGTCTCCCAGATGTGGGAAAACCCTCACATGCACAAAAAATGGTGGAAAAAATCCAGGTCTCTGCGTTCCTCTCCATCGCTCTGGACACAACAGGCACGTGCTGTGTTCTGAACACATGGGAACACACCCCCTTCTCTCAGGAGTCTGGGGCAGCAGTGAGATCCTGGAAGAAAACAGCCCTGGCACGTTTCCTCTCGGTTCCGCCTGCCGAATCCTCTTTCCCAACTTTATTAAACAAAGGGGGCCTGATTCTCTATGGCCTCACACCCACCAGTGCACAGTTGGTGCTGAGCCCCACCATGTCTGCCCGCGCTCCGCTCCCGGCAATGCAAAGGCATCACAGGGAGGATCAGGATCAGGATCAGGGCCAGTGGGATCTCCTGGGCCAGACCTTCACCCCTTCCCGCCTGTCTCCCCAGGTCCCCAGTGAGGGGCCCCCATCCCAGTGTGGTGGACGCCAGAGCAAGAGCTGCTCCCTCGGCTGCAGATGCCCCAAGTTTTGGGGAGGTCAGCATCCCCCGGACGCCTGCCCACTCTCCATCCCGGCGCGGGAACCGGACCCCTTCTCCACGGGTGGGAGCAAGCGGAGCCTCCGCAGGCCCCATTGTTCCAACCACACGCCCTAGCGTCAGAGATGCCCAGCAAGGAGCCATTTGTGTCCCTCTCCCCGTGGCTTCCCTCGCCCACCTCAGCCCTTCACGGGGCACTGGGGGTCATCACCCCCCAGGTTCCACCACAAACCCCCTGCTCGGAGGCCTGCGATCCCAACCCACAGGGGAGCATCTGCCCATGGAGCCGCAGGCTCTGCCCATCGCACTTCCAGAGCGTCAAGTTACTTGTTCAGAGAAAGAAAGAAAAAAAACCCCAACACTTAGCCGCACTATTATTATTTTTTTTTTCTCTGTAGCGACACAAAACTTCTCTCGGCAGCGCCGTGCCCCGGCTCCCGCAGTGCCCACGGGCGGCGCGGGGCCCCGCACCGCACACCCGGGAGTGGTGGGGGTGGGCGAGGGGTGACTTAAGAGTGGGTGTGGTATGGAGATATATATATATATATATAATTTTTTTTAAAGCCCTCCTCCATTCCACCTCGCTCCGAACGGAGCCGTGAGGAGAACAAAAGCATCACTGTGGCGGCGCGCGGGCAGCGGCTGCGGGGGGCCCACGCGGGACGGCGGGTCCCGCTCCGGGGTCCCCCCGCTCCCAGGGGCGGCGGGACGAGCTCGGCTCCCACCCGCTCACCGGCCGCTCGGACCGAGCCCGGCACCACCACACCCCCTCCGCCCGGCCAACAAAGGGGGACTCCGGGGCGCGGGGCCGGGCTCAGCCTGCACCCCCGCCCTTCCCCCGCCTTATTCCCAGTTTTTTTTCTTAAGGAGAGCGCGGTCAAGATCGGCTCTCTGGCAGAACCGGGGAGCGGCGCGCGGGGCTCCGGTGCCGGCAGCCGGACAAGCCCCCGCAGCATTCCCACAGACCCCCCATCCCACCCTCCCCAAAAACCCCCGTGCCGGGAGCGCAGCCACCCGCCCACAGCCCGGGAGCCCCGGGCTTTGTCCCCGGCGGGGCCGAGCGGCCCCGGCCCCGAACAATGGGCGGGAGGGAGCGGCGGGAGCGGCGGCGGGGCCCCCCGGCCGCGGGGGAGTGTCCCGGGGCCGGCGACCGGCAACACCGAGGGAGGATCGGGGGTACCGGGGGCCCGGCGCTCACCTTGCCGTCCCACGATCTCGGCCACGTGCTCGGAGCTGGGCACCGGGACGCACTCGGTGGTGTTGGAGCTGCTCTTGAGCCGCAGCTCGGCCTCCTTGTAGAGCGCGCACAACTTGGGCTCCGCCGCCCCGGCACTGGGCGCCGCCGAGCCCTTCGGGGCCGCCGGGGGCGGCGGCGGCGGCGGCGGCGGCTGCTGCGGCGGCGGCGGCGGCGGCGGGGGCTGCTGCGGCGGCGGCGGCGGCGGGTTATTGTTGTTGTTGTTGCTGTCCTCCACCAGCACCACGGCCGAGGAGGAGGAGGAGGAGGAAGGCTCGCCTAGCCCCAGCAGGCAGAGCTGGTCCAGGGCGAGCTGCAGCGCCCGGTCATCCTCAAGCAGCGCTCTGTCTTTGCCGCTCCCACCGAAACAGCCTAAATCGCCGAAACCCCCGTTCCTTTCCATTATCCCTGGGACTACCAGGCTAGGCATGGCTAACAAAGGCTTGGGAGGGGGCTGGGGGCTGGGGGGGGGGGGGGGGCGAGAGGAGGGGAGGGGGGGGGGACACAAAGAGCTCGGGAGGGAGAAGGGAAAAAAAAAGGCAGAGGGAGAGAACGAGAGAGAGAAAAGGACCCTCCGCCCCCCGCCCCCCGCCTGGCCAAGCCCCTTTCCCGTGTAACCCGAGCCCCGCGCCCGCCGCCTCCACCGCGGTCCCCCCGCCGACGCCCCCGCCCCCGGCCGCCGCCGCCGGGGGGTGCGGGGGTGCGGGGGGTGCGGGGGGCGCGGAGCGGAGCGCGGCCCCGCGGGGGGAAACTCTTTTGTTTGAAGGCGGCTGGGCGCTGCGGGAGCGGCCCGGCCCGCGGGCTGATGGGGGATGTAGTCCGGCCGCGGCACACCCCCGCCCGCGGCGGCGGGGACCGGGGCGGCGGGACGGGGGTGGCGAGGAGCGGGGCGGCGGGGGCCGGAGGTCGCGGGGACAGGCCATATGGGGAGGGGGACCCGCTGTGACACGGGGAGGAGGATGTGGGGACCCACGGTGACACGAGTGGATGTGGGATGTGTGGGGAGCGGCTGTGACATGGTGAGGGGGCTACAGGGGGACCCGCCGTGACACGGGTGGAGAGGCTGCACGAGCACCCACGGTGACATGGGTGGAGTGTGATGGGGGGGACCGCCTGGGACACGGAGGGAGGGGGGGGGGGATTTGCTGTGGGGAGACATTGTGCGGTGTGTGGAGGGGCTGTAGGGGCACACACTGTGTCACGGGTGGAGGGGCTGCAGGGGGACCACGCGGTGCCACCAGTGGAGGGGGATGCAGGGGGATCCACCATGTCACCGGTGGAGGGGCTGCAGAAGGACATGCCATGACATGGGTGAAGGGGATGGGGGGTAGGTGCTGTGACACGGGTTAGGGAGGTGCGAGGGGACCGGCCGTGGATTGAATGGATGGAGGGGATTGCGTGGGGACCCACTGTGATACGGCTGGAGGATGACGCAAGGGGATCAGCCATGCCATGGGTGGAAGGGACTGTGGTGGGACCCATTGTGCAATGGGTGGAGGGGGCTGCAGTGGGATTCCCTGTGTCACATGAGGAAGGGACTCCTCGGGGACCCACCATGCAATGGGTGGGTGGAGGGAGCTGCATGGGGACCCACTGAGACACAGGTGTAGGGGCTGCATGGGGTCCTACTCTGAGTTCCATGAGTGACTCACTCTGCACACCCCTGGCATGGAGGGATCACAGGAAAGAGGGATCTATGTGGGGACCCACCATGTGCCCCCCACCGTGGAGGGCCATGGGTGAAGGAGGGGGCCACGTGGGGACCTGTCAACGCACACCCCATCAAGGAGGGTTTGTGTGGGGACCTGTTGCTTCCCATCCATGAGGGGTGCTGCAGACGTCTCCAGGGCTGGGATCCATTCGGAGACCCACAGGGATAGCAGGGACCCCTGGGAGGAGTGGTGGCTCGGCAGGGACACCTCAGGGTGGAACTGGCTTGGGCACAGGCTAGCAGGGCACCAGGCTCAGTGGGGTGAATGGTGGGACAGTGGGGCAGGAACCCCCCTCCCATGGACAAGGAGCTCACTGCTTCATCCTTGTGAAGGAGGACATGGCTTTCAAAAAGGCTTCCCCACAAACATGAGGACTTCAGTCTTGCAGTGGGAAGACCCTCAACCACAGCTACAGGCATTTGAGGGGCAGTACTGCATGTCCACCAGGACCGGGAATTGTGGAAAACAAGAAGGGGGAGCCCCTCAGCCCCCCAAGGCTTTGTAGTGTCTCCAGGCACAGCGAGGCTTGACAGGGCTGCTGGGGCTCAGCTCCCCACCCTTGGCTCCGTGCCCCAGCAAAGCCCCTTTCTGCAGACTGGGAATGCTGGGGGGGCCGTGGGACAGCCCTGCTCCCTGGGCTGGCCTTTCTCATTGAAATGAGGAGGATTCAGCGTGGAGGGAAGCATTGACAATCGCTCCCCAGCTCCCAGCCAGCCGGGCTGGGCGGTGAGTGTGTGAGCGCGCAGTTCTCCCCTCTCCCCTTTCTTCCCTTTGAATCAAACCAGATGTCTCCCATGAAATGAGATTGCCGGAGCTCACACTGGAGAGGGACAATGCAGAGGGATGCGAGGCTCCCGCCGAGCCACATCGCGCTGCAGCTCTGGCAAAGGCAACGGCTGCAGCGAGGGCTGGGGGGTGGTGGCACTGGTGCCTTGTCACCGGGGCTGGACTTTTCTACCCCCCACTGTATCCTGTATGATTTCCTCTCTCTGGCTCTGGGATCCTTACAGGAAGGTATTTTCTTTCCCCCCCTCCCTTTTCTGGGTCTACCAGCAGAAGATCTCAGCTGCGGCTAAACTCGGCAGATGGGGCACCCAGCACAAGGAGATGGCTCATCCACTGACTCAGCCGGTAAGGTGCTGCTGGAGCTTTCCCTGTGAGTTTGCCCAGGCACTTTGGGAAGGGAAATGTTTGCTTTCAGTTTGGTTTTTTCATCCAGGTTTCCTGATGTATAGTACAAACTCAGGGAGATGCTGGGACACCAGCCGGAGGGGCTGCTGCTGGTAGGTCCCCTCTGCAGCAGGACCTGGCGTGGAGCAGCTGTGGGTTAGAGCTTGTGGTGGCTGTGCTGTAGGTGTGCACAAAAAAAGAGGGAAAAAAGTAAAGCTAAGGGCAGGAGAACCCACCCACTGCTGTGTTTCATGCAGCTCATTGTGGTCATGGCTGTAAAACAGTGTCCTAAGGCTTTCTTTCTTTTTTCACCTTTGTGTGGTGTTGGGACTCCTGAGAGCGGCAGTTCGGGATGTTTTCCTTCATGGCAGTTTGGGATATTTTTTCTTCTAAGAGGTGGTGTCTGTTTGTATTGGGATGTGATCGATGGTGGCTCCATAGGGCACATACACATCACACGGCAGTTTTAACAGGCACTCGGCCGGGTGGGCCCCGTTAAACCACCAAAAATGCCCACTTAATGCACGTGGGCGTTCACACACACACACTGCTGGTTACCTTGCACACACCTGCTGGCTGTGGCACAACCAGGTGAAACCCTTGTGTGTGTCTGTGTAAGCACATGGTGCAAACACGTACAATTACGTACACTGAAACATGTACATAAACCACACGTGTTTGCATGCGAGGTGTTTGTTCGCACACACGTCTCCGTGCAGGCGCGTTCCAGTGTGGGCGAGGACCGTGTTTGTGTCCATGTGCTGGAACACGTGTGGTGGTGGAGGGAACTATCCTGTTCTGCCCTGTAAATTATGGAGTTTTCACTTGTCCAAGTTGGATCTCACACGTGAGGCTGATAGCAGTGCCTGCTCTGGAGGCAGCATGTCATTTTAGGGACGTGGTTTTGCTTCCACCTCCATTTTAAGTTCTGTCGTGGAGCTCTCAGGAGAAGAAAGAGCCCCTGGAAATCAGAAAGTGAAAGGAAAAAAGGGAAAAACCATGGAGCTCCAGCTCCGAGCATTCCAGCAGCACGAGCCAGGCCCAGAAATCACCAAACTGACTAAAAAGTTTGTGCGACTCCAAAAAAAATATTGAAAATTGAGTTTCTTTTCATTTGCCTTCTCCTGGGGCTGTCGGATTTCACTCTGGTTACATCACCTTGCTTTTCTGCACAGCCACAAGGTCTAGAAACTTACTTTAAAAAACAAAAATTCATACTCGCGCAGATTCACATGACTCACAGAGCTGGGAATTTAAGGCAACCAGGAACGCTCGTAGAAAAATCACAGGAATTGGCAACATGGGCAGTGACTAATCCTGATGGGTCCCTGATAGCAGCGTCTCTCAGTTCATACAATATTTTGGGGGCGTAGCTGGGCTACAACCAAGACTTTGATCCTCTTCCCAGTGATAGCAGCTGCTTGGGAATGATCTTACCTCCCGTCTGGCATCACTGCCTCTGGGGAAGCTGGATTTCAGGAGTAATTCAGGTTAAAGTTAGCTCTGCCAGGTGGCTTGAACCAGCTCGATGAGCTGGAGTAGGTCATAGGGGCTCATGTTGTGGGGCTTTTGGGTGCTGGATCATTCCCAACTCCCTGGACAGAGGGGTAAAAGGTTATTTTTTGGGGGCAGGTAGCGCTGGATTGCGAGTGAGGATTTCGCCGTGGGTGTAGTCTCTGCACGGCTACATTCACTCAGCGAACACCCCTGCCGAGGTTTTGGCAGAAACACAGTGTTTCTAGTTAAAAAGCGGGTATTTCCAAATGTTTTAAAATCCACATCCCCGAATTACTGTCAGGGAAAAAAAGAAGTATTAATGAAAGCCAGGGACAGCGGCAGAGTGCTCCGAGCAGAGAGGTCGGGATCAGGCAGCGGCGTCACGTGCGCCTCGTCCCTTCCTGAGGCTGCAGAACGATCAAAGAAAGGGAGAAATTGCAAACTGCAGCTGCTGCCGGTGCCAGAGCCGTCGGGGAGGGGTGGCCGGGCACCATGGCTGGTGACAGAAAGTTCTGTGGGAGGCAGGAATAAAGCTGACATTGACTGAGGAAGTGCCAGCAGCCTGTCCTTAGGCAAAACAGCGACTTAGAGTCACCATCAAGAACGAAGGCAGAGAGAAACTTTCTGGATGAATTTGTGTCATCAGTGTGAAGCCAAATTTGGCACTTCCCAGTGCTGCATCCCTCTGCTCCCCGACATGACTCAAGTCTGGGGGAAAGGTGGCAGCTGCTAGGAAAGGTTGAATGCTGTGGAAGCATCCCACGTCCCTTAGACTGAGGGGATGAGCTGATGGTGAGGAGGACAGAGGGAGCAAACACCTGCTTCGAACCAGGACACCTTTTTCAGGCTTTCCTTCATTCCCATCTTGCATAGAATCATAGAATATCCTGAGTTAGAAAGCTCAGGCTGGGGTGCCATCGCCACAAGTGCTTTGAGACGTCGTATCCCTGTCCCTGAACAGCTCATTTCAAGAACTGCTCAGCTGCATGTGAAACAGGAGTATCCCAAATGCTGGAAAGCTGGAAGGGCTCCCTTCCACTCTGAGCACACAGCCCTGTGTGCTGGCTGTTCCCTGAAGCACGCGGTGCAGGGCTGACTCTGCGCTCCGTGACGGCCGATCCACCCGGCGTGTCCCTCCGTCCCCGTCTGTGGCCGCCACTGTCCATACAATTCATCTGCTCCCTGTTGACATTAAACCTCTTTGCTTTGTCAATGGGACCAGCAGCAAGAGGAGTCTCACTGTCCGTGCAGGGATCCTAAAGTGCTTTGCAAACATTTGTTAATTAAGCTCTTCTATGAGATAAGTAAATTAGCGCAAAGCCTGATCCAAAGCTCCTTGAAGTCCATTGGTTTTGGTGAGCCCAGGTCCATGGGATCAGGCCCTGGAGACCAGATTTTAACCCCCCTCAATTTTGTTAAGAGCTCAGCATATTGGCTGCAGATGGGTGCTAAGCTACAGGGACAATCTGGTGCTGGGATCGTGGGTGCCGCACCCTTGGCAGACTTGGTTGCGTTCATAACGGGGAGGGTTTGGACTTCTGGTCATGAGGGGTTTTTCTGAAGAACTGCACTGAGGTTGCTGAAGAAACCTCTGCTGAAATCTGGATAATTTTAGGTCTGGGATCAAAAGGATTCAATTTCAAGGTCACAGTCTCCCCTTATTTCTGCTGCTTATACATGTAGTTCATTTTTCAAGGAACACGTTTCCCTCCCATTGGAATCCCATCTTCTGCGAGCAGATAATTCCCGATTTCCATTTCTAGAACATCAGAATTACCATGTGTTTCCCTGGGTATGTCCTCTTCTGAATTTTGTCCAGGGGCACGTTGGGGTTTTGGCACTTGCCTGTGTCTGAATCTCCATCAGCCCAGAAATCCCGGCACAGCCCCAGACCAGCTCCGTGAGCATCGCACCCACCTCCACCGTGGTGCCAGTGGGGCCGGTTTCCTGCATGTGCTCCAACTGCCTGCCTGGTGCATCCGCCGTCAGTCAGATGCTTTCTGGACATGTCAAGCCCAAGGCCCATGTGTTGGCCAGATGGTCCGTGTGTGCCCAGCAAATCCAACACGTCCAGGATGTGTTGGATTCGCTGCACGTTCGTTGTCAAGCTGTGCAGCGCATGTGCACGTATTTCTGTCCAGGAAATCTTGAAGGGAAGTACGGCAGCTTCATCCAAGGGACTTACCTGTCTCCTGTTATCCTGACAAATGAGCCCTGTCTGTAAGGGTCTGCCTGAGGGGGGGGGGGATGGGCCATCTTCCAGGACAAAGGGAAACGGTTTCAAACCAAAAAGAGGGGAGATTTACATTAGATATTAGGAGGAAATTGTTCCCTGTCAGGGTGGAGAGGCCCTGGCACAGGATGCTCAGGAAAGCTGTGGCTGCCCCATCCCTGGAAGTGTCCAAGGCCAGGTTGGATGGGGCTTGGAGCAACGTGGGATAGTGGAAGGTGTCCCTGCCCATGGCAGGGGGGATGGAACTTGATGAGCTTTAAGGTCCTGTCCAACACTAATCATCCCATGATTCTATGATTCTACGATTTCCAGTTTCAAGACAAGGATGTGAGGCATGGAGTCAAATCAACTTGCATTAGGTACAACCAGAGTGACACTGGCATTTCCATGAGCTACACACGAGCTCCCTCAGCACAGTCATATCTTCCTGCTTGGAGGCTCAATGCACCCACTTTTAATGCTCTTTCCAGTTATGAGTTATTTTAAATGAAAACAGGGCAAGTTTATAGGAGGGGCGATGCCCAATGAAATCCCATTCTTTCAGGAACATGGATGTGGGTGGTGTTAGCTGACCACAATCATATTTTTAGCCAAAGAAGGCCAACAAAAAGTTTTGAAGCATGGATTTGGATATCCGCACATGGAGTGAAGGATCAATGCCTCTTCCTCACTGCCTGTGCTGGAGAACAGTGACACTGATTATTCACACTCACAACACATACTGTTAAATACATGTAGAAGAGATTTTTTTTGACCTTTTATCTGGATGTTTTCTTGCTATTTATAACTCTCAGGTGGAGTTGGCATGTATGATCCTTTAAGTCCTCTGTGTCTTTCTAAGCAATTTGATCAAAGTCAGGAAGCAGGTCCAGGGCACAGTCCAGCAGAGCCAGCATCCTGGTTTTTACTCCTCTGGACAAGTGCTATCACTCCAGTTTTGTGTGGAACCACCTTCCCCTATTTCACTGCCTCACTTTTCCCCATCATATTCCACAACCATTGTTGCACATTTTGACAGAGATAAGTCATTACATTGCAGGTGATGCCTCCTTTCCAGGGAGGCTCTAATCATCCTGTCGTGCTCCAGAGCTCTTCCTGTCGGTGCTAATTTTAGTCTCATGGTGGAAGTTGCTGCCGGGTGCTCGGGATGGGATGGAGGCTGAGCCACACAGGTGTGTTGCAATCCTAACACTGCTCCAGCATCCTGCATGGCCCAGCAGTCTGGATGTCAGATCTTGTTGGGAAAAGTCTAAAGAACACATCTTTTTTAGCTGTTTTGCCCTTGCTTATGCCAGTCCAGGGATGGCTGATGCCTCTCCAGAGGCTCAGCAGGGACAGTGGGGACCTGCTTTTCCAAATAGTTCGGTCTCATGCAGGCACCTAAAGCAGAGCCAGGTTTTCCCAGGCATTCACCTCCTGGCTCTGCCTGTCTGGGCAGGCTCCTGCGGGAACACTGAGCAGTTCTGAGCAAGCAGGTCCTTGCTCTGCTGTGCAGAGAAGACCTTGTCAGCAAAGGGACTCTGGGCACAAACAAGCAGGTGACACTGTCAGGTCTTTGCATTTATTTTCTCTCTGCAGTTCCAGATCCTTCTGGAAGTCTCTCACAGCTTCAAAAGAGGGCGTTTTATCATGGCTCTGGGCTCAGCCTTGCACTGCTCTGCTCTGGACACTGCTTTCGGCGGCGTAGGTTGATGAGTGGGACACAAGGACCAGATGTGTGAGAGACAGAGCAGAGGGACCCAGAGAAGCTGTGGCTGCCCCATCCCCTTGGCTGCAACCAAGCTCCGAGGGAACTTAAAGCTCATCCAGTCCCAGTCTCACCTTTCACTAGCCCAGGTTGCTCCAAGCCCCGTCCAACCTGGCCTTGAACACTTCCAGGGATGGGGCAGCCACAGCTGCTCTGGGCACCTGTGCCAGGGCCTCACCACCCTCACAGGGACCAATTTCCTCCCGTTATCCCATCTAACCCTGCCCTCTGACAGTGGGAAGCCATTCCCTGTGTCCTGTCCCTTCAGACCCTTGTACAAAGTCCCTCTCCAGCTCTCTTGGAGCCCCTTTAGGCACTGGAAGTGGCTCTAAGGTCTCCCTGGAGCCTTCTCTTCTCCAGGCTGAATTTGAGCATATTAAAAGTTTCTTAGAGTTCTCTTCACCTCTGCCTCCTAGGGGTTAAGGTCCTGGCAGTACTCTGATTTCTAGGTTTAAAAACTGGGAAGAACAAGGTCTTTGTCCAGCCTAGTGTAGACTCCTGGTCTCAACCCACCTCAGTGTTGCCCAGGCACCACAGTGTGCTGCTGCGCCAAGCACACGGCAAGGCAGAATCAGGCCCTGAGCCAATTTAACCCTTCTTCTTATCAGTCTAGACATCCTCATTATCCAGATAAAAGTCTGATCCCTCAGTGAATCCCACTAAGCTCCTGCCTGTACTGTACTGATGGCAGAGGGCACTCACCCTCAACCAGGACTCCCCTGCGGGTAGGAGGTGCCGCCCCCGGCTCCAGTTCCTGCGCTGAGAGCAGGTCGCGGGGTGAGCGTGTAGTATTCCGAGTGCTTTACCAATTACAAGTCATTACTAATGCTTTTATTACCATTATTTAATAGATCGTGTTAATTATTATTATTAATTTGCTTTAAAAGCAGTGTTTCCATAGCAACAGGGAGATGTGTGCTGCTTTTCAGGCACATCAAGTGGACACGTTCCCATCTTCCCCAACGGGCTGACAGCCCACCACAGGGCCGGGTGAGGGAGGGGGCTGTGCTTTGGTCCCTGTGGGGATGGTACCAGCAGGGCCATCCAGGAAAGATGAGAGCACCATCTCTGTCTCTGGGGGGTCCCTTGTGCCATTAAAAAGTTCCTTTGGGATGCAGACTTTGTGCCTAAATGCTGCAGATGCCCCAAGAGAGCAGAGCAGGTGCGGTAATGTTTGTACCTCTGTGTGACCCAGGAGCGCTACTGTTAATTCCCACATTGCTGATTCCCTGGACTCCAGCACTCCCTCAGAAAGTGCCTTCTCTCCTTTTATGTTTTCCAGTCAGCTGCAGAAGGACCAGGACTTGGAAGTCCAGCTGAAGTCCAGCAGAGCTGGCATTCCCTGGCTGCGGGATGCCAAATCCCAAAGAGGTCTGCAGTGAGCTGGGGGCTGCTGCTGGCATGCAAGGAAGCCCTGAGCCTCGGCAGGTGCCACAGTGGTTCCAGGGGCAAAGGACCATCCGGGATGCTCAGGTGTCACTTCCCAGTCTCAGGCTGTCTACAGGCTCCAGTACAGGTATCCCTGTGGTGAGAGGGAAATGCAGGGATTGGTGCTGGCTCTTCTGGGATGTGTTCAAGGCTTTGCCAAGGCTGGGAAGGTAACGCATGCACGCTGCTTTGTAGGTGGGGTTTAAACACTGAGCCCACGTTTAAAGTTGGTCTCTGACCCATTGTGTCCCTCTCACAATATCCCCAGCTGGCCTTCGCCCTACACTGCCATGGTCACTCCTCCCAGGAGGGATGTGCCTCACACACAGCTTCTGGGGGCCCGAGGGGCTGGGGGTGTCATTTGCTGGGGACCACGTACCCTGTCGGTGGTGGAGGTACCTGCATTTCGGGCTATGTCCTTGGGAAAGAAGTTTACAGCAGAGGGGATGCAAGAGGCCAAGGTCAAGCTCAGCCAGGAGCGATGGGTCAGGGCAGGTTCTGACCCCCAGCACTGCTCAGGGAGAGCCTGTACCCAGCAATCACTCCAAAACAAGCTGGAACACTAATTGCTGGCAGCCAGAACACAGAGCCCAGCACTGGAGAGCCCATGGGGACCACGACTCCATCTGCCCAACCTAAAGGAGTCCCTGGAGGGCTGGAGCCAGACACGCTGTCACCTTATCTCTGCTGGTCCAGGTGGCCCCAAGGGTTGCACCAGGAGCAGACACACATCCCCACACCGGCTGGGTGCCCTGCCTCTGCCTCCTGCTGGCAGGTCTTCACCAACTCATTTGCCCACTGCTTTCTGTGTTGCAAGAGCAGTGGAAATCCATCGTCTTCATAAAGGCTCCAGCCAAAGCCTCGATCCAGCAGCTCCTCAAGGCGGGTTTGGAAGCGGCAGCCTTAAGGAACACCAGCAGTGACACCCGGGCAAGCAGCAGCACTCAAGGCACTTGCTGTAAAGCTGAAAGCACTTGCTCCACAGTAGCACATCCCACATCATTCCTGTTCACCCTGCTCTCCTGGGTCGGTGGGTTCTCTGGGGCTGGGAGAGGGGATTACCTGCTCAGCCCTGCATGTCCCTGGGGAGAGCAGCTCCCGGCAGTGTTTCAGCTGCTTGGGGTCAAAAATGGGGGTGGCAGGTGGCTGGCACAAAGCCCCATGTCACTGTCACTCCCTGTGCCAGCTGTGGCATTCCCAGGGCTCGGGGGTTCTGGTTGCCCTGGTGTGGGGAGGTGGGGTGCAGGTATGTCTAGATGGGACCCACCGGGAGCCCGGTGGCACCGCGGTCCTGCGGGGACACCCGTGCAGCTCCGCGCTGCACAAAAGCTGCCGAACGCGCCCGCGCCTCCCCCTGCTCCTCGAGAAGTGGAGAAACACAAAAGAGAGAGGCAGGAGGGCTGGGAGCGGTGGAAGAGAGGGAGGGAGGGAGGGAGGGAGGGAGAATCCCCCATGCCCGGAGCTAATCCCAGCTCCTCTAGGAGAGGGATCTCGAATAACAACCGTCCGTGGTCGTGGCCAGATGGATTTGATTTAATAACAAAGCAGGGGGGCTTGGGATCATTTCGGAGCCTACCAAAGGGCCGGATCCTCGGCAAGTAGCAAAGGGCCATGCAAGTGGTGTAAATCCAAGCGTGAGCTGCAGGCTGCTTGCATGCTTCCCGAAATGCCGGGATTGCCTCGGCTGTGGGAACATCCCAGCCACCCGTGGGGCACAGGGCAGCGCCAAATGCACAGGGGCTCTGAGTTTGTCACATGGACACAGCCAGGAGGGAAAGGGGAAGAGGACTGGGAGGCAGTTCCTGAGGCTTTCATAGCCCCAGCTGAGGTGTCTCACCACTCAGCACTGCCATGGGCTCAAACCCCTTTAATGGAGCACAGGGCAGCCCTTGGTCCCACTTTTGCAAATCCAGGAGACCCCCACTGCACCCCACAGTGGCTGAAGCCTCCCACTCCTTAGTTTCAGCATCTCGGAGGCAGGGAGGTGGCTCAGGACAGCATCACCCTCTCCCTGTGCCACATCAAAGGAGGAGGCTGTGGGTTAGGAGAGGGGGTAGCAGCCAGGGCAGAAATGCTGATCCCAGGTTTTACCCTGCTCCTGCCTCGAATTCCACCCTGGATTTGCCTTGGAGAGGGTGGGTGAGTGCAGGGTAGAGTTTCCTGCACATGGCAAGAATTCAGCATTTGGGCAAAGACCCCCCCAGCTATCTGAGCCCCTTCCTGCCCTTCCAGGACACATGGGGCCCTGTTCCTGACCCCGTTGTCAGGAGATGCAGTGAGCACCTTGGGCCATGCCTGGCCCCGTTCCCTTCCTTGGAGCAGCCACAGAGCCAGTGCCAGCAGGCAGATGCTGGGGACCAGGCTGGCTGAAGCAACACCAAAATCCCTGTATTCCTTCCTGTCCCACACGGTCCTTTGGGGTGCTCAAAAGGCAACAGTCCTGTGGAAGGCAGGGTGGCAGCACAGCGGAGCAGCACCGCGCTGCCAGGCCGTCCCCACCACCCTGCTTGCCACGTCTGCCAGTTGGTGCTTGGGCCAGCAGCCTCCCTGGAGATCTTGTTTCTGGAAACTGGAGCAGCCTTGGCGCTGCCCCGCCAGCTCCCCAAGCAGTGGGAGGTGCTGCCGTCAGCCCAACACCTGCAGCTCAGCCTGCGACTGCTCCCGTCCGGATCGCTTGGCGCTCTGCCGCGGGAGCAATGAGATCCCGGCGCCAGTGATGTGCCGGCAAGAGCAAGAGGGGTGTTTTCTGCTCGGGGCAGGATTTCGGGGCTGTGCAGCTGGGCTGGAAGGGCACCGGGAGGCAGGAAGAACTGTGGGTCAATCCCAGAAGCAGGGAGCCAGGAGCCTGGCTGTGGCCGGCATGTTCTGTGCAGAGAGGCCGGGATGCAGGAGTTATCACTTGCACCCCACGTCTCCAATGGACTGTGTGTTCTGCTCCAATGGTCTCCTGCTCAGGGCACTGTGCTCATCTCCATCCCCATCCCACCCGCTCCTCAGTGGCACCACGTTCGGAGTGCAGCTGGTTTCTGATTCCCGCTTCCACCCAGCAGTGCTGTTGGCACCATGTCCCGTCTCCTGGCTGTCTCACCGGGACTATCTGCTGTCCGGGAGCCTTTCCCCCCTCTCTTCGCTGTTGGCAAAAAGCCTGGAGGGAGAACCGGATCAGCATGGGGTGGTTGAGGGAGGCACAGGCTGTGCTGCCCCTGCTCTTCCACTGCTAGGTCAGGATGAAGTTGTTCCTCCCCACGCCAGCATTAAGGGGATGCTCTCCCCAGCCTGGGTGCTGAGAGCCTCACGAACAAGTGCTGCCGGCAGTGTAGACCCCGGCGAGGGATGTCTTCTCTCCTCATCCCCTTGGGAAGACGCCAGCCTGGTATGGGAGCTCGGGACCATTTACTCCCAGCTCTGCTTCCCTAATGAGAAGCAGTCGCTCAGCCTTGGCCCCGTGCCTGTAAAAATGAATCTGTGCTTGTGCTTTCGGTGCCACGTGCTCTGCGGCCAGAGCAGGGGGTCCGTGGAGAGGGGTGGCACGGGGCAGCGAGGGGGTGGCATCCTCGCGGGCGAGCACTCCTGGGCTGCTGGGAGCCTGAGGGCTCTGGATGGCAGCCGGACGATCCCCATGCCACTCGTGGTCTGCAGGCTGGGACTTCGTAGAGCCGAGTGACATCTCTGTCCCGAGTCCCAGCCACCTTCAGGAGCCACAGGGTGAGGCTGGCCGTGGGTTAGGGCAGCCCCCCGAGCCCTGCCGCCGGGACACGGGGCGAGCAGCCGCCGTGGCCAGCGGTGTGCCGGGGCTGGGCTCCCCGCTCTGTACTGCGGGCGTCAGACACGAGATGGAGCTGCCGATCCCTCCTGTGCCCTGCCGGGACTCTGGCTGTGCTCTGCTGAGCCTTGGCCCCCGGCCGGCCGGGCCACCCAGCTGCGGAGCACTGGAGGGGTGACCTTGGCATCACCTCCCGGCGGCTGGAGGCTCCTCTTGGCCGCGCGTCTGGGGCTGCGAGTCCGCGCGGTGAGAGAGGGTTTAGCGCTGTGTCTTTGCTAATGCAGAGTCCCATGGGGACTGCGCCTGGGCTGGCCTCTCTCTGCCCCGGGGAGGGGAACCAGGATGGGCCCAGCTGTGTGTCACAGCAGAACCACACGACTGGTCAGACCCTGGCGGTTACAGAATCACAGAGTGGTTGGGGCTGGAAGAGACTTTAAAGCCCATCTCCTTCCACCATGCTGCCATGGGCAGGGACACCTTCCACCATCCCAGGTTACTCCGAGCTGTGTCCAACTTGGCCTTGAACAATTCCAGGGATGGGGCATCCACAGTTTCTCTGGGCAGCCTGTGCCAGGCCCTCACCACCCTCCTCCTTTTATCCTTTGACAGAGGAGAGGACTGTGCAGAGCCTGCAGTGTGGATGATGCTGTAAAATCATTAATAATACATGGATTTATTTGCATTATGGTAATTTCCAGCATCCTCATAGGAGAGCAGGGCTTGGCTTTGCAAGGGGCCATGTATGGAAGTCCTGCCAAAGAGGATATGTCACTGGACCTGTTGATCACCAGCGCAAGTGAGCTCATCAGCAACATCAAGACTGGAGGCAGCCTGGACTGTAGTCACCACACACCAGGGGAGTTCACAGCCCTGAGGGATGTGGGACAGGCAAAGTCTCAAGTCAGGACCCTGAATTTTAGGAAAGCAAACTGCAAGCTGTTCAAGAAGTTGGTCAATGGGATCCCCTAAGAAACTGCCCTTAGGGACAAGGGGGCAGAACAGAGTTAGCAGGTCTTTAAGGACTCTTTCCATAGAGTGCAAGAACTCTAAATCCACGAGTAAGAAATCAGGAAAGGAAGACAAGAGACTGGCATGGCTGAGTGGAGACCTGCTGGTCAGCTGGAAGGGCAGGAAGGAAATGAACAGGCAGTGGGAGCAGGGATCATGGAAAGAGGACAAATGGCAATGGCTTTAAACTTTAAAAGAGTAGGTTTAGATTAGATATTAGGAAGAAATTCTTCCCCATGAGGGTGGTGAGGCACCAGCACAGGTTGCCCAGAGAAGCTGTGGCTGCCCCATCCCTGGAAATGTCCAAGGTCAGATGGGGCTTAGAGCAACCTGGGATAGTGGAAGGTGTCCCTGCCCATGGCAGGAGGGTGGAATGAGATGGGCTTTGAGGTTCCTTCTACCCCAATCCAGTCTGTGATTCTGAGATTCTATATGCTAAAGATACCATCTCTTTGCAGAGAAACCCTCACGTGTTAAGACAGTAAAAGAAGAATGGAAAAATGAAAGAATGTGCTGAACCCAGCCTGGCAAATGGACAAGCCAAGGCATGGACCTGCGCATCATTGACAGATGAGCTTTGAAAACCCCATACCTCATTGGAGGGTGGAGGGGATGTTTCAGCACTTGGGCTGAGCACTGCAGACCAGGCAGATCTCAGCAGCCAGTGAGTGGGGCCAGGCTTTGCACAGAGAAGGGCAAAAGGTAGAAGTGGAGGCAGCAGAAAGAGGAACTCACCTCCAGCATGGAACAGGAGAGCAGTTTGGTGTTCTGTCATTGGAGCCAAGGGTGTTTTCTGATTGTCCATGAGTCATTCCCAGTGGGGTCTGTCCTCCAGCCCCTCTTGTACAGTGATTCTTGAGGCTGGTGTGCATCACAGCACCCTCTGCTTCTGCTGCCACTGGCCCCTACAGCCCCATCCCACTGCTCTCTGCAGCAGTTGGGGTCTCCAGACAGCACAGCCCCCTTTCCTGGTACCACAAGCTCCATCCTGCCCAGTCCAACCCCACCCTGTGGTCTCAGCTCTGCCCACAGATCACAGCAAGGATCCCCTGGCTTCCCCATCCCAAACCCTCTTGAAAGAGTGGCTGAACCACAGGGCTCACAGATCCCAACCCGCAGCCACGGCGCCCTTGGCAACAGGCAAACAAACAGCCCGTCGCTGGCTTCGTCACCACGGCGTGATTCATGGTGAGGCCTATTTGGCCACTCGGCCTCTCCTGCCTGGGACAAACTGGGACGAAGCACTTTTTCATCACATTTTTCCTTTGATGTTAATCTGCTCATCTCCAGCCTCTACTGCCTTTTACGTCCAAACCCCATTAAGAAAACTCCCACTGCTCCTCCGCCTAATGGCCTGGGGATGCTGCAGGAGCAGCTCCAATGAGCAGCACAGGTGAGCCATGGCCCTGGGGCTGCTCTGGCTTTGCCCCATGCTGCCAGCCCCGGATTCCCCCTGCAAATCACAACCTGAGGTCTCCCTGAGGACGTTTTGGGGCTCCAGGCCCTTCCCCGAAGCCAATATCCAGAGCTTTCCCCACGGGGCAGATTTGCTCACCCTGCTTTGGGAAAAGACTTCTACCTCCCAGCTTGGACAAGAGCAGCCTCAGGGCTGCTCTAACTATGCAGGGGTGATAGTGAGTCCCACACCCCCCCACTGCACCATGCTCTGACTCTGGCTTTGTGCAACGTTCTGCTCTAATTTCTACAACTGAACCCTGTCGGCAATTGAATCTCGGACCCGAATCCTTTATTCAAAGCAGTGAGTCGGTTTTATACACTTTTCTAAGGCACAGCATTTCCCTATATGGCGTGACCTATCCCGTGTTGCCACACCAGCAACACACTTCATAGGGGTCTGCCCTGTGACACCTCCTCCCCCAGGGCCCGGTGGAGACAAGCCTCTCCGTGCTGCCATGTGCTCCTTTGTGCTGCCATGTGCCTTTGCAGGCAGGTTTTACAGCTCACAACCTAAGTCTCTCTTATAATTCCCCCTTTTCTGTTTTCGTTTTCTCCCTTAATCTGAGGGACTCCCCCAGCGCTTAGGTTTTGTGCTATTTTGAGTGCAATTTTTTTTTTTTAATTTGGCTTTTTGTGTCACTAAATGTGGTAAAGCCAACCAGCCCCATTGTGCTGCCCTCTGCCCCAGTGGGAACACTGAGGGGGCCAGGAGTAGAAGTGTAGTGAATAGCACGAAAACCTTCTGTTGCAGAAAGCTCTGTGGAGGGAAATGAATGGAAGTGGCTGTGGACACACCTGTCAGGGCTGGCAGGGTTTGCCCCATGCAGCTTTCCCTGCTGATGGAATACGGGCAGCGATGCTGCATCTCCGGGAAATGCAGAGTATGGAAGAGGGGGAAAGGTGCTCAGCAGCCCCCCCAGCCCATGCCCTGGGCTGGTGTCCATCGGTGGCTGGTAGTGCAGGTTCCCTCCCCAGAGGCTGAGATCTGGCTGCTCTGAGCAGCTCTTCTGCTGTGGAGGAGCCAGGGGATGCTCAACATGCTGAGTGCATAGGGAGCATGAGCCGTGGGACAGGGAGAGAATTCCCTGAGGGAACGGCTGGAGCTCTGCCAGGGGAGGAATAGGCTGGATATCAGGAAAAGGTTCTTTTCCCAGAGGGTGGTCCGGCACTGACCAGGAATGGGCACAGCCCTGAGGCTGCCAGAGCTCCAGGAGCGTTTGGACAACGCTCCGAGGCACAGGGTGGGATTGTTGGGGTGTCTGTGCAGGGCCAGGAGTTGGACTCATGATCCTTGTGGGTCCCTTCCAACTCAGGATATTCCATAATTCTATGGGTTTTCCCATAGAATCCTCCTCTCTGAACTTGTTAATGTTGCTTGGAGTTGCCTCCGCAGCAGCAAAGGTGGCAGACTTGGAAGGAAAGAATGGAAGAACGGAGACTTCCATGTCCCTGTCATTCTGAGTTGAAATAAGCTAACACCATATTTTATATGAGAAAATGCCTGGGATGTTTCTGGCAGGATGTGCTGACACTGAGGTGTTCGTTGCTGTTGGATCCAGGGTGGCCAAAGGACAAACAGGGATAAGATGCTGGGTTTGGAGGAGCAGTGACTTTATAAAACATCTCTGGTGTAAGAAGTCCTCAAGATGCTGACAGCTGGATTTGCTGGGGCTTGATTTGCTTCTGCCAGTGTGGAATGGTCCCAGGTGATCATTGACATCTAGAGACATGGCCCCTCCCCTGAGGAGCTGCCAAGGACAGAGAACATGGCACCATCTGAGGAACCGGCACAGCATGAAGACTGCTGGGGAGATGGGATGCTGTTTGGAAACATGGAGTGTATCTGCTCTGTCCCTCTGCTCTGTCCCAAGGATCCCAGGAGGGACATGGCAAGGCCTCTCCCCCTTTCTGCCTTTTAAAGACAGTGAAAAGGAATATGAGTATCTGCACAGCCGATGTGGAGCTCCAGGTGTTTGTCCCAGCTCACGTGCCTTGTCCTTGTCCCCATCCCTTCCACAGGGCAGCAGGAATGAGGGAGCCAGGCCTGGGGGCTGCTCTCCACTACAGCCCCCAGTTAAAGGTGAGCTTTAATCCCTGCAGCTGGAGCAGAGGGCAGAGCTGGACATTGGGCACATGGGCAAAGTGTAGAAGTGGAAGATGTCACTCTAGAGATAGGAATAGTTCATCCTGAAGCCGTTCCTGGAGATTATTTTTCCTGTGGGATCCTTAAAGCCCCAAGCAGCGGAGACCCTTGAGCACGTGGATGTTTTACCGCAGGAGCAGCAGCAGCCCTGGGCTGTAGTTTCTTACATCAGAAGGTGCCCATCCCGGGGCTTCCCTGGGATAGAGTGACAGTGCTGGGAGCCCTGCCAGCCCAGGGACTTGGGCCCTCAGGCCAGATTTGGGGCTAGGCTGGCATCCTGGAGGATGCTGCGCAAGTTCAGCAGGGCTGTGGTGAGCCCTGGAGGCAGGATGGCTTTTATCCACCTTCAGCGTGGCACTGGGGAGGGCTGAGCCCTGCCAATGGCCTGGATCCTCTCCAGCTCCATTCTGCACAAACATCCCCTCGGCACCTCCACTGCCCTGCAAGGAAACTGGTGAGCTGCCGCCCCGCTGACAGCCGGGGATTCCTCTGGCCTGAGATGAGGGCAGGCAGACCCGCATCCTGTCCGTGGTGCTGGCTGCCAGATCTGCTGGGGCTCGGCGGCTCCGGTGTTCTGCATGCCAGGGTGAGCTGGCACAGGCTGCGGGAGGAGAACCTCCACTGCCCTGCCAACCACATCCCTATGCTGGCATCCCTGGTCATGCCACAGGCTGGAGAGGCAATGCCACGGGACTGGCTGGGGAGCTCCAGAGGGAGTCCCTACCTGGGACTATCCCAAGGGACATCCCAACCCTGCCTGGAAATTTCCTAAGGGACATCCCTGCTTTAGACCTTTTCTATCACAAACGCTGAGAGTGGACAGCAATCACCACAGGTAGCTCTGCTGGTTTATTTGTGAAGCCCGCAGTCCCTGCTCTGCCTCAGAGAGCACCCACTGCTGCAGATCCCCATGGCTGAGATGACTCTGCTGCTGCAGTGTGGGAAGCAAAGACTAATTTCCAGCTGTGCTGAAGTTCCCCTAATTTGCCCCAGGTGTCTGGGCAAAGCGCAAAGGGATTTTTTAACGCCTTCGAGTCCCCTCTCAGGATTGATGGGGGTGAGCCAGAGTCCTGCCAGTCACTGCAGGTTTAGGGGCTATTCCAAGGTGGCATTTAATGGGGCACATCCAGGGCTGATGTCTGTCTGTGTGAGCCCCCATCCCTCTGCCCCACGCTGGCCTGGTCTGGTGCCAGCCCATTGTCTTTTGGCTTTTCCTGCAGGCGCCAAGCTCACTGCTTTGGGAAAACCGGTCATGAGAATGTGAGTGTGACCCCAACCCCACAGCGCATGGGGCTGTGGGGAGCAGGAAACTGGCTTCTTTGGGATCTTATATTCAGAAACACTTCTTTCAGTGAAATTGGATATTTTGAGCAGATGTTTGTGTGGTCTACTGACTTTATAGAAAATAGGCTGATCCTGCTCAATAGAAGGATCAGCAAAGCTGGAAAAGGGGTAGGAGGGCTCAGCATCTCATCCCTGGTCCCCCATGTACTTAACCCATGAACTGAATAACGGAGCCACAAAGCAACACAGCACCAGAACAGCTTTTCCTTTAAATCCCTCCCCTTGGGAGGGCTCATGGGAAGCCATGAGATGCATTTTCCATTGGGTCACCTCTTGCCACTTGGCAGTCTGACCACAGCACCCATGCTCGGGGTTTGGGAGGGTCTGGGAGAGTTTGGAGCAGGCTGCACACCCCAGAGTACACTCCCCTCTGACTGGCACTGCGGGTGGGCTTTCATCTCTGCTACTGCACCCATGGGTCCCTGCTATCTTTGAAAGAGAGACTCAGACACTGGATTATGGGGATGGTTTTTCTCCTGAAAGTGAAGCATGGGAGTGTGGGGGGACATGGGCATCTCCACAGTCGTTGCTGTGGGCAGACATCTGCCTCAGCACATGCAGACAGAGCTGTCCCCATCTCAAGATCTCCAGCAGAGCAGAGGTGACTTGTTCCAGTGTCCCCAGGGGACACACCAGGGACCCCCGTGAGCCTGAGCCTGCACCTGCGGAGCCTCATCTTCCCATTTGGCCTGTCTGTCTGTCCGTCCATCTGCTCTGCTTGGCTCCTGGTCATGGGGCAGTTTGCTGGTGCTGGTGGTTCTCAGATTGTCCTGGGTGGAGGGGCAGGATCCATGCCAGAGAGGCTTGGTGGCTGCTCTCCTTCCCACTGCTGGATATCAGAGCAGAACCACCAGCACTGTCCTGGCTGCTGCACGCTGCCAGTTGCAGCTCCTCAATAAATACAACTGGTAAATCTATTAATTTTACAGCTCTAATTGATGTATTGCTGTAATTACCTTTTATAACAAGGCAATTAAACCCTATTAAAGATTATTAGCTAATTAAAACTCCTCTATGCACACACCCCAACCCCCTTAATGTGCACAGATTGTTGGATGGGGGGAACTGGAAGACCGTTGCAGCTGGGTCTTGAGGTTAGCATGATGCACGGCATGATGTGATGGGTCAGGATGCTGGATGGGGAGATCATGGAATCACAGGCTCATCTGGATTGAAAGGGACCTTAAAGCCCATCTCATTCCACCCCCTGCCATGGGCAGGGATGCCTTCCACTATCCCAGGTTGTCCAAGCCCCATCCAACGTGGCTTTGGATACTTCCAGGGACGGGGCAGCCACAGCTCCTCTGGGTAACCTGTGCTGATGCCTCACCACACTCACAGGGAACAATTTCTTCCCAACATTTCATCTAAACCTTATCTTTTTCAGTTTAAAGCCATTCACCTTTCTGCATGTCCCATTCCTGCCTGTACCACCGTCTGTCTCTTCACATTTGGGCATGTCACTTAGCCAGGGCTATAAGGGATTGGGACTGCTGCATGCATCCAACCCAGACATTTTCAGCTTTCTGGGATCAGATGGGAAAAAATTTTGAGGCTGAGATCTTCTCCTCCTGGTAGTGAGGTGGGTGGAGGTGTAGGGCTAAGGATGCTAGGTCTTCTTGGCCAGAGAATGGGTTTAAAAGGGAAAAGCCCTGCTTAGAGATGGGGTGTGTCTGCCCTGGAAAGGAGAAGTGGCCCCGTGCTGGGAGCAGGATTGAGGGGAGTACAATGGCTAGGGAGAGAACTTGGAAGGTGTCTGAGGGACTGGGGTGGCTCAGCCCTGGATTGTTCTGCACCTCCAAAAGCTGTGCAGTCTCTAGGAAGTCAACCCCAGGGTCCTTGCAAAGAGCCTGAAAGACCTGAAAAGTCATCAGAAAAGCAGCCCACAAGGGTTGCCCCAGGGACACTGCCTGACCCTGTGGCTCATCCCCTTCCTGCACCCCTCCATGTGGAGCAGCCAGGGAGTGGAGATCCCTGGAGTTGCATCTCCTCTTGTCACTCCCAAATCCAGCTTCATTGCCGCCCACGTCATTTGTACCATAATGTTTACAGGCCCCAAAACTGGGCTGTTCTTGGAGGCTAAAGAGCTGGAAGTGCATTGAAATTCCAGAGATGTGGCTGCTTTCTGCCTTCTGAGTCACGAGAGTAAGATACAGCCTCTGCTGAGAGCCTCTCCTCAAGCCCCAGCCTCCTGTCTGTCCCTTGCCCCTCACCTGTCCATTACTCTGCTGCAGTGTTCTGCACCCCAGGTTCCCTCGGTGCCCACAGAACCCGGAGAAATCCATGTTAGTGGGTTGAAGCACAGCGCCGTGCCTGTGCCAGAGCTGTGGAGCACAGCCAGTCCTCCTGCTCATCTGGTTTGTGTTAAGCCCTCCTGCCTTGCACAAGTGCCTCTTTGCCAGACCCAGTGACCAGCTCAGGGCTGTGCTAGCGCTGGGCTCCCCGTCCCCATGTTGGGTTGGATGCTCTTGCCCCTGGGGGCTGGTGGAGAAGTGGAGCAGCATGGGGCTGTCTGCGTCCAGGAGAAGCGGGTTTGCAGAGGTGCAGTGTGGGGCAGCACTGCCCACCCCGTCCCGTGTGTGTGTGGAGCAACTACTGCAGAGGAGCTGAAGTCTGACCCTCCCTGGGGGCTCTCCACTCCAGGCTGCCAGCAGCCCCCGCGGGCTCCAGAGCAAGCAGGCTCCCCCAGGTCCCCCATCTTGTCCTGCTCGCCCAGCCTGAGGGAGCCCCCGGGTTTGATCCGCCGGGTTTGATCCGCCGGGTTTGATCCCCCGGGCAGTGAAGTGTGGGATACTGAGCCGGGGTCCTGTCCAGAGCAGGAGCTTTGTGGGGAGCATGAGGAGCCAGGAGGCGCCAAGAGTGCCAGATCAGGGGCAGGCTGTGCCAGTGACCCTTAGCTGTGATTTCCAGCTGTTGCCCAAGCTGGTCCCTCCCTGCCTTTACCCTGGATGCTGTTTCCCACGTTAAGGCAAGGAAGCTTTAGCCCCGCTGTTCGTGTCCCTGGGAATGCTCTGTCCCCCTGGGTGCTGTGGACCGCGGCAGGCACCTCCTGCTGAGGAAGCACCCTCAGGCCAAAGGCCCTTTCGCTTTCCCTGCCCAACCCAGGGTTACTTTTAAAACAAAACAGAGCTGCGCGGCGGCGGGCGGCCCGCGCGTCCCACAGTGCCCCGCGGCCTGGCAGCCGCCGCCCGCCGCCGGGCCCGCCCTCTTTGTGCCGTGGGGCCTGCGGGGGCCGCGGCTCGCGGCGGGGCCGGGGCCACCGTCCCTGCCTGTTCCCTGCCTCATGGCCGGGCCACAGCGTCCTGCATGCTCTCGCCTGCCTTGCCGTGTGACACGCATGGGGGTTCCCAGAGCTGCGGCGTTCCCCCCACCAGGGAACGGGCTGTGCGCATGGGAGGACAAAGGAAAGGTGTGGGGAAGGAAGGACAGCCCGGGACAGGCAAGGAGGCAGGAAAGGAGGAATGTACGTGGGGCTGAACAAAGGAGTGGGGTGAAGGAGAACAGATTTCCCCTGGAGACGCAGGGAGACCGGTGCTGGGTGGGTGGTGGCACAGTAACCCCCTGCCTGCAGCACTGATGGGGGCTTCTCCATGCAGGGGGCTCCCCTGCGAGCCAGGCTGGGGAAGGGGATGTGGCGACGGGGGAGGAGGGGGAACCCCAACCCCTCTGCGTGGCAGTGCCAGGAGGGCTGTGCCCGGCTGACACCCCCCTCATCCCCCCCCTTTTCCCCCCTTTCCCCTCGCCTCTCTGACGTGGTGCTGGGGCAGATTCCCGGCACTGAGCTGTTGCTTTTTGAAAGTTTGACCCTGGATTGTGGCCCGGGTCCCTTTCCTACCCCGCTACCGTGCACCGGCAGCCGGGACTGAGCGGCTGCCAGCGGGTTAATCACTGACGGAGAGGGCGAGAAGACACACGTGTGTCCTGTGTGTGCTCTGCGTGTTTGCGTGTGTTGCTCCGTTGCTGTGTGAGTCATTCTCAGCCTGCCTGGGGCCTCTGTTGCGCTCCCTGAGCTCAGAAGCAAACTGAGCTTGGATTGCAGCACGGACAGGAGGAGCCGGGCGGCCGTGGCTCGGGTTGGCTGTGCCCTTGACCTTGGACCTCTCTGTTCTCAGGGGATGGTTGGGGGAGGTTGTGCTTTAGGGTGCTCCGGCTCTCACCGGTGTCCCCAGCTGCGAGGTGCAGCTGCCTTTCCAGCTTTCCTTGCCGCAGAGCTCAACTTTCTAAGCAGGTGCTCACAAGGAGGAAGCTGGAACCCCCGGGACCCCCGCTCACCCCTCATTTCTAGGGTGTAAAAGGGTTGCTTTTCCATTCCCGTTGACATTTTATTCCCATTTCTCACACACGGGAGGGTTTGGCTCCACAGCACAACGCAGGGAGGGGGATGAAGTCCAAGGAGGGGACACCCTCTCTGTGGTAGCACTGGGAGTGCCTGGAAGCATTTGGCAGGTCTGGAAATCACGAAGTGCCCGAGTCTTGGCAGCGCTTCGAGAGAGGCAGAGCAGTCCGTACCCGCTGGGAGGACTGGGAATCACCCCTGCTGGGAGCCGGCGATACTGGAAGGGTGGTTGAGTGGGACTGGGAGGGGCTGGAAGTAGGAGGCAGGAGAACGGGAAACAGTGCAGGGAATCGGGCTGGGGGCTCAACTGGTGCTGAGTTTGGGAAGTTACAAACTGCCAAAGGCTGGCACTGAGGAGAGCTGGGAAATGGGGACAACCAGTGCTGAGAGAACTGAGCAAAACCAGTGCAGGAAAGTGGGTAGGTGGGTGGGGATATTCTTTGGTGCCCCAGAGCTCTGTGTTTGGGATTCCTCAGGATTCAGGGGAACCCAGACCAGGGTGTTTTGGGTGACCTGGGACTGTATTTGGGTCCCTGGATCCCAGAGTCCTGTGCAGCCTGTGGCTCCTGCATTCAGGGTGTGCCAGGACCCCCCACACCCTGGGGTCAGCTGCTAGAATGCTGCCTGCCCTGTCCTGTGGGACAGCGATGTCCTGGAGGTGCTCAGCCCAAGGGCCCTGGGGGTGCCTGGCTGCACCCCCTTACTGCAGCCCCTCTCAGGATGCACTTTACCTTGGCCAAGTCCCCCCAGTCTGCAATCCGGCCTCTGCCGGGGGAATCGCCCTAGAAAAGGGTGTGGAAGGGGGCTACCCCGGACTGTGCCCCCAGAGACGCCCTCTCAAGGCCTCTTTACCCAGGGATGCTTTCCCAGCCTTTCCTAAGGAAGGGCTGAGCCTGATGCGAGTTGTCTCCACCCAGGTTTTGGATAACTCCACCCGCCGCCGCCTCGCAGCTCCTCCTCCCAGTGAACAGCCCAGCTGGGATATAAGCAAGTCACTCAGACACCAGGAGCTGCCGCGACAGCTGGGCGGGTGGCGTGGGACATCGCGCCGTGACCTGTGCCGTGTCCTTCGCCTCGACGCCGGACCCCATGGCGACGCCTTCCCAGAAAAGGAGCACCCGCAGCGGGGCTTCGGGGACCCCCTTGTCCCCCACACGCATCACCCGCCTGCAGGAGAAGGAGGATCTGCAGGAGCTCAATGACCGCTTGGCCGTCTACATCGACAAGGTGCGCTCGCTGGAGCTGGAGAACGCCGGCCTGAGGCTCCGCATCACGGAGTCCGAGGAGGTGGTGAGCCGTGAGGTCTCGGGCATCAAGGCTGCCTACGAGTCGGAGCTGGCAGATGCCCGCAAGACCTTGGATTCAGTGGCCAAAGAGAGAGCCCGGCTGCAGCTAGAGCTCAGTAAAGTCCGGGAGGAGCACAAGGAGCTGAAAGCCCGGTGAGTGCCCTGGGGATGGGGGGGACCGCAGTGGGACGGGTGCTGTCGTCATGCTTGGCAGGGAGCCGGGAGGGAACAAGGAGCGACCTGGAGGAGGCAGGGAGAGGAAAAATCCGTGGCCTAGCCAGGGAGGAGTGTCTGTGGTAGGCACCGAGAGAGGAGAGAAGCTCTCTCGTCATTCCCACTCTCCCTCCAAGCGCCATCTTTGGCCGGGATGCCCTTGGAGAGGGGATTTGGGAGCAGAGCTGGGGACGCTTGGGGCTGGAGCTGAGCAGACATGCCCTGGGCCCCCGGAGGGTCTGTGTTATGCGGGGCACAAGCGCCAGGCTGGCGGCCCCTCTGCCTTCGTCATGCTGGAGCTATTCCTAAACACGCTCCGGCACAGCCCGGGAAGCGGTGCCAGCCAGCTGGCTCTGTCCTGCCTACAGATTTCGCTTGCTCGTCCTATTTTTCTTTGCTGTCTTTGGCACCGATTAAAGAACCTGCTCCAGGTTTTGTTTGCCTTAACTCTCCCTGTGCCAAACTGCTCCCACTCTGTGGGGTCCCTGGCTTTGGGAGAAGCAGTATGTGGGCAGCACCCATGTCCTCCTCCCACCAGCTGTCACTGGGTGACGTGCTCCCAGTCCACATTGAGGCACGAATCCCTCCAGCCGCTTCCCATCGGGTTCATTTCTTTCCCTCCCTGCCATCAGAAATGCCCCCCTCGTGGACCCCTCCCTGGTGCCTCTGGGTACCTCTGCCCTCCTCAGGGCTGTCACCGGTTGCCAGCACAGGTCCCCTGAGGACACGAGGCTCCCTGGGCAATGTCACTGCTGGCCAAGCAGGGGCTGGCACTGGGCTTCCCCCGGGCTCTGCCAGCCCGTGCAGCCTCAGGACGTGTCCCTGTGGCACTCAGTTCCCCGAATCCCGTTCCATGGAAGGAGCGAGCGGATCCCTTTCCGTCATCAACTTTGGCTCGCAGCCGGATCCGGGCTGGGCAGTGGCGGGACAGCCCCCTCTTCCTCCATTTGATCTTTTGCCTCTTATTCTGGACGCCTCATTTTGAGCCTGTACCAAAAGAGGCTAAAATTAACTTCCTTGGTAGATGCCATAAATACTCTACCTGGGAGGGAGGGAGGGAGGGTGCTGCCTGTTTCAGCTGTCTCCAAAAGCCATGTGGGGTTATATTTAGCTATTTCCCGTGCGCTGCTGCAGCTCCGTCCTCAGATAAGGCAGTTTGCAGCTCGCCAGATCCCTGCTCCCGGATCTCAAGGATCCAGATGCTGGTGAGAGGAGGAGCTGAGCTGTCTAAAGGCTTTTTCTGCGTTATGCAAACCCAGAACTATCTTGGCCGCGATCTTTTGAGGGCTGGAAAAAATGCCCGGCCCGCAGCCGTGGCTGGAGGGGAGCTGGGAGCTGGCTGCGCTGTGGAGCCGGCCGTGTGGAAAACGGATGTGGAATTTTTCCCTGCTATGGGCTGCACTCCTGGAGCTTCTGCGCTTGTTCCCGGGCTCTGACAAATCCCCTGAAAAAGTGCTGTGACTCGCGGGGGTTCCCGAAGAGCAGCTTGTGGTTGAGAGATGGGTTTCAGTGGGTTTTGGAGAGCAGTTGGTGCGCGGGGCTCTGGGGGACAGGGCTGTTTCTGTGTTTAGTCACGTCTGAGTCACAGTCGGTGAGATGGAAGAGCGGAGATGCGGGGGAAGCCAGTGTTGTTCATTCCTGCCTCTAGCGTGTCCCCTCTTCCTAGGGTGTGGTATGAGGGCTGCTCTCCAACCCCTGAAACCTTTGCAAGGAGGCTGCAGCTCATCTTGTGTCCTTGGGGACCTGCTTGATGTGGCAGGGCTGCTGAGACAGGAGCACAATTGGTGTCTGAGCTGCGATGCTGCTCTTTGGGCTCAGTTTGACTGGGGTGTCCTGAATCTTTGGGGCATGAGGGAATGGGGCAGCCACGAGCCCAACCCTGCGGAGGGGTCAGAACTGTTGGCAGGATCAGGAAGGACCTGTTCAGACGTGGTTCTGCTGCCTCCCATCCAGGTTAGCAGGGATAGGCCTGCTCTGCCGGCTCTCCCCGCCCACCCTGAGCCCTTGGGTCACCACCTGGTCTGGGGCCACTTCACTGTCCTTGACACAGGGACACTTTGGCTAAAAAGTAACTGGCAGCCCTCTGCACCCATCGCTGTGCCCGTCAGCCCTGGGGAAGCAGCGGGTATCTCCCGCAGGGCAGGCGCCCAGGGCTGCGTTATCAGCACCCACAGCATTGCCACTGCCCGATGCAAGGGTTGTCTTACCAGCACAGAGGGAGGGTGGGGGGCCAGGAAGCCAGGGCATGACATGTCTGGATGGGCACAGTCCTGGCTGCTGGATGCTCTGTCTGGGGAGGGGAAAGAAGTGCTGAGTGGAGGGGGACAGGGTGTGCAAACAAGAGACCAGTCAGACCAGTACTGACGCACGAGTGCAAGAGCTGCATGGGTGGAGGAGGGTCTGAGCAGAGCTGAGCTGCCTGCCCTCTCTCTCCTGCTACCCCTCTGTCCCTGGCCAACTGCTCTTCCCTTTGGGGAAGTTCCCAGTGGGATCTTCCCACTGCCTGTTCGGCTGCTTCCAGTGGTGATCCAGGAGGGGTTTCCCAAAGTGCCCACCTGGCTCTTTGCACGGGGACCCTCAGCCCTGTGCAGCCTGATACTGGTTGTGCCCTGGGACAAGGGACCCCTCTGGGCAATTCTGCCTGCCCCGGTGCCACGTGTCCTCAGCTCTGGATGGCCTCTGGCTATGCCGTAGCCACGCTTCAGGCAAAGCAGAGGGTGCGGTGAGGGTGGCTGGTGACTCAGGGGTGCTGGCAACACTGGCATCATCCCCTCCCAGGCCATGGGTAGAGATAGAACTAGTCTGAAATGCCCCTGTCCCTGGTGTCCTCAGGCTTCTGTCCCCCTCCTTGGAGGACACCTGGATTCCAGCATGGCACCAGAGGTTGGAGAGATGCTCTCTGCTTGGCCCATTGCCCCCTCCCCTTAAGCTGGCTTCTGACTCACAGGGTGAACAGGAGCCACAGCCTTTGCCTTGTTCCATGAGAATTCATCCCATCCCGCAAGTGGGAGACATTTGTCAGTGCAAGCCCCAGTCTGGTGGTGCAGGGATGTAGAATACAGCCCTTGGGCGCCTTCTATCCTAGGAGAGGCCCCCTGAGGAATTCAGTGCCCACTGTATGGGTGAGGAGTGGCCATGCAGTGGCCATGTGGTGGCCAGCTCCCTTCTCCAAGGCAGGAACCAGCCCTTGTTAGTACTGCAGCTGATGAGCGATGCCTTCCTGAATTGCAGCCCCTAACCTGATTAAGCCAGTGCCTTGGCAGGGCCTCTTCCTCCTGGGGCCCAGATCTCATCCCTGACCCTAATGAGGACAAATCTCTTATTTCCCAAACGTTGTTGTGGAGGGAGGAAGCTCATCCAAGGGCAGAGCAAGGGAGGCAGCATTGGGGTGCCAGGAGGTGAACCCAACCCTTCCCCAGTCCAGGGGGGTTTTACCCCATGCTTTGTTCAGCAATGACCCTCCAGGAAGGAGCAGGTAAAACAAAACCTGTATAGTTGAAAAAAAGGGAGGAAAAATAATTAAGGCTCAGTGCTGCTGGGAGGCCAGGCACTTCCTTCAGCAGCGATGAGCTTGTGCTGGAACATTTTGCGTGGGGTGAAACTTTGGGCTCCTGGGCTGCTCCCCCGTCTGCCTCATGGAATCCCTGACGGGGAGGGAATGCTTTGGCTGGGAGGAGGCTTTGCCCTTTCGGAGCGAACAAAGAGCAGCTTGTGCAGCTGAGGATACTTTGGGGGAGTCGGCAACACAGAGCTGGGCTGGTCCAGACCCTCGTGACCCACTGGGACCCTCTTAAACACGGCAGCCTGAATCTCCAGCCCTGCAGACACATTGGTTGTCCCTTGACATCTGCAGCCAGCAGCTCGGGCCGGCTGAGCATGCCGGCCCCCCTGGCACACTGCGGGGCTGGAGGGCTCCGTGGCAAAACGTTTCTTCGAGGTGAAGGTTTTCATTAGCTGTTCCCAGTGGAGAGGAATTCTTGCCTGTGCAAACATCCAGCCCCTCTTTTTCCAAGAAAAATTGTGGCAGAGAAACATGCTCCAGCACTTTTGGTATGTTTTCTCCCATTGCTGTGTTTGCCATTGTCTTCCAGCCACAGCTCATCCCCTCACGTTTCCCAGGGATGAGGGGAGTGAGAGGAAAATCCTGTTGCCTTATATATATTTATGATGATAGGATACACTCTGGTTAAATTAAGGACCTTATCCTTGGAGATGAGGATTAAGGAGAAGTGGTTGCAAAGAGAATCAGGGCTGCATTTGGTGTGGGAAGGGATCCATCCCTGACAGCCCGTCCCAGCCTGCCCCGGTCCCTCATGCTGCCACAAGTGTTTTTCAGCCTTGCACGTGTCACTTCACTTGTCTGAATCCCATCAACACTCAAACTCTGGAGCCCAGAGGACGGGGAGTTGTTCTCAGTGTAGTGCTCAGGGATGCAGACAGAGAGGGTGGCACAGCTAGGGTGGGACATGTGGGGTAGCTGCCAGCTCCATGTTCTGCTGAATTTGTGCCCTTTGGGAGGTGCAGTTTCCTTTCATGCTGCTGGCAACCAGGAAAGAACTCGCCAGAGTTCTTCCTCTAGTCCTGACCAAAATTAGGCCTGGCATGGAGGATTCCCCAGGAAGTGTCAGCCCAGTGGGTTCAGGATGAGCTGGGAATCACCTTCCACTGTCCCATCACTGGCTGCATTACCTGTTTCGCCATCCTGCTCTTTGTGAGGCTGTTTGCTGAGCCTGTTCCTTTGTGACCAGCTCAGCATGTTCCCAAACAGCTGAGGCTGGTGCCATGTAAAACCTGTCTCTGTCAACAGCTGCCATCAGACAGCATGATGTCAGGGCTGGGTGCCCACCTGCCTCTGCTCCCTTCCCCTCCCTGCCCAGGGTTGAATATCCCCAGTGTGAAGCTGAACAACTGTGGGTGCTGGCGTAGCCCCCCCAGCCCCACCTGGTGCAGTGGCAGCTGCAGCCCTGACTGCAGAGACATCTGTGTGACAGCCAGGCTCTTGGCCACCCAGGAGAAGCCCTATCCTTCCAGGGATAGGGTAGCCACAGCTTCTCTGAGCAAGCTATGCCAGGGCCTCACCACCCTCACAGGGAAGAGTTTCCTCCTAATACCTTGTCTAAATCTGCCCTCTCACTTTAAAGCCATTCTGCTTTGCCCTGTCACTCCACGTCCTTGATAAGAGTATAATAAAATACACACGTTTTTCCTTGTTCCTGTATGTGAAGGATGCTGCAGCGTGTCCATAAAACATGGTGGGATCCAGGGCTGTGGGTGTTGGGGAAAGCCAAAGGGTGTGGAAGTTGGTTAATGAAGTGCATTGAACTCAGCCCACAGAGATACCACAAAACCCAGCTGGGGTGGGGCACCTCCGTTCCTGGTGAGGCTGAACGTTTCATGTTCTCTACCATAAACCAATTACCTTTTCCCAAGGAAGGTGAAGGTGCCCTTGGCTTGGGGTGTCTTCCAAGCTGCAGCCAATGCCCTATTTCTGCCTTCCACAGTTAGTAGAGCTAGGAATTGCAACAGCAGCAGGGACAAAGTTCCCCAGCACACAGAGTGCAGGGTGGGTGCTGCCCTGGCTCTACTGTACCTTCCTTAATTAGGGGGTTGTACCATTGCAGGCGTTGGCGCCGTATCCCTGTGGAGAGGTGGCGGAGCCAGGGTAGAAGCAAACATGGGCTCTCCTGAAGCTGTTGAATTTTTGTGTCGGGGCTGTGAGTGGCTCAGAAGCACCTCTGTAGGAGCAAGGTTCTGATAGCAGACGTCTCTCCTCCCTCTTGCACAAAAGCCATCTCCAGCCACTTGCTCTGGCTGCTGCTTTCCACACCCGTGTCCTGCCATCCAGTCTAGTGCTGCCATCCTGGTTGGACAGAGCTTGGCATCTCCATGCTGCAGTGCTCAGCTGGAGCTCAGAAGTTCCAGTTTGTTGGGGTTTTTATTCATTAACAGCTTCAAGACACGGTTTTTCTCCCTAAAACCCCACCTGAGTCACGTGAGCCCAAACAAATGTCCAAGCTCTTGGTGTGGATGTGTAATGTGGGCTTCAAAGGGGTGGGAGCCCAAAGAAAACTTGGCCCCAGCTCCCACGGGCACTGAGGGGTGGCCGGTTGCCCCACTGCAAAGAGCCGCGTGTCCCCCTCTCCCTGCAGTGCGGTGGGCTCGCCGTGGCTGTGGAAGGGCTCTGGATCTGCCCTGGCACAGCAGGGAGATGAGTCACGCTCAGCCGTGTGTCTCTGGGCTGGAGCAGGGTGTGGCACCGCGGGGCCGCGCTTCGGGGGGGCCCTGCCGGTCCGGCAGTCACGCTGTGCCCCTTCCTTCCTGGCGTGACAGCAGATAACCCACTCCCCAGCAGCATCTGATGCTCCCCGCGGGGCACCAGGCTACACTGGGACAAACTGGGGGTGTTTTCTAAGTTGAGCCTCCATGCCGGGGGCTTCAGGGGAGAAGGGGAGCACTGAGGAGAGCAGCCTCCCCCTGGGCATCATGCTTTGCTGTTTGGGTGGCTGCCAGGCCCCTGTTTCAGGGCAGAGATGCTGCTTTGTGCAACCCAGCCTCAGCTCTGCAGTTCCAGAGCAAAAAGCCACTGGACTGGGTTTTCCTGGTGGTGAGTGTGTTGCAGGGATGTGAGGCGGAGCAGAAGGGAGGTGGTGGGGAGGCTGGAGCGTCTCAAGGTGGTCCTGTTCCCAGGCTGTTCTGTGCAGGCGGCAATTGGGGCTAAATTGTGCTTTCTAGGGATGCCACAACCGCAGTCCTCGCTCTGGGGAAGTGCTTATTTCCTGCCCACGTGCCAAGCAGGTCTGTGCTCCATCCTGGCACAGTGCAGGCTGGCAGGGAAAGTGGGCAGAGGTGTGCTGGCAGCTCCGCACATGGCACAACACAGCAAAACATAGGCATTCACCTTGGTTGCTGCTCATCCCTACCCTGAGCTGCATTTGCCAGTGGCATCCTATCTGTACCCATCCCCACAGCTGCCCCAACAGCAGCTGGAGCTCCCGGTGCCGGCAGTGACTCAACGTCGGCGGTCGGAGCGCGCAAACAGGCGGCCCCAGCGCGGCCCTTGCTGGCCTCGCTGCCACCGCCACACGCAAACAGACCTTGTGGCAGTGTAAACACCTCGTCTGCCTTTATCTGCGCTGCTGGAGCCGGGAGAGCAAACCCTTTTGTTCCCAGGCATACGTGTGGCATCTGGATCCAACAATCCCTCGCTTTGTTTCTTAAGCAAATGTTGCTGGCCGGAAGTTTTGCGTACCCAGTTTATGAAAAACAGGGTGAGCTGCTGCTGCTTCTGAGGAGAAAAAGGAGGCCTTGAACTCCTGCCCTGTTCTGTCTCTCTTGGCTCCTTTCTGCCTTGTCCCACCTTGCACAGGGACCTGGTTTCCACTGTGGATCAGGATGCAGCAGGTACAGAGCAACCTCCTCATCCCTTCCCATCACCCCTTTGTGCTCAGGAACTGCACGTGTGAGCAGAGGAAAGGGGAGCTGCAGCCACATCTGCAGCATTGGCAGTATGTTTCTTTCCTTGCTTCTGGGACTGGGATTTCATCCCTGCTCCTTCTCCACTGCTCCACATCCTGGCAGTGTTGCCAGCTCCTAGCGAAACACGAGCTTATGGCCGTTTTCCCCCAGTGCTCCGTGTCCTGAAGATATGACTAATACAAGTGACTCAGCTCCCTGTTTTTAACTCCATTTGTAAGGCTCCTGCCATGCCCAATCTCCCAGGGAAACACCGGGAATCTCTGCTTTGTCTTTATCCTTCAAGGTAGTGGTTTATGGGCTTAGCATTTCTCGTTCATCCGGAGAAGGATGTATTGAAGTGAATGGAATGTTCTGGGGTTTCCATGGAGGGGCAACACTCGGAGCTGTTCTAGGTAGACAAAAAAAAACAACCAAACCCACAAGTTTCCCATTAAGTTTTAGCCCAGTTATTAAAAAACTGGCTTTTGCTGTGTCAGAGTGAGATAGCCAAGGCTGGGCAAAACGTCTTAAATTTCATCCAGTCCAAAACTTAATTGTTAATTTTTCATTACATATAATTTAACTATAATAATGATACAAAACTCACTTGTTACCATGGTGAGTGTTCAGAGTAGTGCCATGAAGACTTGGAATTTCCTTCTTCCCTCCTCTTCCCAAAGGCTTTGGCTTTATTCAGCAATAGGCAACTTTGCAAACTATTAGCAAATTCTGGGTTTGAAAACAAGCTGACACCACCCTCAAGCACGTGGTGGGATTTTTGGGGCTGTCCTGTGCAGGAGTTGGAATCAATGATCCTTGTGGGTCCCTTCCAACTCAGGATATTCCATGATCTCAAAGCATTTTTCTTGTGTCCCTCCTACTGAAACCTTGTCCTCAGAAGGTGGAATTGAGCAGTGTGGAAGGTGGTGTATTGACATATTTGAGTTGTGTCTAAAAGAATTCACTTTCCAGCACCATTCCAAGCTTTTTTTAGCAAGTTTCTTTTCCTTGATAAAGGGTGTTATTACTTTGATCTATATTTAGTATGGTTCAATTCCAGACCATCAAGTATCTTTTAGATAACCCAATTCAAGATTCCATGGGAAGCTAGGAAAAGGCAGGCTGGCATGTTCAGAATGGATGGGTTTGGGTTGTGCCAAGCCTGGGCTGCGAGTGGGATTGACCAGTGTTTGATTGTGGTGTTCTGAGCAGTTGAGATGTTCAGGTTTATAAAGAGATAGAATCACATCATGGTTTTGGTTGGAAAAGCCCTCCAAGATCATCAAGTTCCCCCAGCCCTGCCAAGGCCACCCCTAAGCCATGTCCCCAAATGCCACATCTACATGTCTGTTAAATCTCTCCAGGGAGGGCAACTCCACCACTGCCCTGAGCAGCCTGTTCAAGTGTTTGGTGACCTTTTTTTCAGTGGAAAATGCAGTTTTTTCAAGCAAGGAACTGGCCTCCCTCTGGAAACCCTGGGCTCAGCCCATCCCCTCAGAACCTGCACAGACACTGGCCAGGTTTTCCCAGTGCCATGCAGACAATTCTCAAGCTCTCCAGGAGCAGTTCTGGTGACAGACGTGGGACTGGGCCAGGTTTGCTCAATCAAGTTTCAACTGGTAGCACTTTGCATGTCACCCCAGCCTGGAGGCTTGTTCCAGGTAACCCATGGTTTGGTGGTGGACATTGCCCGTAGGGAAATCCTGCCCTCATTTTGCTCAGCCACAAGCAGTGCTGGGCTCTGTGTGCTCCCAGCTCGGGGGTCTCCAGTGGTTGATCCTCCTTGCACTTTGCATCCTCCTTGCATCAGTCTCCTGGGGCTTGCTGCACCCTGGAAAAGCTACAGGCAGCTGGGAAAAGGAGTTTCCTGGGTAACAGGGGTGTCCTACAGGCAGCAAATGGTGTCCCACAGGTTGGCAAGGGGTCTCACAGGCAGCCAGGCACTGGCAGACCTGCTGGAGTGTTGTGATGCATGCTCCAAGCTGGGACACTTGTCCATGGAGGATAAATCCTGCCCTTTTTGTCTGTGCAGACACACAGATTTATGCCTGATACAAACCTCCCCCAAAAACACGTGGGCTGTGGAAAACCAAGTCTTTCCCATTCCCCCTGATAAGTCCCACATGGCAAAAGGGAAAAACCTCCTTTTCCAGCTCCAAAACCCCTCTGGTAATGCCATCCACCCTCCAAAACCACGGACAGTCCTGTTATTATGGGGAACTCAGCCCAAACAGCAGCGTCAGTTGGTGATTTGGGATTTCCATTCCAAGCTGCTGGTGGAGGCTGGGATGAGTCACCAGCTGGCATGACAGCCCGGACAGGGAGTGAGCAACACTGGGGCTCCCCAGACAGCACCAAGCTGCAACATTGTTAATTCTAAACAATTAATACACTATCTATTCTCATAAGTGTGCTTTGAGCTCTTAAGCAGCACGTGGCTGTTGGTCCACGCTGCAGCCACCTGCATCAGTTGGTTGTGATGCTGCTGAAGCTGAAGTGCTTCTCCTGTGGTGAGAGGGGAGGCTGAAGGGTGACAGGTCTTTGCTCTGGTGCATCCAGGAGAAGGAGAAAAGCTCCTTCAAACCTTCAGAGGGGGTGTGTGTGGCTGGAGGTATTGGTATGGTCAGGTTCCATCACACTTGAACACTCCCAGCAGTGTTCCTGGTGAGGGGAGTTGTGGAGGGACAGGAACATCTTGGGTTTGGGGAATCCTAGACTGGGGATCCATTCACCTCCCCAGGAAAGGCTTTTTCCTGGTTCCCAACAAAGCAGCAGTTTTGGTTCATTTTTAAGGTGCAAGGAAAGGCCAGATCCCAATTCCAGGAGGGGAAGCCCAGCTCTTGGGAGATGCCAGTGAGCTGTTTTTGCTCCACTCGGGCCACGTGGAGCTGGACAAGCCCCTCAGCCCCATGGATGAGCACGTCATGAGCGTGTCAGGAGCTTGCGGTGGGGCCAGCACTGACCCTGGCACCAGGAGGGGTCTTTGGCACCACTGATGCCAGAGGGTGGAAGCTGTTTCCATGCATCCGTGAGCCCAGCTGGTGCTGGCATCCCCAGCTGCCTTTGGCAGGGCTCTGGTGCCCAACAGGATGCCGGCTCCGTGCAGATGTTGTCCTCACTATACATCATGCTGGCTATTTCCAGCTCCCCTGCTAGGAGACCGGCCCATGTTTATCCTGGTGATTTGGCAGAGGCGCTGCGGCACAGATGAGTCAGAAGCTGGGAGAAGCTGCTTTGCCACATTCCCATTGCCCCACTGCAGAGGTTTTCCAGGTCCGCCTCTCCTCATGCTGTCTCTGCTGCTTGTCCTGTGGGGCCCTGGTCCCTGGGATTGGGGAACAATCCCTGCAAAGGGGCAGTAATCCCTGGGATGGGGGAGTGATCCCCGGGATACGTGTGGTGGTCCTGGGACAAATCCCTGGCCCTGGAGACAGTGCCACGGAGAGCAGCCTGCCCAAGGTGGGGCAAAGCAGGTTTTCTGGGTCCTCCCAGCAATCAGAGACTTCCATGGGCACACACTGCCACTCCTGCCTCAGGTTCCCAAGCTGTAAACATGTCAAAGCCTTTTCTGGGATAGCATTCTCAGCCTAAGTGGCCGGGAGCAGGCGGCAGTGGCCCCTGGCAGCCAGGTGGGACTGAGACCGGCAGTCCTTGGGAATTTGCAGATGTCCATAAAGATTTATGGGTGGGGCAGGAGCCAGTGAGTTCCCTGAGTTGGCACCTTCTCCAGGGTGGGGCAGCTGCGATTTGGAGGCAGGGAAGGAGGGGAATGCCTGTGCCTCCACCAGCTCTATCCCACTCATTGTTCCTCTTCCAGTGTATAAAGCCCAGTGCTGCCCAAGCTTCAGGAACACTTATGGGGTTAATAGTGGAGAGGGAAACCAAAGAGTGTTTCCTAAAAATGCATTGAGTGGGCTCTGGCATCTCGGAGAGGGTTGGCATCTTTCCAGCAGCATGGTGGGCTCATGCCTGGAGCTGTTCCAACCAGCTCTGATGACTCTGTCCTGTCTTGACTTTTCCAGAGGGAGAGCCCAGGCCTGCCAGGTTTCCTGGCTGGGATTTTGGGGCAGAGTGGGGGGAAGCAGTGGCAGATGCTGCTCTGCAGGGCTGTCCCTGAGCCCTCTCTGAATCTGTCGCGTCGACTTCGCAGCCTCATGTCTGTCTGTGCTGAGCACAGCCAGAGCAGATCCAACTTTCCATTAACATTTGGATTTTCTGGCAGCTCAGCTGCAATTTTCAAACTTTTTTTTTTTCCTTCTTCCTGCTTTTAAAAGCTAAAAATAAAATGTCTTGAGGCCCCTTTTCCCTCCATCTTTTCTCTTGAGACATTTGTTTCTTGAGGATTTGGTGCCTCTGTTGTTTTTTCTCCTCTTGGATTGTTTTTACTCATGGCTCTCCCAGCACAGGGGATCAAATCCTGCGGGATTTGGAGGCACCCAGCCCTCCAGAATGAGTCTCTGCTTCCCTTTTCACTGGGAATTTGGGATTTTGTAGGCTCTAGCAGGCAGGATGGAGAGGCCAGTGAAAGCCTCTGGGGAGGAGGAGGAGGAAGGTCTGGCTTCGTCCTCCTCTCCAGGGAAGTGGGAGCGACACGGCTGCCATGGAAGTTTTTATTTTTAGCCCAACGCCAGCTGGAGCCTGTGAGGCTTCCAGGGAATAAAAGCAGGACCTGAGAGCAGGAGAAGGGAAAACTCAAAGCTTGGCTGGGCTGGAGCAGGGATCAACAGGGCTGGTGTGAAGCAGTGGGCTGGGGGTCCCCAGGGCCAGAGAGGGCTTGCCTGTGTGCTGATCCCTCATCCAGAGGCTGCTGCCACGTCAGGGTCAGGGTGTGTTTGGAAGGAGTATGGGGGGAGATGCTCGGGTCCCAGGGAGCCGAGTTCTGCAGACCACTGGGGCAGAGGACAGAAGAGGATTTGTCTCACCCCTCTCCCTCTGGCAGAACTACCCCAAACTCAGCCCCGTGGCTGGAGAGCTCTGAGCTTCTGACTCTGCTCCTCGTGGTGGAATCCAGAGTTGAACACAGCAGGCTTCTAAGGAGAAAGGATTTGTCCTCGAGTCATCTGGGGTTTACTATGGGGCTTTCCAGGCGCTGATGCCCAGAGCCCTGGATCCCTCTGGTCCCTGGAGAGGGCAGATCTGCTGCAGACACAAGTGTAACCATCAGGATTTTTCCCTCCGTTTGTCACTTACCAATGGAACTGCTGTCCCTTGAAAGAGTCATACGATTCAGGTCGTGCCAGAGCCCCATCCCCAAGAGCCAGTGTGCTCTAGCTGTAGCCAAACCTCCACAGCTGACACGGCGAGCAAAGAGCAGCAGCAAAACACCAGGGATGAGCTCTTCCTGGAGTCACATGGCAGTTCACTCCATCAGGAACGACGGGACTGGACCCCGTCAGGAGTGCTGGGGTGGCCACGCTGGCTGTGGGGATGAGCCAGGGCCAGATGGGAAAACTTGGCCTCAAGTGCTTGGTTGCAGTGAGCCTTGGAGCCTCGGATCCCCTCCCAGTTGGCATTCTTGTCCTATGAGTCACTGGCACAAAAGGAGTGGGTTGAACAGGAAGGACCCAGCACAGAGCTCCAGCAGCAGCTCTGGCAAGCGAGACTGTGGTTCCCTGGAAAAGGGGGACCAGCAGCATTTCTTGGTCAGTTATTCCACTGTGGGCTAAAGTCCAAATTCTCTAGACTGCTTAAATGCTATTTAGACATAAAAGAGGCTATTTTATGGAATTTATGGACTGTGAAATCAGATTCTATGCATATCATTGAGACCCTCTTACCTGAGAGTCCCAAACATGAAAATATGAAAATCCAACCACAGAAACATTCTAGAATTCATTACAGATCCAGTATGTTATACTGAGCCCTTTACACCACAATAAAGAGTGTTCTGGGCTGGGAAAGGAGCTTTCAGAAATGGAAAGAAAGGCAGAAGACAGGTCTTCGCACACTTCCAAGAAAAAGTCTGCAAGTTGTTCCTGGATTCCCAGAGGCTCTTGGGCTCTCCTTTTCCTGACAGCAGCACTTTAAGAGGTTCTGAATTTCGTTACTGTACATGTAGGAATTGTTACTTTCTTAAACTGTCCTTCCTCAAGTGGAATTCCTACTCTTTTAACATGGAATATCCTGGGATTTGAAGCAAGGTTTTCCTAACATTAAGGAACATAAAAAAACCAACATCACAATACATTCATAACAATTATGTAACATGCGAAAAGCCAACATCACAATACCATTTATAACACTGTACATGTAGGAATTGTTACTTTCTTAAACTGTCCTTCCTCGAGTGGAATTCCTACTCTTTTAACATGGAATATCCTGGGATTTGAAGCAAGATTTGAGCTTAAAAACAGTAGCCTAGGATTCTGAAACCTTTGCTTTAGTCTGCAAAATAACAGAATAACTTCTCCATGCTGGCTCGGGTCGGGAAACTGAAAGAAATGCAGGAAAATCTGCTGTTGGCCAATCCAGGAGCTTCTGACATCCCACATCTGCGTGTCTGGGAACGCATGACGTGCTCTGCTGGTCCCGGGTCCCGTTCCTGGTGGGTCTGGATGCTGCCCTGGGATGGGCTGAGTGCCGGCGGTGCCGCAGCCGCTCCCTGCTGTTTGTGAGCCGTGGTGTCCCGGTGCGGGCGTGCCCTCCCTGCCCCAGGCGTGCGGCCAGTGCTTCCCCACGGCCCCGGGGCTCCGCGGCTGCTCCTCGGGCGCCTTCCACCTCCGCCAGCCCCACACCCCGTTCTGAGGGAGGTGGGGTGACAATCCCACCCGGGGGTTGGTGGCGGCTGGGGGGGCCGTTGGCTCTTTTCTTTTTATAGGACCTACCAAAATAGCTCCAGGCTGTGTTTTGGTGGTGCAGTCAGATCAGATTCCCTGGTCACACGGTGGGTCTGTAAGGAATGGCTGTGACCTGCTGTCAGAGGGCTGGAAGAGAGAGGGGGGCAGTGGGGGCCGGGATGGTGCAGGAGTGTGCATGGTGATGCCAGAGGTTGGACTGGGGGGCTGAGGCACCACAGCTCTGCATCCACTGAGCAACAGCTGAGCTCATGGCGAGGCACAGCCACACCAGCACGGCCCCCACACCCCACTCATCGCCTGGTGCCCCCTGTCCGCTCCAGGAGAGGCACAGAACTATTGGCACTGGCAGGGTGCCACAGACTCCTCTGCCTGGCCATCTCAGGTGGGCAACACTGGCTATGAGGCAGTTTCAGCTCCTCCCCAGCTGCTGCTGCCCCATCCAGCCCCATGTCACACAATGCCATGCCATGCTGAGCCACACTACACCACATTTGACTCTATCATGCCGTGGTGGGCTCTGCCACACCACATAGTGCTGCTCCATGTCATGCTGTACCACACTGTGCCACACCCCAACGTGCTCCACAATGTCCCACCACACTGCAGTGCATCCCACCATGCCACACTGTGCCACTCTGGCCCCAGCCTCATCAGCACTGGTCTCTTGCGATGCAGCCATGCCGTGGGTGTGCATATTGTACATGGGAGCTGCACCCTGAGGCTCCTCCTGCTCCCCCAGTCATTCCCAGCCCTTCCTGCTTTCCAGTATCCAAACTCGGGCTGGGTGTGCCAAGTGGCTGGGAAATGCTGGTCTCCTTGTGGGTGGTTGTTAGGGACAGTGGTGCAGCTCTTTTGGGGGCAGTGTGCCACTCTTTGTGCTTGGGGTACAGTGCACAGGCTTTTCTGAGAACAGCCCTGAGGAGAAGAACTTGGAGGTGTTGGTGGATGAGAAGCTTGACATAACCTTAGAGTCCCTTCCACTGCCTAAAGGGACTCCAAAATTTTGAGAGGGACTTTGGACAAGGGTCTGGAGTGACAGAACAAGGGGGAAGGTCTTCCCACTGTGAGAGGGCAAGGTTAGATGGGATATTGGGAAGAAATTCTTCCCTGTCAGGGTGATGAGGCCCGGGCACAGGTTGCAGAGTGCTGCCCCTGGAAGTGACCAAGGCCAGGTTGGACAGGGCTTGGAGCAACGTGGGATAGTGGAAGATGTCCCTGCCCATGGCAGGGGCTGGAGCTAGATGTGCTTTAAGGTCCCTTTGCACCCAAGCAATTCTTTCATTTCCTGATGACTATGATTCTTCCTGCCGTGCCACTCACCTGTGCCATCCTTTGCCCTGCAGGAATGCCAAGAAGGAAGGGGACCTGCTGACTGCCCAGGCACGCCTTAAGGACGTGGAGGCTTTGCTTAATTCCAAGGAGGCTGCGCTCTCCACGGCCCTGGGTGAGAAGAGGAATCTGGAAACTGAAGTGCGGGACCTGAGGGGACAGGTGGCCAAGGTGAGCAGTGGCAGCTCTGTCTCCAGCTGACCCAGGGATCCCTTTTATACCCCCCTACCTGGGGGCTGCCAGGTCCTCGCCATGCCAGGGGCTGTGGGACAGATGCAGTTGGGTGGTGGGTCCCCGGCCGTGCCGGGTGCAGTGCCCAGAGCCTGCAGTGATGGTCCTTCTCAATTCCCTGCCAGCTGGAAAGTGCCTTGGGTGAAGCCAAGAAGCAGCTGCAGGATGAGATGCTGCGCCGCGTGGATGCTGAGAACCGGCTGCAGACGCTGAAGGAAGAGCTTGAATTCCAGAAGAACATTTACAGTGAGGTGAGCTGTGGTGTGCTGCAGTGGGGCTGGGACCACTTGTGATAACCCCCACTGTGTGCATTGTGTCCCCTCCCTGAGCTGACACAGTGTCCCCTGGCCTGTCCCCAGGAGCTGCGGGAGACCAAGCGGCGCCACGAGACCCGGCTGGTGGAGATCGACAACGGGCGGCAGCGCGAGTTCGAGAGCAAGCTCTCCGAGGCCCTGCAGGAGCTGCGCAGCCAGCATGAAGCCCAGATCAGGCTTTACAAGGAGGAACTGGAGAAAACCTACGGGGCGAAGGTGAGCAGCCTCCCCACGCCACTCTCCTCTCCCTCCAGCCCCACAGAGCACAGGGGGGCTGTGGGTGCTGAGATGCTGATCCCCGTCCTGTCTCCCAGCTGGAGAATGCCAAGCAGTCAGCTGAGAGGAACAGCAACATGGTGGGTGCTGCCCATGAGGAGCTGCAGCAGACCCGCATCCGCATTGATAACCTCTCCTCAGAAGTCAGCCAGCTGCAGAAGCAGGTGAGTTGAGACCAAAGGGTTCCTTGGGATGTCTGCCCTGGGGATGGTCCCCTTCTGGGCACGGCCCCGGGTGGAGCGGCCGCCCTCACCTTCCCTCCCCACAGTTGGCTGCCAAGGAAGCGAAGCTGCACGATTTGGAGGATATCCTGGCCAGGGAACGTGAGACCAACCGGCGCCTGCTCTCCGACAAGGAGCGGGAGATGGCCGAGATGCGGGCACGCATGCAGCAGCAGCTGGATGAGTACCAGGAGCTGCTGGACATCAAGCTGGCTCTGGATATGGAGATCAACGCCTACCGCAAGCTGCTGGAGGGCGAAGAGGAGCGGTGAGCACAGGGTGCTGTGCCCAGCTCTGGGCTATGTGGGTCCCAGCCCTTGTGTCCCCCTGGCTTCATCTCCTCTTCTCCCCCTGCCAGGCTGAGGCTGTCCCCCAGCCCTTCATCTCACAAAGGTGCATCCCGAAGCCACCTGTCCACCCCAGGCTCCTCCAAGAAGCGGAAGCTGGAGGACAGTGAGAGCCGGACCAGCTTCTCCCACCATGCCCGGACCAGCGGCCGTGTTGGCGTGGAGGAGGTGGACTTGGAGGGCAAATTCGTCCGTCTCAGGAACAAGTCCAACGAGGTGAGTTTGCCTTCGGGGAGATCCATAGAGTCCCTGGGGTGAGGTTCAGCCCTGCTTCACCCTACGGGCAGGAGGTGAGTGGGACAAGTTGGAGAGGAACCGGGGTTCTGAGGATCTCTACTCTCTCTCACAGGACCAGGCGATGGGGAATTGGCAAATCAAGAGGCAAAATGGGGATGATCCCCCCATTACCTACCGCTTCCCCCCAAAGTTCACCCTGAAGGCTGGTCAGGTGGTCACGGTGAGTCACTGCCTAGTGGATCCAGGCAAGATCCCAAACCCTGCCCGGCCACTGGTGACATGGAGTGGTTGGTGTGTCACTTTTTGTGGTGATAGACCCCTGTCCCTGGGCTGGAGTCTGCAGACCTGAGAAGTCCCTTTTCTCCTGCTTTTCTCCCTAGATCTGGGCCTCGGGAGCTGGAGCAACCCACAGCCCTCCCAGCAACGTGGTGTGGAAAGCCCAGAGCAGCTGGGGCTCCGGGGACAGCCTGCGCACCGCCCTCATCAACTCCAATGGGGAGGTGAGAGCCAGAGGCAGCTCAGGTGTGGGCCAGGGGGGTGGCAGGCACTGAACCTCCCAACTCACCTCCTGTCCCCCACAGGAGGTGGCCATGCGGAAACTGGTCCGCACTGTGATCATCAACGATGATGAGGATGAGGACGATGATGAAATGAGCATCCACCACCGCCATCACCATGTGAGTAGGGCACTGGGGATGCTGCTGGTCCCAAGGGGTCCGGGGGGGTGCAGGTTCAGTCGCAGTCAGGGTGGGAGGCAGCTCAGCATTACACAGGATCAGCCACGTAGGAGCAGGCAGCGGGAAGCTGCTGTGAGAAGCTGCATGAGAGAAGCCAAGAGACCTCTGGCACCTGGAGGAGATTGCTGTTCACTAAAAAACCTCTGGAGACCTTGCTGGAAGTTGTCTCCAGCCCTAAGCAACCCTGACATGCCATGAAAAGGGCCAGAGGAGTCAGAGGGAGGCTGAGCTGGTACCCAGCATTGCTTGGAGGATAGGATGGTGGGAAGTTGATGGACAACACTTGTCAGCAGCTGCTCTGTCCTCTCTGCTTCATGAGGGTGCTGGAACAAATCCAGAGGTGGCTTTGTCCTTCCTCTCAGCTCATCATTCCCCATACGGAGCTGAAACATGCAGCAGGAGGAGCAACAGGCAGAGAGCAGGCAGTGGGCAGAGAGCAGGCAGCATGCCAGGAGCAGAGCTGCAGCCACTTCTCCCAAAGAAGCATCCCTGGCTGCAGCCCAGCATCCCCCACCAGCCCATCCTGCAGGGTGTGTGTGTCCTGCACACGAGATGCCCGCAGGAATCACCTGCAGAGAGGTGCCATCGTGGCCAAGCCGTGCCTCAGTGATAGTGAAAGATCTTCTGGATGCCACTTCCAGAGCTCTGCAGGAGCAAAATGGGGCATCCCTCATGCACTTCCCTTTGAGTTCTCTGGATCTGAAGAGCTGTGCCGAGACTGATATCAGCAGGTTGAGCTAGTGGATTGTCCCCCTCTACTCTGCCCTTATGAGACTCATCTGCAGTGCAGGGTCCAGTTCTCAGGCTGCCAGCACAAGGACATGGAATTGCTGGAGCAAGTCCTGAAGGTGTGCTGAGGGCTGGAGTCACTCTGCTCTGGAGGCAGGCTGGGAGAGTTAGGGGCAGCCTGGAGAAAAGAAGACTCCAGGGAGGCCTTCCAGGGCCTAAAGGGGCCCCAAGACAGCTGGAAAGGGACTTTGGACAAGGGCCTGGAGTGACAGGACAAGGGGAATGGCTTCCCACTGACAGAGGGCAGAGTTAGATGGGATACTGGAAGGAAATTGTTCCCTGTCAGGGTGGAGAGGCCCTGGCACAGGGTGCCCAGGAAAGCTGTGGCTGCCCCATCCCTGGAAGTGTTCAAGGCCAGGTTGGATTGGGCTTGGAGCAACCTGGTTCAGTGGAAGGTGTCCTGCCCATGGCAGGAAGCTGAAATGAGATCAGCTTTCAAGTCCATTCCAACACAAACCATTCCATGATTCTGTGATTCTCTTCTATATTGACTATCCCTGGACAGAGGAGCCAAGCTCCTGCAGCCAGTGCTGCCCATTCGTCTGGAGGCTGAATCCTTTCCAAGAGCAAATTTCCCATCGGAAAGCTGCCAGCTCACGAAGTGGCGAGGAAGACGATGTTTTCAGGAGCACAGTTCAGGTGTCTCCCATGTGCTGAGAGCTCAGGGTGCAAAGCCAGGGCAGAGGGTCAGGTCACCCACTGGTAGTGTGCTGGCCCCAGTCACTTGGGATTAGAAACACAATAACAAAGATTCTGTTTTATTATTTTTAAACCATGTGGTGGAGAGGACAGGTGAGTCAGACTCTCTTCAAGGCCTAATGTGAAGAGCTCTCCTGGGTCACACCACTGCTGCCACCATCCTCAGGGCAGGGGCTCAGGGCAGAGGATGCTCTGGCAGGGGCTTGAGGTCCTTTTGTCTGTCCCCCCCATGTCTAGGGTAGCTGCAGTGGCTCTGGGGATCCTGGTGAATACAACCTGCGCTCCCGCACGGTCGTCTGTGGCACGTGTGGCCAGCCGGCTGACAAGTCGGGCACCCAGAATGCCGGCATCAACACCATGTCCTCGGGCTCGTCCTCCTCCAGCGTGACCGTCACCCGCAGCTACCGCAGCATGGGCGACTCTGGCATCGGTCTCGGGGACAGCCTGGTGTCCAGGAACTACCTCCTGGGGAACTCCAGCCCCCGCAGGCAGGTCAGTGCCATTCCCAGACCCTGCGTCCAGTCCCTGGCACTGGACCACCGGCTGTCCCGGTGCTGCTGGGTCTCCACCCTGTCCTGGCATTGTCCTTTCCCAACAGTGCTGCAAGGGTCCTATCCTGTCCCACCTCTCCTTCTCCCTGCTTTTCCTCTTCCTCTTTGGGCTGGCATAAGGGATGGGAGATTCTGAGAGGGATTGGAAAGGGATGTTGGCCATAGCAGCTTCCCACCCCATTCCATCTTACGCTTGGCCCCCTTGGCACCCCAGAGCATTCCCCATCCTCCACATCACTCATTCCACTGCTGCTAAGTGTTGTTCATGCTGGTAACGTGAATATTTCAGCACATTAATACGTATTTTATATCTGTGTATTAGATTAATATATAATTATTCTATACTGATACTCTTAGTCAGTATTATAATCCTCGTATATCACATACCCCTAATTCTCAAATTTTAGAGTATGGACATCCCAGCTTTGGAGGATTTATTTATCACACCCCAAGGGCCAGGATGGAGGAGGGCACTGTGGGCATCCAAAGGATCCCACTGGACACTTGGCAGTCAGAGCAAATTGATGGTGACACTGAGGTCTTCTTAACTCTCGTTTTTTTCTTTCTCCCTCCTAGGCTCAGGCTGTGCAGAACTGCAGCATCATGTAATTCCGTGGCGCATTCCTGTGGTTCCTGCCTGTCTCCAGCTAGGTTTTTTTTTTTTTTCCCAAAGCAACAGAAATTTTTTTTCCCTTAAAAAACAAGATATCAAAAACCAAGGTTGGTTTTTTTTGTTTTCTATAGCAGGAATTTTATATATATATATATATTAAAAGTGCTAAAAGATGCTTTGATTTTTTTTTGTAAAGAAAAAATCTATTTCTATATAAAAAAAACCAAACCAAAAAATAGCTTTTCAGCTTCAAATATTTTTTAGAACTTCAGCCAAAGACAGCAAAGAATTGTGTTTACGGAGCAGCCATGCAGGAGGAGTTCGTAGTTGAAATGCTCCTTAGATTGTACCTTTTTTGCCAAAGCTTTTTACATAGGACAGGGAGAAGTGCAGCCATCCCCACCGGAGCTGCGTGCCACAGGGGCTGCTGTCCTGTCTCAAGTGGAGCACAGTGCCTTTACTACCCTTTTTCTTGGGATCTGAAGCCAAAATTCCCTTTTTCTCTCTTTTTGAATCGTGATTCCCGGCGGTGCTGGCGCGGGGGCCCCTGGCAGCTCGCGGGCGATGCCCATGTCTCTCCGTGGCCATTGCCCCCTCCCCAGCCTCCTGCCCGCCTGCACTCCCGCCGCTCTATGTACTGTATTCCCCACATTCCCCATCCCAGGCACCTCTTGCCCTTTGGGTTCCCTTTTTCTTAATCAGCCGAGTTGTGCCTTAGCTGAGGCGGGGGCCAGGCTGGGAACCCCCTTGGACCCCACACGGCATCGATTGGAGATGGAGATGGGGAAGTGAAAACGCACCGGAGCTGCATTCGGGGACCAGATGGATTTGACAGCTGAGGTGATGGACCCCGGTCCCGCAAGCTCAGCCCCAGTGGGGCCCCCCAGGCCCCCTCTTTGGGAGCCACTGCATCCAGCAGGGTTCACCCCAGTTTTTCTTGGCTGCGGTTATTCGGGCTCATCTCTGGTGGCCGGAGCTCAGGAGCCGTTCCAGGGATAAGGCAAAAGATGCTCAGTCCAGGTCAGAGCTGGTTTGCCAGGAAAGCGCCTAGGAAGGCTTTTTGTTCAAGTGAGGTGGATTTTGGGATCTGGTAGGGGGCAGCTTCCCGCTTGGCAAGAGTCCATCCAGCCATTGACAGTTATCTTGGCTTTTTGCCTCGATTGGGAAATGCCTGCAGTGCCCCCCCAACCTCGAGTGCGGGGAGGGGAGGGGCTGGAGCAGGTGCCAGGACAAGCCCCCCACTCCAGTGGGTTTTGGGGAGGCCGTGTATGTATCCATGCTTGCAAAGCTTCTGTATTACTGCCTATATTTTCTTCCAGAGTCAAAATACAGCTGAACCCTTCCCACGCTGTGTGCTGTCATCATTGCTGTCCAGGGGTATTTGGGGGTGCTGTGCTGCACCCCAGCAGCAAAGGGACCTCCCCCAGGGATCTCTCTCTGCCCCCCAGCCAGGGCTAGGGCTCAGCACCCACCATGGACGGGGGGAAGCAAGGTGGCCCCTTACAGCCTGGCTCACCTGAGGGTGGGTTGCTAAGAACTGAGCCAGCTGGGCAAGGAGCCCCCAAGAGAGGGGGGATGGAATGTGGGGTAAGGACTTGGAGATTCCTCTTGGGGTTTTGGGGACCAGACATTCCCCAGGACAAGATGGACTGGGGGGGTGCAGAACCTGAGTGAGCCCCTGAGTGAAGGTTTGCTCCTACCATAGGGATGACCCCCACACTCTGCCAAGGGGACCCCCTGTGCCCCTGGGCCGTGCCAGGCACCGGCGTGAGGCAGGAGGGGATGCTGGGGAGAAGGAGAGCTGTAAAGCCGCTGCGTAATCGGCTTTACCAGGCACAGCGCTGCGGAGCCGCGATGTGAGGGGACGCAGGCGGGCGGCCGGGGCGCAGGCACAGCCAGGTAGGTGCCCGGGATGCCCAGCTTGGGGGTACCCCCCGCCCCAGTGCTTGGATGCCTGGGTCCCCCCATGCTGTGCAGAGCCAATTTGCCCCGGATTTGGGTGCAGCAGAGCCGAGGCTCGGGAGGGCAGGGGGTGCCAGGGAGTCGAGGGCATCGCTGCCACCTCCCAGCTTCAAGTGAGCCTGTGGAGACCCAGCAGGGTGCCATCTCCCCCCCAGGAGAGGGGTACAGGGACGTGTCAGAGGCAGGTGCTGCCAGCATGAGAGGGAACACGCTGGCCCCCTCTCTGTGCGCTGTTTGCCTCCCATTTCTGCCAGCTCAGGGATACCCATGCCACAACGCTGGGGCAGCTACCCCACAATGCTGCAGCCTGTCCCCTTTTGTGGGGATTCAGCCCTACTCCAGATGTGGCACTGCCAGGCCCCAAAAGTCATGAGGTTGTGCCCAAAATAGTGGATTCCAGAATGATGGGGGAAGTCAGCCATGCTGCTGGGATCTCGCGCTGCTGCCTGGATGTGTTCTTGGGAGGAGACAGGTCAGGAGACACGGGAACTGCTACGGGGAACTGCCATGGGGAAATGCAACAGGGAAATAATGCCCTGGATCCTCTCCATGTCATCCACAGGACCCCAGTGTCCTGGCACTCCTGGGCTGGGTTGTGCTGGGCAAAGGCTGAGCTGGGGACCTATGGGGTCCCTGCACGGCCCCCGAGGGACATTACAGAGCCCTGTAGGGACAATACAGACATTGTGGGTTTCTTACAGAGCCACTTGAGGCCTGTACACTCCCCACAGGGACCCTGCACACCCCTGTGTGGACCTTGCATAACCCCGTGGGGATCTTTCACGTCCCTGTGGGGCCATGTGCAGCCAGTGGGGACCTTGCACAGCCCAGCGGGGACCTTGCACAACCCAGCGGGGAGCCATGGCCCACAGAGACCTCACACATCCTTATGGGGACCTTGCAAAAGAGCCTGTGAAATGGCTCCAGCCCCACTTCAGCCAAAGCACTGACTCAAGGTCGTGTTTCTCCCATGCCTCCTGTTGTCCCGCGGAGCTGAGCCCTGCTTTGGGTCCCCCAGAGTCTGGCAGGAGGCAGATGGGATCCCAGAGTAGGGGCCATGGCCTTGCCTTGCTCACTTGTGCACTGAATGTTGGGATCTCTGCAGAAACACCCTGGGTGGGCAGGAGCACCGGGGGTTTGGGCACATGTTGAGGACCACCAGTTTTGTGGGGGGAAAGTCTAGCACAGGAAGCCTTGGAGCAATCACTGGGATGGGGTAGAGCTGGGACTGACTCCAGTGTCTGGCAGCCGCCAGGGTTTATCAGCCAGGGCATGGCCGAGTGGGTGCTGGGGGCCCTGCCAGCCCCACACTGGCCCCTCCAGGCCCCTGCGTGCCCAGGGGGATTAAGGTCAGGCCACCCCGCTAATCCCAAGGGGGGGTTAACATGTGAGCTCGTGCCCACTGCTACCCCCCAAAGCTGCACCCCAAGGTGCTGCAGGTCATAGGACCCCCACAGGGCACGCTGGGGGAGCCAGGGCAGGGCTGAGGGGCTGCAGCTCAGCCTTGGGGTGGGAGGAGTGTCCACAGCAGGCTCCAGCTAAGGCTCCAGCGCTGGTGGGCACTAGGCACAAGCTCCTTACAGATCTCTGCGAAAGACTCCAACCTCCCGAGCCCTGTGGGAACTGCAGGGGCACTTGGCTCTGCTCTCCAGCCCTGGCAGAGCAACTACCCCAGGCAATGGGCCTGGTGCAGGCTTGCAGCTTTTGGGGGTGCTGGTTCCACACCCCAGCTGGTGCAGAGGCCGGTCCCTCTCCGATGCCTCGGCTGCGGCTGTGCAAGCCTGAGGCTGTGCAGGGAAGGTGGCTGCAGAGCAGGGAGGAAGTAGTGGCTGGGGATCCTGTTTTGGGGCTCCTGGCACCCTGCTGTCACACAGAGAGAAGGGGAAGGGGGCAAGTTCCACAGGAGAAGTGGGATCTGCAAGCACCAGCTAGGCCAGGCTTTCTGGCAAAGGAAATTCCAAGGGCGGAAATGCCATAAACCAAAATTTGTGGATGCTGGGTGCGGGGGACATACATGCAGCCTGGTGCCACGACTGCACCCCAAGCCCCCTCCTGGGACCCCCCAAATCCATGTAGCACCCGGAGTCAGAGCCAGCAGCACTCATCTGGGACGGGTGAAGTGGGAGGGCTGAGACAGGGATGGGGATGCAGGGATGGGGTGTGGATATGGGGGCGCAGGGATGGGGGGCAGGGATGGGATGCAGGGATAGGGTCTGGATCTGGAAGTGCTGAGATGGGGGCGCAGGGATGGGGGGCAGGGATGGGATGCAGGGATAGGGTCTGGATCTGGAAGTGCTGAGATGGGGGTGCAGGGACTTGTTGCCAAAAGCTGAGAGCAAAACCGGGATGAAGGGCCCCATTGTAGTTATGGGGGCACAGGAATGTGTCAGGCAAGGGGTTGGACGGAACACGTGTGGGGGCAGAGGGGTGTCCCTGCACCTCGTGGGGGTGTCGGGGGCGTGTGTGGGGTGAGGGGCGGTGGTGTCCACACGTTTGCCGGTGGGCGCCCGCCCTCATACGCGGGGCCGTGTCCGTCTCCCGGTGCGGGGGTATCGGGGTCCGCAGCCCCGTGTCCGTCCGTCAGGGTCTGTCGGTGCGGGGGGGCCGCGGACGGCCGAGGTGCAGCCGTAGCCATGGCGACGTGAGCCGGATGCGGGGCCGGGGGATGCTGCTCCCGCCCGCCCGCCCGCCGCAGGTCGGTACCGCCGCACCGCGACCGGGCCCGGGGCTGCCGGGGGGCCCGGGGGGGTCTGGGGAGGCTCCGCGGGGGCGGGAGGTCGAGAGGGAAGGGAAAAATCGCCACAGTGGGGCTGGGCGTGGGGGACCCCCAGCGCTGATGCTGCCAGACAGCAACAAAACCGCTGAGGTGCCGGCCCTGGGGAGACCCCCGGCACCCCCGGCAGTCCCCCGGACTCCCTGCTCTCACATTCCTCCCCACCTCCCCTGTCCCCCATCTCCTGCGCACTCCTCCACCCTCCTCCACCCCTCAACTCCCTCCTGCGCATCCTCCTCTCTCTTACCTGCACCCCCCCAGCTCTCCCCACCCTTTTTATCGAACACCTCCATGAATCGTCTCCCATTTCCTCTTGCACACACCCCCCAAATTCCTCCCCTTCATCCCCCCATGTCCTTAGTCCACCCCCCCTCCTCCCTTGCTTTCCATCTCACACACACGCACCCTGCTCTGGATCTGGGGGGGTAAAAGGAGCTTCCCCCAGGCTGAGCTGCCCCAGCCACTCCTAGGATGTGACATGGGCAGGGGATTGGAGTCCAGCTGCAGAGGAGGACCGAGCTCTTCTGTGCTGTGGGAAATTGAGGCACGGGGAAGGTCTGCGCAGCTGGGAGAACAGTGCCACAGCTTCACACCTGCCCCGCGCCCGTCACAGCTCAGCTTGCTGAGCACAAGGGCAGGGCCTGGCTCCATCCCGTGGCAGGTGACATGCTCTTTGTAGGGAGTGTGGGTGTTCATTGACAGCACAGTATACCCTGGCTTAGAGGGAATCCTCCAAGAGGAGATCCAAGCAAGACCCATGAAGCCACAGCTGTGGTCAACCTGAAAGCACCAGGGGAAACTAAACCACCCCAGTGTTGAGAGACCCTTGGTAGCGCTCGCTCCCATGTGCAAATCGCATGCAGGGAGGCTGTAAATTACACCTCCCCACCATGTCACCAGACCACTGTGACCAGGGGACCCACAAGAGAGGAGAGACAGGGCTGAGAAGGGATTCTGGCTTCCCACACTGCTGAAGCAGCCTCGAGGCTGCTGTCACCTCACATCCTGTGTCAGCCCTGGCTCATGCTGGGGAACACTCTGGCGGTTTTCCACAGCCCCACCACAGCCCCCACCAAGCCTTCAGCCTCGCCAAAGAGCCTCTGCTCTCTTTCCCATCCCTCCTCCCCCTCCGCGGCCTCGGTGGCTCTGGCCCAGGGCAGAACAATGCAGCCGGTCCAAGGCTCCGTGCGGCCCCGTCCCTCAGCCAGCCCTTGGCCAAGTGGGAAATCCGGGGCAGAGTAACCTACTTTCTGTGCTCACAAGGAGCTTCTGTCCCAGCCAAGCAAGGTGGTGAGGACAGAGCTGCCCTCCCAGGGCTCTGCGTCCCGGTGGGCTGCTGTGGGGACGGGGGAGGCAGGTAAGGAGGCCCCAACAGGGCGGGATGCTCCTCAGTCTTGTCCACAGAGGGATATTGGAGTACCTCAGGTATGGCTGTGATGTTGAGGAACTCCACGGCTTCAGCTTTGGGGGGTCTCTTGCCTACAGCCTCCCCAGGTCAGCCTGGGATGAAGGATGGAATCTCCAGCGAGGCGGGTTCCTGGAACAGCTGCGGGAGCTTTGTGGGGCCGATGCTCGGCCCTGGGGGACTGTTTGTGGGGATGATAGCCCCATGGGGCTCTTTGTGGGGAGCAATGCTCAGCCCTGGGGGCTGGTTTTCTGGGAGATGCTTGTCCCTATGGGGCTGGTTTCGGGGCTGATGCTCAGGCCCGCTGTTGGTCCACACAATCCACAGAAAAAACGCCGCTGTTTTCCTCACCCCAAAGATTTCCCCAGCAAGCAAACCCAGGCATCTGAGCACACCTTTCTCCCCCACGTCACCCCCTGGGCACCCAGCTGGAGGAGCAGAGCTCCCTGGTTCCCATCCCAGCTGCCTCCGCCAGGCTTCGCTGCTGTCCCTGCGGGGGTGCGAGGCAGGGGAGGCGGGCGCAGGCACCCACTGCCCCAACCTGCCGAGGCTCGTCCTCTTCCAGCAGGACTTTCAGGTTCCCGCAGTCCCGGCGGAGCCACGCAGGGTTGGGCTGGGCCGGGCTGCAGCGAGCCCAGCAGGAGCCGGGCTGGCAGCACGGCCACGCTGCAGCGGGGTGCAGGGCATGGGCCCACGGGGGGCTCGTGGCCACAGCCCCCAGGGCTCCGGCGCCTGCCGGGTGCCCGTGCTCCAGGGCTGGAGGTGAGCGGCTCTGTCCTCGCCCGCCAGAGAGGTAATGCCGCTCGCTGGGGACGCGGTGGCCATCAGAAGGGGTCCTGGGGACCGCGAGGTTCTCGAGACGTGGCTCTTTCCCCAGTGCTTCTGGCATGAGCTGCAGAAAGAGCTGCAAGAAGGGGGTTCCCGTGTGTGTTCCTTCCCATTTTGTGGACACTCTGGTAACTGATGGAGCCAGACAGAGAAATCCCTGATGGAGATGGGCTCTGGGGGCAAAGGCAGGAGCATCTGGTCACCTCTGTGCTGGGGTCCCTGGTGCAGGAGCCCCAGAGGGTGAGGGGACATCTCTGACTGTGCCAGAGATTTTGGTACAGGAGGCCCGCAGGACATCTCTGACTGTGCCGGTGGAGCCGTGGGAACTTCGTGCCCGTACTGGGGGGCCACGTGCGCTGAGGCCCCCCCATCCCCCGCCTCTGCGCCGGGTGCTGCTTCCCCTCTCTTGTTTCCGCCGGGTGAAGCGACACGGCAGCCCAGCAGCGTGTGCCCTCACCCTCGCCCTCGCCCTCCCCGCAGGGATGGTTGTGGGACCCTCCTGGGGCGCATCCCTGCCGCCCCCCGCCATGCCCGCCGCCCTTCGCCTGCTCTGCGGGGTGGTGGTGCCGGCTGCCATGCTCTGCGCAGAGCCCCTGCCCCGCGTCACCTTCCCCAGCGGTGAGTATGGCACCGGGAGCAGGAGGACTGGGAAGAGCTGGGACAGCTGGGGAGGGGGACACACAACATCTGCCTGGGAGAGTGTCCATCCCCAGGGTTGAGCATCCAGCATCAGGAACCTTGGGGTGCCCCCATCACAGCCCCTCCGCCCCATCACTGACCCTCATGTGGGGCTGCAGACAGTGCCAGTGGCCGCAGGTGATGCAGTGGGGGATGAGAGTAGATGAGGCTGCTTGGCACCCCAGCACCCGGTGTGCCAGACCCAACAGCCATTTTGTCACCCACCTGGCACCCAGGGTCTGCTCAGGGTCACCCTGGGGGGATGAAAAGCTGTCTCTGGAAGGGACAAGGCATGGCATGTCCAGCTGAAAGGCAGGTGGCAAAGCAGGAGCTTGGTGGGGGCTGTGCTGTGGCAGTCGGGCTGCAAGAGGGTCTGTGCCCCATGGTAGGGTCGTGCCGTTCCAGCCCTGACTGCACTGTCACTTCCCCTTCCCCATGTAGCCATGCCGAGAATTGCAAAAAATCCCCCACTTTCGGTGCCTGGTGGGGATGAACCAGAAGCTGAAGTCCCTGGTGACCTCCCCCAGTCTGGCACCTCGGGGGCTTGTAATCCCTCCAGGGTGTCACCCTGGGGCAGTGCATCCCCAAATGGAGCACTGCCCTTGGCCAAAGCATCACAGGCACAGCTTGGGGGAAAATGCACCCCATTTCTGGGGGTCTGCAGCTTGGGGAGGTTCAGCTCTTGCAGTAGGACCTGGAGGGGACAGGGGGAGGTGGGGACCTGGAGGGGGAATGTGGTGTGGGAGCTGAAGGGGAAGAACTGCACCCCATTTCCTGTGTGAGATGTGACACGAGCCGCAATGGCAGCTGCTGCCACATCCGCCCGCGGCTGATGGTGGTGGTGTGTGTGTGACCCTCTTGGCCCCCGTCACCCCCTCTGCTCCTGCCAGGGGACCCCCGGCGGACCCTCACCCACTTCAGCCAGGACAATGTCTCCCATTACGACGTCTTCCTCCTGGATGAGAGTGAGGAGGAGCTGTACGTGGGGGCACGCGACCGGGTGCTGGCCCTCGCTGTCGGCACCCCCGGCAGCATCCGTGCCAAAGCCTCGGTGAGCAGCCACCACTTTTGGGGAGGTGGAAGTGGGGAGGCCTCCACTGTGTTTCAGTTTCCCCGCTGGGGCTGGGCCCGACAGCCCAGGAACATCTCCATTCTCTTTGCAGATAACATGGGGACCCACAGCTGCAAAAACCTCCGAATGTGCTTTTAAGAAGAAGAGCCAAGAGGTGAGATGGCCCTGTGGTGGCTCAGGAGTCCCACAAAGCTACTGGGGTGCTCAGCACCCAACTCTGCTCTTTTCCCCTCAGACCGAGTGCTTCAACTTCATCCGAGTCCTGGTGGCCCTGAACCAGACCCACCTCTACGTCTGCGGGACCTACGCCTTCAGCCCCGCGTGCACCTACATCGTGAGTGTCCTCCCCAGGACAGGGCACGGGGGTCTCTGGACAGGTTGTGGTGTTGCTGTGAGGACCCACAAAATACGCTCCCAGAAGTGAATTGCATCATGGGGTGTCCCCGGGAAGGGGTGCTGGGTGTCTGCACCAAGGGACATCTTTGTGTCCCATCAGCTAAAGGAGCCCGCAGTGATTCTTGCTCAGCTGCCAGCAATTCTTCCTCTGGCAGGGAAACCCCAATTTTGGGTCCCCTCAGGTGACTCCAGGCTCTCTGTCCCTGCCTCAGTTTCCCCCGTGCTGAGCATGTGGTGACTGCCACTCCCCAACAGGAAAATGAGGGAAGGTGACAGGAGCCAGGTACCCTCAGCATCCTCTGTCATCACCCCCTGTCATCATCCCTGCACCCACCTTGAAAATATGGGCCCCCCATGTCTGCAAGGTGTTCTGCAGTCATTCCCTACAGATTTGGGGTTGTTTTCACTCCTTTGGCTGATTTTTCTCCCCTTTTCCACAGCACCTGGAAAACTTCACACTCATGTCCAGTGGCAGAGGACAACCCTTCCTGGACGGGAAGGGCCAGTGCCCCTTTGATCCGCAGCACACCTACACGGCCCTGCTGGTGGGTGAGTATGGGGCCAGTGGCCTCACGGGTGGGCACCCACCCCTGCGATGGAGTGGAGGATGAGGGTGGGGGTCCCCACCGCAGCTCTCTCCCCCCACTCTGTCCCCGAGCAGACGGTGAGCTCTACGCCGGCACCATGAACAACTTCCAGGGCAACGAGCCCATCATCTCCCGCTCACTGGGTACCCGCACCCTGCTCAAGACAGACGCCTTCCTCCGCTGGCTCTCGGGTGAGCAGGGAAGGTCCTGGGGAGGATCCCCCAGTGCCAGGGGTGCCTGCAGCCCCCCCCAACTCCAGCTTCTCACCCACCTGCCCTGGCTGTGCCTGTAGCCGACGCCGCCTTCGTGGCCTCCTTCAGCATCCCTGGGGACGACAAGGTTTACTTCTTCTTTGAGGAGACAGCGGAAGAGTTCGACTTCTTCGAGCGGCTCCTGGTGCCGCGGGTGGCTCGTGTCTGCAAGGTGGGTGCAGGGAGGGCAGCAGGGAATGAGGGTGGGCTACAGTGGGGGTACGGTGATGGGGGATGATGAGGATATGGGACAATGATGGGAGACAATGGTTGTACTGTGATTGGCGACGATGACAGGGGACAATGACACGGGATGATGACACCGTGATGGGGACAATGACAGGGGACAAAGGGAGTAACCAGATCTTGTCACCTTGGTAATGAGCACCCTCCTGCTCCCGCAGAGTGATGTAGGGGGGGACAAGGTGCTGCAGAAGAAGTGGACAACTTTCCTGAAGGCGCAGCTGGTGTGCTCCCAGGCCGGCCGCTTCCCCTTCAACGTCATCCACCACGCCTTTGCCCTGCCCCGCCACGACGGCCGCGCTGACTTCTACGCCGTCTTCACCTCGCAGTGGTGAGTGCCCAGGGGTGTGGAGGCAGTCGGGGGCCTGCGCCCTGCTGCTGCCCACCTGGCTGTCCCTCCCTGCAGGCAGGCGGGCAGGGCGGGCAGCGCCGCCGTCTGCGCCTACAGTCAGGAGGATCTGGAGAAGGTCTTCGAGGGCAAGTACAAGGAGCTGAACAAGGAGAGCTCTCGCTGGACCGTCTACAGTGGCGCCGACATGACTCCCCGGCCTGGCAGCGTGAGTGCTGCCCACTCAGGGGGGCTGGATTCTCCAGGGGACAGTGCTGGTCCCCAAGAGAGGGGTCTGTCTATCCCAATTTGCCCTGTGTGCTCGCACTGCAAGTGGGATGAGAAAGGAGGAGGCTCCCTCTGCACCCCACTGACGCTGGCACAGGGCAGCGCAGTGATGCAGCACATCCTCCCCTCCCCATGCCTCAGTTTCCCCACACCAGCACAGACCCCTCTCTCCCCCCACAGTGCGCCATGGGTCCCTCCTCAGACAAAGCCCTCAGCTTCATGAAGGACCATTTCCTGATGGACGGGAAGGTGTCACCCATCCAGGGGCGGCCTCTCCTGGTGAAGTCAGACGTCACCTACACGCGCATCACAGTGGATGAGACTCGCGGCGTCTCAGGGGTCATCTATCGTGTCATGTTCCTGGCCACAGGTGGGCTTTTATGGGGGTGCACGCAGGGTCACCCCTCCCACCCTTCCCTTGGCTCCAAAGCCTCAGTGATGTCCCCTGTGCCCCGCAGCGGAGGGTTTCCTACACAAGGCAGTGGAGCTGCCCGAGGGTCCCCACATCGTGGAGAGCATCCAGCTCTTTGCGATGCCAGAGCCGGTGAAGAACCTGCTGCTGGCCCCAGGGAAGGTAGGGCAGATGCGGTCACCCAGGCCACCCTACAGCCATCCAATGGAGGCTGGGGGGAGGCTCAGCCCTGCTCCTCTCCCTCCCCAGGGCATCCTCTATGTGGGCTACTCCAGAGGCGTCCTGCAGGTCCCGCTGGCCAACTGCAGCCTGCACCGGAGCTGCGCCGAGTGCGTGCTGGCACGGGACCCCTACTGCGCCTGGCACATCTCCGAGGGCTCCTGCCGGCCTGCCCGCCTCGCCACCGAGGACACGTGAGCAGCGGGGCGAGGATGGGAAGGGGGTGTGGAGGTCACCTGGATGCTGACCCCGCTCTCCCGGCCGCAGGAGTGCGTGGCTGCAGGACGTTGAGACAGGGAGCCCGGTCACCACGTGCCACCACAGGAGGAGTGCAGGCATGCCCCGAGCCTGGGGGGCACCAGAGGATCCCACCGTGCAGGGTTGAGTATGGGAGCACAGCGGGATGGGGCACATGGGGTTGGACGGGGTACATGGGGTGCACCACATCACCCTGCTCTCCGCACCCACAGGGCTCAGCCCCCAGCCGAACACCGTGGTCCAGCTGCCGTGCCCCCACAACTCTGCACTGGCCACCTACAGCTGGCAGCAGCCCAGCAGTGGACAGGGGAACATGGTGCTGCTGCCTGACCACACACTGGTGGTCATCATGCAGCAGGATATGGCTGGCACCTACAAGTGCCAGGCCACAGAGAACGGCTACACCTGGACCGTGGCTCACTACCAGCTCAGGGACCCTGGCGGGGCGGCCTCGGAGGACGGGCTGGATGAGGAGGAGTTGGCCCCTGGCACCCCTGGGTCATACTGGCCACATTTTGTCACGGTGACGGTGCTGCTGGCGGGGACGCTGACCGTGGCTGCCTGCCTGGCCCTCCTCGCCTCCTGTCACCAGCTCAGAGCTCGGAGCAAGGTGCGGGGCTGCAGCACGGCCCACAGCCCCCCGTCCCGCCACCGGGAGAAGGTGCCCCTCAATGGGGGCAGCGCAGAGCCCCCAGCACCTGGAGCTGCCACCGAGGAGGAGGAGGAGGATGAAGGCTCCCAGGCTTGCTGCCTCCAGCTTGATGGGGACATCGATGTGGATAACAACCGACTGCACGTGCCAGCGGGGGACACGGCGTGACACTGCCAGCGGGTCAGGGAGACCCTGGGGAGGGGGGATATGGGGAAGGGTGTGAATGTGAAAGGGTTTTTGGGTTTGGTTTTTTTTTTTTTTTTATTTAATACACCTGTTTTAACATAAGGTTCACATTCTGGGGGAGGAGGTGGAACGGGCCCTGGGAGCAGCAGCATGGGGCAACAGGGTGGGATGGGGCAGGGGAGTGGGATGGGGAGAGAGTGGAGGGCAAAAGAAGGTCGTAGGGACAGGGAAAGGATGTGGCACAGAGGAGAAATGTGGCCGTGGGGCAAGGACGTGGAGTGGGGATGGGTGGAAATGGTGAATGCTGACACTGGTATTACCCCAGGAAAAAACCCCAGGTTCCATAAAAACCTCAACATGGGGCAAGCGGTGCTCAGTGGGCTCCGTAAGCCAACCCCAGGGGCACCCACCCTGCACTGCCACCCGCCCCTCAACACCGCATGATCCCGACCCTTGGGCCCCCGGGGTGGCAGAGCCCCCCACCTCTCCCTAGCTGTCCCCCCGACCCCATTTCCAATGTCTTTGATCTGCCTTTTTAAAGTCAAACCAGCTGTACATTTTCCTGCTCTTTGCTTTTTTATTAAAAAAGGAAAACTCAATGCCTCACGTTGCTGGGTCCATGGAGCAGCCCCGGGGGGGCTTTTGGGCAATGCGCGTGGGGGCGTGCAAAGCGTGCGGGATCAACACGAGTGCGCACACGAGTGCGTGGAGGGCGGGCGTGCACATGCAAGCAGAGTGGGAAGCGGGGGACAACTCTCTCTCGCTCGCCCATCGCTCCCTTCCACCGGGTGCATCCGGGCTGTTTTCCCCCCCTCGCCGTGCCCCGGCCCCTCCGGCACGCGCAGCGCAGGTCCCGCACGCGGCCGCTGACGGGCGCTGGCCCTTTAAGAGCTGGAATTCGGCGCGGTCCCTTTAAGGCGCGCGCGCCCCCTCGCGGCCGCCCCGCGCCCCGCGGCCGCCGCCCTCTTTACTGCGGCCGGAAGCGCGCGCGGGGCACTTCCGGCGCGGCCTCTGCCCGTGCCCAAGATGGCGGCGGCGCTCCGGTGCTGACGCCGCCGGGCACTTCCGGCCGGGGAACGGCCATGGGGCGGCGGGGCCGGGCCGGGCCGGGCCGGGCGTCCTCGGGGGTCCCTCCCGCCGGCGTGAGGTGAGGGGGTGGCGGGGCCGGGCCTCCGGCGGGATGGGGAGAGGCCTGGCCTGGGCCAGCAGCGGCGTGGCAGGGCCTAACGGTGGTGACCCGGCCCGGCCCGGCCCCGCCGGTGCGGGCGGCGGCGACTGAGCGGGGGCCTGGGCAGGTGTGGAGGCTGCGCGGCCGGACGGGAGGGCGGCGGGTGGGGGAGAGGGGGCGGCTGGCGAGGGATGGGGGAGAGGGTTGGTGCGAGACCCCCTCGGCCTTGAAGGACCCCAGGAGGAGGGGCCGGAGGGTCCCGGGGCAGACGGGGAAGGGCCCGAAGCCCCCATTCGGCGAGGCCGCCCGGGGTAGGCGGAGCGGATGTTGAACGGCGGCGGGGAAGGGGGCCGGAGGTCCAGGGACCCTCCCCAGGGCAGAGGCCGAGGTCCCCGCAGGGTGGACGGGGGAGCGGCCGCAGCCCCCCGGGGCTGCAGGGGTAAAGCTGCCTCGGGGACGGTGGGGACACCCCCGCGACACGGAGCCGCGTCTGGCCCGGCAGTGACCTTGAGCGGATCCCGGACCGAGCTCTGCCCCTGTTCACGGCCTCAGAGCACGGCCGAGGTTTTGTGGACCAGGGATGGGAGTTGGTGGTTTCGCTCGGGGGGTAGGAGGGTGAGGGGCTCCTGCCCGCGGGGCTGGGGAGAGAGGTGCTGGCATCAGAGTGCCTGTGCCACATCGGTTCCAGAGCGACAGCTGCTCCTCGGAGCTGCGGGCTGTCAGCGGGGCTGGGGTTATAGCCAGGACTGCCTCGTGGGTTTGTGTCCGCCCCCACCGTGGGGTGAATTTAAGGAGTGAGCAGTGGATTAGCTTAGCTCGGTGAGTTGGATATGGTGCCAATAACACCAAGGTCAAGGTTCGATCCCCGAATGGGCCATTCACTCCAGAGCTGGACTCGATGGCCCTTCTGGGTCCCGTCCAACTCCGACTATTCTGTGATCCTTTGCTGAAGGAGATGCCAGGCAGCCTCGGTGCTGGCTCCGGATGGTTCCCAGGCGGGTGCTGAGGCATTAGCATGCTGGGCAGGACACATCCCTGGCTAGGGGACACAAAGACCCTGTCTGTGTTTGCCAGAGAATCATCTTTAGCTGCAGCAAAGAGCGGCTTGGGGACCAGGCTGACAGGGTGGCATTAAAAGGACATAAATTGGGGGGGTTTCTACTAAGTTGAGTTCTGTGTATAGGACACTGAGGCTGTGCCCAGATGAGAGAGCAGGGCGGGGGCAGCCTGCTTGGTGCCCCCTGCTTGGATTTCCAGGCAGAAGTTCAAGAAATGCTGCTTTGTGCATGGTGGGAAGGAACCACTGAGGGATGGTTTTGGCACGGAAGCTGCTCCAGAGTTTAAGGAAGCGTGAGCTGCAGGGAAACCTGGTGCACTTGTACCTTGTTTTGGAGGGCAGGTCAATTCTTAGGAGATGTAGCTGTTACTTTTATATCAGCCTCTTTAAAATTGCCTGAAAGATCGTCAAAAGAGTTGCTTAATGAGTGTGATGGGATCCCTGCCCGGAGCAAGACCTCGGTCTGAATTTCTGGAAGGGTAAATGCTGTGAGCAAAACTCTTTTTGTTGGCAAAGTAAGAATTGTGGCCATGCTGGTCATCCTTCAAGCTGCCAGGATGCTTTCCTTCTTCCACACAGGAGGGACTTGGAGCGCCTCAGAGCCATGGGGTTAAAGTGACTTTGTCTAATTCAGATCCCAAATGAGAGGAGTTATTGCTAAGAGTCCAGAGAAAGTACAGCTGTTTACTCAAGAAGTTGTGGCTGAAATTCTAAACCCAAAGCACTAGAGCACATAAAACTAAATAAAGATCAAGGATACTTCATCATTATTTTATTATTTTGTGTTCCATATTGCAGTAATGAGGATGTTTTTTGCAGGCAGCCCTTCCCTTTCCTTTGTGGGGAGCTGAATTCCGTTCCTGGGTGGCAGAGGAGTTTGGAGTATGGACCAGGCTTCACCAGGGAACCACATTGGCTAGACCCTAAAATATTAAGCTAGTGGGACTCCTAACAAGAACCAAGTCATGTTTTCATAGGTGCTATTTGCAGATAATTCCTGTGCAGAAAGCTTTGTGTGTCAAATCATGCCAGAATTAGCAAACCCAGTAAGGCTGTAATTGTAACTAAAGCGATCCAGGCTTTGTTTAGCCAGGCTGTGGTGTTTGTTGTGCCTTAACTGCCAAGGCAATTGCCTGGGAGGGTGAAGTGTAGCTCTCTTTGCAATGGTAAAAATGTTGGACCCAGGTGCCCTTGGGGATTTTAACTCCCCTGTCCATCTGCAGGAGCTGTGGTAGCCTGCAGTGCTTTTGTTGGCCAACAGGCAATGAAATGGTCAGTTAATGGGACACCCACCCCGATCTGCCATAATTTCATAACTGTAATTTCTTCTCTGTGCCAGAGGAGAACAATTTCCAGTTTTGTTATTCTGTTTCTAACAGAATGTCTCTGGCCTGTGTGAGCTCTTCATGAATTCTGACATGTGGAGACATTTCCCCAAGAATCCCAGACTGGTTTGGATTAGAAGGACCTAAAAGCCCATCCCACCCCCTGCCATGGGCAGGGACACCTTCCACTAGCCCAGGTTACTCCAAGCCCCATCCAACCTGGCCTTGGACACTTCCAGGGATGGGGCAGCCACAGTTTCTCTGGGCACCCTGTGCCAGGGCCTGCCCACCCTGACAGGGAAGAATTCCCAATATCTCCTCTAACCCTGCTCTTGGTCAGTGGGAAGCCATTCCCCCTGTCCTGTCACTCCAGGCCCTTGTCCCACGTCCCTCTCCCTTGGAGCTTCTTTAGGCACTGATGTTGTGGCTTGGTAATGGAAAGTGCCCCCAAATCGGTGTGTGGTGGTGACTGCCCATCCCTTTGAGTTCTCACTTGGTGAATCTGTTTTCAGATCTCAGGTTTTGGCTCCCCTGTTCCTGCTTCTTGCTCTAGCTCTGCTCTCCAGCAGTTCAGCTCATGCCTGGGCACATGTTTCCAATACCCATTTGGCAGTGCCTGGAATATGTTATGATCCAGCTGTAGTCAAGCCTTTCCCAAAAGTTTAGCCACCCAAACACCCCAGGGTTTTTTATTTTGATGTGGAAGGTAAGTCCTTACAGGCAGTGAAATGGTCAGTGTTGTTTTGGGTGATTCTCTGAGCTGCCCTTCTCTTGTTGCCTGGCCCTGTGTGTAAGTTCCCTTAGCCCAAGCTTGGTTGATCATGCAGCAAGTTAATTTGCTAATTCCAGTAGCTGGAAGTACCAGGAGCCTGGTTGTGGAGAAGCAGTTGGTGCCCGCTGAGACATGGCGATGAGCTGCAGCAGTTGGGGCTGGGGGAGGCTGAACCAGCACCTTCCTCCTCATCCCCCCCATTCCTGGTGCTCAGCAGTGGCAGGGGGGTTATCAGACGAGGAGCAGCAGTGGAGTGTTGGAAGGGAGGGTGAACTTTGCTCGCTGTAGCTGACAAGCAGCTCAACAGAGAGATCCTGGGCTGTGGTTTAACCCTTTCTTTTCGGGGTTTTGGTCATCAGTGTGGAGACAACATGACTGTTTTGCATTGGCCTTATTTTCCCATCGTCGTTCTTCTTTTCACCTTCTCATCACCCTCCAGCTTTAGGAAGATCAGAATGGAAATGCCCAAAGAAATGTGGCTAATTCATGCAGGGAATCTAAGAACACAAACAGAGACTTGTCTCTTTCTTCTTTGTACAGATCCTGGAACTGAAAAGTGACGTCCTGACACCTGGGAGCATCACAGACCTGGAATGACCTGGGGAGAAGCTGCTTTGGTTGGCCATCCCTGATCTTGCATGTCCATTAAAAGGTGTGTGTGCTGCTGGAGTGGTGCTCATCTGCTGGCTCTCAGCCTGCTTCCCAAAGCATGGGAGCTTTGCTTTTCCACAGAGCAGTCTGGGCTGTGGTGAGAGCTGCCACGTGTGCCAGCTGCTGCTGGAGCTCAGAAAACGGCCACGGTGACATCAGAAGGTGTCACCATCGGCCACATGGTAGGGCCCTGCCTCTGGAGGTTACAGTCCCTCTGCTCAGCTGGCACAATGCTGTGCAAGGGCTTGCTGTGTGCTCGAGGAGAGTCAGCAAAGTTTGAGGTGATGTGGGCGGCCGTAGTGAACGGGGGCTTTGTCCTCTACCCAAGAGGTCTCTCATTTCAGGTGCCAGCACTTGCAGTCTGGTTGGTCAAGGCTGGAAGGCTGGGCCTGGATCTGCTCTGTACCTTTGAGGGAGATCTGGACCTCTCCTACCTGACCCCAAGGAGCCATGGAGGACAAACGCAACATCCCCATCATTGAGTGGGAGCACCTGGACAAAAGGAAATTCTATGTGCTTGGGATTTGCATGACTATGATGATCCGGGTGAGCGTTTACCCCTTCACACTCATCCGGACGCGGTTGCAGGTTCAGAAGGGCAAGAGCCTTTACAACGGGACCTTTGATGCCTTTGTGAAAATCCTGCGGACAGAAGGGACGGCTGGGCTCTACCGTGGCTTTTTGGTCAACACCTTCACCCTGATCTCAGGACAGTGCTACGTGACAACGTACGAGCTCACTCGCAAGTACGTGTCACGGTACAACAACAACAACGCCGTGAAGTCTCTGGTGGCCGGCGGCTCGGCCTCCCTGGTGGCCCAGAGCATCACAGTGCCCATTGATGTCGTCTCCCAGCACCTCATGATGCAGAGGAAGGGGGAGAGCATGGGCAGGTTCAAGGTGCAGAACCAAGACGGCAAGCGGCTGCTGGTCTTTGGCCAAACCAAGGACATCATTGTACAGATTTTCAAGGCCGACGGTTTTAGAGGCTTCTACAGGGGCTATGTGGCCTCGCTGCTCACTTATATTCCCAACAGTGCGGTCTGGTGGCCCTTCTACCACTTCTATGCTGGTAAGTGAAAGGAGACTTGAAACATATCTTATCCCAGGAGACCCAGAAGCCCCTCAGATGGACTCTTGACACTGTGGATTCAGCATGATTCGCTTTCTCTCTCGAGGTGGGAGCAGAACCTGTCCTGAGCTAAAGAGCTGTGTCTGGTTGTGTAGGAATTCTGCAGGTGTTGGGTGGAAGTTTAACAGAGCAGCAGTGTTTCAATGCAAATAATGACGAGGGGTCCAAGTGCTGGAGGATTTTAAACTGGATGGCTCTAGGGGCTTTATGCATCTGCTTTAACTTTCTCTTCCACTGATCCCAAATAATGCCTTCTTCATGGGAGTGGGAAGGCTCTTGTGTTGGGCAGAGTTTAGGAGCCACCATGTAAATATAGTTCATCTTTCAGTTCATGTGGTCTCGGCAATCTCATATATGGCAAAAGGACTTCTAGAGCCACAAATCTCATGGCAAAACCAAACAACAGGCAGAGACAAAGGCCAAATCTTCCCTGGGTTTCTGTCAGGTGTTGCTTCAGTTTTGGCAGCTTTAAAATTGGCACCAAGTCTTGGGATGAAAAACTGCACTCGGCAGAATGTTCTTTCTCCCTAGATCAGTTCTTATACTCCTTAGGGTGTTTCCAAAGGCTAAAGGTATTGGCCAGCTAAGGTTCATTTCCACCTCTGGTGATCCTTTAAATTTCTGCCGTGTAACATTGCACGTGGTTTTTCTGCATCTGCTTACCTAATTTCTGCCAAAAGGTGGTGGGAATGAGCAGTTTGGGTTTTTGCTGTACTGGGCCTAAAATATATCTTGGAGGTCACCTGTTCTTCAAAATCTGGATGTCTCAAAGGTCCTGTTTGCTTTCCAGAGTTCTGGTAGCTACAGGGAACATTGGTTCTGCATTCGGGCTGCATTTAAATGGCAGTGGCAGCTTGGCATGTTGGTCCAGTGTGTACTTCATGGGAGTGCTCCCATCAGTCTCCATGTCAACAGTTTATAAGACCAAAACCCACTGTATTAACTGTAAGATTTTCATGCCAAAAGGGCTCAAAGGAGGGCATGTAAGAACAAGGCAGTTGATACGGAGAGACCAGAGCTCTCTGCTTCCAGGTGTTTGCTCCTTCCCTGTCTTCTCAGTGGAAATCTAGATTATTGGAAACATAAGCCCCAGCTGTCAGTGAATCTCTTCTTTGGCTGCGTTTCCCAGTCCTTTGTCCCTGGAGCAGCAGCGAGGGTCACTGAACCGTCCTCGGGTTCAAAGGACACTGCTGGCCCTGATTCCAGTCAATGGACAGAGCTGCTTCCTTCCCTCCTGCCAGGCAGGCTTCCTCATCATCTGAAAAAAATGGGGCTTTTGAACAGTCTTCTGTCCAACTTTAACCAACAAAAGTGTGGGAGATTCAAATCCAATTGGCCAAGCAGCAGGAGCAGAGTGAGGAAATCTGGGATGAGCACTACATGGTGCTTTTCTCCTTAGGGATCCAGAGTGGGAGACCAGGGTACCTCCTGGACAGTGTGCCCAGTAGTGACAGCTTCCTGTGCAAATCTCTGCAGACACCTTCCAATAGGGCCTTGTCTTAAGGCTTCCCCCACCTTCCAAAGAGGGTGGGTGTTTTCATACCCTATTTTGGGGACATGGAAGCTCATTTTGTCCAGTTTGCCCCACAGGTGTGGCAGCTGATGGGAGGCTGTGGAAGGAAGCATGGGGAGTGTCCTGAAGCCACCGGTGTGATGAGTCCTGCTCCCTGTGCTGTGCCAGCTTCCTGGTTGGTGTAGGAAGCACCACCTCGAGATTCTGTGGGAGGAGGTGGCAGGCAGAATCAGGGATTCTGTCCACTGCAAATCAGTTGGAATTAGGGGGTGGAGTTAAGGAAATTATAAGCGGCCACTGAAAGTCTGAAACTTTCCTCTCTCTCCTGTTCCCAGAACAGCTTTCGAGTTTGACTCCTAAAGACTGTCCCCATCTCCTTCTGCAAGCGATATCGGGGCCACTTGCGGCTGCAACAGCTTCCACACTCACCAACCCCATGGATGTGGTGAGGGCGCGGGTCCAGGTAAGAGCTCAGCCTGCTTGGCACAGTCCGGGGTGGGGTTCAGCCTCGGCTCCCTGATCTCTGTGGTTTCAGGTGAGCTGCTTCTCTGCTCTCCCTGGGCCTTTCATCCTGGCTATTAGCCGCTTAATTAGCCCTCAGCATTAACAAGAGCAGCCCAGGGAGCAAGGCTGGCAGTGCTGGCCTGGCCTGCTCAGACAGGCTTTCTCTTCAGAAAGGGAGAGGTGCTTCCTGCTGCCTCCTTAGGACTCTGTGCTTTTTTTGCTCCCCTCCTCAGGGAATTCTGGAGACCAGATCAAGGCTGTTGGACTGGCTGATCTGTCGTCTCCAGAGTCTTCAGTTGCAGCAGAGCCTCAGAGCAGCTCAGTATGGAGTCTTGGCAGCTCTGTCAATGTTTGTTCTGGCATTGCAGGTGGAAGGCAAGAGCTCCATCATTCTCACCTTCAAACAGCTCATTGCAGAGGAAGGTCCCTGGGGGCTGACTAAAGGCCTCTCTGCCCGCATCATTTCGGCCACTCCTTCCACCATCGTCATCGTGGTGGGGTATGAAACGCTGAAGAAGCTGAGCCTGCGCCCAGAGCTGGTGGACTCAAGGCACTGGTAGAGGCAGCTGGTGGAGGAGAACCTTCCTGTGAACCCTCTTGAGTTTGGACTGTCACAGGGGAGAGCCTGGGAGGCGGCGCAGCTGCTGTGCCTTTGTCTCTGGCTGGTTTCACAGCACAAGGCAGATGCAAAAGCAACTGCGCTTCACCTCTTTTGATTTGAGCGTCATGCGATGCTCTGCTGCTGGTTTTGCTTAAACTGTGACCTTTGGCAGTGCCGTTTGCCTGGGACAGTCCATTCCAGGTGTGTGAACGCACCCTGGCAAGTTATTAATTCCTTTTTTTTTTTTTAATTAAAGACTTACTGGCTTAAGCAAAAAGCCAGTTTATTCTCTTTAAATTATTTTCATCTTTGCCAAACTTCCAAGGAGAGGAGTCTCACAGCCTGCAGCAGGACCCTCTGGTGGGATGTCTCTAAGTGGCAGCTGTGCTGTGGGAAGTTGGAAGCAGAAAATAGACAAGTGAATTTCTCCAATTACCTGCATTTATTTCTAGAAGATGTGAGATGAGAGTAACCTGGAACCACTTCAGACCTGATTTCCTGCGTTTTGAATAGATCTACATACTTGTTTTGTATATTCTTGGAAAACGTGCCCTGTCTCTCATCCTCCAAACAGCAAGCTGGCTGGTAGCGAGTCAGGGGCTGAGCTGGCTGGTTGGAATTAGCTGATGGCGGTTTTGACACCTAACCTGTGTTTTTAATCTGTTGTAATTTAATTTTTTTTATTTTAGGGAAGCTTATTCTGATTTCTGGGGAACTGAATGGTTGTCCTGTGGCCTTGTTCAGTGTGTCAATCCTGCATGTTCAGAGTGGCTGCGGCCACTTCCCACCTTAGTTAGTTTAAGCCCAGAAATGCAGTTTGGAAGTGTCCAATTGTGGTGCTGCCGGCAGCTGGATGAGAGCTGAATGGGGTTTGAGCTACAATTAGATGCGAGGTGGGGAAGGAAAAACCTTGTGCTGGCTTTTGATCTGGTTCAAACCTGACTGGCATGTTCATATTGAATAAGAAGTGATGGTTCACTAATACTTAATGAGTTTAAATTCTGCTCATCCTGTTTGGGAAGGGCAAGGATAATGTTTTGCACAATTGCTGGATCAGAATCCTGAGCTATGGTCTGTATTTTACCAGGTGAAAACTTCAGGAGGATGAAACCAGAGGCTGCTTTTTGGGGAGGGGGAGGGAAGGGATTGTTTGACTGTACTGTGCTGCTCTTGGTGGTTGAGATTTCCCTTTCATATTGCCAGCCCACATGTGGTGCTCAGCCCAGTTAGCCATGTCGGGGGCAGTTTGGGATGCACCTCCAAACAACAGAGTGCACCACCTCCATTCCCCTGCTGCCATAACCAGGAATTTTGGTCGAGGTGTTGATCCTGCCAGCCTGTGGCTGTTGCTGGCTTCCACTTGGCTGTCTCCTCCTGTGGGGACTCACCATGTGTGGCTCTGCCCTTCATCCCAGTGTTGTCCCTGCCCAGCAGGGACTGGACATGCCACCATATCTGCTGGAGATGGAGAGTGCTGAAGCTGCTGCTGAGGTGGGTTCTCTGCTAAGGGCAGAGCTTGATTCTAAGGTGTGGTGCTGTGATGGGCTGTGGGTGACCCATCAAAGCCCTCTTCATCCCATTCTTGTTTCCTGCACTGCTCAGAAAGGCACTGGATGTTGGAGCCACTGGTGGAGCTGTTGGAGCAGCACCTTCTGCACCTGCTCTGGTCACCTGTTTGTGGTTTACAAGTTGACACCAGTCGGCTCTTGCTCTAATAACAGATTCTGCTCTGAAAGGCAGAACAACAGCACCCCAAATCGCAGGGCAGCAGTAATGCTAATATTAACAGGAACAGTACCAATCGCCCTCTGCCGAGTGCAGCAGGGCCGATCCCAGTGTGCGGCGTGGAGGGGCGGCAGCACCGGTGTGGGGAGACACTGTCAAACTTAATGTTCCTCTCGTAACCAGCAACGTTCTTGACAACTAATAAACTTCAGAGACCTTCGCCTTGGTGCCTGCGTTTAAAAGCACATGATCTCCATGCCAGGGGAGGTGGCTGCTTTCTGTCGTGTCACAGAAAGGTTTCGCCCTTTGCCTTTGGACTAGGGACTAGGAGAGGGACGTGGCCTGCCTGAGAGCGCAGTGACCGGTGGCTGCTCGGTGGCTGAACGAGCCAGGGAAAACGGGCTGGAGCAATCAGCTGTGACCCAGGCCCGCCCCGAGCGCCTGGTTGGCTGTTACATGGGGAATGTCGCTTTTTTTCTCCTCTAGTCGAGCTGAACTTTGCTGCTTCATTCCTCGTTGAATTCTTCAGCCCTGATCGTTTCACTGAACGGTCGAGAGCCTCAGTCGCTGGGGGGCAGGGCGGGCATTTCCACGGGGACAGGGGAGACAAGGACGGTTTCTCACGCTGCTCCGCTTCAGGGCCGGCAGCTCCTTGGGGCGGTGGAGTTTGTCGCGGCTTTGTCGCGGCTTTGTCGCGGCTTTGTCGCGGCTTTGTCGCGGCTTTGTCGCGGTTTGGGGGCGGCCCCGGGGGCGGCCCCGCGCTCTCCGCGCTCGCGCTCTCTTCCCGCGCTTGCGGCCGGCGGGGGCGGGGCCCGGCGCCCCGGCCAATGGGCAGCGGCGGCCGCCGTAGCGGCAGCCAATGGGCAGCGGCGGCCGCCGTAGCGGCAGCCAATGGGCAGCGGCGGCCGCCGTAGCGGCAGCCAATGGGCGGCGGCGGCCGCCGTAGCGGCAGCCAATGGGCGGCGGCGGCCGCCGTAGCGGCAGCCAATGGGCAGCGGCGGCCGCCGTAGCGGCAGCCAATGGGCAGCGGCGGCCGCGCGCGGGCCGGGCCATGGCGGCGGCGGGCGGCGATGGCGGCGCGGCGGTGGCGGGGGACGGCGGCGCCGATGGCGGTGCCGATGGCGGTGAAGGCCCGGCCCTGTCGGCGGCCCCGGGTCGCGCCCAGGTGTTCACCACCGTGGTGGACACATTCCTGGAGAAGCTGGTGGCCGCCGGGAGGTGAGGCGGGAGCGGGGCGGGATCCCTGAGCCCGGTCCCAGCCCTGCCGTGACCATGGGCCCACCCGGCTCTGAGCCTGGCCCTGACCCCGGCCCCATCTCTAACCCTCCCTCCGACTCCACCGTGACCCCAGTCCTGATCCTGCCCCCCTCGGTCTTGCAGCTACCAGAGGTTTGTCAACTGCTACCGCTGCTTCTACAAGCTGCAGCCCCAGCTGACCCGGAGCATTTACGATCAGTTCATCTCCCAGCTACAGGCGTCCATAAAGGTGAACGGGGGAGCCACCCGGCTGCCTGGGGGGCTGCTTAGAGGGGCTAAAGGAGATTCAAAACCCTGTAAAAAAAGTGCTGAACAGGTTGATATTAAGGGCAGCAAATACATTTCCTAAATGGCAAAAGCAGAAAGCTGCGGGTGCTCTCCAGATCTCAGTGTCTTCCCCAGAAAGAGCTGTAGAATCATTCAGGTTCGAAAACACTGCTAGGACTGTCGAGTCCAGGCATTTCCCCAGCACTGCCAAGGCCACTACTAAACCGTGTCCCTAAGTGCCACATCCACACATCTGTTAAATGCCCTCAGGGATGGCGATTCTCAGAGCGTAGGCCCTGCATCCAGGACAAAGCTGGAAGGACTTTGGACAAGGACCTGGAGGGACAGGGCAAGGGGGAATGGCTTCCCACTGCCAGAGAGCAGGGATAGGTGGGATATTGGGAAGAAATTCTTCCCTGTCAGGGTGGTGAGGTGCTGGCGCAGGTTGCCCAGAGAAGCTGTGGCTGCCCCATCCCTGGAAGTGTTCAAGGCCAGGTTGGACGGGGCTTGGAGCAGCCTGGGTTAGTGGAAGGTGGAACGAGATGGGTTTTAAGGTCTCTTCCAACCCAAACAATTCCCTGATTTCGTGACCAGCGAGGGCTCACAAGCAGAGTGGTGCCTGTGTTTGTTCATTTTGGGTCTTGCTGAATCCCTGTCGTGTCCTTCCTTTGCAGGAGGAGATCCAGGAAGTGAAAAATGAAGGGAATCTAGAGGGACTCTTTAGTTCATTGGATAAGGTTGTGGAGGAGGCAAAGGACCGGGAAGAGCCAGCATGGTATGGATGGCCAGGGGCAGGGGTCATGTTCCTGCAAGGGCAACACCCTGGGTGATGTTTGGGTGCCCTCTTGGCCTCATGCTGCAAGGGAGGGTCTGAAAGCTGCTGTATCTTTACAGCAATGTCACTGGGTGTCACTGGGCCTGAAACCCACAAAAATCAGTTTAATCTGTGCATCTCTGGGTCCGGGATCCATTTCCATTCGCTCCCTTAGTGCAGGGAAGTCAGTGCCACTGAGATGGGGGGACGAGCCAGTTCTGACCAGTCTGCTGGGCAGAGCTTCTGTCCAACGTCAGAGCTGCCCTGGGTGCTCTTTGTGTTCCTGCCTTAGGGCCTCAGCAGATGCTGCAGGTGCTGTTTGGCCACCTGGGAGACAGACAGGGGACTGTAACCAGAAACACCAAGATTTTGTGTTTCTGTGCTGAGGGGGCGAATGACATCCTGCCTGCTCCAGGCTTCCACTTACAGCCAGATTTGAGGAAGGGCTTCCTGTTCCCTCCAGCAGGGCTCCTGCTCTGGCTCTCCTCAGTTCCCTGTGCCAGAGGAAACTGGGGGAGCCGCAGAGCTGATCCCACCTGGCAGCAGTTCAGCACCTGATGGGGCTGTGTGGGACTGTGTGGGACTGTGTGGGGTTGTGTGGGACTATGTGGGGCTGTATGGGACTATATGGGGCTGTGTGGGACTATATGGGACTATGTGGGGCTGTGTGGGACTATGTGGGGCTGTGTGGGACTATGTGGGGCTGTATGGGACTGTGTGGGACTGTGTGGGACTGTGTGGGGCTGTGTGGGACTGTGTGGGACTGTGTGGGACTGTGTGGGGCTGTGTGGGACTATATGGGACTGTGTGGGGCTGTGTGGGACTATGTGGGGCTGTGTGGGGCTGTGTGGGACTATATGGGACTGTGTGGGACTATATGGGACTGTGTGGGACTATATGGGACTGTGTGGGGCTGTGTGGGACTATGTGGGACTGTGTGGGGCTGTGTGGGACTATATGGGACTGTGTGGGACTATATGGGACTGTGTGGGACTATGTGGGGCTGTATGGGACTATATGGGGCTGTGTGGGGCTGTGTGGGACTGTGTGGGGCTGTGTGGGACTATGTGGGGCTGTGTGGGACTGTGTGGGGCTGTGTGGGACTATATGGGACTGTGTGGGACTGTATGGGGCTGTGTGGGGCTGTGTGGGACTGTGTGGGACTATATGGGACTGTGTGGGGCTGTGTGGGACTATGTGGGGCTGTGTGGGGCTGTGTGGGGCTGTGTGGGACTATGTGGGGCTGTGTGGGGCTGTGTGGGACTGTGTGGGGCTGTGTGGGACTGTGTGGGGCTGTGTGGGACTGTGTGGGACTATGTGGGACTGTGTGGGGCTGTGTGGGGCTGTGTGGGACTGTGTGGGGCTGTGTGGGACTGTGTGGGGCTGTGTGGGACTGTGTGGGACTATATGGGACTGTGTGGGGCTGTGTGGGGCTGTGTGGGGCTGTGTGGGACTGTATGGGGCTGTGTGGGACTGTGTGGGGCTGTGTGGGACTGTGTGGGACTATATGGGACTGTGTGGGACTATATGGGACTGTGTGGGACTATATGGGACTGTATGGGGCTGTGTGGGACTGTGTGGGACTATGTGGGACTGTGGGGCTGTGTGGGGCTGTGTGGGACTATATGGGACTGTGTGGGGCTGTGTGGGACTATGTGGGGCTGTGTGGGGCTGTGTGGGGCTGTGTGGGACTATGTGGGACTGTGTGGGGCTGTGTGGGACTGTGTGGGGCTGTGTGGGACTATATGGGACTATGTGGGGCTGTGTGGGACTATGTGGGACTGTATGGGGCTGTGTGGGGCTGTGTGGGACTGTGTGGGGCTGTGTGGGACTGTGTGGGACTATGTGGGACTGTGTGGGACTATATGGGACTGTGTGGGACTATATGGGACTGTGGGGCTGTGTGGGGCTGTGTGGGACTATATGGGACTGTGTGGGGCTGTGTGGGACTGTGTGGGACTATGTGGGACTGTGGGGCTGTGTGGGGCTGTGTGGGACTATATGGGACTGTGTGGGGCTGTGTGGGACTATGTGGGGCTGTATGGGGCTGTGTGGGGCTGTGTGGGACTGTGTGGGACTGTGTGGGACTGTGTGGGGCTGTGTGGGACTATGTGGGACTGTGTGGGACTATATGGGACTGTGCGGGACTATATGGGGCTGTGTGGGGCTGTGTGGGGCTGTGTGGGACTATGTGGGGCTGTGTGGGGCTGTGTGGGACTATGTGGGGCTGTGTGGGGGCTGTGTGGGACTATATGGGACTGTGTGGGGCTGTGTGGGACTGTATGGGGCTGTGTGGGACTATGTGGGGCTGTGTGGGACTGTGTGGGACTATATGGGACTGTGTGGGACTGTATGGGGCTGTGTGGGGCTGTGTGGGACTGTGTGGGGCTGTGTGGGGCTATGTGGGGCTGTGTGGGGGCTGTATGGGGCTGTGTGGGACTGTGTGGGACTGTGTGGGACTGTGTGAGGCTGTGTGGGGCTGTGTGGGGCTGTGTGGGACTGTGTGGGACTATGTGGGACTATGTGGGACTGTGTGGGGCTGTGTGGGACTGTGTGGGGCTGTGTGGGGCTGTGTGGGGCTGTGTGGGGCTGTGTGGGGGCTGTATGGGGCTGTGTGGGGCTGTGTGGGGGCTGTATGGGGCTGTGTGGGGCTGTGTGGGGGCTGTATGGGGCTGTGTGGGACTGTGTGGGACTGTGTGAGGCTGTGTGGGGCTGTGTGGGACTGTGTGGGGCTGTGTGGGACTATATGGGACTGTGTGGGGCTGTGTGGGACTGTGTGGGACTATGTGGGACTATGTGGGACTGTGTGGGGCTGTGTGGGACTGTGTGGGGCTGTGTGGGACTATGTGGGACTATGTGAGGCTGTGTGGGACTGTGTGGGGCTGTGTGGGGCTGTGTGGGACTGTGTGGGACTGTGTGGGACTGTGTGGGGCTGTGTGGGGCTGTGTGGGGCTGTGTGGGACTATGTGGGACTATGTGAGGCTGTGTGGGGCTGTGTGGGGCTGTGTGGGGCTGTGTGGGACTGTGTGGGACTGTGTGGGACTGTGTGGGGCTGTGTGGGGCTGTGTGGGGCTGTGTGGGACTATGTGGGACTATGTGAGGCTGTGTGGGGCTGTGTGGGACTGTGTGGGACTGTGTGGGGCTGTGTGGGGCTGTGTGGGACTGTGTGGGACTATGTGAGGCTGTGTGGGACTGTGTGGGGCTGTGTGGGGCTGTGTGGGACTGTGTGGGGCTGTGTGGGGCTGTGTGGGGCTGTGTGGGACTGTGTGGGACTGTGTGGGACTGTGTGGGGCTGTGTGGGACTGTGTGGGGCTGTGTGGGGGCTGTGTGGGGCTGTGTGGGGCTGTGTGGGGCTGGTGCCGGGCGGGATCCCGGCCCTCCGGCTGCTCCATGTCCTGCCGTGTCCAGGCGGCCCAGCGGGATCCCCGAGCAGGACGTCCGCAGCACCTTGGTGCCCTACTTGCTGAAGCAGCGCTCCTACCTGCGCAGAGTTCTCAGGGAGAAGGAGGAAGAGAACAGGAAGGTGGCTGAGTCTGTGCTGATGGGGAGGGACAGGATTGTGGAGCTGCAGCAGCTGATCCAGGCTCGCCAGCAGGCCTGGCAGGTAAAAACAGATCCAACCAAACCAAACCAAACCAAACCAAACCAAACCAAACCAAACCAAACTCCTCCTCCTAGCACCCGCTGGAGGGGGCTCAATGGGGCCTGGAATGACATTCAAACCTGCCACTTCTCCAAGACCTCCCCAGCAGCCAAGTCCTGCTGAAACTTTAGGCCTGGGCATTTTCTCTGAAGGTCTCAGGTGCTTTTCCCTGTGGAGTGGGTGGGCTGTGGGATGTTCCTGAGGGAGATGAGGGGGTTATGGTCTGTGCATGCAGGGGACAGCAGTGTGTGACACACTCAGCCCACTTTCCTCCCTGAGTGTGACAGGGTGGGAGAAGCATCATGCTGAGGTCTGTGGGTTGTGTTCCTTCCAGGCAATCAGTAAGGAGCAACGAGAACTCGTCATGACATTCCAGGAGCCCCAGTGAGGCCTCAGGATGTCCCACGGGCTCTGCTGAGACAGTTAATTGTCCCAAAGCACCGATGGGACAGGGTGTGCGCAGAACCCAAACTGAGAATCACCCCATCAGGCCACTGGAGACTGCAGAGGAACTGGAACAGCTGCTGGACTGGCACCATTTGATCAGATTTGGTGAAGAAACAAAAAAAACATTGGGATCTTTGGAAATGGATGGCAATTCCCTATTTCCTACTCAGCTAGACAGAGACGAGTGGCACAAAGTGTGTCTGTGCTCTCATCTGCTCCCCTGAGTGCTGTGACAGCCCTGACTCCAGTTTCCAAAGCCACATTTGGGGTTTGTAGCTATATTAGCTGTGTGTTAGACAGAATTCAGTGCCATAAGCCCCAAGCCAGGCTGTGCCCGGACCTGAGGAGCCCACGAGCAGGAGCACACATGCTCCTGGCCTGTGCTTGCAGGTTCATTCAGTCTCCGTGTGCTCAAACCACTGCCTGTTGCAGATGTGGCAGCAGCTGCTGCACCAAGTTCCTCATTACCATCCATTCTGTTCTCCACATTTCCAGCCCTGGTCCCCTCCCAGCAGCCTGAGGTATCTGGGGGTCTGTGCAGAGGTTGGAATGGCCCTGCCTCCACTTTGTGGGCTTGTGGCACAGGGGTTTAATGTTCTGTTCTGGAACCAGACTGGTTTTCCCCACCCAGAGTCATCTGTTAGTGCCTCATCGGAAGTTTGCAGGCTGGGGAAGCGAAGGCTCCCGGGATTTCCCTGCCAGAGCCCCACGAGTGACGTGTGCCTCCAGCGTGAACAGGTTGTTCCTGGGGCTGGCAGGGAATGAGGAGAGTCCCCTCACACCTGATGGAGGCTGAGAGAGGTTCTGAATCCGACAGGCACTGAGGGCAGCAGGTTCCGTGGTCTCCACCCCAAGTAGAGACCGTGCCCTGTGGCAAACTGGGGAGCAGCAGTGGCCGCTTGCACCACACCCCAACCTCTGTTTGCAATTAGAGCCCGCGACAGAGCGGCTGCAACCATTTCCCCTGTGCCTGCCCTTGCTGTGCTGGAATCTCAATAAATTGGGGCTGTTGTTCCCAGCTTGGCTCCTGCCACATCCTTGGCCCATGTACTCTATACTTTACGGGTTTGTCTGACAAAGGCTCTGGTTCAGCAGTTCTATCCTCCCTCTGCCCCAAAGCCTCCAGTTCCGCTTTTCAGGACAGGGCTGGGATTTACAGGATCAAAAAGTGGTCAGGATCCCAAGAGGAATGTTATTCAGGGGCTCTGACTGCCCTGGCCACGCAGCATCTGCCCATGGCATGTGGCAGGGAGGAGCTGTGCAGAGACCAAGGGCATGGGCACCTGCTCACCCTCCTCCAGGGGCACGGCATGACAATGCCACAAAGGAAGCCTGTGCTGGTCCCTCAAAAGTGGGTCAACAAGTCCCTGCTGGCCCTGCCCATGGAGGAAAATCCCAGAGTTTCTGGCAGGAAAGTCTCCCCGTGTCACAGAAGACAATGCTGGGATCCAGCAGTGGGAACTGGGGCAGGGCAGTGGGTGACTGGGGAGTGCATCGAGGAGCCCCCAGTGCCCCCTCCCCCATTCCATTGGGGACTCGGTGCTGCTATGCCAGCAGGGCTGGGCCCTCCAACAAATCCCCTGCTGGCCCAGGGCCACATTTCCCTCCCTTTGTGGGCTCTGGCTGGGCATAGGGGGACCAAGTTCATCCCAAACCACAATTGCCACCTCTGCCGGCAGCTCCGGCCATGGCGGATGTGCTGGAAATAACCCTGGTGGGGCCATGCACCCCCCTTGCCAAGGCCACAGCACCCTATAAAGACACCCAGGGAGCTGGGGCTGTGCTCAGCCCAGCACAGGAAGGCACCATGAAGTCCCTTGTCCTGCTGACCCTCTTGGCCCTGCTCACCCTTGGCCTCTGCCGCAGAGGTACCGGGGTGTCTGGGGCTGATGGGGACAGTGGGGGTGGTTCTGTGCCCCGGGAAGGGCTCAGGAGGGAGCAGGACTGGGAGAAATTTGCTGAGCCTTGGGGTGGGGGGGGCATGGGGCTGCAACAGGGAGATAGAGAGCAGGACATCCTTCAGCAGTTTGGGGGGTCTCAGTGAGGGATCTGAGCCCCAAAAGGAGTGGGGTGAGAGGAGAGCCCACATGGGGCCTTCCCGAGCCCACCCACCCCTCCGTGTCACTCGCAGCTGCCGATGGCTCCACCAGCACCAACGACTCGCCCAGCTCTGAAGGTGAGTGACCGCAGCTGCTGGGCCCCGCTGCCTTGGGGAGAGGGGGACATGACCCCCCCTGACCCACCACCCTGTCCCTGCAGCCTTCATCTCCAGACGCGCCAGCGCTGAGGTGGTGCAGAGACAGAAGCGAAATTATGGCTATGGCAGGTAGTGCTTGGTCCTGCTGGCCGAGGGATCACTGCCCCCAGATGAGGGGAGGTCTGCTGGCTCAGCCCCTCCCCAGGAGCCCCCAGCTCCCATGGGACCTCCCAACACCCCCTGAGTCCCCCTTTTGTCCCCAGCAGCACCTATGGAGCCCCGCCTGACCCACTGGAGGCCAAGCGTGAGGTGTGCGAGCTCAACCCCGACTGTGACGAGCTGGCCGACCAGATCGGATTGCAGGAGGCCTATCGGCGCTACTACGGCCTCGTGTAGCCCCAGCCACGCCCTGCTGTGCTGTGGGGCAGGGGCTGAGCTCCTGGAAACCTCCGTCAGCTCCCCCTTTACACCTTCACCCTCTCACCCTTTCTGTTAGCCCTGGAAAGGAATAAATGCAAATGGTGGAGCCAGTTCCTTCCCAAGCTTGGGGCGTGGGTGGGTGGGAGGCTGCAGTGGATGTGCCCCATGTCACCTCACCCCACATAGCTGAGGACTCCTGATTTTCTCCCTGTCCCCCCCCCAGGCTCCAAGGAGACGCAGTGCTACCACCCCCAGATCCTGCTCCCAGCAGTGACAAGCCCAGAGCTGCACCATCATTATTCCAGTTTAATTTAAAGCTGCTTCTCCCAAGCATGGGGTTATTGGGGAACAGCAGAGCTGCTCCGTGCACCCTGGGGCCCGACCAGGGATTTCATCACAAACCACCTTAACTACTCATTAACCTTGACACACACATGCACGCATGCACTGCTGGGTCCCCACATAGGATGACATATTGTCCCTGCCCCAAATTCATGGAATCATTACTGGTTTGCATTGGGAGAACTAAGGCACAGTCTGGGTGCAGAGGGATGAGGGATGAGGTGGGGGAGAGGGACATTGCAAGACACCCCACAGTGGGGTCCACCACAAAGAAGCTGCCAGGATGCTGCGTCCTCCCAGGCTCCGCAGCCCAGCCCCTCACACGGTGTCCCGGGTCCCTCCAGTGCCCAGCCCCAGTGGGGATGCCTGGGGGGCAGCCAGGGCCACCAGGGGTCTTGGGCAAGGCCACAGTCAAGGTGCTGATGATGGCAGTGTTGCCCACAAGGGCCAGCCCGGCAGTGCTGGAGGTGCTTGGAAACAGTGGGGCTCAGGTGGCCCCACAGCCAGGCCTGGTGCATGCACACATCACAGAGGATGGCCTCCAGCTGCAAGGGGGTGCCCAGCACAGAACAGATGTGGAACAGCTGGTGGCTGTGTCCTGCCAGGCTGAGAGGCCAGCACCCGTGGATGCTGTGGATCCTTGTGCAGCTCCAGCTGCAAGGGGCTGCTTTGGGGGCAGGGGACAGGAGCCGTGGCAGTGGGGGGCACGGGGGGTTTGCTGCTCACTGGTGCAGTCAGAGCAGCCGGGCACAAGGCACTTGGGCAGGTGAGATGTGAAGAGGAAGCTGGTGAGCAGCGCGAAGAGCAGGTGGTGGCAGTACCTGACCACAGCTTCACTCCAGGCACAGTCACACCAGCAGCAGCAGAGGAGCTGTGGGGAGGAGGGTGAGAACCCCCCTCTGGAAGCACCCTGGCCACCCCTGTGGTGGGGGCACCCTACTCTTGCCCTGGGCCACCCAACCCACTCGGTAGAAGAGCAGGAGGGGGCACACGAAAGCCGCCTGCAGCACTTTGCTCAGCTGAGGACGCTCCAGCTCGGGGAATTTGTGAAGGGGGAAGGGGTGGAGGGGCACAGACCCCTGTCAGCTCCAACAGCAAGGACCCTGTGAAAACCTTGGCTTTGGGCCTCAGCAGGGGGAATCACCAAGACAACCAAAAACCTGAGAAGGAGGAAAAAACCTCCAGCACCAGTTTCCTCATCCCAAATGTACTGGGAATAGCAAGAGAGGCCAGTGCAGATGAAGGAGTTCAAAACAGCCACAGGGACAAAGCAACGGTGCCAAACATCGCTGAGCCAGGAGTCTGGCATCGTGTAGGCACCCACAGGCAGACGTGCAGCCTGTGGCAGACACGCTTCCATGTCATGGGGCCTGCAGCTCCCTGTCCCTGCCCCAGCGCCATCCCTGTGCCAGCCCATCTCCACTGAGCCTCCCCCAGGCTGTAGAAGCTGAGGGCCCCACAGTCACAGATACAGCAGATGTGCTGGGCAGGCACCAGGAGCTGAAGAGGCAGGCACAGCTGGGGGCAAAGGGATAGGGGCAGACAAGCAGCAGGCAGATGAGCAGTGGCCAGTGCTCAGGCTCCCAGCAGATCTCCAGGGAGGACAAGAGCACCAGGCAGTGCCACATGAAATAGCTGCTGGCACAGCATGTTTTGAGGTGAGCTGTGTCCCTGTCCCTACCCCCATCCTTGTCTCCATCCTCATCTCCATCCCCTCCTTATCCCTATCCCTGTCCCTGTCTGTGTCCCTAACCCCATCCCTGTCCCCAGCCCTCTCCCTAACCCCACCCCTGTCCCCATCGCCACAACCTATCCTTTGTTCCCATCTCCATCCTCTTCTCATCCCCAACCCTGTCCCCATCTCCACAACCTCCACAACTGTCCCTGCCCCCATTCCCATCCCATCATTTCATCACGCCCATTCTTGTCCCTGCTCCCATCCCATCTCCATCCCCATGCCCATCACCATTCCTATTCCCATTCTCATCTCCATCCCTGTCCCCATGCCCACCAGGTCAGCAGGAAGTGTGTCCAGATGTTGCCTATCTCATTCATCATCTGAAGGGAGCTGAGGACACAGTCAATGGCTTAGCTCTAGGGGTGCCAGTACCCCAACATGATCCCATCCTCCCAGAAGATCTGTGGGGACAGCGGGGCTGGTCAGGGGACACCCCAGGGAGAGTGGGGCAGCCCAAGAGCTGCTTTGGAATCGTGGTGGGTGGGGAACTGAGGCAGAGTGGTCTGGGAGTATCTCCCAGCTAGAACAAGGTTTCATGGGGAGTCCAGGGGATTTCCCACCTTGGATGAGGGAACCGGGGGAAGAAACCTGGGGACAGAGCCTCCCCTTCCCCCAGCCACACATACCCGAGGCACCTGGTGGACCCTGGAGACCTGCTCCAGCTTTACCTGCAGCATGGTGGGGCCACAGCACTCAGGGTGAGAGAGAGGTTGGGTCTTCAGGACCAAGCCCACCGGGGGATGGGGATTGTGGCTGCAGGAGCCAGGACAGACACACCCAGGAAGGCTCCTGGCTTTTTCCAAGGTTGTAAGTGGCAAAGCCTGCTTTCTGTTTGACTCTCACAGAGAGCCACTGACTGGACAGGATCAGGACCCCAGGCCCAGAATGGGGGAGCAGATCAGAGTCAGGGGTGGGGGCTGGTCAGGGGTCCAGGGTGCTGCAGGAAAGAAGGAGATCCTGCTTCGTCCCCCACGCCACTGTATACCCTCCCCCCAGAGAGGCTCCCAACCCTAGGGATGTCCCTGGCAGATGAAGGCTTAGGACCATCATGGCAGGAGCAAGCCCCCACAGACACCCTGCAGCCCCCCATGCCCCAGCCCAGCGAAGTTGTTATGCAAGGCCTGATGAAGGACACTGAACTGGGCAGCTGGGGAAATTGGGGCAACAGGGAGAGCAGCTCAGCAGCACGAGGGGTGCCATAAGCATCCCACTCACCCCTCACCCAAAATTCACACAGTGGTTTAGAGGGAGGAAAACCCAAAATGAACCAAACGTATCTGGAGAAATTTCCTGCTGCTCTGCCCCCAGCAGAAGCCAGAGCAGTGCTGGCGAGAAGCACCAGTGGTACGGTGGGCGTGTGGATGTCCCCTCCTGCAGCTGCCCTGCAGAGCCCCCTCCTCACCACTGCCATGGGCCAGAGGTCTCAGTCCTGCCACTGCTGCTGGCTGCCCTTCTCCAAGCTCCATCCCAGGTCCCTCCCCGGCAGCTCCCACTCACTGCCAAAGGGGCAGACGGGGCCTCTGCAGGGCTCAAAGGCAGCTTTGTGCTGGACAGATCGCCTACCCTGCCACAGCCTTGCCTTGGCTGAGATCCCCTCAAATTCCTGCTGAAGACACGACCCCTTACCGTGCACGGGGGGCACACGGGAGCCTCCAGCGCTGGAGGGGCCACTGGAAGGCGGTTCTGGGCACCGGACCTTAAATGCCACCAAGCTTGGGAGAGCCAGGGCAGGTGACAAAGCCAAGTGCAGGTGCATGCAGGGGGCCTCAAAAACACCCACCGGGACACAGTGCAGGGTCCCACCAGAGTCCTCCCATCTGGGAGGGAAGAGGTGGAGAAAGCAAGTTTGGGGAAACAAAACTGACCTGGCAGCAGGAGGGCTGGCAGCAGCTCCGGCTTAGCCCATGGGGGCAAATGCCAGCAGAAGGTTCCTGCTGCAGCTGGATGGAGCTCAGGGGAGAGAGGACTGAGCTGAGAGCAGGATGGATGCTTTCCAAAGCCCCTATCTTTGGTGATTTATTGATCCCCAGAGGACTTGTGTTGAGTGCTGGGCACAGCATGAGCAGCTCAAAAACATCCTATGCCTGGCCCGAAGAGCCCGAGGTGCAGGCTGGTCCACACCAGGGCTCTGCTGCTCTGGTGGCCCCAGCCAAGAGGAAGTCACTTGTCCCCAGGGTTGTTGGCAGGAGGCCAAAAGGAGGGCCTAAGATGCAGACCCTGGTGCTGAGCAGTCCCTCCAAAATAACCAACATGAGGCACAGCAAACCCAGGCAGGGAGATGTTCAAGGCAGGGGAGTGACACGTCTGTAGCAGAAGTGGGAAGCAGAGGCACAGGAGAGGGGAACAGGCAGTGAGTGGGGTTGGAGAGACAGCAGCCCCGGGGAGTCCTTGAGGATTCAGTTCCCCAACAAGCAGGACCAAGAGCCCCAACCCCTGACCAGGGTTGTGGCCTTTTTCTGCTTCAATTTCACCTCAGTCCATTCCCATGTAAGGGCTGTGGGACAAACCCCCACCCACGGACCCTCCCACAGCAACACCATCCTGCACGGACTGATGATGGAGGCTCAGGGTTTGTTATGGGGCCGGCAGCCTCTTGGCACGGCCCTCCCAAGCTGGAAGAAGCGTTCCCAGCCCTGTTGAAGGGGATGGAGCCAGCAGTGACAGTCCCTTTCTGCCAGCTTGGCGTTGGGACTGGGCAGGTCTTGCCCACAGCCCATTTCCCCGCTGGGGACTGAAGCTGGATTTGCCCTTTCACAACCCCCCTCTCTGACCTTCCTGCCGGTAGCAGCCTCCAAAGAATCCGAGAGGGAGAGAGAATTATGACAGTGCTCAGCTCAGTGCTCCCCACCAGGAGAAACAAATCAGGGAGCTGTGACGGCAATGAAGTCAGGGCAGGAATACTGACTTATTTCCTTTCCCTACAGAACACCCCTCAGCTGCCCTTGGCACCAGGGCCTGGTGGGACCCTTGCAGAGCCTGATCTCCAGCCTGCAGCCCCCAGCCCACCCTCTCCCAGTGCCTCAACTGGACACTGAAAAGTTACACATTTTAAAAATTTACACTTTCGCTGTCGCCTGCTTCTCCACCCCCTGTCCCCCGTTAAGTGAGGGGCCCCGATGAGCCATGGCAGGTCCTTGTGCAGGGTCAGGGGTGCTCCTGTGGCAGCAGCATGCAGACTCCTAGCAAGAGGATGAAGTAATCCCAAATCACAGAGGCAGCAAGGGAAATGCTACTCCCATCACAGGGATAAGGAAGGACCCACCTGCACTTCTTTACTGGAAAGTTCAGTCAGCAAAGCATATACTTGAGAGTGGATTTACAGCTGGAAAATGCACTCAGCTCCAGGGCTGCACAGGAAAGGTGGGATGGGCTGGGAACGACCACAGGACACGAAGTACAAACACCTGGTATTTTATTAAGCCAGTCACCGTGTTCAGACCATGGTCAGACACATGCCAGGAGCCCCAGCCCCTCCTCGCCCAGCTGGGCCCCACATCCCCTCGCCCCTCATTGAGAGCGATCCTCCCTGGCTCTGCAAGCCCGTGTGCCACATGAGGGCTGAGGAGAGGTGATTGTCCCTCGCCTCAAACCTAGTCCCCTCACTGCAGGCGGCAAGGCCAGCGACACGGCCCCTGGGCCAGCCCGCCCTGTCCCCACGCTGGCCAGCCTGGCCAGTGCTGCTGCACACCAAGAAGGAAAAGAGCCCTAAATTGAAGATGCAAGACAAAACCCGAGGCATTGCGGGTGGCCTCAAGCCAAGCAAGGATGGGAGCAGAGAAGCTGCTTGGAACAGCCCATGAAACCATGGAGCAGAAGCCCAACAAGCACCAGCGACTGTGTCCACCATGCTGTGGGGACAGCCCAGCCAGCCTCAGCCACCACAGACCTGTGTCCTCCCAGTGTGGGGTCACCCCAAAAACCCCCAACAGCTCAACAGGGTGGTAATGAAGAGAAAAACCAAATCCAAGAAACACACCAAAACACATGAAAACCCTTGTTTTCAGCCCACAAGATGGTTTTTCTGTTTGCTCTCCTTCCCAGAACAGCGGGCACTACTGGACTGACTTACAGCTGCTCCAGGGCAAGCCTGGAGCTGGTGCAGAAGCAGCACTGCAGGGAAGAGCCATGGCCAGAGCCTGCACAGTCTCCACACTGCCTGACGCTCTCTCGATGAGGCGGCTCACAGTTCTGGCTTGGACCAGGTGCACAGGGTGGGGGGCTCTCAGGGAGCCCCCGCTGCAGCACCACAGCAGCCACAGGCTGCACAGAGCCTCCCACAGACCATCCTCTTTGCTTCCACCCCAAGAGCCACTTCGTATCAGCAACTACCATGCCAGGTGAGAAACGCAGTGGCCCTTGGAGAGAGCAGATCTGTTCAATTTATCCCCAGGGAGAAAACTCCAGCTCATCCTGAGTGCTGGGATGGGGGGCTGAGAAGTGCCTTCCTTTACCCCAAGCCTGGGGATGACATGTTTGAGTCCCCTCAGAAGGCCACGCTTACTGGAGGACACTCCATGCCATCTCCCCAAGGCTGCTCTGCTACCACACTGTGGAGCCTCCCAGTTTTTCAGCTCTGGGTATCTCTGACTGGGGATGCAAATCCAGTAACTATTCACCAGGTCCTCAAGCACGACTGTGTGCTCTGGAGAGAAGGAGGGTGGCACAGGGACCATTCAGGTGTCCCTTTTAAAGGTCACAATCCCTCCCCATCCAGCCCAGAGTGGAAGGGACTGTGGGGGCAGTCAGGATTCCCCATTGCATGGTGAGGGCAACTTCCTACCCTCCAGGTATGCAAAACCTGGGAATATTAAACCAGCCCCTCCTCAGGGGACCAGAGCAGTGACTAAGGGATAGTTGTGAGCAGCCCCTGCTGTTGCCATGCAGTCCCACATGGGCTCCAAAGCTCTGGTTACAGAAACTGCATCTATTTACTTTTGTTCTTAAACTGCACCCTGTGCCCACACAAGGCCTCAGTGGCTCAGAACACAGTTCCTCCTCAGCCTGCCCAACCGCCCAGCACTTGGCTCCCAGCTGCCACCCTGCACAGCTGCGGGAGCTGCAAGAACCAAAACACTTGCCAACAACTGAAACACTTTGCCATCAGTGAGACAGGAATTCCCTCTGGGCTGCTGCTTTACCTGTACTGCTCTCCTCTCCCCTCAAGATCCAGCCAGGACCTAAGGAATGCTCGACCCGGAGTGAAGCTGAGGACTGCCCCCAGCTCCTCACTCCTTTGACCATGGCCCAGCAATGCTTCTCTTCACCAGCCCCAAGCATGGCCCCAAGGGGGGCACTGAGGCTCTCAGGACACACGCACCGGGCTCAGCCCCAGCGACCCCCAGACTCCTCTGCTGTGCTCAGCAGCCAGGAGCGGGGTGGGGTTTCTTCAGTAGCAGGAAAAAGCAGAGCACACCAACTCTCCGTGCCCCCTGCCAGACAAGGAGGGTTTCACCTCAAGAGCAGTCCCACAAGGTGATTCCCTTCTCTTTTTCCACCCCATCGAACAGAAATAATGAGCTACACAAACAAATGGCTTCAAATAAAACCACTGGAGGAAAGAGTGACTGGGAGCTTCACAACCCATCTCAGATCTCCAAGAATCCCCAAGGTGTGCCGGAGTCTCTGACCTGCTGTCCTGCATATGACCTTTTCTTGGCTTAGCCAAGCAAAGCATTTTGAGTTTCAGGAGAAGCTGTAAAAGGGAAAATCCTGCAGGGAAACCCCTGTCCCTCACAACCAGCCTGCCAGCCTCCAGGGATGAACTAGCTGTACCATGGAGATTGGCATTTCCCTCTGCTGTGCTGCAAAGGAGCTGGAACTGGAACAGAAATGAATCCTCTGGTACTTGTGCTGGTATTTTTAGTTTTTACCTGAAAACAAGGAACATCCCCGCCCCTGCAGTACAACACACCATGCTCGGAGCCTGGACAGAGCGGAGTATGTGACTCAGCTTCTCATGTTACACCCTGGCTGTAGCAGCTTCTGGCTGGCCCATGTGAGAACACAGAAGACTCCAGTGGTTTGTACTTGCATAGCTGCTGCTGGTTCATGTGGATGGAGACATCTGTTCCGTGGGCACAGAGAGGCAAGAGGGAGCATGAAGAGACTGCCCAGCCCCTCTCCTGCTGCCCTGCAAGCAACCTGCAGCTTCATATCCGAGCACCGGCCAAGTGACAGCGTGTCAGACACAGGTTGCGTGAGATGCTGTCAGGATGGAGGTCTGCAGGGTCCCTCACAGGTCACCTGGGGAACCAGCTCTTCCAGCATCCGTCCAGGTAGCATCAGCCCTCCTGTCTGGGATGCAAAAAGCACGGAACAGTCCGTGAGCTCAGTGCTCCCGGGCAGCAGTGGTCACGGCACCGCCTCTGCCAGCCCAGAAGGACGCGAGAAAGGGGGACACAAACACTCCAGCTCTGTCACCATCTCTAGCACGGCATTGCAGCAGTGGTGCATCGAACAACCAGCAGAAGATAATGGCTTTGAGATTCTCCTTCCTCCTCCACACCCTATTGAAAGATTTGGGGGGGAAAAAAGGGAAAAAAAAGAAAAGATGAAAAAGAGGCTTTGGGTCCTTTGGAGACATCTGCTCCATCCCAGGGTTGCAGTGCTCGAGCCAAGCATTTGAGCCTTAATGGTTAAAATCCCTCCCAGCTCGTCTCTCACTTCCAGCTCTTATGCTGGATTCCTCCTTTTCTCCAAGGTCTAATGCTGGAAGCAAAGTGGGAGAAACTGGGGATGGAGGCACAGAGTCCTGTGGCCTCCCTGGAGCAGCGTGGTCGAGTTCGTGTCGCTCATGAAGCGTGCAGCTCCCAGGGAGAGTGGAGTGCACAATGTGGGGCTGCTCCCTCCTCACAGACCAACATCCCTTTGCACTGAGCCCACTCCATAGGGGCCTGGGAAAGGAAATAAATATGCTTGTTCTAAGACAAAAAAAATTATATTAAGAGCTTTCCCCCCCTTTTAAATAGCATAAGTGTTTCCTTTTCTTTCTGACGTTGGAAGAGTATCCAGAACCCCAAGGGAACTCCTCTTTTTTTTTTTTTTTTTAATATTATTCATATGTATAAAAACTAAAAATTAAAAGGAAAAAACCCTTGAAAAATAATTAATTCAAAAGGGGGGAGGGAAAAATACTATCCGCTTTCCTGTCCCCAGATTGCCGAACAAGAGCAAAACACTCTTTGGATCTTCTTTCCCAAGCCGGAGGGTTCTGTTTCTGCCACACTGGTTTGGTTTTGCTGAAGTTAAGTCCATGCTTTGAACCACCAGCCTGTTTCTGCTGGCCAAGCAAGCTTTGGGAGGAAGGAGGGGAATGAAGGACTGCCCGTCTCTCGCCCATCTCTGCCGACTGGGAGAAGGGCAGAGCTCTGCCCCGGCCATACCACGGGGCCTCTCTCAGAGCAGTTGGCGCCGTCAGAGCTGTACAGCCGTCTGGTCAGGATGCAGGTGGAGGGTGTCGGTGTGCGTGCCCACATTGGATTATTTTTTTTTAATTCGTTTGGGTAGGTATTTTTGTTGCTGTTGCTGCTGCTGCTTCTTCGTGTCTTAAGTGTCGCCCAGATTGTTGTTTCCTTCGTTCAGACGCTGCACGTTCCGAGAGGGGGAGAGAAAGGTTCACCAACCCGATGCCTTTCTGACCATCAGCCCATCTCTTTCCACTGCTTGTAGAACTCCAGAACATTTTTTATCTCTATGCTGGCATTGGTGGCTGCCTGGATGGCAGACTGCAAGCAAACATAGACAAAACAGGTGGTTAATTTTTAACCTGCCCCGACAAGACAGCTGCCATTCCCAACCTAGGGACTCTCCAGCAGCCTGGCACAGCTGGAAGGCCAAATCCTCCCAATTCTCGTTGCTTTGGTACAAGAGGCCTGAACAGACATGAAATTCAATTCTCCCACCTCTATCAGAATACTCTGTACCACAAAATCAAGAAGCCTTGAAGGAATAAGGAATCTCAATGTATAAAGTAACTTTGAGGAAACCAGGCCAGTTATTAGCCAAGGCAACAAAACATTAAAAAAAAAAAATCTCTTGCCAATCAATCATATTATATCCTTGCTGGGAAGCAGAATGGCTCAGCTCGGCCAGACAAGAGCTACTGACCTGCATGGGCACCGAGAACATGCTCGGGTCCTCCAGCTGGAAGCCCGTGATGATGGTGACCATTCCCGTGGTGTCGTCCTCTCCACTGCCCTGGGACACTGTCAATTGTTTGCAGCTGTCCAGTATTTTATAGAGATTCCTGACAGAAAAGAGAAACAGAGGGGAAGGTCAGCGAGAAGACCACGTCTGCTCGGGAGGATAAGTGGGAAGCAGGGCTCTTTCTTGTTCCCGTTAAGGACTTTTCTGAGACTCTTTTGAGCACAGAGTGCTTGGTATTACATGCACAGATGGCTGTCCCTGTCTCCAGGGAATTTCATCATTACTCACACACAACAAGCTCTGCAGTGGGTCCCAGTGCCACCACCTCTCCCCAAAGCCACCTGCCTGCTGGGAATTGGGCTCAGACACCTTCAGATGCTGAAATCTTACCAGGCATCTAGATCTTGTCTCTTCAATTTATGCCTCTCAAAGCTCTTCCCAACATCTTTCTGGCAACGAATGTACCTGAGGAGAGAGCAGAGTCTCTGAGTTCGTATGGAGACCATCACACAGGCTAAAGTCAGTGCTCCACGGCAGCTCCTCTGGGTGCTGCAGGGCTTCCACCAACCCAAATTTAACACCCAAAGGTCCATCCAAGGAATCCTCTGTGAATCCCTTCGATCACCTCCCTGCCTCACCACCATTCCCACATGCCACTCACAGTACCACGTCTCAAGCCCACCAGCCCTGATGCTGGCCTCAGAGATGCAGTCTGTCCTCTCAACTGTGCTTCTGCAGAGCACCCAGGCACAATCCGGCTCTTCCAGCATTCCCAGTGCAGTAGCAAAGGTCACCACTCCAGTTTATACAGCGACAGGGGTGCAACTCCACCATTCCCCAGAAGCAGCTGTGCTTCACAGCTGAGCACCAACAACCAGCACATCAGAAGAACCAGCTGCTCAATCTGCTCCTTCAACACCTTCCCATTCCTGAAGTCTGGCTTTTCCTCGGCCCAGTCCTCACTCTGCTCCAAGTGATCCACAGCCTGCTCCCACCCCAAAGCCCACTCATTCCAAAAGCAAGGGAAAATCCTACCCCTCTCCTGCTCTCACCTGTTTCCCTTTTTAAATTCTGCTTCCAGATACCGAATGCTGTCCCTAGCACCGGCGTTCTCCTTTTTCAGGAAGTCCAGGCCATCGATAACTAACAGAAAAAACAAAACAGAAAAACATCTTGCTTACAGTTCTACTTCTGCAAACTAATCCAGAGGCATCAAGTACTCCCCATTCCACAGAACTCTGTGTGATAAATAGCTGCCACAGGAGAGGCAGAGGAGGAACAGGACCTTTCTCCTCTCAGCTGTTCTGACATACTGTCAAAATCCCAGGCATGGGCCACACAGAAAACAGGCCTCAAAAGCAACACATCAAAATGGTGCTGCAACTGCTCCAGATGAAGTCAAGGATAAGAGCAGGAGGAGGGAAAGGCACCACCCATGGCCCCTGGGGCCTGCTCCCAGCACAGAAGGGATGGGGGCAGGCAGCCACGGCCGGTTACCTGGTGTGGAGTCCCCATACCTGTTCGAGGGATGATGATTATGAACCTCCCACTACTGGCCAGCTGCTTGACAAGAGCCAGGTGCTGGCAGAGGGCCTGGGTGTCCGGAACAAGGTAAGGAGACATGGCTGACTGCGCCTTGGGCTGCTGGAGACTTCCCTCCAGCTGAGACACCTCCAGCTGAAAACACACATGCAGAGACACTCGCTTCACATTTATGCTGAAACAGACCACCAAACGGGGCAAGACTTGCCCTGCAAAGTTCCACCAGGCCCTTCCAACCTCCAAGCATACAGAACAGAGGGCTGGATGCAGCAGAGGGTCAGCAAGAGGTGATGGTACCACTCTGCACTGCCCAGTGCAGCCCCACCTCGAGTACTGCAAACAGTTTGGGGCACCTTGATGTAAGAGTGGCATCAAAATATTAGAGAGTGTCAGTTTGCTCAGCTTGGAGCAGAGAAGGTTGAGGGTGACATCATCACAGCCTACACCTTCCTCGAGGGGGTCAGCGAGCAGGAGGTGCTGACTTCCTCTCTCCAATGACTAGCAATAGGACATGAGGAAATGGTTCATTTAATTTCCAGCTTCATTGTTGCATCAGGGCAAGTTCAGGCTGAACATTAGGAAAAGGTTCTTCGCCCAGAGGGTGGCTGGTTCCTGGAACAAGCTCCCCAGGAAAGCAGTTGTGGTACCAAGCCTGCCAGAGCTCAAGGAGTGCCTTGACAACACTCTTGGGCATTCAGTTTAGTTTTAAGTAGCCCTGTGAGGAGCAGGGACCTGGACTCCATGATCCTTATGGGAGCCCTTCCAACTTGAAATATTCTACAGTTTGATCTATGCAGAATGGACTTACTGCCTCTGGGTGGGATGGGAGCAGAGAGTTCCCCCTTCCCAGGTTCTGACATTCCAGCCACTACCCTGCTGGTTTTCAGGCTGGAACCGGCATCTCCTACCTGCAGTCGAAGCTGAGCCATGTCTCTCATGAGCCTGTTCCGACGAGCTTCCTCTGCAGCCTAGTTGCAAAACCAAACTTCCATATCAGTTAGCAGGAAACACACCAGCTGACACTAGCACACACTTCCAGGGCGAAAAGGGGACACTGGAATAGCTTTAAGAAACTGAACTTTCATCTCCTCTCAAAGATCTGTGATTATAGTTACAACCTAAGAGTAACCTACAGGAAACTGTGCCAAGTACAGAGAATTCATTCACCTCTACCAACTCACCATGTGAAACTGGGCCTGGGCCTGGTGCAGCAAGTTGTCTTGCTCTGACTGTGCTATGCTGATGAAGATCCCAAGCTCCGAGTTGAACTGCAGGATGCTGCCTTGCAAGTGGGTAATGAAGTGGCCAAAGCTCCGAATGCAGCAGATCCGCACGACAGACTGCAAGGAAGCAGCAGGGAGTCACCAGCCACAGCAGCCACGGGGCTGCAGCCTGAGGCAGCACCGAGCTGCAGCTCACACTTTTGAAAAAGGCAGGAACTGATATTAAATGCCTAATTCTGATGGATGTTTCTGATCTCTTCTGAAGTCAGAGACTGCAGGAAAGGCTACAGCTGGCCAGAAGGTTCAGGGGTGCCAGCAGTCTGGGCTACCTCAACCCAAGAAAATGTTAAGAAACAGCAGCACCCCTCCCTCCACACCTGCTCCATAAACCTCTGCTCATGCCTTCAAGTGCTGGGAGGAGGAACCACACAACACAACAATCCAGGTCTGACTTTTTTCAGGATTTACCCCAACTCACCTCCTCAACTGCTGAGAAAATGGGCCGGTCCTGCTCAAAGTTAAACCTCTTGTGTGCATTTTTCAGAGGCGGAAGATTGCGCAGGGCCACATCTTCAGGGAGCAGCAGGCTGGCCTTCAGGTCTGGGAGCTCAGCATCACTCAGGATGTCCTTGACTTCATCACACAGGGCCAGCCCTGGCGAGGAGGGACAAGAAGGAGAGCAAAACAACTGATGAGGGAGAAAAGAGGAAAACTGCTTTAACACACATGATCTGTAATGGTGACGGGCAGCGGTGTTAATGACACATATGCTGTGAGCACCTGCTTAAGGAGGGACCACAAGACCACTCACAATATAAAGAGCAACTCTCCCAAACAATCTGCCAAGGGACTCTGGGAAATTCCCTGTTTGGAGGGATAGCTTTCCCACCTATTCCAACAGATGAGCAACCCTGTTCAAGCTCTGCTTCTCATGAACCATGGGGATCTTCAGACTCAGCCCTGAAGAGGTACAGAGCACATCATAAGCAGCTGGAGATCCAAAACTATTTTCCAGGACTACCATGGCAAAATCACAGCCTTACTTCTGCTCCTGGCAGTGAACTTCACTCCTGTTGGCCACACATAGATTCTCACATGCTGGTGTCAGTGTTTCAGTATGTTGCCAGCCATATTATGCATTAATATAGCATTTTTTGTGTGTGACTTTTGGGGTTGTCCTGTCAGGGCCAGGAGTTGAACTGGATTCTGGAGCGAGGGGGTCTCTTCCAACTCAGGATGTTCTATGATTTTATGAGTCTAAAGACTATGGGACAGTATTTAACTGGAATGGTGTTTAAACAGAAAAACAACACATGCATGTGTCACTTCCTATTGTGCTTATAAAAACTGCTACTAGGAAATCTCCCTCCCCGGGCTCTCTCACACACCCTGGGAATCACTGATGACCAGGCTTGGTGAAACATGACATTGCCACTTTCTTCTCCAGTACCTGATTCCTGCAGGTCTGCAGCAGAAGGCAGAAGGTTCAGGAGCACAGACAGCCTGTTCCACAGGCTCTGAGAGCTCTGCAGGAACAGAACACAAAAGGCCACAGAAAATGTCAAGACAGACGTATACAACAACCAGGCTGCTTAGGCCTTCCAGCATCTCCAGCAGCCTTCAGAATGCTTTATGAAGGGCAAACCTCACTATCCTTCTTAGGTGCAGATTAGTTTAATTCAGCTGGTGGGGGACGTAATATCACCCTCCGCCCAGGACTGGGGCCATGGCTGCCACCAGCCCAGGGAAGCTGACCAGACACAACCTTGTAGAGAGCCCCAACACCATCCCCACCTGAGCACACATGATGATGAGGTCCGTGTTTGTCCTCAGCCAGTCCAGGAACACCTTGACAGTAAGCAGCAGCCCTTCATTGGTCACAATCTCCAACTTCTCCTGAAGGGATCGCTCATTTCTGCAGGATCTGTTACTTGAAATGCTTTCTTCGGAGTCAGACACATCATCTGGAAAACAAAGGCAAGCGCAAGATGGCAGCTGTTAAACCCCCTGAGATGCCAAGCCCTGCTGGTGTCAGAACAGCACTGGGCTGGTAATAGTTGAGTTGAAATACGTGGTGCCTCCACACATCCTCACAAAACCAATCCCTGTCCCCTGTGCTGTTACTAGAGCGTATCACTCCCCCATTTCCTTCTTCCTCGGGAGAAGAGGGTTAAAATCTCCCTGTGAAGGTCTGACCATTGCTTAATCTCTGCAGCAGCCTCTAAGAGGCTCACTGACAGAGCAGGGCAGCACATGCCAGCACAAGGACCAGAGCAGTTCCTGCACGAAACACAGCCATGAGGCCAACACGCTCCCAGCTTCGAGCCAGGCAAGAGAAGGAAATGGCAGGGCTGTCCTATGAGTCAGAGCCCAGAGAATTTTAAATATTGAACATATTCTTTGCACTCTTCTAATTCTCCGGACCTGAGGATCTCAAAGCCATGTGACATGTGACACGAGCGACCTGAGGTCAAGGTGGGAATAAACGACACGCTTTGCTACAGCCCATTATTTCAAGTGCTGCCATTGCTTCCTGTTAGCATAGCCATGGGCATTCCATAAACCCTCAGAATCACAAGGAAGGAAGCGATTTATTCAGAACTCACCCCTGACAGCACCATGAAAAAGCAGTTTGGATACAGCACAGATGAGAAGAGCTCGAAGCTAAAAGCACACAGTGAACTCATTCCATCTCTCATTTTCTACACCTGTAAAGGTATTGTGGCCACACATTCCTGGAGCTGCAACAGCTAGATAACCACTGAGGGAAAGGGTTAAACAGACCAAAACCCATTTGTTTCTTCCTTTACCCACCCCATCTCTTTCATGTGGCCATGGAGCAGTGCCGGGAGCCAGTCAACACTAACATGATTTAATACTGTGCCTTCAAATCCTGGCCCAGGCAAAGCCTGAATCTTGCCAGTGCTGTAGGCCAGCTGGATTTGGCAGCAGGATGCAGAATGTTTCCTTGCTCCAGGGAAGCTGGGAGGAATGACAAACAAGACTGAACAGGCCCCTGTAGTTTTATGTGAAATACAAACAACTCCCTGTAGCACATCAGATCCCCATTTCCAGCTGTTTTTGCCCAGAACATCACTCAGTTGTATAAGTTGAGTGGTAATGGAGACATGGCAGCTCCACCTGCTGCGCCTCTCCCAGGGGTTCAGCATGGAACACTCAGTGAGGCACATTCGAGGGGTCACAGGGAGGCCCTCAACACCTCTCACACACACCTGGGTCACATCTTCCACACAAACTTCTACATGGGCTTTGGGTTGATAATCTGTCATCTCATGGAGAACTTCCTGTCCTCCATCTGCCCTGTCTGTCACCAGAAGCAATAGTAAGTGTTTGATTAGATATTTCACAGGGGAAGAGGGAAGATGCAATCTGTAATACCTGCTGGAATTATCCTCTGGAGCCAACACGGCTTCACTATGCCAAATCATGCCTGAAAAATTTGTTGGCCTTCTACGATGGGGTTATAGCAGTGGAGGATGAGGGAAGAGCAAGTGACCTCATCTACCTGGGTTTGTGCAGAGCATTTGACACTGTCCCGCACAACATCCTTGTCTCTAAACTGGAGAGACATGGATTTGATGGATGGACCACTTAGTGGACAACAACTTGGCTGGACAGTCATAGTTAAAGAGCTGCAGCCAACAGTTCAATGTCCAAGTGGAGAGCAGTGACGAGGGGCATCCTCACGGGTTGGGACTGGGACCAGCACTTTTTAACATCTTTGTTGGTGTCAGACAGTGAGATCAAGTGCACCCTCAGCAAGTTTGTGACAACACTGAGTTGTATGGTGGGATCACATGCTGGAGGGAAAGGATGGCACCAGAGGAACTTGGACAGGCTGGAAAAGTGGGTCTGTGCCAACCCCAGAAGGAATAGCAAGGGCAAGGAGAAATGCTGTACCTGTGTTGGGGCAACCCCAAGCACAAACACAGGCTGGGGGAGAATGGGTGGAGAGCAGCCCTGGGAAGAATTGAGGGGGAATGGGTGAACAAGAAGCTCAGCATGCCGTGGCAACATGCACTGGGGGCCCAGAAAGCCAACACTGTTCTGGGCACCCCCCCAGCAGCGTGGGCAGCATGCGAAGGGGGGGATTCTGCCCCTCTGCTCTGCTGAGACCCCCCTGCAGAGCTGCCTCCAGCTCTGGGGCCCCACCACAGGAAGGACGTGGAGCTGCTGGAGTGAGTCCAGAGGAGGTCACAGAGATGATCCAGGGGCTGCAGCCTCTCTGCTCTGGAGACAGGCTGGGAGAGCTGGGGGTTTTCAGCTTAGAGAAGTAAAGGCTTCAGGGAGACCTTAGAGCTCCTTCCATTGCCTAAAGGGGCTCCAAGAGAGCTGGTGAGGAACTTTGACAAGGTCCCATTCAAGACAAAGGGAGGAAGGCAAATTGAAGAAAGGTAAATTTAGATGTGGTATTAGGAAGAAATTGTTCTCTGTGAGGGTGGTGAAGCTCTGGCACAGGTTGCCAAGAGAAGCTGTGGCTGTTCCATCCCTGGAAGTGTTCAAGGCCAGGTTGGATGTAGTTTGGTGCAACCTAGTCTAGTGGAAGGGGGATGAAATGACATGGGCTTTAAAGTCCCTTCCAAGCAAACCAGCCTGCGAGCCTGTGATTATCAGAGCTGTTCGGCATTTAGTCTGCAGAGCAGTAGTTCTGGCAACCCTGGTTGGCCACAGGTGTTTCCTTTGCTCAGTGCATATATTCCCACATGCTGGGCAGTAAAAATAAAGCTCCTCCACCAGGAAATGGCCAACCCAAGGCCTGCTCACTACTTGGGCAACCTGATCCTCCAAACCTGGCCAAAGGAGACCTTGCACCATGGGAAATGGTGAATTTAGTAAACAGACTGCTATAGTTTGCAGTTTTCTACACAAAATTGCAATAACACAGCCCTTACCTTGCTCTGCCAAGCTGGGCTTCTCCAGATCTCCATTGACACATGGCTTGCTCTCTATCCCGTCCTTCAAGGCAGGTGGTTCACTGTTGGGTTTCAAGAGGATGTTGCTGAACGTGGGAGCCAAGCGAAAGCACCGTTTGGTCTGGAACAGCTGGGTGGACATGGCCTGGAGATTACTGGCTATGCTTGCATCACTAGTGCTCAGGGAAGCCGGCCCATTGACTGCTGGATCCACAGCCTCAATTTTAGAGATGCTTGGGCTCTTGGAGTCCCCCAGCCCACTGCCATCCACGCAGTTTTTTAAGGCCTCTTTGGGCCCACTTTTGCCTTGGCTGCTTCCCTCCTCACCCGGTTCATCCTCCATGTCCTCCAAGTCAGACCGAGACTCTTGGCTGTTCATGTCGGAGTCTGTCTCCACATCAAAAGCAGCTTCTGCTTCCTCATCACTCTTCTCTGAACCACTCTCTGAGCCATCACTGCCCTTGATGGAGCCCTGGCTGGAGTCAGAGTCAAAGCCCTCACTCAGGTCGCTCTCATCCACCTTCTGGGGGTGGCGGCGGCGGCGTAGACAGGAGAGACGAGAATATTTTTTGCTTTTCTTGCAGTCGTTCTTCCGCTGTTCCTCGCTGGGCTGATGATTGGCCAACTCAGCTTCAGCTTCCTTCTCAATTGAGTTCACAGGCTCCCGTGGCTCCTGGTCATCTGCATTTACAGGGAGAACATAAGTTCAAGTCACAGCATGTTCCACAGGCTGCTGCTTGCCAGCCCTGGGCCCAGGGAACCAGGGCTGCAAACTTCAGCCATCACTTCCATCAGTGTCTTCCACTGCAGAATAAGCAACCCCAGAAGAAAGACTCACTTCCTAAAAGCACCCGGGAAGCCCTGGGAAGCCGAGACTCCTCCTGCCCGAGCTGGGCTACTCTGTTACCAGGCAGCCTCAGTGCTGCATGCTGCTAAACCAGCATAAACCACAGCTGAATTCTAACTCTCCTCCCCAACTTTCTACAAAGAGCTGAGTCACCCACCAAGCAGGGCAGGGACATGTGCTCTGTAATCACACTGACCTGACCCAATCCTTTTCTTGACCAACACGCTCGGAACCTTTCTAGCAGCCCTGGATCACCCTGACAGCTTCAGAACCTGCAGAGGAGGGGTCATTCATTGTTGCTTTTACCAGAAACTCCCTCACCCTGCATTCAGTGAAGTATTGCAAATTGACTGTATGCAGGGGAAAGGTTTAGCAGTTTTATTCTCTGCTCAGTAATGATGGGCTTGCATCATTATAATGCTAATATAAGGATTAATTGCTTCTCTCCCCAGCAATTCAAGAGCCACCCTTGCCTGAGCAGAACTGAGGTATGCTGAGAGGGCCTGTCTCCTTCAGCCCCACTCAGCCCTCTTCAGCCTCCCCCAGCCCAGGTGTTTTACCCGAGATCATCTCCTCAGTGGAGGAGGAAAGCAACCAGTAAACAACAGCAAACAGAGACAAAGGTCTCAGACTGGGGTAAACAGATGATGAATGAGCTTCCAAGGGATACAGAAAGGAAACTCCTTATAAGGAAAGCAACCTGTCCATCCTGTGGTGATTCAGACACTCAGAAAGAACATCCAAGTGGAGACAACTCAGCACATCACCCATCTTTGGGGATTCCAGACCAGCAGTGAAAGATCAGTATACCTCTGCACTACAAAACCCATGCCCAGGGGAGAAAGGGGAAATACAGCACTATAGGCAGGCAACCTGTGAGACCCAGGTGCTGCTGTCTCTGTTCTCTTACCTGTGCCATCACTCTGAAAGGCTGGGACAGGATTTTCCCCTTCTTCTAGCTCAGCCTGGAGGCGAATATTGACGTGATTTATCAGGTGAGAGAAGAGGGCCAGTGTGAAGGCAATGGCTGCACTGTACTGCTTGGAACCTGCAACCAGACAGCACAGTGAGACGGAGGAGGTGAGCAACTTACTGCAACATGAACACCAGTTCAGGCAGCATCTCCAGCCTAGCTGTGCTGCTGGGTGTTCACAAGATTTCCAAACAAAGCACTGGTTACCTGCCCTCTTGAGACTGTGAACACTCATAAGGCAGATGATCACCATGCGAAAGATCAGGAGATCAGGAAGGAAGGAGTAGCCACTCTCATACTCTTCTTCATCTTCACTAGTTGAGCTTGGGTTAGGAGGAGAGGGCAGGTAGAACAAGCACAGGTTGAAATCCTCCAGCACAGACTGGCAGAGAGACGTCAGCTCAGAATCCAAAGAGCTTAAAAAGAGTGAAAAATAAATAAGAATTATTAAGTATTAAGATTCATGCTCGTGGCATGTCTGCTCAGAAACTGAACCAAAACTGGCAGTTAGGCTGTCCTTTAGCACTAGGTGGGATGAAGCATCAGGGGATATGCTGCAGCTACGGGAAGCAAGTGACATTAATCAGATTATGTTTTCCTCTTTAAAGCTGCTAGCTAAAGACAAATAATACCTAGAGATAGGCCAGCAAAAACCAGATGAATTTTCCCCTGGGAGCTCAGCAGTGGCCATTAAGATACACAAGGCACTTAAATGCTAAAGGGAGCAAAAGTTCTAGATGCACTGCTCAGTAAAAAGTATTACACTGCCACACACATGGGACTCAGCCTTTCCTCCTCCCACCTCTCTCCAGCAGCCCTGTAAGAATATTCCAAAATCCTCCACAGCTATTCAGTCCTTCAAATGAAGCATCCATGAGATCAATCCAATGGGCTGTGGGAGCCTCCTAGTTACAAAACAGACCTGCCTGTGAAACTTCCAGCAAAGCCTTTTCAGGGGAAAGTGTGCTTAGGAAATTGAATTCCCAAATTTCTTATGTGCTAAATACTTGTTGAGTGGATATTAGAGGAGCCTTGTAGTTCCACCTCAGTATAAGGCAGGATTGGAAACCCAATCTCATACTGGGCTGCATGAGCAAGGGCAGAGCCAGCAGGCTGAGGACATGTTCTCCCTCTCCATTTAGCACTCACAAGGTGGCATCTGGAGCACCATATCCGGTCTTGGGGTCCCCAGGACAAAAAAAACCACCAAACAAAAACACACTCACAAACTGGACTTAGCCCAGCAGAGGAACAGAGAACATGATGTATGAGAAGAGGCAAAGAATTTGTTCAGCCTGAAGGACAGAAGGCATGAGGGGTGTCTTCTGTTTCCAGATGCCAAACATGTGATTACAGAGGACTGAGTAGGACCCTCCTTAGTGGTGCAGAGCAAAAGGAAGAGAAATTATGGGTACACACTACAGAAAAGAAAAATGAGACTAGATGAAAGGAGAAAAAAATTCTGTGGTGAAGGTGGTCAAACACTGGAAAGGGGACCAGAAAGGTGTGGGATTTCTGTCCTTGGATCCAGTCAAAACTCAGTGTGATGAGGCTCTGAGCAAGCTCATCTGACTTCACATCTGCATCTACCTTCACAGTGAACACTACTTTGGGGAAGTACTGGAGCCCCAGAAGGTCCCTTCCAACCTAAACCATTCCACGATGAATTTAACTGCAGCCTGTTATCTAAGCCATTTAAAACACCTGTTCAAGCAGTAAGAAGTTTATTTAAAATCACCTGAAAACCTCCCCAGCAGAGACAGAGAAAATCTAATAAAAAAATCCAAAATCCCAAAAACACAGAGCTGTACAAAGCCTCCCATTTATTCTAACACAACCAGGTTTTGGTGTTTCTGTGAACAAGGTGTTTGGTTACAGACTTCCAAGTGCAGTGAACAGCCCCACACACGTGGATGGCAAGTCTTTGCTGTCCCATCAGCCTGAATACAGGGCTTGCCAGGAAAAAGCATCTGATGACTGCATGGGGTAAGCAAACACCAAAGGCACAGTACAGCACAGAGACAGCTGCAAGGCTCAGGAGCTCAACACTCACTCAGGCTGGCTTGATTTAGACAAGTCACAAAGTATTTAACCCTTTAGTGTTTCAGCCTCCCCTGGAAACACAATCTACTTCATGCTCCATGCACAGATAGTCCAAAGTCTTGGGCCTTTTGGCAGAAAGCCTCAGCACAGGCACTGTTATCCTACAGGAAACCATCCCTTCCAATTCCAAGGGCTGGCTACCATGAGTTATCAATACAAGATACAATCTACCGTAACCTTACCTGCTCTTTGGCTGCAAAAGACTCTGCAGGTACATGAAGCTCACCAGCAACCTCTTAATGTCTTTTCCTCTAAAAAGATGGAGGAGAAAACACTGTAAAGCAGGTGCCCCATCACAGAGATGGGCTGGGCTGACAGAGCTCTATTAACAGGTAAATCAGGTCTCAACTGAAAAGTCCATTCTGATGAAACTGGAGAGAAAGAAGACAGTTTATACACTGCCAACTTTCACCAATATGCCCCAACCCTCATGAACAGTCCCCAACTCCAGGGGAGAGTGAGAAAATCTCTCAATGCAAACTCTACACCTGGCCAGCATTTAGCTTTTCTCCTGAAATTATGACCCAAGAGAGCAAGAGTGGGGTCTAGAGTGAAGCTCTCAAAATTCTGGGAACAGTCACCGTGCTGAATGGCCCATCTACCAGCTCCACATCCCACAAAGACACTACTCTCAACCCAGAGGATACACTAGTGGCACTGCAAACTCTCAGCCTGCACCTCTCCTTTTCTTTCCCTTCTTACCGTTTCTTGCTTGGAGACAACTTCCTGCTTTCACATTTCTTCAGCTGATGATACATCTTGGCTGCTTTGTCATATAGCCGCTTCAGGTTCCCATAGGCACCTTCGAAGGACACTTCAGACTGGATGCTGAAGCACCAAAACAGGACACGGTGAAAGTTACTTTGCCATAATGCTGCTCACATTTTATGGCTTTAACTCACTAGTGAGTTATTCAGGCATCAAGGCATGAGGACAGGTACCCAGTGCTGCTGTCTGAACGTGCTGGGCAACTTAACTCCCACCGATGGCTACAAACTGCACTTCAGCTGCTTCACAGCTTGCACCTGCCCTGCTTACACATCTTCTCAAATCAGCGCTTTTCAAGCCAGGAATTCCACCCAGCTCACACCACAGGGTGCCTCCCTTAGCACCTCCACCCCACTTCCAGCCTGGCTCTCCAGCTCACACAAGGGGCTTGGGCAAAGCCCTCTGGGTGCAGCCCTGCACAGGTGATTAGTAACCAGCACAATGCTTTGGTTTGACCGAGGCTTGCTCTCATTACCACCAGCCCTGCTCAAGGGCAAACCAAACTCATCTCTTTTCCTTCCTCTAAAATTCATTTGCTGAAAACAGTGCCAAGCTCAAAGTAAGAAGAGGATCTGGCACCCACAGCAGCAGTGTGTGGGGCTGCCCTGCCCAGGACACCCAGATCCACAGGAACTCACCAGCGTAAGTAGCAGTAGGTCGCTTCCACATTGTAGTATTTGCTCCCTGCCAACGTCCCCAGTTGGTTGAAGGGCATTCCTGTCAGGAAGGAGAGGGGCAATGGATTTCACTTGGAATTCTCCAGTGGCCCTGGCTAGAAAGCAGATCCTTTCCCTTTCACTACATTTCCACACAGGAGGGAAGCCAGGAGACACAAAGAGTAGCAAAGCAGCAGTACAAAGACCTGGACTACTCAATCCTTCCACTATACAGGGTTTGTTTTCCATTTTACAGAGCTTTTAGATCCTCCCCACCTTGTGCCAGTTATCTGTGTAAGAGAGAAGAGCAAACAATGTCTCCTCCTCTGCATTAACAGTGCTGTGGCCTTGACTCCATATTCCTTGACACAGACATCATCAGCATCTGAAAGCTCTGTTCCAGCTCCTGTGGTGCAGAAACTTTTGCCACTTTTATTTGGGAACAGCCTTTCAAACAGTTCAGTGAGAACTCTGCAAAGACAGCGTGTAGAGAACACGTGGCTGGAATCGCACACTCTAAGGTGTGACAGGCCCTCTACTCCAGTACCGATGTGTTCCCAGAAGGAGGCACTTCTGAAGGAGGAAGCAGCACATGAGATTTTTTTTTTCAGGGTTAAAGGGGAAGGTGACCAATAATGCTCTGCCCCTGGCAATGGAGAGCTGGATCTGCCCTTAGCCCACAGGTACATCATCACCAGTCAGGGAAGTCTGAGCTTATCAGAGGTTCTCAGATGAGTACGGTGAGGTCACTGGCAAAGAGCACCCTGGCTTTAACTCCTCTGTTCAGCTTGCCAGCAAGAGAAGTTCTCAAAGGAAGCAACTTTAACCAGAGGACAAAACCAGTCCTCTCTCAGCTGCAGGATATAAACCTAACCAGTGTAGTACTACATTGTTTTTACGTTGCAGCAACATGATTTTAACAACTATAAATTCATGGTAAGTCACTCACCAATTTGTGGTGCAACAGAAAGGGCTTGATAGTAAAATCGCTCAGCCAGCAGCTCGGTGTCCACACCTGCCAGCTCGTTCTGATAGCGAGCTGAAAGGAAACCACACACCATGCATCAGAAACCCAAAGGCAGCGTCTGCTGCAGAGCAGCAGTTTCCCTACAGATTAAAAATACCACAAAACTTGAAATACTGGCCAAGTCAACAAATCCACCAAAGAACTGCTCTTAGCAAACACTGCAACACACAGGGTTTGACAGGCCTGTATGAAACACTTTTCTTTCACCTGCTCACACCACACACCACAACTCCTGCCCTTCCAGCCAAGGGCAGAGCCCACCACACTTGCAGCATCACATGAACAAAAGGAAGATGTTCTTCTGATCCATGTGTTAAGTGCTGATTCATCCATCCTGAAGTAACTCAGAGCTGTGCTCCATTTTCCTGTACCTCAGACTATATTCTATTACAGCAGGGTGTGAAGCCTAAATCAAGTCAGCTGATTTAATAAAGTACCTGACTGTGTCTAGACTGGACTTTATTCATTTATTGTCACTTTTTTTTTTTTTTTTTTTGACAAACATAGGCATTTTGGAAACCTTAGGTGACAGCACTGTGAAAAGGTGAGCACACTTCTCTCCCACCACTCAGGTAAGTCATTCCTACCACCCCCACAAGACATTTATTTGCAATGCCATTTTTAGGCTGATTCATATGCAACACTAATACCAAACAGCTTTCACCAGCTTGGAGGCTGCAGCATCAGACACTTGTACCTGCGCCGCACTTCCAAGAGCTGCTCTCCACACAGCCACGTTTTCTCCCTGCCTTTACTCCCACATGTTCACAATCAAGAAGCTGACACACTTTCCACACACTTCAGGAGGTCGTGACTGTGGGACAGTCATGCCTGCTTATAAAAAGGATGACACACAGCCAAGCATAATGACAAAGAACCTGGGGCTTTGCAGTGGCAAAACTCTGGACTGATGCACAATATTGCCTAAATCTGATTTTCAGTCCCACGGTGCTGATGGCAGTGGCTTTGTAAGGCAAGTCACAGCTATGCAATCTGAACTGAACTCTCTTTGATCCTTCACACTGTCAAAACAACATAAATAAAAGCAAAGGCTTTCACTCTTTCACAGCCATGGCTACAGCTGCTTATCAGCAGCAAACTCCTCATCCACCTGCCCAAATACAAAGCTCCTGCAACTTGTAGCAGTTCAGCCACGAGGATTTCAGCTTATCCCAGTCTGTGACAAAGATGTCAGAGGGAAACAGAATCTGCAAGTAACCTTGGCTGGTGCCCAACAGCAACAGCCTCACATGGCACAAGCACCATCTTTTTCCCATTTTAAAGGCTGCCCTGAGAGGCAATGCTGTCCTTACCTAGATCTCCCAGATAAACCAGACATCGGTGACACGCCATCTGTGCCCACTCCATCTCCTTCTCTGATGCAGACACGGGTTTCTTGCAGCCTACGAGCAAACACAGAATCACTTAAGAGCACTGGGTGGAGGCTGTTGGGAAGACACAGAAGCTGCCCATGCCACTGCCCAAGACACCCAAATCAAATCCCGCACAGTCAGACCCCACTGCTGGCTGTGCCATCTTGTAGAGCAGCACTGGGTCACTCTTGTCAAAATGTGGAAAATAAATGCAGAAAAATACTTAGAGACTCTGCTGTTCACTGGCTCCCCTTGGACTCCCTGGTGATGGGGACAGTGCGTGTCATTGCACCACCAACAGTCACTGAAATAAATGACTGTCACCGTGTCTACAAGGTCTGCCACAGAGACCTGGATCCATCTGCCCTCAGATGAGAGGACAAAGGCCAATTCCTGTCTGTGTGATCGAGTGCTCACATTAGCACTGAACACAAGTAATAAGGCTGGTTTCATCAGCATGGCTAATGAGGCCTTTGGATGGAAGCAGGCACACATCCCTGGAAACCAGAACAAACTCTGAGCACTGGCACTGGGCAGCAGCACACAACGGGGACAGACCCTCTCCAACACTCAAGATGGAAACAGACTCATTGTCTCAGGACCAAGATGCAGACTCATCTGACCAACCGAAAAGGGAAGAAGGTAAGTTAAGCAAAACTAGGACAGAAATCTGTGCTGTAGGCAGGACAGCTGGAGTCAGTTAGGGAGAACTGCCTCTGGAAAACAGTGCCTTTGCAGTGGGTTCAGAAGGGCAACCGAGCTGGTGACAGGGCTGGAAGGCACAACCTGGGAAGAGAGGCCACAGACTTCAGGCTTGTCTAAGTTGGAGAAGAGGAGGCTGAGGGATACCTCATTGCTCTCTGCAGCTTCCTGAGGAGGGGAAGGTGCCAGTCTCTTCTCTTTGGCATCCAGTGATAGGGGCACATGGAAATGGTTCAAAGATGCATCAAAGGAGGTCTATATTGGAGATGAGGAAGCCTCTCTTTACCAGAGGGTGGTCACACCCTGGAATGGATTTCCTAGAAAGCTGGTCAATGCCCCAGACCTGTCAGTGTTTAAGAGGCATTTGGAATATGCCCTTGACAATATGTTTTAACTCCTGGTCAGCCCTGAGTTGTTCAGGCAGTTGGACTGGACAATCATAGGTCCCTTCCAACTGAAATAGTCTTGTCCATTCTATACTAAACTTATAAAAAAAGAGCTGCTCAGGCAGTGGAAAGTGTCAAAAGCAACAGAGGAGGACTGTAGCCAGCTGCTCTGAACTAACCAAAGTCCTCAAACATGACTGAGTTCCTGTAAAGAGCACATCCCACCTCCCCCTCAGCCAGCAGGGCCACAGTTCAGCCAGAGATCAGGAGGCAAAGGCTGCTGCATCTGCCCTTCCCCTCCGGAGAGCACCCGCTGCTGCTGGGTCCCCAGCGTCACAGATTCAGGCTGGCTTCAGTCTTCCTGCTGCCAAGGACTCACACCTTCTAGAGGAGAAAGTTCCCTCAAGCAGGAGTCCCAAAGAAGATTTTGAAGACCAATCCAGTCTGCACTCTGCTTCCCTTCTGGCTGAGGCTAAAAGGGTAGACGTGAAATCTGGAGGCTGCAGTGACCAGTACGGAGCTGTTCCCACCTCCCAACAGGCGTTGTACAAGTCACATTGTACAAATACACAGCCTTAAATAGGTGTCCACACACACCGCTGGACTCGGGCTCCCTTTTTGGCTCTGACTTCTCTCGCTCCCATCCATATACCCATCAAGCTGTGCCCACCCCAATCCGTGGTTTATATGGGATCCTTTCAGATCCATCTTTTCTGGATAGGCAAAAGTTACATCTCTGCTCTCCAGTAACGTGCTCACCTGCAGCATCCTTCTAATTGAAGAGCCCAAACACACCAAGAAACCTGAACAAGGGGAGCCTTTCATATGCAATCACCCCTCAGGGTATAAACCCACCTGGAACATGCATACTGAGGATTTATTAATTCTGCAGTACTGAGATACATTCCCAAAAGCAACAGTTGCCAAGAACATCAGCCTTTTAAACCAACACTTTGAAGTCAAGAGTGATGCCATCATCTCCCAGAACCAAGAGTAGGATCCCAGCAAGTAAAACCTTCTTTTGCTAAAGGCACACTAACTTCCCTTAGCCAGGTGCTGCCATCCTGCCCCCTGCCAGCTTTAAGCACATCAGTTAAACCCTTGCTAATACCGTTCACAAAACAGAGGCTTCATTTCTCACCTGGAAACCCCCCAGAATAGAAACACGTACCCTGAGGCCACTGAGTACAACCCTAGGCAAATGAGAACAGACCATTACAAGATAATAGAGGATGTGAATGCACAGGCAGTCTTGGGCTGTTTCAGGACTGTACATACTCTTATTCTTCCTCCCCTAACAGGTACAATACCTCAGACTTTCCTGCACCTAAGGGCACGCAGAGGTCACATGGGCCAGCTAACGAGAGCTACAGGGCCTTCCTGTGGTCTCAGTCCAAGATTCAATAGCTGTTTCAAAGCCACACAGTGAAGAGAGCACAGACAGAAGAGGCACCAAGAGGAGGAACAGTGTCTTACATCTATTGAATAGGATGTACTGACAGAAATCTGTTGATTTCAAGAATCTATTCCCCTGATTGTCTGCTTTAACTAAGCTTTTAACAACATTCTATACAGCCAGCAATGCTCTTCAATTTTCCATAAAAATCTGCCATCACCAGACAATTTTACTAAAGAATTTTCTCACACTCTTTTCTTCCTGTTAGAAACCCTTCTTTCTTCCCTAATTTAGTATTATATATTAAAAAAAAGTGCCATGGAAAAGAGAGCAGGACAGTCTTTTCTAAACAGAGACCTTGCTAATCAGGGGAAAAATAATTCCTTTGAACGCTGAAACAAAGATGGATTACTGCAAGGGGATGTCACCTATGTGGGATTCAGCCTTGCCCATGAGCCAAACACCTTGAGCACAAACCTATGAGAGGGTCTGTCACATGTGTCCAGTCGATGCAGCACTGCAACTCCAGCTGATAATGAGACTGGATGTAGAGCAGAAGATGCTGGTAAAATCCTATGCCAGCCACCAAGTGAGTCCGGTAGGCGCACTCCAGGGTGCTGCGGCTGTGGATGTGCTGCGAGAAGGAGAAGGAGCACGTTAATGCAGTCCGGAGCGCGGTTTAGGCTGGGCACCCAAGCTGCACTGAGAGTGAAGCAAGACAGTGGTAGCTCAGCTGTAACTGGTTTTGCACAGCTCTGTACCTGCTCCTGCTCAACAGTGTTCCCTCTAGTGGTATTTACTAAGGGTCAACATCGGGGAGGAATACTTGCAAAAACAAATAAATAAAATCAAAGTATCCAGTTAGAGCACCTTAAATGCACGCAGACCCCTGGAAAGCCAGCAGGGCTCATAGCATCAGAGAGCAATTAGCTCTGACAAATTAGCACTGACAAAGCCTCTTAAAAATATCGCTCTACCTGGAGAGATCTATCTTATGAAGAGGGGAACATGAAAAATAAGCAAATTCTGTTGAAATGCCTTCTGCAATGGCAGGTCTCTTAACAGCATGTTAGTGCTTACCTGCCTACTGCCAGACAAAGACATAGGACAGCTCCATAGGAATTTGAGAGTGCCCAGCTTCCCACCCTGGGCTCAGATCACAGCTTCTCCAAGCAAATGAAGCTGTAAACTTCACCTCATCCACTGCACAGCCAGAGACCTTCTCATGCCAGAGCCATAGATACCTGCCTTTTTATTTGTTTTAATGAGCTGAATAACTTCATAGTAAACCTTTCTCCAGAGCAGTTCTTCTGCTTTTCTTCCATAATCCACTGGATGCAGGAACATCAGCTTCACACACAGCTCCCGCAGCCTGGGACAGAGAGCAGAGCATTCTCAGTGAGCTGCTGCAGCCTCAAACACAGCTGCCACTATAGAGGCACAGAAGAGGAAAACCCCAATCCACTACAATGGGTCAGCCAGGCCATCTGGTGATGGTACAGCCCGGATCACTCCCACACAAGAGCACCTGGAAAAGCCATATACTTAAAAACCAGTGCCCTCCGGACTCAGCTGGCCATCAGTGTCTTCCTGAAGTGCAGTAATGACAAGAATTGGCTTGACAGCTCAAAAAATGATTAAGAATAATCCTCCTTGCTCAGCAACCCCTAAAAGTGATAGAAGATTTTACACACGTGTAAGAAATTTCTGCCCCACAGTTTTTATTACAAGGAAGGAATTGGCCAACACAAAGACAATTTATTTGTATCAATGACACCCAGGAAAGCCTCCAGCCATGGACTGTGCTGCTCAAATACAGGTCTGAAATCCAACCTCTGCTTCCAAAACCTGGAAGGATCCCAGGTCAACAGGCACACTACAAACCAAATAAGCATTAAAACTGCAGATTCAACAGCTCCATGTGTTGCTTCACACAGATTTTCCCCAGTCAAATACAAAATACAAGCACACTGCCCAACTTACTTGTTCCTCAAGCTGATGTTCTCTGGCTTGAACACGTCCTGATAAGCTGCCTTATTGCCAAGGATGAGATCCAGCCGGTGCACGGCCTCAACCACTGCCCTGCATGAGAACACAGAACCAAGAGTTTCAGGACAGCAGGTCATCTGGGATCACTGCAGATCAGAGGTGTCTGCAAAGAACCCCACTGGCCTATTTAGTTCCACTGTCAGCCCACTGCCCTGTACCACTACACCCCAGTTACTGATCTCCTTTTTGCACTCTATTTGAAGAAGGTTATGGAAAGCAGAAAAAAGCAGAGTTACACACATTATAGGCATTTTGCTGCAGAACAGTGGTTTAATCACCACTTACTGCTGCCTGCCTGATCACATATGTCAATTATTTCTACAGTTGCAAAATCAGAAATGTCTCTGGCCATGTTAGCAACCTCAGTAATTAAACCTGCCATACCTACACTCAAATTAATTTAAATGTCTTAAACGCTGTGATTAAAAAAATTGATTGAATTCTAATAACTACTGTTTTGCTGGGGTAAGTTTTAATGGTGTAAGAATCAAACCTCCACCAATTCCTGTTTCCTTACCAACCTGCCTACGAAAGAAGGCAACACAAGTCTCTCATTTGCCAAAATTTCCCCATCTTCACTACAGGGATTCACTGGTTAAACCCCTTAAAGTTCTCTCAGTGACAGATAACAGATATTCAAACCCAGCATAAAAGAGGAAATCTGTTCCAAGGTTTTCTCCCCTGAAAGCCAGCCAAAGACAGAGTGAGCGACCTCTAAACCTCTGAGCCATGCAAAAAAGTACTTTGGTGAATCATTGCCCAAGACCCTCCTGCTGGAGGAAAAATCCCACGCCATGTGTAAATCTCAAGCACTCAAAACTTTGTAGCTGTGAACAAATCACACCACAATTCTGAATGCTGCAGTGAAATAAACCCAGGGACTTTCAGCACCATTAGTGCTGAACCTCATCAATACCTCGGGGACAGCTCAATAAAGCACAATCAACCATCAACCCCTCCTACACAAGAGGTCACCTCCAGCCTCCGCCTTTGCTCCGCCTGTATCCAAGGTCACCAAACCCACTCCTGAAGTTAACTTTCCCAGCTCTCCTTTAAGCAGTACATCTCCCAAGCCACCAGCTACCAAACCCCAGTGGTCCTTGGTCTCCCCCTCAGCTTCAAGTCTACTGCACCCATTGTCATTCCTCGTTTGCTCCAATACCTGTCCCACCGTGGCTGCTGAGCCTGCTGCACCCAAGAGCTGCTGGAGCAAGGAGCTGAAGACAATCACAATGCGCTGCAAACACAAAAGGCAGGACCAGAGCAAATTCCCACCAAGCAGAGCAGTGAGGTGCTGCAGCCAGTCTGCTCCCCCTCCCGAAATCTCCATCACCTGCAGATCGGGAACTCCCCCATCACGCTCACAGCACCCCACAGTGACCAAGCCTGCTACTTCTGCACTGATGGTGGCAAATGGAGCACAGGGCACTCCCAAACCAAAGCCTGGAAGCCCACGTTCTGGGAGGCTGAAACCACCACGACTTCCTTGAAAACTAAAGATATTACTGCAAAGTAACCGACGTTTCCTATGCCAGCATCTTCCCGGTGAGGCCAATCTCTCTTCACAAAATCACTACACCCAAAGGAACCTCCCTGAAAAAATCCCCAGGACATTCCGGAGCTCACAAAGAAAATGTCCCATCTCCTGCTGTGCCACAGAAAGCCTCTCACTCAAGGTAAGGAAATCTCACTTGTTTCCAGTAACCACAGAAATTGACAGGAGAAGGGAAGCATGGGGAACAGAAGCATCTCATGCAACACGCTGGAAGAGCAAAAAACCATAGACTTGAACCAACTTCTTCCAGAATAATCATGAAGACGACCAAGGAGATAGTAAGAATCACACAAAAAATCCTGTTACATCCTTGACATCCAGTCCCTCCTGCTCACTGCCCTCTTTCTCATATAGCCTGAAGGGCATTTGCAAACTCTGACAGCTGCGTGCCCTCCCAGCAAGGAAAGAAGCAAGTAAAATACATTTTACAGGTAACAGGCACTGAGTTTGCAGCATCCAGCCAAGCTCATTTTGGGGTTGGGACATTCCAACAAGCCCCCCGGTTTAGTTTCCCCACAACAGAACCCCACAAAGCAAAGGCAGTGCACATCTCCTTACTGTAAGCTGGCACTGCTGTCCTAGCTGTGGCTCTCAAAGTCCCTCCCTCAGCACACCAGGAGCTGACTGGCTTCCTGTGCAAAGGGTGACCAGAGGAAAGGGGAACTGCAGGTTCATTACCATTGATTCCCAGAGAGAACTATCCTAAACTACAATTGTTGATTCCTGACATAGGCAGTAAAGCAGCTGTAAAATAACATTCGGTGAGCACTGAATCTCAGCTGTGCGTGTCCAATACAAGTGCACGTGTCCATGACATCCAGTGTGGGAAATGATCCCAGTGGCCTGCCAAACAAGAAGTATGGAAAAGTTTCCTTCTAGGGACAGGTTGAGCAAGGACACTGGAAGGTATTTTACTTTCCCCTCAAGGTGGCCCAGAGGGCATCTGCCATACAACCTAATTTTCTACAACAGCCCTGGATGGGCACATGCACACACTCGGTGTTTCTGCTGTTCTTTCAGGGTTTGTAAAGAAACAGATATCATGACTGGAGAGCAGCAAGGTTGACACACTGGGATGTGGTTCGTGAGCCCTAAAGGAGGCCCCAGCTGAACATCACCTTGTCCATACAGGTCCCATGGTGCTGCTGGAAGAGAAAGAGGGAGCAGTAAAGCAGAATCTGTGACAGCTGGCCCTGCCAGGATCCCGCATCTGCGGTGCTGAGGAAAGAGGACTCGGTGAGGACAAAAGGGACAGGAGCCAGCCTCACTCCAGAAACGTTGGGAAACACCGAGACAGGTGCTGTGGACCATGCACTGATGGAAATGCACTTTAGCATCTATACCCTGACTGGCCTGAGACCACAGGTTGAACTTTACCTAGCAATTAAGAGGACAAATCCTGTCCCAGGACCCATTTTTCTACCTGCTGTGCTTAAACATTGCTTTCAGACAGCGCATCAGAGCCACAAAGGAGGCACATCAGATGCCAGTCTATTAAAAGAACAAGTACAGCACATGGTGCCAAGCAGGGTGGAAACAGGCCAATACCAAGTCCTCTCGAGCCATAGACACTGATCTGCCCCCTTTCCTCTGTGCCATTAACAGTCTGGGATGGAGCAGGACAGCAGGGAGAATTATTTGTCCCCTCTGTTTCTTTATTTAGTACATCACTAAGAGCCACAGTGTCTGAGGAGTAAGACATTCCTCAGAGAAAAGACCTGCAGTCATTCATCTCTGCTCTGGCATGTGTCAGTCCACAAATCATACTGTCTGGAACAGGCTCCACACAGGAACAGCAACGCTGAGTCCACAAGCTAATGGTTACCCAGAAACCTATAAAATAAACCTGGTCACCTTATGCTACAACACGCATTGTAAAAGTGGACCCAGGATAATGCAGTTGCCACATTCCAAGGTGAAACCTGGGAACTATCAATCTAGGAAGACTTGGAAAAGATCAAAGAGTACCCTATGAGCAGCGATGGGCACCCGCATCTCTAAAAGGACACTCCAACAGCCAACATGCTGCCAAGGACCTTGGAGACCTGAGCTCAACTCCCACAAGCTGACACAACGCTGATAGCATGGGATCACAGTTTAGAGCTGGGACTGTGACATTCACGCATCTGTGACTCAAAGGCGCCACTTAGTGCAATAGTCATGAGTTCCCAGAGACCACAGTCACCACACAACAGGCTGCTTGGAGGGCAGGAAACTCCCACTTCACGCAACCCCACTTCAGGCTGAAACAGAAAAGAAGTGACAGGAGACCGTTAAGGTGGGAACTGTCAGCTAGAGAGATGGAAATCTGTGGCCACTGCAGGTACTATAAATCCTGCGCTAAAATCACAATGCTTCCTCCCAGCTAAAGAAGAGCTGTCCCTGCAGGAGGGGGGTGGTTCTTCTTCTGCTGTAAAAACGCTCTAGAGCAACTGCATGCCTTATTCTGCTATAAAAATTCAAACAGAAAACAACCCCTCCCTTGCCTGGATGACAATCCCTCATCTGGCCACAGGACGTTCTCCTGCCGGCTGCAGCAGAACGTGAGGTTCCACTTGTCAGATGAGCTGAGCAGCACCAGGAACGCAAAGCAGAACAGGTCTTGAACCATAACAAGGATGGTTTCAACAAAACATGTTCTGTTTTGCAGGCAGAAGCACAAACATCCTGTACATCCTCTCTGGCCCTGTCCAGCACTCCTTGGGAGGTGGCAGGCACAGCAGTCTACTGCTCCAGCTCAGCCTCCAGCTGATATGGTTGAGATCACTGCAGGTGTCTCAGCGTGGCAGCAGACACAGAGGTGCCCGAGGTGCTCCAGGCAGCCCATACCTCCAGCACATCGAGCCGCTGGGTCTCACTTCTGACTTTGCACCAAGAAAAGCAACCCACTGAACCTCCACAGTGCAGGAACATGCTTGCACTGAGCACATTGTGGAAACAGAAATAACCACCACCCAAACCTGCAGTTACTGGTGGGGATTCCTGGGCACAGATCCTGCCAGTGGCCCCAACAGGAGGCAAAGCCTTGCCCTGCTGTAGAGGAGGGCAGTGAGGTCCCATGAGGTGAAAGGACACAGTCAATGTCACCAAGACAGAAAGAAATGAACCCCCATGTAAAATTTGTCTCTTGTCTCCATCACTTTGCTCATCTTTGAGACCCAGAGTTGCTGCTGGAACTCCTGTGGATCTGTGGTACTAACGGGGAACCTGAGCCAGAAGGGATCAACTTCTGGGCCACTCACAAAACAAGTCACAAGCGGAGCAGAGACAGCTCGGGGCTGACAGCGTGACACCTCATCCCATGGGACGTCTTGTTCTGGGGGTCTGAGCTCACCAAGACCAGCAAGGAGTGCCCCAATCCTGTTCTCTGATGCCATTTCTAATGGACAGTGTGGAAGTGTGGGACCAGAGTCCTAGGGAGTGCTTAACTGGAAAGATCTGCAGCTGGAGCAGTCCTGCCCTCCACGCAACAGCGAAGTGCCCCAGCTCACCCTCCTGCTCATCACACCCTCTTCTCCCGCACTCCTCATGTAATTCCTGCCTACCACCAAAGCCAGGGACACCCTCTCCACCCCCCCTCTCCCTGGATGACCCTACATCTCACCCTTATCCCACTGTATCTTAACAACTCCTTTCTCGTCAGCCCCCATCATCCTCCCTGAATCCTGCAGAACTCCTATGTCCTGACCCATCGTCCTGGGTGTCCCCTTACCCCTGACCCCCTTCTTACTCTCCCACCTATCTCCTTCCCCCATGTCTCCATTCTCCCATCTTGCCAGGATCTCCCACAGCTCCTTCCTCCACCGTCCCTTGGTCTGACTCATCTGCCCTAGAGCCACCAGACCCCTTTTCACCAGTGCTGCCCCTCCGTGTGTTGCTTATCCTCTCTGGATCTCATACAACTTCCTTCCCCACATTCCCTTTCCTGGTCTTCCCTAAACCTCCTCCTTCTCCTCTCCCTTTGCACTGGATCCTTTCCCTAGATTTCCCCAACTTCTTCACTTCAATCTTCCCTAAATTCCATCATCTCCTTTCCCCGTCTTCTCTGAATATCCCTCCGATCCCCTTCACCCTCGTTCCCCCCCGTCTCCCCTGGATTCAAGAGGTCCCCCCCGCCCCTTTAATCCCTGCTGTTAACCTCGATTCCGCCATCTCCTTCCTCAGTCCCCCGAATCCTTCCCTGACAACTGCCCCATCTCCTTTCCTTCCATCTTCCCTAAATCCCCTTCACCTTGGTCGTCTCCAACCTCGCCCAACCTCCCCCGCCCCAATCCCCTTCCCTCCCGTCATCCCCAGTCCCCGCCGGACCCTGCCCAGCCCCATTCTCCCCCTGCTCTCCTCAGGCATCCCCTGTTCCCCTCCCTCCCCAGATCCTTCCCCGTCCCCCTGAGTCACCGCCCGAGCCCTTCCGCGCTGGCCCTCCCCAGCCTCATCTGGAGCCGCCTCGGCTCCTTCCCGACACCGGCTCCCTCCAGTGTCCCCCACCCTCCGACCCTTCTCGGCCACTCCATCCCCTCTGGCCCCCCTCGCCCCTCTCCTCACCGGTACAGCCGCTTGGTGTGCAGCACCTTGGCCTCCGGCTCGCCGCTCTCGCCGGCGGCCCCGCCACCCTGGCTCATCGCGCCCGCGGCGGGCCCGGCCCAGCCCCGCGGCCCCTCAGCACCGCCCGCGCCGCCGCCGCCGCCGCCCCCGGGCCCGCTCGGCCGCCATGGCTGCCCCCTCGCTGCTCTCGCGAGATTTCCCGCGGCTGCGCCGCGCCGGGCGGGCAGGGCGGCGGCGGGGACGACCTCGCCTCGCGAGAGCGAACTCTCGCCACGCGCCCTCACTTAGTGCTGGCAACATGGCGGCGGCGGCGGCGTCATCTCGCGAGAGTTCGCCTCGCTCACGCACGCGGCCGCCGTGCCGGCGCTTAGTGCTGGCAAACATGGCGGCGGCGTCAGGCGGCCGGGGCCGATCCCGGTGCGGGCCCGGCGGGAGCGGGGGGCCGGGGTCCCCCTGCCCGGATCGAGGGCTTCACCAGAGTCCCCCCGTGGCTGTGGGGCCGGGAGCGCGGGGAACGGCGCAGGAATCCCTCGGCGCTCTGGGATCCCGCCGTGTCGGGTGTCCCCAGGCATGCGGGCGGGTCCTGTGGGGTCGCGGCTCCCGCAGTGGTGCCTTCGAGCTGAATTATATGTCTTCAGGCTGAGTCTTCTCACCTTTTGTAACCATAACTATGCCGTCAGGTAATATCTGTAAAAAAAGTTGCTCAATAAAATAAAAAGACTTCGTATTTCAAGCATTGTTTAAAGTTACGCCACATGAATATTCATTAGGTAGGCGGGGAATATGTACTGGATAGACAGGTTTATGTACATTTTACCGTATAAAAGATGTAGCTTCGTGTTATTCTTGGTGCTGAAGAAAATGAATACAAAAGCTAAATTTTTTTAGCAATATAGTATTGAACATTTACTAGTAGAACAAAGGCAAATCACAGCGCTGGGGCGCTTGGCAATATTGCCAGAGGCGCCCTCCATTCATTTTCCTGTGGACTTAAGGACTCTCTTAAACTCTTCCATATTCATTAAGCCCACAAAGTCATTTACACTTCGCTCAACTTTCCCCCTCTCCGGTCTCTGCCCGTTCCCCCAGCACGCCGCCGCCTCGGTGCTCGGGATCGCTTCAGAACTGAAGGCAGGCACCCCCTCCGGTGCCTCCCCAGTCTCCAGCCTCCTTTGCAGCTGCCAGTTCCCTTGGGCGGTGTGAGCTCTGATGAGGTAACAATCTTCCTGGGATGCACGCGGGTTATCTTCTTTGTTTCTCTAAGATATCTTGGCTCCTGGCTCTGTAGTTTCTCAGCTCAAAAGACATTTATTACCATGTGTTTATTAAAAAATTTCTTAACAGTACAACTATTTCCAAGTTACAATTTACCTTAATCTCGTTTCTACTTAACTACATTTTACCTTAACACTATTTTTACATAATACATCATCACTTATACATGTTAAAACCATATTCATTCATTTATCAGTGCCCTCGATTTGTGGAAAACTCCACCTTGCACCCCCGCAGAATAAACAAGGACTGACTTGTCTGTCTCCTTTTCAAACTGTGCCTGCGTTTAGAGCTCTTTAACTCGGCACAGCCAGAAGGGCCCGGGCAGGGAGGGATCCGGGTCGGTCCCCTGCCTGACATGGGGACAGCGCCGGGGCTCCCCGTGTCCCCCCCGCCGGCGCTGCCCGGCCCGGGCTGGGACGGGCGCAGGGTCCGCCCGACTGGGCGAGGCTCCGCGCCCGCCCCTCTGCCCGCCCCACCTGAGCTGGTTCGGCAGGTTTGAGGTGCAGAGGCGGCCGGGAGAGTGCCGGAATCCCGCAGGGTCCCGGCAGAGCAGCCCCGTGGCCCCCATGGCCCCGCGCCTCTGCCCGAGTGAGTCCTGCAGCGAGGGGAGGTGGTGCCGCGGGGGACGCGGGGCTGCGGGCTGGGAGCGGGGCTGGGGTCCGCGATCCGGGCGCTGGAGGTGCGGGAGGCCCAGGAAGCTGTTTCAGCCCTACTTCCGTGTGTGGATCTCGGAGGAAGCCCCAAGCGGCTCCGTGCCTCAGTTTCCCCACACCTGTGGCCAGGCCAAGGCTCCTGCTGATGGGGCAGGGATGAATGTGCTGAGAGGAGTGAACTGATGTTCATTGCAAGAGACAGACGGCAGCACCCAGGACGGGCCAAGAGACAGAGTTCCCCTAATGGGTAACAACGTGGGACCTCTGCCTGTACCTCCTGCACCCTATGGAAGGGCACCCAGCAGCCCCTTTTGCCCACCCCACATCAGTCTCAGCTACAAGAGGCAGCAAACCTGGCCCATGCCGGCTGTAGCCAGGGTTCCTGGAAGCAGACAGGTCACGTCTCCCCAGGGCTTGGCTGGTCTTGGCCCAGGACAGAGCCACAGAGGAGCTGGTTGTATCATCCAGGCTGTGTTCAGCCAGAACCCCCAGGAAGTTTGTTCAGTGGGGGAAGCAACTCCCAGGCTGCCCCGTTTTGCAGCCAGACCTGCACCCCTGGGTTCACCCTGCCCAGGACAGTACCTGATCCCGCTGCCAGGGGCCAGAGCGCAGGGACACCAGGCACTGCTTTCCCCTCCTAGTGCAAGGACAGGAAGGTGGTGTGGGCTCCAGGGGTGCCAGTTTTCCCCCACTTTGTAACTGGGGCTGTGCATGTGACCCCGGATTTCTCATTTCTGATGTAAATTTTTCTGTCCCCTTTCTCCTGGTCCAGGGTGAAAGCAGGAACTGGAAACAGGACAGGAACTTCGTCCCCTCTGAACACTACAAGTGCCCCCAGCTGCATCCCTGGCACTGCGGAACTGGACGCTCTCATGGCTGCTGCAGACCCTGGCCTGCCCTCTGAGGAGGTGGTTTTGCTGGAGCTGGGGAAGGTAGCCCTGGACACGGTGCCACCAGCCCCAGATGAGCACCTGGGAGACCCTGATGCCACCCTGCCATGGGACCGGTGCCAGCACAACACCCAGGGCCAGCCGGAGCTCGTGGAGATGAAGAGGCGCTCAAGTCCTGAGGGGGGCCATGAAGACCCAGAGGAAGCTGTTCCCACCTGCCCCACAGTTGAGGCTGAAGATGAGGAAGTCCCCCAGTTACCCGTGATGGCGGCCCACGTCTTTGTGCCCATCGACCCGCAGTGCATCGAGCAGAGCCCCTTCAAGCAGAAGCAGCACCCCACCCCATGGGCCCAGGAGGAGGGCAGGGGGGACCATGTTCCCCCCAGTGACAGACCCAGCAGCCTCCATCACAAGCAGGTCTTCCTCCCCCTCGGCCCCTCGCGCTACCGGGGCCCACTGGGCTTTGAGGGGCGCATGGCCAAGCCCCCAGCTGAGCAGTCGCGGTGCCCATGCGCCAGGGAGTGTGGCACTGATAACCTCAAGGCCATGGCATCGGTGGCAGGGGCCCTGCTCCTCTGCCCTTGCCTCATCTACGGGGCCTACGTCTTCTTGCCCTTTGACGCCCCGCTGCTGCCCACCGTCAGCGCCCGCCTGGTCTACACACTGCGCTGTGCCGCCTTTGCCACCTTCCCCGTCGTGCTGGGTGAGCCATGGGCTCGGAGTATGAGCACTTTGCTCCTGCTCTGGGCTGCATTAGCCCTGGGGCTGAGCTCTTTGTGGCTCCGTTGCTCCCACCAGGAGCAGCAGATGGAGTTTTTCTCCCCTCCTGGTGCTCCCCAAAGCTCACCATGGCTCCTCTGGGCACCCAGTCAGCCCCTCTCTCTCTCCCTCAGGAATGATTGTCAGCGGCATCTCCCGCCTCTGCTCCTCTGCCCTGGAGCCCTTTGGAGAGCTCCACCGGGAGGTGGAGATCCACCGCACTTATGTCTCCCAGTCCATCCACCTCTTCATCCTCTACTTCTTCAACATGGCTGTGCTGGCTACCTACCTCCCACAGGAGCTCCTCAAGCTCATCCCACTGCTCACAGGGCTCTTTGCCATCTCCCGGTAAGTGACTCCTTCGCCCCGGGGTGCTGTTGTGCTCTGTCGGTGCCAGCAAACACCATCCCTTGGTGCAAACTCCCACTCTGGCAACACCTCACCCAGCTCACCAGAGCCAGGAGGGGTTCCTCATCCTGCATCCCACTGCCTACAGCAGCCATGTCCGGGAAACCCTCACTGGTCAGAACCACTGAGTGCCAGCCCCATAGCACCACCCTTGGCTGAGCCTGCACCCTCTGCCTTCTCCAGGTTGATTTTCTGGATGTCCTACGCCATCGGCCGCTCCTTCCGTGCCTTCGGCTTCAGCATGACCTTCCTGCCGCTCCTGGCCATGCTGCTCTGGAACCTGTATGGCATGTTTGTCCTGGAGCCTGAGAACCTCCTCTCTGTGGCAGGGGCAAAGCCTGAGAGCCACTCCAAGGAGAGCCAAGCCAAACTCCGGCACTGGGGGTGAGGGAGGCCGGGAAGTGGGGCGCCTGGACCCTAAGAGCTTGAGCCCTCCTTGATGCCCTGCCACAGGGGTGCTGGCAGATCCAGCTGGGCCCCTGCTCCCTGCCTGGCCACAGTGAGGTTTTGCTAGGCCCACAGAACCAGGCTGCAAACCCTTTGCATCAGGAGACTCCTGCTGGAAGGTGAACATGGCCCAGAGCAAGACACCGCCAGCCCTGTTCCCTGGGGATGGGGTGGGATTTGCTTCCCCTCCTGCTAGAGCCAACTTTACCCAATAAAGCCCTTTACCAAGCAGCTCTGTGGCTGGTTTGGGGAGGGTGAGTTAAATTCCCCACAGAATGACTCAGAGCTTTGCCTACAGGATGCAATCATCCAGCCTCAACACTATGTTTCCAAGAGGGCAGAAATGATGTTTCCCCCAGACTGTCCCCCTCCCAACCCTGCATCCCACTCCTGGGTTTCTGCATTGCCAGTCTCACCCTGCTTGTCCCTCCTCTTCCTCCTGGTGGAGGTTTAGCACCCACTTCACAAACCAGTTGGCCAGGCAGGAGGGAGAGAGCCCTCCCCAGGGAGGGATGCAGGGAGAAGCCAGGTTGGGTGACACAGCACCAGGTTTGCCACTGCCCAGGGCTAGGGATGGCCAATCCTCCCCAGGATGGATGCTGAGTCCCTCATTCTGCAGACCTGAAGGGGCCCCTGGGAGTCACATGTCTGATGGTCTCCGTTCTCAATCATAACCCAAAGCACTTAAAAATCCACCCAGTCCAGGAAAAGCCACTCCAGGTCCAGATCTGCCAGATGTCTGGCCTGTCCCACCTCCCATCCTGCAATGCTGTGTCAGAAGGAACATCCCACCCAAACCAGAGAACAGGACTCAAGGACCTAGGGGAATGGAATGAAGCTGTGTCAGGGGAGGTGTCTCGGTTTGAAAGACAGGTGTCTGCCAAGGAAGGCAGGAACCTCCCCCGGAACAGAAAATGTGATCCCCTTCCCTCCAAATCATTATAACTTCGAAATCACGGGGCCTTCAGGGAAAGATATGGGAAAAGTAGCAGCAGTTCTTTACTAGTATGTGTATGTATAACGGGGCAAACGAACCGCGACAGCCGCCGCAGCAGCAGCAGCGAACAGAGCCGCAGCCCCCGCGCTGAACGCTCCCTTCCCGCCCGGGGCGCTCCCCCCTCGCTGCAGCTCCGCTCGCGGCCGCCAGGGGCGCTGGCGGCTCCCGCCGGGCAGGGCGGCGCGATGGCTCCCCGCGCCAGCAGGGGGCGCTGTGGCGCGCGCGCTCCGCCCCGCGGCGATGGCGGCAGGGCCGAGCCCGGGATTGACGGCCTACCGCGCACAGAGGTGCGGGGACACCCCACGCGTTGGTTCCGGACCCCCCAGCTGGACAGGAAACAAAGAAATTAAGGAGACTTGCAGTGCAGGAAAAACGCGGCAGACCGGGATCTCGGAGTCCGACACACAGGAGTGGCCGCGGCAACGCGTCGCGGGCAGAGGGTCCGGCGGGAGCCGGTGCCGGTGCTTCGGCGCCACACGCGCTGGTGTTATAAACGAGGCTTGGACTTTTTTGGGTGGAATAAAAGTCTGCTCGTTTATTAAAAAGAAAATCAGGAGCGGAGACTCGAGGTAAGCCCAAGTCCCACTCAGCAACCCAGAAGAACAAACTGTGCAACGCACAGAGCGTTCCCCCGCACTCAGGTTCCTCAGGAAGACGGGGGGGCTGCGCCCCGGAGCAGTTCTTATGGTCTCTTTTGATGCTGTGATTGGTGCGGCTCAGATCCTCCCTCTGATGGCTCGTTGTTAGGGTTCTCATTGGTGTTCAGTTCTGTCAGTCTCTGGGGCGTCGAGTGATTGGTTTGCCCCTTAACCAATAATCCTTCAAAGTGTTTACATCATGCTCATTGGGTTGTCTTAAGAACAGTCTAGAACATTCCCCTCCTTTCTATAGACCCACTACTTTCCCCCATTTGGTGTCCCCATCTAGTGGGTACGTGGCAACATTACACCCGTACAATCGCAATAACAATTAACTCATTAACTGCATACCCCCACTCCTCTAACAAGCAACTTTTAACTTCTCAACAAAAAAAAAAAAAAAAGAACTTTTAACCATTTATTACACTGGTTCTGAGCTCCTTCCTCCCCCAAACCCAGAAACGGGACTCTGCAAAATCCAGCCAAGCCTTGGGGTAGCCCCTGTCATGAGGGACACGACCCAGGGCACTGAACCAAGAGCTCCCAGGCAAAGCCCCCCTGAGCACCGCACGCTCATACAGGGCACAAGTCAGTCCAGGGGCAGGGGCACCTTCGGCTCCTGCTGGGCTCCAGCACCATCCCATTCCTGCCAGTCCTGAGAGCTCCTTTGATTTCTGTCCCATTCAGTTCTTCAGGGTTAATTACAGGGACCGAGGGCAGAAACCCAGCCCCGTTTGCCCTTTCACGGTGTCAGTGCCCAGAAAAGCTTCCACCTCCACACATTTTTCTCCCTCAAATCACTCTGCCCTAGAGCAAGGCTTTGTCTTCCCCTCTCACAGTTACCTGGTCCCCTCCAGCTCCCAGGGTGCCAGCAGCTGGCAGACAGGAAGGAAAATATAGGGAAGGTGTAGGTTGGATGCATTAACCTCTTGACAACCAGATGCTGCACGAGGAAGGTGCTTTGCAGAGAAAGTCAAGTCTCTTCTTTATAAAAAGAGGTTCTCAGGCCCAGGACAGGTGTTGTGTCACTGTTTGGAGACTGGGAACAGCCTGCCCTGGCTGCAGCAAATCCTGTGGAAGGATGGGGTGGGAGAGACAATCGCAGCCCATGGTTATGTGGCCTCAGTGGTCAACAGGTAACAAACCTCTGGGTTGCTTTCCATACTCTGCGGCTTGGAGAAGCTTTGTTTGGGAAAGGAGCAGGGAAAAGATGAAAATAAGGGAGAGAGTAGCAGAAAGTGTTAAGGGTGTTTGGGGCTTATTTGAGGTTTTAAAATTATTTTTTATTTTTTAAAGGCAGACATAGGCATGCTGAGTGCAGTATCACTAAAAGAAGTAGCGATGATGATGTTGATGAGAAACAGGTGATCAATAGTTAACTCATGTAAGCACAGTTAACTATTGGGAGACAGCAAATGTTGATCACAAAACCTAAGAAGCAGGATTTGCCTTCATCTTGTCAAGATAAGAGGAACAAGAATCTGTTTGAAACCAGCACAGAAACTGCCGAGTCGTTCCACAAAGGCCTGGGCACGCTCCAGAAAGAAAGGTAAAAAGTGCATTGTGACGAAGACTACTGATCTTCATCAGAAAGACCCCCGAGGAAGAAGAGGAGCCTTCCTCAGTGCGACCACCAGGGTACACAGCGCATGCATGGCACATATGCTAATGACATCAATGACTTCTGAGAAGTAATTTGTATAACCACTCCTATCCCAAGGAATGTGATGAATAGTCATTAATTTTACACATAATGCTGGACTGTAGGGAGTGCTCTGTGTGTGTTAGGAGGAGCAATCCCCCACACCCGGCACACCGAATGAAGCAAGTACCCGCTTCTCTGTCTCTGAAGTGTCTCTAGACCTGGTTCGGGGCGATTCATTGATGTCATATTGGACTCCTATGACACTAATGCGATACTGTAATTTTATATATTGGGTTTGGTTATGTGGAGGAGCAGCTGATTCTACCAGTTCTGTTCCAGTCTGCTCATTCCCATCTCCTCACTTTTCTTCCTGTGATGAAATACAACCGGTTTCCTTAAGGTCCAGCTCCCCGAGCGAGCAACTGAATCGCCCTCAGCCAGGCCAGGAGACACTTCAGAGACAGAGTCAGAGAAGCGGGTATTTGTTTTATTCGGCGCTGGGTGTGTGGGGATCGCTCCTCCGAACACACACACACACACCGGCACTTCCTACAACACAGTATTATGGGTAAAATTAATGACTATTCATCACATTCCTTGGGATAGGAGTGGTTATACAAATTACTTCTCGGAAGTCATTGATGTCATTAGCATATGTGCCACGCATGCGCTGTGTACCCTGGTGGTCGCACTGAGGAAGGCTCCTCTTCTTCCTCGGGGGTCTTTCTGATGAAGATCAGTAGTCTTCGTCACAATGCACTTTTTACCTTTCTTTCTGGAGCGTGCCCAGGCCTTTGTGGAACGACTCGGCAGTTTCTGTGCTGGTTTCAAACAGATTCTTGTTCCTCTTATCTTGACAAGATGAAGGCAAATCCTGCTTCTTAGGTTTTGTGATCAACATTTGCTGTCTCCCAATAGTTAACTGTGCTTACATGAGTTAACTATTGATCAGTCTTATCACAACGTGTCCCACACCGTGGTTCTACGGCCTCTCAAAGCTGGGTACTTCAACTTCACCTCTGCCACCATCACGTACCTGGCCCAGGAGGGTGCACAGGTCGTGGTAAGTGGATGATTTATAGGAGCCCTGCGGATACAGCTGACCGCGCTGCTGGCGCTGGGTGCTCGGGGAGGATGCGTGTCCCTGCGCTCTCACCCTGCCCGCTTCTGGAGCGAGGAGGAAAGGTGGCAAAGCCTGTCTTTTCCCTGCCTTTTCCAGGTTGGCTTCACTAGTGCTCCCGGGCAGGGAGGAATCCTGGCTCAGCGCGACTTTGACAGGAGGTTCTCCCCTCACTTTGTAAGTAGCTTTCATTTGATAGTGGAAGAGTGCACCACGGCAGCCGCAGCCCAGTGCGGTGGCTTCCTGCTCACCCAGGCCTGGCAGGCAGAGTGGGTGAGTGGCCTGGGGACAGGTGACATGTTCACCTGGCACTGTCCCTGTCACCACCCCAGCAAAGGAGCAGAGCCCCTGGATGTGGGAGATCTGCAGAACCAATCCCTAGAGCCAGGGGATGTCCTGGAGCAGTGCTGGCTGAGAGCCAAAGCCATGGCCAAGGGCTTCCATAGCTGCCCCTGAGGGAAGCCCATCCAGAGCCCTGCACTGCCCCCTTTTTGGGCAGGATGCTCTGAGGGCCAAGAGGAGCCAAGGTGCCACGGACCAGGAATGGCAGCAGCAAGAGCTGGAGCAGGCACAGAGGAAGGTGGAGCTGAAGCAGTGGCTGAGATGGAACCGGCTGGAGCAGGTGGCCCAGAAGGAACAGCACCTGGCCATGCAAGTGGAGCAGGAATTCTGAAGCGTGCTCAGGTGAGGCACATGGGGCCAAGGAATGGCTGAGGTGGTGGCCAGGGGGCTCCCAGTGCCAGCTGGTGGCTCTGGGGGCTCCAGTGCCAGCCCAGGTGCTGTGCCAGGCATGGGGGGAGTTCAGGTCAGGGGCTGCCAGTGATACTTCCCTGTGCTCTACAGCATTCCATCCTGAGAGGGCCACCTCTCAGGTCCCCCTGCATTCTCAACAAACCTGCTGATGGGCCTCAGACACAGAGCCATCAGGATCCTGATGGATTCTTTCCTCTGTCAAGCCCCTGGAATTCCCAGGAAATACTGTGGCCAAGTGAAACACAGAGTGGAGGGCCTGGAACCGAGCCAGCACAGCCCCCAGCTGGGACTAGCCCCAAAAGGAATCAGCTCCAATTTCCCAGGGATTTGGGGGCCCTGTTTCATTGACTTATTTTTCCAGTAACAGATGTTTCTGGAGCAGACAGTGTTTTCCATTCTTCCCTCACCTCAGGGCTGCGAGGAAGGGGCTGGGAGGACAGAGCAGAGTTGGAGAAGCCCTGAGGCTCCTTGTCCCACCTGCCCCACGCTGGGGACAGAGGCTGTCCCTTGCCCTGTCCTCAGATCCACTGAAATAGACTTCTTGGGGGAGGCTGTGTCCTTGGAGGGTGCCCCCAGCCCAGGGCAGGGTCCCCACCAGCCGGCTGGCCTCTTCCCCACCCACAGCCCCACCAGTGCCACCTTGTTACTGCGGTGTCACCTCTGGCCCTGCATCTGGACCTTCCTCAGGGAAAAAGCAAAAGGACCAAAGCATGATGTCAAATCCACAGGGATGAGGACTGGTGGCTTCAGAGGGCCTGAAGCCATGGGATCCCACAGGAGCAGCTCAGATTAATTTTTATCCATGTACCACAATGTCACCCCTCATATATACATTCATTTCTGCTCCTCCCTCTCTTCTCCCCCTCTGCTACACATGAGCAGCACAGAAACACTTGGGTACACACTTCCATCCATAGGGATTACACAAAGACCTCGCACATTAACACAGCATTTTTTACACCCACCTTGCCCAGTGACCTTCTAAAACACAAGCCTTCACAGTTAAGACTTGTACTGAGGACTAACCTATAGCATCCTGTGTCACTTAACCAAGTGCCTTCTGTGATTTCTTTTTATTAGGCTCATTCCCCATTTAAGAATACCCTTGAGCAGCTCAAAGGAACATTATAAAGAAATGCTACCAGTACTATGCAGACCAGCAAGGCATGTCCTTTCCTAAAGCATCTGCTTCACAAATTGGCTGTGAAGGTGTCAGGGGTTTTTGTTTGGTTTTTCTAAGCATGAAGTCCCCTGCAATTAACTAATGATGTGGGGTTGTTTTAACAAATTGCTGTTTTGAAACAGCTGCTATTTTTCAAAGGAAAGAGTTTATTTAGAAGAATTTTCAGTGAAAAGCGATGCTGAAGAAATTTGTCAAGTAATTAATCTTTTAAATAAAATTATTAGGGTGAGGAAATCCAAAATGATTTTCATATTGACAGCTAAGTTAGAGTTATAGTAGGTAAAAGTGAAAACTTCAATGCAAAATTGTTCTAAATTATCCAAATGCAATTTTTGATAGACCCCAAACATCTGCTTCTCCTCCCCATCCTCATGCACCCAATTTTTGACTTGGGGACGAGAAAAAGAAAAGGTATTGAAAAACTCCTGAAGGACAATGCAGGTGTCTGTCACAGCCAGCACAGCTTCAGGAGGGGAAAGCTCTGCTTGTCAAATCTGATTTCCTTTTATGACACGGTAACCCACTTAGCTAATCAAGGGAAGCCAGTTGATGTAATCTTTTTGGATTTCAGCAAAGCTTTTGATACCATCTCTCATAGTATCCTTCTGGATAAACTGCCCAGGACACAGCTGGATAAACACATCGTGTAGTGGGTCAGCAACTGGCTCAGGGGCCAGGCACAAGGGGTGGCAGTGAGTGGTGTGACATCAGACTGGCAGCCAGGTACTAGGGGGGTTCCAGGGCTTAGGCCCAGCACTCTTGAACATCTTCATTAACGACTTGGATGCAGGACTGGAGGGGACACTAAATCAGTTTGCTGATGATAAAAACCAGGGAGGAGCTGTCCACTCCCTGAAAAGCAGAGAAGCTTGGACAAATTAGAGGGCTGGGTAATCACCAACTGTATGAAATTTAACAAGGGCAAGCGCCGGACCCCACATCTGGGATGGGGCAACCCTACCTGTGTGTATAAACTCGGGAACGAGAGGCTGGAGAGCAGCTGTGGAAAGGGACCTGAGGGTCCTGGTCCCTGGCAAGTTGGATGACTCAGCAGTGCCCTGGCAGCCAGGAGGGCCAGCCATGTTCTGAGGGGCATCAGGCCCTGCATTGCCAGCTGGGCAAGGGAGAGGACTGCACTGGGGCGGCCTCACCTCCAGTCCTAGGGCAGTTTTGGGCATCCCAGTATAAAATAGACATTGAGCTATTGGGGAGTGTCCAAAGGAGGGATATGAATATGGTGAAGAGCCTTGAAGGGAAGCCTTATGAGGACCACCTGAGGTCACTTGGTTTGTTCAGTCTGGAGAAAAGGAGACCAAGGGGAGGCTCATCGGCATCTGCAGCTTCTTCACAAGGGCAAGCAGAGGGGCAGGTACCAATCCCTTCACTCTTGTGACCAGTGACAGGACCCAGGGCAACAGCTGGAGCTGAGTTGGGGGGGGTTTAGGTTGGGTATCAGGAAAATATTCTTCCCCCAGAGGGTGGTCGGGCACTGAACAGGCTCCCCAGGGTTTGGTCATGGTCCCAAGGCTGCCAGAGATCAAGGAGCTTTTGGACAAGGCTCTCAGGCACGTGGTGGAATTGTCAGGGTGTTCTGTGCAAGGCCAGGAGTTGGACTCAATGATCCTGATGGGTGCCTTCTGGCTCAGCATATTCTATGATTCTCTATCTCCTACTGCTAGTCACCACTTGATTTTGGCATGTGAAGTTCCAGCTGTATCTTGAGTGCCAAGTTAATTTGTGCCTGTGTTTTTTCAGACCATGCTCTGTTGGCATGTGTGGTGGGTTGATGCTGGCTGGATGTCAGGTACCAAAGTCATCATTCCCCCTCCTCAGCTGGAGAGGGTCAGAGAAGAAAATACAACAAAAGGCTCATGGGTTGAGAGAAGGACAGGAAAAGATCACACACCAATTACAAGCACGGGCAAAACAGACTGGACTTGGGGAAAATTAATTTAATTTGTAACCAATCAAATCAAAGCAGGACACTGAGAAGTAAACCTAAATCTCAAAACACATTCCCCCCAGCCCTCCCTTTCTGCTGGGCTTAAGTTTGCTCCTAATTTTCTTTCCCTCCTCCCAGCAGTGGCACAGGGGGAGGAGGGAAATGGGGGTTGCAGGCAGTTCGTCACACTCACCCGTTGTCTCTGCCACTTCTTCCTCCTCAGAGGGCAGGACTCCGCACACTCTTTCCCTGCTCCACTGTGGGGTCCTTCCCACAGGAGACAGTCCTCAATAAATTTTTCCAAAGTGAATTGTTCCCACGAGCTGCAGTTCTGCACGAACTGCTTCAGCGGGGGCCTTTTCCATGGGGTCAGTCATTCAGAAACAGGCTGCTCCTGCGTGGGTCCCTTCCCTTCCTTTTATGGGGTTAGTCCTTCAGGAACTGCTCCTGCAGGGATCTCTTCCATGGGGTCACTCCTTCAGGAACAGGCTGCTGCTCCCAAAACTCTGCACGGAGCAGAAGTTTTGATCCAGCACAACAAAACTGTCTGGGGAGGCAAGATTGATCAGCGTGCCTGCTGGAAAAGGGGTGAAATCTTTCCCAAATGAAAGCTGGGAGAGTCAGATTGTGCTGAAATCTTCCAGCATTTTTAATGTGGGGCTAACTAGTTCTGGGGTGTTAGGGGAGGCCCTGGCCATGCCCTGGGCATCCTGACCCCCTGCATCCCAGCCAGGTGCCGCTTTCACCCCACTTCCTGTTCCTGCCTCCCTCCAAACCAGGACAGCCACGGCTGCCCCAGCGCTTCCTGCAGTGCTGTGGGCTGACTTGGTGGCCGAGTGGGCAGCTCCGGCAGCTCAGGCAACACAGGGAGCTGTTGGGGTCTTTGTGCTACTAACCTCTCTCCTGGTGCCCTCCAGCATTCCAGAGGAGAAGCCCCTGGCCTGTCTCATCATTGGGAAAAAGAACTACAAATGGATCAAGGAAGCACCTCCAGCCCTGACCTAGGAGGAGCATGGGGACAGGATGCTGCTTTCATAGGCATCTCCCCTCCTGCTCCCCCTTTTCTCACTCCCTGTCAGGGCTCGGGGATCTCCCAGTGGATCAGAGACATGCAGGCTGGGGCATTCCCAGAGCTCCGCTCAGGGACCACCAACATCACCCCTCTCTGGGCTACACTCTGGGGTGCAGAGAAGGCTGTGGGACTCAGGGCTCCTGTGGTCCCTGCCTCAGGGAGGGCCAGGCAGAATCCCTGGGATTGCCAGGTTCATGGGCAGGAAAGGAATCCCACCTTGCTTGTATCCAGGAATCCCTCTAGGGCTGTATCCAGCAATACCACACTGGTTGGATGCAGCACTCTCAATCTTCCAAAGGAATGGTGTGTCTGACCAGGGGTGTGGGAAGGAGAGCCCATGTCCGTGCCATGGCTGGAGGAGCCCGTCATGTGCCCACTCTGGAGGGGCACAGGGCTCTGGAGCTTGACTGCAGTGAGTCCCAGGAGGAGATCCAGAATTTGGCCATCTCGCCAGGAATGGGGGCACACGAAGTGTGGTCCCGGCAAGCCCTCAAGAAGGTACCCAGAATTCAGCAGCACTCCCTGTCTCCACAGGAGGCCCTAAGCCAGGCCCAGAGCATGGAGCAATGCAAGGCTGAGCTGCAGGAGCAGATGGGGCAGTGGAACAAGCCAGAGGAAGAGCAGCAGGAGCAGAAGCAGAAGCTGCTGCAGTGGGGGAGGAGGATGAGGATGGAGCAGGCAAAAGGAGCTGAGGGAACTGAACACAGTAAGGCCAGCGCTCCCTGCTGTTACCTGGCACCTGCCTCAGGTGAGCCTCACAAATTCCTTGCTCTTCCTCTCCTTCCCTTCTCCTCCCTGCTCCCTGTGTCCCAGTCTGACTTGGAGGCCAGAGACTCCTCCCACAGCTGCTCCTCAATGCCAAAGGCTCCCTCTTCTCCATGGAGGCACCAGCCTTTCCCCTTTCTCAGCCATCCCATCCCTGTCCATGCCAGTATTTCTGCTCTCGGGAGCAGGATGGAGACAGAGGGAACCTTTCGGCTCTCGTATTCCCAGAGGCAGGCAGGAGGTCATGCACCAGGCAGAGCAAAGACTGTGGAGCAGGCCCTGAGGGACGAGGGGCAGTACCAGGAGGCCCAGAGGCAGCTGGAGCACCTGGAGCAGCTGAAGATGGAGGATAAGAAGGGGTGAGGAGTGAACAGGGCAGGTGGAGGAAGGTTGACACCTGGTTGGAAAGGTGTTGGAAGTGTTGGGTCAGCCACATTTGGGGTGTGGAGACAGCAGCCGGCAGGATCAGAGCTCTGCTGCCCTGGGTGGAAAATGCAGGGCGATCTGCTGTCTTGGGGGAAGAAGGCAGGGGTCTCCCTGGTTCTGGCAGCTGAAGGTGGGGTTCTCTGCAGTCTTGGGACGATTGAGGTGGGGGTCTCTGCTGCCCTGGAGGATGGAGGCGGGGGTCTCCACTCAACTGAGGCTGAAAGTGTTGCATGGGATGATGTTGCAGGTGGGGTTCCCTTCTGTCCTGTGTCAGGAAAATTAATCCACAAACACCAGAGGTTTACGTCCAAAAAGGAGACAGAGGAGTCCTGTAACTTTATTCAAACAAAGGGAGAGGCCAAGGGGCATTTCCCATGCGGTCTCTCAAACTGCTGGAGGATGCAGCCTCCTTTTTATCCTAATCTCCCGGCCGCATTCCCCTCTCTCTTTCCCCACTGGCTGAGGTACTTGAGAGGTACAGACTTCCCGAATCGCCTAATACAGACACACTTTTCCCTTGTGTCTGTTCTTTTTCTCTAAGTCCAGGAATTTAGCAGGGCCTTAGGTGAGCAACAGTCTGTGTCAATTAGTGAATTCCTCTGGAACTTACGGTTCCTCCCATTGCTTCTTTCACCTCTCAGTATCTGGCTTTATCAACCAGCAGGCCCAGAGTTTGTTTGTGAAGACACATCCCTCTCAGTCCTTTCAGCGGGAAGCACAGGTCTGCCCAGTCTTGGACAAACAAGGCCGGGACCTATGCTGTCCTGGGGGATGGAGACAGGGGTCTCTGCTGCCCAGAGGAATAGAGGTGAAGGTCTCCCTTATGCTGGCAGATGCAGGCAGGGGTCTCTACAGGCCTGGACAATTGAGGCAAGAGTCTTTGCTGTCCTGGGAGATGAAGGCGTCTTGGTGGATCAAGGCAAAGGTCATGGTTGTCTTGAGGGATGAGGGTTGGGCCTCCTGCAACCTGGCAGATGAAAGGAATGAGAAGGAGCTGTCTTTACAAACTGTGGGCCTACAGGTAGATAAAGCCAGATACTGAGAGGTGAAAGAAGCAATGGGAGAAACCATAAATTCCAGAGGAATTCCACTGATTGACACAGACTTTTACTCAAGACTGCGTCAAATCCCTGGACTTAGAGAAAAAGAACAGAGACACAAGGAAAAAGAAAATAAAGGGGAGGGGGTACACATTAGAAAGGGGGTTTGTAATTCAGCGATTCGGGAAGTCTGTACCTCTCAAGTACCTCAGCCAGTGGGGAAAGAGAGAGGGGAATGCGGCTGGGAGATTAGGATAAAAAGGAGGCTGCATCCTCCAACAATTTGAGAGACCACATGGGAAATGCCCCTTGGCCTCTCCCTTTGTTTGAATAAAGTTACAGGACTCCTCTGTCTCCTTTTTGGACGTAAACCTCTGGTGTTTGTGGATTAATTTTCCCGACACAGATGAAGGCGGCAGTCTCTGCTTCACTGGGGAGACCCTCTATGCCATTTTCACGACTGGGAGCAGAAACAGGAACGGCAAAGGCAAATCCAAGCAGAGATTGAACACAGTAACGATGAGCACCGGAGGCTCAAGGAGCCGGGGCCCAGCAGGTTCCCGGCAGGACAGCGGGCCCCGGCCGGGCCGGGCCGGCCGTGAGGGAGCGAGCGCTCGCCCCTGAAGGGAACCACCACCACGGCGGCGCGGCAGGCGAGCGGCAAAGCGGGCCCGGAGCTCGGCTGTGCCTCGCCCTCTGCCCAGGGACTCGTGGAGGCGGGGCCGGCAGTGCTCCCTGAGGGCCAGGACGGGGCGCGGGCCCGTCCTAGCGGTGGCTCGAGCGTGGCGAAACCGTCTGAGAGCCCGGCAGCTGCGGCCTCACGGCAGCGGCCCACGCCCGGCCGCCCCGGTTAATCACCCACCCACCCGCCCCGGTTAATCGCCTGTACGCCCCGGTTAAGCTCGGCTGTGGAGACCCCTGTCTTCATTTCTCAGGACATCAAAGACCCCCTTCTTCATCCCCACGGCAGCACAGACCCCTGCCTTCATCCCTCAGAGCAGCAGAGACCCCCACCTTTATCTCCGAGGAGAGCAGAAAACCCATCATCGAGCACCCAGGGCAGAGGAGACCCCTTATCTTTATCCACCAGGACAGCAGATGCCCTCACCTGCATCATCCCTTCACCCTCAGTTCAGTAGAGGCTCCTGCCTCCATCCTCCAGGGTAGCAGAGACCCCTACCTTCATCTGCCAGGACAAGGGAGATGCTGTCTTCATCCCTCAAGAGAGCAGGATGAAGACACCATCTTCATCCTCCTGCACTTTCCACCTAGGGCAGCAGGGAACTCCCTCCTCCATTCCCCAGAAGAGTGACGAACATTCACCATCCTGTCCTCCAGAGACCCCCACCTTCACCACTCGGTATCCTGGAGACACTGCAAGTCGAGCAGAGACCCCCCCCACCTCCATTCTCCAGTGCAGCTGCTGCAGCAGAGACCCCTGCAGCAGCTGCTGACAGTGATGCTTCCCTGGAGCCCCTGATGTTCCCCGGTCCTTCCTGGCATCCCACCCTAGGCCACCTGGCAGGTTCCTCTGCAGCCTCATCAAACCCTAACCCTAACTTGCTCCCAGAGCCTTATGGATTCTTTCCTCTGCAGAGCCTCTGAAATTCCTGAGATGTCCTGTGCCAGGTGCAGCGGAGGGCCTGGAGCCAAGCCAGCACAGTGCCCAGCTAGGCTGATCCCCAGCAGGAGCTGAGCTGCAATTCCCCACCATTCTGGGTTTCCATTTCCTTATGACTTTTAACAGAGACATTTGTGGAGCAGTGTTTTCCATCCTTCCCTTGCCTCCAGGCTGTGAGGGAGGAGCTGCCCCAGGGCTGGAGGAGCCCTGAGGCTCCTTGTCCCACCTGCACCGCTTTGGGGACAGGGATTGTCCCTTGCCCTGTCCTCAGACCCACTGGGACAGAGCTGTTGGGGAGAGCTGTGTCCTCGGGAGGTCCCCGTGGGCCGGGCAGGCTTTTCCCCACCCATAGCCCCACCAGTGTCACCATGGTGTCACCTCTGACCCTGTGGCTGAACCTTTCTCAGGGGCAAAGCAAAGGGGTTCAGAGCATAATGCATACATGTCAAATCCATGGGCTGGGGACCAGCAGCTTCAGAGGACTGGCAGCCGCAGGATCCCACAGGAGTGGCTCTGATTAATTCCAGCTCTCTATCAGAGCAGCTGGAAAACAAAGAGAACTGGGGAAGGTGAAGCTGGTCATGGCAGGAGACAGTGCAGGGACACTGCTGGGAGCCCGAGCTGCTCCAGGCTGGGAGAGAGGGAGGACAACATGCTGTGGTCCTCTTACCCCTCTTCCCCTCTCGATGCCTCGTGCTCCCCCTCCAGCTCCTGTGTGGCTCCATGGTGTGAGGGAGCCAGGCACTGCAGGGCTGTGTGTCCCCTTTGGGGATGGATCTGCCACCTCAGAGCCAGGAACTGGAGCAGCTTATGGCCCCTTGGCAGGGTTTGGCTCGGGGGAGAGCAGCAGAGCCAGCTGGGGCGGTCCTGGAACCTTCTGGAAGTGCTGCATGGTGCTCCAGGGCAGAGCTGGGCTGAGCTGGGTGTGACCTGGCCATGGCCATCGAACCAGAGCAGGGACACAGCCTGGAGCAGGGGTACAGCACAGAGAGGGGGGTCACAGTGTGGAGTGGGGGGTGACAGCCTGGTGAGGGGGTGACGCCCATAGCGGGGGCTTAGCCCCTCAAGGGACACAGGCATGGACAATGTCCCTGGGTGAGGCTTCCCACAGGGCTGAGCCCTGCCAACCCTGGCTGCCACATGTCCCTGTTCCAGCTACTCCATCCACTGCCATGTCCTTGTCACAACTCCTCCAAATGCTGCCACATCTCTGTCCCAGCTCCATCCCCTGCCAGGGTCCCTGTACCAACTCTTTCTTCTGCTGACAAGTGTCCCTATCCCAACTCCTCCATTCATTCCTGTGCCCCCGCTCCAACTCCTCCATCCTGCTGTGTCCCTGCTGTCCCATCTGAGCATGGCCCTGTTGCTGTCCTTGTTGCTGCCACCACCACCATGTCCCCGTGAAGTGACCCATGGACTTGGTGGGTGCCATGGTCACAACACAGCCTCTGCATCCCCATGCCTGCTGGCCGAAAGGGGCAGGTCTGGAGAAGGGATCTGCTGCATTTAAGCCCATAGTCCAACCACACCTTTAAGCAATTGCCCCAGTCCTGCTCCTAGCCCAGAAGCCTTCAGGATCTGTGGGACTGAGCTGACACCTCCAGGCAGCCACAGTGCCCAGGCTACTCCTGCCCTGCTGGTCCCAGGTGGCTTTTACCCACCTGCCACATCCAGGTACTCACACTGGGTTAGCCACCACCAGGTCCACGGCTGACACCATCCCTGCTCAGGGTGTCCTGGAGTGCTTGGTGCTCCCCTGTCCCTCTGCCCACCAGGGTCCAGCTGGATGGGTGCCCAAACCACAATCATTAGGGGGTAGGAGTGGAGCAGGTGAGCAGGCAGAACATCCATGCACAGCTAAGGCACGTCCCACCAGATCTTCTGAGCTTCCCTGGGCCCTCCAGGGTTCTGCCTGCCAGGGATCCCCCCAAACTGCCTTATTTCACCACACAGACCAACTAGTTCCCTCCCCTGCCAGTATTGCCAGGACCAAAGCCTGGTTTTATTATTTTGGTTTGGTTGGGTGAAGGTGGTACCACTGCACCCCCTGCCCAGGGCCCTGGGGGACCATGGGGCTCCCAAGCTCCGTGGCCATAATGGAGGGGCACCCTCTCTGCCCCGATAAACGGCGCCTCTTTCAAGGCCTGGATTGTCATGATCCAGGCAGGGCTGGGCTGGGGGCTCCTGCCAGTGCATGAGGGAGTCTCCTGGAGCAAAAGGGTGGACCCCAGACTGGGGTCTGGGGATCCAATTGCCTCACACTGCAGCAGGGCAGCAGCAGCCATGAGTGTGGGCTATGCCCAGCCCCTGCTTTGGAGGGAAGCCTGCTGAGATTAGAAGATTGCATAACCTCCCAGCAAGATTCCTTGGAAAAGGCAGCACTTCGAGGTGAGGGTGAGAGAAAACAGAGCCATGATCCTCTGGGAGACCCTATGTAGATTCTTTGTAACCCATTGGCCTCTACCCTCTCACACCCGCCCTTCTATCCCTATAAGAACTGCAGCATCTTCCCTTAGAAGGAGGGAGAGCTTGTCCCTGGCCTCCCCTTTGTGGGGTGCAGGATAAATAAAGCTGCCCCATGTGGAACTGCCAAACGAGCCCCTCCTCTCTCTCCTCCTGGTCTGGCCTGGGGTTGCCTCGCAGAACAAGAGCTGAAATCTCTCTCGCTGAATCACTGAAGAGCTGACAGCGTGCTGAGGCAGACACCCCTCTGCAGGCACCCCTCTGGAGGATTGTCCCTTGTGGGATGCTCTCTCTGGGTTGGTCACGGCTTCCTGGGTCTGAGCCACAGACCCCAACCTGGCCGCAGTAATGAGGAGGGGGTGGGCTGGAACGGAGGGGTGGAGGGGGGGTCACTGATGACTCCCTGCCGGCCCTGGGGGAGGCTGTGGGGGGGGTCTGGGCAAGGGGGACACGGTTGGGATGTGTGTGTGCCACATGTGCACAGTGGTCCGGAGAAGCAGGCTGTGTGCCTGTGGGTGCTGTGGGTACAGCGGTTTCCAGGGAGCTGGACTGTGTGTCTGTGGTGTAGTGTGGGCATGGCTGGTCTTACCTGGTGTGTGTTCCATGCCCACCCCCGAGAATAATGAAGAAAACCCCAAGCAACCCCAGCAGCAGCACTTCTGGGACTCTCACAGTTGAACAGCTCCAAGTACTTTTCCAAGTCGTGTAATGTCTTGCAATGGACCATCAGAAGTCAAATGAACCACATTCAGGTTTGTCTTACAGCCTAAAGAAAACCAAATAAACTCCATTTTCCCAGCCCAGACACAGGGAGACCATTTACCCCAGGTGATCAAGGACCAAAGTCTGGGAAAGAACAGGGGGGAGTGCATCTCTCTTGGCTGCTCTTACACACCACTGTCAACAGATCAAAAATCCAGTGAACTTGACTGCTGCACAGTCAAGTGAACAGCAAACAATCTGGGAATACAGGGCTAGGACCAGAGAACAGCGCAACCAAAGGACACAAGAGAGGAAGAGGGAGGAAAAGCACAGGGTGGGAGGAAGAACTCTTGAGGACAGGAGCATGGTATCTCTGGAAAAAGGAAAAGAGTACATGATTTTATCACCAAAAAATGGGGCTTGCTGGAGGGAGGAGTGTGGAAGGGGAGTAGTTGCAAGGCTAAAGAAGGAAAATGAGAATAGTTTGACCCAATCAGTGCTCAGGATCCTCATTATGCCTCAACTGGCTCAACGTTTTTAACTAACTTCCCTTCTGAAAGAGGTTCTCACGTAAAGAAGCCCTCCATAGTCTACTGCACCTGAAGTTTATATCCATACAAGACTTCCAAGGAATGGTGTGGAAATACAAGGACAATGAGTGACAGAGTGATGGAAAGGTAAATCTTCATGTCCTGTTCGCAGATGCCTGGCACAGGGAGGTGGACTGCAGAGTCATCCTGAAGATAGAGGGAAAGTGTGGATACAAAAATGCTGTTAGCAAGGAATTTTCCTGCTTCTTCTAAACCGTGGGATACTTTTCTCTCTCATGGAAGATAACAGCAGAAGTTCTGTAAACTAAGAACACCTGCGACCTTGTAGAATTATGTTTATGGTACAGTAGAAAAATATTTTGACAATGGATGCTTTTAGGATTTTAGCCAATCACCCCAAGGGGTGGCTGATCCTTTGTCCAATTAGGCTATGAAGAAAAAGTCTATAAAAGAGTTTGTAAAATAATTAAAGAAATCAATCTTGCTGCACAATTCCTGCCTGCTGGATCTGCTCTCCTCCTCCCTACGGCTGCAGGACACAGGGATAGAGGAAAGGAAGCAATCTTCCTGCAAAGCAGTTTACCACCAAAGGGAGAAAGATCATGCTTTGAACTGTTAGCCAATGACAGGTAACAGAACCAGGCAAAATTCACTCTACCCCAGCTGAAATGTGGACACCCCCACCAGAATTAGGCACTTGATATGAGCCTGAACAGGCCTGAAATACAGCAGAGATTTCTATCAATTGCTTAGGACTTAAAAAACCTAAGCTTAAAGAAACATGTATCAAACCACTGTTTCTTTTTTTAGGTAATCAAACTGTCACTCTGACATTCTGCATTGCCTCCATAGTGTCTTGCTTTGTATAAAATTCGCGTCTGTGACTACATACATAGTTCCTGAACACATTTAATTTACGCTACCAGGTGCTGAGGCCAGTTGGCACAGAACAACTTGCTCAACAGCTTCATCAGCTTCAAAAACTACATCTAATTCACTGCTGGGGAGTGGTCCCAGGATATTACCGCTGGCCTGGTTCCTATGGTATATCACCGTGTCCCACAGCCATAGGGAGGAGGAGGAGAGCAGATCCAGCAGGCAGGAATTGTGCAGCAAGATTGATTTATTTAATTATTTTACAAACTCTTTTATAGACTTTTGTCTTCATAGTCTAATTGGACAAAGGACCAGTCACCCCTTGGGGGTGATTGGCTAAAATCCTAAAACATCCATTGTCAAAATATTTTCTACCATACCATAAACAAGACTTTTCAAGGTTGCAGGTGGCTTGGTTGTTTACATTCCCTGATACCTCTTCTATGAGAGAGAAAAATCTCCCATGGACTTAGAAAATAGCAAGAAAATCCTCGCTAACAGCATTTTTGTACCTACACCAGGACACCTTCACTTGAAAGTTTTGTCTGGAAATCATTTGCAAGAACACTACGGGGCACAGAGTGAGTGCACCAGGGACCTGCACGTGGTCAGGTAAGGAGAGGCTGTGCTGCACATGGCTTGTGTGAGAGCTGCCAATACTCCAGTGTCAAAGTTCAAGAATTGCTGCTGTAATTCCATTTTTCTTGGCCTTTCTATCCAAGTGTCTGGTTTCTCACGTTTCTGAGACCTCTTGGAGCCAGCTCACAGCTACAGGAACTGCAGAAGGAATTGTCTATGGAAACCTTATGGAGAATGTGCACTGACAGACCAGAGCACAGAAAGCCAACACTGTCCTGGGCTGATCCCCCAGCATGGGCAGCAGGTAAAGAGGAGGATTCTGTCCCTCTGCTCTGCTCAGGTGGGACCCCACCTACAGAGCTGCCTCCACCTCTGGGGTGCCCAGCACAGGAAGGATGAGGAGCTGCTGGAGCAAGTCCAGAGGCCACAGAGGCTGGAACCCCTCTGCTTTGGAGCCAGGCTGGGAGAGCTGGGAGTGTTCACCTGGAGAAGAGAAGCCTCTGGGGAGACCTTAGACCCCCCTCCAGGGCCTAAAGGAGTTCCAACAAAGCTGGAGAGGAGCTTTGGACAAGGGCCTGGAGTGCCAGGACAAGGGGGAATGGCTTCCCAATGCCAGAGGGCAGGGTTAGATGGGATATTGGGAAGAAATTTTTCCCTGTGGAGGCTGATGAGGCCCTGGCACAGGTTGCCCAGAGAAGCTGTGACTACCTCATCCCTGGAAGTGTCCAGGGGCTTGAAACAACCTGGTCTATTGGAAGGTGTCCCTGCCCACGGCACAGGGGTGGAATGGGTTGATCTTTGAGGTTCCTCCCAGCCCAAAGCAGTCTGTGAGTCTCTGAACTCTATGGAATATGGCATAACCTGAAGCACAGAGCAGTTTCTTTTACACAGATGTGAACTAGAGTGTTATTTTATGACCTGGGGGACTAGAGAAAAAAATCTGAAGAAAATTACCACCACCTTTGCCTCTTACCTGCAGAACAGAAAACAGTTCTGTTTTACAGTGGTGAGCTATTCTCAGGTTCTGTGAATTGGGAGAAATCAGTAGAAAGTGTGTTCCCTTCCAAGGAAAACCCAGTGCACTTTCCAAAAATACTCCCAGAATTTTGCATTTCTGTAGTGGTTTGTCATACAGAGGATTTTTGGGGAATATATGGGAATAGAATTGTGTGTGAGGGAGAGACTGAGATAACATCACAGTGTGGGTTAAGTCCCTTCCCACTCTCTCACTTCCTTATTAGTGCTAAAATCTGTACCACAATTACCCATAGCACTCCATTTGGCAGCTGCTCGTTGTTAAGTAAACACACATTCTCATCACATAAATACACTTTGGTGTCATAAACTTACACAGCCACCACATACAGCTTCACTTTCAGCATCCTCCTGTCTCCTGCACAGATGGTGAAACCTGAAATAAAACACGAGGTTTGCTCCCAAGGGCCATCAACAGTAACTTGGTAATATGCTTTTCATTAAGAAATGCAACTAGCTTTGAAAATTATTAATCTGGGGATTAATCGTAGAAGCATTCCTAAATTGGCTTGGAAACCTGAAAGTTGCATTAGTCTTTGTCCCAGAGCAATGAAAGTGGCAGCAATGCTGATTTCTGTAACAGAAACATCTTCCTGTTGCTAGAGCCCAGATTTCAGTGAGGAAGAGAGGACAGGCACAAGGCAGTGGCAGCAGTGTGAAACTTTTCTGGGCAGGAATCAGGGACTGAAGCAAAAGCATTCTCATTCTTCATCCTCTGAGTATCTAAATCATTTGACAACTAATTCCTGAATCCAAACACTCCACGATGAAGAAAACAGCAAGCAGTGGAGAAGTGGCATGAAGGCAATCCTGACACAGGCTTTCCCAGCTCCGGGGCCCACTTCTGTTGTTAGTCTGTAGTTGAGTTAACTACTGTGATTTAGAGAGAAGCCCATCAAGTGGAGAAATGCCAACTTCAGTTTTCAAATCACTGTATTTGAAAATACGCAGGCTGCTTCTGCCTTAAGACTGAGCTGTTCACTGCCAATGGCGTGGATGCACTTACAAAGGAAGATGATATTCCTGAAGAAAAAGGAGACATAAGGGATTTATAATTGAGCTTATAATTTAATTACTTTCCCAAAAATCCAGCTTCTACAACACAGTGCAGTTAGGAAGAGCAAATGGGCTCACACATGAACATCCTTGTTGTTGTACAGGAATTCTCTCATTATTTTCATTTTATCAAAAGAGAATAAGGATGTCCTCAGAGCACCCAAGTAACTACTCAGGGAAGTTGAAGCATTCAGAGAAACTTGGAATCAGGCTCCAAAATGTCCTGTTTGCCTTTAGTCTCTTTTACTACAAATCAGATTGGTCATACCTGGGGAAGAGGATGGAGACACATTGGGAGATCTGATCCAGCTGGAACTCTGTCGAAGGGGACTCTGATGAAGAAAGAATTCTGTGCCAGGCACACGACTTGCACAGTGCCCATCCTCACTGCTGAGCTGCTGGAGGAACACGAGACCCTCGAGGTGCCGTAGCATAGTGGCAGCAATGTTCAAAGTCATCATGTTTAAGGGCAAGTTCCAATTCTGTAAAAGCAGCTGACTGTCCCTCACCTGATGGTCCCCCTAGTCCAGGTTTTGGTGTTGACACTGGTCAACGGTAAGAGCTCAGAAAAAGCCCCCCTGTTCTGACTGCACAACCCTGTGTCCCACTGCCCAGCACAGGCAGGACAACAGCCCCTCAGCCCCACTCCCTGTTAGATTTTCAGAAGCCTCTTGGACTGCCAGGCCAGTAAACCAGGTGAGAGCTTCCTGCCTCACAGCCACAGCCGTGCCCATTCCCCCACGGGAAGACCCTGAGCTCAGAATTTGGGTTTTTTTTCCGGATGGTCCCTTTTTCTCTCCAAACCTTCCCTGGCTCAGGAAAATGCAGCTTTCCAGTGCCTAAAGGGGTTCCAACAAAGCTGGAGGGGGACTTTGGACAAGGGCCTGGAGTGCCAGGACATGGGGGAATGGCTTCCCACTGCCAGAGGGCAGGGTTAGATGGGGTACTGGGCTGAAAATTTTCCCTGTGAGAATGGTGAGGCCCTGACACAGATTGCCCAGAGCAGCTGTGACTGCACCATCCCTGGAAGTGTTCAAGGCCAGGTTGGATGGAGCAGCCTGTGGCAGGGCTGGACAACCCTTCTTGTGAAGAAATTTTCTCTAATATCCAATATAAACCTCCCCTGACACAAGCTGAGGCCATTTCCTCTTGTCCTGTCCCTTGTTCCCTGGGAGCAGAGCCTGACCTCCTGGCTGCCCCCTCCTGTCAGGGAGTTGTGAAAAGTCAGAAGGTCCCCCCTGAGCCTCCTTTTCTCCAAGCTGAGACCCCCCCAGCTCCCTCAGCTGCTCCAAACCCATCCCCAGCTCTGTTCCCTTCTCTGGACGCACTCCAGCCCCTCCAGGTCTCTCTTGTCATGAGGGGTCCAAAACTGACGCCAGGGTTTGAGGCCCCTCAGCAGTGCCCAGCACAGAGGATGGGCACTGCCCTGGTCCCACCACCACACCATGGCTCGTACAGGCCAGGTGACCTTGGCCTCCTGCCCACCTGGGCACACACTGCCTTACGTGCAGCTGCTGCCAGCCAGCACTCCCAGGTTGTTTTCCAGCTCTCCAGCCACTTTTCCCTAAGCCTGGAGCACTGCAGTGGGTTATGGTGACCCAAGGACAGTACCTGGCACTTGGCCTTGTTGACTGTCACACCACTGGCCTCGGCCCATTGATCCAGCCTGTACAGATCCCTCTGCAGAGCCTTCCTGCCCTCCAGCAGATCAACACTTCCACCCAACTCAGTGTCATCTCCAAACTGACTGAGGAACTCATCTCCACAGTCCTGCTTTTGCACTCCAGCCCTGACAAGTGCTACTTACCCTATGCCTGGTCATGCCCCCAAGAGATGGGCACATACCCCAGTCTTCATCCCCACCCTCATGTCCCCACAAGCCCACATAGTATAGCTCTGCAGCCAGCAGCCATGTGGAGGGATCAGTTTTTATTTCAAAAGACAGTAACACAATTTTTCAATTTAGTATCAAAACACTGGATAGGGTTTTTGTCTCCAGATTGGCCCCAAAAACTGCTACAACCAAGCAGCATGCTCAAACCACAAGCTACACGCTGTGAGTGTGACATTACCACACTCACACCTCACAACCACGACACATCAGCAATGCACAGCAAGATGGCTTGTACCCAATTAAGACAGTAAGAGCAGTCCTGGCCAGGAGGGAAGGCTTGGCTCCCTCCCTCCAGGTTGGCAAAAACACTTCTCCAAGAACACAAGGCTGTTGTACTTAAGCTGTTAAGTGTAACCCAGTGATGAGCAGTGAAGCTTGGTGCATCAGCACTTAGTGAAGGCAAAGTCAGCCCCAGGGTAGCAATGGGTTACAAGGGGCAGTGGTTTCTCTAAGCCCATCAGGTGTGGAGGGGAAGGGACACAACCCCTGTGAAGGTTCAATTGTTCAGATGACTGGCTTGGCTTAAAAAAAAAAACCAAAAAAAACCCAAAAAAGGATGCCTTTCACCCAAGTTGTTCCTTCCCAACACATAGTTACCTTAAAGCTGAAAAACTGAACTGCACTTTTGGCAAACAGCTCTTGGAAAGGAAGTTTTCCCAACAGGTTTTCATCCCTAGCCTGGCTACTCTGACCAGCCAGAACCATCACATCCGTTTCCTGCCCTGCCAAAGCAGGGTGGCCCAGAGCCAATTAACAGAAGGTTAATGCCAAATTTTAAAGCCAAGAGCTTTGAAGTGTAGCTCACCAGCCTCACGTTATTTGGAATGTTTATAATGGTTGCTACAAAAAAAGGTAGTTACAAAATGTGTACATCTCAAACATGCTCTCCAAACATTATTGCATTGTTTATTTCCCTTAATGATGCTGTTTGAAGCTCTGCCCAACCTGGTGGCCTTTAACCCTGGAACAAAGGAGATTTGTGTTTGGTCGTTGGCAACAGAAAGTAAACTCTGGTCCCCAGGGTCAGAGGGCAGCAGCAGCTGGGCTGGCATCACATGGCAGAGGCAGTGGCAGGGATCCATTACATCTCATTCAGGTCTAGCAGGGTCTGGTCCAGCATTCTTTGCGTGCAGAGATGCTCCTCTTTGGTGGATTTCAGTTTATCTGGCAGAGAGCAAGAGTTGAGAGTTACAAACCAGCATCAAACAACTGAGAACCCTTTGCCAAAGAAAGCTTGTGCCAGCCCCTTCCCCACACGCTGCAGCAGCAATCCTTGGACCAGAGTGCCTGGCTGGGTGCAGCTGGAAGCTCTGTTACCTGGCTTGTGTGCAGCCCTCACCTCTCCCACTGCTGGTGCTCCCAGTCAGCATGGCCACGGTGCACCTTTAGCCAGAGCTCTAGGCAGTGGTTCACATGCAGGTGTCTCTGACTGCAGCCAGCTCTTCCCAGGGCTTCCACACCTCCACAGCTGGCACACGTGGCCCAGCAAGGCACCCAAGAGCAACACACACTTGGAAACCACCCCCTGGAACTACAGCTGGTTGTGCCCTCCTTCCCCTCAGCACAGGGCAGGGATGCCAAGCCCAGCAGCAGGGAGCAGACTGCCAGCCCTGAGGGCAGCGGGGCAGGAGCTGGGGCAGTGACAGGCAGAGAGCGAGAAGTGAGGGAGCTGCACCCTGCCCAACACTACAGGCAGCTGTGCAGTCAATTCTCACATGTTCCTTAAGCCAGGAGGAGAGCAGATCAGCAGCTAGTGCTCTAAGTAGGCTTTACTCCAAAGGTGAGCCCACCCATATCACTGGAGACATCCACACGCTGGGACACTGGACAAACAGGCTGTAGAAAAATGTCCTTTAGGTGCAGGCAGATTCCCAAAGCCACTCCCAACCTCCCCAGGGCCAGAAACTGCACAGAGAGAGAACAGCCTTCCTCGAGCATGAGCAATGGTAGCATTTAAACACTTCCTGCCGGCACCCAGAACACAGCTTCAGGCTGTGCATTTTGGCACTTGCTGTCAAATCTGTGAGCTTTTCCAACCCATTTCTCTGCAGCTGCACTGGGGTCAGGCCTGGGAAATTACTGCTGCGCCCAAACTTTCACAGTTAGGACTCCTCTAGACAGGAATGTACTACAGGTATGCAGTGTCTCACAGACCACAAGGTCAGTCATTTATTGGTAGAAGCCATCATTGCATGCACCAGGAAATCCTACAGTCATTCAGCTAACAGTAAATTAAGTTGTAGCACTTGACAGGCAGCTTCAAGCAGACATAAGTCTAACTTCACCCCACCCCTCATTTGGGGGCTGCAGCTATTCTGGTTCCATGGAGGAGCCAGGCAGGACCCCCTGGACAAGCAAACAAGACTGCTCAAAAAACAGCCAAGTCTGGGGGTGACTTCACCAAGAATAGAGGTTACCTTTATGTATTAAAAAAAAGCTTAAATAAATTACAGGATAAATCCAAGTGCCTCATTAAAAAGCAGCAATTGCATAAAATTCGCAAGTCTGCCAATCTTAATGATCAGATTTCACTGTGGTCCACAGCACTGGTGGTCGCAATAAGCTCGTTTAATGGGATTAGTGGGCCCCTTCTCAGTCACACAGATCATGCAGCGTTAACTTCAGCTCATTAGAGAGCAGGCGGTTTTTCTCAAGCTGGCTGTACAGGCGCTCTGCAGCAGCGACAGGATAAGGGAAGCAAGAGGAAGAGAGAAAAAGAGAGAAAGGGAAGGTTAGTAGAGCGCCAAGATGAGCACATCAAAAAAGCTGTCTCCACAACGTGTGCTTCTGAGGACAGCCTGGGCTATTCCCAAAGGTTTGTCTTTCTCTAACTTGTGCTTCAGCTCAGGAAGATCACAGAGGAAACCAAGTGTGGGCAGAAGTGAAAGTGCTGCCAAAGATGAGCAAAGGCAAAGAAAGGAAAAGGAGACACCAGAAGAGGAGCCTGCAGACTGGGCTGGGCTGGACCCCAGCAAGGACAGAGACCTGGGATGTGCTTTAAGCTGGTGGAGCACATTGCAGAAACAAGTCCTGCCACGGCTGTACCACAAATAGCTTCCAGAGGGAGCCACACCACACTGCAGTGGGACTGACAGGGTTTGAACAGCAGGACAGGCACACCAGAAGAATGACAACATCTCATCCCTGGCCTGGAGGACCCTCCTCTGAAAACATGCCTGGTGCCACACTAACAACCCAGATAAGACCGAAGGCAGCAACTGCTTCAGGTCCAAGACAGAGGGACTTTAGGAGCACAGGGTCCTCTTTTACATCTGCCCCAGAACAACTACATGAGCAGGGCACAAGCTGCCACTGCCTCTGCAGCCTCTCCAGTCCCCATCCTTACAGCCCCACAGGGATCTAGCAGCCACACGCATCCTCAAGGCTCATGCCAAGCACTCATGCTCATCAGCAGCTCCACGGAAAGGGAGAACCAGCTTGGTCCCTTTCCAGGATCTGTCACCTCTCAGGGCTGGGTGGTCAGTGTCCTGCCACACAGCCTGTCAGCCACAACCAGCCAGTCTAGAGAACACATTCAGCATCTCTCCCTGCTCATTTGCATGGGCAGAGTGCTCCCAGCCTGGCAGAACTGACCAGCACCACCTGCAGTGACACATAGTGTGACACCTCTGCTGCAGGAGTGAGCCTAGAGCACAGCCTTGGCCTTGGGCTTCTCCTCTAATCCTTGTACTGTGAGGTCCTAGGAATCTCAGACATCCTCTGAAGGGGCGCTACACCATTCCTCATTGCTTTTGACCTCGGAATATTTTGCTCTTGAACAAGACCTAGCTGGGTAAAATTCCAGAAAGTCAAGTGTTTACATGGAGCAGCCAAAGCATGTCACTCTCCCCAGAGTCTCAGTCCCTCCAGTGTAACACCTGCACACAGGGGGAAGCTCAACTTCAGCTTCACCCTCAGCTTCTCTCAGTCCTTGGGACCTGCTCTAACTGCACTCACTCTGCAGGACAGGACAGTAATGCTGACTGATTGTCCCTTCTTTAAAGCCACCAAGGGACCAAGGCACAGCCAGAGAAGCCAATGATTTCTGTCCTACCACAATCTGGAAGTTGAGGGAAATTGTGGGTACACACCATCCTGGCCCATGCCTTGCACAACAGTGACTATTGCTGTGAGGGACTCTGGCTCCATGCTGGCTCTGAGCAGCCCCAATGCCAGTCCCCAGCCCCAGTGATCCAGGCTGGTTCTGGGTCTCCCCAGCGGCAGAGGATGAGAGTGAATTGTGCTCGGTAGGACTTGGTGCAACAGCTCACAGCTTTCAAGTAAACATTCCTGCTTGTGGACAGGGACCTGATGATGCACCCACAGAAGGTAGCAGACTGGAGTGTTTAGCATGACCCTTCCCAGACTTTAGGAACAGCTTCTCCACATAGAACACTTGCCCAGGTCCGCAGCAGCTACCCCATGTTTGGCCTGCTCCCTTCTCTGCCCAGCCCCAGGGCAGCCTCATCAGCTATCCCTGCCACCCAGGGAGCCCCAGGACACAGGGAGCCCCAGGACCTGGCCCTCCTGGTCAGTTAACCTGTGTTTGCAGCACTCCCATGTCACAGCACAGCTCACAGTAACCAGCCTACACAAGCCCAGCAATCCAGTCAGACCAGATGCCTCCAAAACCTCCCAGGGTAGACATTGCATCACCCACCCACATACTCATCCACCACCCAGAGCGGATTCCTTGCGGATGAGCAGGGAAAGGGCCTGCCACAGCCCAGCCTTAGATAACATTCCCTGGAACACCACCGTGCAGAGCAGAGCCACCAGCTCCCCACAGCAAGTCAGGAGGCAACCAGACCTCCCCGTGAGGAGAGAGGCATTTCCCAAGGGCAGGCTGCCACCTCCCACCTGCTAACAATCACAGAAGGGGTGAGGTTGAAAGGGACCACTGTGGGTTATCTGGTCCAACCTCCCTGCTCAAGCAGGGTCATCCCAGAGCACATTGCACAGGATTGTGTCCAGATGGTTCTGGAGTATCTCCAGTGAGGGAGACTCCACACCCCCTCTGGGCAACCTGCTCAGTGCTCAGTTACCAACATAGGAAAGAAATTCTTCCTCATGTTCAGGTGGAACTTCCTGGGCATCAGTTTCTATGTGTTGCCTGTACTGCTGCTGGGCACCACTAAGCAGAACCTGGTCCATCCTCTGACACCCTCCCTTCAGATACTGACAGACAATGATGGCGTCCCTGTTGTCTTAGGAGCTGACAGTGGAACACTGGACTGGAAGCCTTCACATTTACAGAAGCCCTGCCCCTTCCACAGGATCCAGATCCTCAACTCCAGCTGCAGTTAGGTTACTGAAGAGTTCTGGGTTCTTGCTTTGTGCTTAAAGGGCACAGCTACTGCCCCACATCCCAGGAGAGTCAGACCCCACTTTGAAATTCCTTGAATGCTCCCTCCTTCCCTACCCTGCCACCAAAGATAGAGTGGGACAGGCTGGGGCAGGTGAGTGTGCCTAATTATCCTGGCTGCCAGTGCAGTCATGTGGAGACCAGAAGGGCACAAACCTGAGAAAGCCACGGGAAGTGTCCCATTTCATCAGAACTCTGGTCACGAAGGGCTCTTCGGGCACTGTGGCAGATGAACCGATCCAGAAAGGAAAAAGTATTTGACCAACCACCATGAAGCAGCACATACTGTTTTGAGAGGCTGACCAGTGTTTATGATACCAGATCAACTAGCAACAGTGCAGCAGTGACACACGCCAGGCATTCACAGCCCACTGCCAGTGGCAGTGCTCAGTGGGAAGCTCCTTGCCACGCTCCTAGAAGGATCCTGCAGCCCTCAGCCCCTGCAGGGGGAGGGGAGGGCTCTGCAAAAGATTCCCTGGCTCAGATGCTCACAGCCCTGCTGCAGTGCCTTCTCATTCCTGAAGCAAGAGGCCATACGTCCCTCCCCCCCGGCACAGGCAGCACCTCGCACCCAACCAGTTCTGCCCCAGTGGAGACCAGCCAGAGCTCACACAAGTATTTATTCGCTTCCACACCCTGACTAGAGACTATCAGGTGTGTGACCTCCCACTGCAAGCCAGCATTTGGCAACGGTGCTGGTGGAACACTCCAGAGCAGGCAGGAATGAGGAGTGTCTTCAGTCAGGCACAGCTCCAGGGCCTCCTGCTGCAACCCCCAGCCTCCTGCTTGACCCCACAGGCCCTGTCTGCAGAGCTGCCATCACATCTGGGAGCCAGTAACACACCCCAAAGAAAAATCCAGTGTGCTAGTAAGGTCTGCGTTCCACCGAGGGTGACACCGGTTTGAAGGCAATGCTGAAACAGTTCCTCTAAAGCAGCAGTGGTCACTAGAAACCCATTTCTCAAAAGCAACAGCCATTTATACAAGAACTGTTTTCCTTAAAAAAGGTGACATCATGCTCGAGCAAGAGGCAAGAGAAATACAAAGGGAGCTTTATGGCTCCACACAAGATATGCAGATGAGAACAACATCCTCCCAGCTCCCCCGACACAGAAAGGGCAGCCCCTCAGCGCAGGCTGTGTCTGGCACATCGGGTCACACAGAGGGAGCTTTGTTTGGGAGCAAGTGCAGCAGAACTGAGGGGCTGCTGCTGCTGCTGTCAAGCTTCAGTGTCTTTACAGCACCCGTTCCCAGGGATGCCTGTGCACAGTAACTGGAAAAAGGTACTGGAATTCAGAGTGAGATGAAGAGAGCGTGAATGCTGGGTGCAGATGCAGAACAAGCCACCAAGCAGAGAGACAAATCCAAAGTGGAGTTTGGAATCACAAGACTTATCTGTGTGAGACAGAAGGAGACACTAATTTTAAGAGAAGCTTCAGTGTTTGTGCACAGCAAACTCTGCTTAGGGAACTTTGGGACACTCATGTTAAGGCTCTTCTCTGTGGGGTGAGGACCTGGCCTCTTCTGGGTTAGTGCAAGGACCAGACGGAGCAGTTATTAGCAGCACCCACTGCAGATCTGAACACAAAGCTGAGGAGCAAAGTTGCAGAAACACACAAGTTCAGCTACTTCCACAGATCAGTTCATGATCCGGCCCATCTCAAGCCTGTTGTGGCAATTCCTAAGGAATCCACCTGAGCACTATCCACAGCCTCTTCCAGAAGGAATCCCGAGACCATGGCCCAGTGGCTCCAGCAGACGACAAAGCCACATTTCCTGAGAAAGCCTTTCCCACTGGGAATGGGAATTGCACTCGAATTTCAGTCAGAACCCTTTCAGGCCAGCACAGCAATTGGTTACACATGCAGATCACGAGGACCTAGAGTTAGAAGACAGCATGCTGGGGCACCTTGGGCAGATCTGTAGAAGTAACCTGGACGGCACAGCGCCGTCGATTCTCCAACTAAAACCACAGCAAACCAAGCAAGCACTGGCGGTCCAGCCTGCTGAAGCGAGAGGCGAACACCAGCCAGCTCATATTTACATGGAAGTCATGTCATTCAGGGCGTGGTCCAGTTCCTCACTAATTGCTTTGTACTTCAGTTTCTGGGCATAGAGCTCATCTAGAAGAGGTTTAGGAGGAGAACAAAAGGAAAATAATGAGGGAAGGCAAAGGAGTTCTTCCAACACTCGGGGGCAGGAAAAGCAGGATGGGATTCATGAACAGAAGAAAATGAAGTTAGATGCAGAGCCATCACGACTCCGTGTTCATCCCCAACAATGAATGGGAGGGTTCCAGCAGCCTGAGGACGGATTGACCCACAAGTGCCTTCCAGGATTACAATCCAGCTCCAAAGGCAGCAGAGCCAAGCACTCAAACCACATCACCTTGTAAAAACAAGCTGTCCAGCTAGGTCAGCAGGAACCAGTGACAGGAGGAGCAGCAGGGAAGGGCAACTCCATCCACTTAGGGAGAAGCTTGCTACACCTAAGGAAAGCACTAATAATTGAGGTGCTTTGTTCTCACCTGTGTCTCAATGCAAAGACTGGCTTGGGAGAAGTCAGTCGTGTAATAGAGCTGGGCATCAGAGGAAATTCCCATCCTGCAGGATGAGGCGAGGTGGGGGAGCAGACCGGCCACACCAGTGTTCTCCATCAGATAATGGAGCAGACAGGCAGCTCTCCGCCTCCGGGGAGGGGCGGGCCTGGAACTGTGCTGATGCATCCCTGAGCCCTGCAGAACTGGCACAGGCTGCTCCAGCTCTGGCTGCCTGGGCTATAGTACAGCTGGGCATGCTGTTAACAGCCTCGCAGAGCCAGGGAACTTTGTCAGTTGTCATAAACTAGGTCACTTCAGCAGCAAGGCAGTAGACCAGAGCCAACTCTCAATCAACAGGTTTCAAGGGGAGCATGCAGGGATTTGGAAGACTTTTTGCAGTTCCAAATGAGAGCTTGTCCTGAATCATGAGGTGGCTCAGATTGCTGCTTGGCTGCATTCTGGAACAGCTCAGCTGACACCATTGCTATTTCTAGATAATAAACCTCCAGAGTGACTCCAGACAAGGGTGTTTTTTATCTCCAAGACCTGGCACTAAAAGACCACAAAGGCACACCTGCGGTCACGGTAGGAGGCCTGTAAGGGTTTTGGTTTACCAGCATCACCACTCCAGCCACAGCAATCCACAGAAGAATCTGGCCACAGCCCCAGATTTAAGGGAGGCAGCTGGAACCTTCTCCTTCTGTGGCTTGGGGCAAGGTTCTGCAATGGTTGGCTGTTTGACCTCAGGAGTGTTCCTAAAGAACTGTGAAGGAATGGGAAGACGAAAGGAACCCACCCTTGGCACAGGCTGACTACCTTGTGCACTGAAATGCTGGCAATTTAACCTTGATTCAGGACTCACACTGGGGAGTCTGAGTCTTCACAGGGGCTGTTTCAAGACTCACTGACTCCTGTGCTTGACTCGCAAGACGCTGTTTGCAGTGGCCAGGACATGCAAGACGTTCTGCACGCAAGGATGTTATTGTGACCAATTCTTACAAGTTCAGGTGTTTCTTTCCTATGCCACTACTAAATTAATTGGATTAAGCTGGAGCACAGGGATCTAGTAACATTCCTCAGGACATCACTACCAAAATGCACCAGCTATCTAGATAAGGCCAGGTGTCTGGACCAAGAGCTTGAGACTTGCTGCAGCACCGTCGGGGAACTGTTTTTGGAGCAGAGGCACAGGGCAGGACTCTTGCCAAGCCTCACCTTGGAGGCCAAGTCGGGTTATGCCTCAAGTAATGAGGAGCACAGCAGCCTCTCCGCTCTCCAGCTACACGAGAGATAGCCTTCCCTAGCTGCTCACTCAACACACATTACTTGGTTTCCTATCCCCAGAATGTACCTTCCAGATCATCAATGGTCTTCTCCAGCTTGGCTACAGAGCGTTCAGCAAATTCAGCACGGGTCTCTGCCTGCCAGACAGAAATAAGCCAGTTAGTGCAACAGCTCTACAGCAAAGGGCATCATGTCCGAGGACATGGAGTCTCCCACCCTCCACATCTCTTCGCAGTCAAGCTGAGGCCAGTTCACCCAGCTGGGCCATCCTGACATGGTCACTCACCTCTTTGAGTTTATCAGTCAGAATCTTGATCTCTTCTTCATATTTATCCTCTTTTTGAGAGTACTGTGAAAAAGGAGACAGCAGTCAGCAGCCCCAGATACCTCCCACCTCTAGAGAGCCCACAGCTACACAGGGAGACATAAACTCCTCACTGCAGCACACATGCCCACAGAACCTTCCAACTGGGAGTTGTTCACATCCTTACCCATGTCCAACAGGACTGGGTCAGGCTGCAAGTCCCACATCATGCATGGAACACAAACTTGGGTGCAGAAAAATTCTCATCTTAACATTTTAGCAGCTTAAACATCCTGGCTGATGGAGTCTGCCCCAAGGCAGGGAAGGGCAGCCAGGCTTCCTGCACCCCAGCTTCCACAGCCCTCCAATGAAACACGTTAGCCCTCCCAGCAGAGCAAGCACAGCTCTCCTAGCTTGCTTAAGACTGCAGTTGAATCATTTCCACCCCAGTGGGTGCTCTGCTGTTTACACACCCTCCTAGCACCACAGCAATGTTTCTGGCCCTGGGACAGGCTGCCCTACCTTCTCAGCCTGAGCCTCAAGAGACTTGAGATTGTTGGTGACATTCTTCAGCTCCTCCTCCAGTTCGGAACATTTACTGTGGGGTTTTGTAAGGAAAGGGGGGAAAAAAGGAAAAGAAGAAGTGGGAGGGAAAGACAGGAGACAAGAAGTGAATCCACGTGCAGGGAAGACCAGGAAGGTCTTTAGGAGACTGTCTGAGATCAGACTGGATAGGACCCTGCTTTGAGGCACTTGTGCAGAAAGCAAGTTCCCTTTTTGCCTCCGAGCTCATGTTTGAAGTATTCTGCCAGCACATGCACGGGGCACAGAGCTGAGCAGTGAGATGTGGACACATGTTTCTGCCAGACCTGGAATCTCTAAGTAGAAGCTTCACGTTTACCGTGCTGTACGGAGGGAAGCTGTTCTGACGGAACAGAAGGACAGCCACCACCACTCAGACAGGGATATTTATGGGCAGAGAAGACAGAATGTTCCAGGAGACAGAGAGAGAGAGAGACGCAGTTAAGCTGAGGGGAGGAGCATAGTGAGGAGACCACATGAGTTCTGGTTTAATGGTTCAAGAAGGGAAAGGTTAGTACCTTTTCTTCGGCAACAGACAGACACTTCAAGTTCTGGTCCATCACTCTGATCTGCTCCTGCAGCTCCCGGCAATGACTGTTAGTGACGGTCACACAAGGGCACAAGCCAGGTGGGGGCAAGGTCAAAAGGAGCACCAAAACCACACCACCACAGAGCAAAAAAGGGGGTAGGGGGAAACACAAAAAAGTCATGGTCACAACATGCACATCTGGGCAGGAAGCACAATGCTGCTGCTGCTGCGTACACACCAACTGTGTTAGACAAGGCCCAGAGCACGGAAAGATCCTGACCAGCTCCTCAAGGGTCAGCTAAAGCATCCAGACACATGAAAGGGGCCCAAACACCAGTATTTGTGTCTCTGCACTGAGCAGAGGAAGTCCAGATTCCCGCTCAGCAGTGCAGAAGCCAGCAGTGGTTACTGCAAATACCTGGAGAGGCCCAGAGACCAGCCTCAGCCACAGCTCTGGCCACCCCATAAGCCACTTCAGCCCCTGGCCCAGGAGGCCTCTGCCACTTCAGGACAAGCACCGTGCTCTGTAGTAACGTGAACAATCTTGTGACTGCACGCACAAAGCAGTGCTGGTGAATGCTGAGGAGAGGAAGGCTCTCCAGCCTCCATGACTAGGGAGTGCCTCCATGCAAAGGGGGAGAGCATCTCTACCCAAGGCAAATTACATCACAAACTCCATGTCCTGAGTGGAGCTAATCCTGTTCCAAGGAGGGGAGTGCTTTCATCCCTTTCCTTTAGGGACCTAAACCCACCCTGTGCTTCAGGCCTTGTGTAACAAGGTTAGCAATGCAGTGTTAGTTCCCATGCAGAGGCAGACATGCCAGGTACATGCAAGCAGACTACTCACGACTCTGCGAGCTCAGCTCTCTCTTCAGTACGCTCCAGATCTCCTTCTATGATCACCAGTTTCCGAGCAACCTGGGAAGAAGAATCAGAGTCAAGAGGAAGGAGGATGGTTTTGTGCTTGTAGGCTGTGCACAGCACTGAATGGAATGAACGCCTGCAGGAGCCACTGGAGCTGTCAGAGGCTTTTGGCCAAGCAGAGCACTGATGCAGCTCTGCAGAGAGCCAGGCTCTGCCCCTAGGTTTGCTGTCAGCAGGAAGAGGCTCTTCTGGCCTCTCCTGGCCCAGGTCAGTCATACTAGAGCACCCAAGGGTCTCACCTCCTCATACTTCCTGTCTGCCTCCTCTGCGATGTGCTTGGCTTCCTTCAGCTGGATCTCCTGCAGTTCCATCTTCTCCTCATCCTTCAGAGCTCTGTTTTCAATGACTTTCATGCCTCTGCCCAAAAGCAAGCACAGGGAGGGGAGATGTGTAAAACAATCTTGGACAAGCCAGCACTGCAATGAGTTTCAGAGCATTAACAACACTGCCCCAGAAGCACAGTGCTTCCCAATAAGCCATGACTCCTCTGGATGCAGAAGGTGGCACAGGAAGGCAGAAGCCCCTGGGCTGATGTGAATACAGCAACCTCAATTGCTTGGAATTAACTGTTCCTTGGAATGTTCCTCCAGCAGATCACTGGGCTCCCAGGCCAAGGGAAGTGCAGTGCTGCTGAGAAGAACAAGCCTGGCTGTCTTAGGGACTCGGCACAGCCAAGTCAAGCACTTTCCCATCTGGAATGCAGGAAGAGCCAAGTCTGTCTGTATGGCAGGCCACCAGCTGGGTCAGGCTGCTCAGCGTGTGCATGAGGAAGCACATCAGACAGCTGGAAGTGGACCACTCCCCTCTGAATCACAGGCCAGGTCAGGGGACATCTGCCAGTTAGGGAGCATGCTGGCAGAGGCAGATGGAAGAGAGGCTGCCCCACCAGCAGCCACCTTTACAAGGCAATGGTGTCCCTGAACCCATTTATTTCTCCTCCTTTGGAGGCAGGGATGCATGGTGGCACATGGCACTTCCTTGTTCCCTAGCCTCAGGTTACAGGACACTCAAGGCCATCAGCAGCCTCGGGTTCATCAGCATTGTTTTAGCTGCTCTGCATAAGCAGGCACTGAATCCCACATCCAGCCTTGATGTGGGATCTCCTCCCCCACTCTGGGAAGCCCAAAAAGCTGATGGCACCAGACCATCAATGTTTGACAGAGTGCGAGCAGGAGCCCTTGCTCACCTTTCACTCTCATCTGCCGCCTTCTCTGCCTCTTCCAGCTTCTGCAGAGCTGTGGCAAGGCGCTCCTGAGCTCGGTCCAACTCCTCCTCTACCAGCTGGATACGGCGATTCAAAGACGCCACTTCTGCCTCAGCCTGGAGGGAGCAGAGGAGGGTACTCAGCCTGTGCAGGCTTAGCAGCTCGGGTAGGGCAGCTGAGCTCTGCCATCGGGTCAGCAGCAGCACACGGGAGCCCAAAGCAAACCCAGGGTGCTTTAGCCACTCTCCCAGAGGCAAGCAGCACATTTAGCTCTGCAACACCTCCCACACGCTTTGTCCGCACAGCAGCCTTCCTGCAGGCTTCTCGCTGTCAGCCTGCGTTGCTCTGACAGTTTAAGCCATGAACACCAAGGAGATGACTTACACCAAGGGGCACCTCTGCAGCTGCCGGGATCTTGCCAGGCCATCCATCATAGCCCTGTTTATCCACCACACCAGAACGTGGTGACAGCTGCCACTTAGCAGAGAGTCAGTTTACTGGTGTGATCTGGACATGAGCGTTTCTTGAGGCAAACCCTCTCACTAGCAACGTGCGAAGGATTAACAGGTTCAAGGATGTGCCAAGCTGTATTGAGTGCTGGCAGGCTGGCCTGGTCACAGGCGCTGCCCAGCCCCGGGGCTTCTTGCGGCAGTGCCCACAGCCCCAGCAGAGAGCCTGCAGTGCTCAAGGCTTCCTTCCTCCCAGAGACTCACAAACAATCCAGAGAAGGAGCAAAAGCCTTCTCCAGTCTTGAGACAGGCTGAGGAGGCTGTTCCCCAGCAATAGCTGCCTTGGTTCTGTCATAGACATTGGAAGCTGGTGAAACTACTGACAGCCTGCAGATATTTGCCAGAAATGTGACCACAAATGTGACTGAGGCTTTAAGGAACCAGCACAGATCAGAGGCCATCTCATCCCCCAACCACTGCAATCCATGTCCTAGTCAGTCTTCAAAGAAGCCACAAGGTACAAGCCAGCCCCCATGGTGCTGTGCTGGCAACGGAGATGGTGGGGAACACAGACCATGCAGCTCTGTGCTCAGTTCATCACTCGTGTGGCAGAGCCACTTGCTTGTGCTCAGTAAGGCAATACAGCACTGCCCTCACCCTGTGGCTTGCTCCAGCGTTGAGTCAGAATGCAGTCAGGGCAGATACAGAGGGGGGGAACTGCCCTTCAGTGCTGCTGAAAACAAAGCACCTCAAGGCCAAGGATGAAAATCCCTTCAGTGGCACTCCTCTTCTGGATCAGACCCAGACTAAACAGTCAACTAGAGACTTGCTGCAATCTTTTTGGGACCCTGGGGGCATGACCTGATTGGCCATGAGGCCCCTGCTTACAGCCGCATCCCCGTCAACTCCAACCAAAGCCCAGGGGAGCCCAGATGCCAAAGCCCAGGGGAGCCCAGATGCTCTAGGGACACTGACACCCCACCGGAGACTCCATGGGGGGCCCAGATTCCCCAACAGAATTACGAAGTCAGGCAGGAGTGCAGCCATTCCAGGGCAGCACTGTGATCTTCTGCAAAGACCAGGCACAAGCACATGCCAGACAGACACAAAATATCCCAGCTGCACATAACAAAGCATCCTACGCAGACACACTGCTCCTCACCGTGTGCGAGGAGGGAGGAGCAGAGTGATGAAAGACACCAGTGTTAGAGTGGGGCCCAACACTGGTTGCATCCAGCTCCCAGAGGGGCTCTCCCTGCCGCTGGCACTGAGGCACTCCTGGCAGGTTCCAAGAGCAGGCTGGGAGAGCACAGAGGAGCTCCCATGCAGGTACACCCAGCTCTGGAGAAGCCCACACCCCTCTGGTGTCCAGAGGCGACACCCACCCCGATGAAAGGGGAAGTGGTCTGCCTGAAGAGGAACACAACAATACCTTAAACAGAACCAGGAAGGAGAGTGCCTGACGTACATCTTTTCCCTATTAAAGGGGCAACCAGCTGTTGAGGTGGAGGACCTCCTCCTTCCTTCTCCCAGGTGACTGCGACACACCAGTACCGCAGGCCTCCACTTCCTGACCCTCTGAACTGCATCACTTAGCCCTGGCTTCCTGCAGGCAGTTCTCAACCCACCCAAAAACCACCCTTGATTTTGAGGAAGTGCCTCTCCCCTGCTGCAGAAGAGCCCTTACACCTCCTGCTCTGCTGCTCGTCCCTGGATACAGATGAAACTGTCAGGCTTTCCCAGAGCATGGGGTGACACTTCCAGGTGACTCTTCCAGGCACCCCTGCTACAAAGTGGCACATTCCTATTATTCCATGCTTCCTTCAGGAAGGCAGCCCTGAACCAGGGAGCACCCAGAGCCCAGCAAATCAAGTGAGAAGCTCATCCAGGCCTTTGGGACTCACCATTGCTTCCCCAAGAAATTCAAGAGGGTTCCCCAGGACCCGGGGCCAGGCAAGCCCTGGGCACCATACTGGGAGCACTGGTTCTCTCCCCTGAAGGAGGTTCAGGGAGCTGTGAGAAACATGCCTGTACCCGTGACAATACTGCTATTGCAAGGAGAACTCCTTATGTGGCTGCAAAGAAAGAGCCCAGCTGAGGCCTGGGAGTGGCAGGAGCTTCTGCCATGGGCTTGGGCAGCGGAGCCTGATCCATCCCCTGGCAGCGCCACAGCGCTGTCACGGACACGGGCTCGAGCACTGAGGGGAGCAGGGCTCAGCTTCACGCTTCGAACGCAGCAAAGTCACTGCAAATTCAACGAGAGTCACGCTTAGATTCGAGCCAGGACCTGCCCCGTGTCACCCCATCCCTGTCCCCAAAACGCCGCCAGCCTCGCCTGTGTCCCAGGCCCAAGGGCGCCGGCCACCGCGAGGTCCTGCCCGTGTCACCCCATCCCTGTCCCCAGCCTTTCCGGCGTTCCCAGCCCGGCGGGGAGCGCGAGCGCTGCCAGCTCAGATCCTGCTGTCGTTGCTCTCTCCTTCCTTCCGCGCAATCCCAGCCCAGCCCGTGTTTCCCCGCGGCTGCCGGTCTCAGGGGAAGCGGAGAGCCCCGCTCGCCGGGATCCGGGCAGGATGCGGAGTTTGGGAGCGCTTCGGAGGGGTCCTGCGCTGCCCACATCCCGAGGGAGCCCGCTCGTTCCTTCCATCTTACCTGCGCAGCTCCGGGCTCGGGGCCGCACAAGATGGCCGGGGCCTCCCCCTCCCCCCGGCCGGTTCCCCCCCTGCTGCCGTCCGTCCCGGGACACCGGTAACAGCGAAACGACCGGCCGATGCCCCCGGGCTCGGTGTCTGCTCAGCACCACGAGCCTGTCCCGGGGACCCAGACAGAGCCACGGACACAGAGCGAGAGCCCCGGTCCCAGCGCACGCTCCGGCCCGGGCCGGCATCTCGCCGGCACTGCCGCGGCTCGGAACGACCCCCGGCCCCGGGCGCGCCGCCCGTCCGGCTGTGCCCCCGCGCGGCGGCCCCGGCGGTACCTGCTCGCGGTTGCGGCGCTCGGCCTCCACCTCCCGCTGCAGCCGCTCCGCCCGCTCCTCCGCATCGTCCGCCTGCTGCTGCAGCACCTGGATCTTGCGCTTCACCGCCTCGATGGTGGTGGCCCCGGCCATGCTCGGTCCCTCCGCTCCAGCCCCGCCACCCCCAGACTCCGGGACCGCGCCCGGAACGGCCGCCGGAAGTGACGTCACTTCCGCCCAGCCACAGGGGCGCGTTACCGGGGCGATGAGGAGCGGCCGCCACGCCTGGGGCGCGGCCGGGGCACCGGGACCAAAGGGAATGGGGGCACCGGGCGGGGGACACACACCGGCACCTGGCGTGAACGGGGCACCGCCACCGGGTGGGGCACACACACCGGCACCTGGCGTGAACGGGGCACCGCCACCGGGTGGGGCACACACACCGGGACCGGCCCCAGTGGGACGGGAACACGCGAGAACGGGGCACCGGCACCGGGCCGGGGGGGATCACCGGGGTCTGCCCCACGGGCACCTGGGTCCATCGGGACCCGCCCCATATGGGCGTGGGGGCAGCGGGACTGGCCCCACGCGGGTGGGGGAACTCCGGGACCGGCCTCATGTCCCAGGGACCAGGCGCAGCCTCACAGGGCCCAGAGGACCCACGCGGCCCCACACGGGCTTCCCCGTCCTGCCCCACGCAAGCAGCCTCACACCCGCCCCGCTCCGTGGCCGGACACTGAGGAGCCCACGGGCTACGCTTGGGCACGGCCTGGCCGTGGGTTCGGGCACTGCCAGCCCTGGAGAGCCCCCAGACCCTGCCGGGGCCCAAACCCCAGGGCCTTGCAGCAGATCCTGCTCCCTCTGTCCGCCCAGGGACAGGGCTGTGGCCGCCAGGCTCCCTCTCCGCTTCCATGTGCCAAATCCTAGTGGTGCAACAGCCTGAGCCGAGGCAGAAACCCTTCTGTCTCATGGCAGATAACGCTGCGAAGATCAGTGTTCGTCAGAGCTGGGAGCTGTGTCCCTCGGTGTCACAAGGATCATGGAGCCCCCCAAGAGCTCAACGAACACATCGCTGAGCCCTGTTACTGCTCTCATTCCCCGCGAAGCCTATTCGGCAGTGCTTCAAGCGTGTGGATAGAAGGGAAAGACTCCGGGCTGCTGGCCTGAAATCCTCGATAGCCACGCAGGTAGATGTGGCAGGAGCATTTGCCTGGGATGGCACCTGTGGCATAGCGTGTTTCCAGGGATGAAATGGGGATCGAAAGGGCTCTCTTGGGCTGGAAGCACCTGGGAGGCAGCTCTGCTCTTTCATCGCTGCAAGGTGCAAAATCCCCCCACTTCTCAGAGCCAGGGGGAAACTGGGGGACCCCCATGGACCACCCTGGGGAGCAGCAGCCAGGAAAAGGGGCTCCAGGTGCACAGAGAGGGATCCACGAGGAAGCAAGTGGGGATGTGGTGACAGCAGGGGAAATGCCAACAGGGAGCTGAGGGAGGCAAGAAAGGTGCAAGGGAGGGAAAGGGCTCCCCGAGCTCTGCAGTGCCGCACTCGACACAAGCCAATTTCAGTGCAGGGCTGGTGACAGGGACCTGCTGCAGGGTGACAAATGTCCCAGGGCTCTGGAGCTCCCGGTGACACCCTGGCCTCCAGTGAGAGCAGCCCAGGTGCTGTGCTGGCCTCAGGCACTTCCCCATGGGCGCGGTGGGAGAGGACGGCTCCTGCGTCGGAGCTGGGCTGCATTGCCCCGACACTGGACCCTGAGACATCCCGGTCCCGCAAGGACTGCCAGGTCCTGACAGGTGATGAACGGGGCCTCGTGCCTCGTGACGGCCGGAGAGCGGCCACTGTGTGAAACCCTGCACCGCTCGCGCCATTGTTTTCCTGGAAACGGCGGACAACAATAGCCGGGCTGTGCAGTGCCCATGCGCCTCCGCCCGCAGGGGAATGAGGACTCCCCCCTCCTCCTCCTCGGAGCTCGGCTCCTCCACCCCCAGCCGTGACTCAGAGCTTCCTGGCGACTCGTGGACCCCATATCCCGCACTTGAGGGGCTGCTCGCTGCCCGGCTCTGCCCTCCGGATACGTCCTTCACAGGGGTACTCTCTGCTCCTAGACACTTACACAGTTTTACTGGGAGCACACGGAGCGGGGCAGGGGCCTTCCTGTGTCCCCAAGGCATAGGGAAGGGCTGCAGCCCCACCAGGAGGGCAACGAGAGGACGGCAGCGCTCAGCTTCCACCCTGCACCCCATACATACGTCCGCTGCCTTCTTCTCTGCCAGCTCCAGCTTCTCCTGGGCGTCTTTCAGGGCCTCAGAGTATTTGTCCAGTTCATCCTCTGTTCCCTTTAGTTTCTTCTGCATGGCAGCAAGCTCATCCTCCAGCTGGAAGGACAGTGGTGTCACCACAGGTGGACCCCACTCTGAAGCCCTGCACCCTAAGAGAGTCCTGCCTGCCTCATCCCAGGCTCAGCTCTGCCCCACGGCATCCCTCCTGCCCCGTTCTTGGGACCAGCTCTGCCCCACAGTGTCCATCCCTTTCCCATATCCCACCAGCTGGCAGGGACCAAGCCCCGGAGAGCCCTCGGGGTGCCCTTGAGCTGTGGTATGGTGGCAGCTGTCGCTCTCTCATACCCCAGGCAGAGTGTCTTGTTGGGTCTGGGCTGAGCATGACCCAACACAGGCAGAAGCCACCCCCCAACACCCCTGGGCTGGGGGCTGCGACTGCCTGCCCTACCTGCTTGCTCCGTTCCTCCGCCTGCTTCTGCTCAGCCTCTGCCTGCTCTGCCCGGTCCAGGGCATTCTCCTTGTCCAGCTTCAGCATCTGCATCTTCTTCTTGATGGCCTCCATTCTTGGTGGGACACAGGCAGCGGTGGGCAGCGGGATGCAGGACAGACAACGGGTGGGTAGCGCAGCTGTGTTGCCTGTGCCCCACTGACCGTTTATCAGCTCTGCCCAGCACAGGGGCTTTGCCTTTCTTGGGCTGACCCGCCTCCCCACCTTCCCAAAAAGTCTGTGCTCGGGACCCATTGTGCATCCTGGGGGCTCCGGGTGGTCACAGCCTTATTTGGGCTCCCGAAGACAGCTGGGGCGTTATAAAAAGCAGCAGCAGGTCTGCGAGAGGGGGTCCTACATTGTCCCAGGTGCCCCTTCCCCCCATGCAACGGGACACCCTGGCTGGTGCCCCAAGCGCTTCCTCAGGATGTTGAAATGGGTCCGTGCAGCACTGGCACGAAGTCCCCGCCCCCCATTTGCCTTCCTGGGGGGGTTTAGGATGTTTTGGTGGCCCTGCCTGGGGGCGGCATGGAAAAGGGCAAGATCAGCCTGGCGCTATTTTGGGAGCAGGGGCTTGGCCGAGAGGGTTTGGCTCTGCAAGGGAGCAGCAGGGGAAACTGCACCTAGCAGCAGGGGCAGAGCCTCCCGGGAGCCTGCTGAGTCCCGAGCCCAGCTCCGGCCGTGCTGGTGCTTGGTGTTGAGGTGGAGGATGCTGTTGGCAGCTGGAGGAGCAGATTCCCCAGGCGCAGGGAGGAATTCTCAGGGCAAGTGTTAGCGCTTCATCTGCAGCCGAGGGATTTGCAGCCTCCTTGTGCCAGCCCAGAAGCCCCACTGGCCCCATAAACCAGGCTAGAATCTCCTATGGAAGAGACCCACTGCTCCCACCCAGGGACAGATGTTGAGGGCTAAAGGGGTCAGCACCCAGGGACCTGGGGGACAGAGACCTGGTGGCAGCTCCTGGCACCGTGGACAGGGCACCGGGGGGGACAATGCCCACCAAGGGCCCTGAGCAGTGGCTGCGCCTCCATAAATAACCCCCCCATGCCAGGGCAGTGGAGGCAGTGGTGGGCACGGGGCCACGGGCCTTTGTATTGTCATCATCCCTGGCGTGAGCGGGGGGACAGGTGGCAAGCGCTGACCCCGCTGCCATCCCAAACCTCCGCCAACCCCCGGGACGGCTCTGGGCTCCCCCTCTCAAGTCCCATGGAAATGGGCAGACAGGTTTTATTGTGGCAGTGAGGACTAGCAGAGGGTGCAGGACAGGGTGCAGAGGGCCCCCCTGCCTGAGGCAGGGCACAGACAGCATCTGGCCAAGTCGGTGCTGGGCGTCCCTGGCGCTGTAAGAATATGTTTGATATTTAGTTGGTTTTCCAATAAAACAACCTAATATCAAACATATCAGACAGAGACAGGAGGTGGGAGGACCCGGAGCTCAGCTGCCTGTAAGAGAAAGAGAAGAGTAAGCCGAGAGCTGGGGCGGGGGTGGTATCCAGGTATAACCCCTGAGGGACTGCAGAGGCAGCACCCAGCCTCACCTCAGTGCCTGGAGCCTGCTGGGCTACTGTGCCGGTACTGGGGTGCTCGGGATGCAGTGCTGGAGCAGGAGGCGTCCTGTGGCTGGGATAAAGCCGGAGCAGGGCAGTGCAGCATGGTCTCCTGGCATGGCATGTCAGGGCACACCACGACGTGCACTTGGCAGGCATCGCTGGCGCCAAAGGGACCCCACATCCATCACCATCTTACCTGGGCTGGCGTGGGGGACTCTGCTGCGCTCTGGCTCAGAGGTCGCCTGGCTGCCCTTTATAACTGCGCTCGGCTGCACCAAGCAGAGGGACGTGGCCAGCAATAGCCCTGGCCCCACACACGTGGCCTCGTTACCATTAATTACTACCCATTGACGTCCCCCTGCCCCCTCCATGGACCCCCGTGCCCTTGCCGCCCAGCACTGCTGGTCGATGCGGTCGATGGCCCCACGCCGCCTGCTCCTGCCTCTGGTCACACTCCCTGTCATTAGCGGGGCTGTCAATACTGGGGGGCCAGCCCTGGCCTGCAGGCCCTGTGCCACCAAGGGGCTGCACATGACCCTGCCCAAGGACGAGCCCCATTGACACAGGGGAGTTGTGCCCCACATCCCCTTGCTTTGGGGCTGCTGGAGCTCACTGGAGTATCTCTTCTGAGGAGCAGCTGGAGGGGCTGCCTGTCACCCTGCCGCATCCATGTTGAGGATGTGGCCCCACTCGTGCTGGATGACAGAGGCAGGACCCCAACCCACACTGAGATAGCTGTTGGGACCAGGGTGGTGGAGTCCAGCCACAAGAGCACATGGGATATCCTGGAATGCTGGAAGCACAGCCTCCCCATACCACAGCAGTGCTTCGCTGCAGGGGGACGCATCAACCTTGGGAATGGCACTGGGGGCTTTGTGGGGGCTCAAGCTTTGGGGGACCAATGAGACAGGACATGGGGGAACCAGAGTCCTGAGTGCCATGAGAAGGACAGGGGCACAGCCTGGCCTTGGGAGTCAGGGGCTTCAGCCCCCTGAGGTGGCCACACGATGAGGTGGCAGTGGGGACGGCAGGGACACACGTGGCAGCAGCAGTGCCAGAGCCGGGGGCGCGTGTGTGGCAGTGGGTGATGTGATGCAGCCCGACAGCCGAGCTAATGAAGGGCCATGGCGGGGGGTGCTGGCCCAGCGGCCCCCAGCCCTGTCAATAAGCAGAGCCAGGGCAGGCACTGATGGGCCCTGGGGCCGGGAGACACCAAGGTCGGGCACAGGCAGCAGGGATGGGAGGTGGGGGACAGAGCCCTCCCAGCAGCAGAGCAGACAGGGATCCTGGGGTGCCTGGATGGCAAGTGGGGACAGGGAGCATTGCACACAGCCCAGCCAGGCTCCTCTCCCGGCTGCCGCAGGGCTGTGCCGCATGGGCAGGAGCACCGTGGCACACGGCACGGCACAGCAGAACCTGTGCTGGGACAGGGACCCAGTGCAGAGCACCCAGTCTGGTGAGGCATGCTGGCCGTGCTGCCATCTCCTGGCGTGGCCATGGGCGAGACAAAGCGTGCAGGATCCAGGACACCGAGGATTGCAGGCAACATGTCTGGATCCCAGCCACAGGAACTGTGCTGGGCTGTGTCTTTCCTGCACTGCTGCCCTGGGCTGTCCCATGCCTCACATGCAGCAGACGCAGCCTGTTGCTCAACATGTTTTATTCTCAGTCAGGAGCTGGGCGATGCACTGGGCTGAGCACTCAGAGCCGCTCCACGTAGAAGGCTTTCCCCAGCTGGCGCAGCTCCTGCTGGTGCTGCAGGTGCTCATCCAGGAGGAGCTGGCACAGGGCGTCTCGGCGGATCTGCCGGGTCAAGGGGCTGTACTGAACCCCCACATCCCCCTGGCTCACCAGCACTGGGAGATATTGTCCCCCAGGACATAGTGGAGCAGGACAAAGGGGGCACCCACCCCTGGCAGCACAGGGCTAGGGGACCTCAGCTGTACCCAACCAATGCCCAGCCTCACCACTGCCTGCTCCCTGCCTGCAAGGTACAGCTCCAACTCCACACGCTTCTTCAGCCGCGACTCCATGATCCATTGCAGCACCCCATGGGACGACGCCCAGCACTGTGGGTGCTCCCTGGCCTCCTGCCCACAGCTACTGAAACACAGGGTGGGCAGGTCAGGGATGCAGAGATGTTCCCCCCAGCCTGCCCTGTGCTAGGGCTCCCCATCGCCCACAGATGCCCAGCACGGGGGATTCATCCCCCAGGGCACTTTTCTGGCTCTACCTCTCCAGGAGCCTTGCTCCAGCATTCCCATTCGCCTGGACCTGCAAACAAAGAGCATGTTTGCGTGGCCTGGGGTTTAACCTGCACCAGGGCACACTGCAGCCCACTGTCCCCACCTGCTCCCAGGAGAGCTTCCATCCTCCCAACCCCTGTCCCGCCTGACCTCCTCCTGCTGCAGTGAGGAGCTCTGGCTGTTTGGCCCTGCCATGGCCAGTGCCACAGGGACCCTGCGAGGCCACGGTGCTAATGGAGTGCTGTGGCAGTAACGGCACCCTGGTTACAGTAACAGCCTCCCAGTTACTGCCATGGTGGCACCCTGGTTACTGTAACTGCATGCCAGTTACTGCCAGGGTGTCTCAGCTAACACAGCAGTGATGGCAGCATCCTGGCTACCATTAATGTTATTCTGGTTACTTTGTAGCAGCTTCAGGAGGGAAAGGGGGGGATGCAGCCTGGGATCGGGTAGGGATGGGCCCCTGCAGTCAGAGGCCGGTGGCACGCATCCTACTTGGGCTGAACTGTCATTTTATTAAACAGTAATTAAAAAGTGCCGAGGTCTGTACCCTCCACTCTGTGTCGCCCACGCCACAGTGACGGGTGAGCTGCCGGCGCTGCCCTCAGCCTGACAGAACGCAGACTCAAGGTGGGGGCCACGAGCTTTCAGCCCCAGGAGCTCGGCAGATGCTGGCATGCGAGGCGCTGGTGAGAGTGGGAGCAAACACCCCCTTGGCAGGACAGACGGGACATTTAACACTGCTTTGTCCACTCAAGACGTCCCCAAATGCCCAGGTGCAGGAGAATGAGTAGAAACCTCAGCCCAAAGCGGTAGCTCAGCCATGGTGCTAAGAACAGGCACCAAACTATTTCTACCCCATCCAGGCTCACAGGCAGGCTGGGCACAAAGGGCTGACAGCAGGAACAATGACGTGTTCACCCTTCGGAAAAAAACAGACAAGTGGCTCCAGTGCCCAAGACCCAGATGGACAGGACGGACAAACATCAGTTCCCACCAGCTGCCGCAGGGAAGGACGGGCGGAGGGGAGCGCTGGCTGGGATCCATGTCTTTATAAATAAGCTCAAGCTCATCAGTTTATTCACAGGGTCCAAGACAGTGCAGGACTCAAAGCCTGGAGCGTGATAAGCCTGCGGCAGAGAAGGCCATGGGGCTGATCCCCACGGGCTCCGCAGCTCCAGAATGGGCTCCTGGTGAGGGCCAAACTCCAGCAGCTGGAATGGAGCCCCCGCCGAGTGATGACCTCCAACGTGGTGTGAGGGGGAGATCTGTGAGCACAGCTGGTTCCTCTCAGTGCTGCCTGCACTGCAGCCCAGACCCGCCCAGCACACCCACTGCACCAGGCCCCCACACGCTCACAGGGTGCTCTCCAGCGTGTTGTAGTTGTCCTTGAAACTCTTCAGCTCCAGGAAGTGTTTGGCACGTTTGCTCTTCTGGCTGGAAGGCAAGTAAGTGACCTGGATGGTGGTGGGGTTGGAGACTTCAGGGGACAGGGTGAGGTCTTTCACTGCTGACTGGTGCTGCCGCTGGCTGCTGCCCCCCCGGGCCTTGGTCCTGTGGGCAGAGAAGAGGCACCATCACTGCTGCTGCCACCCCAGAGGAGCTGGTATCTATTTGCCCAACACGAAGCAAATCTGCTTTTGTGATGACAGCGCTCACTGACATCTTGAAATCTAAGGCCAGAGGTTCTGTGCAAGTCCCTGACTCAAAGTGGTTGGGGACAAGCAGGAATGTCGACTGTGACCATGGAACAAACCAAAAACTGCAGTAACACATGGGCTGCATGGAAGGAGTGAACCCAGAGGGACAGATAGGCACAGAAAGCCCCTGTCTCAGATGATGGCTGTGCCCCAAAACCCATCTCTGTTCACACCTCCCCACAGGCTCCTGGGGCCCAGGAACCCACCACCACACCTGGGCAGCAGCACTTACATGTTTGCCAGTTCGTTCAGAGCTTCCTGGTACTTCAGATATTCAATTTTCCCAAAGACCTGGAAACAAACGGAAAAGACCATGGAACACCCAGCTAAAGTTATGGCATGACCTCAATCCTGACAGCATGGCAGAGCACAGGAATGCCCTATGGGGCCAGCAGTGCCCCACCAGCACTCACCCCGGTGCCATAGCGAGCGCTCTCATAGCCATCCAGCAAGGTGTCAATCAAGGCTTTGCGGATGCCTTTGAAGGAGGTGCTGGAATTCCGCAGTTCCAGCAAGTAGGCACAGAAGTTCTTCCCTATTAAAGACTTTGGGTACCGGCCCTCTACTTGAAATGGGATTTCTGGAAAAAGTCACAACACAACAGCTGAAGCGCAGGTAAAAATGCTTGTGCTCATCCCTATGGTCAGGAACCACTGGCAGGATAAACTTCTGTCCATGCCCACTGCCTCCATTTGGCAACTGCCCCAGCACATGGAGCGTGCCAACCCTCAGATCACCAGCGGAAATGACTGCTACTCCCCAGTGACCAACTGGAGCCTCCCCATGGGGCTGCTGGCACCCTCCTTCAGGGTCTCTCTGCACCCTTCTGCTCCCACTCTTGCCCTCGGCTCCCTTACCCGATGTCCTGATTGCATCCAGTGCCTTCATCCTGTACAGGTAGTTATAGCAGCCTGGTAAAGGGAAAGCACAAACTGAGATCTCTGCAAACCTTGGATCCCTCCAAGAGGAAAACAGGAGCAGAGACACCAGCTCATGTGACAGGACACCAACAGGAGCAGCCAAAGGTGTGACTTGGCCCCAGGGGAACAAGTGCGGGACGGTACCTCTGGGACGGTACCTGGTGTCTCCAGCTGCAGGAGCCGGCCGTCGTCCTCTGCCAGCAGCTGTGGCTCATACTTGATGTCCTGCACCCTTGACAGTCGAATGTCAATCTCTTCCTTTAAATCCTATACAGCAAGAAAAAAGCCAGCACGTTTACAGAGCACTCTATTTGTGGGATCAAAAGGATAAGAACAGGCCCTAGATAAACTGCTCCCTCCCCACTGCCCATCACCACTCCGAGGTGGCAGCTCTGACGCTGGAGCAGCTCTCACCTGTCCCTTCAGGCATGGATGGGCACGTGGGCGTAGGGAAAGTAGGGTACCCACCTTGGGTGCATGCTGTCCCACAGGCACGTGGGGGCCACGGCGGGACTTCATGGCAAAGCGCATGATCTGGCGTTTCACGAAGATGAACAGCAGCACAAAGACCTGAGGAGCCACAGGGGGTGGGGGTCAGGCATGCGCTGGGGGGGATCTCACAGCCAGCCTGTGCCCAGCTCCTCCGACCCCGGCGAGCACAGGGGTCCCTGTTCAGCCCACTAGGAGCCCCACGGACACTCAGGCCAGCCCCACACCCTCCCAGTCTCTATAGAGGCTGCCACTCACGTCCTCTCCCCGCCCCACCGACCCCAGGAGCCCACGGGCACTCCAGCCCAGCCCCATGAGGGCCCTGAGCCCGACTCCGAGGGGCTCGCCACAGACAGTCCGGGACGTGTCTCACGGGAGCCTCACGGACTCCTCGGGCCCGGACCCACAGGAGCTCCACGGCCGCGCCAGGATCAGCCTCGCGGGGGCTCCACGGACTCGCGTGGTCCGGCTCCGCGGACACTCCGGGCCGCAGAGACACGCCAGCCTGTCCCGCCCCGTCCCGCCCCGCCCCGTCCCGCCGGGCCTCACCAGGCTGCCGTAAGCCATGACCAGCACCACGTTGACCCCCGAGAGCCAGTTGCTGCCGGCCCCCGCCATGCCCGGCCCGGCGCGGGGCCGCACAACATGGCGGCCACAGCGCCGCCCTGCGCCCGCACCACGTGACCAGAGGGGGACCTCAATCACGTGATCCATACGGGGCCGCCGCAGCGCCCCCGCGCGCGTCACGTGCTCGGCGCGGGCAGCCCCGCCCCGCCCGGTCACGTGCTGGGGGCGGGGTCGGGGGAGTTGTCAGTGCGGGCGGACCCAGGTAAAGTTGCGGCGGCGGCGGCGGCGGCTCCGGTACCGCGCGGCCCCCGAACCCGCCCCCACCGGCTCCCGCCGCCGCCCCCTGCCTGCCCGGCCTCGCCGCCTCCCACTCGCCCGCCCCCGCTGCGTCCGGTGCCCCGGGGGCGGCTCAGAGTCCCGCCGCCGCCGCCGCTGGGCCCCGCGCGGCCTAGTGGGCCGGGTCGTAGCCGGGGGCTGGCGTAGCGCGCGGCCGCCGCAGGTGAGGCGGGCGGGCGGGCCGGGTGCGGGCGGGGGGGGTGAAATGGCGGCCGCGGCCATGAGGGCGGAAGCGGCCCGAACTCGCCCGCCTCTCCGTTGCGGGCCTGGCCTGGCGCCGCCGTGGGGGCTCCCGCCCGGCCCCGCCGGCGCCCTCCAGTTCGGTCCGGTCTGTCGCCCCATTGTGTGCCACGGACTGGGCCGCGGGGTCGGGCGGCTCCGACCCTGCCGCGCTCTCGGGGCCCGCCCGTCCCCGCCGCTGCCGGCGGTAACAATGGGAGCCGTGCTCCCGCCCTGCCGGGCTCCTTGCGGGCCGCCAGGCCCGCTGCTGCCGCTGCTCCTCGGTGGCGCCCCGGGGGCCGTGGCCGGGGTGGTTCCACTGCCCACGTGAAATTCCCGGGCAACAGCGGTTCGGGGGTCCTGGAGGAGCCCCGGCCCGCGAGTGCCGCCCTGGTCCACGTCCCTCCATCCCGGTCTGGGGGCTCTGCTTGTGTCCTCCGGCCCGGGAGACTCCCCAGCAAAGCGCTGCCCGTCGATTACCAAGTCGGGGTCTCTGATGGCATATCCGGGAGCATCTCCCTAAAAGCTTGTGCTTTGCATACACGGGATGACTCGGTTTGCGGCCGCCATGTCTTTGCTCCGGGGAAAAACTTCTCACATTGATAATCCTCTTTTGGGTCCTTGTTCTGTTCTGCCCCACGTTGCAGGAAAAGCTTTGCCCTCTCTGGCCTTTTCCTTTGGGGCTTTGGAGCTTTTTGCACATGTTAATTAAGCTTTGTCGGAATGGGATGAAAATACCATTTTCCTGTATTAACACATCAGGGAAACTGAGACTGGGATGTGCCAGGGCAAGCGGCAGCCAGCAGCTCTGGCACAGCCACGAGACCCACAGATCATGGTTCTGAAACTGTAACTTATCTAACGTTTCTAATAAAATGAACAGTTTGTTACATTTTTGTATCCCCTCGTTTTCTGGAGACTCCACACTTCACTTGTGTAGTTGAGACTCTCCTCTTTAGGCCTGGTGGGTAGGCAATGGTGTGGTCTGAGAAGGAGAGGGGGTAACAGCAAATATCTCATTTGATGCAGCATCTTTGACCTGAGGGTGTTGTAACCTGTAACTGTGAAACTTATTGTTTTCCCTAAGCCCTGTCCAGGTGCAGCACTGACCTGAGGTGTGGGCACTGCTCCGTTTAACCCTGGTGCTCCAGTGTGGACTGGTCACCACTCCCTTTGGCTGGAGCTGCCCTTTTTTCCTTTTGGTGCATGTGTGCAAGTTTGCTCTTTCAAAAGAAGAGGTGAAATGCTTTTGATGAGAAAATCTTTGACCGGGGAAACTTGTGTGCAGCTGCAGGGCCAGCAGAGGCATTGGGACAGCCACGTTTTGCAGTTTAATGCTGCCAATGAGCTGGGCTCAAGTTCCCCCACTGAGGAACGAGTTACCAGTAGCTGAGTCCTCTTTCCTCAAGGTAGCTGTGGGGTCTGCATGGGGACACCCCCTCACCTGACAGCCTCAGCAGAGTCAGGGCCTGGCTGAGGTTTTGATTGTAGATATTTTTCTTAGGGGTTTTTTGCATGTTAAAGGACAAATGCTTGTGTTTCTGGTGGCAGTGATGCAGCTGGGCAGGGCGGAGCATGGCAGCTGCTGAACAATGCCTGGGCACTGCACAAGGTTCAGATTCTGTCTGCTGGACCTGTGGCCCAGGGATGTTGCAGGTTGGGTTCCTGCAGATGCACAGAATCGCTTTCCTCTGGGCCTGTGGTTCTGCTGCCAGGTTGGTTTAATATAACAAGCTGTTTGTGCATGAGACTTGGAACTGAAAGAAGGCAAAAATAAATATATACTATGGCAAAGAAGCCTGCACAGAGGGGATGGCTGGGGATAGGAAGCTTTTTCTGCTCTGCCTTGGCAGAAGCCCAGGCTTGGTGCTCTTCCCCCATACCTCAGGGGTTCCTGGTGGCTGCACAGGTAGCTTGGATTGTTTCCTGATAAGGGACCTTGGCACTGTATAGCTGTAAAACTGTGGTGTTACGTTACCATGAGGCATGGGTGGCCATGAAGGGGGAAGTTTGGAGGTTTTATGGGGAGCTGCAGGAGCAATTGCACAGAAACTTGCCTACAGAGGAAGGCCAGGCACTGGTGGGAGCAGGCATGGGGTTGTGTGTCCAGTGTAGAGGCATTGTTAGGGCCTCCCTGCTCTCAAAAGGATTTCTTACCCAGTTGTGTACTTGCAAACTCCAACAGAAGATTCCCCAGCTTTTCCTTGGCTATTTGCTAATGCTGCTTCTGAGCTTCCCTACCTGGCACACAGCATTTCTCTCTCTGTGCTGCCCTGCTCGTGTACAGCAGTGTTTTGGATGGGATCCTGCAGGTCTGATTGTCTTGCTAAGCTTTTCTGCCTGCTCCTACGCTCTGTCTGTGGCTCCTTCCCGTGTCCCAGGTGTCTGCCTGGGACACAGCAGCAGGTCCTGCTGCTTTGGGGTCTTATTGATGAAATACAAAAATGTGAACTGTGTGATTATTGAAATTTCAGGGGCTCAGAAGCTGTGAGTCCTCACAAGTGCCGTGGGATGTCTCTCATATCCTTTTTACCTGGAAGGCACTAGAGAGGATAAAACCTCAGTGCTAATCCCTTTCTAACACCCCCTGCCCTGAGGCCCAGTGTGAGGTTAGAAAACTCTGCTTGCTTTGGACACTCAAACTCTTCTTAGGACTTTTTGCCTCAAGCAGTTGTCTAACAGTGTTACTGGCTGATATTCCTTGTAATTCCTTCTTGTTCACTTTTTGGTATGTTTTTAATCCAGAATACTAAAAAAAACTTAATTTTTCCAGTTTGGGGGAATCAATTAAATAAGCAAAAATAGGCAGGTGCTGCAAGGACAGGCTTTCTTTAAAACAAAAATTCCACAGACCTGTAGCACCACTTATTACTGGAGCATTTTTGCTTCCCCTGCCCTGCTTTGAAGGCAAGAAAGGAGAAGGGAAAGTAGCTGATGTGTCTGAGGCTCTGAGATGCTCTGTCCTCCAAGTGACGTTTCTTTGAAACTTTCGTCAAGCATTCCTGCTCCATTTGATGGCCACAGCCTCAACTTGGGCTCATGGCAGATCTGTGCCCACTCATGCATGTGTTTCAACAAGAAGTTGTTAAACTCTTCCCCTCAAGTCCAGGGAATGGCTTCAAACTGAAGGAGGGTCAATCTAGATTACCTAAGAGGTTTTTTAAGATGAGGGTTGTGGGGCCCTGGCACAGGCTGCCCAGAGAAGCTGTGGCTGCCCCGTGCCTGGAAGTGTTCAGGGTTGGATGGGGCTTTGAGCAGCCTGGGCTAGTGGAAGGTGTCCCTGCCATGGCAGGGGGGGTGGAACTGGATGAGCTTTAAGGTCCCTTCCAACCCAAACCAGTGTGTGAGTATGATTCTACTTCTACTCCTGGGGCCTGATTGCTCCCACGTGGATGCAGGTGATGCACCATTTGGAACACTCTGCCATGGTATCTGGTGAGAAACCTCAGGAAGTACAAGTGGCTGTTTTGTGTTGGGAGCACATGGTGCTGGCTGCCTGGCTCGCTGTGGTTTTAGGGAGGTGGTGGGGAGGGTTGGGGTCTGCAGCAGTCATTCTGGCTCTGTTGCCCACGTGATTGTTCAGTCTCAGTGCTGCCTTTTGTTTTTGGTATCTAACAGTCTGTTCTCTCTTCTCCCCTGACCCACCACAGAGTTCAACCTTGTAAATACTGTTATTTGTATATACTGTAAATGATGACATCGGTGGGCACTAACCGAGCCCGGGGGAGCTGGGAGCAGACACAGACACAGAGCCAGACGCAGCACAAGCAGCGGCCGCAGGTAAGGGCAGTGGCCATGGAAACCAGGTAGCTTGTAGTGGAGACCTGGCACTCCTGCGGGGTCCGGTGCTAACAGCGGGGCCGCCTAACGAGCTCCCCATGTCACAAGGTGCTGCTGCCAGAGCCAGGTTAATTGGGCAGCTGCTGGTGCTGGGGTTTCCATGTCTGTGCCTCCAAGTGGGAGCTGCTGCTGAGATTTGGTTTTACTTCCATTTGTCCATCCCTCACACACTTTAATGAATGCAAGAAGCCACCTGCAGTGGGTCTTGGTGGTCTCGTGGTGGTAAGATCTGCTCCAAAACAGATATGGTTTGGGTGGCTGCTGCTCATCTGGTGCCATGAGGCCGTTCAACAGTATATCCCTTTCTTCCAGACTCCTTTCTCCTTTTTCATCTCACTTTCCCTGGAGTTTTCCTTCTCTTTGCTATACTGATTCCTTTCCAGAGTTTCCAGGGAACTTGGGGTAGCAGAATGGCCTTTGGAGGATGGTTTGGAAAATTGCCACTCTGACTGTGTGCTCTTTCTCTCTCTGATTTCTTTAGGCTACTGCAGAACAGATTCGACTTGCACAGATGATTTCGGACCACAATGATGCTGACTTTGAGGAGAAGGTGAAACAAGTGAGTGTGGAAAATGAAGGTGAACTCTGACAGGAAGGCGAGATCAATATTGGGAGTACTGTGAATGCTGGGGGCATGGGAGGGACACACCTGGCTGCTCACCTGAATTTCCTTGGACTGGCTTCATAAAGTTGTGTCATAGCATGGTTTAGGTCAGCAGGAATGTTATATCCAGTTCTACCCCTGTGCTATGGTGATATCTTCCACTATCCCAAGTTGTGCCAAGCTTTGTCCAATCTGGCCTTGAACACTTCCATGGATGGGGCAGTCACAGCTGCTCTGCACACCCTGTGCCAGGGCCTCGCCACTATCACAGGGAAAAATTCCTTCCCAATATCCCATCTAACCCTGCCCTCTGGCAGTGTGAAGCCATTCCCCCTTGTCCTGCCACTCCAGGCCCTTGTCCAGAGTCCCATTCCAGCTCTCCTGGAGCCCCTTTAGGCCCTGGAAGGTGCTCTAAGGTCACCCTGGAGCCTTTACTTCTCCAGGCTCAACACCCCCAGCTCTCCCAGCCTGTCTCCAGAGCAGAGAGGCTGCAGCCCCTGGATCATCTCCATGGCCTCCTCTGGACTCACTCCAGCAGCTCCATGTCCTTCCTGTGGTGGGGCCCCAGAGCTGGAGGCAGCTCTGCAGGGGGGTCTCAGCAGAGCAGAGGGGCAGAATCCCCCCCCCTTTCACATGCTGCCCACACTGCTGGGGATGAGCCTCGGACAGCATTGGCTTTCTGGGCTCCCAGTGCACATGGCTGGGTCATGTTAACTCACACCCCCAAGTCCTCCTCAGAGCTGTTCTCCATCCATTCTCCCCCAGCTTGTGCTTGTGTTTGGTGTTGCCTTGATGCAGGTGCAGCAACTTCTGTCTTGCTGACCTTTTAGTTTGTTTCTACAGGTAACAGTGTTATCCTGAGAAAAGGAGTTTGTAGGTTGGGTCATGGTGAAACAATGGTAACTCAAAAATTCACACCTTCAGTCACTTGTTGAGGAACATAATTAAGCTGAGAAGGCTGGGGAGATTCCCTAGCCCTTCAATTTTTTGTTGAAGGGTTTCTGGTTTGGGATTCAACTTGCTTGCCTCCTGAGACATCCATAGAAATTTTGGTGCCATCTTGGCTTGGAGCATGCTGACCATGGTGTTGTCTTCTCTACAGCTGATCGACATCACAGGCAAGAACCAGGACGAGTGTGTGATTGCTCTGCATGACTGCAACGGAGATGTCAACAGAGCCATCAATGTGCTGCTGGAGGGCAATCCGGACACGGTAGGATTAGGTCCTGTAAATCTGGTGAGGCCTAGTTCAGTGTAACTGCATATTTGGAGGTGAGGCATCCAGTAATGTCAAGATAAGGAGAGCCACTATGACTGACTAGTTCCACAGGAGCATGCACAGTGTGACTGTCACCTGGCTGCTGAACGCTGCTCTCTGTGGGCTTGCACAGGCTGTGAGAATGGCCCTAGGCTTGAAGGAATAGAAGAGAAAATGCCCTAAGTAATTTCCTTTCTATTACTTTTGAATTCAAGCAGTTCAACAATAGTACAGTGGCATCTGTTTGTGCTTTCACACCACTGAGTGTGAAGGAGCTTACCTTTCCCCATGAGGGCTGAGTGACCTGCACTGAAAGGCAGGTGTGTGTCAGCTGTGGTTCCTTTCTGTCAGAGTAACGTGGTTTTTGTGTCTCTGGCCCTAAAGATTCACTTCTCAGTGCTGCACCGACTGGCTTCTGTGCTGCTGCCTGTGCCACGGTTTCGAGGGCCTTTTTGCTGTTTGTTGTTGTGGAGTTGGGCTTGGCTGCTGTTTCTCATGCAGGTGCTTGTCTCAGGCAAGCTGAGGTCAGCCAAAGAATGAGAGTGCTTGTTTAGGAGGAACCTTCTGCCTGCATGCAGGGTGTCATTCCTTTTGTGACCAAGACAGCAGAGATGCTGTTACAGCCCAAGAAAAAGCCTACAAATGTCAGATCCTTCCAAACCGCTGCTTATCTCACATGTCCTCCTGGCAGCCTGGTTTGATTGGAGCCAACTCAACTCTGAGTTGAGGGTCTAAATATCATTTTAGAATATTATGCTTTAGCTCATTTTTTTGCCTGTGATAAGCCCTGGGGGTATGTGGATGAGCTGGACATCTCAGATTATGTTTTGTATATTGCAGCTGCTCCCCAGTGGCTGGTTCTCTGCTTGGTTTGGCCTCAGCCAAGTTCTGTACAACACACATATGTGTTCCTCCTTGTCTTTGGAAAGCCCCTTCCGTTGTCAACTGAATAAAATAGCTTTTGGAAAATCCTTTTTAGAAAAGAGAATGATAGGGATGTGCATTGCTGAGGCACAGCTCAGCCACAACTGTATCCTCTTCCACACGTCTTGTAATCAGTGTCTTCTACTCAGAGAACAAACCCCTGCTATCACAGCAATTTAATTGCCTGGAGAAACACATTGCTCATGAGAGTAGCATCCAGTACAGTGTAGCAGCACCTCCTTTATTGGATCAGCAGCACGAGGTCCTGTAGGGTAGGGCCATGGAGAAGCAGGCAAGGGAGCTGGCGGAGGAAGTGCTGGGCTGCCACTGCTCCAGCCCGGTGGCCTTGCAGTCACTGAGCACAGGCAGCCCTTGCACTGCCATTGGTCAAGCACCTTGGAGCTGCTTCTGGCCTGGATCCAGTTTGTGCAGCAATCCCAGAAAGGGGATTTTCTTATAAGAAACAGACCTGTTAATTGCTTGGGTGCTAATGTACTGTATTTCAAACAGTAAAGGAGCAGGTATGATCTTAGCATTGGATTAGATTTGGTTAAAAAATGTTTACTTGGAATACTATAATTTTAAAGCTTATTTCTGAGCCAGATACCTACGGAGAAAGACTTTGGAAGCCTTGGGTTTGATGGCAGTTTGTGCCACTATGTTGTTGGGGTTTTTGTCACTGTCCCTACATGCTGCCATTCAAACCCAGCTGTTGATTTGTCTGCCAGTTGTGTTTTCAGGCGATTGTCAATGACTTAAGACTATTTTTAATAGTTCCAACAGTGTGCAGCATCAGTTTAAGGGTATGAAACCACTGCAACTGTCAGAAAATACATGGGTGCAGGCCCACGGCAGTGAGCTGAGGCATACTTAATATTTTGCAGTTGAACTTGCCTGTTGGATAAATTCTATGATGTTTCTCTCCATCTGAGCTGATGTTTAGGGGAGGGGTTTTGTTAATCACTTTGCATCTATGGAAAGAACTTACCCCAAAGGTTGACTGCATATCACTGTGAAACATTTACCTGGGTTATTCTGAGAGCTCCTGGTGACCTGTGTGAAACAGCAGGCTTTTTTTCCCCTAAGCAAGGTAAATTTATCCATGCTTTGAACTCCAGAAGTATCATGCCCTCTCTATTGAAGAATTTTAGTAGATCTTAGCAGAAATAGAATAACTCATCTCCTGTTACCTCAAACTGCATGCCAGTCAACTGTCGGAAAGCTTGGCTTGAAGGAAGATGATGTGCTGTGTGTAGGCTGATAGACTCCTTAAAAAAAAATTGATCTGGAAACCATTTTTGCAGAGACCCCTGTAGCATGTTTAAATCTTTGTGTATTTGCACCTTTCATTGATCAAACTGTGATTAATTTCTTTCCCCTCTGCAAACCTTCAGCATTCCTGGGAAATGGTTGGGAAGAAGAAGGGTGTCTCAGGACAGAAGGAGAGTGGACAGACAGAGCCCAGTGAAGAAAGCAAAGAAAACCGGGATCGGGAGCGGGATTTCAGCAGACGACGTGGTGGGCTGCCGAGGCGAGGGCGAGGTGCCACCCGTGGAAGAGAGTGTATGGACCTGCCCTTTATTAAACCCCAAACTCTCACCCCAAAGCACTTTGTGCTGCATAACAGCTGTCAGTAAAGCTTTTCAGGCAGACACATCTGTGAGGAAAACCACCGTGTGTGTGTGTGTGTGTTTATCTGTTTAATGCTCCCCTGTCTGAGATGATTCTTTGGGTGATGCCCTCACAACCATCAGCTTAAATCAAAAGTTCAGGGAGCATGTGTGGTCCCCCACACAGCCACTACATTTTGGGGTTTGAGGTCTGGTTTGAGTATCCCCCCTAAAGCAGGATGAGTCTTGAAATTGTCTTTGCATTGTTCTGTCTTTCAGTTCGGGGCCAGGAAAATGGACTAGATGGTGGTAAGAGTGGAGGATCTTCTGGAAGAGGCACGGAAAGAGGGAGGCGGGGACGTGGCCGAGGCCGAGGTACACACGGGATGTGAGGTCCAAGGGGGTGGGAGGAGAGGAATGACATCAGTGTATCTCTCTCCCATGAGGTTCCAGAGCCTCTTTTATGGGAGGAATTGCCAAACTGAAAGTATGCACTTGATGTTTCTGTTCTCAGGCTTACTTTTAGTGCCTACATGTTGCATTCCTATCCTAAAGATGCTAGAAACAGCACCTAGTTCTTGCATCCCATCTGCGGAGTTAGAAAAAAAATTGTGCTTTATTACAGAGGTGGGAGGTTGAAAAACTCAAGGTTGACTATTTTAGCAGGTGGGCCAATGGCTATTAGTAACAGAACCTGCATCCACATCATTCTTGCACATGTACCTGAGCACCACCACTGGCTTGGGCTTTAAATACTTGGGGCAGAAATTAATCTAACCCCAAAATCTGCTGCTTAGGAATTGTAGCCAAGGTCACATACTGCAGAAATCAGAACCTGGGGTCCAGTACTTTACAGCCAGCTGGAAAGCTCATCTGAGCCTGGAATGATGCATTGCTAGTTGTGCTGCCAGCCAGCTGAGGTCACTCCCATACATGGAAAGATGTTCATGGCAATCCCATCAACCCAGGAAGATCCTCTCCACTTTCATATTCTGGGCATCAGAACTCTGTATGTTGTTGAAGTGTTTCTTTCCCAGTGACGTAGAGCCAAGGGACTAGCAGTGCATGTGTATGTATTTACAGGTGGCTCTGGACGGCGAGGGGGAAGGTTTTCTGCCCAAGGCATGGGGTAAGCTTCACTGACCCAAACCACAGCAAAAATATAAAAGTCTGTGCATGGATAGTACTGTTTGTGTCAGTCATTTCTGTTCCCATTTTCCCTTTTTTTTTTTTTTTGTTGTTAATAAGGCCCAAACTGCATCATAGTAACTTAAATTTGGGATGGCTGGTGTAGCTGAAGCATCTCTCTGCTGAGAGAGCTGCCTTGTGAGATGTGTTATGGTCTGAATAAAATCAATTCCTTTCAAAATGCTTTGACAGAGTGAACTTTTCCATCCTTGTATTTCTTACAGAACTTTCAACCCAGCTGACTATGCCGAGCCGGCCAGCACGGATGAGAACTACGGGAATAGCAACAACAACACGTGGAACAACACTGGGAGCTTTGAGCCAGATGATGGCACAAGTAAGTGTCTTCACATGCGTGTGTGCTGGTTTGTATTGAGTGGATTTTGCATCCATCCAGTTGCAATGAGGACATTCTAGGCAGGTCTTAGGCTCAGGGATGGAGGAACGGGTTGTTGGTTCAGAGATGGATTTCGGTGAACCTGACACTTTGCACCCTTTGCACATTGGAAATGGGAGCTGGATGACTGCTCCGGGTTGAGCTTGTGGGTGCTGTTGCCCAACAGAGGCACAGGAACACTTGCCTCTATTTGTTTTCCTGTAGAAACCATGCTACAGTTTGGAAAAGTGTTTTTTGTAAACTGTAGTGTGATAAGCAGATCCCAGCTCTCCCAGTGTTTGGTGCATCCTCCAGAGCATATTACTTGGAGTCAGATGTATTGCTCTTGATTTTGATACTGGGAGCATTCTTTCTTTCATGGTCATCTTGCTCAAACCATGGTGGGATAGGACTTGGTTACAGAAACGAGCTGAAAGCAATTCTTCTTCCTTCCCTGTTTGAACCAAACATGTTTGCTGGGTGATTCTGAACACCCAGCTTCCCCTGCACATTCTCCTGCATTGGAAAACTGTTGCTCTGGGTTTTGTTTCATGTACACACAATATTGAGCCACAGGTGAACTCAGATTTTGCAGTGTGCTAATGGGACAGTCACAGTCCTTGACTGTAAGTAGCCTATTGGGAGGGGCTCATTGGTGGTTTTGTTGTCTTTTTTATGGAGCAATCTTGCACCACTGCAAAGTCAAACTATTTTTCCACAATTACTGAATGTTGAAGTAAATAACACATCTTGGGTGTTAGCAGCATCCACAGCTGTGTTAATGATGCTTTAGGCCACTTCCATACTTCTTGGTTTTGCTGAAAAACTGATAGGTTTTGAAAGAGAGAATTAAAGTCCCATAAACTGGGATACCTTTTACTTCATACTGTTAGTGTCAGGGAGAGGGGTGGGGATGGTTCGTTTGTGTTTTCATGGGTTTTGTTTGGTTTTTTCCCTTCTGAAAACAGCTGTTGTGGAAGGAGGGTGTTCTTGTGAAACACCAGCAGACAGAGTGATCACCTTGGCAGCTGAGAAGGGGTTTTAAATACCAGAGGGAGTAGTGTGGGAATGTGTTAGGGGCAGTGGATGTGCTTGCCTCCTCAGAAAAAGGGATGAGAGTGGACAAGCTCTGTGCTGGAAGTTTAACTGTCTAGTGGGAGCAGGTTTGTGCATGGATGGTTTTCTTTTTCCTGTGTTGGTGTTTGGTGGAATAAAGTGGGCTAGAGTGTGGTTAGGGGGAACTGAAGATTTTTCTAATGAACAGCTCAAATTTGCTCTAGTACTACAATACAGCTGTAAAGTTTATTATGCAATTCAACTGGTCACCTGTGTTGTGTGTGGTTGTTTTGTTTCCATTTTAGTAGCCACAGGCATCTCTTTAAATTAATAATATCCACAGGTACAATGTGACTGGTGTACATGGGGGCAATGAAACTCACCTTCACTTCTTTAAGTCAAAATTTCACCGGTTGTCTTTCTTTTCTTTTTTTTTTTTTTTGTTTCAGGACTTGATTTCATTGGGGGTGAGGGGTCAAATTATCCCCGAAAATTTGACACTGCTCCTGGTACGATACATCCAGGTGCACTAACTGCCCCGGATACCTTTACTTTATAGCTTTTTTTAAAAAATCTGAAATATCTGTGGATATGTCATTCTTCTCTCTCTTAATTTGTTCATTTTAATTAATATTTGACGTTTGTTCTGACTGTGCTTTTACTAACGCTGACACCTTGAATGTAAATTGGGAGAGGCTAACACCAATTCCTGTGGATTATGCAAATTTTAACTTCAGCCATTGCTTCTCAATGCCAGAGCAGCTCTGTGTCCGCTGCACAGAGTATCCCACCCGAGGGCAGGAAGTGTGAGGCAGCTCAGTCATATTCCTTTTGTCTCACATCCTGAAAGCTGTGACTTGCTGTTGTCCCTGTGCCATTCCCCTGGTCTCCCTGCTGTCCCTGCTTAGGGTCACGACACAGCTGCAAGGGCAATTGGTCTGGCTGAACTCTCTCTGTGCTTTGCCTCCACTTATGGCTGCTGCTGTGTGAGCAGTGCCTAATGGCTGCTCTGGCTTGCTCGGGCTGCCTGGCTGCTCCTCTTCACCTCCCTGCAGTTGGAGATGATGTTGGATTTTGAGATGACAGGGATGCTTGATAGCAAAGCTGCTCCGTGCCTGGTCACTTGGTTTCCTGTTCTTACACCATTATACCTTAGGAGGCCAAGAGGTGCCCGTGAGATGATGCAGTTTGCCTTATCTCTATAGAATTCCATTCATGTTCATAATAAGGCCAACATCGTGTTTTAACTGTCTCCTCCATCTAGCCTGAGATCTTGAAGTTGAGGCTAAGGGACCTTCTAGAAGAACTTGCCACTTGAGTCTTGAAGGAGGAGAAGTGTTGAGGCCGAGAGTGTCTCTCGCAAGGACCTGAAGGCAGGCAGACATGTGGAGTGCTTCTGCTGTGTTGGAGCATTTCCTGGTTCTCACCTCAGGGTTGTCAATCTTTAACTTCCACAGGCAGCACAAGGCCATCTGCCCCAGCACTGCCATTGTGGTTTTGCTGCCCTTTGGCTTTGTTTGGATTAACATTCCTTTGAGGTGCAGAGTGGGGGCCGTTGGGTCTGTTGCCTTCCCAGTGCAGGGTGCCAAGCCTGGATCCAGTCCTTGAGAGGCTGGGCTGTGGGAGGAGCAAGCTGAGTCTCTTATCTCCCAGTTTAAAACTAAGAGCATATTTGGGGAGGGATGTGAAAAACTTGGAGACACAAGGGGATCTTTTTTCCTTAACCACATTCATATTTGCACATGTTGTTGGCTTAATTTTATTTTCTCCTCTTTTTTTTTGCTTTGAGGAGCTTAAAGACCAGCAGCTCTTTGAAGGGCTTTCTGAAAGCAGAGAGGAAGGCTTCCTGTTCAGAAGACCATCCTTCTGAAATGGTGTTAGAAGGCTCAGGGTATTGCTTGTGTTGCAGCTCTCCCCTTCAAAAGAGCTTGATGGAGAGTGATGCAGTTGCTTTCTTTAAAAAAACTTCCCGTGCTGTGCTAGTTGGGAGCTTTCTGGAGAGTTCCTGGTGAATACCTGGTTATACATTGCAGGTCTTTGATTCTCCATCTGCCCCTTTGTGTGCAGGGAGCTCGAGCTGTGCTGAGTCAGTGTCTGGTATTGAGGAGTAGACTTGCTGGGAAAGCCCTGTCAATGGCTGCTCTTCATCTGCAGGGTTTCCTTCTGCTTTTAGTGCTGCTTTGCTTTTCTTCTTATTTTCCCCAAACAAACAAGACTTAAGAGTCCTATGCTGTGTTCCTGCATGCACAAACTCTTCTTGGGGCAGCTCTCCTGTCTTCCTGCTCTCTGGGCCAGCTGCAGGTACATTCAGCTCCTACTTCACCTCTTGGGTAAGACTTGGGCTAGAATGATCCTCCTGATCCATGGAAATCTGGAAAGCAGCCTTCCCACTGCTGCTGTGAGGGCACCAAAAATCTAAGGATTGGGGAAATTTAGGTTTCTAAACTGCAGATGTGTTTTGTATTGAACGTGTTGATGGTTCTGGCTGTGGAGGAAGGGGTAGTGTGCCTTAAGACTCCTGGTGTTCTGGCAGGTGATATTGTATTAATATCTGTATTTCAAACTTGAATATATAAAAAACTAAATCCTGGGAGACTTCTTGAATTGGCTCAACTAGTCAAACAAACCAAAAGAGTAATGAAAAAAGAAAGAATAATTCAGTGATAGTTATTTCATGCACTAAATCCCTCAGTTCTAGACAAGTGGTTGTTTAAATACACACTTAAAGTCTATATGGGGAGATCTGTGTCCTGCAGAAGAACTCAGAATGTTCTCCTTCCCCACGTGCTGTGTTTTATGCTGTAAAAGAGCTGATACCAACTTGTTCCATCCACTAAGTGTCTTTAGGATTAACCCTGTTGGCACTCTCAAATTTTGTTGATCTGGTTTGTGTGGACTGAAAACAAGCTGCGCAAAATGGGGCTGACTTTATGCTCTGAGATTTTTGGGGATGTGAAAGCTCCTGCTCTCTTCCCAAACCAAATTTTAGTTGTTAAATGGAGTCTGAAACTAGCACATAATATTCAAAATACAGAGGTTAAACTGTGATGGAAGCGAGGGCTGGAACAAGTTGAAAATGCAGCCAGGCAAAACTCTTACTTTCTGGTAAATTTTACTCGCTTAAATTGCGCTGTGTTGGATTGCAGCTGAGGTTTTTCCCAATTTTCTCCCTGGTACTTCAAGCTGCAGACTTTGAGCGTATCTCTGAAGCTGGTCACAGAAAATGCAGGAACTGCTTAGTCCCTTAAATTTTCTTTTCTGAATCCCATTTGCCTTTGCACAGGAGGTTCTGGTGGGCTGAGGTTTCAAGACTTTTTTTTTGTCAGGGGAAAGATGAATCATGGGAATGGTTCAGTTATCCTTAAGTTTTATAAAAACTTGAGGTTTACCTGGGTGGTGAGATCCTGTGCCAGAGCTAGCAGGAGGCCTGTGAGGGAGGTGCTCTGTCTGAGCTGCTGGGGTAACACTGACTGCTTGCGGGTGCACAAACCTACAGCTACTGCAGTACAAGGGGAAGTCAGGAAAGTGGCACAAGGAGGTTGGGGACGATGCTGGGACTTCCTTGCAGAGCTCAGCTCCCCTTTTGGGTGTTGGGAGGGTGTGTGTTGCCCTATCTGCCAACCCAGTGGTCCCTCTTTTTCAGCCCAGCCTGTGCCAGCAAGGCAGAGGCAATCCCATCGTGGTACCTTGACCGTAAAGCGTGGGTTGAGGTTGACTGCTTTAACTTGTCTGATTGGCAAATAGAAGTCCTCCTGGCTGCCTGCAAAGCTCCCCAGTGCTCCCCCAGCTGTTGGAGGTAGAGCTTTGATGCATGCATAACTTCTGTACCTGTTGTTGTCCTTGTAGGTGCATGGAGGGCAGCGACAGAAGAATGGGGCACGGAGGACTGGAATGAAGATGTAGGTATTTTCCAAACCCATCTCCTCTGTGCATCTGCCAGCAGGCTGCTGTCCTGTCTGTACACACAGAGCTGCCAGGGCAGCTCAAAGCCTATCCTCCCCAAACTGGGGACAGAACCCCAGCTAGGCTCCCAGCTCGGGGAGCTATGATGAATAAGTAATTGTCACAGCTTCTAGAGGATATGTGTAATAGAGCTTGTCATAGGAGCCCAAGACAAGAAGAGATCTCCTGGGCCATTGAGGCTGATCCTCTCATTTCCTGTAACTGCAAGATGGAATTCTTCCAAAAATTGGCCTGACTCCACACAGGACTCTTGCTCCACTCCTCTGGTGGAATAGCAGTTGGGGAAGGTTTGCCTTTGATCACACCAGCAGCAGTTTCATGGTTTCATGCACATCATGTGCCTCTGCTGGTCCTTGTGATTTGGATGGAAAAGAAGCTCTTGACTTTACCTTCTGACATGCTCTTTGGTGTGTCTCACCACCTTGTGTTCTCTACCTGATGTCTCCTTCAGGGGAGAATGGGCACTGTTAGCACCTCCTGTTAATGCCTATCTATAAATTCCTTCTGAAACGGGCTTCAGTCTCTCCAAATCAAGGAAGGACTTCTGTTCCTGCAGATGGGAGCAGGGTTGGGCTTTTTTAGTAAGATTGTTAGTTTTGCATGCTCATTTTGGCTCAGCCCACAGAATGGGCAAGCACGGGAAGCATTTGCTTTCCAGGCACCACCTGAGGGAAGCACTACTGCTGTGTTTGGAAATATGAGCAGCTTTTCTTTGTTCAGTCAGGTCTCTGCTAAAAAGGGAGCCTCTGAGAGCATTTCTTCCCTTCAATGTGTGTGAGGTGCTCCCAGGAGTTCTGGATTTACTTTTTAAACTCTGGCAGTTCAGTTTGTGGCAGCTCCTCAGTCTGGAGTAGAAGCTGTTCATGTTCAGATATGTTCCAGGCTAAATCACAGGTCGTCACTAACCCTCCACCAATATTTGAGCAATGTTATTTTCCCTTCCACAGCTGAAGTAGATCTGTTGGTCAGATCTTCCAGGTGAGCCCAGATCACTGGAAGCTTAGCTATGGGTCCAAAGCTTCTCCTTGGCTTTGCTACCAGTGCTTGCACCTACCTGTGCAGGGGCTTTTGCAGGTCTGTGCTGCATGCCATTGACTCAGAGCAACAGCCCAAAGTCCCAGCAGTCTTAAGGGATTTGTGGACTATGGGAAATTTGTAGAAGGATTTGAGAAGGTTTTTTTTTTTCACTGGCAGGTGATTTGTGCACTTGCCTGAGAAGAAACAAATGAAATAGAAGCTGATTCTGATGGGAGCCAAATGCTAGAGAAGTTTCAGTCTAAGCACTTGAATTTCTTGAGTTTTTCTGTGGCTCTTTGTCTCAAATGTTCATGTGCTTTGTGTCATAGGCACTGTTATGAGGTGCTGTTCTCACTTTTGGAATCTTTTTTCCTTTTTTATCTTTCAGCTGTCAGAGACAAAGATCTTCACAGCCTCCAATGTGTCTTCAGTGCCTCTGCCTGCTGAGAATGTGACAATCACTGCTGGACAAAGGTGAGAGCAAATGGTCGTTTACCTGGGAAAAGTAGCTCATGAGTCTTGGAGCAATTTGCCATCTTCAACTAAACCTTACTAGCTAGCTAAAATGCAGCAGCTCTGAATGAGATGAGGTGGATTTAAGTGGAAGGGTTGACTTAGGAGTTTTTGGGTCCTAATCCTGGATTAGATTTTCCTAGATGCTATCGCTGGTTCTTCAGGTTTGGGGGCATTTTGCTGTGTTAAATTAATGTAGAACATGGTTTAAAATCAAAGGCCATGCAGAGTCTTGCTTGGTCGGTCTGTCTTTTTGAGGTTGCTGCTGGCAGTTGTGAATTAATGTTCTGCAGATTCCTTCAATTTGTAAAGTAAAAGCTGTGAGGCTGGAGAGGGAATACTGTTCTAGTGGAAGTGGGAGCTTCTGGTAACCTCAGTGGGTCTTTGTCTACCCAGAATTGATCTCGCAGTCCTGCTAGGAAAGACACCTTCTTCCATGGAGAATGAGTCAACAAACCTGGAGTCATCCCAGACTCCTTCTCTGGCACAGCCACTGGTGTTCAGCAATTCTAAGCAGAGTGCTCTAACCCAGCCTGCTTCTGGAAACTCCTTCTCTCACCACAGCATGGTAAGGAGATGCTGGTTCTGCCAGTGGGTGTTTGGCTGAGGTTGCTTATTCCCTGTTTTTCTGTCTGTTTGGGTAATATAGGAAACACAGTCCTGACACTTGCTCCCTGCTTGGGGCTGATAGAGCCAAATAATTTGCTAGTCTGCTTTAAAATCAGTGGCCTGAAGTTCATTGCTCAATTTGAAATAATTGGGATAATTCCTCCCCTGCTGCCCTTGTCAGATTTGCAAAACACACTTCTTTCCTGCTTAAAGGAAAGGAAAAGCTCTTTTGGTCCAGGGCTTGCAGTTCCAACAATTTGAGGAACAGAACTGGTTGGGAACTGGTGTGGTATGGAATGCTGGCATCCACTGACAGGAGAAGGAAGGAGACATTGAGTCAGAGTCAGGGATGGGCATAGACCTGGGCAGATGCTGCTTTGTGTAACTTTAGCAGAAAGAAATAAAAATTGTTTACTTAATGGTGAGATAGTTGAGGAAAGATTTTCACATTAACTATAAAAGCAAGATCTCCTGGTGTTTCTCTTTTAATGTAATTGAATGCATGAGAATAATTTAGTACATTTTTTTAAGAACCTGTCTGTTAACATCCCTTGTAACCCTCTGTGGCACTGTACCATGGCCTTGGTTGGGCAAGAGATGAGCATACCTGTGTTCACACACAGTGGAGGCTGGGAAAGAAACATGAGCCCTTCCTGCGTGTGTGCGTTCGGAGCTCAAGAGTGTTGAGCTGAAGCACCCAGTGAGAAGCAGCAGGGTACAACGTGTTTGGGCTTATGTCAGAGATGTACCTGTTCTCTGAGCCCAAGCCATGGGACATGCTGACTTTATCTCCTTGCTGAAATTGCAGGTGAGCATGTTGGGGAAAGGGTTTGGAGATGTCGGGGAGGCCAAAGGCAGCAGTACTACAGGGTCACAGTTCCTGGAGCAGTTCAAGACGGCCCAGGCACTGGCTCAGCTGGCAGCTCAGCACACCCAGCCTGCTGGGAGCACCACTGCTGCTTCCTGGGACATGGGATCCACCACACAGACCTCGTCTCTGGTGCAGTACGGTAAGGAAAAGCAGCGCGGCTCCCCAGAAGGGAGGGAATGTGTTCTCCCAGAACTGCAGGGCACGCTGTGGGCAGCGGTGGGAGGGGTTCAGCAGAGGGTCTGTTCACAACCAATTTAGCTGAGCTGAAAAAATTAAAAGAGCCGTGGGTCAGACTGAAATGAAATAGTGCGTGTGAGTCTCTCCTTGTTCCTTTTATACTTGAAACAGTTGAATCTGTCATTCCAGACAGTTTCAGGGCCAGGGATCTGGTGTTCCTGAGCCTCTCAGAGTGTGCAGAACTAATTCCTGGTGTAAAGCTGTGCCAGAAAAAGGTCTGAAAGGGCACCTCTGGAGAATAGCTCCCATATACAAACTCTTGTCAGTCTCCTTTCCCTGCTGAACTCCTATTATCTTTTAAGGGAATTTGCTGGTCAATGCCAGGAAGTAACTCTATCTCTGGGCTGGCATGAGGGAATAAATAGGGGTTGAGAGCCACTTTTCAGATGAGAAGCTGAGTTTTGCTGTGGTTGTGTGCTAGTGTCACTTCCTTCAGCTTGTGCTTGCTATAGGGAAATGGCTCTGGTTCAAATCTTGGCTCTGGTTCAAATCTAAGCTGAAGAAAAACTGAGCCCTGTCCTAGTGACAGTCAGTGTTGGCAGCTTCTGATCTTCTCAGACAAGAAGCCTCAGAGCAGAGTCACGGAGAATAGGAGCTGCTTTTGAATGAACTGTGGAAAGGCTTTGTCGGAGGAGGAAGGTGGTGCAAATACCTGAGGGTAGGCAGCCCCAAGCAGTGATGTTGCTTGGAGATACCTAGTCCCTGCAGGGGAAGGAGGAGGCAATGGAATGCTGGAATGTTAACAGAGGGGGGAAGGATGTGGCCTGCAGGACTCTGACATGCAGTGTCTCCACACCAGGGACTCTGAAGTCCAGCTTTTCTTGGAGAATGGAGGATTTACGTCATGCAAGCTGGCTTTGGTCCTGTAGAGTTGGTGGAATAAACTGAGGGAAGAAGGGCTTAAAGAGGCTTGGCATTGATGGTGATGAGAGCATGAGGCTGGGAGCAGAGATGCTGAAGTTCTCTGCTCTCTGACAGACACAGGATGAAACATAGAGGGAAAGGATTTCTTTTTCTTGATAAGTGTCAGGACTTGATTTATTTTTAAGGAAACAAACCCTGCTAACTCACCTCTGTCTTGTCCCACAGATCTCAAGAACCCAACAGATTCTTCCGTGCATAGTCCCTTCACCAAGCGTCAGGGCTTCACATCAACTTCAACCATGATAGAAGTGTTCATGCAGGAGAAACAGCCTGTGGTGACTGCCTCCACAACCACGCCGGCACCCCCATCCTCACCACTGCCCAGCAAAACCAATCCAGTTCCCCAGATGTCCCCAGGGTCCTCGGACAACCAGTCCTCAAGTCCCCAGCCAGCACAGCAGAAGCTCAAGCAGCAAAAGAAAAAAGCATCGTTAACATCAAAGGTGCAGACCAATGGTGGGGAAGCAGACATCAGATTGTGTTAGAGCTGCAGAAACATCCATTTGGGCTGCTGAGGGAAGGTCTGGCCTTGGCCTTCCTGCTCTTAGCACTGGGTGTTTGTGGGGGTGATGGAGTTGTGTGCCTGCCTGGGTTGAACAGTGTAATTCAGAGGCTGCAAGCCTGTGACTGCCATTGTGTGCTGGGAAACGTGGGTGCTGAAGTCATTCTCTGGGCTAATCACTGGGAATGATTGACCCGTTCTGTTGTTCCCGTGTCCCTTGCAGATTCCTGCACTTGCAGTGGAAATGCCTGGCTCCTCGGATATCTCAGGGCTAAACCTGCAGTTTGGGGCGTTGCAGTTTGGTTCAGAGCCTGTTCTTGCCGAGTACGAATCGACGCCCACAACCAGCGCCGCCGTTAGCCAGTCTCAGAGCAGCCTCTACACCAGCTCGGCCAGGTGAGGACCAGCGACAGATTAATCCATGCAGGCAGCTTTGGAAGGTTGCTGGTCCTGTGGACTTGAGTTGTCCTGCATACTAGTAGACCCTTTCTGACTGTGCTTTGGTCACAAAGGGGGGACAATGTATGCAACAGCAAAGCACAAGTTGCCAGCAGACTCATCGGGCAGCTCTGTGCCTCTTTGGCCTGCGGTACTTGCACAGAAGGCAGTTTTCCTGCTGCCCTTAAACTGTGTTGTTGGAAACACAGGAAGGGGATCCCCAGCATAACTGCTCCATGTCTCTGGTGAACAGATTCTGAGTGGTTTGTCCTTCTTTTTGCCTGGCAAACTGGGACACAGTGGGGTAGGTGTACCTACGGTGATGGCGCTTTGTCAAAGCGAAGCGTTTGTCTTCTGTTGGGCTGACCCTTAGTAACTGACCAGTCCCTTGAGTGCTGGGACCTGAGTGGTGGCAGCTCATGAAGTGTTGCCCAAGGCACAGCAGTGTGTGAGGCAAGGCTGCAGCTGGGTGTCCATAGCTGGGCTAGCCCTGCTCTCTGGGCATGTTTCTTGGCTTGGCTGCTTCATGTGGTGCCTTTATACTGATGCTTGGGGCTTTTTATCTTGAGTATTTGAAGTGAAGAGCCCAGTCTGGGTCGGCAGTTTACAGCAGGGCTGTTTTGGAGGAAAATGGAGGAACCCTTTGCTTTTTTTTGCCTTTTGTAGTGAATCTTCATCCACAATTTCGTCCAATCAAAGCCAGGAGTCTGGTTACCAGAGTGGCACAATACAGACAGCAACATTTACCTCCCAGAACAGTGCTCAGGGACCACTGTACGAACAGAGATCCACCCAGACGAGGCGATACCCAAATTCTATCTCCTCCTCGCCCCAGAAAGATCTGACCCAGGCTAAGGTAAGAGAACAGCTTTGCTCACCTGTTGCGCTGAGTGAGCCTAATGTGTGAAGTGTCTCAGGGGAAGCTGAGTGGCTTATCAAATGGTTCTGTGATCCTCCAGCCTCACTGTGTGGCTCATGGGCCCTCATGAGAGCTCTCTTCTGGCTGCCCCCAGCTGTGTTACATGCCTGGGCCACTGGGGTTAACAGCAGTCAAGTTGATTGCAGGGCGTGTGTTGTGTCACACAGTTACCCTGCTAGAGAAGGGTGTGCAGACAAAGAGTTTTGTTTTGTCTTAAGTATTTGGTTCTTGAATGCTGCACACCAGTTCAGTAACATCAGGTTTGGCTAATGAACTGGGATTGAGAATGTTGAGGCAGTCTAACTACCAGCAGCAGAGAAACTTCTTGTACTGATTTCTCTAATGTACACTTGGGGACTGTGCTGGCATGGGGCTACACCTTGGGACTGGCCCCAGCACAGTCTGGTGACACATGTTGGTAGCAGGATCTTTTCATAACTGTGGATGGATGTGGGAGAGAGGTGACATTAGCTCTGCCTCTGGAAATGTGCAGCTGTAATGCCCAGTACTCCTTTTTTCTCTTCTTCCTCAGAATGGTTTCAGTTCTGTACAACCCACGCCATTACAAACCACACAGGCTGTTGAAGGTAAGAGTCTTGCAAGTGCAGCAGGTGTCCTGCATCTCTTGTTCTGCTCATGTTCTCTGCTTTGAACGAGAAGCTTTATCTGTGCTGATAGCAAGTCCTTTCCTGGACTAATTGCTGCTACTCAGTTTATTTGCTTGCCTCAAAACATTCAGCTTTCTGCTGATGGATGCTTGAGATCCTTGAAGGGTCACCTATGACAGTAATTTACTCTGTTTTGAGTGTGCAAGGCACCTCATCTGTAGGTCGTGAAGCTCTTTGCAGAGCTGATGGGTGGTGTTGGGGTAAAGTGAGATGTAGAACACAATCATAAGTGTATAACTGGTTGGCAGCGGTGAGGGAAGCCCCAGATCTCCCGGCTCCTCTAGCTGAGCACTTGCTAATCCTTGCCTTTGTGTCACCCTCTGGAAATTGCCAGTAGCTGCCCTTAACCCGGAGCTTTTTTTCTCAGGTGCTACAGGCCCTGCAGTGAAATCCGATTCCCCCTCTGCTCCCAGTATTGCACCTCTCAACGATGGGGTGTCTGCATCGTCCTTGCTGACAACAGCCAGCCAACACTCAACAGCTCTGAGCAGCCTGAGCCACAGTGAGGAGCTCCCCAGTACAACCACTGCTCAGCTCAGCAGGTGAGTGAGTGGAGGGAGTGGATTTCTGAAGAAGCAGAACTAGAAGCAGGAATCTATATCAGAGTCTGTCTCAGGCAATGAGGAAGACTAAGATGACTCATCCAGTTTGAGCAGATGGGAAATGGGATGGTGCTACCAATGTTGACTCTCTCACCTTGGTTTGACAACCTTTTATTTCTTTTCCTGCAGTGCATTACCCACCCAGCAGAACAGTCTGTCCTCATCCACATCCTCTGGGCGAACATCAACTTCAACTCTTCTGGTGAGTCTGGGTATGCTCTTGCACTGTGTACCACATTTCTGCTTGACTTGGCAGGATCTGCTGGGGTGCTTGACCTCGGGGCTGTGGTGGTGATGGGAGCTGCCAGGCTGCTGGTTCTCCTGCTGGAGTTTAGGTGCTGTGTGGAGAGAGGGGATAGGGGGTTATGTCAGAACACTGTCTGTGCATCTGTGGCTCAAGGCTGTTGATACTCTGCCTGTTTCTGACTGAGCAGTGCCTTCTTTTGAGCCTGTAGTAGCCCTTGAAGGTGCTGCAGAGTCACAGCCACATTCAGAGCAAGCTGGTAGTTGATGCATTGTAACCAAACATCTCTGCTGCTGGAGTTCTTGCAGTACAGTTCCTGGGTATCGGCTTCTGCAGCAGAATAAATCTTCCTGCTGCAAATGTGGTGTCAAGCCCTGCTCCCTTCATCAGACAGATGTGTTGGGATGTAACCACGAGAGAGGCTTGTAAGCATTGGGGGTTGGCTGCTGTCAGGAGTTTGGACTTAAGCCAGGTTCACTGCAGAAACTTCCAGACGCAGCCAGAGCTGCACAATGTTCTGCGTAGAGAGTGTCCTGTGGTACCTTGGTTCCATCTGCCTGGTCCCCTGACTCTCCTCCCTTCCTTCCCTAGCACACAAGTGTGGAGAGTGAAGCAAGCCTCCATTCTTCTGCTAGTACTTTCTCCACCTCCTCCAGCACGGTGTCAGCAGCCCCACCAGCTGTCAGCGTTTCATCCAGCCTCAGCAGTGTCAGCAGCCTGGGCCTCAGCCTCAGCAGCAACTCCACCGTGACGGCCTCGACTCGCAGCTCCGTTGCAACCACGTCAGGTACTTTCCTGGGTACTGCTGTACTGAAGGAGGGTGTGAGGGCTAAGAGAGCGAGCTTTTGCTGTTTGCTTCACTGTGGAGCTTTTCTCTTCCTTTTTCAGGAAAAGCCCCTCCCAATCTCCCTCCTGGAGTCCCACCGTTGTTGCCTAATCCATACATCATGGCTCCAGGGTTGCTACATGCCTATCCGGTGAGTGGAACTTTGCAGTGGTGTCATGCCACCAGGTCCCTCCCGTCTCCCTCTGCATCAGGGAGGGATGTAGCATAGTGGAGAAAGCAAAAACTGTGACATAGCCTAGCAGGGCTGCCTTGGTGTTTTTATCATGATATCCGTGTGCCCATGGGGGTAAATGTGTGTTGTGATCACCCCAGAGCAGACTCTGTGTGCCTGTTCTCTGCTGCCTCTCCAGCCATTGAGGAGCAGCAGCCCTTGGGCAGAGCACAGTGTGTGGAAGCACAGAGCTATGTTAGAAATGTGATGTGACAAAGGGCAAAGAGTCAGGGCAAGGGTAGCAATGGCCACAGAGCCTAGAGGTGTGTGTCACACCCTCTCCTGAAGGTGAGGACAGATTTTAGTCTTGGGATGATTTCCAGAAAAAAACTGCTGGCTGGCTTTGTGGTCTGGAGCACTTTCCTTTGAACAACTCACACAAACTTCTGGCAGCATCAACCTGTGTAGAGACTCTGGCTGCCTGCACCTGGTGGCTCATGTGGCTGTTGACCGGCTACTTCTGATTTTCTCTCACTTTTATCTAAATGTTTAATCTAAAATTAGTTGTCATTATCTACTCCATGTCCCTAACATCATCTCTGGCTCTTTTTCTAGCCACAGGTGTACGGATATGATGACTTGCAAATGCTCCAGACAAGATTCCCATTGGTGAGTACTGCAGAGTGACAGGACACACCACTTCCACTGGTGCTGCTTGGGTAGAGGCAGGTCAGCTGTGGGCAGTCCTGAAGAGCTGGCAGAATGGGGTGCTGAGTGGATGCACCTCTCTGTAGCAGCAGTGAGGAGTTAATCAGTTGTTCCTTGGCACATGGGGAGCATGAGTTACTCATACAGCAGCATTCCTTGTGGAGCCAGGGAGCATGAGTTACAGCAGCAGCACTGTTACAGAGATTCACCTCTTATCCATGACTGAGCCAATGAGTAAACACCTAATGAGAATGGGGTTTATTTAGCAATAGGATGTGTCCAATTTCTTGTGAAGCAGGGGCCGGGGGGAAGGTCCAGGCACTTTAAGGACTGCATACCAGTAGACCTTATCTGGCTCTTCTAATAGCCAGATGAGGGGGATGGTACATGCTACAAAAACCTGGGGCTGCTGTAGGTTATGATCAGCCTGGATGTGGCTGGTATCTTGCAGCTGCAGTACAGAAATTCCCCTCTCCCAAAAGATACTGCCTTGCACTTTGGACAGAGCTGATAAAATGTATTTTCCTTTTGGTTTCATTCATCAGGATTACTACAGCATCCCATTCCCTACACCCACCACACCACTGACTGGAAGAGATGGCAGCCTGAGCAGCAATCCATATTCTGGTAGGGAAAAAGACTGTTCTGATTCCCATCCCATCAGGGTTTGTGCTGCTTCTACTAGTGTCCTGTGTCTTTGTCCACTGGAGCTACATCTGCACTGTGCCTCCTGCACTGCTTTTGGTTTGGAGCATGCTTCTCACAGCTAAATTCTTGCCTTCCCTTTGGTTGTGTCAAGGTCTGATACTGGGAAGAGGTGGGCAAAGTAGGAGTTAATGGGGCAGTTGGAAAGGGAGCAAGGAAGGGCTGAAAGGTTCTGCAAGGCCTGCAGCTGGGGAACTGCTTTCCAGGTGGTTGTGAGGCAGGTGGTAAGCAGTGCTTCTCAAGTACTGAGAGTAAAAAATACAAAGAAACACAAAATATGGAGAAATTACTCTTTTTTTTCTATGGGACAGTCTCATGGAGAAAGCAAGTGAGAAATTTGGGACCTGTCAAGCTCAACCCAAGAGCCCAGTGGGTGCATGATCTCTCACTGACCTTGGCAAGTGTGTTAATGCACTGCCAATCCCCAGTGGGCAGTGACTGTGCTGAGCTTTCACAGCCTTTAGGAATTGTTGCACTTTGAGGTTTGCTCTTTTTCCAGCTCCATTTCTCCTCAACTTTGGCAGGAGCTGGTTCGTGTGGAAGTGCTTTTGTCCAGCTGAGGCTGAAATGACAAGCTCAGAGCATGGCACTATGTGAGCTCTGAATTGCAGAGTGTTTGCATGGTAGAGCCAAGCAGGTGCTCATTCAGATCAGCACAGGGAGCTTCCCTCAGCCCTGCAGCCAAGCCCTGCACAGCCCAGGCAGGGATCTGGGTTGTGTTCAGTCCTGCTGCTGGTGCATGGAGAAGGATGAAGGAGAGCTCGAGCATCAGGCTCTGCTGGCAGGTTTATCCAGTGCCAGATTTGGGCTTAGCTACTGTGTATTCTTTTGCCTCTGTAGTCCTGTTAGGGCCAAGGAGCAATTAACAGTTTTGCCTTATCAGTGTACAAAGGTCTGAGGGTTCCTGAGAGCCACAGTCCTTGGCAGTGGCAGGAGGTGTGGGGGGAAGGTGAAGTCACTGCTTATCAAAAGACTGGATCACCTTTGGGCTGAGTTGGAACGGGCCAGGATCTAACAGCTGTTCTTCACTCTCCTTTCACCTCCTCTATTTCAGGTGACTTAACAAAATTTGGCCGAGGTGATGCCTCTTCCCCTGCTCCTGCAACAACTCTGGCACAGCCTCAGCAGAGCCAGACCCAGACTCACCACACCACGCAGCAGACGTTCCTGAACCCGGCGCTGCCTCCCGGCTACAGTTACACCAGTCTGCCATACTACACAGGGGTACCAGGGCTCCCCAGCACCTTCCAGTATGGGCCCGCCGTGTTCCCTGTGAGTTTCCCAGAGGCAAGGAGTGGGATTTGGGCAGAAGGGTGGCACAGCAAAGCTTCTCCTCACTCTGTTCCTCTCTGTTCTGTAGGTTGCTCCTACCTCTTCCAAGCAGCATGGTGTGAATGTCAGCGTCAATGCATCAGCAACCCCTTTCCAGCAGCCCAGTGGCTATGGCTCTCATGGGTACAGTACTGGTAAGAGACCCACAAGAGCACCTTCCACAGCAGCAGGGCTTGCTCCCAGTCTTACTGGCTGTGATAGGGAGTGCTGTCTTACAGCAGTAATAGAGAAAAATGCCAGGGGGGCCACTCCCAAGTAGTTTGATTATCCTTAAAAAGGCCCAGGATTGTTCTGCATCCAGGTCTGGAGCAGGTTTGGGGGTTATAGATCACTTCATGCCCTCCTCTGTGTCCCACAGTCAGCTGTCTGGGCCCTTGGACCCCTATCAGAAGCTTAAGCTGCTGAATTGTTTGGTTTTGTTTGGGTTTTTGAACTGCCTATATGTGATTAACAGAACAGCAATTGTTCTGGATTTGCACTTGTTTCCCCCCAGTGTTTGGCAGACACTTTCTAGGGAAGTGTCCTCGATTCAAAGGTACAGGAAGGTCACAAACCTGCCTCTGTCTTGGTACTTGTTTGATGTCTGGCTGACTTACTCAGGGCTGCATTTGGCTCCCTCTTCCAGCCTTTAAATTCCTCTTGTCCCTTTTTTCATTGCATTAGAGCCCTTCAAGATACTGTTTTTTCTTTGCAAATGTATTTCAGCTTTGTACCAGGTCGCCTGATGCTGAGTCCTTCAAACTGCTTTCATTTCAGCACTTTTTCCAGGCATTAAATGATGGCTGAGGTGTCCTCTGGGCCACCCTCTTTTACAGACAGCCAACACCCTGTGGGGCTTGTGTTGTCAGTCACTGCACCAGCCATCCCAGCCCACAGCTGAGTTGCCTTTACATGCAATTGGCTGTTTTACACCCGAGAAGCTTTTGGGCTGTTCTTGCTGCTGTGCCACACGCTGTGGGTTTGTTTCCCTGTCTGTCCACTGTGTTCCCCAGCTCTCCTCAGAGCTGCTGTTTTCCATGTGCTTCTCTGGATGGCAGCCAGGCCTTCAGCTGGTTTCTGGAGGCATTTTGAAACAGTGTGTGTCCAGATCAAAATAACTTATATGGGTGCTTTGCATGTGGTCATGCCAGGGCCTGGCTGCCCAGGCCAATCTGTCTGCAGACCTCTGACAACTGGAGCTCTCCACCAGGTCCTGCTGGTGTTGGCAGCAAGCAGCTTCTGCTGGCCCAGTGGCTGCTGCCTAACACCCACCTCTCCCTTCTCCCCAGGTGTATCCGTGACATCCAGTAATACAGGCGTGCCGGATATCTCGGGCTCTGTCTACTCCAAAACTCAGGTTAGTGTCTGTGAGTGGGCAGGAGTGCATTGCTGGGGAAGAGAAGCCTAGCTCTGAGACAGCCTCCTTGGGCAATGAGGTCTCTTCCCCTTGGATCAGTCAGCCTGGGAGAAGGAAAATGCTTGACCTTTCCCAGCTTAGAGCAATTCCAAGTCCAGAAAGAGCCATAGGAAGAGACTCTGTCCTTTCTTTGTACCACATGCTGACTCTGGGCCTGTGATGTGTAGAGATGGGGAGGGGCAACTGCCAGCCTGGCTCCCAGCCCTTATTCTGCCATTGGCATCTCCTTCTTAGCAATCCTTCGAGAAGCAGGGATTTCACACTGGAACCCCAGCAGCCTCCTTCAACCTGCCTTCGGCGCTGGGCAGCGGCGGCCCTATCAACCCTGCAACAGCGGCGGCATACCCCCCCACCCCCTTCATGCACATCCTGACCCCGCATCAGCAGCCTCACTCGCAGATCCTCCACCACCACCTGCAGCAGGACGGGCAGGTAAGCGATGCCCCTGGTGCCTCAGCCCCTTGCTGGGGTATCTCCTAGGGCTCTTGCTCCCCCTTTACTCCCCTGGTTGCCCTCTCCCTCCCTGCCTCCCTCCCTCATGCTCTGCAGCGGACACACGCAGTGACATGCACATGCTCACACCTGCACATACACACAGGGCTGGTAAGAGGACGAGGTGAGAAGGAAGGCCTGGGGTGCGCTCTGCCGGGGTGGGTACTCGGCACAACCCCCCTGCTGCTGGGCTGCACCAGGTATGGCCAGGTAGTGCCCCCTCATGCAGACACATCTGGGGTACCCTGACCTCTGCCATCCTCAGAGGGGCAGCTCTGCAGGTCAGCACCAAAGGGGTTACTCGCCACAGCCACGACCCTGCAGGAGCTTTCAGGTCTAACCATGGATTTCTATTGTCATAGTTTGTCCCTTTATTTTACATATCCTGGTACTGCAACAGCTTCCATATTTGCAGATGATACTGTGCTGCCAACGCCAGCAGGAAGATCAGGTAATGAACTCTCTGAAAATGCATTGCACTTGCCCTGGGGTCTACCCCGCCCCTAAGGCTCCCCAGGATCACATCGCCCCTTCCTTCTGCCCCGTGGCCCCGCGAGGCGAGGAGAGAGGCCCTCAGTCAGTATGTGCACACACACACCCACGCGCAGACACAACCCACACCCACCCTTCCCTGTCTCCCCCCTCCCTGCTGCTCGGCGGCCGGCGCGCGCTGCCCGTGGGCCTGTGCGCTGCTGGCCTGGAGGAAGGTGCGGAGCCGAGGGAGGGTGCTGGGGCTGCTGGGGCACGGACGGTGCAGCTGCGCGGTGCCGGAGGCAGCCCCTGCCCCAGCGCCGGGGAGCTCAGCTGGGCTGAGCCGGATCGGCGGCTGCCAAGGAGCTGTTGTCCAAAGTGTCTTCTTCTGGGGCCGAGGCGTGCCAGCATTGCCCTGTGGAGTAGGCTGGGGGTGGTTCCCCTGCACTCACCACCTGCTTCTCCTTCTGCCCTTTCCCACAGAGTGGCTCCGGGCAGCGCAGCCAAGGTAGCTCCATCCCCCAGAAATCCCAGGCCAACAAGTCCGCCTACAACAGCTACAGCTGGGGCGCCAACTGAGGCCTGGGCCCCTCGCCACCACTTGCTTCCGGAAGAGAATCCCAGCGACCCCGATGATGACGAAGGATCCCAGGGAGGAGAGAGCCCTGCGGTGGGGAGCGCCCGGGCCCCCAGCCCCAGCAGGGCCCCGCAGGGCAGGCTGCAGGCACCTCTGCGTTGTCTGTCTTCAGCCACTTTCCTGTTGTATGTAATATAGAATTTGTATTTTTTCTTTTTTTTTTTTTCCCTTTTTTTTTTTCTCTCTCTGCATTCAGATCTGAACCGTTTGCCGTAGGGGCCTTTTTTGGTTTTTACTCCTTTCTATCCCCTCTCCCCTCCTGCTGCCCCAGAACCTCTCAGATCCAAAGGAGTGGAAGCTGCGAGTCGCCTACAGCAAACCCCCTTATTATTAGGATTAAGACCAGTAATTGATATGAGCAGCATTGTAAGATTAATTAGTTGAAGTGTTTTTTTTGTACCGTGTTCTAAATTTAATGGATAAATGTGTCTTGTATATAAAAACAAAAACCCCATGCTGTCCTCTAGTTCTCTCATTTCTCCCCCCCCCGCCAAGGGGGCCCCCCCCGGTATTTTATGTTCTCCATCTATGTCCCTCCATCCTCACGGGCCCAGAGTGCAGGTCCTGCCCTGCTTGCACGCTGTAAGTATCTTCTGCTTTTGGGTTGGGGATTTTTTTTCTTTTTTGTTTTCTTTTTTTTTTGTTGTTTTGGTTTGGTTTTTTTTTTTTGTTTTGTTTTTGATTTGATTTGGGGGTTTTTGTTTGGTTGGTTTGGGTTTTTGTTTGTTTTGTTTTGGTTTTTTTCTATGCAGTCCAGATCTTGTATTTTTCAGTTCTACCTGATCCCTTCAGCTGCAGCCCCGAGTGGGGATTTACTGAAGAGAATAAAGATCACAAAGTGATGTGTGTATTTTTTCCACCTTCTCAGCCTCGTTCCCTACTTTTGGTGCAGGGGGGTGGGAGGCCCTGGGCACTGGGGGCAGCGCTCCCCACCCCCAGCTTCTTGCTGATGTTTTTGTGCCCTCCTTTTGTGGATTTTTCCTTTGCCCAGCTGCAGCAGTGGGCAGCAGGATGCCAGCCCACAGATAATGCCACTATCCTACCCCTCCCTTCTCTGAGACCCTCACCCTTCATTTCTGCCTCGTACTGTGCTCTGCCTGATGTCCCCACCACTCTGGTGCTGCTGGCCCTCCTTTTGGAGGTTGAGGGGTGCTCCCCAGCCCCCTCTTCCCCCCGAGGTCAGCGGGACAGGCAGGGGCGGGGGGGCAGCGGGGCCGCTGGCGCGGCTGGAAGCGCTGCTCAGCTGCCCTCGACCCTGTGCTCCCCCTCAGCCTCCTCGCTGCAAGGTAAGGGGCTGGGGCTTTGGGGAGCCCCTGCCGCCCTGGGGGGCGGAGTTGGAGCCCTCCGGTGTTGTGTGGGGCTGGTGGGGGAGCGGCAGGGCTGAGCTGGCCTCAGGGAGCTCAGCTGGGGGACAGAGCCGGGCTGCTGCATGGAGCTCGGTACCCGCCAGCCCTCCCACCCTGGTTCCGGCAGCACCCGCCCCCCACGGGGGCCCCGGGCACACAGGCCCCGGGCCACAGGCCCCGGGTAGCGCGGGCACGGGGCCTGTACGGTCGGACGGGGCGGGCTCCGGCCCTCGGGGGCACGGGCCGGCCCCGCTGCCTCGCGACAGCCGGCGGCGCTTTGCGGCCGCGGCGCTTTGCGGCAGCGCGGCCCGGGCGCGGCGGCGGGACGGGGGAGCGGGATCCGGCGGGGCCCGGAGCGGGATGAGCTTCTACGACGCGTTTCGCGGCTTCTTCGGCTTCCCGGGCCGCTGCAGGTACCGGGACCCCGCCCGGCCCGGCCCCTGGGTTCCCCCGGCCCCGCCCGCACAGACCCTGTCCCTCTTTCAACCCCCCGGCACCGGCCCGCCCCCGGTTGCTCCGGGCTGTCCGGGTGTCTCAGTGCCGCGGTCCCGCAGACCCCGGGACCCGCTGTTCGGCGGCGCGGCGTGGGACGAGGAGGAGGAGGATGGCGGCCCATCCATGTCGCAGCCCCCCCAGGACTTCGGCTTCGGATTCAGTCCTGGCTCGCCCCGCGGCGCCTTCGAGGAGCTATTCCGGGACATGGGCGAGCTCTTGGGCGTCTTCGGGGGGTTCTGGGCCGATCCCCAGCAGCCTTTCGGTGGGTGCGGGAAGGGCTCAACGAGACTCTTGGGGCCGCTCAGAGCCCCTCGGCCTGACCGACCCCCTTCTGCCGCCCAGAGTCCGCCCTGCCCGGCCCCGATGAAGGCAGCGCGGGGCGACCGCTGCGGGACTCGATGCTGAAGCACCCGGAGAGCGCCCCTGCCAGCGCGGCCCCGGGGAGCTCCGGGAGCGGTGGCGATCTGGCCCGGCCATGGAGACCCTTCTTAGGGGTGGGTGAGGGGTCTGGGGTCTGCCTCCCGCAGGCGCAACAGTGGTAGCCAGCTCTGTGCTGTTGCGGTGTTGCCCTAGTGTGGCGCTTTGCCTCCCGTCACTGGCGTCAGTGGTGCTGGCTTTGTCTTGCAGCTGGAAGATGCTCACCGGGCTCCTCCTGGCCTCAAGGAAGATCAAGGTGGGTGCTGGGGCTGGGGGGGTCTCTGCCCTCCCTGCTCCACCACCTGTGCTGCCACAGCCTCTGGGGCACATCCCCATGCTGAAGCCACCATCTCACATCTTCCCCCAGACCTGGACTCCCAGGTCTCCTCCGTGGGGCTGGGGACCATCCTGAGACCCAACGAGCCCAAGTCCCACTCTTACTTCCAGAGTGTCTCTGTCACCAAAGTGACTCTCCCTGATGGGGTGAGTGTCCCTGCAGGTGCAGCAGGGCTTTGGGAGACCTGGGGACACGGTCCCCGTGGCCAGGGAGTGTCTCAGGGCCTGGCACTCTGCACAGGCGGTAGAGGAGCGCCGCACTGTGCAGGACAGCCAGGGCCGCCGGGAGACAACAGTGACGCGCCGGAGGGGGGACCAGGCCTTCATCACCACCACCAAGGAAGATGGGCACAACAAGGACTACCGGGAGGACGTGGTCAACATGGATGACCGTGAGTGAGGTTTGGGGAGGACGCAAGGAGTGGACGGGGGCCCCACTGATGGAGTTCTCCCTGCCCTCCCAGAGGAGCTGGCACAGTTCGCTGGCACGTGGCCGCAGCAAGACGAGCTTCGTGCTCCCAACCTGAGCGACCCCTCATCTGCGCTGGGCAGCTTCTTCCGACGCTGGTTCTCGAGCTGGTAGCTGTGCCCAGTCCTGACTGAGCAGCCCATATGTGTGACAGGTGCAGGCTGGGGGGACGCTGGACTTGCCAGGGCTGTCAGAGCAGGCAGTGGGCAGCAGCTTCTTCTCACCACCTGTTTTTGTTGTAGATTGGTCAGATCCTGCTGGGAAGTGGTGCCTGGGCTGGAGGCTGCCTACCCTCTGCAGCGCTGCGGAGCCACCAAGACCCCTGTGGGGGCCAAGTGTATGTGTGTACAGAGCAATAAAGTCTATTTATGCTGAACGGTGACTTGCCATGCTCCTTCAGACTGGAATCTCATGGGTTTGGAGGCAGATTCCCCCTGGCCCCCAGGACGTCTCTGGGGGGCTGCCTCAGGGGTGCAGGTGGTTGCTGGGTTCCTGTGCCTGCACTGCTCCCTTCTTACCTCCCTCTCCCATTTCATTGCCCGATGCTGTGTTAATGCCTCCCCTGGGCCACTCGAGCGCCTGGCCCAGCCCAGAGACCTTTCCAGGGCCTCTTTATTAGTGTTGACTGCAGCTGTGGCTTGGGTAGGGATGTGGCAGGGATAAAGGGGATTCCTGGCCAGGAAATACCTGTGCCTGCTCACCTGAGTGAGGTCTTAGCTCCCCATGGCCACTTGGGGATCAGGGTCCTCCCACCAGGCCTGGCCCTACTGAGGTGCAGCATCATCACAAGGTGTCCCTGGCCCCACACAGGACTCTGCTCCCTGTCAGGCGTCTCCCTTGGTGCAGCCCTGATTAGTTTAAAGTCTGCCCGTTATCACCCACCTGGCTCTGGGGCTCATAAAATCTGCTGCGAATGAGATACCTACACCACCCTCACTGCTGCCACTGCAGTCACTGCTGCAGTCACCGCTGCCCCTTACCGGCCAGCACTTATGGGCACCACTTCTTTCTTGTCAAGGGCCCGGGCTCTGCTCCGCATCCGGAATCAGCTGGTGCGGGAATGCCTGGCTGAGCTGCTGTCCACCTTCGTGCTCATTGTAAGCAGGGCACGCGGGTGGGCTGGGGCTGAGGGGGGGCTGTGTGGGTGGGACAGGGCTGACGGTGGGGTGGTGGCAGATGCCAGGGGTCCCAGGGCTCTGCTGCTTGCCCCTTGGAGTTGGAGGGGTTTGGGGCTGCCCCACACCCAAATGTGCAACTCAGCACTGCCTGTCCTCCCACTTGGACCCTGTTCCCACAGCATGGTCTGCCCTGTGCCATGGCTCTGGTGCAATTAGGGTGTGGTGTTGGGCAGTGTGTGCCTCCGAGCAGGGAAAGGTTGGGGCTCTGGTGCTGTTCTTAGCATTTGGGCTGCATCCCACAATAGCAAATGGTGTTCCCGTGGCTGTGTTGTGGCACCTCTTCCCCACCACCTCCCCACAGAAGCAGTTTACTTAATTGCTTATAAGTTGGTTGCTTTGCCATCAAAACCATAAGTGAGAGCAGTAACCACCTCCCTGCCAGTCTCTGTCTGGTGTCCCAAGTATTGGGGAACAAAATCATGGGGGTAGCACCAGCATAGCCCTCGCCTTGCTGCCCTGCAGTATCAGCAATGGGAGGTTCTCAGCACAGGGCCACCAGGGCTAAGGTGTGGCTACATCCCTCTTCTCCAGCTAATCACGCTGAGCGGTGCTGCACAGAAGATCACCAGCTTTGAGATGAAGGGGAACCTGCTCACCAGCTACCTGGCAGGTGCCCTGGCCGTCATGGCAGGCACCTACATAGCGGGAGGAATCTCTGGTGAGACAGAAGAAGGGATCCCAGCTCTTGCTATCCCCTGGCACTGAATCCCCCAGGACCCTCCACTCCCAGCCCTCCTCCCTACTCCATTGCAGGGGCCCACATGAACCCGGCGTTCTCCTTTGCCATGTGCCTGATGGAGCAGTTTCCCTGGTGGAAGTTTCCCATCTTTATGTTTGTGCAGACCTTGGCATCTTTCATATCTGCTGGAGCTGTTTACATCCTCTACTATGGTATGGGGGAGCAGCATTGGGCAAGGGAACCCCACGGTGATGCTGGGCTGGCCAGGCTCACGGACATGCTCTGCCTCCGTTCCCCAGATGCCATCTGGCACTACAGCAATGGGACCCTTACTGTCTCTGGCCCCCGAGAAACTGCCTCCATCTTTGCCACCTACCCAGCTGACTACGTCTCCATCGCCAATGGCTTCTTGGACCAGGTGGGTGCCACTGTCAGCTCCCTCAGCCCCCTCCAAGCGCCAGTCCCCATGGTGCTGAGCTGCTGCATTGTCCCTGCAGGTGATTGGCACAGGGGTGCTAATTGTGGTCATCATGGGCATCATAGACACCCGAAACAAGGCTGTCCCCAAGGGCTTGGAACCAGTGGTCGTGGCTCTGTTGGTGCTCTCCATTGAGTCTTCCATGGGGTCCAACTGTGGTTGCCCCCTGAACCCTGCGCGGGACATCGGGCCCCGGCTCTTCACCTATGTGGCAGGTTGGGGCCCAGAGGTCTTCAGGTAGGTAGAGGGAAGGGGGTGAGGTGGGGATGGCAGGGATGATCCCCAGCCCACCCTGTCCCGTCCTCAGCAGGGGCAACGGGTGGTGGTGGGTGCCACTGGTAGCACCACTGCTGGGGGCTGCCGTGGGCACATTCCTGTACCAGCTCTTTGTGGCTTTCCACTACCCGGAGGAGGACAACGACGTCCTGGCAGAGCAGGGCTCCGTCGTTCTAGTCAACACCACCATCGACCCAGACATTGGGATGTTGCCCAAGGAGAAAGACACTGGGGGGACAGTGCCTGACGGGTATCCCCCACCACCATGTGCCAGCAGCACAGTCTCCCCCACAGTCCCTGACACACCATTAAAAAAGTCTTGAGGGCAGGGGGTGTCTTGTCTGTGGATATGGGGCTGCAGGGATATGCTGAAGGCCGTGGCCTCCAGCCCCCCCAGGGAGAAGGCCGGCCAAGCTGCAGGGGCACCCTCGCCTGGGGAGCACGTGCTGCTAGTGTGGGATTGCCCCACTGGGATCTGGGGCTGTCCCCGGGGCCCCCGGGACTGCCCCCTGGCAACCCGTGGGACCGTCTCTGGCCCCCCAGGAGTCCCCCGGGAGGCCCTGGGGCTGTCTCTGGCTCCCCAGGACTCACACGGCTCCCCGGGACCTGCTGGAGCCGCCCCGCTGGCTGGGACGCGCCGGGGGTTGTAGTCCGGGCCAGCCCCGGGGCCGCGCTCCGTCGCTTCCCCGCGCCCCCACCTCACTTCCGCCGCCGACCGGCGCCGCCGCGGCCATGGGGAGCTGAGGCGGCGGCAGAGGCAGCGGCCCCGGCCCGGCCCGGCCGCCCGCCCGCTCCCCATGGGCTGCGGGGCCGCGGGACATGGAGCGGTGCGCGGCCCGCCGGGCCCCGGGTAAGCGGGGCCGCCGTGGGCCCGGGCGGGTCCGGTCGGGCCCCGGTGCGGCCGTTGCCCCAGTAACGCGGCTGGGCGGGGCGGGAGCGCCCGGGCCGGGCCGGCTGCTGCAGCTCGGGCCGGGGCCGGGGCCGTGCCCCGGGAGATGTCCGAGAAGTGGCAGCGGGTCCGCGATCCCGGCGGGGCGGGCACGGCGGGGGAGCAGAAATGGGGGCCCGAGGGTACAGAGATGGGGGTGCAGCTGAGCAGGGCTGGGGGTGTGGGGGGCGGAATTTAGGGGACTGGGGGTGCGGAACTGGGGATCCAGGAGTGCAGCTAAGCAGGGCTGAGGGAGCAGAGATGTGATGGGGGGATGCAGGGGTGGAAGGGTCTGGTGACCTCGGGGTGCCGAGCTGGGGGAGCAGATAAGCCAGACGTGAGATGCGGAATCTGGGGCTCTGGGAGTACAGGTAAGAAGGGCTGGCAGTTCAGTTTTTGGGGGGTCTGGGTATGCAGAATTTGGGGCCTGGAGGTACAGTTAAGCAAGGCTGGGGTTCTAGGTGTGCAGGAGTACAGGTCCTGGCATGGGGGAGCACAGGGCCACATGACACAGCTGGGGAGACTCCCTGTTCCCTGCATTCTGGGATTCTGGGACTAGCTTGGCTCTCAGGATGCAGAGGAGATTGGGATGTCAGGGTTCAGGTCTTGGGGTTGTCCAGCTGCAGATGTAGGGAGTGTTGGGGTGCATGGGGGTGACAGGGTGCTGTGTTGCAGAGGAAGAGCGTCGAGTGCGAGCCAACGCGCGGGAGTACAATGAGAAGTTCCAGTACGCAGTGAGTGAGGGGGGACTGCACCCCCTCCCGGGGGTCCTTGGGCAGGTTTGGGGGGCTGGGGCCTGAATCACCCATGCGTCAGTAGCGGGGGGCATTACAGAATAGGTGTTTGTCTCTGAGAAAATGGTGCTGATGACATTACAGCCAATATAGCTGTGGGGCCGGGGGGGCACAGTGCACTCTATGTGGGAGATTCAGCCCCCCATCCTTGGCCAAGGCCCAGAACCCTCTGTCTCTGCCCAGATCCTGGCCTGGTCCCACATCCCGATGTGGTTCATGTGTCAACTTCTGAAGGTGCCAGGGGAGGGCAGTGCTCACCTTGACCTCCCCCCACGTTGGAGGTTATCCCTGGCTGTTCCAGAGCTGGCTGCAGAGAGGGGAGCAGGGGGTCTGGGTTGGGGTCACCATTGTGGGGGCCAGGTGCTGCTGCTGGGGGAGGCTGGTCCCAGGGTACCAGCTGGTGACTGAGGAATTAGCTTCCCAAGGAAGCTGCCAGGGGTAGCACAGGAGCAGGAGCCTGACCCCCCAAAAGAGCATGGTGAGCCACAGCCCCTGCCCTCCAGAATGATCTTGGGGAGCTATGGGGCCTCGGTGGCCTGTAAACCCCCTTCTTGCCCCATCTGTCTCCAGAGCAACTGCATCAAGACCTCCAAGTACAACATCGTCACCTTCCTGCCCGTCAACCTCTTTGAGCAGTTCCAGGAAGTGGCCAACACCTATTTCCTTTTCCTCCTCATCCTGCAGGTGAGTGCAGTCCTTCCCTGCCTGGGCATCCAAGAGGGCTCCAAAGTGGGGAGGTTTGGCACCCTTGAGCAGGGGCAGCATGAGCCTGGCTGGCTCCCCTGTAATTCCTGTTCCCTGTCTCCAGCTGATTCCTCAGATCTCTTCGCTCTCCTGGTTTACCACCATCGTGCCTTTGGTTCTTGTCTTAACCATCACAGCTGTCAAAGATGCCACCGATGACTATGTGAGTGGTTCTGCCTGCACCCCTCTGCCCGCTGGGCAGGGGGTTGGGATGCTGTGCAGGGGTGCAGTGTCCAGGGCCATGGCATTTGAGATGGCAGGGGGACGCAGGACCCCATCGCTGACACTGCTGTCTCTTCCCCCTGCTCCCAGTTCCGCCATAAAAGTGACAACCAGGTGAACAACCGGCAGTCTCAGGTCCTGATCGGTGGAGTGTGAGTGTCACGGGCACAGAGCAGTGGAGAAGGGGCCAGGGACCCTGCGGGGTGTGGCACAGGGCAGTGGGCAGGGCAGGGCTCCTGCCTGACTACAGTCCGCTGTCCCTCTACAGCCTTCGGCAGGAGCAGTGGATGAATGTCCGTGTCGGAGACATCATCAAGTTGGAGAACAACCAGTTTGTGGCGGTGAGTGCAGCCCTGAGACAAGTATGGTTCCAGCTGGGTGGGTGGCACACAGGGACCATGGAATGGTGTGGTGCCACTCCTGCTTTGCTTTCGTGCTCCTCCACCACTTCCCAGGGTGGGGACATTAGGGACTTCTCAACTTCAAAGCTGCATTTAGTTTGGAGAGTTGGAGCCCTGTTGGAGCCATGTTTTGAACTCTGAGGATCTGGGCACTTGGAGCAATGGTGGCTAGGCTCAGGTGCAAAGGACTCATGGGGTTAGGGACAGCCTTTGCAGATGCTCCAGGGAGTTCCAAGGACATCCAAGGGCCAGGAGCTTCCCTGGGGAAGGCATTGGGAAGCCCCAATGTTGGCACAAACCTTCACAAGTCTCTCCCAGCAGGCTGACCTCCTCCTCCTCTCCAGCAGCGAACCCCATGGGTTATGCTACATAGAGACTGCAGAGCTGGATGGGTAGGTGCCCCCACTCACCTTGAGGAGCCAGGGAAGGCAGGAGGGTGGGAGCTGCTGGGCAGCACCTGCGAAAGCCCTCCCTGCCAGGCTGTCTCTAACCCACACGTGGTGCCCTCTTGCCTGCAGAGAGACCAACATGAAGGTGCGTCAGGCCATCCCTGTCACCGCGGAGCTGGGGGACACCAGCAAGCTGGCTCGCTTTGACGGTGAGTGCCTGCGACCAGCCCTCTGCCACGGGGCAGCCTCCACGTTCCTTCCTCCGTCACCCTGGCTAGACCAGGACCAGCCACGTGGCATTGTCATTCTGCGGCTCGAAGCGGATCTCTGGGGAGCCAGGGATGGTGCTGGAAGCTCTAGGATGGAGCTGGCCATATGGAGAAGGCAAGTCCCAGCTGAGCCGTACTGTGCACCCAGGTGAGGTGATCTGTGAACCCCCCAACAACAAGCTGGACAAGTTTGGTGGGACGCTGTACTGGAAGGAGACCAAGTACCCCCTGAGCAACCAGAACATGCTGCTGCGGGGCTGCGTCCTGCGCAACACTGAGTGGTGCTTTGGCCTCGTCATCTTCGCAGGTGGGCTGAGGCAGCAGCTGCTACTGCGCTGCACAGAGGGGAGGGAAAGACACCCCCTGATGCCTTCCCACTCCCCAGGACCCGACACAAAACTGATGCAGAACAGCGGCCGGACCAAATTTAAGCGGACAAGCATCGACCGGCTCATGAACACGCTGGTGCTCTGGGTATGCAGAAGGGAGATCATAGGAGCCCCGGCTCTGACCCAGTTGGGGCTCTGATGTACTGTCCTGTCCCTAGATCTTTGGGTTCCTGGTGTGCATGGGAGTGATCCTGGCCATTGGCAATGCCATCTGGGAGCACGAGGTGGGCATCTGCTTCCAGATCTACTTGCCCTGGGACGAGGGGGTGCACAGTGCCTTCTTCTCTGGCTTCCTCTCCTTCTGGTCCTACATCATCATCCTCAACACTGTGGTGCCCATCTCGCTCTATGTGAGGTAGGGCAGGGGGCAGAGGGGCTGGGCAGGGGGTGTATGAGAAATTAGGGGTGCCCTCTGGGGAGGGGAGACAGGGATGGAGATCCACAGGCAGAACGGTGTGTTGGGTGGGGGTGGGCTGCTCTCTTGGTGACGGGCCATGTCTGCCTTCAGGAACGCCCCGAGGCCTGAGGACCCCATGGGTCTCTCAGGGCACCCCCGGCTGTGTCTGTCTGGCTGCTCGTCTCTCCCTGCTCTGGCTGCACGCTGGCTATTTTGCTCTGCCCTCCTACAGCTCCCAGGCTCCTGCACTGTCCCATTCTCTCTCTCTTTTAATTTCTCTCTCTTTTCGTTCCCCAGCATGGGTTCTGTCACCCTTAGCCCCGAGGTAAGAATGTGTCACCCCCACCCCTCCCACTAGTTCATTGCTGTCTGCCCTGGGGGCTGGGGAGGGGGTTCAGGGTGTGTAGGTGTCTGAGATGCCTGGGGAGCCCCATGGGCTGCCCCGTGGGTGCCTTGCCTCGGTCCCCAGCCCTGGCTTAGCGGTGGCTGTCAGCAGGAATGGGTTGCAGGCCAGCCCCGGGGAAGGGTGTGGGAGCTAGCAAACAGTGGGGGACACCCGGGGTGCTGGAGTGCCCAGGGCACTGAGGGTCTGGGATGGGCATGTCAGGCAGAGCATGCTGCCCTGCCCCAGTGACAACCAGCCATCCTCCCTGCAGCGTGGAGGTGATCCGGCTTGGGCACAGCTACTTCATCAACTGGGACAAGAAGATGTACTGTGCCAAGCGCCAGACGCCAGCTGAAGCCCGCACCACCACCCTCAACGAGGAGCTGGGGCAGGTGGAGTACATCTTCTCTGACAAGACTGGCACCCTCACCCAGAATATCATGGTCTTCAGCAAGTGCTCTGTGAACGGGCACAGCTACGGTGAGTGCCAGCTGCCAGAGCCAGGCTGGGGCTGCCCACAGAGTGGGGGTGCACTGGCTCCCCACCTCTGGGGCCCAGTCAGGGGACAAGGGGGCTTAGCTGGAGCATTGTGGGGTAGCAGCAGTTGCCACAGTGTTGGGTCTTTGTCGTGGTTAACTCCATACCCTGTTTTCCAGGTGATGTGCAAGACATGCTGGGTCACAAGGCAGAGCTGGGAGAGGTAAGGGTGCTGTCAGTTTGGTGCCTGCCCACGCCAAGTGCTGCAGGGGAGTAACCCCATCTTTGCCCCTTCCAGAGGCCGGAGCCAGTCAACTTCTCCTTCAACCCACTGGCAGACCCACGGTTCCAGTTCTGGGACCCCAGCCTGCTGGAAGCCGTCAAGCTGGGAGACCTCCATGTGCATGAGTTCTTCCGCCTGCTCTCACTCTGTCACACCGTCATGTCCGAGGAGAAGAGCGAAGGTGGGCGTGGGGTAGGATCTGTCCCTGTGGGTCACACGACATTGTCACTGACCCCCATGCTGTCCGCAGGGGAGTTGTTGTACAAGGCACAGTCCCCGGATGAGGGAGCGCTGGTCACGGCTGCCAGAAACTTCGGCTTTGTGTTCCGGTCCCGCACGCCCAAGACCATCACGGTGCATGAGCTGGGTCAGGCCATCACCTACCAGCTGCTGGCCATCCTGGACTTCAACAACATCCGCAAGCGCATGTCCGTCATCGGTAAGGTCCTGGGCATGGCACAGGGGCTCTGGGACTGGGAAGGCCACGTGGGGCTCGTTGTGGTGTGTTGGGGGACCAGTCCAAGGCTGGTGGGGTTGTGACTGTGGAGGCGTTGGCAGGTTGATGCCTGGGGGTCAGAGTGGGAGCTGCTCCTGCACCCCTGAGCCAGGCATCTTGTCCCCTCCTCCCCACAGTCCGCAGCCCTGAGGGCAAGATCCGGCTGTACTGCAAAGGCGCTGACACCATCCTGCTGGAGCGGCTGCATCCCGTCAACCAGGACCTGACCAGCATCACCACCGACCACCTCAATGTGCGTGGGACAGGGTCCTACGAGGAGGGTGGGGAGGAAAGAATGGCTGCCCAGGAGCCTGAGCACTGGGCTTGTGCCCTGTCCTAGGAACACCGTTGGGGTCTGGGGACACCATCAGAGTCTGCCAGCACACCCAGCTCTGACCATTTGCAGGAGTACGCTGGCGAGGGGCTGCGGACACTGGTACTGGCCTACAAAGACCTGGAGGAGAGCTACTACAAGGACTGGTCCGAGCGGCTGCATCGAGCTGGCAGTGCCCCTGAGGCCCGTGAGGATCACCTGGCTCGGCTCTATGACGAGGTGGAGCATGATATGATGGTAGGTGGGCTGGAGGTTGAGGAGTAGGGGGTGGTTGGGGGTAGCCTCTACTGACCTCCCGCCTGTTTGGGTCCCCAAGCTGCTCGGAGCCACAGCCATCGAGGACAAACTGCAGCAGGGGGTCCCCGAAACCATTGCCATCCTGACGCTGGCCAACATCAAGATCTGGGTGCTGACAGGGGACAAGCAGGGTGAGGCATGGCTGAGGTGCTGGCTGGAGATCAGGATGTTTGTGGGCTGGATTCCACCTGCCTGGGATCCCTACTGCACTCTCCTGAATGGACTCTGGCTCAGCCCCTGGTTTCCCGTCCTCAGAAACAGCTGTGAACATTGGCTACTCCTGCAAGATGCTGACAGATGACATGACAGAGGTGTTTGTGGTCACAGGCCACACTGTGCTGGAGGTGCGAGAGGAGCTCAGGTGAGGGTTGGGGGGCAGAGGACACAAAACAGTGCCAGTGTGGGGCACAGCTGCGACTGGGGGAGCTAGAGATACGGAAGGGCCCTGAGATGGAACCCCTCTCTCTCCTCAGGAAAGCCCGGGAGAAGATGATGGATGCCTCGCGTTCTGTGTGCAATGGCTTCTCCTACCAGGAGAAACTCTCCTCCAAGCTCACCTCTGTGCTGGAAGCCATTGCAGGCGAATACGCCCTGGTCATCAATGGGCACAGCCTGGTAGGACCCTGGGAGTGCCAGGCAGGACAAGGCCCTGTGCCCGTCTGTGTACCATGACCCCAGCTGTCCCTCACTCTCCTTGCCAGGCCCATGCGCTGGAGGCAGACATGGAGGTGGAATTCCTGGAGACAGCGTGTGCCTGCAAGGCCGTTATCTGCTGCCGTGTCACACCTCTGCAGAAAGCCCAGGTGGTGGAGCTGGTGAAGAAGTACAAGAAAGCTGTGACTTTGGCCATTGGGGATGGGGCCAATGATGTCAGCATGATCAAGAGTAAGGCCTGGGATCTGGGGGACCACAGGAGAGACAGGCCCCCCCGCACCATCCTGGGGCCCGTGGGAGCCTCTGTCCTCACCCCTCTGTGCCCCACAGGAACAAAGTGCCCGTGCTGGGGGTGCTGCTCTCATCCCCTGTGCTCCTGGCAGCCCTCTCTTCACCCATCTCTCCTTCCCTCCACAGCTGCCCACATTGGGGTGGGCATCAGTGGGCAGGAAGGCATCCAGGCCGTGCTGGCCTCCGACTACTCCTTCTCCCAGTTCAAGTTCCTGCAGCGCCTGCTCCTGGTGCATGGGCGCTGGTCCTACCTGCGCATGTGCAAGTTTCTTTGCTACTTCTTCTACAAGAACTTCGCCTTCACCATGGTCCACTTCTGGTTTGGCTTCTTCTGCGGCTTCTCGGCACAGGTGGGTTGGTGGCTTTTCTCACTGAGGGGTGGGGAGCGTTTTCCTGCAGGGCTCCTCGGCTCCTCGGCATGTTCTGGTCCTTGGACTCCCTATGGGGACTCATCCTGAGCCAGGAGGCACAGCCTAGCATCCAGCATGCAGTGGGTGTGAGGAGCCTGTGGTCGGGGTGGGCAGTCCTGGGGGGCTGGAGACAGCTCTCCTGTCCCTGCAGCTGTGGGCACAGAGACTTGGGGGCTGGCTGGGGCACAGGGTGGGCAGGTCTCGTGCCTTGCTGAGTGCTCCATTCCATACAGACAGTGTATGACCAGTACTTCATCACTCTGTACAACATTGTCTACACGTCGCTGCCTGTGCTCGCTATGGGTGTCTTTGACCAGGTATGGCAGGGGATAGTGAGGGGGTCCCTGGGTGTGTGAGGAGCCTATCCCACTTCCCTTCATGTGCACCCTGTGGGAAGAAGGGCTGCCTGGGTGCCTGAGTCGGGCTGCCCTTGTCATTCTGTGGGCTGTGGTGGAGGCTGCTCCTACCCAGGGCTAAAGGGAGGTGCCCATGCCCCCAGGATGTACCAGAGCAGCGGAGCATGGAGTACCCCAAACTCTATGAGCCTGGGCAGCTGAACCTGCTCTTCAACAAGCGGGAGTTCTTCATCTGCATTGCCCAGGGCATCTACACCTCTGTCCTCATGTTCTTCATCCCCTACGGCGTCTTTGTTGACGCCACCCGTGATGACGGCGCCCAGCTGGCTGACTACCAGTCCTTTGCTGTCACTGTCGCCACCTCCCTCGTGATTGTCGTCAGTGTGCAGGTAGGGACATGGCTACTCGGCTCCAGTCCCTCGGGGCACCTCAGGCATCCCCTGAGCCCTGTCTCCTCCTGCATCCCCCCCACTAGATCGGGTTAGACACAGGATTCTGGACAGCCATCAACCACTTCTTCATCTGGGGCAGCCTGGCTGCCTACTTCGCCATTCTCTTCACCATGCACAGCGATGGCCTCTTCCGGGTATTCCCCAACCAGTTCCGCTTTGTGGGTGAGTCCCTGTGGTGCCCTATGCCCCCCACCCCAGCAGGGTGCTGCCTTGGCCTAGCCCTCACTGGACTCATGCTTCCCCCCCAGGTAACGCACAGAACACGCTGGCCCAGCCCACGGTCTGGCTGACCATTGCCCTCACCACCGTAGTCTGCATCATGCCCGTTGTGGCCTTTCGCTTCCTTAAGCTGGACCTGAAACCAGAACTCTCCGATACGGTGAGAGTGCACGGCTGTGGGAGCAGTCACGGGGTCCTGTGTCTGAGGAGAGGTGGTTCCACAGGTCCCTGACCCTGGCCCTGTGTCCCCAGGTGCGCTACACTCAGCTGGTACGGAAGAAGCAGAAGACACAGCACCGGTGCATGCGGCGCGCGGGGCACGTGGGCTCACGCCGCTCCGGCTATGCCTTCTCCCATCAGGAGGGTTTCGGGGAGCTCATCATGTCTGGCAAGAACATGCGGCTCAGCTCCCTGGCACTCTCCAGCTTTGCCCCCCGCCCTAGCACCAGCTGGATTGAGACCCTGCGGAAGAAGAAGGGCTGCGAGGGCAGCAGTGCTGGCAGCCCCAGTGGCGCAGCCAGCAAGACTCTCAAGGTCTGAGGCTGGAGGGGGTCACATCCCCTCCAGTGCAGCTGGGGGCTCCCCTCCTCTGCCCCTGGCCCTGGGGAGGGCAAAGCCCCTCGTCAGCAGGGTCCCATGGTAGGAGCAGAGGTCATGTGGGGGCCAGCGCTGAGGTTTGGAGGAATCTGGACTGTCGCCTTCTAGCCAAAAAGTATACTCTTTCCCTCCCCGGGGTGAGCGGATGGATGGATGGATGGATGGATGGATGGATGGATGGATGGATGGATGTCATCACCATCAGCCCCCCCCCCGTTTGCTCCTCCATCGGTATTCAATTCCACTGAGTGCAAACGCCCCATCACACATGAATGTATCATGCCAGAGGTGCAGGGCTCTGAGGGGACTGTGGCCTCTCCCTGCCCTTCACCCATGTGTCTTTTTTTTATATAAACAAAAAAAGGGGAAAAAAGACCCCCCAAAAAATAGCAACCAAAAAAAAAAACCCCAAAAAAAGGAAGGAAAAACCCTCTGAGTTTACAGAGCGACTCATTTCTTGGCTGGGTACAGGGAGAAGGGGGGGAGGAAGGTCACCCTCTTTGTCCCCCCCGCCATAGGGTTCACCAGGACAGCGGGTGCTGGCTGGGAAAGGGGAAGCGGGGAAGCGTTCTGTGCCGCAGGGAGGCTGGGTGTTGGCGGCTGCTGAGATTCACTCCCACACGTGGTCTTGCGCAACCCTCGGCCTCTGCTTCCTCCCTCATCCTCCTCCTTTCCAGCCCCCGCGGGACTGAGTGTTCCTGAGGTGGGCAGTGGGGGACCCCCGGGGAGTCTCTGGGGCTGTTGGGCTCCCAGGGACGCGATACCAAAGAGGAGCTTGTTAAGACGGGTGTCGGCGAGGGCTGGAGGGGATCTGGGGGGTTTGGGGGGTTATTTCGGTGGAGGGGACGCAGATCGGGGTGGATAATTTATGACGCGTTTCTGTCTGGTGGAATTGTATCATTTTACGGTTCCTGAGGAAAAAAAACCCAAACCAGCTTTTTTTTTTTTTTTTTTTTTTTTTTTTTTTAATTAAAAAAAAAAAAAGAAAATAATGTTCTGAGCAGCTTCTGCCGTGTGCTGTGTCCGGGGCAGACGGGCTGGGCACGGAAGGGGTCCGGGAGCTGGGGGCCGGTGTGGGCTGGCCCCGCCCGCCGCGCACGTGCCGCCCCGCCCCCCGCCCGGTTTCACAACCGCGGCCGCCGCCGGTGTTTTCGCAGCCGGGACGGGCGCATGGCGCGGCCGCCGCCGCCGCTTCTCCTTGGCCTCCTCCTCCGCCTCCTCCTCCTCCACCTCCAGCTCGCCGCCGCCGGGCGGCCCTGCGGCCCTACCGGTGAGTGCGACCGGCACCGGGCAGGGAGGGAGAGGCGGGTGCCCTGAGCCTCTCCCGACACCTGGGCCTCGTGGATCCGGGCACGGGGAGGGGACACACGCGGTTCTCTGCCTGCCCCGAAGGAGCTGAGCCGGTGGGGGTACGGAGCACCGCTGGGAGTACCGAGGGGGTGGGGGCCGGGGCTGGGGTGCTGTGCCCGGGGTGCTGGATGGGTGTCGGGTGCTGGGTGCTCTGTGCTGGGTACTGAGTGCTGTGTCCCGGGTGCTGGATGCGTTCCCAGCAGCGGGAGCCAAAGGGAACAGCAGGTTCACGCTGGTCGTTGACCTTTGGAGGGAGCCGGGAGCGCTGCCCAGGCCTGACCCAGGCTGCCAACCAGCGCAGCCGCTTAACCCCTCTGACACTGGACCCCCACCCAGGGACTCCCGGGACCACCAGTCCCAGTCTGCCACCTTCCCTGAGCTACGCTTTCAATACACAGCCCACCGGGTGTTGTGATGCCCATTCCTATTGCAGTGCCAGGGGTCCAGTACCCCACTGTGTGAGGAACCACTGCCATGCTCCAGCTCAGTGCCCTGACCCCCAGCAGTCACTGGACATGGGGAGCAGATGATGGGGTGCCTTCCTTCTCCAGGGACACCCACTGGGCCTGGGGTCTCGTCTTCATCGCCTGGTCCCCTCTTGTCCCTCCAGGACTGTCGCGGGACACGGTGCTGGGCCACCTGGGTGCCAACATCACGTTGACCTGCCAGGACAAGGTGCCTGCGAATGCCACGGTGTTGTGGCAAGTGGAGGAGCAGGGGTCAGCAGGGGGCTGGGCACGGCGGCTGGCGGAGGGTAACATGCTGCTCCTGCGGCGGCTGCGCTACGAGGACTCCGGGCGCTACAGCTGCTCTGTGGGGAGCCACCTGCTGCGCTCCCTGCGTCTGCTGGTGGCAGGTGGGTCCATGCTGGGGGGATGTCCCTGGCAGCATTGCCTGTGATGGCCCCTGTCCCACAGCACCTCCCTGCCTTGCAGAGCCCCCCGAAACTCCCCAGGTCTCCTGCTACCGGCGGAGCCACGACAAGGATATCTTGTGTGAGTGGCCACAGCAGGAGAGGCCATCCCCAGGGACACGGGCAATGCTCTGGTTGAAGCGGAGGTGAGTGCTGTCACTGCGTCCACCACGGGCTGGGACCGCAATAGGAGAGAACATGTCCCTCTCCATGGACCCTTTCCCTGGTGCCATCTGGGACCCCATGGCTCAGCATGCTTCCCTCCCTGCAGACCCTTTCCCTAGCAGCTACTGGTGGCTGGGAGTCCACAGCATAGGATGTGTTTCTTCCCCATGGCCTCTTTCCCCGGTGCTGCCTGGGACCCCATGGCACAGAATGTATCCCTCCCCACAGACCCTTTGCCTGACACTGCTGGGGACCCCACAGCATAGAACACGACCCCCACAGCTGCCCCATGCCTAGAGCATGCTGCAGCCCTCCCTGAGCTGTGACCTCACAGGTTCGTGGCTGAGAATGCCACAGAGCAGCGGTGCCGCTACTTCTCCAAGGCACGGAAGTTCGTTTGCCGGGTGAAAGTGCCACCTGGCACCGATGACACCAAACACCTTGTGGTGTCCACGTGCGTCAGCAACAGTGCTGGTGGCTCAGCTGGCAAAGACAAGATCATCACCCTCAGCGGTGTCCGTGAGTGCTGCCCCTGTTGCTGGAGGCTGGGGTGGCTGAGGGTGCAGTGCCAGGCCCTGAGTGCCCCCCCTTCCCCAGCAGTGAAGCCAGACCCCCCCATCAATGTGACGGTGGAGGCACTGGAGAAGGCGCCGCAGCGGCTGCGGGTGAACTGGTCCTACCCCTCATCCTGGGACCCCCGTTTCTACTGGCTCCGCTTCCAGGTCCGCTACCGCCCTGAGCCTGCCCCAGCCTTCATGGAGGTGAGACCCTGCTTGCTGGCATGGAGCTGTTGCTTGTGCCTGGCCAGACTGTCCCCAGCCCTGTGTCCCCTCCAGGTGGATCAGGTGACAACAACATGGCTCGACATTCATGATGCATGGCGCGGGACGAAGCACGTGGTGCAGGTGAGGGCGAAGGATGAGTTCGGCCATGGTGCATGGAGCGAGTGGAGCCAGGAGGCTGTGGGTACCCCCTGGACAGGTAGGAGGGAAACATGGGGCCCTGAGACTGGGGGCTGAGCATGGCATCTCCCAGTCTCACACTCCCCCCTCATTGTGCAGATCCTAGGGACCTCACCTCTGAAATGGAGCCTTTCAGCTTACAGGTAACAATGTTCTCAGCCCTGGGAAGCATCACACACTCCTGAATGGGTGTCCTGTCCCCGTGTGGGACAAGGGGACACCAGGGCATGGGGGCTGACCTGTCCCATTGTGCCCCCCCACCTTTTGTAGTTCCCCATGGAAGATGGCACCTATTTGGTGACACTGCCCCCTGAGCTCTTCGGGGAGGACCATGCTAACAGTGCTGGTGGTGAGGAAGGGTTCCTGGGTTGGGAGGGGGGGCTGGGACACCCAGCTCCCTTATCCTCATACTGAGCCCATCCATTCTCTCTGTGTCAGGCTCTGTCATGGAACCCAGCACCCATCCTGTGGCATCCCCCTATGCCTTCCTGGTGACCGGGGGGAGTCTGCTCCTTGGCATTGCCCTGTTTGTCGGTATCATGGTGAGGTGAGTGCGGTGAGTGCCGGGGGGCAGGTCTGGGGGGCTCTGTCTGTCCCCCCCCGACCTGGAGCCACTCTTCTCCCCTGCAGGTACAGGCAAATGTGGTGGACAAGTGCGCAGGAGAGGACCAAGCCGGAGGGCGAGGGGCAGCACATGCTGGTCCCCCTAGGCCTCCCCCTGCCCACACTCAATGACACCCCTCTGCTCTCACATTCTGCCCCCTCAGCCCCTGGAATGCTCCACATCACTCACTCAGATTATTCCTCCTCAGGGCAGTAGCCAGGGGCTGAATATGCTGGTAGGTTCTTGGGGGTTGGATGGAGGGTCCCAGGGCTGCGATGTGGCTCTAGGAGCAGTTCCCCCCTATTATCCGGTGGCTCTGTGGCTGGGACCAGCCTCTGAGGAGGGGAATCAGTGCCAGCCCCCCATGGAGAAGCAGCTGGGAAGGGCCCCCAGCTGGGTCCTGGGGGTACCTTCAGCACCGTGGCCAAGCTGGGATGGCTGGGAGTGACAGCGCTGGAAGCACGGCTGCACCAGAGCATGGCAGCTGGCCCGGGGCCGGGTTTGGGGGTCCCGCAGGGAAGGCCTGGTCCCTACAGTGCCATGGGGGTTTGGGAGGGAGGGAGGGCATGGCTGGATCAGCCCCATACCTCTGCTCCAGCCCCCTCGGGGCTCCTTTTTAAAGCATATGTTGGGGAAACAGGACAATGTGGCTCAAATAAATGCTTTGGATTTATACTGGAATGGGTGCTGGGAGCGGGGTAACAGAGGGGTTGCTGCAGCCCCCCCATTGCGCCTGGAGTGGCTACAGTGTGGGGGGCTGCACCCCCACTTCACTCACCCTCTCCCTTGTTGTGCCCCCTAACTGTGCTCCCCCCATGTTCCCCATGCTGTGCTCCCTGTTTCACTGGTGCCTCCCAGGCTGTACCCCGTGTGCTGTGCACCCCTTCATGCCACAAACCCCATGCCCTGCACCCCCAGGCCATGCCTCCTCTGTCATGCACTGCCCACCCCATGCTGGGTTATGCAACACCCTGGGGAGCTGCAGCTGCACCTGGGCAGGAAACCACAGGACAAGGGGAGAGGGTGCTCAGGCACCCTGGGGACAGTGTTCCCCTTCCCTTCTGCCGGCCCCCTGCTATAAAAAGACTGGCAGGATGCAGATATGCTGGTGGGGAAGTGCTGGTACCCCTGGCCCCCAAAACTGTGGTGCCTCCTGCCAGCACAAGCCCCATCCCAGGCCCCCAGGACCACTGCTCCCTCTCAGCCAACAAGTTTATTTTACTAGATCATTACATGTCCCAGTCTCACTGCATGCCCCCACCTCGGGCACCTGGGCAGCCCTGTGACAAGTCGGTTCCGGCACAGGGTGATCAGCATTTGTCTCAGCAAAAGGGTGACAGCTTTGCTGGACCCAGGAGTGGGGTCCCTTCGGGACTGGGGACACAACAAAGGGGTTCTCACTGGACCCTTCCCGTGGCACGTGCCCATCGCTGTGGCCACACCCTGTCTCAGGGGTGGGGGTCGCAGGCCACTCGGTGGAGGGGGGGCATCAGTAGACGCTAATGCAGCTTGCAGTGGACGGGGTGCAGCAGGGCCATGTGCTCAGCCCCCTTGAAGGGCAGCTTCTCAGTGGAGTAGTAGTGCACAACTTCAGGGATGCTGGCGAAGACGCCGCTGGCCTGGCTGAGCGTGTACTTGTTGTCCTTGGTCTGGGCCACGATGATGTGGACGCAGCCCTGGCTGGTCCTGGGCGGCCAGCAGGCATCAGTGTTGCCGCCAGCCCCCCGGCGCCCGCCTGCCCCGCGGCCGTATCCACCCCTGTTTGTTCCCGTCCCGCTCTGATTGTTTCGGCTCCAGGGGCTGCACTTCCTCAGGAAGGAAACGCCACTGGCGCTCCCGACAATGTGCCGGGGAGGGGGACACGCCGTACCCCCCTCCCTCCGCCCCAGCTCCACACCAGGATGCCTGGGTCCTCCCGTGGGTCGGGGGGTTCCATCCCTCGGGATCTGGGCTTTGATGTGAACAGCCATGGGGGACTCCTGCCGCAGCATCGCCCCAGGGCGGGGATTCGCCCCATCTCCCCAGGGTGAGACCCCCCCGGGGCAAGGATCCCCCTATTCTGTGGCCACCCCGACACTCACTTGAGTGCGATGGAGTACTTGCCGCTGCCAGTCTCGCTGGTGCGCACCAGGTAGCCGGCCTCCCGGCACGTCTGCAGCCGGCTCTCGGCCTCAGCCCGCGTGATGGCCCCGTGGTACCAGCTGTGGGGGGACACAGGCAGGGGACGCTGAGCCGTAGCAGAACATTGGGCACTCTATCCCTCCTCGCCCCGTTCCCCACACGTGGATCGGCCTCGCAACTCACGGCTGCTTCTCCAGTGCCAGGGCAGGGTCCACCCTCTCCCCCTCGCTGTGCTCGGTGCCCGCCGGCTTCAGCATCTTGGGGGTCCAGCTCTTCTGGCGTAGATGCTGCCGCAGTGTCTCCTCTTTAGGACGCTCCGAGCCCTCAAACTGGACTGGGAGGGACAAGATGTGAGCCCCCAATCCCCACCTTCACTTTCAATCCCCATCCCTAGCTCCATCCCTGCCTCCAGCCCCAGCACTTTCCCCAGCACCAGTCCCATTCCCTTCTCCAGCCACGTGCCTGTCCCCATCTGGTTCAACACCCCACCATGAAAAGGGACATCTTCAGCTTCATCAAGTTGTTCGGAGCCCCATCCAACTTGACCTGGCAGGCATCACCTCTCTGGGCAACCTGTGCCAGTGCCTTGCTGCTCTCAGCCCAAGAAATTTCTTGTATCTAATCTAAAGTGCCCTTATAGTTAAAAACCATTGCATCTTGTCCTCTTGTGACAAGCCCTGCTAGAAAGTCTGTCCCCATCCCTGTCCCAGTTGCCATCCCCATTCCCAACCCATGCCTGTTCCTCCCCCCATCCTCATTCCCATCCTGTCCCTGTCCCCTACCTGACAGTGCTTTGACAATCTGCTCCTTCTTCCACTCCCAGGGCTGCTCGTATTCCCCTGCCGGGCGCTCGTCATTCTCAGGCAGGCGCCCATCACCAGTCCTCACCCTGCGCTCTGGGGTCCCTCCAGCCACCCCCTCCCCAGGCTCATAAGGGGTGTCGTAGAGCTGTGGCCCCTTCCCTGCCACCTCCTTGCCCCCCAGCCGTTTGGCAAGATCTAATTTGGCACCGCCCTCCCCAGGCTCTCCAGGACCGTCCAGCAGCAGGATGGCTTTGACCAGGGGGTCCTTGGAGCCACGACGACGAATTTCTGTGGGGAAGAGGGATGGTGGGTCAGGGATGTGTCTGTGTCCCCTGAGACACCCCACTCCCACTACCAACCCTCAGTGAGGGATGTGCACTGGGGACTCCATGCCAGCAACGCCCCACTGGGAGCCCGCTTGGGTGGAGCTGGAGCAGGAAGGGGCCCATCCTCACGGCGCCTGGTCTTCTGTCCAGCCCTGAGGCTGCTGGCGCCACAGGCACAGACCCACGCCAGTGGGGCCAGCTGGGCTCCATGGCAGCAGGATGCTACACCCCAAGCTGGAGCTCAGCTGCACGGGAGGCCACCCCAGGGCTCGCCCCTCCCAGCCCCCTGCTTCTCCCCACGGCGCCAGTCTTTGCTTAACAGCCTGGCCTGCCCCGCACGGAAAAAAACATCAGCAGCAAATCTTTTATTTCCAGCTTCCGGCCCAGTCAGTTCCTGTTGTTGTGGCCAGCTGGACAGTCGCCACGCCAGCAAGGGTGTCGCTGGCTGGGGGGCAGGGCCATGGGGAACTCTTGGGGGGTGGTACCCTGGGATGACTGGGGGGCATTGAGGGCTTTGCACTGGCCACATGTGCCCGTTGGATGATGGCAGCAGGTCATGGCAACGGGCGAGGGGCCGGCCAGCACAGGTCAGTGTCTGGCCTTGCTCCCACTCCTTATCTGGCCCTGCGCAGCCGCAGGAAGCGGCAAGCAGCTTTCCTGTTCCCGGAGCCTCCCGCACCTTGTGGCTCCAAGGGCAGCCACAGACTCCCGGCTGGGGACCGGTGCCAGCTGTGGTGCTGTGGCATGGCTCAACATGGCACATACCTGTGATCATCTGCTGGGCATCATAGGGCTCCATGTACCCATCATTCTCCCCCAGGCGCTCGGCATCCCGCTGCCCCTTGGTTCGTTTGGCGTCGTAAGGGTCTGCGTAATCCTCCAGGATGATGACCTGAGCAGAGAATAGGCATCGCTGGCTTCAGGGGGCTGGCAGGGGTCCCAGCAGAGATGGCAAAGAGCCAGGCAGGGAACAGGGACACTGGGGTCCCCAGAGAATGATGGCAGCTTATCTGGGGTAAATGGAGCCATGCCACAAGCCCAGAGGATGCACCCCCAGTGGCACCTTTGGGTGGGGGCAGCCCAGACCATTCCTGTGTACCTCGATGGTGGGGGGGAACCTGGGGGGAGCTCTGGGACCCTTCTGGGTGACAGCAACCCCCCCGACTGGCTCCCAGTCCTCCCAAGGCTGTGCAGGGGTGAAAGTCCAGCTTCCCAGAAAAGCTTTACATCAGCCTTTGTTTAACCAGCAGCTGAGCTCTGAGGTCAGGCTGGCATGGGACACGCGGGCCATGATGAGGATGCCCGACGGCCCCCCCACCCCCACACGGGTGATGAAGGGCAGTTGGGATGAAGGCAGCTTTGAAAGAATTTAAAGACAGTGGAGCCGGGCAGGATAAAAGGACTAAGTCAGCCAGGCTAATGAGTCGGAGACCAAAGCAGTTAAAGCTGCCAGTGCTTCGCGCTCCTCACATCTCCCCCTCCGCTCCCGGCTCCCGGCTCCCGGTCCCTGCCTTACCGTCTCTGTCTTGGGGGGCTTCCCCTTGTCCTGCTCGGGGGCAGGCAGGCAGGCAGGCAGGGGTCCTGGGTGCCCCTTCCCGTTCTTCTCGGGAGCCTCCACCTTGATGAGGCGGTTGATGTAGGTTTTGGGAGGTCCCTCCGGTGTTCCCCCCTCCACTCGGGAATTCTTCCGCATCTTCCCGGTGGCGACCTGGAGTAGACCCTGCAGGTTGTCCCGTGACAGCCGGCTGCCCCCCTCCTTGCCCCCCCCAGCCGCCCGGTAGCCCCCCAGCTCAGCGGTTGAATTCTTGCGGCTCTTCCCAAGGCTCCCGCTTCCCGGCCGAGCTCTCTCTGAAACCGTCTTCAGGTTGGATGGGAACTCCTTGAACCACTTGGCCGCCATGGAGCTGGGGAGACGCAGGGTGCCGCAGCCCCCCCGGGGCTCCTCGACACCCCACGGCTGCCCCGCCGGCTCAGGGTCGACTCAGCCGGGGGGCCCTGGGCAGCCGGGCTGCCCCCAGCCCCGGAAACGGGATCCTCTGCGGACTGGGGCCAGCCCGGGAAGGGGGATGCGGGCCGGGGGACCGGGGCCTTCGTGGGGGGCTCCAGGCGTCCTTCGCCCCGGTGGGGACAGCTGGAGGGTCCCCAGGGGTGCCGGCTCCTGGGGCCCGGGGAAGGAACCGCGTGCCCTCGGAGGTCCCTTGCCCCGGGGAAGGGTCTCGGGGCGGGCCGGGGTATCTGCTCCAGCAATGGGTTGAGTCGGGGGATCTCGCCGGGTGTCGGAGGAGCCCGGCCAGGGCAGTCCCAGGGAGGTTCCAGGGGTCCGCTGCCCCTGGGGACGGGGCCCGGGGGGGTCTCTCCGTGCTCCGGAGGGCCCGGCCGGGAACGGGCAGCCGGGGGGTCCCGTCGCGGCTCCTCGGCGGGGCCCGTCTCCGGGGGCAGCGGAGCTTCGGCGGGGCGTCAGGCCGGCCCGGGGGGCCCCATGCGGCGGTGGCGGGACGGGACGGACCGGGCCGGGCCGGGGCCGGAGGGGCCGGAGGGGGTGGCAGGGCCGGCGCTCCCCGCCCAGATCCGGAGGGGGCGGCCCCGGGGAACCGCGCGGCAGCAGCCGGGCAGGCAGCCGCGGGCCCGGGGAGCCGTGGGAAGACACGGGAGCCGCGGTGGGACTCCCGTCCCGGTGGGGCTGAGAGACCTCGTGACCCTGCCCGGCTGATGAGACGACCGTGCACATGGATGCCACAGACGGACTCTGCGTGTGGAGCCCGGGGAGAGACTGCAAGGACAGCACAGACCTGCGTGCGTGGGCCCCCTCCACAGACTCTGGGCATGGACCCTAAGGATGAGCCTGGCGATGAACTGTATGCTCCCTGTGGATGGGGACTGTGCACAGTCCCCCCGTGTGCAGCCCCCTGGGCACAGCCTGACAGGGCACAGGCACTGACTGTGTGCAGCCAGTGCACTCTCTGCCGCCACGGCCGTGCCTCACACCACACCGGCCAAGGTCTACGTCTGGCCGTGCTGCCACCTTGCCGGAACAGCCCGGCTGAGCCCGGTGGTTCGGCTTCCTGTCGGGCTGCAGTGCTGGGGGGCCCTTACAACAGCAAACCTTCTCTCTTTGCAACTGCATGGGAATTTTATGGCAATTTTATGGCAAAATTGCTCCCATAGCCCCCAGGATGGGAGTCTGTGGCAGAATACGGGCTCCTCTTCTCTACAGGAGGGAGGTGCTGGGTGCTGGCAGCGCTATAGGAAGTGATGGCAGTTTCCTTGCTGGTGCTGCTGGGCAGGATGTGCCTTTGCAGTGGTGTGATGCCACTGGCAGGCTGGTGCCCGAAGTGACAGCGGGATCTTGGCTGGCTTCAGCTTTGCTTTTTTGAGGCCTAGGAAAACTGCACTTCCTCACAAGTAAACTCGGGTGCTGGTTCCTTTTCTCTGCTTGGCAGATTTCAGTCCCCCTCAATTTTTATAGGGCCTCAATAGGACACATACGCAGGCAGCACTGTCTTGGTGGCTTTGTGCTGCAGTGGTGTTCACACCAATGTGCCACGTGTCTCCTTCAGGAATTCTTCCCCCATCCTTGTTCTCTGCCAGCTCCTGCAGAGGAATGCTTTGGGAGCGCCTTCAGCAGTGGTGACAGATATCATCACACACCTGCTTCCCTGAAAAGTCAAGCTTCCCTGAGCCAGCATGGGGGCAATGAAGGCCAAGCCTGGCTCAGAGTGGGATGGGTCCTCGCTGGGGCAGGTGTGAATAGACAGGACTGGCAGATGGCCTGCTAAACACCTGCTCCTGCTGCACTTTCAGCCTCGATGCTTGCCAGGTCAGCATTCCAGTGACGGGGTGTCCTGCAGGGCTCTCTTCAATTCTCCTGCTCATCCCAGCCTGTAAAGCTGCCATGATTTGGGAGTGTGTGCCATGAGCTCTCCCAACCAACCTGGCGTACCCAATCCCAACCCAACCCCATCGCTGGGCTCAGCAGAGCAGCCCCTACTTCACTGAAGAGAAAGTCCCACAAGTGTTTTAAACCTTCATTAACCACTACCCAGCAGGTTCCTGAGCTAAAGGTGGGAGCTGAGTGCAGCTACCTCTGCCCCCCGAGCCCCAGGTACTAGGAACAGGGTTGGAGAGGACCCAGAACCCCGACAGGTGCTGGTCTGGGCTGGAGGACATAGGGCAGAGCTATTCAGCATCACAAATCCTCTGGTCCTTCAGCAAAGCACTTAAAAATAGTCCCCAAGCTGAGGGCAGAGCCACTCCTGCAGCTGTCAGCAATCCCTCTCCTAACAGCATCTTTTTATTCCAAGGCTCTGAGCAGGACAGGGAAGCAGCTGCTGAAGTAGATAATGGAGTTCTTAGGCTCTTTGATTTTCTAATGACTTTTATTCAAACACAGTGAATTAATATGCATGGTTCCATCTTTGACACTAGTGCGTCAGTTCTGCCCTCCAGACGAGGACATGGCCCAAGTTAGAGGAGCTCCAACACCCAAATCTCCTTCCAGCAGACTCAAAACAGGGCCGTGGGTATTCAAGACAACAGGCCACAACTGCAGCAACCCCATCCATGGAGGGCTGGAGTACAAAGGCAAGCAGGAACAACAGCTTAAGGAAAGTAAAGTAAGACCCCATAGAACGGGGTGTTCACTGCCAGAACAGGTCCTGGTCAGGGATGGGAGGACAGAGCAGTGCCCATGCTCCACTCCCTGCAGCAGCTTGCAGCCACAGCACAGCAGGGACAGGGACAAGGGGCTCAGCCTCCACGCATGGCTAGTGGGGAGAAACAGGACAAAGCTCAGGCCTCAGCTCATTTTACTGCTCGGCAAGAGGACAGGGAGAAGTGTGGGGTGGGAGCTGGCAGCCCTGGGATACACCCACAAACCCTTCATCCACTGCAGGGGAGAGGACAGCCTCACAGATCTTCCCCTCTGTGCTTTGAGTTGTAGGTCTGCAGTTTATAGAGAAAAGCTGGGTTTGCCCAAGGAAGATGGGGCAGAAATGCTGCTCCCTTAATGCCAAAAAAGAAAAGGGCTTTTCTTCTTCCAAGGCAGCTGCTCCAGCTCTTCCTGCAGGGCTTGGGCCCACCACAGCTCCTGGGACCAGGGCTGCAGCAGGGTTTGCAGGGCACAACCCACCCAGCAGGAGCTTGGAAAAATTTGTTAGACCAGCATTCTCAAATTAACAAACTGTAATTTTTCTCCAAAGATACATTTTCCATACACATCCATCATACACCGTAACAAAAAAAAGCAGTGTACATGAAATAAGAAAATAAATTAAATCCATAGCATAGGTAAGGAGGATGCTCTAGACTGGAGTAGAGTCAAAAGTTTCCAGCAATACAAGAGGCTCAAGAGTTTGTTTTAACAAGAATGCCTGCTAGCATGGGCCCATCAAGTGTTCTGGGTCAGTCCAACTCCTTAAACAGTTATTTAGAGTTTTGAACAGCCAGTATTGTCCTGCAACAGGCAGAGCTATTACATCCTGGGAGAAAGCCAAGAGGCATCACTAAGATCCAAGTAGAGCATCCAGAAGATATTCAGATTGGTCCTGCAGCATCCACATTAGCCATCCTCCTTGGGCGGTGTATACCAGCCTGAAATGAGGAGAGAGATCCATGAGGGAGGAAACAACGAGAATCTGCACCTGGAAAAGCTGCTGAAAGCAGCCAAGTCCCACTTCCAAAGAGCCACATATCCCTGATTACTGGGGGTTTTCCCTCTGGCTTACTTCCCAACACCACACGGGCAATCACAGAATCATTTAGGTTGGAAAAGACCTCTCAGACCATCAAGTCCAAGCAATCAGTGATGTGCTGCCTCTAGTTACAGCCACTGGAGCCCAGCACTGGGCAGCAGAGAGGGCAGCAGAGAGGGCAGCAGAGAGGGCAGCAGAGAGGGCAGCAGCACTCTGCAGCCACACTGTGTTACAGCAGCTGCCACTGCTGCTGCCACCACCTCCAGGTCACCTCCACACTTGAGGCAGGCTAAAACTTGAGCGGCTTGTCTGGGGAGCCCAAACGAGCAAGCAAGGGGAAATGCAAGCCCTCTCCCTCAGCCCTTACCATTCTTCTCATGGATCTGAACCAGGGACTTGTAGGACTGCTGTGCTCTTGTCAGGCTGTACTGGTTCTGCAAGGGAAGGCAGGGAGACCATCAGTCCAGCAGGAACCTTGGGGAAGCCATCCCACACACCTTTCCTGTGTGGCCAGAGCCCCCATCTGCCACCCCACTGGCACCCACCATTCTCCTACGCTGTCCAGGCCCTACCTTGTTGGCTCCAAATTGTACTCGCGCTTTCCCTTTCACCAGCGTTGCACTGATCTGCATGATCACCGACTCGATGGAGTAGGCACTACTCCAGCCCTGAGGGACCAAACACATGGTGAGGCCAGACCCACCCGGAGACTGTGCTCCCCGTGCAACCAAAGGGCCTTGCCCAGCTCTGCCAGGCAGTGGTACGGCAGGAGCTGTCAGGGATACGGGGTGTGGCAGGCGGAACAGCTCCCCCAGTTCCCCAGGGACCCGCACCCACCTGTTTCGTAAGCAGCTCCATGCAGATGGCACCGCCACCCAAAACATACCTGGGAAGGAATCAGACAAAGTCACTGCACAGATAGATGCAATCATACCCACCCACTGCTCCAGAGATGAAACACCTTCCCTGATTAGTTCTCTGATGGAAAAAATATGCTAAAAACTCCACCCTCCCCTGTCTGCTTCCCAATGACAAATCCATGTCAAGGAAGTCACAGGGTTGCACAGCACTGGATAAACCCAGTGAAACTGCTGCAGAAAGCAGCACTGCAGAGCAGAGACAGATACTCACCCCCCTGACAGCACCGGGGATACAACCCTTACAAATGGTGGATCAAAAGGAAAGTTATCCTGGAATGAGAGAAGGGAAGCAAAGCCACTGAGAAAGGTGTTCTCTGATGCCTCGCCGAGTCAGGGATCTCTCTAGAAGTGGGAGCCTTACTTTAAAAGAGAAGTTGAGGAGGATGAAATCTGTTCCTTCTTTCTCTTTGAGGATTTGGAGATCGTTGTGCAAAGCGCTGTCCTCGTCAACCCTGTGACAGGAAAACCCCAGAGGGTCAGTCAAGGCTGTGCACCTCAGGTCAGCCGTGCTCCCTGCCACCACACCCCAGAGCTGCCCTACCTGCACGGCTGGGCAGTCACATGGGCCCTCAGGCTCTCACTGAGGGCAGCGACAGCACGGGCTGCCAGCATTCTGCTTCCGGCTTGCAGAGAAGACCATCACACCCCTTTTCCATGCTGCCAGCTTAAAAATAAAGGCTGCCTGGCCCACGGAAAGGGCAGCACTGGTGTCTGGAGGGTGTGAAAGCTGAGGGTTTGCCTGCTGCACCTCTTTCCGGACTCTAGGAACAGCAGAGACTTGCAGAGTCCTCCAATTACCTCATCTTGTCTGGAGATATCATCTCCTTTTTGTCATTGTGACAGCAAGCCAGCTGCCTGAGAGAGGCTAACCCAAGGTCTGCTTGGTGCTCCCCTGCCATGCTCATGTCCCCTCTGCTCACAGGGACTTTCTGGTCCCACCACCAAAACCCACCACAATTGCATGATCCCAAGATGGGCCACCTACTTCAGGAGTTTGACGTTCCAATCGTACAGGCTGTCATTCACTAGTTCAACTGCATAGTATCCTGCAAGGAGAACACAGGTGGGTCACTGCGGGGGGACACTGAGAGGGGGTTGAGTCCTCATCCAGATTTCAAATCCCCTGGGTCCTGCAGCACAACTTCGCTTGGGCACAGTCCCTCCATGAAAGCAGCACTTATCCAGGACAGTCCTGAGGGCAGCAGTTTTTCTCTGAGTCCCTGGGCTCAGGAAAGGAGCAGGAACACCATGCCCCCTGAAGTCAGATAGTTCTCCAACCCACAGCATGCTCCACACTTCCATCCAGCAGTGGCAGGGAACAGAGAGAGTAAGGTGGCTTTGTTGACTCTTGACAGAGCCAGAGCCATCAAAGGCCAGAGACCCTCCCCCTCAGCTGAGCAGAACAGCCCCAAGGCCCACTGGGTACCCCACAGGATGAGGAGGAATCCTTCCTCCATGGAGCTCCTGGCAGCACTCACCGCCCTTGAAACTTGGTGATCGGTAAATATCCCTGAGCTCCTTCATTAGCCGGTCAGTGGCCTGCACAGACCCAGACACTGCACCCTGCGAGGAACAGGGAGGGGGAAAGTTGTATTGTTATGCTGCACCCACCATGGCTATTGCTCTATGAGGTCAACACCTGAGCTACAGCTCTGTCCAGCCTCTCTACCAGACCACATCCTGCCCATCACATCTCAGTCTGCCCCTTGCCCCAAATACATCACCTCAGGCAGCAGAGCTGCAGCACAAACACCTCTGTGTCCTCTCTACTGTCTCTGAATCTCAGCCCAGGGGTACAAAAGCACAACCCACCAGCCACCTCCACAGCCTCAGGTGATCGTGGGGGCACAGCTCCTGGGAGCAAAAGGGAGCCCCAGATCTTGCTGCAGGAGGACCACCCCCTGTGGCACCAATGCCCTGGGGGCACTCAGTGCCCTCCCTGAGCTGCAGAGGCAGTTCACAGACTTCTCTGCTTCAGCCCCATCAGCCCTAGGGAAGTGGTACTTGCTGTACCTTTGGCTGGGGACAGCCCCTCTGATTTAGGGCTGGAGGGCTGGCAAGGGCCTCCATCACTTGCCCTTGAGTCCCTCTGCTTCCCCAGCCCACCTGCCCACTGGGTGACACGTACATTTAAGTAATCTTGCCTCTGGTTCTTTTTTATTTTCTCTAAAATGGCCAGGTTTTCTTTCCCAATGCCTTCATCCTCTGTCTTCCTCCCATCTGCCGGCTCTTCCTCTTTCATCTCATAGTGGTCCAAGTCCTCAGTGTCCTGGGAAGAGAAGAGGAAAGCTCAAAGAGATGTGCCTTTGCTCCTCCCTGCTCTGGGTACTGAGCTGCCTTGACCCAGGAAGGATTCCTAGTGCAATTCTTGCCCAAGGAAGCCCCAGCTCCTGATCTGAGGTGCAAATAGAGTGGAAGACGCAAGGCCTGGACATTCCATTGGACTCACACAAGCTCTTTGTTTGCTGGATTATTCCCTGCCATGTCTCATGCCTGTTTATAACGAGCCATTAATATCTCACTCCTCAACGAGCCCCATGTAACCGAGTGGCCCCGGATCTTGGCACACCCGTGGCTCCAGCAGCCTGCCCTGTGCTGCTGGATGGCTGGAACAAAGCACAGCCCCTTGGTGCAGCACTGCCAGGCCACCCGGGCCCCCTTCGCTAGCCAAACCCCAACATGGATACCGGTCACCGGCACCACAGGAGCAGACCCTTGCACCCAAATCCAGCTGTATGCGGTGTTAGTCCCTCAAGAAGAGTGGGTATTTCACAGCATGTCTAGGGGCTCTCTGTAGATCAGCTCAGCACACCCCAGTGTGGTACCTGACCCCAGAAGAGCCTCTGCCCCTCACTGTTTCCCACAGTAACACACGGCAATGCAAGACCCTGATGGGAAAAGCCAGCTGCAGTCATCTGGGCCCATTACAGAAGTCTCTCCCCATGCACACAGGGGTCAGCTTCCTGGAAATGGTTGTGGGTATGCACAGCTCCAGCACTGGCACTAAATCCTCTGAACAAGTGTTTACTCTGGCTTCTCTGGTCTAGCCGTGGCTGTTGAGCAGCGTTCTGGAAGGGCTTTGACATTTTTAGATCCACACAGGAAAATAGATCCTCCTAGAAAATCCCTCGAGTAGATTAACCTGCATAATGAATCTCTGTGCCAGGGCACAGCTCTGCTGCTCCACTCCTCCACACAGCTCAACAAATCCCACTTTGCTCTACGTGAGTGTTCTCCCTTAGAGAACACATGGCCATAGCAAAAAGCACAAGGGGGAATGCTCAGCTCCTGGGGGTTTATTTTCCAGCCTACAGGAGTGGAGGCCTTGCACACACTGATCTGCCATGAAGCAGCAGATTTGCAGATTCACAAGGTTACGCTGGTGCCAGTTTAACCCTCCCCCTTTTCCCCGCAGACCCTGGCAAAGTGCAGTCTTAATTTAGCAAGCAATTAACTTTGCTAAAACCCCCCGACTGCTGGGGTGCTGCTGCTCAGTGACCTGCCCCCAGGCTCCACGGCACTGCTGACTCAGTGCCCGTGCTGCTCGCGTGTGTGAGGCATCGCTGAATGTCACCATGGAGATTCAAGATTATTCCACCCACTTCTAGAGATCTCCAAACTGCAAACCAAACAACCAGAGCCTGTGAGTTCTGCAGCAAGGTGCCCTCAGCCTGCAGTGAAGTGTGGCTGCCTCCACCACTCCTGGCAATTAGCTCACTTGCACACTCCACCACCTGACCTAATCCTCTCTGTGGGAGTCCCGTGCAACAGTGACTTCCCCGCCAGCAACAGCAGCCCGGAAATCCCATCTCTCGCTCAGAAATTGCAGGCTCTAGAGAATAGCATTTATTGTCCAAGCAGCTCTGCTCACAGCTCATCCACTTGCCTTTGGAGGCCATAGCTATGCTGCTCAGCCTCTGTGTTCTCCTGGGGTTTGTGAGTATGAGGCAGCTGGCTGTGCCTCAGCATCCTCAGCATCAAAATGCTGAGAACTATCCAGACTTTGATCCAAATTCCCCTGTCTGGATACAAGCTTGTCCCAGGCAAGACCCCTGTACCCTTGCACCTTTCAGCATCTTTCTCCCTGTGCTCAGCTTTCCAGCTTATTTCCTCACACACTGAGGTGGCACTTACCTCTGGCATCTCTTCATCTTCCTCTTCAGAGGACACCTCTTCCTGGGTACTCTGTGGGGAGAGAAGGATAGAGATGGAGACTGTGTGGTCAGCATCCTGAGAAAATGCTCTCCTGCCTTTCCAGACACTTCCAAGGTGAGGTCAAACAGGGATATACAAAGCAGAACCAAATTAAAAGCAAAGAGTAGCTGAGAGCCTTTACAGAAAACAGCACCAAGGCCCAGCGGAGCAGGCTGGCATTAGCCAGGACAGGAATCCAACCCCTCATCCACTGTGCTCCTCCTCTGGTAACCCCTCCACAGCAAACATCAGGGAACTTGTTTTCTGAGCTTTGGAAGCCTTCTCCTGAGCCACTCACCTGTTCTGCCGGCAGAGGCTGGTCCAGCATTTCAACATCTGGATGTTGGGGGAGGTTATAGAGTTTGCACAGGTCAGAGATTATTCGCTTCAGGTGCTGCAAAAGCTGTCCAGAGAACAGAGGGTCAGGGAAGTGTGGAGACGTCCATGCTGAGCTGAGCCTCAGCACTGCAGCCAGTGAGCAAAGGCCCCAGGGCTGCTCCTTCCTGCTCCAAGCAGCGGTAGACATGGGTGCAAAATCCCACCCCAGCATCAAACAAAGTCAGAGAAGCTCATCCCAAATATCTGGAACATTTATGAGACCAGAGGTAATCCCCACCTCGGGCAGCTGGGGACATGCAAGCAGGGAGTTACCCCCCAAAGCTGTCAGCCCTCCCCTCTCCCAGGCAGCGAAGCGTATCTCACCAACGTATTTCCTTTCCTGACTTCCACCAGCCTCTCCAGGATAGCTGCCAGGTTGGGATCATCTGACTCCACAGACCATATTGGGGGAACAGCTGGATAAGACTCCTGGAGAGGAGGAGAAGGTGGTGTTGGTGGCATGGAGGCCATTGCAGTGCACAGAGCAGTGAGCCAGACGGGGTGGGGGCTGCAGCCTTGCATCTTCTGCAACAGATCCCTCTGGACCATAGAGATCAGGCCACAGGTGACTGATCCACCCTCCAGCATAAGCCTGGGGCTGAGTGCAATACAGACCCCTGCTCTGACCATGCCGGGCTGGCTCTGTGGTGTGTCCCCCCAGCCCGGGGTGTAACACGGAGGGAGGGTGGTGGCATTTCAGCCAACCCTCTGGTCGTGGGGTGATTGGTGGTGGGAGGAAGTTGAGGCAGGACACTGAGGGCATCCCACATTGCCCACAGGCTACTCCCCTCGCAGCTCTGCACCAGCAGTTGCAGAAGAACCCGGCAGCACCCAGGCAGGCACCTTTAACCCAGGACAAAGCCTCTGGCAACACTCCCAACTGGCCCCTCTACAAAATCGTGGTCATTGGCCCCATTCAGAATCTGCACCAGGCGCTATCCAAGCTCTGCTGGCCCTCCTCGCCTGAAGACGCAAACCAGTTGTAACTTGTGATCAAAGAGGGCATCAGCACCCCAGCGCTGAGCCACCCAGCACCAAGATCCCTAAAGCCGCGGTGCAGACGAGCCAGAGCAAACAGGAAGAGCCGGCGCTGCTGCCGCAGGTGCCTCTTCTCCGGGCAGTTCAGGGCCCCCCGGGAAATCCCCCAAAACAAAACGGGGGGAAGCGGAGAAAACGGGAGCGCAGCCTCGTACACCGGGCCATTGGGACGGCGGGAGTGCTGCCGGGCACTGCCCCCCGCCTTTTCCCTGCGCCAGCCGCTGTCCCGACGAGCTGGCGGAAGCTCGTACGGCGCTCCCGCAGGCCCCACGGAGGAGGGGCCCGGGGGCAGCTGCCCCCCCGCGCCCGGTAGCCGCCGCCAGGGGCGTTGGGGCCCGGGCCCAGCTCACCCTGGGCCCCAACGGCGGCAGCCCCGTTCGCGCGAAGGGGGGGGCCCCACTCGGTGCCGCGGCCGCCCTCGCGGTGCCCCCGAGGAGTCTGGGCCGGCCGCACCCCCTGGGCCTCACCGTGATGTTGCAGTGAATACGGACGGGTCCCGGCGGCGGCCCCCGGGAGGCGGAGGCGCCGGCTCGGGCGCCGGCCCCCGGGACGAACTCGCAGCTGATCTCGTCCGGGCAGGCGCTGCCGATGCGGAACCGCTCGTGGCCGCGGTGAAAGATGGACTCGAGCAGCCGCAGCTCCCGCCTCAGGAGCCGCCCGGCGGGGGCCGCCGCCACCTCGGCCCCGCTCCGCCCGGGCCCCCCCGCCGCCGCCTGCGCCCTCGCCGCCTCCTCCGGCCCCGCCCGCTGCATCTTCCCATGGAGGGACCCGCTCCGCCGCCGCCGCCGCCGCAGCCCCGGAGCCCGCCCAAGATGGCGGCGGGACGGCCCCGCTCCCGGAAGTGCCGTCACCGGAACGGGCGGAGCCGCCCCGCCGGAAGCGTCTCCAGTCGGAGCGGAAGTGACGTTTGGGGAGCCCCGGGGCAGCGGGGCGGGGCGGGCGGGGGGCAGCGGGGGAGCCCCGCCCCTGCCCGGGAGGGGCCACGGGGGGAGGGGGCACCGGGCACGGCTGGAGCCCCGTGGGGACGGGGCTGCCCAAGGCCCGGTAGTCCCGGCTCTGAGACCCCCCCCTACCGGTGTCCGGCGGAGCCGCGGGGGCTCCGGTCCCGGGTTCCACCCGCTAACTCTCCCACCGCTCCGCCCCCCGCTCTGATCCCCGCCCGGGGCTCCGCCGCCCCGCTGGCACCGTGCAGGGACCCCGGTGGAGCGCCGGGCTGGGGGAGCTCAGACCCCTCCGCCGTGTCCCCGGGCCGCGGCGGGGCGGAGGCGGGGGCGGCCCCGGGGCCGCTGACGGCGGCGGTGACGGCGACGGAGCTGGAGCACGGGGCGGCCCCGGCGCAGCGCCCGGCACCGCCTCCCGCCCGGGGCCGCCCCGCCCGGGCCGCCGCCGCCGCCGGTTCCAGCACCTCGGACAGCGCCCGGTCGGGACCGTGGACAGCGCCGGGTACCGGCGGGGGCACCGGGCCTCCCCCATGGCGCTGCTCCGCGTCCTCTGCCTTCTCGCTGCCCTCAGACGTAAGTGTCGGGGGCTATGGGGGATGGCACCGGCACCGGCGGGGAGGGGACCGGACCGGGCCCGGGGCTGCGCCTGTTGCACGGGACAGATCCGGAGTGGAGCCGGTACCGGCCCCTCTGCGGTGCCGGTGCCGCCGGCGCTTCCAGCGCTCCTCGACCCCCCCGGGGCTGTGCGGCCGCCCTGGGCTCCGGCTCTCCGAGGCGGTGCCGGGGGTGGGCAGGGACCGGCAGGAACAGGGGAGGGGGTGTCAGGAACGGGCAGGGAATGGTAGGGACAGGCAGGGGAGGGCAGGGAGGACCCCCCAGCCCTGCCCAGCTGCTCGTCCCCAGTCATGGAGCCCCTCAGAGCTCCCACCCTCCCCCGGCCCTCCCCTCTCCACACTCGACTGTGACACCCACACCCCATCCCCGTGCCTCCCGCCGTTCCTGCTCTCGGGCCGCCAGGCACAGAGCCCCAGCCCGGGTACAGCCTCTATCCCGGGGGGTCCCCCGGCCCTCGTGGGGGGCCCTGCTCGCCGCCATGGGGCTCAGGCTCCGCCATGCCCCAGGGAGCCTGGGCACGGATACAGAGGAGCGACTGGTTGAGTATCTGCTGGACCCTGCGCGCTACAACAAGCTGATCCGGCCGGCGACCAATGGCTCTGAGCTGGTGACTGTGCAGCTGATGGTGTCGCTGGCGCAGCTCATCAGTGTGGTGAGTTGGCCAGGACTCTACTCCCCAGCCTACCAGGCAAGTGAGGGGGCCACAAACCCTCCCAGCACCCTGAGTGACTGGCCCCCCCTCTCTCTGCAGCATGAGCGGGAGCAGATCATGACCACGAACGTCTGGCTGACCCAGGTGGGCACCCTGGACTCTGACGTGGCCCTGGGACCCCCATGTCCACCTTGCTCCAAGACTCCACCCTGCACCCTGTCCTGGGCCCCCATGCACTGGGAACCCCCATGTCCACCCTGCCCCAGGACTCCCCAGCTCCTGCCTTGAGTCCCATCCTTATCATAGGGACCCCCCCATACACCCTGTGTGGGACCCTAATGTCCACCCTGCCCTGTCATAGCCCTCCATAAAGCCTGTGTGGGACCCCTGTGTCCCCCCTGTCCTGATCCACCCCCTTGCCCCAGGCCCCCATCCTGTGGCTGGGCTGGGCTGATCCCGCCTGTCCTCAGGAGTGGGAGGACTACCGCCTCACATGGAAGCCTGAGGACTTTGACAACATGAAGAAGGTCCGCCTGCCCTCCAAGCACATCTGGCTACCCGATGTAGTGCTCTACAACAAGTAGGTCATATTTTGGGGGAGGTGCCATGTGTTCCCCAACCCCACCCAAGGTGGGGGGCCGTGTCATTGTGCTGCTGGGGCTGACAGCATAAGGACTGACAGCACATCTCTTCACCCCAGTGCTGATGGGATGTATGAGGTCTCCTTTTACTCCAACGCGGTGATCTCCTATGATGGCAGCATCTTCTGGCTGCCGCCTGCCATCTACAAGAGTGCATGCAAGATCGAGGTGAAGCACTTCCCCTTTGACCAGCAGAACTGCACCATGAAGTTCCGTTCCTGGACCTACGACCGCACCGAGATAGACCTGGTGCTGAAGAGCGAGGTGGCCAGCCTGGATGACTTCACACCCAGTGGCGAGTGGGACATCGTGGCGCTGCCGGGTCGGCGCAACGAGAACCCTGATGATTCCACCTATGTGGACATCACGTACGACTTCATCATTCGGCGCAAGCCGCTCTTCTACACCATCAACCTCATCATCCCCTGCATCCTCATTACCTCCCTGGCCATCCTTGTGTTTTACCTCCCGTCTGACTGTGGCGAGAAGATGACACTCTGCATCTCTGTCCTGCTCGCCCTCACCGTCTTTCTCCTGCTCATCTCCAAGATCGTGCCACCCACCTCACTGGACGTACCGCTGGTGGGCAAGTATCTTATGTTCACCATGGTGCTGGTGACCTTCTCCATTGTCACCAGCGTCTGTGTCCTCAACGTGCACCACCGCTCACCCACCACGCACACCATGCCACCCTGGGTCCGCACGCTCTTCCTCCACAAGCTCCCAGCGCTGCTGTTCATGAAGCAGCCGCGGCAGAACTGCGCCCGCCAGCGTCTGCGCCAGCGCCGGCACACCCAGGAACGTGCTGCCGCCGCCGCTCTCTTCGTCCAGGCTGGTGCCCGCACCTGCACCTGCTATGCCAACCCTGGTGCTGCCAAGGCCGAGGGGCTCAATGGCTATCGGGAGCGACAGGGGCAGGCACCAGCCCCCGCAGCTGGCTGCAGCTGCGGGCTGGAGGAAGCAGTGGATGGCGTGCGCTTCATTGCTGACCACATGCGCAGTGAGGATGATGATCAGAGTGTAAGTTGGAGTGGGCGGTGTGCATCTGGGGGTGGGCAGTGCTCAGGGATGGCCGGAGCTGTGGGGTGCAGAGTGTGTCCTGGCTCATGGCTGCACCACAGGAAGTGATGTGCACAAGCACTCAGGGGGTCCCTGCCTAGCCCCATGCCCAGTGAGGCGCTGCAGCTCCTGCCTGGGTAGGGGGTCCGGCACTGATCCCTGACCCACCACTGCAGTCCCAGGCTGAAGCATAAGCAGCTGCTCTGGAGACCCAGGAGGCTCCCAGGAGGCCTGGCCCTGCATGGCACTGTCAGGCTGCAGATTTTGCAGAGCCCCCCCCCGGCTCTGCTCACTGGGGCGGTGTTTCCTGGGCTCAGCAGTGCGGGTGACAGCAGGGGGAGTGAGCCCCGTGGGGCCCAAAGCAGGCTGGCAGGCAGCTGCAGTGCTGAGGGAGCAGATTCGAGGCTCTGAGGATATGCCAAATTCCCAGTTGGGGCAGTGTCAGGCAATACCTCAGGCCCCAGCCTGACCCAGCATTTTCCCCACCCCCACACAGGTGAGCGAGGACTGGAAGTACGTGGCCATGGTCATCGACCGCCTCTTCTTGTGGATCTTCGTCTTCGTCTGTGTCTTTGGCACCGTTGGCATGTTCCTCCAGCCCCTCTTCCAGAACTACACCACCAACTCCCTGCTGCAGCTTGGCCAGGGTACCCCCACTTCCAAATAGCATGGGGAATGGCCAGTCCCAGGGCCAGAGAGCTGGGTACTGGGCTCAGGCAGCCCCTGCAAACCAATAAATACTTACACAGGACCGGGTTGGTTCCATCTGGTGTAATTTCATACTACACTGTGCTCTGCAGGCCAGAGGGAGCAGGATGCAGCTGGGGCTGGGGGGGCTCTGGCTGCCTGTGACCAAGGTAAGAGGCCAGGAAGGCATTAGCTCTGGAAGAGTAATATCCCAGCTGCTGAGGGAGTGAGCATAGGAGCATAAAACCAGCTCCATGGGGACATGCCCAGCTCTTTCTTCTGCTCCCGGGAGCACCAGTCGCTCACTGCATCTCTTGTCAGGCCATGTGGGCCAGAGCCCCAGCCTCAGCGGGCAGCCCTTGGCTCCTGCCGGGTGCTGCCAACCGCTGTGCAATCTCTGGGGCTCGCAGGAGGTGACAGAGCAGGAGCAGAGGCACGGGGAGGAGGATAGGGCTGCTCAGCTCTGGCTCCCCGAGCTGAGCACATGGACCAGGCAGGAGGAGGCTATTTTTAGGTCCTACCTGCAGGCAGAGCCAGGGCAGCAAGTGCCAGGGGCTGCTCCAGCTCCATCGTTTTCTGTTCCACTCCAAGTTCAGTGCGCTGGAGCCAAGAGCAGGCGCAAGATGAGTTGCAGAAGGAAAAGGAAAACAGTTAATCAACCCAAGCTGGGAGCTGCTGGCAACCAGGCCCCACCATGGGTCACTGGGCTGGCAGCTGTGGCCAGGCCAGCAGCACTTCCCGCACTCCCTTGGCCAGCAGGAATTGCCCTCATTGGGGAAAGTTGCAATGGAACGTTTGCTATAAATACCGCTAATCCCTGGGGCTGGGGGGAGTGGCATTGGCAGGGCCTGACAACACACAGGGCCAGGGGAAGCTGCACGCTAGAAATTAATTTAAATCCCAGCACTTCACCCAGCCAGAGCAATCCCAGCTGCTGCTCCTGGAGCTCCTACTCTCAGGGCTGCACCCCCATATCTAAATGTTAAGAGCTTTGCTCTTAAGCAGCCCCATGCCAGGGTCTTATCCCACTTCATCCCACCTCAAGTGTCCCCTCTGCTGCTGGTCTAACCTCAAGTGAGTGCAGAATGGGGGGGATCCTGCTGCACCCCAATGGGGAGTGGAGATCTGTGAGCATTGGGATGGTGTGGGGAGCACAACAGGAGCCCCCATAGCCTCACGCACAGCTCCCTGAGCAGCTGCAGACAGAGGAGCCCCCCCAGCCCTGCTCTGGACTGGCTGCCAAGGCAGCTCCTATCCCCCACAGCACTGCATGGCCGTGGATGTCCAAGGGCAGTTGCAGGCAGGGTGAACCTGTGGCAGCCGGACTTTCAGCAAGTGGTGACCCTGCTTGGCCCCAGCCCGGCTGACTCTGGCTGTCCTGTGGAGATCCATGGCCAGAGCTGGGGTCTTGCTCCCAGCCTCAGGGCTCCTTGCTCTGGGCTGCGCTTCCATGCTAACAGCTCTTTGGTCTCTGTCTCATATGAATAGTGTCAGCTCTAGTCCTAGGCAGAGCCAGCACTTGCCTTGCACAGAAGGGGCTGCTCCAACAACACCCAATAAACTTGCTGTTGGATGGCAACAGCATTGCTACTTCTCACCTTCCACCACCATGTCCAGCCTATGGTTCAGCTCAGATGCAAACAGACACAGGACAGGGCCCGCAGCCACCTCCAGAGACTGGAGAAGAGACACATCCCATCCTAGAGCTAGCAGTGAGGGAAGGAGCTGGGAGACCTGCCCGCGCATTTCAGAGCCAGCCCAAGCCCTCAAGGGCTCAGCTCTGCCCAATGAGCCCCATGTTTGAGTCAAGAGGCTCAATTCCAAACTCTACCTGTCTCCTTTCATCATTTAGCAAATACTAACTCATTTCTGTCCCTCTCCAAACCCCACCACGGGCCCCTCTTCACCTCAGCAGGAATTAACACACCCACAGCCAACAATACTGAAACTTTGTTTTTTGTTACTAATTTTGTTATTATGCTGGTCCTGCTGCTGCACCTTGCAGAGGTCAGTCCCAGCTCGGCTGGGCTGCCAGTCATCTTCCAACAAAGACACAGACAACCAGTCAAACAGCCTGATTTTTTTCTTTTTTTTTAATCTCAAAGGAGAAAAATTACCTTAAAACCTGCCAGAGGGATTTCAGTACATGGTCCAAAGGTTTCAAGTTCACAGTCTTGAAAATTCCTCTGGTTTCTCATGCCTTCTTTTAAAAACAAAAAAAGGGGGGCAAAACAATAAAAAAGCAAATGGGGACTGAGCCTGCCCTTGCTTAAAAAGAAGGAGAATCATTTACATGCACATTTTAAAAACGTAGGGAGAAGGCAGCCGGGCCTACGAAGAAACTGCTGCACAGTCCCAATTCCACTCCAAAAACTTGGTGAAAGAAGGATGAGCACAGCCGTGCATATGCCTGCACACATTCACCCCCACTCCTCACAGAGTGCTTCATTATGCATCAGGGACAGAGAAACTGTCTTCCTCTTGGGGCTTGCGGATCCAGCTGCCATAGCCCAGCTCTTCCAGCGTGCTGAAGAAGCACTGCTTGGCTGCCTGGTATGCTGTGGCTGCCTCCTTGGCATCTGAGTACACAGAGAAGCTCAGCAGGTCTTTGCGGTTGCTCTTTGCACAGAGCTGCTGGAACAGGGTGAACATTTTCCTCTTGGACACACGAGACACCTCCAGCTTCACACTGAGAAGGAAGACAGCAGCAGCAATGAGGGACAGGACACTGAGAAGAGCCAAGAGGACCAGGGGGCTCAGGGAAAATCCCATGGATTTCTGGGAGAAACCGTGGGCTTGGCAGGCTGAGCAACATTCTGTTTTCAGGAGTGCTTGCTTATGTCTGTTTGAAATTCCTCCCTCCAACCCTCCCCGTGTGTAGGGTGCTGTAACAGTGCAGAATGTACTCCCCACCTCAGAGCTGTCCCCCTTCCCCCAGACAGTGTCAGGAAAAGGCAGTGTCAGGAAAAGGCTCTTCTTACCCATCTACTTTCCCTTTGGTGCCATCCAAGACTTCAACTTCGCTTTCATCAGCAAGACACCAATTCACCGATGACTCCTTCGTCTTGCCCGTCTGCCTTGCAGAGTCATACACGCTGACTCGCCCAACCTGTGCAAGAGGGTTCCTTAACCTGGTCCTGCTGGGGGAGTCTCTTTGCCCCTTTCATCCCTCACAGTTCCAGCTCACCACAAACTTTCCAGAGCCACAAGGATAAGATTCTTACTGAGTTGAAGGCTACAGAGGCAACTCTAGTGTCCTTTTTTCCGGACTAAGACATTGCCAGTAACCCCCAAACTGTGGGGCAACACAAAGAGGGCAGGTTCTTGGGGTTTTCTGTGTAGGGCCAGGAGCTAGACTGGATGAGACACTGTGGGTCCCTTCCAACTCAGGATATCCCTTGATTGTATGATTCTGTGTTTCTGGTCACTAATTCTTGCCCCTGGCTGGAGGGCTGCTGCGCAATGACCCCCCCCCTGCAGAGTGCCTTGGGCACCCCCAAACCCACTGGTAAAGGAATGTGGGACAGAAAGATGAAGAGGTGCTATGGCTGCAGTACCTCAGGATGGTTAATGTGATATGGAGCCTGGAGCTTTTCCTTCAGCGTGTTCCCATCCCTCTCCATGCGGCAGCAGATGGCACGGGTCAAGTGACCCTGACTGTACAAGTAACCTGTGGAGACAGAGGTGAAGGTGTGAGGAAACAGGATGACACAGGTAATGGACTGGCCAAACCCCAAGAACTTCAGCACTGCTCACAGGCTCCCAAAAGCCTACAGCATGTGGATCAGCATAGCTACATGTATCCTGGGTGTGTAAGACAAGGGTTTATAGACTGCAACATTTCTCACCAAAGCCACACACAGTTTTTTTTTCACTCTCCTAGATCACGTGTCTTCTAAAAATCCAGAACTTTGGAGGGAAACCCATTCTACACACAGCCTAAAATCCATAGACTCCCTTTTCATTTTCAAACAGCTCTGCCAAGAAAGACATTTCAGTCTGTTACTCCTACACCCTCCACAAACTTTGCCATCACACGGGGCAGTGAGACAAGTTGTTACTGCATCCCAGTTCTACCCAGAAAGGACAGAGGGTTTCGCACCGAGCGTAACAGAGCGGAGATAAACTGGCTCCAGGAAGTGTGACAGCAATGCCCCTTGCAAGCCAAGTATATTCCAGCGTAAGATTTTGTCACTGCAGGACATGGTTCGTAACCGTTCCCCATGCTGGATCCCGTCCCATGTGGGCACAATGTCACTCGACTCCACAGGAATGGTACCTTCCCCTGCATAAGAGAAGAAGAAAGCTTTTCTGTATAATGTCAGATATTCAATAAATTAAAACCCCCTCAGCAACTGCACAAGAAACTTCTGGATACCCAGAGTGAACTCAGAAGTCTGACACCAGGTTCACGGCACACTCTGGCATTCGGTATTGGGTACTGATGAGTAATTTTCAACATGGCTGAAGCAGAATAGAACATTGCTTGAAAGGGAGGGCACAGAGCTAGGAGCTTTGCATCAAACTTCAGCTGCAAACTTCATGAGCGTGACAGTGAAACAGGCAGAGCTGGGAAGGGAAAGGGACTCTCTCTAAAAACTTCCATCTACCTCTTTTGGTTCCTGAATGCTTCAAATCCCACAAGGGCACACACAAAGGGGTAAGGAAGCTCTGGAGCACCAGAAAGGCTCAGAGGAGAGAACTGAAGCCACCCAATCATGGAGGGAGTGATTGCACTCACCATTCTCCACCTTGGTCCGCAGTTTGCCTTGCTTGGGGTTCTCAAAGAGAGGCTGGTGCTGGGGTTGCCCCATCTCGTTTGCCTGATCACTGCAGGATTTATCAAAGAGTGCTCCGTCTCCACATGGTGCTGTGCTAGAAAACAAATCCTCCCTGGTTAGCACTGACTGTAAAGGAAACAGCCAGGGCCAGGGGCATGACAATGCTGCTGATGCCAGTCATTCAACCCCTCCCCACAAACCTGATGTAGAGGTGAAAGGTAACATTGCTCTTTATTTTGAGTTTCTTTCCTCCCGCTTGCTCAAAAATGCTCTCTTCCGCAGAGGAAGGATTAGATGGGTCATACTTCATCAGCTCACTGTAAAGAAACCTGAAAATAACACCATCCTGTCAAAAGGTTGCTCTGCTTCTCAGACAAGGAGTGCTTCAACTGACAGGCAGGGTCTCACATCATGCATGGAAGAGCAGAGACCAGGAGCTGTGGCTGAGGATGCTTGGGAAGCCAACAAACAGTGCTTGATGCACAAAAAGGGCAAAAAAACCCAGATTTTCTGCCATGCAGAGGACAAGCAGTAGAAAAGCAGTATCCTGTCCAGGAAGCAGAGGGAAGCACCGGCAGGAGAAAAGAAGGAGCCTGGCTGGGTGCTGCTTGCATGCATCTGATCCCAGTGTGTAGAAGACTTCAAGGTTGTTAACCAGCATCTTTAGTCAGCAGCAAGTTTGCATTAAATGTAAGCAACCCTGCAGGCAGCTGAATTCAAGCAGTATTAGAATGAGCCCATGATCTGTTTACAATCATGGGGACTTTTATGGCTGCTCTGGCCAGGGAAAACCCTGAGGTCTCCAACATCGTCTCAAGGACTAAAGAAAAACTGCAGCTTCCCAGAGAGTCCTTGAGCAGAGCCTGTGCAAGGGACTGATTTTGCAAGGAGAGGCAGAGTTCAATCCGCCGTGCCAGAGCAGCCACTGCTGTCAAGATTAACAGCTGAAACAGACAGTAAGCAAGATGCAATCCTGATTCATCACTTCCCAGGACCTGCCCTCAACGCTTTCCCTTGCTGAGAAATGCAGAGCACAGCGGCAGCACACAAAGGCTTGAAGGAAGCAGCTGATTTTTTTGTTCATAACTGAAGGACAGACATTAACCAAGCAGTCCAGCTTCATCTCACTTCGGGTTTCAAAAACTAAGAAGTGCCACAGTGGGGAAGGGGAAGAGAGGATTCTCCAGTTTAGTTGGGAAAAAGGATTGCTGACTTATCAAAGCAAACAAATACAGTATGTTTTCCTGAATCCTTCTACACCCAGACCCAGAAAGACCAGGAGACCAAGCCTGCAGTGGCTTGGCGTGGCAGGAGCTGTGCTCAGGCTGGAGAGCACCCTGCACATCAGCCCAGCAGGAGGCTTAATATTAAGTACATCAGATGCAGCCCTTGGGCTCCTGGCAAGTCTCCCATTCAGTACTTATTTGGGCATCATTCAGGCATGGCCCCTTCTTATCAGAAATAACTTCCATCTATTTAACAACACATGGGTAAACAGTGTCTGAGGATCACAGCATCTCTCAGCACAGCAAAGAACTAGGGGTGCGTTTCAGCTGCACCCCTCCAGGATGGGTGAGCAGGTCCTGGCAGGCCCCCCTCCTTTCCCTTTGGGTTTCCCCTTTTCTCACCTCACAAAGCCTCTTCGAGAAATGATTTCTGCATGACAGTCATTTACTGTCTCCCCCTTCAAGCTTAGCTCCTCTCCTTTCACACAGCGATTACCTGAAACAAACAAACAGAATTAAATAATAGGGCAGGTGTCAAAGTCAAGATGGCTTCAGAGACAGAGGGAGGAAGTCTTAATTCTTGGGGCTCCTGAGCAGCAGCAGCAGCATCCTGCCTATTAAATCATTATCACAAGCAGTTAAGAAGGATAAAGGGACACCACTTTAGGGACAGGTAGATTTAAAGTGCCATGAGTTTTGGGGGACTGTACCTTCTCGAGGGCTTTTCAACCCATCACTCCTGGTAGAAGGCTGGCAGCAAAGTAGAGGAGATAAGGTGCGTGCAGCTGTGAGAAACTGGGGGATCATGTGCTGTAGTACACGAGGAACCCATGCTCTGATGCACAGAGTAGCACGCAGCAATGCAAGCAAAGATTAAGAGCAATACAGCTGCAGGCACATTCGCTTTGTTCTCTCTCTCTCTCTCTAACCAGACCACTCATGACACCATGTGAGTCCTGGGAACGTTCTGTGCCCTCTCTGAAGAAGCCTACAGCAACAGCCATTTCTGAGCTGTGGCTGACAAGGAAATCTAGCATGGAAGTCAGAGTTCAGTGTGCTGGAAGAAGCTGTTCGTACCCGTTCCGATGCTGACCACCACTCCCAAGCCTGTGTTTCCTTTCCGCATGATGATGGCAGCCAGGATCTTGCGCCCGAGCAGGCTGTGCTGGATGCGGGCAGTGAGGCTGTTGAAGCGCTGGTGGCTCAGCATGGCCATCTGATCATGTAGGGTGCTGCCGCTCACAGGGAGCTGGGATGGGGACACAACAGCACAGACCATGAGCAGGTCACACCGCACAGCTCAGGAAGGAGCTAACCTGAAGCACAGCTCTCCAAGCAGAAGGCAGAATACAGAAAACTTTGAGCTTTGGGCAGCGCCGTGTCAAGGGGTGGGTGAAGTTCTTCTAGGTATTTCTGGGAAAACCTCATCCAAGGCTTTGAGTTCTGCTTTGGCCACATCAGAGGCAACAGCAAGCTGTCTTCCTGGCAGCAAGTGACATGGGCTGAGGAATGGCCTCCTCAAAATGCCAGGGAAAACCCCAAGCAAGAAAGAACAAAACCATCCTGCCTATTTCCAGAGACTCAGGCAAGGAAATCTGTTCCTGGCTTTGGAGGAATTCCTCCTCTAGCTGCCTGTGAGGAGAGTGCACAGTCATTCTCAGTGCAGACCAACCCACCTCCTCCAGCACTGCTGACTGACAAATCCTCCCTGACGGCTTTGCTATTTAGAGCCCCAGCTGCTGTACCCAGTTGTGCTGCCTGGAATGAGGCTTTTCACAACACCCTTAAGTGTGATTTAAATCAGCCCAGGTTTGGGACAGTCATCCTGACACAACCAGGGCTTTGCATTTATCTGATGCATGAGTTTTTTGAGCTGACACACAATTGGAAGATGTAATAATTGAAAGAATTAAAACCAAGCATATTAAAAATTAAAAATAGTAACATAATTAAAGTAAGTATGTTCCTACTCAGGAACATACTACAGGAACACATTCCAGTAGCTTGTAGAAGAACCTGATAACAATTTAGCCCTAAAGCAGAGGCCCACAGGACAGAAGGGTATGCCTGTGCCCTGAGGAAACATCTAACCCACTTCAGGAAAACCACATCAGATTATCTACAGCTGCAGAGAACAAAGGGATCACAGTTGATTCTGAAGGCATTTTTCTGCTGGAGTAGAAGGAGGAGCATAGGCAGGGCTACAAACACAATCCCAGCTTTGGCAGAAGATTTACCTCAGTGCTGTTCATCCCTTCCATGCGCTCGGTCTTCTCCGATTCCCCAATCAGGACTCGGAGCGCTGCATCAGCTGCCTCCTGCTTGCCCTGCTTTTTGTTGTGTGCAGTTACAGCTGGGAACCAGCGGCCTCCAACTTTCGCCTGATAGACAAACCTATAAAGAAACCAAGAAACCTGTGGATTTCAGTTCGGTTTTTACATTCTCTAAGTGGGGAGAGGAGGGAATCAGAGGGACAAGGTTTGGCAGAGGCAGCAATTAGCCCTGTTGCCATCTCAAAAGGCATCAGCAATTTTGAGCTTTCTGCCCTTTTTCTAGGACAACAGCAGCAGCACAAAATTTCCTTCTCCCAGATGCTGCTACTTACTTGGGATCATGGGGAGGTCCTGACTGGTCAATGAGTTTGAACTCTGCAGCAAACCCATTGGAACGGGCATACTCCAGCAGGCCACTAACAGGATTGACGTTAAGATACTTGATGAGCTCCCCAACACCCTTCGTTTTCACCACCTTGGATTCATCTGGAGTGCCAGTATTGTGCATGGACTGGTCACTGTGGGGCTTCACAGCAGGCTAGAGCAGAGTTAGACAGGAGAAGGCTGTTAAACACTGAGCAGCTGCATTTAGCACAGGCCAGGAGCAGCAGCAAACCTCTGCTCCCCATGACCTTGTGGAGTGAAATCCAGCAGAACAGGAAATAAAGGGGGGGGAACACCCGATTCAAAACACTCGGGTCTTACAAAGAAACTCTTTATACCTGTTCAGGCGAGACGTGGGGTACAGACTCTCCAGAAAGAATCTTCACAGCAACTTCTGCTGCCATTTGCTTTGCTCCCTTCTTGCTGTTTCCTACCACAGCAGGGAAAATTTGGTCACCCATTTTCACACAGTAGCTGAACCTGACAGGACATTATAGTACATGAAAAGTGTTAACCATAGGTGTCTCAATCTGGTTATTATCCCCGTCTCCCACTTCCAGGTATATCCTTCTGTATTATCTCAAATTTATCTGTAATTGTAATCTATTGTGATGGCCCTAAACACTCCCAGTAGAGCACAGCCAGGTAGGGTACAGGACTGGAACCCACTCCTGCTCTGGTAGAAGAAACAGCATCCTTTCTCTGATAAAGGGCATCACTTTGGGTCTCTTTCTGGAACTAGATCATCTTGGATGAGCCATGCCCAGAATCCTTGGATAAGAGGAGCACTCAGCTGGGTCAGTGACAAATCCAAGGATGTGGGCAGCATGCTGAAGAGGAAGGACAGTGAAGAAAGAGTTTCCATCCTCCCTCAAAGCTGACAAGAGTATGCCATACCTTGGATCATGAGGTGGGCCTTCCTGAGAGAGCAGCTGGAATTCAATTATGTTCCCTGATTTTTGACCATACTCCATTAATATGCTGATAGGGTGCTTCCCAGGAAGCAGGTTGAGGTGAGCTGCTGCAGATGACAGCTCTGGCTCCAGCTGCAAAGGCTACAGCAAGAAGATGGAGGAAATCAGCGTCAGACTCCACACTGTTTGAGCAGCCTCGCAAAGTTTTCGTAAAGAAAACAGGACTCACCAATTCTGGTTCTGAGCTGTCAGAGGGAAACTGCTCTTCACATTTAATTCCACCATGCCTTCCGTTCTGTGCTTCACTCATCAGGACCTTCATTGCATTAGCTGCTGCCTCCTGTTTAGCCAGTTTTTTGCTCCCTGCTTCTGCTGGTGGGAATCGGCGTCCATTAATCACTGCCTGGAACTTAAACCTTTGAAAGAGAAAACCAAAGGGGTAAATTGAGAGGCAGAAGTGTGGTCTTCTCAGAGTAAGCAAGGCGGCTCTTGGAATTCAAGGGAGAAGAAACAGCCACTTCCTGGCTGGGAGAGTAAACCCAGGCTGTCATGTGCAGAAGACAAAAATACCAAGGGTACCCGAACAGCACTGCATCTGGGCCTTGTTTCATTGCATTTTCAGAGCTGTTCACAACAGAGGAGCAGCTCCACATTTTGTTCTGAAGGAACAGGATGAATTGCCTTGTTCCACCACAGGTGCCAGGAACAGGTAATGGCTGTATGCAGGCAGCAGCTCTGTTGTGGCTCCTGCCCAGGAATAAGAAAGCTCAAAAGCAGTGTGCACGGTTTCATTTGCATGTGGTCATTTGGGGTCACTCCTCCCTCTGACATTCTCTGTGGCTATCCAGGGCATTCACAACATCTTAGAAAGGTGCCACCTCACATAAATCTCTTGCCTTTGACATTTCTGCCTCCCCCATTCCTGTGAACTCTAACAAACAAGTTTATCTTCCATCCTCCAGCCCTGGAAACCCGCTTCCAAGGAGAGTGGGTCAAACCAGATCTGGAGAGGGATTATGGTGCTGAACCTATTCAGATTCCTTCTTAAAAAAAACCAGAACAACAAACCCTGGGACTCCATCTTTAGAAATTAGGCCAATTTTCCCGTCTAGCGAATCTATTGACGTACTCCAGTGTGGCACATATGGTGCTTTTCACGGTCTCGCTGGTGCTCAGTAACAGCCACGATTCTGCAAGGGGAAGCAGGACTCCAGAGACTGACTTGGCCAACTCCAGTGTCATACCACATGCTCAGCTCACAGAATCTGCTCTGATCTGCTACAACACAGAAACTTCCAGAGTGGGGCCACCTTGCCTAACTTAAGACACCTGCACCCAAACACTTTGTTCTGGGCTCCCTTTACACCACTTCCAGGGTGAGAGCATCTTGAAAGGCAGCTTAGAAATACCAGTTTCCCCCTATATGATCAAACTGAAGCCAAGTAATTGAGATGGGACCTAAGGAAGAGATTAATCCCACCTTCGCTGCTCAGAATGAGGAGCAGAGTTGCCAAAACTGGGCTACCTGGGGTTAAATTTTAGCCTTGTTTTATTTTTTAAGCTGATGCAAGGAATCAACTAGGCTAATCCTTCTGAAATGAAAGAAACATTAATAGCAGGCCCCTTCAGGACAGCTGAGTGGGTGAACTTAGTTGAAGTGAAATCATTTTAAGGAAAAAGAGCTCAGAAAAGGTAGGACATTTTATTACCGTGGCTCATGAGAGGGTCCATTCTGCTCCAGCATGATGAAATCACAGTGTTGGTACGTGTACTGGGAATATTCAGTAAGGCCACTCACTGGGTTCTTCTCCCGACAAGCTATCAGTTTCTCTACAGGCGTACATGGAAAAGCAGTATCGAACTGGGCAGCATAACTGGGGGAAGCTTGAGAATTCATGATGTATTCTGACTTATCAGGCTGCTTGTTGATAGCGTTCAGATTATCGGGGATATCATCTGTGGTCCACTTGCTGTTTTCTGAGTTATCATAATTACTCAAACTGGAGAATTCCAGCTTAGTGTCCTCAGATGCATCTGCTTCTGTGTCACTGACATTTCCCTGACAAGGCTGCCCCAAAAGCTGCTGCCCATTGTCTACACTTTCTTCTTCTGACGCCATCACAGCTGGTGAAGCTGCAGTCATCTCCTGGGGACATGGAGGGACAAAGGAAGAGGGAAGACCCGACTCAGGAGGTTTGGGATCTGCCATCTGCATTACTGTGCTGGCCTTCAGCCTCATCTGCATCCTCTCGCGTTTCCTGTCTGTCAGGGACCATCGTGGTGGAGTTGCATTCTGCTTGTGGACATCTCCCAGCTTTTCCAGAGCGCTAAGAAATGCGTTAACGTCCTTGGCCCTCGAAAACCCAATGTTTTTGGCAAGATTGAGTGCTGTCGTTTCCACCACATTGAACAAGTAGTTGCAGATTTTCTCCTTTGTCTCAGCCATCTCTGGGTCTCCTGAGCCAAGCGTGCTCTGCTCACCTCCTCTGCTCTCACAAGCCAGATCTGTGCAACTGGCACTGTAGTCAGCAGGGCTTCTTTCTCTCCCTGAACTGAGGCTGGCAACTCTCCACAGCGGCGGTGTCTCTCCCCCTTTGTGCAACTTGCCTTCTCTGAGGAGTTTATACAAAACACGGTTGACCTCTTTCTTGTGAGTTTTAAGTTTACGTGCGAGATCATTAGCCGTGCAAGTCCTCCCCTCCTCAAGCTGCCTGAAAACAGTCAGAATTTCTTGTTCATAGTCCTGCCCAGCAAGAGACAGTCTTTGGAAATTCAGCCTCACAGCATCAGAATCTCTCCTAGAGTTCTCCTGACGATGGTACTGCGGAGGGCAATACCGAGGTGAAGCCTCAACCCGCGGATGCTGGCTGGAGAACCTACTCCCTCCAGCCCTGCTGAAGCTGGGCTGACATCTGTCTGCAGGAGCTGGTGCCGCAGCTCGCCCGCCTCTGGTGCGCGACTCCTTGTGTGATCCCCGCCCCTGCAACACAGAGACTTCAGCGTCCTGCTCTGTTAGGAACTGCTGGTGTAAAAAGGTTTCCTGATTAGTTTCTTGTGAGGTACGAGGGTGCTTAAAAAAACCTCGATTAGTGCTGGGGCAGTTATGTCTTGACTGGGTAAGATACGAGCCTCTGCCTCGCCCAGCGCCTCTAATCATAGCGCACTCCTGGGACACACGTGGGAACCAGGCTGCCGATGAGCCAGGAGAGGAGCTGTCACTCACTCACTCCACACTCTCCCGCCCTGAGGAGAAAAAACACAGGAATTCAGAACATATTTACACAACTACAGGATTCCGGAAATGCAGTTTAAACAGCTTCTCAGCTACTGAGGCATTTCAAGTATCTTCTCCCTTGTCAATTTTTTTTCCCTACTTTTCTAGGAGTGTAAATTAGTCCTGTAAAAACAAACAGCAAACTTTGGCTGCCCAGCAGAAAACCAGCAGCCCCAAATTGCAGGTGAAGTCAATCACGAGAAGCAGCTTTGTCAGAAGTGGCCCTCTGCTCCTGTTAGACTTGATTCCAGCACAGGGCTGGGTGGCCTGATCAGGATGCACTCCTGAAACACAGCAAGCTCCACTCCCCTGCCCAGAGAGGGAGAGAGAAGAATCTCAGACCTACTTTGCAGTCTGAGAAATGGGGGCACGAGGAGGTGAAGGAGTGCAAGGAGGTCAGCTGGAGCAGCACAAGGAGCTGGAGCAGCTTGTGTAGTCACACAGAACAGAGCTGCAACAGGCTTGCAATTATTTTCAGATTCATGGCCAAAACGCTCTGAAATCCCAGGCATCTTTTTCTCCCTGGGCACTACGTGGTCTGTAGAGGTAAAGCATCACACGACAGGGGAATGAAAGCGATAACATGCAGAGAAATTGGATAGGTATGCAGCTCACAACAGCATGACAAGTTTGTTTGGATTACAGCCCAAATTTCACTGTATCACACATAGTTGTGCTGCCCTCCTGGGGTACAGGATGCAAGACTAAACTACTAATATGCTTTTTAAAAGTAAGGAATCCAGCCCAGCATATTCTAATTCTCTGATAACACTTCCTGCGAAACTGAGAGGATAAACACACGGAACATGATACACACTGCCGGCTCCCCATTCTGCCTGCTCCTCCGTGACTTCCTCAAGGCACCTACCGTCCCAAAGATAGTTTTCCCGATGCAAGTCTCGTCTTTAAAAAGCTCCCCATCTTCACCAAACACACCTCAAGGCCAATTTAAATTGTCTTTTCATTAAACAACTGCACTCGGCTGCCACCGCCGGGACTTGAGTCTGAGTGCAGGGAGGCTGAGCGCAGCGCGATGGGTTCCCACCTGCCCAGCCACGAGGGAGCCCTGCTGCTGCCCCCCTGCTCAGTGACCTCGTTTTACAAGTGCTACCTGAGCCAAGGGCAGGGTAGAAACAGGAAGAAGGCTTTGAAAAAAACGCTCTTACCTCAGTCTCATCCGTACGCTAAATTATTTTATGAGAAAACACAGGGGAAAAAAGAAACCCCGACCCGCAGAACGGAGCAGCACCGAGCAGCCGCCAAGATGGCTCCGAGCTCCCTTTCAGTTTCGTTTCCCGCAGCAGTCGCTCCGCCCCACCCAGGGAGCTCGCAGCGAGGGCTGGCCGGATTTCGGGCTTTCCCAGACACGCTCTCGGCTTTGGGAGCGATCGTGAAGTTCCTCACCAGCGGCGGAGCCTGGGGCGGGAAGGCGAACCCGGCAGGGCGGCTCCTTGCCCCGGTCCCTGTGGTGATGCAGCCCCGTCACTCACGAGCTGCCGCCGGGACCGGGACGGGGTCGTGGTCCGCACAAGAGGAGCGGCTGCTCTCCCGCTGGGAGAGGGGCTGCGGGAACACCGGTCACCTGCAGCTACACCCGCCGAGGGGACGCAGGGAGCACGGCAGGACGGGTGCCGCCCGCACCCATGTCAAACCACGCTCCCGGGCCCGGCACCCACTGCTGCATCCGCGGCAGCAGTGACGGCACCACGAGCACGAGGGCGAGGCCCCCGAGCCCGGAGCGCACTGTACGAGAGGGCGGGCTGGGGTACACGCGGCGAGCACCGGGAGTCGAGGAGAACGTTTTATTCTACGCGTCCCGCCCTATGGAGCCCGGCCCCGACAGGGCCCTGGGGGAGCCAGGACACGGTCACACCGCACTCCGGAGGCCCGCGGGGCTGCCTGCACTGGAGGCGGCAGCGCGGCCTGTGCGGCCCGGGCCCGGCAGCCGCTGCAGGACACGCGGGCCGAGAGGAACCGACCGGGGCCCGGCAGCCGCTGCAGGACACGCGGGCCGAGAGGAACCGACCGGGGCCCGGCAGCCGCTGCAGGACACGCGGGCCGAGAGGAACCGACCGGGGCCCGGCAGGACCCGAACCCGGCCCGCGGCCGCCCCCTCCGCGCCCCTTTACCTTGCCGCTGGCGCCGCTGCCGGCGCATGGTGATGACGCACGCGAGCCCCCTGCGCTTGCGCAGGGCGTAAGGCGCCGCGCGGCAGCCATCTTTCCTCGGGGCAAAGGGCGGCGGCCATGTTTGGTGCGGGCAGCGCGGGGCTGTGCCGGGGCCGGTGCCGGTGCTTGTGGCTGTGCCGGGGGCCGGTGCCGGGGGCCGGTGCCGGGGGCTGTGCCGGTGGCTGTGGCTATGCCGGCTCGCCCGCTCCGCTGAGGAGAGGCGGCTCGCCCGCCCCGCTCCCCCGGCTGGAAGGCAGCGCCAGTGCCGCTGTGTCCCAGGGCAGCACCCGCCGCACCGGGAGCGCTCACCTGAGGCGGCGGCGCGCACAGGCGCTACTGCCCACGCGCCTCAGATGCCGTCCCCGCACCCCGCTGGGCCCGCGCCTGCGCCCTGCTCGTCGCCGCGTGTATCGGTGTGTGAAAGATTGTATTGTTTATTAAAGAATATGCTTTTATAACAAACCTATATATATATTCTGTTTGCGTATCCAGAATGATATGTATTGCCAAGTATCGCTTCTGCAACCACTGTATTGCCGTACAGATGCTTGCATAACAGGAAAAGTGTGGTATGCCAGATACTGTGTGTGTTCAACTTCTTCCATATAAGAACAAAAAAAACAAAAGGTCAAGTGAAGGACACAAGAAGAGAAGAGGAAGACTACTTACTTCGTCCCCAACGACCACCAGGAGGCAGAAGAAGACCCCCTAGCAACAAGTGGCACATGCGCAGAGTGACTCGAAGCAATGTACGAATACGGAAGTAGAATCGTAAAAGGGGACAGTTGAAATGCTTAGCGTGGCAGTGGCGGAGCGCAGACTCCCCTGTCACCCAGCGCTGTATTTTGCTCACTTTCTACTTGCTACAATTAATAAATTTTCAATTAAGCTAATTGATCGTAGTCTCAATTTATAACAATTCTGGTGCCGTGACTCGGATAAGGAACGGTGGGCTGCGGTCTCTCAGGGAGGCGCCCCGAGGTTTTCCTCGGCCCTGGGAACGGCTGCCCGCCTTCACCCTTACCGACGAACCCAAATTCTAGAAAGTGGAGCAAAAGAAAACCGGTATAATCCCATAAAAATTTAGTGCACTGAAGTCCGGATGAAGACGCAGGGACGCGTAAGTATAACTCACAGGAATACCGTTCGGGCGGGATTGGGTTTCCTGGAATATAGCAATTGAGAGGCTCGACATACTGAGCCAAGCGAGTATGGACCCTTAAGTACTACGTTTCCCATCTCCCGCGAGGGACTGGGCTAGGAACAAGGGGAAGCGAGTGTGTGTGTGAAGGTATTCCAGAAGATGGGGGCGAAGGGCAGCAAGCCTTCGACTCCCATGAGGGAGGTACCCATAGTGCCTCAGAATACCCCTCTCTCATTCATGTTAAGTAATTGGAAACAGTTTCCCGGATCAATAGGGAAAAGTCAGAAGAAAATGATTCATTACTGTACTAAAGTATGGGGAGGGAAGAAAATACAGAAAAATGTTATTTGGCCCATTTTTGGGTCAGATGAAGAATGGGTGAGGCAACAGTTAAACCTCTGGGTTAATGATAAAAAACCTTTTAACCCAGAAGAGAGCTTATATGCTGAAATGTGGCTGGAGAAGCCCCAGACAACTCTGTTCCCACTGAACGAATTAAAAGAAAAGAAAAAAGATAGAGAAAGGGAACAAGATGAGACCTTGTTAAACCCCCCTCCATATGTTCCCCCGCCACCGGCACCTATAATTCCACAAGCTGCTCCAGCAGCACTGGCAGGCTCAAGTTCCGAACAAGAGTCACCCGGTCCTGTCAGGAGGCGAACTAGGAGTCAGAAAGAACAAACCCAAATGTATCCCCTAAGAGAAGTACCTATGGGGGGACCCCAGCCCGGGGTCGGGTACGTTTCTGTTCCCCTGAACTCCGGAGATTTACGGGAGTTCAGGAGGACAGAAATGGGAAAATTACTAGACGACCCGTTGGGGGTAGCAGAAAGAGTAGACCAATTTTTAGGACCAAGTCTTTATACTTGGGACGAAATGCAGTCAATTTTGGGGCAGTTATTTACAACAGAAGAAAAAGATATGATTAGGCGGGCGTGCATGAGAGTATGGGATGCCCAGCATGCAACAAGGCCCCCAAGCAGATATAAAATGGCCACTTCAAAAACCAAATTGGGACAACCAAAATCCGTTACATAGAGCTCATATGGAGGATTTAAGGAATATAGTGATTCAGGGAATTAGAGAATCAGTACCTCGTGGCCAGAATATAAGTAAAGCCTTTAATGAGAGGCAAAAGAAAGAAGAAAGCCCCACTGAGTGGTTGGAGCGACTGAGAAAAGCTCTCCAGTTATACTCGGGGGCCGATCCCGACAGTCCTCTAGGGCAAGCAGTGTTGAAAACACATTTTGTGGCCAAGTCATGGGATGACATAAGGCGAAAACTTGAGAAACTGGAGGACTGGCAGGATAGAGAATTAGATGAGTTGTTGAGGGAAGCACAGAAAGTGTATGTAAGACGAGAAGAAGAAAGTAGTAAGAGACAGGTAAGAATGATGGTGGCTGTGGTTAGAGAAGATAGAAAAGGGCGACTTGGAGGATCTAGACCCCCTAGAAAGTTGCCGAGAACGATAGTGGAAAGAAGAGAACAAGGAAGTTGTTTCTATTGTGGGAAAGGGGGACATGTGAAAAAGAATTGTAGAGAAAGAATCAGGGATGAAGAGATGTTGAAGGTAGAATAGGAAAGTCAGGGGCTCTATATAATAGGGGACCGGAGTCATCAAGAGCCCTTGATAAAATTGAAACTGGGTCCCCACCGACAAGAGTTCACCTTTTTAGTAGACACAGGGGCTGAAAAATCTACTATTAGACAAATACCTGAAGGATGCCAAATATCCCATGAAAAAGTTCAGGTAATCGGAGCAAAAGGAGAACCTTTTAAAGTAAACAAAATAAAAAATGTTATATTTGAAACTGAGAACAAATTTGGGATAGGTGAACTCTTGCTCGTCCCTGAGGCCAAATTTAACCTCTTAGGACGGGATCTAATTGTTGAATTACAATTGGAAATCAAGGTAGAAAATCAGAAATTGACTGTACATACATACCCCCTGACAACTGAGGATCGAAAACAGATCAATTCCGATGTCTGGTACTCTCCAGATACAATAAGTAAGCTAAATATCTCACCAATAAAGATTCAAATCTCAGAGCCTCATATACCAGTAAGAATAAAACAATACCAAATTTCTCTGGAAGGGCGAAAAGGATTGAAACCAGAAATTGACCTATTACTGTCACAAGGGATTTTAGAACCTTGTATGTCACCTTTTAATACCCCAGTTTTACCAGTTAAAAAGCCAAACGGGAAATATAGGCTTGTACATGATCTGAGGGAAATTAACAAAAGAACAGTCACTCCGTTTCCTGTAGTTGCAAATCCATATACACTAATGAGTAAATTGGGACCACATAATTCTTGGTATAGCATAATTGATTTGAAAGATGCCTTCTGGGCTTGTCCACTTGCAGAAGAGTGTCGAGACTGTTTTGCCTTCGAGTGGGAAGATCCAGAAACAGGTCGTAGACAACAATTAAGATGGGCAGTACTCCCCCAAGGGTTTACAGAGTCTCCTAACTTGTTCGGGCAAGCCCTAGAAGAATTGTTAAAAGAATACCAAGTCCAAGCAGGGAATACATTGCTGCAATATGTAGATGATTTGCTGATAGCAGGAACTAACAAAGAGGAAGTAAGAAATGAAAGTATCAGACTCTTGAACTTTTTAGCTCAGAAAGGACTACGAGTGTCTGAAGAGAAGTTACAATTTGTAGAAGAAAAGGTAAAGTATCTGGGCCATTACCTATTTAGGGGAAAGAAAATCTTAGATCCAGAATGCATTAAAGGAGTTTTGGAATTACCAATGCCAACCACTAAGAGACAAATTAGACAAGCTTTAGGATTATTTGGGTATTGCAGACAATGGATAGAAAATTATAGCTTTAAAGTCAAATTTTTATACGAGCAATTAACTAAGGATAAATTGCCCAAATGGACCCCCTAAGACCATGAGAAATTTGCTAACTTAAAAAGAGATTTAAGCCAAGCTCCAGTTTTAAGCCTCCCCGACGTAAAGCGGCCTTTTCATCTGTTCGTCAATATACAGGAGGGGACAGCTTTTGGGGTGTTAACCCATGAATGGGCAGGGATGTTGGGGCGCTTGATGTGCTGCGAGCATACAAGAGGTTATAGAGATATGGAAAATTACGAGAAGCAGCTTGCGAAGATCAGGATCAAGGCCACCATGTACTTTTGCAGATAGAAGAAGCACACAAAAGGAAGCTAAGAGGTCACTAGGGCTTCAGAGCAGGATGTTGTGCAGGCTTTTTGGTAGAGAAACAAACCGCAAACCTTGCAGAGCTGGCAGATAACAGCCAGCTGTCATATATGCGCTTGTTAATAAAGAACCAATTGTATTGCACCACATATTGTAACGAACCAATAAGGAATTGCTTGTAGCTCAGCCAGTTTGGCAACAATACTATAAAAGATGTAGTGGTACAGCAATAAAGTGGAACATATTCACATCATATTGGTGTCATTATTTGTTCCCCACCTCCGGCCGCGGCACAGGACAGAAGAAACCAATAGCATACTTATCAAAGTTGTTAGATCCCGTTAGTAGGGGATGGCCGACGTGCTTACAAATCATTGTTGCTGCTGCCTTATTACTTGAAGAAACAAACCGAGTTACATTTAATGGAGAAGTTACTTTATATGCTCCTCATAACATCAGGGGGGTTCTTCAGCAAAAGGCAGACAAATGGCTTACAGACAGTCGATTATTAAAATATGAAGGAATATTGATTGAATCTCCAAAATTATCCCTGAAGACCGTTGGGGCAGTTAACCCCGTGGAATTTCTATACCCAGGAACAGAAAATAAATTGTTACATGATTGTTTTCAAACTATCGAACAACAGACACGAATAAGGCCAGATTTAGAAGAAGAGGAACTAGAGAGAGGAGACATCTTATTCATAGACAGATCCTCACGAGTGGTAGATGGAAAACGAATTTCAGGGTTTTGCTGTAGTAAAGCTAGAGACAGGAAAATTCAGAGTAGTGGAATCTGGACCCCTTAGTGCTAGTTGGTCAGCACAAGCCTGTGAATTATATGCCCTATGGAGAGCCTTGATATTACTAGGAAACAAGGAAGGTACTATATACACTGATTCGAAATATGCATTTGGAGTTGTACATACCTTTGGAAAAATTTGGGAAGAACGGGGATTTATAAATTCACAGGGAAAGAAAATAATACATCTTGAACTTATTTGACGGGTTTTAGAGGCACTAAAAACCCCACCAAAAAAAATAGCTGTAGTATACATTAGAGGACATCAACAGGGTGTAAGCTACCAGATAAGGGGAAACAATGCAGCAGATGAGGAAGCGAAACGGGTGGCTGGCAATTATAACACTATTCTTACAGTTTGTGAAACAAGCAGGAACAAAAGTTTTAGCTTTAACCAAAAGGAAAAGGAGACGTTACAGCTCATGGGAGCCAAAGAACAGGACGGAAAGTACATATTACCTGATGGTCGAGAAGTACTACCCAAGGGATTGACACACGATATACTTTCTAAAATACATAGTAAAACCCATTGGGGAACACAGGCATTAGTCGACCATTTCGAGCGACTATTTGCCTGTATAGGTATATATAATGTAGCAAAAGCTGTAACACAGTCCTGCGAAACTTGCCAAAAGGTAAATCGATGCAAAGTAAGACAGAAACCACTCGGAGGACGTTCTGTAGCGTATAGGCCTTTTTCACGTGTGCAAGTAGATTTTACTGAATTACCAAAAATAGGGAGATATAAGTACCTTTTAGTTATGGTGGATCACTTTACGCATTATGTAGAAGCCTTCCCTACCTGTAGGGCAACCGCTAATCAAGTTATAAAAGTGTTACTAGAGCAAATAATACCTCGATACGGTGTAATTGAGGTAATTGATTCGGACCGAGGAACACATTTTGTCTCCAAAGTTATTAAGGGTTTGATTGAAAGTTTGGGGATTAAATGGGAATACCATACACCATGGCATCCTCAGAGCTCGGGAAAAGTGGAACGAATGAATGAAGAAATTAAAATTGTCTTGACAAAATTAATGATCGAAACCAAATTATCATGGATTAAATGCCTTCTGATGGCATTATTGATACTGAGAACACGACCACGAGCCGATCTGGGAACATCAGCCTTTGAAATGGTGTATGGGATGCCATTTCAAATGGAAAGACCCCAAACAAATATTTTGATTCGTGACCAGGTTATTGATGAGTATATTTCTCAAATAGCCAAACACCGCAATGACCTGTGGAAGCGTGAAGTAATAGTGCAGAGACCCCCACTGGACTTAAAGATCCATAATGTTGAACCTGGAGACTGGGTATTAGTCCGAGTCTGGAAAGAAGAAACCTTAAGACCTAAATGGGAAGGACCTTATCTTGTTTTACTCACTACAGAAACAGCAGTTAGGACCACAGAAAGTGGCTGGACTCACGCAAGCTGGATCAAGGGACCTGTATCGCCCCCTCAGTGGAGGATTACCAGCTCCCCTGGAGACACCAAGCTTGTGCTAAAGCGATAAGTATCCTAACAAATGGTGGAGACCTTATTTCAACAATTTCTAAAACTACCTTTTGGTGTTCAGTGTGTAATAGGATTTGCTGTCGCTATATGACTGTCATTAATAATTTATTATTTGTGGAAAATTGTTAAGTGTGGACGGGGTATTTGCAATTGAAATCTAGGATATATGACTGAAAGTAATCAGCCTGATCTATGGAACTTCCCGATAGATTTCCGTAGGTTGGACAAGAAAGTTTCATTGATCTTTACACCATTGGTAAATCTATTACCAAGAGAAGTGCGGTCACAATTACCAAAGCCGCCATATAGTTTTTGTAAACTGCTCTCACTACTTAAATGTCTGAGAGATTCACAGAACCAAGGGCCCGCGTATGAGCCCTGCCCCTTTTGTAATCGATTTGAGTGTAGATCACCCATCGTTCTATATTGCGGAGGTTGCTCCCAAGTAGTCTATACCCGCAGACCACTTCTCTCTAATTGGTGGTGCAGTGAAATGTGAGTGGAGATTCCAACAACAAAATAATCCCAGAGTTTTGGAAGAAAGGGAGGAGGAGGTAGCTGAACTTTTCGAATCACCCGAACAATTGTGGTTAGCATTGTTACGTTGGGACTTCCATCGCTGGACCACAGCTATAACAACTCAACTAGAATCCCATATTGTACGAATACATTGTAAGAAATCTGTTTGGATACCTAGGGTGTCAGGAAAAAGAATGATAAATAAACCATAAGACCACGCGGTGGAGTTACAGCCCTAAATAAGTGTGACAGGCTTACAGGGACCCCTGCTGCCGAGAAGATGATCACCCCCGTGGCTGGCTGCAGCCCAGTCGATGGGCGAGGCAGAGGAGGACCTATAAAAAGCCTAAGAGACCCACTACTGGGGCTGGGTCGCCATATGAGTGGTTCAGAAAGAACGTTCATTTTCCTGTACATCCTATGTTTGCTTGGTTCATCAATATGGGCAGGGAATCCGCACGAGCCAATGCAATGGAAATTAATAAATTTGCAAGAAAGTAAGCTAATACAAATTCGAAACGGACCTGGAAGATGGAATTTCTCAACACATTTATCCTCTTTAATAACCAGCAATTCCCGACAGGCACAATGCAAGGCATACTATATATGTCCAGCCTCAAACCCAGGGAGGTCTTATTGCAATTACCCGGGGCATTTTTACTGTGGGTATTGGGGCTGTGAGACCATCGCCTCAGACTGGAACCCTCCAGTTCAAGATAACAATATAAAAGTAACTTGGGGACCACCAGGGTGCAAGCAACCGAAACATGGATACCATGGAACTGTACAGGGTTCGTGTGGACCCCCTAATCATTGTTGGAGGATAGAAATAACCATTCAAAATCCAGAAGATGATACATGGTTACTGGGAAAAATCTGGGGTATCAGGTTCTGGGAGCCAGGGGCAGACAGAGGGAGTATATTTAAGATAATCAAAGAAAGATTGCCACACGATCCACTTCCTGTTGGACCTAACACTGCCCTAAATCCCCCACAACACGTGAAACCTACCCATATTCCTACGGAGAGCCCATCCACCACGACTGAGAGACAGAACTCCCCTGTAGAAATTCAAAGTAGCACAAAGGAAGGGGAGGTAAAATTTAAGCTTAATAATGATCTACCCAAAATGAGTCCCAAAGATCCTCTTTGGAATCTAATGCAAGCTTCATATCTTGCTCTAAATCGTTCTAAACCTAATTTAACAGAAGAATGTTGGCTGTGCTATAATATTAGACCACCATATTATGAAGCAGTCGGAAGGCCCAATAAAGTCAGATGGTCCAACGGGTCAAACCCACGAGAATGTCCATGGGATGAACAAAAGAATTATACTCAAGGAATTACAGTCCAGTTAGTAACAGGAAAAGGAAAATGCATTGGCACAGTACCTAGAAATTATGAATCATTATGTGATGACACCATCGATAGCACAAGAATTGAACGGCACAAGAACAAAACTGATAAATGGATCATACCGACGCAAGGGGCTAAATGGGTCTGTTCAAATATTGGGGTAACTCCGTGTTTATCTTTAGAAGTTTTTAACCAATCTCATTTTTGTATACAAGTGATTATTGTTCCACGAGTAATATATCATACCTCCGAAGAAATATTTCACCACTTTGAAAGGGGCTTAAGTAGACAAAGGAGAGAACCACTCACGGTCATTACTCTAGCCACGTTATTGATAGCCGGCGGAGTAAGAGCAGGCACAGGCATAGCTTCCATAATTAAAAGCAAAGAAGTACAGGCCCTGCAAACAGCCGTTGATGAAGACTTAGGGAAAGTAGAACAATCCATTCAAAATTTAGCTACTTCTGTAAAATCCTTATCCGAAGTAGTTCTACAAAATAGAAGAGAGCTAGACTTATTATTCCTAAAAGAAGGAGGACTATGTGTCGCCTTAAATGAAGAATGTTGTTCTTTTGCCGATCACACAGGGGTAGTACTAGATTCAATGGCCAAGCTCCAAAAACGATTAGATCAGCGTAAAAGGGATCGTGAAGCGAGAAACTCTTGGTATGAAGGGTGGTTCAATATTTCACCATGGTTAACTACACTGCTGTCCGCTTTGGCGGGACCCCTAATTCTGCTGGTTTTAGGATTAGTATTTGGACCCTGCATTATAAAATATATTTTACACTTTATTAGGGAGCGATTTGATGTAGCAAAATTGCTTATTTTAACTACTAATGCTAGGTATGAAACTGCGCTTAATGAAGGAAATAAAAGCGAAAATGATTACTGTGAATGTGATGCCAAACGCGAAAATTATGAGTGTTATTGCAAGACGGGTATAATGCATTGTGATTGTTATAATAGATGCAGAAATTGCTGAAAAAAAAAATTTGAAGATGAAATTAATCTTTAATAAACAATAGAGTACAAAGAGAAAAAGGGGGGATTGTGAAAGATTGTATTGTTTATTAAAGAATATGCTTTTATAACAAACCTATATATATATTCTGTTTGCGTATCCAGAATGATATGTATTGCCAAGTATCGCTTCTGCAACCACTGTATTGCCGTACAGATGCTTGCATAACAGGAAAAGTGTGGTATGCCAGATACTGTGTGTGTTCAACTTCTTCCATATAAGAACAAAAAAAAGGTCAAGTGAAGGACACAAGAAGAGAAGAGGAAGACTACTTACTTCGTTCCCAACGACCACCAGAAGGCAAAAGAAGACCCCCTAGCAACAAGTGGCACATGCGCAGAGTGACTCGAAGCAATGTACGAATACGGAAGTAGAATCGTAAAAGGGGACAGTTGAAATGCTTAGCGTGGCAGTGGCGGAGCGCAGACTCCCCTGTCACCCAGCGCTGTATTTTGCTCACTTTCTACTTGCTACAATTAATAAATTTTCAATTAAGCTAATTGATCGTAGTCTCAATTTATAACAGGTGTCCGCGGTTCGCCGCGTGTATCGGTGTCCCCGGTGCCCCGCCGTGCCAGGGTGTCCTCGGGACTAGGGGGCCTCTCCCTTCCTCGATGGCCCGCCCCCACGACCCGTGGGACACCCATTTCCTATGGGCCCTCCATCTGTGGTGGGGCTCTGCTGTGTCCCTTGGGGCCCCCCTTCTCCCTTGGAGCTCCCTTATCCCTCTGTGGTCCTCACCATGGTCTCCCCCAGCGGGGCTCCTCTTTTTCCACAGGCTTCCCACTTCCTGTAGGACTCTCCTCATCCCCATTTTAATCCATGATTTTAATGTCAGAGGTGCAGCAAGTCACATCCCACCCTGTCCCAGGTTCTTTCCAGGCAAATGGAGACCTTCCCTTCCCTAATCCCAAACCAGGCACAGTCCTTGCAGCCTGTGGATCCTCGCTTTCCCAGGCAAACACCATCCGGATGGTGTGAGTTGGAAAACTACAGTCAGAGAACAGATTGTTCCTGTCTGCTGCTCCACCACGCTCATCAATAGCCGTGTGTCATTTGCCATCTGGCGCAGGGATCCCAGCGGGCACCGGCCGGGAGCTGCGCCGGCACTGCCGGGTTCACACGGCTCGGAGGCTGTCAGCGGCTTGGAGCAGCACCTGTTGGGCAGTGGGCACTGTGGTGTTTATACTGGTGGGTATGGACCACAACCCAAAGGCTTGGGAGCCAAGCTATTATTAGATGCATGTATGGACCAGCCCTGGGGCTCGGGTTCTTCTTCCAGGTAACAAGTGACAGGACAAGAGGAAGTGGCCTCAGGTTGCACAAGGGCAGGTTTAGATTAGACATTAGGGGAAATTTCTTCATGGAAGGGGTAATCAGGCACTGGAACAGGCTACGCATGGAGTCACCATCCCTGGAAGTGCTCAAAAATGGAGTGGGTGTGGCACTTGGAGATACGGGTTAGTGGTGGCCTTGGCAGTGATGGGGAATCAATGGCTGGAATCAGTCTTTTCAGTCCCAACAAATCTGCAATTCTATAATTCTGTTGCTGCAGCACAACCAGTGAGCAGCTATCACATCCAGGACCATCATCTGGGGGTCCCCAGACCCTCTTTGGCCATGTGGTGGGTGTGGAGGGAGCTGGGAGGGATGGGCATGGGTTCTGGATGAATTTTAGGGGTCCATCTGCCTGCATTTGTCCATGAATGGACAAAACATACAAAGACAAGCTCCTCAGAGTACCCTGGTCCTCACCAGTAGCTCTGTGTGTCCCAGTGGAGTGGTAGCTGTATGTGCCTTCAGGTGAGGACCTTATACCCACCATGGCTTCTTCCCTGCAGCTTTCCAAAGGCATTTCAATGAACCTGGTGTAGTGGCAGGGTGTGGAAATGGTGAGTCCGGCCCTAGAATTGCCTCAGAATAGACTCAGCTGCTGCTCATGTTCAGTGGAAGTCATGGATTGTTCAGGGCTTGGGTTTTTTTTTTCAGATGATGTCTGGATTTAGAGATTTTGGGGATTGTGTGTCGTAGTGTGTTTTTGGTGTGGGTTTTATTTCTGTAATGGAGAGACTCCTTGCCTAAAAAAGAACCCTGCACACTCACTGAAGTTGTCACATCTTTGTTCCTAGGAGGATCTGGGAGCACAAAGACTCCTGCCTGGGATGAGGCTCGTGGCAGACCATCAGACATGGGGGTCACAGTCCACATAAACAGTGTCTCCCACCCACTGCACCAAAGAAGATATGACTCCACAGCACACAGAGCACACAACTACTGACTCCTCGATCTGTTCTTTTCCTTTTTTTCACTCCATTTTAGTTGCTGGTGATCACTCCCAAGCTTTGCCTCAGGCTCGGTGGATGTGATTCATCTTGGCTGCTGTGAAGATGGAATGGGAAGGTTCCAGCGCTGCTGTCCACTGCCTTGGTGTGACAGGCTGCTCATGAAATCTTGTGTTGCCGGCGCCCCAAATGTGACAAACAGCCACTTCATCCGTACAAGCTCATTCTCCTTTCTCCTTCTTTACGGGAAATTGGCAGACTCCCAACCTGTTTCCATAGGAACAGGCTGGGAGACCAGGAGACCTCCAGCTGCTGAAGTCCTAGCATTAACACAGCCATGGCCATAAGAGAAGCTCCTGCAGCCTCTGGAGATCGCAGTCATTGGAAAACGAGTCAATTTGTGGTGGAGATAAGGAGCTGATAACCAGCTTACCTGATGCTGCCTGGCTGATTTTAGTGGAGGATAGAGAAAGTTCCATTACTTGCCCTTGGATGGTGGGACTCATCCTGCTCCCATGCTTTTTGGGGACTGCCCCAAATCTCCCACTTTCCCTGAGCAGAGGCTTCCCCGCAGGATGGCAGCATTCACTAAACCTCCAGCGTCAGCCAGAGATGCCTCAGGTGTCTGCTTTGATTTGCTTCCCTCTTATGAAATGAAAAGAGAGGAAATAAATTGTGCCACAGCTCCCCCGCCTGACTTTCTGCTCAGATGCCAGTTCTCAGCTCAGGCTATTGTTCTGCAGAGTTTCATTTTAAACTCCCTTATTACACACACTAAAATATCACTTCCTTGCTCTTGCAGGCAGCCTGTGCCTACAGGAGAGATTTGCACTTCTTAATCAGCTGATGGTGGTTTCTAGGGGAAGGCAGCCCTGCGAGTGGTGGTTTATCACCTGCCGTGCTGGTGTCTCATCCTCTCTGCCCCAGGGCCACACTGCGCTCTCACACTACTGGTAAGAGTTGCAATTAGGGTTTGGCCTCCTTGCAGAAGTGCCCATCAAACACTCCAAGTTCCTCATATGTGGAGTGAGGAACTGGGCTGAGCTGGTTCTCATGTCCTTCCAAGTGTTGCACTTTCTCCAGTCTGGCTGCAGATGTACTGCTGGGAACTGACATGGAAAATTTCCATAGCTCTGGAGCATCACTTCCCCTAGGAGGGAAAAAATGCTTTATTTTCTTCTAATGGATTTTTATGGTAGCTATAAACATGGAGTAAGTAATGCATGGGAGATGGTGCCCCATTCTGAGCCTGCAGCCTTGGTATGGGCACCAGAGCAAGGAGCTACATCCCAGAAAGGAACTTCTCCTCCTGCTTTGCTATCTATTGCTCCCAACAGACAGGTTCCCACGTGGGGAAGCAGCAGAGCTATCCAGGGAATTGCACAAGCTTTTGCCTTGCTGCTCAGTGAAGGAGTGAACCTGAGCTTTGGTACAGCCCCAGCAGCTGCCATGTCTGTGGCCACAAGACATCAAGCAGGGATTACTCATCCTGAGAGCTCCCAATGTGGAGCAGAGGGGAAGGGGAACTCCCTACACCTCTGTCTATGTGATATCCCCCTCAGGCATCAGTGTGCTCCAGGGAGGGACAGTATGCTCCCATGGCTCAAAGCTGCAGTGGAGCCCAGCAGTGAAAGGCAGGTGGGCCTGGCACATCTGCAGCAGAAGGAGCCGGCACGCTGACTCCCACGGCAGCTGCAGTGGTGGGAAGCAGCATGGTTTTATTCTGTCTGGTACAAAAGGTACCCTTGAAAAAAGGCAGGAGAAGGCAGACTGTGGCTCAGCCACCTGTGTGGCAGGACATGCCACGTGAGCATGGCCTTCACTTTAAGTCCTTGGATGCTCAGGGGCTCTTTTCATGTGGTTTTAGAGCTGTCACAGCATGTAGGGTCAAATCTTCGTTGGAGTGGGCTCCTTGGGCTCCTCCCTCCCAGTGTCATGATGGCCAGGGGCTCCTTCAGCTTGGAAAGGAGCTGTGGGGAGACTGGCTGCTCAAAGCATGCTTCAGATGTCCGTCTCTCTTTGGCTGGTCAGCCTCTCCCTTACCAAGGTGTTGACTCAGGTGACAGCCAAAGCATTGCTGCAGGAGGTCAGACAGGGACCCTAGACAGACTGCAAACCACCCAGCTTGTTCTTGGAGGGGGACTAGCGAGGAGAAGGGGGTTCTTTTCACTGCTCTTAGCACATCTGATGCAGTGGTTCCCAGAGTCAATCAGCTGAATTAATGAATCCTTCCTAAAGCCAGATTTCAAAGATCTTCCTAGTACGTGTCAGTTGACATGGCATTAATACTCCCTTCTGTGACCTTTACATCACCATCCAAGCCCAGGTTCTCCTTTTTGTCCTTTCATATTTAATATTAAATCTGATTTATCTGCAAGAGGGCTTTATCATGTGCTCAGACAAATCTACAGGATTTCACAATCCATCCCTGAGGCAGAGCCATGGGTGGGAAAAGCATTGACCTGAGGATAAAAGCATCACATGCACCCTGGACAGACCTCTCCACTACTACTCCCTTGCCACTCATCACCACTCCAGTACCTGATTGTTACCTGTGTTGCTTGAGGTACTTGCTGACCCCTCCTTTTTCTTCAATCTCGGTGCTCAGCAAACTCTGGGGACTGCCCAAGGCAGCAGCCACTGCTCTCCACTCCTCTTTATTTATGTGCTATTGAGCACAGAGAGACTCTAATGGACAGGGAAAAGCCTGGCACAGCTGGGTCTCCGAAGGACTTCCTTGTGTGTCGGACTCCTTCGTGCCTCCCATGAGATCCCATTACTCCTCTTTCACTGCTTTTTCTTTATTTGCTGTGGATCGTTTTTTTTTCATGTGGCGCAAACTGACTGCTGCTGGGGTCAGTGCCATGTGCTGATGGAGACACAGGAGGGTTGGCTGGAGGGAGTAATGGATGGCAGAGGAGATGCTGGTTGCAGATCACAGGGACATGTACAGCACTGTAATTGGTTGGCTTGCACAGATTTCCTTCCAAACAGCATTTTTTAATCTAAAAGAAAGCAAGAAACTGGAACATGTCTTGCTTCATTCATGGCTTCCCTGGAGGCAGCAGCTGCACGTTAAGGAAAAAAGAGAAGGAGGAGGAAAAAATAGTCAGAAGCACCAGGTGGCTGAATATCTTGCAGCTTAATTGATTCCTCTTTAATTAGAACAAAACCTGTTGCACTCAACCAGCATTCAGTGCCAGCTTTGGAGAAAGCAGCATCTTCCCTGGCCCTGTACCAGCACAGCTTGGCATGGAGGGAGGAGAGGAACCTCAAGGAACCATGCGAAGCTGACAGTGCTTCTTCCACACCTGGGAACTGGGGCAAACTCCAGCTCGTACAACTTTCTTCAAGGCAGCAAGAGCAGGATGGGGAGCCAACCATGTCAGTGTCTGTTGCACACTGAGCTGCAGCAAGGGGCTTGGCTGGGATTAGCTGGAGTAACTGAGACTTCACAGGGATGTCTGTGCCTGTGCCTGACCTCACTTGGGAATTGCTCACCACTTCTCCCACAAATCCAGTTATTTTTAAAATGGGAAAGAGCTCAGCTTCATTTGCAGTGAAATGGCTTCTCTGCTTTTTGCCTCTTAAATTTTGACTGGATGTCCAAACCCTTGCATGGCTGCAAACCCACCTGCAGGGCTGTGTCTAGCTCTGGGGCCCCAACATAAGGACATGGAGCTGCTGGAGAGATTCCAGAGGAAGCCACAAAGATGCTTTCATGGCTGGAGCACCTCTGCACTGGAGATGGGCTGGGAGTTCAGCCTGGAGAAGATTCCAAGGAGACCTTAGAGCCCCTCCAGTGCCTAAAGGAGCTCCAGGAGAGTTGGAAAGGGACTATGGTCAAAGGGCTGGAGGTACAGGACATGGGGGAATGGCTTCCCCCTGCCAGAGGGCAGAGTTAGATGGGATACTGGGAGGGAATTCTTCCCTGTGGTGGTGGGGAGGCCCTGGCACAGGGTGCCCAGAGCAGCTGTGGCTGGCCCATCCCTGGAAGAGTCCAAGGCCAGGTTGGATGGGGCTTGGAGCAACCTGGGCTAGTGGAAGGTGTCCCTGCCCATGGCAGGGGGTGGGACAAGATGAGTTTTAAGGTCCCTCCCAGCTCAAACCAGTCTGTGATTCCATTCAACCAGGTTCTGCACTGGCTGGTACAGGTTAGGTGGCAATGTCAAACCTCATCCCCTGCAGCACCTGGTCACATCTCAAGTGCTTTTGGCAATGCCACCTTATGGTTTTAATTCTTTGGTCCCTGTGACATGTGCAAGGGTTTCCCCTGGTGCAGGGTGGCTGTGGGGGCTCTCCTGTCCCCTCACAGCTTCTCCCCAGCAGACCCAGGAGTTGGACTGCACTCCTGGCCCTGGGCTGCTAGTTCTACTGAAATATCAAGGGTGAAGTGACAACTTGTCTGCAGGTTTTGTAGGAAAGCCCCCACCACCGACTCGTGACGGCTGCTGTTGTTCCAACACAGTGACTGCTCCCCAGCAGGAAACCCCAAAATAATCATTTAAGTAGCAAAGTGTCATTTTCCAGCCCGTCCCTGCTGAAAAACCTTTCTTATGGTGCGAGCACAAGGCCAGCAGTCTCTGGGAAACCAGGATGACTTCTTCCATCCATTTAACATGTAAAGAGACACAAATGCTATTAACACTAGCCTGGCCTCTCATCAGGCAGCCCCATCCTTTGTGGGTGCTCCCAGGAATTACAGGGAGAGAAGAGGAAGCTGATATGCAAACACTGTGGCTGAGCAGGAAGCTCAGAAGGTAAAAAGCATCCTGCCAGCCCTTGCATGCAGCCCCAGCCCTGCTCTCAGCAGTGAGCAGGGGACCTCGCAAAAGTGGCACTGTCACAGGCTCCAGCGGCTAACTAATCCCATTGGAATGGCCTGTAGCCAGAGCTGGAGCATCTGTCTGGGCTTATGAGGGCTCAGGAGCTGTTTTCAGGGTGCCAAGCTGTTTGGCTGATGTTACCCACGCTGCTTGGAAGGCGTGATCTGGCCTGCAGACCTCACACTGCTGCACTGACAATTAACAGTAATGAATGAGCCCGTTGGTGCCAGGAATCCCAACTCTGGCTAGATGAATTAGCAGCGGAGCAGCCTTAATTTTACCTTGGAAAAGGAGCACATCCATGATGGAAATAGCTACAGGACATGTCCCCACCTCATTTTATCTCTGCAGCAAGTGCAGGAGAGGGTTTCCTGAACGTTTTTCTTCCTGGGTTCAAGAGCTGTGGGACCTGATCTGGGTTGCCCAGCTGGAAGCCACATCTCCTCCTCCCTCACCACCCACCCCACCCCCTTGTAAGCAAAAGCTTCTCTGCAGGGAGTGAGACTCCCAGCTCCTGACTGGGGAAATGCCAGCATACAGAGGCCATAGCTCAGCACCAAAGCAGTTGCCTGCCTGATCCAAAGCCCCTGTTCCCTGCCTCCCCCTCCCTTGCCCCCAGGAGCTGTCTCCCACATCCTCCTCACTCCCAGCAGGCAGATGCTGATTCAAACCTGTGCCCTGTGGAGCTGTTTACTTGGGATTTTCCTCTCCCTTGTGGAAGGCCAGTAGTTCCCCACTGTTTATAAACAGTTCTACCTGCGAGGGACTGTTTAGCAAAACAATAGCTATTTTCTTTTCTTTTTTCCCCCCCTTTTTTTTCCTCTTTTCCTTGGAAGTGCACTTCCCCTCCTGTCACTGCACATTCCAGCGCTGCTGCAGGCACATTGCATGGGGCTGGGTAAACATGCCCAAACCTTCACACCAATGGCATCTTTCTCCTTCCTCTCACTCCTGGGACTGGGGAAGTGAAGGGCAGATGCAGGGAGGTGGAGATCTACGCTATTGTTATTATTACCTTTCTCTTTGGAGAAGCTTTAATCCCGAGCCATTAATAAAAACGGATTTCATGCTGCACATAAAGACTGAACACATTTTGCATTGCCTTCATGGGCAGTATCAGAACTACAGCTGCCTTTGTACGGCAGGGCTGTGCTGCACTAAGCCATTAATACTGGAAATCAAGCTCCAAGGATTTAATGACCTATCAGAGAGTCCCCCAGACTGCTGGAGGTATTTTTAGGATTTAGAGGTATTAGCTCAAAACTAAAAAAGCCCCATCTATCGATTCATGACAATTCAAATACTGCACTTCACCTTCCTCCTCCTCCTCTGCTGGCTCCACAAAACCCATAGCCATGTTTAGCTAGGGGAGTTGTTCCTGTTGGCATCCTCCTAGCCCACATATGGGGATGGAATTTGGGGCACCAGACCCTCAGCCTGCCATCTTCAGAGTGAGCTGAAGCCAGCAGTGCCCCATTGCCAGGCTCTGAGCAAGGCTCAGAGTGGTGCTCACTGGGAAAGGATCCAGCTTTCCCTTATCTTAACCAATGAATTCACTTTGGGAAAGTTATTTGCACCCCAGACAAATTTTATCGTTGTCTATTTAGAGGTGAGGGATGAACTGGAGGGAGCAGCCCAGCTCTGATTTTGAGCAGAGTTGGGTGAGCATGGGGAGCCTCAGTGCAGAGCCAGAGGAAAGAGCATCTGCCATGCCATCAACCTCCTACACTCCTTTCTTGAGCCACAGCCCAAGAAAATGGGAACCAAAAATCCTTTTTGGGAGCAGGTCTGGAAAACCTCTCACTGCTCCCATAAAACAAGGCATCTGGGGGTTCCCCCTGCTTTTGCAAAGTGCCAGCAGCTCTTGGCATGGGGGGTCCAGAGATGTAACCCTAGTCTCAGCTTCCCTTTGCACAAGGGAACAGGGACGTATTCCCTTCACTGGGGTCTTCCCAAACTGTGCAGATGGACCCTGAGAAGCACAAAGCTGCTTCCTGAGGATGAACAGGACAGCTCAGCACCACCGAGGGGAGTCACTGGACCCAGCACACCCCTTGTGGCACCAAGTCTCACTTTGGCAAGGGGTCCCTGTGTCAGGAATGCCTCCAGCATTGCTCCACTGTTGGCCCCAGTGGCAGAAGGAAAAGAGCTCTCACGGCTTATGGAACAGAGGGTCTGAGGCACTGGCAGCAGTACGTATAGATCATATATTTGTGTGTGTAACTCTGCACAGAGAGCTGCATCTTACACACCGCACAGGTAAATACTTCTAGATACTGACCTCTTCAGATTAAAGTCCAAGGCACTTTTTACAGTGAACAGGTTAAAGCCATAGTTTAAAACATGCCTGTTTCTGGGTACAGCTCAGGTTTATGGCAATGCTGTGGGGACGGGCTGTTGTCATATAGGCCAGTCCCCACTCCTGTCCCCCAGCTGAGAGACTGGCCCTGAAGGAGGAATGTAAGCCTGGGGCTGGATCCTGACCCCAGAGACATGCAAGCAGCTCCCACTGGCAGGTGCATCGGCAGTGCCGAGACCCCAGCGGGGGAAGAACACTTTGGGCGGAAGAAGGAGCAGAGCTGGGTGCACAGCTTGCAGCACCCAGAGCACCAGGGCCCCCAGCCAAGAGCACCCACTGGGCAGGTTGTTCTGGAGCCCTGCCTGGTGTCTCATGGGGCTCTGAGGTGGCTCATCCCATAGGGAAATAACTAATTCTGTGGAGAAGCTTTTTCTCTCTCCTGCAAAAGCCCCTCTCTTACAACCTTGAACCCTTTAGATACCTTTTGGGAGGGAGCTCGGAGTCAGGTGGGAAGAAGCTCAGACCAGTACAGAGCCTGGCAGCAGAATCTTCCCCTTCCCAAACTGCTGAGCAATCACTGCCACTGCCCCCCCCCCCCCCCCAAACATACCTGGTGGCCATGGCACAGGGCTCTGAGCTGGCTGGGAGATGCTGGGCAGGAGAACCCCAAGGGAGAGTGGTGCAGAGGACCAGGAATCCCCTGGGAGCCCCAGACCTAGCTGGCAGTAGCAGAGGCTCAGCTCTGGTCTCTCAGAAGAACCAGCCTCATTCCTCCATCAGAGCTGGTTTCTGCAGGGAGATTTCAGGTCGAGGGTCCAGCAAGGAGCCTCCAGAACTCATGGCAGCTCATTGCTGCTAGGGCTGTGCTGGGTTTGACTGTCCTGGAAGGGTGAGGCCTTCCACCAACACAGCTCTGACAGTGGTAAGAGTGACAGCATGGCAGTGACTGCAGCTCTGATCAGGAAGGGCCAGTGTAGGGACTTTTAGACTTTCTCTGGACAAAAGCAGCAGGAATTGGTCCCATAGGTGCTGCTCATTTCCAGGTATGTCATGCTCTGTGTGTGAAGACTGGTCAGGACAAAATGTGGCTGCTAAAGAGCAGTTAAAGACTTATGATCCAGTAGGGATCAGGTCCAGCAGCTCAGGGGTTGGAGGTAAGGAAGTGATGCTCTCTGAGGCTCAAGGAGTCCATAGAACCACAGAATCACTGAATCACAGAATGGTTTGGGTTGGAAGGGACTTAAAGCTCATCTCGTTCCACCCCCTGCCATGGGCAGGGACACCTTCTACGAGAACAGGTTGCTCCAAGCCCCATCCAAACTGGCCTTGGACACTTCCAGGGATGGGCCAGACACAACTCTGGGCAGCCTGTTCCCAGCTGGAAGGCTGAGACAAAGTAGTCCCTGCAAACTCGTCTCATTTCTCTTTCATGCTCAGGGTTTTGTCCTCCTATGCCATCATACCCTGCAGTTGAGCAAAAGCTGCAGCTCCTCAGTGCAGGGTGTGAAATGTGAACTGGACATGTCCCAGTCTCTTCTCCCAGGTAACAAGTGAAAGGACAAGAGAAGTGCATGAAAGTTGTGCCAGAGGAGGTTTAGGTTGGATATTTGGAAAATTTCTTGTGTGTAAGTGTGGTCAGGCTCTGGTACAGGCTGCCCAGGGCGGTAGTGGAATCCCCATCCCTGGAGGAATTTAGAAGATGTGTGTGTGGCACTTGGGCACATGGGTTAGTGGTGGGCTTGGTGGCACTGGCTTAACAGTTGGACTTGATGTTCTTAGAGGACTTTTCCAACCTTAATGATTCCATAATTCCATGAAAATATGCTCCACACCACTGCTTCCTCAAGAGCCTCTGTCCTGGAGAAAAAGAGGAAGTTTGACTCTTGCACAGCTTGTGCCCAGGGAGTGGAGTCCCTCTTTCAGCTGGAGGAGACAACCTGGGGAGAATGGCTTTCCAGAACCTGGGAAAAAAGGGGAGCCTGGCCTTTCCCTAGGGAGAAGCAAAGCTCTGGTGCCATTGGGCTACACACAGATCCAGACCTGCTAGAGGTCAGCTTCCAAGTAATGGGAATGAATACAAGGGGGATAAAGGATAACGACTCAGGTTCTGCACCTGTCCCTGCCTCCCTGTCCCCCATCCTCACTGGCAGTAGTAGCTGTACTCAGAAACAGACATTTTTGGCAGCAGCCTGGCGTTGCTGCCTGCTAACAACCATGTTGGGTACAAAACCATAATTGAAAGTTACCATAACCATCATAATATAGCAATATATTTCATAGTTAAAATAAACTATTATGCTTTCCCCTATCATTAAAAAAGAAGCGAGCAGTACAGAGGCAAGATGCAAACCCAGGTCAAAGCTCCTTAAGTCTGGACAGAAACATCCATGAGTTTGCAGAGAGACCGTGGAATTTTTCTGGTATTTCTAGGATAGTTCCTTGCAGGCGGCGCAGGAAGGAGAGTCGTGGAGCAGAAAAAAGCCCCCAAGACTGCCAAAAATGGGACTGGCTGGGTTAGGTGGGTCCTGGAGGGACATTGGGGATTGGCCCCATTGGAGTGTGGGGTCAGATGCTTCCCAGCTGCAGGAGGTTGGCATCTCTTTGCGATTTTCCTCTTGTGCTGTTCCTCCACCTTGGTAGCCGATCTCAGCTCTTCTCTCTGTCCTTTAGGGTATCCAAAGCGATGATCTCAGGTGTGCGGATAGGACTGGCTGGGGAGCATTTACTGGAGCTGTTTACTGGAGCCGTGCCAGCCCAGGCTGCTGGTGACCAAGAGCTGCTGTCAGGGAGCAGGGCAGCAGCTCTGGGTGGGCGCGCCGGGCTGGATGGCACTGGGGGCTCCCCACCACGCCTGCCCTCACCGTGGCCTCGGGGTGGCTCTGCAGTCCTGGCAGCGGGGCTGGAGCGGGGGTTAGTGTCGGTGCTGGCCACCGTGTAGTCCGGTGGCGAGAGTGATGGCTCAGGGCTACTGGCACCAGTGCTGAAGAACTGGCAGGGATGTGGGTGGAAATACAGGGGTGCAGGGGGTGGGGTGTGGGGTGGGTGCTGTGGGTTGCATGGGCTGCACGGGGTGGGATGGGGGCTCTGGGGGTTGGGATGCGGATTCAGGGGTGTGGAATGGGGGGTGCAGGGAGCGGGATAAGTGTGTGGGGGTGTGTAGGGTGCAAGGTGCAGGGCATAGGGTACAGACACTGGGCTGCCAAGTCCCAGGCAGAAGGGTTGTTGCAGGTTGTGCAGGTTGTTCTGAGGTGAGGCCAGGGGAGGGAGGTTGTGGGGTGCGCAGGGATCGAAATCCCACTGCAGCAGCAGCTGCTCTGCCCCAGAACAAGGATCTCTTGCTCCAGTTGCAATTCCAACACTCTCACCGTGGTCCTTGCCACCTCCAGCCTTGGGGCCTGCGAGCTGACAGCGCCTGCTCTTGTCTCACTTGGTTGGATTTCCCAAACTTGATCATGAGCCTGTAGGAAGGTTCCTGGGTTCCTGCTGGCAATACTGATCTTTGATGATCAACACTTCTTCTGGCTCTCTGATGCCCCAGGACACGTCTTCGCACCTTGCCCCACGCACAGCCCCATGCCGTGGGCAGTTTGCTCCTATCTGAGGCCCAGAAAGCATTTTTCTCCACTAGCTGCCTGCAGGCCAGGGATAATGCTGCATTTCAGGCTCTTTCTCAGAATTTCTAACATTTTCTCCATTGCTGTGCTGGGAACCTCCTGACCGAGATGAGCAGGAGCTTCTGCTGGGCAAGATGGACAGGGAGACACCCAGAGGCATACAGGGAGCAGCAGCTGGGCTAAGAATAGATCATGGGGGGCTGCCAAGGCAGCAGTGAATTCCCAGCCACCCATGGGATATCAATGGCACTAATTACAAGAGCTTGGAAGATCAGCTCATTCCCAGAAGCCGAACATCTCCCACTGGCCAAGGACCAGTAGCAATGGGCACATGCCTACCTGAAGGCAACAGGGATGACCGTGTTCGGTCCCCTGCTACCAGCACATCTGCAGCACAGGCAGCTCATTTTGCAGTACTCCTGCTGTTGCCTTACAGCCTTCTTCCTCCTCCTCCTCCTCCTAGGGCCAGCGTGGGGGCAGCACTCCTCACTAACTACTGCTTATTTTCCACGTAACTCTAACTGCAGGGCACAAGGAGGTGTGAAACCACCTCACACCACTGGCAGCAAAGAAATTCTTCGGCACTGGGGGTGTAGGGGTGGGAGGATGGTGTGTCTCTGCCCCTATATGCGCACAAAATCCAGCATTATTTATGGACAGGAAAAAGTTACAAAGGGGAACATTACAGGCTGAGTATACCTGGAGTAACACAGTGGCTGATTACAATTACTGACACTGCTGGGTGAGGTGTAGTTAATATTGCAGAGTAATTACATGGTTACTTCATCTGTTTAAAAATATATAAATATTCTCTGCTGAGTTTTCATGGAAAGCAGCAAACACCAACCCCAAACACCAACCCCTTGCACGGCTCCATGCAAGGATCCAGGAAAGCCAGAACACGACACTGGGGAAGAACTGAGGAGGAAAAAGGGAGAAATGGTGAAAGCAAACCAGAAAGTGGCTGGTTCCAGAAGCAGCCAAGTGATGCCAAGGGTACCTCAGGAAGCTGCACACCAGCAAAAACTATAATGGAGTCTGAGATGCTGCACTTTGGCAGGCATGGGCAGCACTGCCATTGCCAAGATGCTGCCAGAGAGTGCTGCTGCCCTCCACCAAACCCAGCAGAAGTGGCATGAAGGCGATGGGCTTTGTTTTAAACAGATGAAGCACCTGCCCCTGCTACCACATCACTTGCCAGTGAGCTCCTGCTTGATCCTGGTGGATTTGACACTGCCAACTGGGCTCAGGCAGGGAGCCCAGTTGTGTTCGCAGCACAAGTGGAGGTGGTTGGAGCTGATGGGGTGTTTCATCCAGCACTTCTGAGACTGTTGCAAAGAGCCCACTGGCTTAGCAAAATGCTGAGAGGCTCCCAGCAGGCAGTGATGTGAGCACCTGGAGACCCTCCCAGCACCCGGGCTGGCCTGCCAGCCCCATCACTGGCCACCAACACATTGGCTGGGGCAGCCCATGCGTGGCCCTGCACGCTGTAGGCACTGCTTTCCGGGCTCTGGCATGTGTCTCCAGGCAGGATATGACACTAAGGACCAGAAAGAAGAAGTATCCATTGCTCTTCCCTGGGTAGAAAACACTCACAGCTCCAGAGAACTCCCCAGGAAGGTTACAGCCAGACATTGTCACCCAGCTGTCAATGTGAGGGGGCTGTCCTGTGGGTCCTGGCAAGGAGATGGGATGGCAAGGAGCATAGGCAGCGTCAGCCAGAGCCTGCATAAGGAACCTCCCACATTGGCATCTGCCTGGCGAGGTCTGGCAATGGTGAGAGGGGCAGGGGGCAAGGGGAGTGCCCCAGGGAGAAAAACTCTCCCTCCGGTGTCTCCGTTGCTTCAGTGCTTCTGACTTGGTGTTTTGTTTTGTTTTGTTTTGTTTTGTTTTGTTTTGTTTTGTTTTCAAATGTGAAGACCTGAGATTGAGCGTGGGTTTTCCGTCTGCCACTGGATGCCGCAGCACAGGCTGGCCCGAGGCATCACCTTCTGTCCCCTTCCTTCACCACGTGTAGAGGCACCTGAATGGGGATGCAATTCCCGATACCAAGGCGTTGGCAAAGCTCCGAGCATTGCTCGGCACTGCTGGTCCCACTGGCTCCAGCTGAAGGGTCCTGCAGCGGTTCAAGGACCAGAAGAAAGTTCACAGAGACCTCATGATCTGTGTGGAAATGCTTCCCCTGTCCACAGTGGGGTTGAGGGGCTGCATTTTAGCAGCTGCTTGAGCTCGTGTAAGGGGTGGGGAAGGAGGTGGAGCTGACCCCAATGGGGCTCTCAGAGAGAGGTGTTTGGGGGGTGCCCACCGGCACGCTGACCCCCCGGGCCTCCAGGACGGCGGCAAGCAGGCGCTGCTGCTGCTGGCGCAGCATGTCGGCCATCAGCAGGGGCAGGGAGTTGAAGCTGGCACTGAGCTGCTCCAGCTTGGATTCCAGGCCACTGATCTGCTTTTCCAGGTCCTCACTGCGGTCATTTAGCTCGGTGATGAGGTCGTACATCACGTTCTGCATCTGGGGAGGGGACACAGGGGACAGTGGCAGGGTTAGTACCATGGCTGGAGGGGTTAGTGCTGCTGCTGCTGGCAGAGCTCATTCCTTTACCCCTTTCTGCCCTCAGATCTGCCCCATCTCAGCCCGCCCCAGGTTGCAGCCCCTCCAAGGGTTCTGTGACTGCAGTTTTGCTCATCCCTGGCCATCAAAGCAAGGAAGCTCTGCTGGCCCTGTGCTGCTGAGAAGTGCAAAAAGGGTTGCAGGGAAGCCCTGGCTCATGTATGTGCTTTTCCTCCTGCTTTGCAAGGGCAGACGCCCCATAGCAGCTATTCCTTGCTGACATTTACTGAGTTGGAGCATTTTGAGGTCAGCCAGGCTGCTTTAGTTTTTCCGAGTGAAGAAAAACACTCAGGTAGTCTGGCCAAGCCCCAGGGTCCCTGTGGGACTTGCCTTCGAGAGGTCGACAAGGGTGTTGGCTTGGTCACTCAGCTTCCTCTGCTCCATCTTCACGCTCCGTAACCTGGGGAGAAGGAAAGAGCACATGGCTGTACTCCCTCCCCTGTTTCAAAGTGCATCTGGAGACCTGCCTGCATCCCAGGCAATGGAAAACTGTCCCCACACCCCTGCCAGGGACAGGATCCTGGTTTATCTGGAGCTCAGTTTGCCCCCAACCCACTGCACAGCCTCTTACTGGTGGATGGCTTGTAGGAACTTCCTCTGGTGCTTCCTGACTTTAGCATGGTCGATCTTCTTCAGCAGCTTGGTGTGCTTGTAGATAAGCCATGTTTCCCGCAGGACGTTGGCTGCTGCATTCTTGATCTGAAAAGGAAGAGTTGCTGCAGGTCACCAGCCATGTGAGATTTCACAGAGACACTGGTCTGGCTCTGCTGTGAACCAGTGTTGCAAGAGCACTTGACCTGCCCCAGCTGGCGCTCAGCGCTCGGCTTTGCACCCGCACGCTCTCCTGGACTGTTGCAAGCGATGATGGGCAGCTCAAGCAGGAGTAAGAGAAGGCAGAGCACCCACATCCCCATCCTACTCTGTACTCATGCTCCAGCACCTGGCTCTTTGCCTACACACAAAGCCTCAAGAAAAAAAAATCCCCAAGTTTTTCTTGATTCCTGCACCCATCTGCCCTCTCGGCAGGTCCCTGTTGTGCTGCCGGCACTGGGACGTGACTCCGCAGACTCCCCAGCTAAACCGCAGCTCTGCTGCTCATTCCAGGAGGAACTGGCTGTCGTCTGCCTGGCATGGAGCCTGCAGATCCATATCAATGGCCAGTGGAGCGGGGCTGACCAGCTGTTTTGCTTTCCCAGCCCAGTCACACCAAGGTCCTGACTATTCCTGGGGTGTCAGGGCTCTGTCTGGGGCTCTGCTCTCTGGGGTGAAGTGGGTGGCCTGGTTGCATCCCACCGCTGGTTTCCTTTCCAAGGGCTGCACTGATGCTCATTTTGCCACCATACCCTCTAAAACATATGCTAGTGTGCAGAGCCCATTATATGACACACCACTGTTGGTTTGCTGATGCTTTGCCATGACAAGGCTGCCGAGACCAGAGACTTCCTGCAGCTCCCGCAGGCTACCAGGGATGTGACACCAGACCCTGTATGACAGTGACCCCATGGATGCCCCACTGCAGGCTCTGGGTCCCTCCTCAGGGGAGCCTCACCATGTGGTTCTTATCTGTGGTGGGTGCTTAATCACCGACATCCAGTTTTCTTCCTGACACCAAGAGAAGTGAGATCATGCTCTGGAAGAGGAAGGAGTATGCTCCTAGAGGGAGTGTCACCTAAATCCCTGCAACAGAACTGGTGCTCTTTGTCTCAGCGTAACACTTGTGCCTGTGCTGCATCCACAGCACTTGGACAATGTCCTCAGCAGTGGTACCTGCAGGATCCACATCCAAAGACACCAACACCTTCCTCTCCTGTTGTACCCTCACTCAGAGATGCTGCCACCTTCTTCCACTGTGGTACCCACAGGATCCAGAGGTGCTTACACCTTCCTCCTGCCGTGATAGCCCAAATCCCCAGCTCCTGGCACACAACATGGCCCCCACTCCTGCTGTCCCCCATGGCACCTTACCCGCTTTGTCAGTTGTGTGTCCATCATGAAGTTGTGGACATGCTTCTCAGCTTTGGTGAGTTCCAGCTTCCTGGCCACCACAGCCACCACCAGTGCTGTACATCCAGCACCCTGTGCAGGGACATCAGTTGGGGAAACTGTTATCTTCTTGTAACACCAGCACTCCCACCCTCATCCTTGCAATCTACTAATTAACTAAAGCTACATGTCCTCCCCATTATCCTAACAAGGAGATATTACAGAGCCTGGATGTCCTTGAGTGGCTGATGATAGGCTGCGTAACTAATGGCAGAGGCCAGGGCTATTAACAAGGTCAGCAGTGGTCAGTGGTGAGCCTGTGCCACTGCGGGCCAGAGATCTGCCCCATGCCAGTGCCCTGTGAGATGGGGAGCCCTCCACTCCCAAGAGAGGTCTGGAGTGGGAGAGCAGTGGGGAAGCACAGGCGACATGGGTGAGAGCAGAGAAGAGGCTCCAAATCAGGACCCTTCAAACTGCCGTGCATCCCAACTGCACTAGCTGGGAACTCGCTTATCCCAGGAATCAGCGCCAGATCTGTGTGGCAGCCATCACCTCCAGTGCACATTTGTGCCAAGGTGCTCTTTGCAGAGCCTCCGTGCTGTGCTCCTGAGCTCTGCCTGCTGCTGCTCCTACCAGCTGAGTCGCTTCCCCCTAGTGCTCTGGCAGAGCGCTGTCAGCCTGGCAAGCTCTCCTTAATTTAATAAAGAGTCATTAATTAACCTCATACCCTGAGCTGAATCCTTCAGCATCCTCAAAGGTCCTGCTGCACACTCTCAACTCCCGCCGCCTCCCTCTTCCTGGCAGGGTGACCACCTCTGGTGCTGTGAGTGGGGAAGCCCAGCAAAGCCTCCAGCTCCAGTGGACACGAGTGTCTCCGTTCCCAGGGGTGGGGGGGCTGTGCTGGGTGTGGGGGGACACTTTGCCAGATGGTGTCTCACTTCAAAGTAACCACTGGTTAGGGAAGAGCTCTGGGAGCCTGCAGCACTGGAATCCCCTCGGCTGAGCCAGCAGCTTCTCCTCTGCTGGCAATTGCTGCATCACCCCATCCACAGGGATTTTCTCCCTTGCTTGGCTCCCACCACTAACAGCAGCCTTGCTGCGTCTGACCTCATCCAAGACTGATCAAGGACTTGCAGATAATACAGAATTAATACCCCTTGGTGGAGCCTCCACAACTGATGGTACTCATGGGGTGTCAGCTCGGGCTGCCCTAGCTGGGAGTAGGGGTGGCTCCATCCCCAGGGCCTGGAGCTGAGGTGGGCAGAGCCAGGGTGCTGATGGCTGGGGTGGATCTGGGGTGGAGCTGTGACCACAGGGCCCCCAGCTGCTCCTTCAGCAGCCTGGGCTAGAAAGTCCCACAAGCCAGGAGATCTCATGAGCGCCTTGGGGCAGGTACACTGGAGGCCCTGGAGAATGGTGACCTTTTGGCCAGAAGGAAAGGAAGCCATGGCAGATGAGCAATGGAAGCCAGATGGTATGGACCAGATGGCCAAGGGATGCTCAGGTGCCCTTCTGCTCCCTGGTGACATCCACCAGGGACTCCACCAAGGGCCTTCTACCTTACTGAATGTGGGTCCAAATCTACCTGAAATTCATCGGCCGAGACAACTCTATCAACTTCCAGGCTATGAGAGCTCAGACCTGAAGCCATTAGGCCTTGTACATGGACAAAACAGGTGGGAAACAGGTCCCCGTAAAATCCAGTGGCCCTGCCTCTGCAATGGAGACAGGCAGAGCCCACAGGATGGACAACCAGCTTGGCATGGCCCTTACCATGATGCCAGTGAGCAGGCAGACTCCCTTCCCACAGTAGGTGTGTGGGACCATGTCACCATAGCCAATGGAGAGGAAGGTGATGGAGATGAGCCACATGGCACCCAGGAAGTTGCTGGTTACATCCTGCTGGTCATGGTACCTGCCAAGGAGACACGGACATCAGTGTCACAGCAGGGGACAGGGATGGATGTGGCAGAAATGGGGGTACCTGGGCACCGTGGCTTCCCCGGCGCGGGCTGTGCACAGGGTACAGGATTAACAATACAGTAGGATGTGCCATAGTAGCAGTGGTTGCACAATTTCCGGCACTGGAAAACCCACATGGACAAAATGAGAGCAAAAACTCAGTGGAAAGGGCTTCTGCTTTCAGTCAGGCCTGTCACCACATCCCAGTCCTGTCGGGTGTCCCCAGTGTCATGTGGTGCTGCAGTGAGAACTGGCTGATGGGAGAAAGAGCTGTGGCTCTGACCACAGCAGCCCACCGTGGGCATCCTCGCCTGCATCCTGCTGGTGCTGCAGCCTGGGCTGTGCAGCCCCAGAAGACAGTACTGTCAGCAGAACTGCTAGGGATGGATCCTATCGAGCCTCTGGCATGCGCTTGGCTTTCAGGAACAGGGGAACAGCTCACACGCTCAAGACACAGCACATGTGGAGTGGCTGCAGCTTTGGGAATGCTGCAAATTTTCCAGGTCCCTGCTGAGATGTGAGGTCAATGACCACTCCGGCTGTCTCAGACATTGGCTGTGGCTCCTCCAGCAAACACGCAACCAGGGGCCCCAGCTGCCTCCAGCTCCCCAGGGCTGGTGCAAGCACAGCCAAACCATGCAGGTTTCCTGAGGGATGCGGTGCCGACTCCTGGCAGCGGAGCAGAGCCTGGCCCAGTCTGCAGTGGGACTCAGCCCTAAGTTGGCAGGGGCAGGCAGTGCCTTTACCCCATTATCAACAGGATGGTTGTTCTCCTGCCTCCCTGGCAGGCTTCTCCCAGCCTCTTCACAGAATCCAGAGAGGGAAAACAGATGGAGCTTTTGGCAATCCCGGCTCCAAGATCATCACTCGCAGAGCAGTTGGGTTTTCTCCTCTTCTGAAATGTTTTTCCCTCAACTGGAGACTCAAATGAAATCCTGGTTCAGGAGAAAGCACCCTCAGCCATGGTGAGACTCACTCTGGGCAGGGTTGGCCAGGGGAGCTAGAGTCCATAAGCACAGTGGAGCTCCCCAAAACTCCAGTGCCAGCAGCGGGGCATGCACGCTTATCCCGGCCAGTGTATTCTCCTGAGGAGAGCTGAGCCCACCTCATCCCGCAGGATGGAATGTCCTGAGGGGACAACCCCGAGGGCATCATGCTGGACAAGGGAGTTACAGGCCTACTGGGCAGAGGGGCATTTGCTCTTCTGAGCAGCACTTTGAGCAAGAATTGATAAACCAGAGGGGCTGGCATGTGCCACAGCTGGTGTGGGCAGGAAGAGGGGCCACCTGCTTATGCCAAGGGTTGCTGCAATCAGTCAGACCCCAGCACCACTTTCTGTTGTCCCGTTGTCCGCCCGCCCCCACTAAGGCCGTGGCCACCCTCGCCACTGCGGCGGTCGCGAGCATCACCCTATTGCCACGCCATCACCATCCCGGCTGAACAGACCCCATCGCTTCGGGCAGCCGCAGCCGGTGCTCGGGGCTGGCTGCAGCCCCGTCCGGGAGCGGGCTGGCTGCACGCACAGGCACACGCCCAGGCACACGTGCGAGCCCCCGTGCGCGCCGTCGGCGGGCAGCCCCGGCAGCGCTGGCGGCAGCGCAGGCACCGCGGGCGGCGGTGCGGTGGCCGGGCGAGCAGGCGAGGTTGCTAAGCGACTCTCTGCCTTCGGAGAGGTGCGGCCCCGCGGCGCGCACGGGAGGATGCTGCGCCCACAGACACCGGAGACCACAGACCACAGGGCCGAGGAGACGTGCCACGGCCGTGCCACCCCAGCCCGAGGACCATGTCTCGGAGAGGCACAGCCACCTCTAAGCTGCCTGGCCCCAGCGGGTGCTGGTTGGGAATGGTCCTGCAAACCACAGCAAATTGGTTTCCAGTGCCAGTGACATCGGTGTGCACAGGGGGACACATCCGGGGTAGCCCTTTTGGGAGCTGTGTGAGCCCCAGGGCTGGTGTATGCACAAGGGATGTTGCATCCCTCACACATGGAGCGTGTCCCAGGGGTTCTGCATTCCCCCAGTCCTGCATCCCCCAGGACTGACGCATCTCCAGCCCACCTGGGTTTGCTTCTGCCACTCTGTACATAGAGGGAGGTGATGGCAACTGCGGTGCCGATGATCTGCAGTGCCTTGTCGGCAGAATTTCTGGGTTTTTTTGTTTCTAATAGTTCTTAATTGCATTTTCCAGCCTAAGCCTCACCAGGTGTGGGATTACCCTCCCGTGTATGTCCTGGGTGCCTGTCTGCCTGCTCCCTGTTTAGGAGGCATAAACCACAATTTCTCAAACACAATTAGGCAGTGCCTGAGGATCCAGCTCATAAGGAGAGCATCATTAAGGGAGGCAGGAAGGCAAACACAGCCAGTAAAAGCTCATAAAATCTCAGTGTGCCATCCCACACCACTGCTGCAGCACTTACAGCTGCCCTAATGCCCCTTTGCAGCCTGACCAGAGCAATGGGTCCCACCCTGGGGAAGAGGAGGGGTGGCCTTCCTCTCACTTTGCAAGCAATCTGGGTGTCCCAGGTAACCCTGGGGTGCCAGCTGGTGTGATCCCACCAAGTTAGTTCCATCCTTAGTTCCAAGGATGACACAAAGCTGCCACAAAAGTACAGCTTGTGGAGGACCTGCCCTCCCTGCCCCAGGTGCTGCTGGCACCTTGCACTGTGGCTGTGGAGAAAACCTTCTGGCACAGCACTGGGATGCCACCAGCGCAGCCCCCTGGTTCCTTCAGTAGACAAAGAGTGGTGGCAGGTCCCTGAGAGATGGAGGTGCAGTGATACCCACCAGGCCGGTCGCCACAGCAACCCCGGTGCTGAGCACGCCGATGCTGGCATGATGCCATCAGGCTGTGGGTTTGTCACCGCAGTGTTGTCATGGCAGTCAGTTTCAGTGATGCTGGAGCCTGAGCCAGGCCCTGTCACTCACCATCAGCACCTCTGGCCTCTCCCCATACACAGCCCCCCAGGCTCCCACCATTCTCTATGTCCCCCACCCGTGCTCCTGGGGCTCCTGGCACCACACACTGTCCCCTTGCACAAGGACCCTGCCTGGCCCAGGTACTGCACTGTGAGGACAGGGCTGACGGTGCTCTGCTTCCTGCCTGTGTAGACAGTTTATCATCTGATAACAACAGGGCTCGGTGGAGGGAACCTGTGGCTGCCGAGGCTCCAGAGCCCTGCATCCCTCCTGCTGGGTGTTGGGACACCACATCTCCATTGAGCATCCCAAACTGCCATGAATCCTGAACCACAAACTGCTGAGCATCCAGAACCACTGCACATCATCATGCACATCCTGAATCATTGCACATCTTGAACCATGGAGCATCCCAAACCTCCGCACATCCCAAACTGCTGCTTGTTGTGCTATCCTGAACTGCCGAGCATTCCAAACCACCAAGCATTCCTAACTGTTGAGCATCCTGAACTGCCACACACCCCAAATCATTGCTCATGCCAAACCACTGTGAATCCCAAAGCACCCCAATTCCAGCGCATCCTAAACCCCTCTCACCTCTCACACACACGGACTGTCCATGCAGCAATGATCCAGAGGGAAATGCTGAAGACCAGCAGCACTGTCCCAGGGCAGATGGTCATGAGTGTCTTCATGACGAAGCGGGTGTTGAAGTTAATCTTGTTCAGTGCCCCAATGCTGCGTGAGGAGGCATCAGTGAAGAGCTTGCTGTGCAGCAGCATCACCCGAGCAATCAGGTAGAGGCGCAGGAACATGGGGATGGACAAGATGATGTCCACATCAGCCTCTGCCCGAGAAGGTGTGTAGGAGAAAGCCAGGCGAGCTGTCCAGAAAAATTTGTACTCCCCAGGGATGGGGTGTATGGCACAAACCAGCATCTCCAGGCTGATGTAGAGGATGCGCTCATAGGTCATCGCTATCCGCCAGTCGTCAGCTCCGTTGTCGATCACAAAGAGCTACCAAGATGCAAAACCACACGATTACTAGTGGCCCCAGACAACTTGCCCACTGGGATCCCCCCCTCCATAGACAGTGGGGGTCTGACACCAGAGCCAAAAGCAGCTGGGTGTGGCTTATCCAGGAGTGCTGGGGATGGACGGAGAAGAAAAATGTGGGAATGAGCCACCACGAACCTCTCTGCTGCCCTGCTAAAGTGTGTTGGGCATGGTCACGTTGCAGGGGACACCAAAAGCTTTAAGGTGCCCGGAGCACACACCCAGGCACAGCATGGGGACAGCTCACTTAAACTCTGTCTGGCAGGAGCCCACCTCCCAAAATGTCCCCCTCACCGAGGCCACGCAGATGGGCAAGCTGTGGTGCCACAGAGCACCAGCATGAGCCACCCCAGCCCCTGTGCTCCTGGTGCTGCACTGATTTCACTGACAGTCACCTGAGTGCCAGGGCAATTTCTGGGGAGTGAACGCCACAGCGAGAGCATCCAGCTGCCGGCGGAGATGGGATCCAGTTGTCATGGCAACTGACAGTTCATCCTGGGTACACCAGCTCCTCTCCCATCATCAGCGATGGAGTTGGGGTCTCTGCAGGAGCTGGGGAGATGGCAGCTCAGTTGGCCTCTCTGGGATGCTGTCAGAGCCCTGGGAGTCACCCACCCTCTCCTGCCTCGGCAGGGCTGTCCTGAGGCTGCCATCAGCTTCTCCCTGGTGTGGTGGGGACACCAGTATCACCCACAGAAGCAGGGATGTGTTCAGGGCCTCTCTGCAAGCAGCACTTGGCAAAGAAGCCACCAGGAAGGGATCCAAGGGGGATGTGGCAGCCGGTGCTACTGTCCACGTCCCCAGCCCTGCAAGCATGAAACGATGCTGGCTTGCTCACTGATCCAGAGCTGCACACAGCCAGGGCAGCGGATGAGTGGTGGGTGGGGAGCATGGCCCCAGCTGGCACTGAGCCCAGGAACAACCCTCCTGCCCTGCCAGAGGCCCCAGTGCACCTGTGCCAGCCGCCTTGCTGGCATGGCACAGCACTTGGGGCTCTCCCTGGGGATGGCAGGAGCCACCAGGACTGACTCACGGAGTGGCTGTCCCAGCCACCTCCCTTTCTGTAGGGAAAACTCTGCTCCTTTTAGCTGCTTTGTTTGAGAAATTGTTTACAAAAATGCTCCAAGCTGTCAAGGGAGATCCTCAGGCATTTAGCAAGCTGACAGCCTATTCCTTCCTGGAAAAGGGTGTTAAAATAAACAAATTAGCAAGAGGGAAAAGGCAGGAGCCTTTTGACTGCATGGTGGGGGGTTGCCATAAGCCAGGGAAAGGAAGGAGCAAGAGAGGATTTGGACAGGATTCCCCTGAGCCAGCCCCTCTCAGTTCTGTACCTGTGAAGCATCAATATGGGTTTCCATGGAAACCTAGTGTGGTTCGGTGGTACCCAAGGGGGCATTCCCCGACATATCCAGCATCACTGGCTCCAGCAGGGGAAGGAACAAGAGTGTCAGCCACCACATCTCCAGACAAACAAAGCTCAAGGAAAGCTACCAAGACATCTCATGGGGACTAAAGTTTCACCAAAGGCATAAACAGCCCCAGGCACTCCAAATACAGGGATAAGGGGTCTCTGCCCCCCAAAACACCTTGGCAGGAGATGGCAGCATTGCCAGCACTGCTCTCCTTCACATGCTGTGATGATAATGTGGTGCTGGCAGAGGATAGCAGAGAAACTGAGGCACAGGAAGACCCTCAAGTATCCCAAAGGACTAATTAACACAGTAGAATGATAGAATCACAGACTGGTTTGGGTTGAACAGGACCTTAAATCTCATCTCATTCTAACTCCTTTCATGGGCAGGGACACCTTCCACTAGTCCAGGTTGCTCCAAGCCCCGTCCATCCTGGCCTTGAACACTTCCAGGGATGAGGCAGCCATAGCTGCTCTGGACAAGAGAGGAAGAGGGAATCCTGAGGGAAGAGGCTGAAGTCATTGTTTCCCAGAGGCTGGGAGGTCTGACAAGTGCCATGGCCAGGCGAGCACAGTTCCCCACCTTGGCTGAGAGGTACAAGAAGTTGAGGATTTACAGCTCTGGCAGCCCCATTCCATTCAGCTGGATTATCAGCAAGTCCTTCAGAACACTTTATAACACATAGGGCAACCAGCAGCCAGCACAACTTCCTTTGGAGCAGATCAAGTCAAATTCATCTAATTCCCTGTCTTGACAGTGTAACTGGCCTGGCAGAGCAGCCAGGACCATGGTGAGGTTCAGTCCCCATGTGCAGAGGGACAGCAGTGGGACTTTGGCTCTGGTCAAGGCAGGAGAGGTAGGATGACCTGCGTGCTGCCTGGGTGGATGTTGTGTTTGCACAACCCACTGCCAGGAACAACAAGCGGAGGAAACACTGAGCACCAGGGGCACAGCTCGCCTGGCTGACCCCAACCACCGTCATCCCAGGGTAAATATTATTCCAGCAAGAACCAGAGCTCTCAAATATTTGCCTTGAGTACCTCACCCCCAGGCTTGGTCCCCATGCAGGCAGGCTGAGCTGGACTGGGGGCTGCCCGGACAGAGGCAGGCAGGGAGTGGGATGCTGCTGCCAGCAAAACCCCTCGGTCCCCCAGCCCCAGGAGGGACAAGGTGGGATTATGGTGCACTCAGGGCCAGGGGCTTTGACATCCCTTCCCAGGATGCTCCTTCCCCTGACTGGTGATTCATTCCTCCCGTGCCCAAAACAGGCTGGCATTGTGCCAAAGCTAGGTCGCACAGGGAAGCACAGCCTTCCTGGAAAAAACTGGGAGTCCTTTAACTTCCCAGGGAGGAAGAGAGTGTGCAGCCCTGATTAGAAAAGGATTTCACGGCTTTTCTTGGCACTTTGACTGGTCTGAGCCATTCCTGGCTACAGTCTCCCCAAGCCACCAGCAAATCTGCCAGGCACCTGGGGCCCAGACAGACCCCCTCGGTGCCTGGTCTGACTGCCCCCCAAGAACCCTCGCTGCCCCCCAAGACCCTGACAAAGAGGAAGGAGGCTCCAGGATGGAGCAGGATGTGAGCTCAGGTACTGTGTCCCACCCAGGTGGTTGGCAAACCCCACAGCAGTCCCTTGCTAGGCACTGGTGATGCCAGGACCTACCTGCACCTCCCGTGTGTGATAGGCGATAATGAGGCCCAGCAGGATGACGGTGGAGAGGCTTATAAGGCATTTCAGGGCCAGGGAGAACATGGAGTCCTGCAGAGTGAAAGCAGGGAAGGCATTAGGAGGTACACAGCTGTGGGACTCTGCTGATACTGGACTCCACACCCCAAAGAACATGCTGCCCCCCAACACCTGCTGTCCCTGTCCTCAACAGCACATTTACTGCTTCAGCTTCCCCCCTAAGCAGCTTGACATGGTAGTAAGGGCACCATCAGTACCATCAGCATCACTGGCACCACTGGTACCACCAGCACCACATGCCCTCTCTCCAAAACTCTTTTTTAATTCTCTTCTGCTGAGTGCAGTTCCCAGCCTCCCCTCTGAGATGTGTGATGCCAGTGCCCTGGCCCCATCTAGCCTGAGCCCAGTATTATGGTATCCAAACAGATGATCTAACTAGACCCTCCTCCTGATTAGTCTTATGTAAATTAAACCAGCCCCTGATTCACTGATGGCTGAACTGGTGGGTCCCCAGAACCCCACTGGGAGAAGCAGGAGTCACTGTTCCCTTTGGATACTGGTAAACTCACGTGCATGCCAGCCACAATCCAGCCCCACTGATGCTAGGGCATTGGCAGCCCTTCACCAAGGTGTTATTCCCAAACCAACCCCCTCACTACTGCACTACACACCTCCACGCCATCCCCAGCATGCCAAGCCCCAGCATGGTGAGGCCTGGCACACTCATGGCATGCTAAGACCTGGCACACTCATGGCATGCTATCCTTGGCTCCCCAGTGTGCTGGGCTGGCTTCAGCCTTGCTTGGCTCCCTCTCCCCAGTGTTCCTCATCTCCACAGGGTGTTTGCACGCAGAGAAGGGACTATTTGCTGCGGAGGCGGCACTGCATTGTTAACAACTTGGCTCTGGCTGTGCAATTGTGTGGATATAATGGCTGGTGCTGAGAAAAGTGCTGGGACTAAACACTAGCTATTAACAGGCAAACTCTGGGGCAGCATCGTGCCAAGGTGGCTCTGGCAAGACCCTTCCCAGGCACACAAACCCTGCCTGACGCACGGGCACCCACTGCCCCACCTGGCAAGTGTTGCATACTATGTTTACCAATGCCTCCTGCCAGTGCTGGGTCTGAAGAGACCTGTCAGGAGGAGCCATTCCTGGATCCCATGCTCGCAGCAAACAACATGGGGTCTTGGCTGAAGTGGGATAAGACCTTGGCACCGCTGGCACATGTCCTGCTCCACCATGTGGGTGGCAGGATGCTTCACTCCGGTGGTGCTGCACAAGGGGTGGGAAGCAGCAATATTGTCCTGTGGGCAGGAGAGGCCCTGTCCTGCCCACAATCGATTGACAGGCAGGGAGCAGGCAAACCCTGGCCACTTCCCAGTTCAGCCCTGGCACCCTCTGGCTGGGAGCATGAGGTGGCGTGTCTGGGGCCATGGGGCAGAGTTGGAGCTGTGCTGACATCCCCAAAGGCACAGAGGCAGCCAGCCCTGATCACACGCACTCCCACACTCATGGTCATGTCCCTGCTGGTGAGTGCTGGTTTCTCACCGGGGGCTGTTGTGGGGGGATTTATACACGGTCGCTCGCTGCTGCAAATCTGGCCAAGGGTCTGCGGAGGCCGGAGCCAGGGACTCTCCTGCACCCTGTGGTTGTCGGCACAATTGTTTGTGTCACAGCGGGGCAGGGGCGCAGCAGCGTGTCACAGCTGCTGCATGGCAGCAGCGCTGACTCATGGGGTCTTCCCCAGCTGACACAGCAGCTCAGAGTCGTGGGGCCAGCGAGCACGGTAGCAGTACTGCTGGCAGCTTGGTAAGAGTGGACAGTCCCCCTGGCACCAGGCATGCAGGCATGTGGAGCCTGTGAAGGTGGCTGCGACTCAACAGGTAGGAGATGCAGGTTGGGGGATGGTGGTTTGGCTTCGCTCCTGCCAAAGGGGAGTGGGAACCACCAGAAAAAGGTGCTGGCATTGAAGCATCTTTCTCTCTCAGCAAGGGTGCCAGGGATGCCAGCTTGGCACCAAGGCATGCCCCTGCCTCAGACAGAGCAGTGGAACTGCTGCCCACAGCCCCCACACACCCACTGACCCTGGCAGCCACAGAAAGACGGGGCTCAGTAACCGCCCCACGAGGCACCTCTGTGGGGAGGCAGCAGGGCTCCCCAAACCCACAGGACCCCAGCAACATGCCTCCCTTCCTCCACCTCCTCTGCTCACACTGCCCTCCCCACTGCCCATGCCGGATAATGGCAGGAAGTGGCGAGCAGCCCCTTCCCACCCTGCTTCTTCCCCTCCACTGGCGGCACCATGGCATGGGGACCCCCGCTGGCTGCACCCCAGCCCCCTCAGCAGTGCCGTCCCGCTGACGCCCATGGGTGCTGGTGGGGGTGCTGATGCCTTCCCCTTTCTGGATAGATATAAATAACATGACAGATGTCTATACAAAGAGTTATTCATATCGCTGCCAACCAGCGCAGCCCGGGAGCAGGAGCTGGAAGGGACGTGGGGGGGAGAATTATAAATAAAAGACACTGTCCTGCAAAAAAAAATGGAAAAAAAAAGGCAGGAAAGGGTGTGGGGGAGGAGGCGGAGGAGGGAGGGGGTGCTTTGCTGCACCGCTGAGGGCACAGTGTTTTTGAGGAGTGCACTGCCATGCCAGCAACAGGCACCACAGACCTCAGTGGGTCGGTGCCTGCTGCTGCAAGTGCATGGGGCAGGACTCGACAGAGCACCCACCAGCACACAGCCCCCCCGCCTCCAGCCAGGTGGTCACCCTGTCCAACACCTGTGGCTGCAGCATCTACTAAAGCTCTGGAACATCCTGTCAGTCACCAGCCAGCCTGTCTGACCCTGTTCCACTCCAGATGGGCCAAAGAGCTCCATGTTTATCCCACAAGATACTAGATGAGGCAAATGGCTCCATGCTCACCCCACCAGGCACCATCTGGTGCCACCAGCCCCACACACACTCCCTGGCCCCGTTGGTACCTTGGAGTAGAGCCCCCAGGAGAGCTCGGTCTCAATGACCATGACGACAATGCCAAACATGCCGAAGATGAGCGCGTAGTCGCTGAGGCGCTTCCTCTTCTCGAACAGTGCCCGGCGGTGCCCAAGCCGGTAGCCAATGTTCTGTGCCTTGCGCTTGGGCCCCTTGGCAAAGGTGGTGGGGGCTGGCCGGGCAGGCGGGCGGGTGGGACGGTGGGTGGCAGGTGCATGGTTGTCCTCGCGTGAGACAACAATTTCAGGCGGTTCACCGGCACCAAAGAGCTGCAGGGGTTGTGCCTCCGGCTCGGCCTCGATGAGGTTCCGTCGGGATGCGCTGAGTCGACTGAGGGGCTTCATCACCCCCCCGCTGTACTTGCAGGAGCTCATGGCAATCTCGGTGAAGGGGTTGCTGTCCCGCCGATGAACCAAGGGGCTGGGCTGCCGGTGTTTGCTGCTAGCCACCCCAGAGCCCGCTGGGTGGTCGCCGAGGTTGAGCTGGCTGCCGTGGCGGGAGGAAGGGTGGAGGGCGGCGGGGGCGGCGGGAGGAGGAGGAGGGGCCCGTAACGACCCGGGCGAGGAGTGCAACAGGCTGTGCTGGAGCGGCGGCAGCGCGGAGGGCAGCGGCGGTGACCGTTCATCCCCCGGTAACGGGCAGGGACACCGACCATCCTCCTCCAAGTCCCCCACGCCCGAATCGTGGAGATGCCCCGATGTCTCCATGACGGCGGTACCGGCGCCGCTTTACAGGGCACCGGTTCCGCTTTACTTGCCACCGGCCCCGTTCGCTGGATCATGAATGGGCTCCGTGCTCTCGCCGCTATCGCCGCCGCCACCGCCCCCGCCGCTGCCGCTGGCCCGGCCCCGCAGCGCCATTGGCCACGCTGGGGCTCCCCGCAGGCTGACATCATCCCCGCCCGCTCCCCGCTTTGTATCTCCCCCCCCCATCACACCCCCGGTTCCTGCATCTCTGCGGGGTCGTTCGGGACTTGTAGTGCACCGGGTTGCACCAGTGCGCCCCGACGGACAAGTCCCGAACGACCCCTCATCTGTTTAACCCACTGCGTGCCCGCACGGGCATCTCCCCTCCTTTTATATAATCCCCTTAATCCTCTTAGAGGCTGGAGATTACGAGCAGCATCTGGAGCAGGTGTTCCCATTCTGGGGGTGCTGGGGGTGTGTGTCTCACGATGTCCCCAAGGTCAGGGTCAGGCTAATGGTAGACCCAGAGTATGGATGTATATATATATATATATATATATATATATATAAAGCCCTAATCCCCCCTCGAAACCCCCAGCCCACCCAGGAACCACCACCCCCACCCCCCCCGTGCCCAGCTGTTGCAGGAGAGGAGCAGATATGAGTGCAGGAGTTTGGGAAGCAGATAATCTGTAGGGAATTGGCTGGTAGAAACTCTATTAAAGGACACCATGAAAAATCCAGCTGGTGGACTCCCTGCTTGAACAGAAGGTATTGAACTGCACTTCTGCCTCCCAAAAGCTGGGAAGCCCATGGCGAGGGTGGGGCAGCATCACCTGTGTGTCCCTTCCCCAGAAATGAGACACAGGCCCAGCGTGGCAGCAGTTCTCAGTGTCAGAGCTTTATTCCAGAACAGGAAGCATTAGCAGGAGGTGGAGGGGGAGATGCTGAGGGGCTGGGGGGGGAATTATGCGGTCCCCAAGCCCCAGGAGAGAGATGTGGAGCTATAGGCTCCTCTGGAGTGACTGCAACAGCATCTCCAGCTGCTCGCCCAGGGCCACCTTATCCCCGTCATTGGTGATCACCCAATCAAAGGACACTCCCTGGTCCAGGCCACACTCAGATTCAGCATCGTCCACCCCTAGCAGCACAGAGTCCAGGGAGGCCCCAAGGATGGTCAGGATCTGTCCATCTGTACCCCTACTATGGCCTCACCCCCCAGAGCTGGGGGGTTTGATCCAAAGCCTCTCGCTTTGGTAGTAGAGGCTGTGCCCATGGGGCAACCCCAGTTTTGGTGTCATACTTGGGGAAGCTGCCCCTCACTTGCTCACCAGTGACAAAGACCCAGTTCCTCCTCTTCCTCGTCTCTTCAGTAGCCACCACCCGCACAGTCTGCACCACGTCCCCATAGACATCCCGGAACCACTGCACATCCGAGAGGCGCCGTGTGTCGCTCACCACCTGTGCAGGGACTCCATCAGCACCTGTCCTCTGCCCCCAGAGCCCCTGTGCACCCCCCAAAACTCACCCACACCGGCTGCAGTGCCCCCTCCACTGCTGCCCGGCAGAAGAAGCCGGGGTCGGTGTGGCGCTTCTCCTCGCCCCAGCGGATCATGTCCTGGCGGAACGTCTCCTTGTAGGCGCTGGCATCCAGGAGACGCTGGAAGTCAAGACCATGCTCCTGTGGGGAAGGGGGGTCAGCAGGCATGGCCTGGGCCAACGACCATGGCATGGCACAGCCATGGCTGTTGTGACAAGCCGTGCCTCAGCACGGCACGGCAGAATGGCATGGCTCAGTACAGCGCAGTGTGCAACAGCTTGGCACGATGTGGCACAGCATGATCAGGGGATGGCACAACTCGGCGCAGCATGTCCTGACACGGCTTGGTGTGGTGCAGCATGGCACAGCTCAGCACACGATGGCAAAGCATCAGATGGCACAGCACAGTGTGGCAGGGCAGGGCACAGCTCAACACTGTGTGGCACGGTGTAGCGTGGCATGAGCACGGGAAGGCACAGAACAGCAAAGCACATGCCCTGGCACAACTCAGCGTGGCACGGCACGGCGCGGTACAGCACGAGCGCGGGACGGCACAGCCCGGCACAAAGTGTCCTAGCACAGCTCGGCGCGGCCGCGGTACCTTGGCGTACTGCTCCTTGAGGGGCCCGGAGAGGCGCAGGACGGTGCAGACGTCGGGGCCCAGCCTGCGGGAGAGGGGTAAGCGGGACGGGCACTGGCACCGGCTCCACTCGGCCAAGTCCCGGCCTCCCCGTCCTCCGGTGCCATCCCCGCACCCCGCGCTCTCCCCCCGCACACCCCCGGCCCCGGCCGCGCCCCGCCCGGTACCGGCTCCGCAGCTCCTCGGCCACGAAATCCTTGCCCGATTTCCTCTTCCCGCTCAGCAGCAGCACCGCGCGCGGCGCCGCCATCGGCCCTCCGCCCCGTGGCCCCGCCCATCGCCCCACGGCCCCGCCCCCGCCCCGCCCCGCCCCCGCCCCACGGCCCCGCCCCACGGCCCCGCCTCACGGCCCCGCCCTCTCCCCGCCGGCCCCACGGCCCCGCCCCGCCGGCCCCACGGCCCCGCCCCACCGCCCCACCGCCCCGCCCCACGGCCCCGCCCCACGGCCCCACGGCCCCGCCCCACGGCCCCGCCCATGGCCCCGCCCCCGGCGGCGCGCCCGCCTCGCGGCGCCCCCTGCAGGGCAGAGCCGGCACCGCAGCGAGGGTGCCGCAGGTCCCCGCCGGGACACGGCGAGTCCGGGCCCCCCAGGATCCTGCACCCCAGGCAACCCTCTGCCCCCCTCCCTCCCATTTCCTCCTTACACCCCCCATTCTCCTCTGAAGCTCCCTCTCCCCAGCATCCTGCTCCCCCCAACACCCCCTTTCCTCCCAGCATCTGCATTTCCCCAGCACTCTCCCCCCAACAACCCCTATTCCTCTTCTGCACCCCGCTTTCTCCCAGCATCCATTTCCCCCAGTACCCCCTTTCCTCTCCGAGCACCCTTCCTCCTCAATACTCCCTATGCCCTCTCTGCACCCCACTTTCTCAGCTGCCCCTCACTTCCTCCAGCACTCCCTTTTCCCCTTCACTGTTCCTCCTCTGAATCCCCATTTTCCCCCAGCACCCCCAATACCCTTTCTTCTCCCCCAGCAACCCCCTTCCCCTCCAATACACCACATTCCTCTCTGCCCCCCCTTTTCATCTGCACCCCCTCTCCCCCAGCAGCTTTTCCTCCTCCCTGCACTCCTTCCTTCCCTCTCAGCAACTTTGCCTACAGCACTTCGTTCCCCTCTGCTCTCCTCTTACACTCCCTATTCCTCCTCTGAATCCCCATTTCCCCAGCTCTCTTCCCCTAGCACCCTCCCTTCCCCCCACCCCCAGCACCCCCCTTTTCCCCACACCCACACAGCTCTGCCCAGCGGTGACTTTATTCATGGTGGCAGTGCAGCATCACACAGTGCTTTTGGTTGGGAATGTGGCCCTACTTGGCCCTACAGGGTGCGAGGGTAACCCCCAGATGCCCACAAACAGCACGTGGGGAGCCCTTGCGTGGGGGTGCTGGCACACTACAACACTGCCCCCCCAGCTCTACCCACCCATGCCATGCTGCCTCTGGGCTCTTTGTCTCCGCATGTTCCTGGAGGTGCTGCAAGAGAAGGGGAGGTGTGAAGGGGTGCAGGAGGAGGGAATCCCTGGGGACGCCCGGCACCACCCGCCCCAGCTCACCCACTGTAGTGCTGCAGCATGTACTCCTCGAAGCCATCAACCGCCTCCTTGTCGCCCCACTCCTGCCACGCCACCTCCTCAAGCAGATCCTCCACATCATCCACAAAATCGACAAACCGCAGGCGGTCGTGGGCAAAGACACCGTCAGCCCTAAAGGCTCCATCAAGCTGTGGTGCCAGCCTCTTGAAGTGCCTCCCCAAGCCCAGCTGCCCCATGAAGCTCTCCAGTAGTTGCAGGAACTGCACCTTCTGCACTGGCTCCAGTGCAGCCCTGAGCACTTCCTGGCCCTCCTTGTGGGCACAGTCAGTCACCCCAAAGCAGCCCTGTGGTGCCCGGTACCGCCTGAGCCAGGGCAACTCATGGGAACCATGCTGGGGGTGGCTGTGAGACAGCTTCCCCCAGGCTTTGCCTGGCTTGTGCTCATGGGGGGTTCGGGGATCCTTCCTGTGGGGTTTGCCATGCTCTCTCCTTTCCTGCTCGTGGGGTTTGCCATGCTCTCTCCTCTCCTGCTCGTGGGGTTTGCCATGCTCTCTCCTCTCCTGCTCGTGTGGTTTGCCATGCTCTCTCCTCTCCTGCTCGTGGGGTTTGCCATACTCTCTCCTCTCCTGCTCGTGGGGTTTGCCATGCTCTCTCCTCTCCTGCTCGTGGGGTTTGCCATGCTCTTTCCTCTCCTGCTTGTGGGGGTACGCCCTGGCACCATGCTGCTTGTGCCACCTGCTCTCCTTCTCCACCTTGAACGGCTTCTTCCAGGGTGATGGGAAGGACCCCAACCCCTCTGCCTCCAGCACTTGGGCCAGGTGCTGCTCCAGGGTGCTTAGTTCCTCCAGAAGCCCCTTGAAATCCCCAGAGCCCCGTGCACGGTCCAGGGTGTCTGCTAGCTCCTGCCGCAATGAATCCAGACTGCCATGCCGCTGTGCCGCAGCTTTGCCGCGCACGGGCGCACCTGTGGCACGTGGCTGCTCTGCTGTTGGCTCCCTGGGGCTGCCCGGTGCCCCTGTGGCCTGCAGGCGCCGCAGCTCAGCCTGGGCCTCCCGCAGCGCAGTGACCTCCCGCTCCAGCGCCGCGCGCAGCTGCGCATTCTCCGCGGCCAGACTCTGCTGCTGCGCCCCGGCCGCTGCCGCCTCACCCTCGCTCCTGTGCAGCAGGGTCCGCAGATCTTCCTTGTGGGCCTGGGGCAGGGGTGGGGGGCTGTGAAAGAGGTGGGAGAGCAGCGCCAGGACACGGCACTGGGACATGGCACCGGGCACCAACCTGCAGCTCCGCCTGCATGAGCCGGATCTCCTGATTCTCTTTGGCCAACTTGTCCAGGAGTTGGCTCATGGACTGCACGTTCTGGGAGCCCCCAGCATCTGGCAGAGGGGCCTTCTGCTGCGAGTCCTGGAGGACAGGAAGGTTGGAAGCCCTGGGGACATTGAAGACACCCTCTGCCCCCACTCAGCCCTGCTCGAGACCCCTCCTTACATTGCTGTCTACAGACAGCAGCAACTCCTGCTCCCCAGCAGTCAAGTCCCAGCTCCCCACACTCTCCACAGGACCTGCAGAGGAGGACATGGGTCCGAATGTCCAGGCTGCTGCAAGATGTCCCCCTGCCCGGGTGGGCTAGTCCCCTGTACTCACCCTCTGCCATGTCGTAGATACCACCTGGGGAGAGGAGGGGACAATGAGGGGGATGTCTGGACCTCACCCTGTCCCTGGGGCCTCGGCCACTGAGACCTCCACTTACCAGTGATGATCAGCAGCCCCACAGCGACCAACACCAAAGCTCCCAGCAGGTACTTGCTCATATTGAGCCCATCCTCACCAGCATCTGATGTTCCCCGGTGTGGGGTAGGCGTGACTGTGGGGGGCCCAGGATGGGGCTTGTGGCCCTGCCGCCACCGCAGCCCCTCCATGTCATTGTCACTGCTAGTGCAGCACACGTCTTCCATTGTTGGCCCTAGGTGGAAATGGGGGGACCTCCAGGGAGGGTCTGCACCTAAACACTGCCAGCACAGATTCCCCCAGGCCAGTCCCCTGTGAGGCCCTGACCTGCTTGGGGGGTGTCAGGGCAGGGTTGTGGCTCAGCCTCAACATTTGGCTCCTGCTTGTTGCCCTCCAACATGCTGGGCACTGCAGAGCCATCCAGGGCAGGCACTGCTGACACTCTGGAGTCCTCACACTCCTCTGGGTCCTGCAGACACAGGCACTAGCACGTGGAGTGTCCCTGCAGGGGGAGCAGCCCACCAGTCCCAGCTCAGCCCCAGTCCCCCAGTTCTGACTCACCCCCTGCCTGCTGCCCTCGGGGCACAAAGTCCAGCTGGGGAAGGTAGTGGTGCCATTGGTGGCCGTGGCTGGGGAGAGGCAGAGCATGGGGATGAGACAGTGGCACAGGAAGGTGACACCAGGCTTGCCCCATACCCAGAGTGGCTGCCTGCCTGTGACTGTGTCCTGCGTGTCTTCATCCTCCTCCTCCGGTTCCTCATCCTCAGACCCGTGGGAGGCTGAGTCCTGCTCTGGACCCACCGTGTCAATGGGCAGACCCTAGGGGAAGTGAGGACACATGGAGACACCCTTAGCCCTGACCTCCATGTGCCCCACTCTGCCTGCAGCCCCAGGTAGGCTCTGGAGGGTCTGCCCAGGGGTCTCCAGCTCTGGGGGGCTGCCCTAGGGGCCCCAGTTCTGGGATGTTGTCCTGGAGATCTCAAGTAGTGAGGGTCTGCTCTAGGGCTTGCCAGCCCTCACCTCGCTGCCCGCCAGCACCCAGCTGCTCTCTGAATCTCGGGGCTCCAATTTCTCCGCCATAGGGACAGTCCAGTGCTACCTGCAAGGAGACAGACCAACGGACGCACGGACAGCAGGACATGACCCAGCTCCCAGTGCCAGCTGGATATGACCGGGAGAGCCATGGTCCCGCTGCCAGCCAGCTCCCCCCCAGCCACAGGCTGGGGGACTTTCAGGGAGCCGTCCCGGTGCACCGGCTCTGCGGCTCCACTCCCCCTGACACCAGCTGCCGCCGCTGGGTATTTTTAGCCGGTGATGCCTCCCGGCAGGTGGACGGGTGACGCGGGGCCTAGCGTGGGGAAACCAGGGGCCCCGGTCGGGATCCCACCGCCCCACAGCAAAACGGCAGCACCGGAAGGGGGTCTCGAGCAGCCCCCGCCTCCCTCTTCCCCCCCACCCGCCCAGGACCCAGAGCCGGCCTAGGGGTGACGGCCCCGCCGGTGACAACCCGCTCCTCTCCGCTCCCCACGGCCTCCTCCGAGCCGCGCCCGCGCCCCCCGCCCCGTCCCGGGTCCGGCCCGGCGGGGGCAGCGCCTCCCCGCGGCCCCGGGCGGTACCTGCGCCCGCCGCGTCCCGCCGGGAACTTTCCCCGGGGCCGCCGCCGCCCTCGGGACGGGGCGCGCACGTGACGCCAGCAGCCAATCGCAGCCCGCGGCCGAGCGTCGCAGGGAGGCGCGCGGGAGGCGCGCGGGGGGCGGGCGGAGCGCGCGCGGCCCCGCCGGTACCGAGCACCCCACCCCGCGCCCCCCCCCGGGACCGGACAGACACCGACACCCCCGCACACCTTCCTCGGACAGACACCGAGACGCGCGTTTAAGAGTTTTATAACGACGGTACAAAAATTTCCATTAACGATTGGCTAAAACGGACGGAGCTGGGGTGGGGAGCGGGTACCGGGACCATTCCGAGCACCGGAGCAGGGGGCACCGGGACTGCCCCGTGAATGTGGAAGGAGGCACCAGGACCGCTGCGCAGCCCAGGAGGTGCCCCCTGCAAGGGCAATGACCTAACTGGGGGCAGCACTGCGGAGCACCAGGAAGCCTCAGCCCTCCCAAAGCCGCTGCACTGGGGCCTGGCAACGGCATGGCCAGCACCGTCCCAGATCCCCCGGTGGGTCCCGGTGGCGGGCAGTGCCTAGTGAGCAGCCACAGCCAGTGCATGGCAGTGCCTCTCTGGCTGGTGTGGGGGCAACAGCTACAAAAAATGGGGGTTTGGTCCTAAATCAGTGGGGGAAGCTGTACATGGCGGCTGAATGGTGGCTCAGCCGTCGTTGGCGGTCACCAGCTGTCCCATGCCCTCCCGGATGTAGACCGACTGGATCTCTTTTGTCTTGAGGCAGAAGTCGCAGGCCCAGACGGCAGAGGCCTCAGTGGTGAGCAGCCCATAGGCATTCTCGGTCATCCCCGTGCACTCTCGGTGGAACCACTTCTGGCAGGAGGCCTCGCACAGGATGGCGTCCTGGTCATCGTTCACCTCGTTGCGACAGGCCCCGCAGGGGTACACAAGCCCCGGTGGTGGCTGGTGCCCTGAGGTGCTGGTGGCCTTGCCGGGGGGCGGCAGTGGGAGGCTGTTGGTCTCCGGAGTGCTGGCACTGCGGCCAGCGCTGTTGGGGGCAAAGCCAGGCTGTGCCCCGTTGACGGTGGCTGGGGAGCCCGAGTGCTGCTCCTGGGCGAAGGTGCTGGGGGGAGGGTTCTTGCCCCCTTCTTCGCTGCTAGCAGGGAAGCTGGGATCCGCCCCAGGGAAGGGACTGGCGGTGGGGGGCAGGGGTGGCATGTTCTGCCCGGGGCGCTGCATGGGCGATTGTCCAAAGAGGTTGCTGGGCTGGCTGAAGCGCTGAGCCACTGCCGGCCCCCCGGGGGGGTTGAGGGCTGGCCCGGGGCCCATGTCCCCCCGGGGGGGCTGCCCCATAGTGGGGGACATCATGGGCCCGAAGCCTGCAACAGGCCCCTGCATGAGCTGCCCCATAGGGGGGCTGAAGTTCTGTCCGAGGGGCTGGCTGAAGGGCTGCCCGGCGAAGGTCAAGCCTCCCGGCTGCACGTAGTTGGGATTCTGGGGGGGAATGCTAAAGGCCGGGCCCATCTGCCCGGGGGCGAAAGGGGGGGGCTGCCTCCGCAGGGGCTGGGGACCCCCGCCGTAACCGGGGGGCACCTGCGGCGACATCCCCCCCTGCACGCGGAAACCGCCGAAGGGGACGGGGCTGCCCAGGAAGGGGGCAGGGGCCGCCCCCACCTTGGGGGCCCCGAAATCATCCTCGAAGGGATTGGAGGCCACCAGGTGGTCCACCATAGGAGTGGGCGGCGGGGCGAACTCCGAGAGATGCGAATAGGCAGGGCCCTGCGGGGAGAAGGTGACGGTCAGGGTTGCCGTGGCCCCCCCCGGCCCCCGCGCCGCCCCTCGCCCGGCCGTACCTGCGTGTTGGACTTGCGCCGCTTCTTTTCGGGGCTCTTCATCTGCAGCCCTGCGGGGACAAGCGAGGCCGCGTCAGCAGGGCCCGGGCGACCCCCACCCACCCCGGTCCCGGTCCACCCGCGCTCACCTGCCTTCCCCTGCTTCCGGCCGGGTCCGCCGGCGGCAGTGCTGCCCGCGGGGTGCGGGGGCCCCGGCGGGGGCGGCGGGGCCGGGACGGGTCCCTCCAGCTTCTCTGCGTGCGGGGCAGCCATAGCCCTCACAGCGCGCGCGTCGCCGCCATGGCCCGACCGGAACCGGAACCCGCGCGGGGCCAATCACACCGCGCGGGGGGCGGGGCCAAGCGCGCGAGACACGTCAATCACCGCAGGCTCCCACCCCACCCCTCGGCCGGACCAAACCAAGTGCAGCGCAATGGAAGGGGGGAAGGATGCGTGAAGGGAACAGACGGGACAAACCACGGACGAGGGGCTGGGGAGGGGACGGGGAAAGGACGAAGGGGAGCACAGGGCGGAACCCACAGCGAGCCGTCCCGGCTCACACCAGCCAGGGCCTAGAGAAATGCCACCTGTAATACAACCGCCCGCCCCACCCCCAGTGACCCGTCCCAGCTCTCACACCAGCCAGGGCCTAGAGAAATACCGACTTTAATACAACCGCCAGTTCCTTTGGTATAGCGGGGCCGGGGGCCTGGGGCTGCGACGGGCGGGGCTGCGCTTTGGCTTGGGGGGAGTTACACTGTGCATGCAGGGGGGTCCTCCCGCCAGCCCCCCGGGGCTGCCAGAATTGCCCAGGCCCCAGCCGGGAGGGCGGGGAGGAAGCGGACGTGGTGGCGCGTGTCCTGGAGCACAAGCGTGTCACGGATGGGGTACAGGGTGCTGGGAGCATGGGGGAGGCTCTGTCCCCAGCCCCTGCCCTTGCATAAGAGTGTGGGACCTGCGGGGTCAAGGCACAGTTAACACGTAAAGTGATCCGGTACAGTCGAGGGCCTCGTGCCCGGGGGAGCAGAGCCCCCCCACTGGCCCCCTCCTCAGCCCAGGGGCCAGAGATACGGACAGGCTGTCTCTGGCTCAGGGGGGTTTAGCCCTGCCAGTCCTGAGCCCGTGCTGGTGAGCACAAGAATGGCTGTGGCACGACAGCAGGGCTGGGTTTTGGTAGGAGCTGAGCTGCTCTGCAAAGGCTGGAGCTGAGGGTTAGGGGCTTTGCAAGAACAGTTCCCCAGCCTGCAGGCACTCACAGCCTGAGCCCCCCATGGCCACCAGCTCCATGTGGTGAAAGGAGAGAGGCCCTGTTCTCAGCCAAGTCCGAGCTCAGTGCCACGTGGAGCTTGTAGAAGAGTCTGAGGGCTCCCTGGGGCATTGAACAGGGCCGAGGGCTGCGCATTGGGGGTGCTGTGCACTGGGGCCCCCGGGCGCTCACAATCTCCTCTCCACTGGCTGCTGCAGGCACATCTCACTGCCAGCCGAGATGATGGGCAGGTGATTGTCCATGTGGTAGCTGATGAGGTGGCTGACGCTCTCAAAGCGATGATCTTTTGTCCGCACCTGGGGGGCCAGAAAAGGGGCGCTTCAGGAGGCTGTCAATGCCCACGTAAGGCCAGAGCCACCACCCTCCATGGCACAGACCTGGGGCTGCAGTCTCACACCCATGCTCCACCAGGCCCTCTCCATCCCCAAAGCCAGCCCAGAGTTGTCCCGTGATGAGCAGTGCATAACCCCAATGTTCTGGTAGCTCTTGTAACCCCTAGGACCCCTCAGATCCCTACAAAGACTCACCACTCCCTCGGGATCGACGAGCAGCAAATGCTTGGGCTGCCCACCCTGCAAGCCAGTCAGCACATACTGGCCCGGGGTGGTGGTGCTCTCCCGAACCAGAAAGTCTCCGTTCACCTTCAGCAGCTTCTCGGCCTCCTTGCGGTTCATCTTCCCATGGTACCAGGGCTCCCGTCTCAGCTGCTCCTCCATGGAGGCCACCACCTGGGCGGGGGGCAGCCCCACAGGCACAGATGGGGGCACACGCAGGGCATCTTCGAAGGGCTCTGCAGGGAGAGAAGAGCAGGGGGACCATGACCGAGCCCACAGCCACCTAGCCCCTGCCCTGGCTGCAGCCACTGTTGCACTCACTCATGTCGAAAAGGTCCCTCTGTGTGCTGCCGTTGGCTGTGGCACCGGCAGCTGAAGCTTGGCGTGTCTTGTCTATGTTCTGCACGTTGACGTAAGATGGGTCATCAAACAGGTCCGTGCGACCAGGTGTGCCCGCTGGAGCTGCATATTTTTCTCTCCCTGCTACCAGGAGCACTGTGGTCAGCAGGGCTTCAGCCCACCTTGGCCCCCTCCCCAGCAGTGCCCACCATCAGAGCACTCAGGGTCCGTGAAAGAGGATGGAGACTGGCCACACCCATCACATTACCTTGGGCAGGAGTATGCTGCTTCTGAGGGTCATACTCCCCACCGGATGACTGGCCGACAGGCTGCAGGGAGAGGCAGTGATGAGCCCCCACCCCCTTTCCCACTCCCCACACCCCAGGCTGTTAGAGGCACCGGGGAGACATGAATAACCTTCAGCCCAGTTGGGGTCCCTACATCTCCCTTACAAGATGGTGCCTCCCCAAGAGGACATGCCCAGAGCCTCACCAGTGTGGCACCCAAGTGATTTGGGGTCTGAGCAGCCCCATCCTGCAGCCGCATGTCCACGACCCCCCCAATGGGAGGTTCCTTGCCAGGGAAGTCATTGTAGTACTGGTGGTCCGGGGCTGGTTCCTCCTCTTCTTCATCCCAGGCAGAGCCATCAAACCCTGCCATCCTGGGAGAGCACAGCACAGATAAGCCTGTGACAGCAGCCACGGCTGCATCCCCTCTCCAAAACCACCTTCCTCCTCCTCACAAAACCCTGCCCTGACCTGTCGTGGGGGGTCACCAGCTTTGGGGGGTTCTTCAGGTACTGCTTGAAGCGCAGCTCAAAGGCCTGCCCGATGGTGCTGATGACATCCTGTGCCAAGCCTTCAGGACACTCCAGGATATGGCAGGCTGGGTAGAAAAGAATGGGATGGAATTGTGGAACTCCAGCACTACGGTTCTTCACCCCTGAGCCTGCCCTGTACACCCCAGAGCTTTCTTATGAGTCACCCAGTTTCCCTACACTGAGCTGATCCTAAACACCTCCAAAGCGGGGCTCTGGCACTGAGGACCCTTGCAGCACCCTCACCTCTCTGATTGACGGGATCTTTGGCAACATAGGCAACGTATTCGGCTGTGTCCTGTGGGGGAGACAGCAGCAGTGAGACAGGGCTGCTGGGGAGCACTGGGCCTGAGACCTTGGGAGAGGGCAGCAGAGGCACCAGTCCCCTACACATGGCATGGATGGGGACCCTGCGTACTCACCGGGTCTCCCCCTGAGGCGAAGGATATAGACTGCATGTGGTGGTTGGCGATGATCTGCAAAGTGGAGAGCTTGTTGGACACAGCCAGGAATTTCTTGTTACCCACCCAGGGGTGGCACATCCCGCTCCTCCCAGGGCTGACCTGCCATGGGGGCTCAAAATCCTCCAGAGCCCTGGTTATGAGCCACAGACCACCAGGAAAAGGACTCGGACATCACCAGGAGTGGGGTCAAAACCAGGAGATCTGGCCCCAGGCAAGGGGACTTGGATCTCACCATCTCCATGAGAGATCCCACAAAGCACAAGGGATATTCCTCCCACCTCTTCAGCCCCAGGGACTGCAGGGAGGTGGGCACTCATCACGCAGCCTCCCCAGGAAATGTCTGGGTGGGCTGTGTGATGAGTACATGAGGATGCACCTGCGTGTCCAAAGCCAGTCCAACCCCTCCCCACTCTCACCTGCTTGCAGTCTGAAGCCATGAGGTTGAGGCTGCTGGTAGAGATGGTCAGGGTGATGGGCATGCCTGCAAATTTCAGGTTGCTCTTGCCCAGGATGGAGTTCAGGGAGCGGCTGCAGGGCTAGGGGCAAATGATAGTGTGGACAAGGGGCTCCCCAGACCAGACAGCCCAGGGCACATCCCACTGCTTCCACAGCAGAGATGGGCACCTTGTCTTCACCACTTGCCCCCGGCCCAAGCCTTAGTTAGGAGATCAGAGCCCTGGGCTGACCAGCATGGCACTGCCAGCTGGGCTGGGATCTGGTCCTTGGCCCTGTGCCCAAATCAGCCATGCATGCTCCCCCAGCAGCTCCCCAGCCTGGCCTCACCTTCCTTCTCCTCACGGCTCCCTTGGCACCAGGCACAGCCTCACATACCAGCCCAATGGCCTCCCTGCAGGGAGTAAAGTGAGATGTCAGTCCCCACAATGCCTGCCTTGCCCCAAGACCCCCCCAGCCACAGGACTGAGGACATGGGGATCAGCACAGGAGAATCAGGGTGACAAAGGGGAAGCTCTCAGGCAGTGCTAGCTGGGGCTCTTTGGGTAGGCAAAGTGCTCTGGTATTAGTATTTGATGGGCTGCAGCAGCCCCTGGCCCCCAATGAAAGTCCCACATGCTGCCAGGGGCTTGCATAGGGCTCAGACAACTCCCTCACCCCTCCCCAAAAGGAGCAGTCCCTGGGGAAAGGCAGAGCTCACCTGGTGACCTGGGTCCTGGTGTTGAAATCCAGAGCCCTCATGGACTGAAGCACTTCCACACAGCCCATGTACTGTGCAAGAGAGCAAGGTGAGCTTGGCCAGCCATGGGGTTTGCCCCCCATGCAGCAAGAGAGGGGGCCGGAGCCTCAAGCACCCCAGCTCTGCAGCAGTAACTTCCCTGGGGATCCCACTGCCCATTGCCCTGCCCTCCCCCAAAGAGCACGGTGCATCCTACCACCAGGAGGTCCCCAAACCCCCCCAGTGACCCCTCCCACTCTCCCCCACTCCCCAGCACTCACCCGGACATGGTAGGAGACGCCGGAGCCCATGACCTTGTCATCGGGATGCAGCCAGCCACGGGTCGGCTTATTGACAAAGCTGCCATGGCGGGTCCATTCATCACCCCCCAGCTGGCCACCTTCCACCCGCGTCTTCTTCCCACAGCTCAGCTTGTTCATATCCTGGGAACAGACAGTGACAGGTCTCGCTGAGCCGGGGCTGGTAGCACCCCCTGGCACCAGTGCTGGCATCCCAGGGGGACCAGGTTCCCCTGGGCTGCTGCTGGCTGAAGAGCCCCGCAAGCTGAGCAGGTTGGCGGGATTGGAGAGCTTCAGGTTGGCCATTTTGGGAAAGAAGGAGCAGAGGGTGGTAGGGCTCTCCTCCAACTCAGGCGAGAGCTCCCCAAGAGGTGCAGCATGGCTGAGGGAGGAGGAGGACAGGGAATCAGGCAGAGACTGCATGCTTGCAAGGGACTCCACTGGGGAGGGCGGGACTCCCAGGCCCCCTATGGCCTCCTCCAGAGAGGAGACAGACTCGTTCCGCAGGTGGCTGTATTTGCTCTTTTGCAGGAGATCCATGCTGGAGACAGGTGAGAAGGGCCACAGCCGCCCTGTCCAGAGTGGTGAATGCAGCCAGCTGGGCCTCACAGGGGCCCCACAGAGAGTCCGAGTGCCTGCAGCCACCGGGAAGCTGCCCCCAAGCAGAAGCCTTGGCTGAGCTCTGTGCTAGGTCCACGCCAGCCTGGCATGGCTGGCAGGGAGAGCTGGGCCTGGGACGCTGGGCAGCGGGTCCAGGGACTGCCCGGCACCGGCAGGTACAGCCTATCAATCGTGATCGGCGTCAGCAAGGATGTGCAGATCCGTTCAGACTGAGAGCAGCACACCACAGCAAGGAGGAAATGGGGCTGCAGCGACACCCTGGGGAGCCGCTGGCACAGGGAGGGGAGCTCAGAATGCTCTGTCCCCAGCCTGGAGGTCCTCAAGCCCCTTGCCACTCCAACACCGGGCCAGCAACAAATCCCATTGTCTTCATCCAGGGCCAGATCTAGCTCCCTCTGCCCTGCTGCTGGGTTCAGCACGGCCACCCTCCGCCCCACAGCTCACTCCAGCCCCTGTGCCGCTGCCCGCTAAGAGAAAATCAAAAGCATGAATATTTAAAGCCCGGAGACAAGGCAGACACAGAGTGCATCCAAGCCCATCCCAGCCCTGCTCCGAGCAATGTCCAGGAGGGAACAAGGTCCTTCTGTGGCAGCCAGCACCATGCAACCCACGTGCCGGCGGTGAGCAGCTGCTGTTGGCTCGCTGGGCTCTGCCGGGGGGAGCAGCGATGCCGAGATGACACCGCTGCTCGCAGCTTCCTGGAATACAGGGACATGCAGTCCTTTGAGAGCACAGATCTTGCCTGGAGGGCTGGTGGGAGAAAGAGGAGGATGGCCAGGAGCAGGATACAGGTAGGCTGTGCGTTGGGCGAGGCAGGGCTCAGCACGAACCCCCAGCCATGGTGGGGAGCCGGTGGGAGAGGCTGCAGCTAATCACTGCTGCTTCCCGCATCCCAGCTGTTTCTCCCGGGAGAAGAGATGAAGGGGCTGCGGCTGATCGGAAGAGCTGTGCTGACTCACAGGCGGCAGGGCAGGCTCTGCCCGCGGCGGGGGCTGCGCTGGGGCTGGGGCGCAGTGCAGGAGGGGCTCCCGGCGAGGGGTGGGGACGCAGCGCTTATCTGGAGCAGAAAAATCAAGGTCACAGGCGGAGCTAGCGGAAGCGGGCGGCGAGAATGTGCCGGGGCAAAAATTGGCCCCTTCAACCTCGGGGAGCTGGGCAAAGCTCCCACCTGTAGATCAGGGGGCTCAGGGGCAGGTCTCTCCTGTTCCCCTATCCTTGATGCACTTGCATGCAGCAGGAACTTGGGCCAGCCCGACTTTGCTGCCCTCCACAGCCTTGGCCCCACTGAGGGACAAGAGCTCTCCCCCCTCCACCACCTACGGGATGAGGCAAGGATTTCAGGCAGAACCCAACCCCTGACACACCACGAGCCAGAGCCTTACCAACCACCAGGTGCTCTGGCCACCAAACCAAAACTGGGGAAATCCAGGCCAAGGAAAGGGCTCTCCCTGCTTGGAGCCTTCACTCACCCAGCGCTGCTTGGCACTGGCAGCTGCCTGCCCCACTTCACAAAGCCTGGCACACTGCCATGGGGACAAGGAAAGGAAAGCCATAACAGGGCTGGAAATTGCCACCTACATGATGCAAGGGGCTGTGGCACATGACAGTGGGCCCGTCACTGAATCATCTCCTTGGCCATGCACACTAGCTCTGTGAATGCCAGCCCCCCCCCCCCCCCCACCTCAGCCCTGGTGGTCCCACAGGTGCAGAGAGTCCGTGCTGGATATTCCACAAAGTGCTTGTCCCCTCCAGGGGCCCCTGGCTGTTCAGTGCTGTGACCTTCCTGTGGCCGCAGCACCACTCCTCTAAAGAAAAGCAGGAAGCCTGGAGCCAGGAAGCTGCTGGCCCGGTGAGGCACCAGTGCAGCCCTGCTGCTAGGGGAGCCCTGGCTGGGCGGCATCGAGTGGCCACAGGACAGTGGGGTTTGCCCGTGAGGGACTGGCCACTGGTTGATGTGAGCCTGGCATGGCAACTCTGTGAACCCTGATGCTTCCCCAGGATAACAGCAGGAGGGAATTGCAAGGGGGCAGGAGCGTCTCCTTGGCCCATTCCCACCACTCCAGGGCTTGGAGCAGTCATCACCTCCAGGCAGCAAAGGGCTCCCAGCTGAAGCCCCTGCTCAGACACATCTCTGCTTTTATAAGCTAGAGTAATTCCTGATTTTCTCAGAACCTTCAAGGCCAGTCCACCCACAACATTCAACAGCCTGTGACAAGGTGCATTGCTGCTCCCAACCCTCAGAGACCAGACGTACTACCATCACAGTCCCCCCACCCCAGTGTCCACCCCAGGGCATCAGAGCTCCCTCCCAGTGGGCTCTGAGTGCAGAAGGCAAACCTGGAGGTGTGCAAAGGCACAGAACACTGGCCCTGCCTGAACAGGCAGCCCCAAGCTCCATCCCACAGGCTGCAGCCCTTCCCCTGGCCAGGCAGATGGCAGGAGCTCCTGCCCCTGCAGCAAAGTATGAGCAGAGCAGCTGGAACAACATGTCCCCAAGGAGCTCCGGGGGCACGTCCTGGCCCAGCAGCTCCGTGTGCCCTGCCACCACAGAAAGACAATGGATCAGAGAAACACAGGGACATGGACTACTTTCAGGCACCTGAGACTGGGACTTCACACACAGCCTGGGGCAAGGAAGAGAAGCAGAGAGGGGACGCTCAGGGCCCCATTACCAACATCCTCCCAGGAAAAAAACTGGGAGCTGAGTCAAAGGCCTGGAACATGCCAGTGGTTTGGCAAGAAATCACAGCAAGGCAGCCACACATACAAACCTTGCCCTGAGCAGGAGACCCCCCTCTGTCCAACTGCAGCCAATGCTGAACCTCCAGGGCAGGGATGAAGCAAAGGAGAACACTCAAATCCAGCCAATAGCTGATTTTTCCCCCCCACATCACAGCAGCATCACACAACATTTAAACATTCCTGCACGCAACCTCTCCTTCATTCTGAAGAGGGAGTTAGGGGATGCCAGTGGAGATCTGGGGAAGAGGCTGGAACCCTCCTGGAAGGCAGAGGAGGCAGGCAGGATCCACCACCGAAGCCACTTAGCCCTCCACCGAAGTCCTTACCACATACTCCATCGCCGGCGGAGGGCAGGGCAGGCCCTGGGCAGGGAGCAGAGACACACAGCCCCTCTCGTCTGGCACTCCGACCTGCGGTTCGGGGACAAACAGGGAGTTAGCCAGCCCTGTCCCAGCCCGCTGAGGTGGGGGCCATGGTGCCAAGAGGCAGACCCTGCTCCTCCATGCTGTCCACAGGTGGATGGGGCTGTGGCTTCCGTGCAACATGCTGCTGACACACAGGGTGAGAGAGACCTGGAAGCCACCTTCTTCCCACTGGCGAGAGGATGGCGCTGTGATGCGCTGGGACAGGAACATGAGGCTGAGCCTGGGCCTGCTTGGGCCCTGCCCACACTGGCAAATGGTATCAGGGGCCAAGAATCACACTGTGACCCAAGACAAGTGTCGGAGCCGATCCCTGCCCAGCCCAAAAAGCAGCACTGGAAAGCCACACACAAGGAGGAAGAGTGGAGGCAACCCAGGGGGGAAGAGCTGCCCCCTCCTCCACCCCCTCAGCTGGCACCCTGATGCAAAATTACACACAGAGCCCCCAGGGCTGTGTCCCTTCTTCTCAGGGGAGCAGTGAAGACAGGAGTCATGGAAAGAGTCTACAAGGGGTGAGCTGGCAGAGGCAGGAAGCTCTGCAAGGGGAAAACAAGGCAAGCAAAGCAGCAGCAGCTCCAGAGCTGCTGCTCTTCTCACTCCCACTCCCACTCCCACTGTCCAGCCAAGGCAGCCGAGGCCAGGCCAGTGGAGCAGTGCAGGGCAGCAGACGTGATTTAATGCCTGGCAGCAACTGTACCCTTATCTGTGGCCTGTGCCAGCTGTCACCATTAGCTTGGAAGGCAGCAAGATAAGGAGGGCTATACCTGGCAATGGCAGCAGACTGACCCCTGCAGCACTACGCCACTGCCAAGCAGAGCTGGCGACCAGGCCCTTTGGACGTCGGGCATCGAGGCTGGTGGCAGGGAAGGAGCATCTGGACCCAGACCAGGGTGCTCAGCCTTACCAAAGCCCACTTGTGTTCCTCCCGAGGATGGGACACTGCTTTGCACAGCTCCAGAGGTGGCCCAGCTGAGGCATTCCCCCACCAAAGGGGAGTGGATGGATCCTCACACCCTGCTTGGCTGGGAAGAGATGGCCTCTTCAGCTCCTCCGTTACAGTCTGAGACCAGGGCAGCCCTGGCAAGCACCAACAAGAAGTGCCCTTTGCCCACAGACTTCTGCAGTGCCAACGTGGCAAGCAGGGCCCAGGTTACGTTTCCTTGGAACCCGTGTCCATGGTCTACAAACTGTGCAGGTGACCCCGTTTAAGAGATTCAAGGGGAGAAGCAAGGACAGATGGTCACAACACACTGCGAGAGAGCAGACACAGACCTGCACGGGGAAACAGCTACCCCTGTCCACAACAGTCGGGTCTGCTCCAGGTACTCACCGCTGCCTTACTCTGAAGCACAGAAAGCAGGATGGCAGCAGGGCAGACCCCAGCACCGCAGAGGCCGAGGAACCCTCCAAACCCAGCCGGTGCCCCGTCCCTGCTGGAGGTCACGCCAATCTCGGGGATCGGCGTTCCAGCCCTAGACCCTGGAGCACCTCTAGAGCTGGTGTCCTTCCCGTGTATCGCACCAGCACGGGGTGGGGCGATGCACGCCCGAGCCCCAGGCACACACAAGCAGCCACCACGTCGGGTGGGTCACCCCAAGACCTTAACACAGCGCGGCACCGGCTCCTCCAGCGCCCGTCGGGCTGCACACGGGAGGGCTCGGGCCTGCCCCACGGCTAGGCTCCCCCACGCTGGGCAAACGAGGCAGCTGGGAAGGGCGACCCGGCCCCCGCAGCACTGGGAGCGGCGGCGTCTCGGGGGCGGCTGCGGCAGGGTCCCCACTCGTTCCGCGGAAGGCGGCGGCGGCGGCGGCGAGCGATGCGGCCTAAGTCCGGCGGCACTGCGGCCGCGGGGGCACCGCGGGGCCCGGCCTTGGATCCCGGGCCTTGCGCGGGTCTCCCCTCCTCCATCCGCGCGCGCCCTCACCGCCCCGGCCGGCGCGCGCTCACCGGGCACCATCGGTCACGCGCGGGCCTCCCGCCGCTCTCCGCCGCTCCCGCGCCCCCTCTCCCCCCTGCCCGCCCCCGCCGCTCCCGCCGCCACTCACTTCCGGCCCGCGCCCCTCCGGCGTGGCCCCGCTGCGCCCGTGTCACGTGACCCGCCAGCCAATCGCGGGCCGCGCCCGACCCGCGGGAAGCGGCGCCGCGGCCCGGTCGCGCCGCGCGCGCAACGGCCAATGGGCAGCCGGCCCGGCCCGCCCCCGGCGCGGCGCCGCCCAATGGGCGCGCGAGGCGGCGGCGTTTGAAAGCGCCGCGGGGGGCGGGGGCGCCAACGGCCGCCGGGAGGGCAGCGCGGGGCTGTCATGGCGCACAAACAGATCTACTACTCGGACAAGTACGACGATGAGGAGTTTGAGTACCGGTACGGAGCGGGAACGGGTCCTGGTAACGTCTGTTTGATAGGGATGGAGGGATCTTGGTTAGGGTTTACCCGGGCGAGGGAGGGAAATGTCTCGCTAACGTAGAGCGGTGGGGTGGAGAGGCTTCTAACGGCTCGCTGCGGTGGGAGCGGTGGGAGGGGAGTGGTGGGCGAGTCACGGCTCGCTAGGGAAGCGAGAGGGGAATTGTCCCGGTAACAGAGGGTAAGAGGGGGGTCCCGGTAAGGGTTCTGTACCGGGTCACGGTGCTGGTCCCATTAACTGCTCCCCAGTAGGGAATCTCCGTCCTGGGAAATGAGGGGCTGTGGGGGGTGCCTCGGTGTTGACTGAGAGGTGCGGGGGCGCAGGCACGTGATGCTGCCCAAGGACATCGCCAAGCTGGTGCCCAAGACCCACCTCCTGTCGGAGTCGGAGTGGCGGAACCTGGGGGTGCAGCAGAGCCAGGGCTGGGTCCACTACATGATCCACGAGCCAGGTGAGCCCCGCGGGGGAGCGGGTGGCGCCCGGGGGGCCCGGCCTGACCCCCTCTTTTGCCCCGCAGAGCCCCACATCCTGCTCTTCCGACGGCCATTGCCCAAGAAGCCGGAAAAGTGAGTGGCCCCTGGTGTGCCGAAGCTCCCAGTCCTTCCACGCTGAGAAAGCACCTTCCTCCTCCTTCTCCTCGGCATTCCTCGGGGGCTTCACCCCCTGACCCTCGATGCTGCCTGGGCGCTATTTTGGCCACTCGGCCCTGGTTCCGGGGGCCCTTCCCGTTGCGAGGCCTCCAAAGCTTCAATAAAGTGATGTTTGGGAGCTGTCTGTCTGCAGCCGTGCGGAGATGGGGTAGGGTGGGGTCCCGGTACCGTGGAGCCTCTCCTGCGTGGGTTCCCGGCGGGGGCCTCCCCGTGCCCACCGGAGAGGGGGCCGCACGTGCCCCGGCCCGACGGGCAGGGCCGCGGAGGCGGAGCTGCGCTGCACCCCCTCCGCGATGGTTCCGTCCCCGTAGGTCCCGCCTCCCGGCCAATGGGCGCTGGCGAGGCCGCGTGACGGACGCCCTGGCCGGCCCGTGAGCGCGCGGGGCGGTGCCGGGGGCGGCCGGGCGGCTCCATGTGGGGGGTGCTGCGGGCCGCGCTGCGGGCTGCGGGGCCAGTGGGCCGGCCCCTGCGCGCTGTGGCCTGTCGCCCCATGGCCGCTTCGGCCGCGGCGGCGGTGGCCCGGGGATCCGCCAGCACCGCCGGCATCATCGTCATCGGCGACGAGATTCTCAAGGTGCGGCCGGGGGTGGGCCTGGGCTTCGGGGGTGGGGCGGGCTGGGCCCGGGGCACCCTGCCGTCATGGGCGTTCCCGTTCCCCCCAGGGCCACACGCAGGATACAAACTCCTACTTCATGTGCCGGCGGCTGCGTGCTCTTGGCGTGAGGGTCGCCCGGATCTCGGTGGTGCCCGATGACGTGGAGGCCATCGCCAGTGAGGTGGCCGCCTTTGCTGCCCGCTTCACCTACGTGCTGACCTCCGGGGGCATTGGCCCCACACACGATGATGTGACCTTCGAGGCTGTGGCTAAGGCCTTTGGGGAGAGGCTCGTCCCCCATCCCGAGCTGGTGGCCTTGGTGCACAAGTTCTTTGGCAAGACAGAGGTGCAGTGCCCTGAGATGAAGCTGGCTCGCGTCCCCGAGTCCTCCTGCCTCAACTATGGTGCGGATGGGCACACTGGCAGCACCTTCAAGTACCCGCTAGTCAGTGTGCGCAATGTCTACATATTCCCAGGCATCCCAGCACTGATGGAGCGTGCCCTGGATGGTCTTGCTCATCTCTTTCGCAGCAAACAGACCCACTTCTACTCGCGCACCATCTACGTGGCATCCGACGAGATGCTCATTGCGCCCGTGCTGGACCGGGCTGATGCCACCTTCCGGGGACGCGCCAGCCTGGGCTCCTACCCAGACTGGACCAGCAACTACTACCGTGTGAAGCTGACCCTGGACTCAGAGTCGGAGCAGGACCTGGAGGAAGCGTACTGCTTCTTGATGAGGGAGCTGCCACCGGGCGTTGCTGTGCCGTTGGTGACAGACTGCGTCTCTCCAGCAGCTGTGGAGGTTTATGCCCTGGCTGAGTCAGGTACCGGGAAGAGGTGCTCCAAGCACAGCTCCGTGCCGCCATGCTTCTGTGCAGCCTAGCAGGGCTGGGGCAGTGGGAACACCAGCCTAGGAGCAGAGCTTGCCTGTTGGGGTGTGCTGGGAGGCTTGAGGGGTGCTGCAGCTGCAATGGGCTTCATCCCACACAGGTGGGAATGGGACCTGTAACCTCAGCTAGGGCTGTTGGTGGCAGGGTCTGAGAGCACAGTGTGCAGTAGTAGCAGCAGTGCCACGGTTGCCCAGTGCCCTCATGATCCCTGTCACAATGTGGCTCAGATCTCTGGGCTGAACAAGCTCTTGGCTGTGGTGTGAGCAATGGCTTTGCTATGTGTCTGGATATGAGACACATCCCGAGGGTGAAGTGCCGTAGGCCCTGGGGCCGTGCTGAGGGAACATGATCCGGGCAGGCACCAACTGTCCTGTCCTGGCAGGCTCGGCCCTGGGGCAGAAGGTGGCAGCAGCCCTGCGAACCATCGAGGAGGCTTTGGACCAGTACAGCCTGGTCCAGCTCTGTGTGGGCTTCAACGGGGGCAAGGACTGCACAGCCCTGCTGCACCTCGTCCATGCTGCTGTGCAGAGGTACCCACCCACGGGGCTCCAGGCTGGGGCAAGGCTGAGAGCTCCTACAGACCCTGGCCAAGGCTCTGGGGCTCTTGCTTGCTCCACCCTGGGGGAATGAGTGGATTCCTGGGGTCTGCCTGGTGGGAACTGGATGCTGTCTTGCCTCCAGTTGCCATCAGAGTGCAGCTGCACTGGGTCTCTCTGCAGGCGGTTCCCAGCGAGGCAGGAGAGGCTACAGGTGCTCTACATTCGCACTGTGTCCCCATTCCCTGAAATGGAGCAGTTCATTCAGGCAACGGTCCAGAGGTAGGAGGCAGAGTGGGGTGGGCTGCTGAGCAGAGGGTGTGCAGTGTTGCTTGCAGCCCACAGGCAGCTGCCCCCCCTGCCTGCGCAGGTACGGGGTCCAGCTCTGCACTGTGGAGGGCTCCATCCGGGAGGCGCTGGCCCGCCTGAAGGAGCAGCAGCCACAGCTGGAGGCTGTCCTGATGGGAACACGGCGGACAGACCCTTACTCGTGCACTCTGACGTCCATGTGTGTGACAGACCCTGACTGGCCCCCTTATATGCGGGTGAACCCCTTGCTGGTATGTGGGGCTGGGACTGTTGCCATAGGGCCTGGCAGGGGGACTTGACAGGGCTGGGAACCAGCAGTGATCCACCCCCATCCTGGACAGCTTCTCTCATAATTCCCACTCTCCCAGAGTATCTGCTGCCCCACTGTGCAGCTGTGGTGCCCCTTGCTGCAGTGAGGCTGCTTGGTGCTGTTGGGCAGGTCTCATTCTGGCCTGCTGGGGGGTTTCCCTGTGTTTGGGGAGGTGCTGGGAAGGACATTGGTGCTCTGATGACCATCTGGCTCTCCCAGCTGCTCTCCAGGAAGGTCCGACTTGCTTCCCTGGGGGGCGAGGGAGCAGCCTGTTGCCTCTGCCTCAATCTGTGCCCAATTCTGCCTGCAGGACTGGACCTACCGGGACATCTGGGAGTTCCTGCGCAAGCTCTTTGTCCCTTACTGTATCCTCTATGATAAAGGGTGAGTGCCTGGTGCTGCCCTCCTCACATGCGCAGCCAGTGCCCCTGGGTGCAGTCCTGCAGCTGCTTCTTCCCTCCACAGCTACACATCCCTGGGGAGCATGGCCAACACACAGAAGAACCCAGCACTACGCTATACTGACGCCCAGGGCCGGGAGAGCTACCGGCCTGCCTACGAGCTGGAAAATGAGGAAGAAGAGCGCACCTCCCGCCAGTGAAGGCCACACTCTGGGAGGCTCCACTGGAATGCTGCTGGGGTGACACTGAATAAAATTGCAGCCTGTCAGCACTGAATAAATGCGCTGCAGTCTGCACTGCACTGGCACGTGGCCTTGTCAAGCCCTGAGGGCTCCATGGGACAGGAGTGGGAGGAACAAAAGGGTCCCCAGGTTGTGCCTCCTCCCTGCACCCACTATTGTGGAAGTTTTGGAAGTGCAGAGAATGTAGCAGGTTCCAGTGCTTGCCAGAGCCCCGCATGTCAGCACTGCTGCCTCTCCCGCCGTGTCAGATCCTGCTGATTCCTCATGGGCCATGCACCTCTTCTGGACTCTGGCAGCCTGTCTGCCGGGTGCTCCCCGGCAAGTGGCTCGGGTACAGGCAGTGGCACTGCCAGCACTCACTGCCACCTCCCTGGGGCTGCGCCTGGGCTCCTGGTTGCTGCGGCTTCTGCGGGAATGCATCTACCTTCTTCTCTGCAGCTGGTGCATCCATGAGCTGCTAGACTAGGGAAGGGCCCCCCTCCCCAGTGTCACGGGACCCTGGCACCCCCCTTGCCTGCTCTGGTGCTGTGGGTGAGTGACCTGCCTGCAGCTTGACTTGACGTGGTGCTTGGAATGTGACAGGGGCCTGGCCATGGTGTTTGGGGGTGATGGAGCCCAACCATGGTGCTCCTCGAGTGAAAAGGGCCTGGCCATGGTGCTTAAGGGGAGACAGGGAGCCTGGCTGTGGTGCTTCTGGGGGTTGAGAGGGTGTAGCCTTGGTACTGGTCAGTGGGTCCTTACCCCCTGTGCCTCTCTCCCCTCCTCAGGACTGTGCTTGTTACCCTGTGCTGATGGAACTGATGGACCTCTGGTGCTGAGACTCTGCTCCAGCTTGCGTTCCCCCCAGTCAGAGACCCAAATAAACCTGAGCAGTGCCTGACTGGCTGCATCTATTTGGGCAGAGCTCTGGGAATGTGTGTGTCTGTGTGTGTCCCTAAACCTTCTAATCCTAGTCTTGGGTAGCACTAAGGCACTCCAGCACACCCCTTGCCCCTGTCCAGGACTGAGGGTCCCCACACCCCTTGGGACCAACAGGCAGGCGTGGGGAGCTGGGGTTCTGCTTGCACCTCCTGCCCGCTCCCCCACTCCTGGCCATTTCCTGTCTCAGTCTGTGGGAAGCCGCCAGAGCAAAATACCTCCAATGGGCCCAGCCTGGTTGGGGGCTGTGGCAAAGGTCGTGGCTGGTGGCACCAGAGCGTGGCTGTGGGTCTGTGAGCCTACCCTGCCCCAGCGCTGCTTGTGCTGGTGCCTGGCCCTAGCACAGGGGAAGCTCTGCATGCCCCATCCTCGGCAGCAGCAGTGGCGCCAGTGTGGCCTCCCTTATCTCGGCGGGAAGTCAGGAGCAGGAAGCCTGGCCCAGTGCGGGATAAGGGTCCCGTTTACATTAGCTCCTTTGTTGTGGAGCAGGCTTCCACCCTCACCCACTGCCCACGGGGGGGGCCCTGGCTGGGCCAAGAAATGAGGGGCAACAGGAACCCCTGCCCAAGATCCACGAGGGGCTTAGGTGGTCTTTGCAATGGTCCCTCTGAGGACACGAGTAGGGATGGGGTCTGCTAGGATGGTGCCCTGCCACTGTGCCTGCATGGCTTCCCCCTGCCCAGATCAGCTACTCAGCTGGACCCTGCCCTGTGTCTGTGCACTGGTGTCTGCAGTGCTGTCTGGGCTCCTGGCTGTGCCCAGCTGCCTTGGTAGCGTGGTGCTGGGCATCTTTGACTACCGGAGCCCACGCATCTGGCACCTGCCACGTCCTGGCGTGGTGGCCCTGATGTGGCAGTGGCTCAGCCCCAGGGCTGGCTGGGATGAGGGAAATCAATGAATTCCCCAGACGGGAAGGTCTGGGGGAGGGGAGAGCGTCCCAGCACAGGAAAAAGTCCAGGCAGTGACGCGTGGTGGGCAGAGCAGTGCCGGCCGCCCTGAGAGCACAGCCCCATGCACTGCCCTGGAGCCTCTCACCCACCTCCGCCACCCACCGTGAGTGAGACCCTCTTCTCCAGGGACCCCTTGCCCAAACCCACGATAGGGGGGTGAGAGGGGAGCGGGCGGGTGCTGTGGGCAGGAGCATGTGGACCCCTGCCCTCGCTGTCTCAGCACAGCCAGGTTCCCCAGCAGTGGGGGTTGCTTTTGGGGTCATGTCTGATGTGACTCTGGGGATGCCAGTACCCCTTGAAGCGGCACCATGCCGTCACGGTGGGGGTGGCAGCAGCAAACCCAGGCAAAGCAGCCTTGCCAGGGATTGGGGAGGACACAGGAGGCTGCAGCAGGGTCCCCATTGGGACCCTCTGGAACCACAGCCCTCTCAGGGCACAGGGGGCGATGCCTGTCTCTATCCTGCAGGTGGTCCCCACGGCCACCCCATGTTCCGCTCACACCGTGCTGGCCTGATGCGGAGGCTGTGGCGGCAGCGCTGTGCAGCAGCCAGCCCCGAGGATGGCCCCAGTGCCCTCAAACTAGCGGCGCATGCCCTCTTCAAGAAGCTGAAGGATGAGGAGCTGGAGCTGCTGGTGCAGGTGGTGGAGAGCCGGGGTGCCTGGGAGTCCGGCTGCGTTTTGGCACCACGCGGGGACCCACGAGGGGTCAAGCAGGGACTCCCCCCACAAGTCCTGCTCTGTCGCCTCTTCCGCTGGCCTGACCTCCACCAGTCCCATGAGCTCAAGCACCTCTGCTACTGCGCTGGGGGCCAGGGGGCCTGCGGGGACTTGGCTGTGCTGTGCTGCAATCCCCATCATTTCAGCCGCCTGGCTGTACCTGGTGAGTGCTGGTGGCAACACTGGAGGCTGCCTTGCCCCCTCAGGCTCTGACCTCTGCTCTCTGGGGCTGGCTCAGGGCTCCAATGGGCTCCAGGGGGACAGGATGCACTCCCAGCCTCTCATTTCCTTCTCTCTCCCCTGCAGAAACCCCGCCACCCCCCTACTTGAAGGCATCCTGTGGTCCCTCCTGGCCAGATGAGCCCCAGCACCCCAGCACTCAGCTCCTGGAGTTCAGCTACAACGGTGGGGACTGGTGCGGTAAGATGGGCCCTCCACACTCCACAACCCCCTGCCACACCCAGCAGAAAGGAGGGCACTGGGCAGGGCTGAACCCCTGGGTCAGAAGCAGACATTGGAGGGGACAGAACATGAAAATCAGGGAAAGGAGCCAGCAGTCACTCCCAGCAGGAGGAAAAGACTCCGACACGGGATGAGGGGTTCCTGCTGGGGGAGCAGCCTGGGCCCAGCCCCCCCCCTCCCCCGAAGCTCCTGTTGTTATTTTTGGCGGCGCCAGGCTCCCTGCTGGAGGAAGCGCTGCCTATGGGGACACACACAATGTGCCTTGACGCACACAGCCGCAGCTCCCGCCTGGCTGCTGGCCACCAAGGCTGCCAGCTGCCACCGCCCCACCTTCTCCTGCACCCGGGGACCAACCCTCCTCACAGCCCTCCCCCACCCCTTCACCACGGTACTCGGGGACTGGGAACGGCTCCAGAGACTCGTGCCCAGTGCAGGAGCCTGTGCTGAGGCATCCCTGGTGCGCCACATCCATCCATCTGTCCTCATACCCCCTCTGTACCCACTTCCCTGGGCCCGTCCAGCTGCTTGGCTCAGTCATGTCCTGGTGGTGACAGCTTTGCTCTCCCCTGCCAGACACCAGCCTCTCATGGAGCACCGTCAAGGATGGCTGCTGGTGCAAACTGGCTTACTGGGAGTACCGGACACGCGTGGGCCGCCTCTACGCCGTGCACGAGGCCTCAGTCAATGTCTTCTGCGAGCTGCCATGGGGCAGCGGGTTCTGCCTGGGCCAGCTGCCGGCCGCCTACCGCAGCTGTGCTGTCCGGCGGGCACGTGGCAAGATTGGCCGGGGGCTGCTGCTGAGCCGGGAGCCAGGTGGCGTCTGGGCGTACAACCGCAGTGAGCACCCCATCTTTGTCAGCTCACCCACCCTGAGCCCCCCTGGTGCCTGCGGGCTCACTGTCCTCAAGGTGCTGCCTGGCTACTCAGCAAAGGTGTTCGATTATCAGTGGGCAGGGGACAGAGGGGGCTGGCAGCTCCCTGGGGAGGGACCCTGTGACCCTCACAGCATCCGCATCAGCTTTGCCAAGGGCTGGGGACCCTGCTACTCCCGGCAGTTCATCACCTCCTGCCCATGTTGGCTTGAGGTCCTGCTGAACCAGCCATGCTGAGGCTGGGGCTGGAAGGGGGTGCCAGGGAGTTCCCCCAAAGCAGGTTCACAAGCTGGGGGGCCCTTCTACTGTTCCCCAGCCTGTGTCTTCCAGGGCTGTGTTGCAGCAGGATCATCCTGGCTCTGCGGGACTCTGCCCGAGTGCTGACTGGATGCAGTGCCCTGCTGGCATGGCTCACCCTCCTGCCAGCACCTGCTTCCTCCAGTCATGGGGCTCTCAGTGACACAGAGCACTATTTTATTTTTTTTTTAATTTTATTATTTTAATGTTCAAGTTTATATTAATTCATCTATTTTTGTAAAAAAAGCAAAGCATGAGGCAGGAGTCCCCATTGTCAGGGCGAGGGCCGGTGGGGACAGGGGAAGCAGGAGAGACGGGAGGTGGGACAGAGTGAAGAGGAGGGGAGAGCTGTGGGCCTGGGTGTCACAGCAGACAAAGGGAAGGGGAGTGAACTGGCACTGCTGGGGGGGTGGGGCCGGTGAGCACAGCTGGAGTGTGGGGCAGGTGCTGGAGCAGGTTAGAACAGCTGGATAGGCGTTGGGCAGGTAGAATGAAGGGGAGGGCAGGTGAACACTCCTGGGGTCGGGACCAGTTCAGGGTTACCCAAGCTGGGTCCCAGGTCCGGGGGGATCCTTCAACCGTTCTGGCAGCATGGGGGAGCCCCGAGCAAGTGCAGCCGAGGGGATCCCGAATTGCCCGAGTCGTGTCTGCAGTTTTTAACCCAAATAAACGGTGCCACCGGCACCAAGAGACCCCCGTGTCCCTACGCGTATCGGTGCCGCCCACGGGGCTCGGCTCCGGCAACCAGCAGTGCCCTCTGCCGGCAGCCGCCACGGGCCGCGATGACCACCCGGTCCTTCCTGCCACGCCGCCGGCCCGGCTGAGCCCGCGGCCCCCGCCCGGCCCCGGTCTTGGCCCCGCCGCGAGAGGTCAGTGCGACCGCGCCGTCGGCGTCGCCTCGGGGGGAGCAGGCAAGGAGAGACACCGGGAGCACAGCCGCAGGCAGTGGCAGAGCGCAGCGGCTATGGCGAACCGTGGCCCGAGGGGACGGGCGGGGAGCGATGGAGCCGGGGGTCGGTGGCAGCGGCGCGGGGATTGAGGTGGTTCTGCGGGTTCTCCCCGCCGCCCCCGCGGAAGTCCGGAGCCTGGCGGGCTGGTGCCCTCGACAGGGATGCAGGTGCACGGACAGAGGGACGGAGCTGGGGGGAGCGAAGCGGGCGGCTGGGCGAGGTACCGGGGCTTGGCGAAGGGGTGGGGGGTCCCGTTCTCAGCCCCGGCGCAGTGCCCCGGCGCGGCCCCCCCACCCACTGACATAACGTCTGCGCGGGGCCGTGTTTGCCTTGGCAGCCCCGGGGCGGCGGTGGCTCCTCACACTTTCCGCTAGCGCCGGGCAGTGGCCGCGCTCCGAGCCAGGCGCGGGGGGGCCGGGGTGAGCCGAGGTGAGCCCCGCGGCCGCCGCTGCCTCCCTGAGCCGGCAGCGGCCAAACAGGTTGCGCGGGGCCCGCGCCCAGGCACCTGCGAAGGAGCCACCCCGCTGGGGGCCGCCGCGCCCCGCTGCAGCGCCGCCGAGAACGGGGCTGCTCTCCGCGCCACGCCCGTCCGCCTGCCCGGCACCCTGCGGTGCCACGTTCTCCGGGTCCAGCTCTCCATGCCCCCGTGCCCGCCACTCCAGTCCCCCGGTGCCCGCTTCTCGGTGCCCGGTTTCCCGAGCTCGGCTCTCCACCCGCTACCTCACCCTATGCACGGTGCCCGGTACTCGAAACTCTCCCTCGGTGCTACACTTCTCGGTTCTTACCCCCCTCCCCCCCTTCCCACCCCCCCATGCCCGGTTCCCCGCCCCCGTGTTCGCGGGGCGGAGAGGGCAGTGCCGTGCCGGCCCCGGCACTCGGCGGCCGCAGCGGGCGGGGCGCGCTCGGCGCCTGGCACCGCGCTCGGCGCCGGCGGGGCCGCACTGGGGCCGTCACTGCTCTGCTCCCCAGGCCCGGGGCCGACCCCCGCCCGACCCCGTTACCCGCCTCTGACTCAGCTGCCCCCCACCCGCGCAGCCCGGTCCCGGGGGCCCGCAAGACCCCCGCCCTCCCGAGGGGGGTGTGGCGGGGCTGATGGGCGGGGCATCCCACCAATCGGACGCGTGACCGCCGGCGCGCTGCCCAATGAGCAGGCGGGGGCGGGCGCTTCCTGGAGCCCCGGTGGCGGCGGCGGCGGCGGCAGTGGCCAGGGGGCGGGCGGGGCGCGGCGGCGGCAGGTGAAGGCGGAGGCGGGGCTGTGGCCCCGGGACCGGTCTGTGGCTCGGGCGGGGCGCGCAGGTGAGCGGCGGTGGGTGGGAGCGGACAGACCCACCGGCGGGGGTTGCGCGGAGGTGCTGACCCACCGGCAGCGGGATTGGGACGGGGACCGGTGCGGCGACCGCTTTTGCCGCCTGGTTGCGGTGAGTCGCGTGGATTTGGGATGCTGCGGGCGGCGGGCGAGCACGGTTGGCGCTCGGATCAGTGCACGGTCCCCTGTGTCCCCGCCCGCCGCCGGAGCCGGTGGACACGTCGCCCGTGGGGCGGGGGGTGTCACTCGTGGGCTGTTCCCGGTCCCTGCGCACGGGGCTGCGGGAAATCGGCAGGTCCCCGCTGCGTGCCGGGGCGGCTGCCAAGGCTCCGCTGTGGTGCTGTTGCTGTGCTGCTCCATCCAGCCAGGGTCCCCCGCAGGTCTCCCACGGGTGACTGGGTGCTGCCAACCCCCTTCCTAACCTGATGAGCAGCTTGGCGGCATGCCTGGTGCACCGAGTAGGGACGGCATCGTTGCATGGGGAAGGCAACTCAGGGAGTCCCTTCTACACCGGTATTGGTAGAGTTGGAGGGTATCCCAGTGTCCCGGCACGCTGTGCCACGCTGATGAGCCCCGGACCTGGCACACTGGCAGCAGCAGTGGTTGCCTTACTGCTGGGCTGTGCAGTGGTCCCCACCGGGATCGGTGTCGTGGTAGCACCTGCCAAGCACCGGTGGACTCTGCCCCGTGCGCCCAGCCCTGCCGTACCTGTCCTCGTCCCCCTGGCTGGCTGCCCCCGGCCGCTGTTTGCCCGGGGCGGGGTGCGGTATTTACCCTCCCGCCGGAGCAGATCCACGTCTTGGGCCACAGCCGCCCTTGATCCGTGGCTGCGTTCACCTGGCGAGGGGACACAGTGCCAGCTTTGTCGTGGGGTGAGTCGCGCCGTACCTCGGTTTCCCCCACTACAGCTGGGCTAGTGGTAGTGGGGAGCAGGCTGGGATGCCCGGCGCTTCAGGAGGCACGCGGCAACTGCAGCGACTCAAGGCTTCCTTGAGTGGTGATGCTGGTGCTGGGTGCGGAGGGAGGGACTGAGCTCAGGAACTTAAAACTGGGTGCATAGAGAAGGGGAAACTCTGGCGCAGTGGAGGGTGTGGGGCAGCAGGGCTGGGAGTGCCCATGCTGGGGACGGGTGCAGAGGTGAGCATGGGGAGGTGACAGGTGTGTGGGGGGGCACATCAGTGTTGGGTCCTGGGGACCCTCCAAGACCCCCTGCCTGGGCACAGGCTGCCCCCAGCGCTGTGGTGCTGAGCCCGAGGCTGTGGCAGCACGGCTCTGCCAGCTGGTTCCGTGCACCCTCAGTGCACACGTGGCACGACCGCGACAAGCCCGAGCACCCGGGGGCGGGGAGTGGGCACTGCAGGGGGTGCGGGACCAGCGTAGCCCCTGCTGCACCCCAGCCCTCGAGGAGTGGCTGCTGCCCCGTGCGTCAAGCAGGAACTTCTCCTTCAGGGCAGGCAGCGGATGATGAAACCAGGGAGAAATTTCTCCTGGCAGCGTGTGGGCTGCTGGCGGGAGCCCCCGGGAGCCTGCGCTCCCCCTGCGCCGCCACCACTGCCTTCCCATGGTAACTCCACGGCGGGAGCAGGCAGGGTGCCGGTGGGAGCGGCCGCCCCGTCTGGAGGATTGGCGCCCGCCTGGCTCCCCGTGGCAGCACTGGCGTCCCTGACATGCCCCGAGAGCTGCATGTCCACACCCCAGCAAGCCCCAGGGCGGTCAGAGGACCTGGCGAGGGGCTGGGCTGAGACCCGTCAAACTCGCTTTGTGCCAGGAAGGTGGTGCTTGGGTAGCCATGCGGGCGGGGGGGGGGGGGGTGGTGGTGCCGGGGCTGTAGCCGGTGACCTTCAGTGCACCCGGCCATGCCCCGTGCCCAGGGCTGGGGGTCAGTTGACATGCAGGGTGGTGCAATGGGAGCCATGGGGCCTGGGTGACTTGTATCCCCAGAGCTAGTGGCATGACTTAATGGAGCCATGGGCAGGCAGGGGGACCAGCCAGGGTGAGAGAAAATGAAAGCAGGTGATGCGGAAGGAGAAGTAGGTCAGGCAAGCTCTGGCCTCTCCCGGCAGCCTCGGTTGTGCTGCGTGTTCCACTCTGCCTGTCTGTCTCTGTCGTGTCCCCAGGCCCCATGGGCAGTAGCTTGAGTGGATACTGGGTAAGGGGGTCCTGCTGCCAGGCACTGGGTCCCAGGCAGGGTGGGTGCTGGGCACTGCCCACCTTGGACACCAGCAGGATAGAGAGTGTGGCTATGTTGGCTGACATATGCTGGGTACAGTGGCACCCCAGCAGTTTTGCTTTGATTCCCCTCCCATGGGCAACCATCAGGGCACAGGGCTTGGATCCATAGCAAGGCTGGACAGGAGGATCGTCAGCCCCACTGCAGCGCCAAGGAAGAGAAGGGAAGAGGCCCTTGGGTCCTGCTCAGGTGGCACAAGGCAGCTGGTGGGGTGCAGACATCATGGTGGGCCTTGGGGACAGCCCCATGTCCCATAGAGGGGCTCCACAGAGGCTGCCCATGCTTGCTCCACTGTGGAGCCATGGGGCCATCGCCCTCCCCTTGGTGCAGGGCCGGTGGGGTCTCACCAGTGGCGCTACGTGGGCCGGAGCGACTGTGGCGGGCACGGCCTCACTGGCTGTGCTGTGTGGGCTCGGGGGGGGGTGGGGGGGGATTAGAATCGCCTGCCCCCCTTCCCTCCCCGGGATCAGCTGTGGGCAGCGGGGAGCTGGCAGCAGGCAGCTGCCATGGGGGCGGAAGCCGGGCTATTTTGGAGGGTGTGGAGGGGGGGCTGTGGGCTGGCACTGTCCTTGCCAGGTGACCCCACCAGGACCAGCACCACCCTGGGTCCAGGATGGAGCATTGGGGCCCAGCCTGTGCCACTGGCGATGCTCAGTCCCTGAGGTGCTGTGAGGACATGAACCCTGCATATTGAGTAGGAGGTGCCACCAGCTGGGGGGGCCCCTTGGGGCTGTGCAGCACAGTGGGACCCAAGGGGTCTGGCTGCCCTCCAAGGGGTTCCCATGACTGTGCTGCAGGGCCAGCAACTCCAGAGCCAGCTCACCCTGGGACTAGTGAGCAGGCCCAGTTGCAGGTGAGCCTGCCTGTCCCAGGCTGGTGACTGGCAGAGCTTTGTCCTGCTGCCCCACCTTCCTTCCTTCCTTCCTTCCTTCCTTCCTTCCTTCCTTCCTTCCTTCCTTCCTTCCTTCCTTCCTTCCTTCCTTCCTTCCTTCCTTCCTTCCTTCCGTCCGTCCTTCCCCCTTGCATGTTCCTGCCTGTGCCTCAGCCATCTCCGTGGCACATTGGGAAGGCCAGAGGTGACACACAGAGGCCACATCTGTCCTGAGCGATGTGTGGCCATGGCACCCCATTCTATGGCAGGTCGGGTTGCTGCTCTCTGTCAGGAGGTGATGCAGGAGATGGGGTTGCCCTTCCTGCTGTTGGAAGAGGAGCTGGGATGAGGCCATGTCCCATCATTGGTGACACTGGTCAGGGTGCCACTGGCCAAGGCAAGGGTAGAGCTTGGAGGAGGATGGATGGATGGATGGATGGATGGATGGATGGATGGATGGATGGATGGATGGATGAAAGTTGCCCCTCAGCCCCTCAGCCAAGGCAAGCAGCAGTTTGTGGCCAGCACCTGGGTGGTTGCAACACCCCCAGGGTGGGGGGGCCACAGTGACTCACCCCATCCTGGCCACCAGTAGGAACCCTGACTCAGGGCTGCGTGCCCATGCCGTGCCATGCCCCTCCCTGCCCGCCTCGCCCACCTTATCTCCCGCCCTTAGCACCTGGCACACCTGGGCCAGGGGGGACTGGCGCCGTTCCCCTCCTTTATGGGGAACAAAGGGCAGGGGAAGGGTTGGCAGCAGGTGCCACATCCCTCCCTCCTCCCTTCCGTCCTCCCTCCCTTCCTCTCACAGACGCTGTCCAGGGCTGTGCCCTCTTTTGTGCCCGCCATTGGGGCAGCTGGTCAGCCTGGAGCATTGTGGCAGTGCGGTGGGCAATGCTGCCCACAACCCTGCTGCCACTGGCTGTGTGCTGCCTGCACTCCAGGCACTGGGCAACCCGTGGTACCACAGCTGGCTCCTGCCCAGCACATGGTCCACAGTGATGGGAGAGGTGGGATACCATGGAGGGCACGCTGGCGATGCCCCTCTGCCCACCTGCCATCTCCACTGCCTGCCCACGGGCTCTTGCACAACCCAGCTCTTTCTGTGAGCATTGCTGGGGCTGGGCCAGAGGCCCGCTGCTGTCCAGCTGGTGTGGGGCTCTTCCCCTTTCTGCCTGGCCTGTGCTACAGACGGCAGCAGCATGGTGTCTGGAGCCTATCCAGGGCCATGCCAGGGTGCTGCAGTGCAGGTGCCCCTGACCAGTCTGGCGTGGGTGGCCTGGGCGGGTGCTGGTACTGGTGGTGGGGTGTGGGGCACGCTCTCCAGGCTGCTAATTGCTGTTTAGCTGGGGACACAGAGGGTGTAATTATGGGGGGATTGCGTGAATCTGCAGCCTGGCTGGGGGGCCCACGAGTGCCCCTTACCAAGGAGTGGAGGGGATCAGGCAGCATAGTCCAGCTGGGCCGTCATTGCTTCCCACATTCCCCATGGGACCTCAGGAACCTGCTCCAAGGGTAGAGCAGGACAGGAATCCATAGGACCAGGGGGTGGCTCCAGGGCTGGCCGGGCAGGCTGCAGCATGTTGCACCGAGCCCAGCCCTGCTCCCACCAAGCGCAGGCGCCCTCCCAGCTCGGCCAGGCTGGCCACGGCCAGTGGCGAGCACCCAGCACCCTGCCTTGGGGCGGAGGAGAAGGTGAGGGCCTGTATGATTCCTCGGCACAGGGGGCAGGGGCAGACAGCTTGGAGACAATGCCAGTGGTGAGGAAGGCATACTTATGGTACGGAGTGCCTGTCCTGGCAGTGCTGGCAATTTTCTCCCGTGGGACTGGGCCAGGGGATGCCCCCTGCCCGGTTCCGGGTTGGCGCCCCACGGCGCGGTGCCGGCTGCAAAGGGTTAATGCCGTGTGTGTTCTGGGAAGCGGGGCTGGGAGGTGCGTGACCCGGGGTGTGGGCGTCGACTCCTTTTGAGGTGGGATCCTGAGCTCAAGTGCAGCGGGGAGCGGGGCCAAGTTCACACAGCACCCTGCCTTCCCCTCCCTGCCACTCGCGGGCCGCCAGCCCGGCCGCGACGCAGCGCTGAGCCACGCCAGGACCCAGGGCAGGTGAGCTACACACCCACCCTGCCATCACTGGCCGGTGTGGTGGAGGAAGTTGCCAGGGTGGTGGGGACCCAGTGTGGTACCACTGGGCACTAGGAGAGCTGGGCCAGCTGCTTTGGCACCAGCAGGCTGCGGGATGTTGGTGTTGCCTGAGCCCTACACCACCCTTGCTGCTGGTGGGACGGGACGGGATGGGAAGGGACGAGTGGCAAGATCTGGGTCACTTTGGTTTGGCAGAGCAGGGCCCACACCCCCCAGTGGCAATGCCAGGCAGCTGGATGTGGCAGTGGGGTAGGTTTTGGCAGCAGGAGGGGGCCGGGATGCCAGCACAGTTCCAGCAGGCTGGGTGGGTGGCATGGGGACTTTGCTTGTCCCTGCCACAGATGCCAGGAGTGGTTCTGGCAACGTCGCTAGTCCTGCTCCACTGTGACAGGGATGCCTGTGCCCAGCCTCCATGGCAGCTATCACGCCGGGCTGGCACTGGGCCCCAGGTGCAGTGCCGGCTGGGCGCTGAGGCAGTCCTGGGCCACAGCGCCCCAACCCCTTTTTCAGTGCCGATGGCTAATGTGCCATGGCTGCGCAGCACACGGCTGTGCCTGGGAGCTCTGTGGGTGAACTGGCCAGTATCAGGGGGTCTGAGCAATGCCATGGGGCTCACTCTCAGTGCTGTGGGGTGGGGGACTGTTTATCCTCTTTAATCTCCAAACCATTTCCTTTTGTCTCTGCTCGTTCTTTTCTTCTTTCAAAGAGCAGTGCTGCTTTCCCCACTCCCTCCAGCAGTGGGACCGCCGGCATGTGCCTGCTATAGGGTCACCAGCTGAGCCAGAGCCCGGCCGCCACCTTCCCTGCTGGGCAGACAGAGGGACTGCAAAGCCCCTGCCTTGCAGCCACACCACCCTCCACACTGTGGCCATCGGCACCAGGGCCCCTGCTGCTCCCAATCGGCTTCAGCCAGGGCAGTAGCAGGGTGGGGAGGGTTGCACAGCCCAGACTCCTGGGTCCACGTTCCCAGGGGCCCCACAGGGTGAGGGGCCGGGGCGACGCTGCGCTGCGCTCCCCTTCCTGGGTGACTCATTCTCCCCAGTGTGGCTGTGAAGTCCCTCGACAGCATTTGTGACTCTTGTGACCGAAAGCAGGGGTACTTGGCAGCAGCCCAGGGTGGAGACTGTACTCCCCAGGACCTCTGCCCTCCTTCCCCATGGGGGAACAGTTCGGGAGATCCCCCCCCAGACACCCCTTTCCAACTCACAACTCCCACTGTCCCCAAGCCATGGCCCAGTGCTCAGCGCAGGCTGTCATTGTGCCCTCATCCAGGGCGCCATCCCAGTTTGGTGGCATGGGACGCAGCCTATCCCCATGCAGGATGGGTGCTGCAGGGGCCCCACCCCAGTGCCTGTGGCTGTGGCTGGGTGGCTGGACCCCTAGGATGGAGGGAGCTGGCAGGTGGGTGGAGCCTGGCCATGGTTGTTCCAGGCAGCATGGGCTGGCAGAGGGATGTCAGGGTGACCTGGGCAGGCATTGTTCGTGCTGCCACCCGCCCTGCATGGGAGCCACCTCAGCATGGGGAGCAACTCCCCCTTTCCTCAGTCCCATTTGGCTGCTGCAGCTGAAATGTGCCCAGCCGCAGCATTGACATCACTGAGAAAGCTCTGGCACGGTGAGGACATGGGCATCACCACCTGCTCCCTCCCAGCCACCATCTCCAGCACCAGCCAGGGAATGCTGGGGGCCGGGGGCGGCTCCAGTCCCCTCACACCTCATCCTCCGCCATTTCCTTATCACTGCGGTGATCTCCTCGACGGCAGCGCCCGCTCAGCATGTGACTTCGCTCCAGTGAGGAGGATGTGCGGGGGGGTGGGGGTGTCAGCAAAGGAGCCGTAACAGGCGGTTTAGTGCGATGGAAAATCCCCCTCCTGTCACCGCCACCTCGCCCCCACGCTGCCCCAGCCCTGCAGCCATGTCTGCTGGCATTGGATCCTGTGGCTGCTCGCAGGGGTCCCAACTCCCTTACCAGACCTGTGCTGGTGCGTTCTGTGGCATTGGCAGCACTGAGGCTGTGTCCACCTGCACTGTGACATAGTGAGGCGGGTGGCTGTGCCCATCCCTCAGAGCACCCTCCCACCCGCTGGGATATGACAGGGTCTCAGCTGCTGCCCTGTGCCCAGACACCTCCATAGACATGTCCTGGTGGGTGCCATCAGTCTTGTGAGTGCTCTGTGCCCAGAGCTTGTGGGGCTGGAGGTGATGTGGGGACAAGGGCAGAAGGGAGGCTGTCCTAGTGCCATCGCTGGGGGAGGCAGTGTTGGAAGGGAGGACACAGTGCCACCCTATCCTGTGACCATTGCCTGCAACAGTCCTGGGGGTCTGTGGGGCTCTGGGCCACCCTTGGCAGGTGCCACATCCCTGTCATCCCTCTCCAGCTGCCCGAGCTGTGGCATGGGGTACTTGCCCCCCCATCTTAATCCTGCCCCTGCAGCTAATCCTGCCTAATCCCACTGGGGGCTGTCACTGCCTGTTGGCTCCCAGGGCCCTGATGGTTTAATCACCCCTAATCCGATCACCCCCGCCTCAGCAGGCAGAGGGGACCCCAAGCAGTGGTGGGATGGGCTCCTGCCAAGGAGGGGGGCTTGGCCATGGGTGCTGGCGCCAGCATCCCAGGCGGTCGGCACTGCCTGGCTCCCAGTTTCAGGGGCGGCTGCTGCCTGCCATGCCGGTCGGGCCTGCTCGGCAGCGGCTGGGGCGGCTCCGCAGCCGGTTGCTCCGGGGCCGTTCCCAGCTGCCTGCCGAGGCAGCCCCAGCTGGCGGCCGCCCAAGCGCAGGGAGCGGCCGGCTTGGGGATGGGCCCCTGTGCCGGGGGCCGTCGGCCGCGCCGCCCCTCCATGGGCAAGAGGGGGCACGTCCCCCACGCCTGCCTGCCGACGGCAGAGTGTGGCTTGGCACAGTGTGGTGGGTTTGGGCTGGATGGGCCTGGCATGGCTCAGCGTTGCCTGGCATGGCTTGGCAATGCCCAGTGCCACGTGCTGCTGTCCACCATGGCTTGGCTTGGCATGGCACAACTCTGGCAGCACCAAGAGTCACAACCCAGAGGTGGTACCCACCTCTGCCTCCCCCATGCTGAGGTTGCTGGATTCCCATCCCACTGTCACCCAGCAGTGCTGGTATCACCCAGCAGCCTGGCTGGCCTCAAAGGCCATAGATGGGCACGGTGTCAGAGGGCAGGTTGCAGCCCCGGAACTGCCACTGCTGCCTGCACCCTACCTGCAGGTTGTGAGGGTCATGGGCTCCCCCTTCCCACCTGTGCTGGCTCCACAGGAACATGTGGGTCCTTGGTGATGCACCATGGGGACAACAGTGGGAGTGCGAGCAGTGCTGGGTTTAGGGCTGAGGCCAAGCTCTGCCAGCTGCAGCGTGGGAAAGGCCTGACTGGCGCAGGCTGGGCTTGGTTGGGCGAGGAGTGGCCCCGGGCTGGGGCACAGGGGGAGGGAGGGGGCCCAGTCCCGACCAGGAGCGGGGGCAGGAACCGGCGGCACGGGTGCTGATCCTAATCTGCCGTGGCAGGAAGTGTGGCCCCTGTTCCCAGCCCAGCTGGGCTCCATGGGGCGGCCCCCAGCCCTCAGGGTGCTCTTCCCAGCACTCGCCCGCCCACCTGTGCCTGCTGCCAGTGAGGCCCTCGTTCCCAGGATGGGTTGCTGGGAGCCAGTGGCTGCGCCTGGCCATGACAGTGGGCTGGGGGGGGGGATTGTGGGTGGGCTGGCACAGGAAATGCTGCACCTTGGTGCTGTTCAAAGGCACCACGCTGAGATTTCCCCCTTTGCTGTGGCGGTGCGGGCGCCTGGGTGCTGGTGGTAGTGGAGGAAGCGTGGGGGCCTGTGGCAGGGGGCCTGTGGCAGGGGGCCTGTGCCCGCCAACCTCGACACAGCATGGAGGGGACTGAGGGCAGACTGCGGGCCCCAAGCCTGCCCCAGTTCAGTGTCCCGCTGAAACCTCAGTGCCACCCAGCATGTATATGGAGGGTTCCTTGTGCCCTGGCTTTGTGACAGTGATGCTCCAGCTGCTGTGTTTCTTCCAAGTGCTCTCTCCCAGGTTGTCCCTGTATCAGTCAGGCAGCATCCTATCCTTCCTGCAGGTGAGGACGATGGCCAGCCCAGAGGACGACCTCATCGGCATCCCCTTCCCTGAGCACAGCAGCGAGCTGCTAAGCTGCCTGAACGAGCAACGGCAGCTGGGGCTGCTCTGCGACGTCACCATCAAGACACAGGGGCTGGAGTACCGCACCCACCGTGCTGTCCTGGCTGCCTCCAGCCGCTATTTCAAGAAGCTCTTTGCAGGGCCGGGGCCAGGGCAGGAGGTCTGTGAGCTGGACTTTGTGGGGCCAGAGGCACTGGGTGCGCTGCTGGAGTTTGCTTACACAGCCACGCTGACCATCAGCAGCGCCAACATGGGCGAGGTGCTGCGTGCTGCCCGGCTACTGGAGATCCCCTGTGTCATTGCTGCCTGTGTGGAGATCCTGCAGGGCAGTGGGCTGGAGGCACCTGGCCCCGATGATGGCGACTGCGAACGTGCCCGCCGCTACCTGGAGGCTTTCTCCGCCCTCCCCGAGGGTGAGGTGCCTGCCCCACCACCCCCCCGCCCCACCGCCCGCCGCAGCAAGAAGACCCGCAAGTTCCTGCAAGCCCGTGGTGCCCGGCTCAACAACCATGCTGAGGAGCCACCCACCGAGGCTGAGGGCTCTGGCAGCCCCCCGCCGCCCCCCCAGCTGCCCTCACCCCCTCTGCCTGAGGGGCTGCCCCTGCCCTATGACAGCTTTGAGCTGCCTGAGGAGGAGGAGCTGCCCCCACACCCCTTCCCCTTCCCCTACCAGCCCCCCCTATCCCCTGATGAGGCCGCTTCTGACGATGACGCCATCGACCCCGACCTGATGGCATATCTGAGCTCGCTGCACCATGAGTCGCTGGCGCCTGGGCTCGATAGCCCTGACAAGCTGGTGCGCAAGCGCCGCTCACAGATGCCCCAGGAGTGCCCTGTCTGCCACAAGGTCATCCATGGTGCCGGCAAGCTGCCTCGCCACATGCGCACGCACACGGGCGAGAAGCCCTTTGCCTGCCAGATCTGTGGAGTCCGATTCACACGGTGAGTGCTGCTGGATGGACTCTCCCTGCCTGACATGTACTAAATGTTATCCCCTATGGCACTCCCCCTGCCAGTCCTAGGGGGCCTGGCCACAGGCCTGGTGTGGTCCATGGGGTCCTCTGCATCCCCTGAGTGCTGCTGGATGAAACTGGCTTGTCTGATGGCATACTGCACAGCACCCGTCTGCCAGTCCTGCCAGTGCAGTGCAGATTCAGAGGGTCTTCTGCACTCCATGAGTGCTCTGGACCAACATAGGGTACCAAATGGCATCCTCCATGGCCCCCCCTGCAAGCTCTGTTGTGGTGCAGTGGGGTTATGGGGCCTTCTGCACCTCATGAGTGCTGCTGGACTGATCTAAGGTACCCAGTAGCATCCCTTGTGGTGCCCCTCTGCCATACCTGCTGGTGAAGTCAGGTCGATGGGGTGTTCTGCACTCTCTGAGTGCTGCCAGATCAACCAAGGCCTGATACTTGATGGGCACCCATAACACCTCATCTGCCAGCCCTGGCATGGTATAGTGCAGGTCCAGGGGAATCTTCCACACTATGTAAGCACTGCCAGACTACCCAGGGTACCCAGCAGCATCCCCCCTGCCAGCACCCAGCTGCATCTCAGCCATCCAGCCGTTCAATGGTCCCCTGCCCTGTCAAGCCCCTAGACCCTTCTGCCCTGCAGAGCATCCCTGCTCTGGGACTTCCAGCACCACTGCCCTTCCTGCTGTGGCTGGGTGACATGTCAGCTACTCAATGCCAGTATCTCCCTGTGTGTCCCAACTCCAGGAATGACAAACTGAAGATCCACATGCGGAAGCACACAGGTGAGCGGCCCTACTCCTGCCAGCACTGCAGTGCCCGCTTCCTGCACAGCTATGACCTGAAGAACCACATGCACCTGCACACAGGCGCCCGGCCCTACGAGTGCTACCTCTGCCACAAGGCCTTCGCCAAGGACGACCACCTCCAGCGGCACCTCAAGGGCCAGAACTGCCTGGAGGTGCGGACCCGCCGCCGCCGCCGCGATGAGCCGCCTCCACCACCCGCTGGGCCCCCTGGCCTCGACCTCTCCAATGGGCGGCTGGAGGGGCTGCGCCTCTCCATTGCCCGCTACTGGCCTCCAGGGCAGCCCGAGGAGGAGGAAGAGGAGCCAGAGGGTGAGGAAGGGCCGCAGCCAGATGGCGCCGTGCCGGTGGAGACGGCATAGGGCCGATGCAGCGGCAGGTGTCGTGCCGTTCCATGCCGAGCTGTGCCGTGCCCACTGGGGTTTCTGTTCCTGTTTTTCCCGTCACGGTTCATTCCTAGTTATGCAAAGGGGGAAACTCCCCTCGGCCGATTTGCACAAGGGGGTGGGGGGCCCCTACCACCCCCCAGCGTGCCCGGGCCCACCTGGTCATGCCCAGGTGGGCGAAGGGGGGATTGGGACTTGGATGTCCCTCCACCAAACCCCCCGTGGATGCCAGGACCGGGCAGGGGCACCCATGGACCGAGGCCCCCCCCCCCCAGTTGGGGAGAGCCCCCATCCTCTCCCCAGTGGGGGGGCGGCCACTGCCCTGCGCTGTGCATAGCTTGTCCCCACCTCCCCACTCCGAGCAGCCCCCCCCCGGCGAGCCCCCCTCGCCCCTGCACTCCCGGCTGCTTTCTCTTGGTTGCACTATTCGGGTGAGCCCACCCGGGTGCGGGGCAGCCCTGGCCCCCCCCGGCCCCTTCCCCCTTCCGAAATCCCCCGGCCCTGTGGGACCCCCTTTCCCTGGGGTGGCCGGGCCCCCACGGTCACCCCTCTGTCCTTTGCACATGCCCCCCGCGGGGCGCAGCCTCCCCGGGGCTGTAGGGGACCGGCACTATTTGTCTACAATAAGAGTTTTATCTATATTTAAAAAGATGATGTAATATATTCCCTCCCACAGCCCCTCCGCTGCCAGCCACCAGCGCTGCCCGGCCCCCACATCTGCCATGGGGTGCCGGCAGGGGTGATGGGGCCGGGGGGGCTCTGCTCCCGTCATGGCTTTAAAGTGCCTTATGGTGAACTTGAACCTTTTCGGCTACTTGAACCTCTCTGGTGTCAGGAACCAAACAAACCATGGGCGGGCGGCCCTCCGCCCCGCCGGGCCGCCTCTGCCTGTCTGTATGTCTGTTTGTGTTTGTTTGTTTGTTTTTTTTTTTAAACGAAGGCTGCTTGGTAATAAACGGAGAAGCAGGGACTTCCCCCGCGTCCAGCTGTCTGTCCATTCTGCACCCCTACCCCGAGGCAACTCGAGATTGGGGGCACTGTGGGGCTGGGGACAGGGACATTGAGAGGCTGGGGCACCACAGGGGTGGGGAGGGGGCACCATGTGTGGGAAGAGGGACATCGAGGGGTGGGGGGCAGCATGGGGCTGGGGGCACCACAGGGATGGGAATGGGGACACCATAAGGGCTGGGGACAGGGATGTGTGGGGACTGGAGGCACAGTGGGGATGGAGATGGTGGCACCAAGGTGCTGGGGATGGGGGCTGGGGAGTATTGAGAGGGTGGGGTCACAGCAGGGATAGAGCCAGGGGCAGCGTGGAGCTGGGGTATCACAAGATCAGGACCACCATGGAACACTGGATGCCAACTCAGAATACTGACTAGGTACTGTATTCACCAGCCCTTCCCCACCCAGTGGCTCTCAGCTTCTGCCTCACTGGTGGGGCCCCAGCCACATCCCAGCACCTGCACCCGTGTTTTTGCTGCCACATGGCACTATCCTGCTGTCACTGGGCCCTGCCCTCACTTCCACTGCTCTTGGCCTGCTGCTGGTAGTTGAAGTCTTGCTGGGACAGAGGAGCACAGTGTTGACATCCAGCATCCCCAGTGCCGGGGAGGACAGAGGACATTGCCACTCCCACAGCCAGCCCTCACCTGCAGAGCAATTTGTTCTTGTTGGCCACCCCACTGTTGCTTCCGTCACTCTCCTTGCTCTTTTCCTCCTCCTCCAGCCGGTCTTGCAGCCGGGTGGCCGTTCTGAAGGGGAGTCTCCAGCCCTTTATCATGTCCTTGATGCGCTGCCGCAGCAGCCGCCCTCGCTCCTGGCCCCGCAGCGACCGCACAGCTCCCAGCCACAGCCCCGGTGTCTCCTCGTCACTGGAGTCTCTGCAGGGGCAGAGAGGGCAGGGGTCAGCTGCAGCCCCCCCACACCTGCTGCAGACCCCCAGGCTCGGGTGGGCTCCTGGCATCCCTCTGCTCACATCTCCTCATCCCCAGAGTCCGGGTAGCTCAGGGGGGCCATGCAGACGGAGCAGGTGTTGTTCAGGGCTGTGTAGCACTCGCTGCAATACAACCCTGCGGAAAACGGGGCTGTCAGGGGGGACGTGGCATTTTCTGGGGAGAGGGTCCCCAAGCTGTGGGGGCTCCTATCTTTGCAGCCGGGTGTGAGGCAGGCGCTGAAGCCCGGCTGCTCTGCCGCCCCGCAGGTCAGGCAGTGTTTGCGCTGGATGCCCAAGAAGCGAGCGAGGCAGGTGAGGGCAGGAGACTTGTGGGCATGGGATGATGCTCTGGGGGTCAATGCCATCCTGGGGGTCCTTGACACAGACCCTCAGGGATACCACTGATCTTTTCCATCCCACCAGCGGTAACTTACCTGTATTCACAAATCTGCTGCCACCAACATACAGGTTTTGCCTGGTTCCTGTAAAGGTTCATCCCTTAAATGTGCTTGACTTGGCATCTACCTGCTCCATGGTGTGCAGCCAGTCATATTGAAAAGGTCCTTGCCTTTCAGTAGGGAGCAAAATTGCTTCATTTAAAGTTGATATCACACACATGACTACTTCTCTCCCTGGTTCATTAGCACAGCTTGGTATTTTGCCAGTCAGCTTAAGAGAGATCCAGTGATGTCCCTTTGGATTCCAAACCGCCAGCATGGCATATGGGACTAGCACAGTTAGTGATCACCCCAAAGTGAATTTCTGGGACTCCTGTATAATCAAGGTGGCAGCTACTATGGCCCATAAGCATGCTGACCATCCAGTTATTCGGAAAAGGATGCCACTGGCCTTTGCCAACTTCCAAGAAGCTATGTCATCCCCACAGAGGCTACTTGTTGCCTTTTGTGCACACGTCATGGAAAGGGTTTAGTTGTACCTGGAAGGCCTAAAGCCAGTGCTTCCATGAGCATCCTTTATGGTGTTAAAACTGGTTCAACATTCTCAGGGCCATTCCAGCAATTCTTCAGGGCCTTTGATTGCCAAATAAAGGGTGTTTGCTATTAGTCCAAAATTCTGAACTCATATGGGACAAAATCCTGCCACTAACAAAATTCCTGTTATTTATTATCTTTTAGGCTTAGGAGCTGCAATTTGGAATATCGCTGCTTATTTTCTTCTCCCAGATCTCGTTGTCCTTTTGATACCTTAAAGCTAAGGTATTGGTCTTACCTTTTTTTCTTGAAATTCCAGCAAGTCCCAAAAAGTTCCCCAGGCTTATGGTCACTTTCAAGCAGGTTTGTTCCTTATCAGCTCCAATTAGGATGTCATCAACAGGCTGTAAATGAGGAACACTGTTACCTTTTTTCCATTGTTCTACTTCTTTTGCTAAAACCACCAAATAAAGTGGACTTATTTTTGAGTCCTTGAGGGAGCACCGTCCAACTTCATCTTTCTTCCAGTCACAGAGATTTTCTCATTCATAGGCAAAGATGGTTTGGCTTTGCTTGTCTATTGGGATACAAGAGAAAGCACCCTTTAAGGCCAAAACAGTAAGGTAAGAGTTTGTTTTTGGCACTGAGGTTAACAAGACATAAGGATTTGGTACAGTTGGGTGTATATCTGTGCATATTTGATTGATTGCTCTTAAACTTGTACTAATCTGCACGCTCAAGAACAAGGCTTCTTTACTTGTAGGAAGGCATCTAAAAGTCAGATTGACATTGTCTGAGTATGCTGAATTGTAAGAATGTGTATATCAATGGTTTCAGACCTTTTTGTGCTTCTGTTTTTATAGGATATTTATTCATTCTTAATGGTTTAACTTTTGGTTCTGAGCTTTTTCTCTTAACTGGAGACATATTCTTTGCTTTTCCTCATTTTCCTGTAGCCCATGTGGATCACTGCATTTGAAACGGCATCCAGAATATTTTCTCCAACGTCCTCCAATGGTTTACCCATTAACAGGCAGATCTGAGCTTTCCAGCCTGTCTCAGGTGGAAATGTGAAGCTGCGCGGTATTTTCAGAAAAGGTTAAAGGGTTTGTGTGTTTAAGCTACAAAATATATCTCATCCCAGCAAGGGAAGGGGGCATTATGGCATACACAGAAACTGATGAGTTGCTTTAGTGTCACCAACTATACATGCCATGGCTGGTAGGAGTGGCTGCAATGCTGCCCCAACAATCTGTATTGGAACTTTTCTCAGCAGGCCCTTGCAGCAAGTTTCTTCTGAAGGTGTGGCTCCACTATCAATACAGAAATCTAGTGTTTCATTCCCCAGCTTTACTGGAACCAATCAACTGGGCATGCCCTGATATTTTCCCCTGGTCCCCTTCCCTCACTGTCAAAATCCTCCACCATCATAACATTTACCTCTTATAACTGACCTCTCCTGTCAACAAATAGCACATTCAGGCCAAGACCCCCAAATGTCCAGCCCATTCCTCTTCTTTCTCCTTCTCTAACACCATTCTTTTTTTTCTATGGTAAAAAAGTTTGACCCTTAAGTAGTTATACTGCTCCCACCCCACTGATTGATTAAGGCCCAGTACCACGTGTTTCCTTGTGACTTCCATGGAGATTGATCCCACTGATCAGTTACACTGATAAACCTACACCTTTTGTAAAAGCAATGGGTAAAAGGAACAATAGTGCACTTTCCAATCCAAGAATTCCATCCACCCATCCACCCTTGCTTGGATATCTCTGGAGCACTGCATTTTGGATTTGCTCACTGCCATGACGCTGAAGAGGATTTGGAGGAGTCCACGATCATCTGGCTGGTGCCCTCTGGAGTTCTGTCTGTTCTGATTCTCCATTGCCAGGGGCAGTGAGATGATCCAGGCAAGGCCTTATGGCCACCCCATCTGAGTCACCATAACGTCCCCAGAGTGGGTTCTTTCCCAGAGTGTGCCAGGAACTGATCCACACCCAGAGTCAGGACATTTGTTTCTTCTATGTCTGCGCAGAGATGGGTGCTGGGTACTGAATCCTCTAAACCAGCACCCCCTCAGGTGCCAGTCACCCTCTTTGATACACTTCAAAGAGCAACAGATCCACATTTCCCATAAACACCACAGTCTAAAGCTATGGATAAGCTAGGGATAAGGTATGGATCATCTGTAGCCATGGGCTGCAACTTCCTTTGTCTCTTTTTAGAGATCCAGCACACAAGGATTTACTGCACATGCTCTCTGGGGAAGGGCATCAAAACCTTCTTGCAAGTTAGTGGGGAGATGGAGGTGGTTGCTAGCTGCCCCTCTTAGAGCTTTGGACCATGAAGTTACAGCATTGCAGAGCAATGTGAGAGTTGGAAAAGGAAGTCAGGACTTTACAAGATGCAGAGGCAATCACACAAGATGTAATTATACTCCAGCAAAGTGGTGCTATGAGCAGCAATGCAGTGTAAAACGACTGTAAAACAGCAATATGTGGTGGCACATATGGCTCACAAACAAAGGCACAGATGTGGGAAAAATAAGATTTATATTTCCCAATCATATTCACAGGATCCTGAGGAATGGGATGGAAATTTCTTGAGTGAGTCCTCAGACTCCAAGGTTGAGCTTTAGCTAGATTTAGCAGAAAGGGAGGTGGTAGAAGCACAACATCTCATACAAATGGAGGGGCAGAGGGATCTGCTAGATGGAGGGGTGCACTTATACTCCAAAATGGAATTTTTGGAGATCTACCAGCAGAAGAGAGCAGAAGAAAAACTGACATGGATTTTGTGAGCTTGGAATAGTGGGACTGTGTCTGTCCACTTACTAATTGGTGAAAAAATCCATTAAGCCCTATAGGCAGTAAGGATCAGATATACCAGGGATGTGCTCGGGGACAAAGTATCAGGGATCCTGTTTGGCAGGATATTGCCACCCCTGTGCTGTATCAAGGGTTGTGTGCAGCAGTTTTAACAGCATGTGCAGACATTGATGAGTTAGTGCCCTCAGAAGTTGATGTTCAAGGAAGAAGGTTTTCTTTTCCTGCAGCAGATGGGGCTGGCTCATGCTCTAATTACAGGATCTAGTCTGGATGGGGCAGCAGTAACTAAAAGTATCATAATACAGCTTTCGAGAGGGGCACCTGTTTCATTGAAGACCTTGATTACACCAGCAGTCACAGTGCTACTAGTAATATAGGTGTCCTAGCAAGTACCTTAGGGGAAATTTGGGCTCTAATTTCAGAACCAGCTATGTGGGTGGTGAATGAAAATCAGCCGGCAAAACTGTAGACTTACCTCATGTGTGATGAGGACTGAAATGTGGAATGATCTTGTGCAAGCCAGTGTGCCATGATCAGAAATAAATAGGATCTTAACAGCAAAAATGTTTCATCATTGACAGAAGTCAATGCCTATGCAAAAAAATTCTTCCCTTTCATCCCTCTGTCAGCTCACACCAAGACACTGTCTGGCAAATGCTAAAACAGCAGAAATGGACCAGGAAGAAAGTTGTTTGGCAATGGACAAAGAAACAAGAAGAAGCCTCTGATATCTGCAAAAATGTTCTGATTGAGCAAGCCAAATTACACACTCCTAGGCAAGGAAATACTTTTGAACTGAAAGTAACAATTCTAGACGATAAAGTCTCATGGGGATTGTGGCAGACAACTGGGCTGAAAAGTCAGAAAAAAATCTGTAGGATTTTGGTCCAAGGCTTTACAAGGCTCTCCTATACATCATAACCCAATGGAAAAATGAATTAAAGCTGTAATTTGGGCATTGCAAGAAACAGAAAAAATTACAGGCTGAAATAGTGTGACTGTACCTCCAGTATAAAACATGGTGAGGGCTGAAATTCTTCCAGATGGTGTCTCTTCCAAAATGTTAGAATAAGTGGAATTGTTTATACCAATGGATTCTGTGATGGGACTACAACCTATTAATCTAGAAATGACCATTTTTTAACAACTGACAATGCAGTATGGTTCTGTACTCTCCTTTCTCCCCTTCTACATCCTCTATTCATATCATATTCTCAAGTTCCTGTATTTTAGGTATCTTTGATGATTTCCTGTGCCTTATTTAGGGGAGATAGCACTGGAACTCTGTTAGTGGTGTCACAAACCAAACATCAAATTAAAATTCAATCTGAAAAAGTGCAAACCACAGCCCTTCAATCTCTGTGGGCAATTATCCCGTACCAAGTTCCCAAGCCTGGAGCAATATTAGCTGGAGGAACTGGAGCAACACTCTATGTATTACTGGACAGAGATGACACTCCTATTTTCCTCCCTTATCACAAGCTGGTTCCTTGTGCTTTGTAAGCCACACAGCAAACACATACCTTGAATACATTTCTGCAAGAACAATATGTAAAAACTTGTGTGTAGGTTTTTACTGTAACTAACCTATTATTATTCTTTCAGAGTGGGGACTACGGAGCAGCCAGCATGTACCTTCATGGAAGGTTTACCTCGGACATCCAAGGCAGCTTGCCTTAATTTGAGAGTAACTGCTATACACTGAGTAACTTTATAACGCTGATTACTGATGAACTACCTTCTTCTTTGCCACAGGCAGGATGGGAGCTTCAGACAAAATTTGTCAGAGAAGCCCTCTCGTTGTGACACGAGGTGCAGAAACGATACCCTGGCTTTCTAAACTCCTTCTCACAGAGGAGTCTGGGTGTGGCTAAATCCAATCCCAGGCCCAGATGTGGTCAAAGGTTTATGCCTAAAGGATCATACAGGGGTAACCCTACCTTTATACAACTTTGTCTTGCGGGATTAAGGATGGCTAACCAAATATATTTATATATATTTAAAAAATTATTTAATTTGATTACAATACTGATAATGCTTAGACAAAAAGACCTTAGTCAGAATTATCTAGTACACATAATAGGTAGCTGTAACTTCTAGTGTAATGCTCTATTTTTTAAACAATATTGAAGCACTTTCATTAAAGCTAGAAAAACCACAATTTTTAAGTAGAGATTGATGTTCCTCACCCCTATCAGAAACTGTGGGCAAATCTCTTTTGCTCAGCCTCGAGGTATAACCTTGAGGGGCATCCCCACTCATGGGAAAGATCTTCACACACACCTTAGGGAGTTGTGCTAGAAGTCCTCACTATGAAAATGTGGGACTGGTCTTTAACAGCATAAAGTGACTGACTGTCAGTCGCATTCATTTTTAGATTATGTGTTGCTAGGCTTACTCAGCAAAATATACTTTGCTGATGAAAAAGGTGTGATCAGCTCTTTGGTTTCTTCTGCTCGACACTTCTGCCTCTAACTTCCATATCAGGGCCTGCACATCCCTGCTGCTCCTGGCCTCAGGCAGGGAGCACTTGTCATCTATATCCTCATGCACTCTGTACGTTCCTTCTTGGCTATATCTACCATCATGTTGTTTGGATCCTGGAGCCTAAAGCTAAATGGAATTGTTTCCACATAGGGCTGAGTTAGGGATATGTATCAGCACAGGCAGCTGTCGCAGCCCTTCCCCCTTACAACTGATAACTTGAATTCATCAGGCAGCCAAGCGGCAGCCACGCTCTCCTTGTAGCCTGTACAAGCACACTGTGTGCACAACCACGCTGCTCTGCGGGCTCACTCTTCGCCTTATGTAACATCACGCATTTTCCTTCTCCCAGAGTGGGAAATGTCCATCTACTCCTCGCACACAACAATGTGCCAGCACAGGAGCCGTCCAGCACCCTGCTTCTGTCAAAACACACCAGTGCCATGCACTTTCCTTCTCACATCTACGTACTGTCACATTCTGTTACTCTTCTAGTTCGATTCTAAACCAAAAAGTTTTCTGCTGCATCTCACACAGATAAATGCGTGCCAGGAAAAGAAGCTTTCTTGGACCTTGCCCCTTATGTGTGGAAACTTGTATTCACTCCACAAGAGGCAACAAATTATGGTGTCTTTTAACATCCTGAGGGAATTCAGCATTCTCAAAAAGTGATGTGTCAGACCTGAAGGGAGAGAAGGAGGTGAAAGGCTGGGAAAAAAATCACCCTCTTCTGTTTTCCCAGCAGGCTGGGTGCAGTCATTAATAAACCCCCAGAAGCAGCATCCCAGACCAGGGCAGGCAAACAACAATGAATGTGCATCCAAAATGATCTTCAGTGCAACTGATGTTATCTTCCCATAAACTGATATCTCAAAGTGTATCCACAAAGCAGTCTTGGTTTCTCTCTCTCCCTGATCTGAAAAAGGACATCCATCATGGTGGGCAAACGGCTCCACATATACGGACACATATACAAAGTTAGGTGCCACAGCCACATGACCAGACCCAGCAGCATAGTGCCCAGGGAGTTCTGTACCCAACATACAAGTGTTTTGGACAAAATTGTTATTTTGTCACTTTCTCTCTCAAGCCCCTTTAGTTGTGCGCCAAACTTGTCTTAGTTTAAGACTATTTACGGGGTGAAGCCTGGGAAACAAGCTACCTCTCCTTTAGTTTTAAGCACTCCCCTTTCAACAGAAGAAGAGACAAATGTGAGAAGATAAAAGTGAAAAAATAACAGTTTACTGAAAAACAAAACACCAATTAATAAGGAAACAGCAGTAACCAAAAATACAAAGGCTTTAAAGCAAGAGACTCCCTCCTCCCTCCCCCAGAAACAACAAAAACAAAATGTCAGAGAAGCCCCTCCCCCAGCATGGCAGCCTCCATAGAAGACCACATGGAGCAGAACACAGGATGGCAGAGAAGCCCCTCCCCCATATGGTGGCCTCCCTAGAAGACCAGGTAGCCCAGGGGACAAAGACAAGATGGAGGAGAAGTCCATGTCTCCTGACAATGTGGTGGAGAGGGGGAAGAAAGAAAAACAGCACAGCAAAGGACCCTCCAGGTTTACAGAACTACCTCTTCTCCCTCCCCCCAGGAACAACCAACACAAAACAGGGACAAAAGTAAAGCCTGGAAGAGCCATTTTCTTGTCAAACTTGGGAGATGGGTGAGCAAGGCAGTGCCAGGCAATGGAGTGGAGGAAGGACAAGGGAAGAACACAGAGGGGGCCATAAAGAAAGGCAAGGTTGAGGTAGGCATGGGAAGGCAAATCAAAGGAGGGGTAAGCCTTGCAAGAGAAGGCCAGGAATGAAAGCAGTAGACAGGTCAAGGGGCGGATGGGCATGCAAGGAAATGCAAGGCCAGTAAGGGGTAGCAGGGCAAGCCAAGTAAAGGGTTGGGTTTACAAGGCAAAGCAAGTGAGAAGTGTGTCCAAGGATTGCTCCCAGAAAAAAGCTGCCAGGACAGACTGGGCTGCCTGGCATTAATCTCTCCGGGGCTTCCTCTCATCTGCACCTGAAACACTGGGGCTACGTGCTTTACTTCCTGTGGAAAAGAACTCTCATTCTTGTCCAGGAGCTCATGGCTGAAACTTTGGTTCCACCTCCAAAATGCAATCCATCCAAGGATTGCTCCCAGATAAAAGCTGCCAGGACAGATGGATCTGGCTGGCCTTGGCCTCCCCTGGGCTGCTTCCCATCTGCACCTGAAACTTTGGGCCTGCGTGATTTCCTTCCATAGCAGGGCATCTCAGCCTCCCACAAGGGCTTATCTGCTGTTTGCTAACCAGCCAGATAACTCAAACAGGACAAGCTGTCTTGTAGGGAGTTATTCTGGCACCATGGGCTTAACACTGGTCTGGCATCCCCCAACTGCCAATAAACTTCTTAATGTTGAAGTGAGATCTGGCAACATAATTTTTTGACTGACAGACACCTCACTTTACAAACTCTAGAAGCCACACCAAACTTTCACAAGTCAGAAATCTTCTATACATTTCGCTGGAAATGTGTGGAGATTCTCTTGTGAGTAGGGACACCTGCTTCACCGTTATGCCCCAGGGGTGAAGGTGAAGGAATCTGTGTACATTATCTTCATTTTGGTGGTAAGTTACATTTGCCTCCTAATCAATACTGTTTCTTTTGCTAGCTTTAATATAGGTACTTTGATATCATGCACTGGTTTATGTTATGCTATAATCTACTAGTAGGTCTTTAGTTTTCTTCTGAACAGGATCTTTCATCTGTTGTCTCGTCTGTTTAATAAAGAATTAATTTTTAGAAATAGATCTGATTTGCCATCATTAGAACTTGCAGCCCAGAGTGATCCCTTAAATTGAAACTGTTACCAAAATCTGAGGCTAAGGCAGGCCTTGTCTGAAGCTTCCACTCCTCACAGGAAGCCTTCCTATGGACAAGAACTGTCATTATCATTCAGGACCCCGTCGCGGAAATTGGATTCCACCTCCAAAATTCAATACATCCACGGAACTGCTCCCAGACAAAAGCCAGATTCATTCTCTGCAAGGAAACCACCACTGCAATTTTGATCCCACCTCCAAAATTCATTATGTCCAAGAATTGCTCCCAGACAAGAGGAGCAAGGACAGAAAGATCTTCCTGTGGGGCCAGGGGCACAGTTTTCAGTGCCTGCCTTCCCCCACTGAGCGTTCCTTCCTTCCTTCCCCCAGCACAGGAGAGACCAAAACCAGCAGAGTCCATACCAGCTGAGTCCAACCAAGCTGAGGGAGAGCCCAGCTGATGTGAAAAGGGCCCCGTGGGTGGCAGGAAGAGGCAGTGAAGTGCCAAAACTGACCTATACAAACGCCGCTGCTGTCACTGAGAGGGAGCAGGGAAACTGATACCGCAGGTCTGGAGCTCACTAGGCAATGGCAGCACCCCCCATCCACCATCAGAATTGCTCCATAAGCCCCTGACATCCCGGGTTTTTTGTTCCAGGGGGAAGTGTTGAGCCAAGAGAACCTCTGCACCATCTTGTCTTTGTCCTCCTGGGCCACACGAGCTGCTAAGGGAAGCAGCAGCCATTTTATCTTTGTTACAAGGGGGCTGCTTAACACCTTGTTTTTTGCTGGTTAAAACATTTGCCTTCATTTTGTACCAATTTCTTTCCATCATGTATGTCTCATTCCATTGCTTTGTGATTTTATTTTTAAAGAAATTGTTTCTTTAAGTCATCATCTCTGATTTATTGTCCCTCCCTTGACGGCAGGAGGGGAAGGACAGTGGCTTGTTTGGAGTTTAGCTCCTCACTGGTTGTTGAAACCAACACGGATGGACATCTTTTGGGGGTGGAAGTCCCCTGGGACCCCTCATCCTCCTCACACCTGCTCTTCCACTGCACCACTGCCCACCTCCCACTCTGACATTTGGATGTCCCAATAGACATGATCTCACCCCAACTTCCCAAAGAGCCACACAACAAGGGAAAGAGCTCTGACTGGCAGATCATTATTTTTAACAATGCCATTCAAAATGGACAAACTCCCTCCCTCCAAAAAAAAGGGAGATCCACCCGCCAACAGCTCCAGTCCTTGCACTGGTGCCGCACACCACACTGGCTTGGTCAGTAAAACTGGAACTGAAGTGTAAAACTTTAAAGAGTAAAAGAAAGAACATATCTCAGTAACTCACTTTATCCTGAAGAGGGGTGTGTGTGGTTATACACATCCAGTAAAAATACTCGTATGACAGAAGTCATTGATTGTCCTTTTGCATTAACTGAACTTACACAGCTGTAAACTGGTACCATTAAATCTTCCATCCCCAAAAGACATGGTTTTACCCTGACTAGGGGTTTTCATGTTACAGAGTTAGCAGGGACATCTGGCCAGCTGCACTGCCCAGCTCCACTGCACTGCCCAGCTCCACTGCACTGCCCAGCTCCACTGCACTGCTGGCTGCTGGGCCACACACCATGGGAAGCCAGACAATTCATGCAGAAGCAATGCCAGCAACTTTTGGAAGACGTGCTGTGCTGGGGTCTCTTTCCAACCAAAGTCAAAACTACACACTGGAGGGCAGCGGTCCCTGATCCCTCAATGCAGCTTTCAGAGGGTGGGGGGGTCTGAAGCCATCCTCAACAGAAGCCACATCACCTAACTGCACCATTCCTGCAGCTGGCAGCTTACTCTCCATCATCTGCAAGAAAAAACCCAGTCAGAATCACACCGGTCACCACAGAAGTCTTCCACAACAACCCTGCCCTCAAAAGCTCCTGCTCACCTGCTACACACTGATAGGATGCTGCAGCCGCCATCACTTGTGGCACCAAAGTTACCAAAAGACAGAAAACTACCACGGCACTTGCGAGAAATCCCCAGCCCTGAGCTCCTCCTCGCTATGGCCCAGCTCAGCTCAAATACTCATCCAATTCCTAAAGCTGCCCACACAGCACCTGCAAGGCCAAAGGTATGGCCACACATTTCTCTGCTCTTAGACACTGACCCAGCCAACAACCACATCACCTTCTTGGAACCCCTTCTAAGTGTGTGGCTTCACCCCTCCTTAACCCAAGTCAGAGCCTTCTGGAATACAGTTATGTGGGTGGCAGTGGAGCTGTGGCATCTCCTCCTCCTCTGGCCTGAGAACCATCGCATAGTGACCAGCAGCACCAAGAAAGGTGCTTGCTGGGGAGGAATGAAACATTTCCCAAAAATGCTCTTGCTGCACAGAAAAAGGTCTGAGGTTCTAAGAGGCAGGACAGGCAGTGCATCAGTGTTTTGAGACTGAGAACAGCCTGCCCTGGCTGCAGCAAACCATGCAGAGAAGTGGGGTGCGGCGGGAGAGAAAATGGTTAAGTGGCCTCCATGGCCAACAGGGATTGGACCTCGGTCTTGCTTTTCGTTGTCTGCAGCTTGGAGAAGTTCTGTCTGGGGCTGCAGGGAAAGAAGAAAGTGGCTGTAGGAAGAGGTGTTGGCACAGGCTGGGAGTGGAGACCTCCAAAGAAAGGGTTTGAGGCGGCACACGCAGCCAGTGAGAGGGCCCTGGATCGGTGCACACGGGCTGCTCATCTGTGGGTGTGTACGGGGAAAATGTGTGCAGGGGAGGGCCCCGGGGCCCTTTTGCCACCAGAGGGCAGCGGCCTGAGGAATGAGGGCACGGGGAAGCTCTCAAGGCTTCCTGCGGTGCTGGAAATGCCAGCAGGGTTGGGTTGGTTACTGACTTCGCACCAGGGAGGTGAGGACATGTCCTGATCCACTGTCAGCAGAAAGCTGGAGCCTGTCTAGAGGAGGGGGCTGTGGGAGGGTGTAGTTAAGCAGAGCGTCCCCAGTGCAGGAAGGGAGAATTTCCTGGCCTCTGCACCTGCTTCTTGAGCAATTTAACCCTGATCCTCCTCCCTGCACTCCTCCTTCGTTGCTTTACAAGTCCACCGTGGACCTGGGCAGGCTGGTGGGCCAAAGAACAGCATCAACAGGGCACAGCAGCAGCTCTGACATGCTCTATCAAATCAGACCACTGATCTGTGGTGTCACCAGAGCGAGCTCCGTCCCACAGGGCAGGCAGCGCCCGGAGGGGGCCCTGAGATACGACACCCTGCAGAAAGTGCAGCAGGCAAACGGGAGCTGGAGGCAGCACAAGGGGGCACAGCCCCACAGCCAGGCCCCTCTGGGCACTAACGCTGCTCGGATTGCTGCGGCTGCAGAGGGGCGAGGGGTTCCGGCTCCAAAGGGGCTGACCAGGCAGTTTGGGACTTTTGGTTGTTCTTTTTTCTGCTTGCTTGTTTCTCCTTTAGAACACAGAGGACACCGCATCACTGCTGCTGCAGCCACCAAGTCCTTTGCCCTGCAGAGAGAGGGCTGAAGCACGGCCCAGGCAGCACCTCGCAGGGAACGGTGCCATCCCGACCCAGCTGCTGCTCTTGGCGGTTCAGGATTGTCCTTTGCCGAGCTCTGGGGTGCTGGTGGCATTTGACTCTGCTCAGTTCTTTTTGGTCTTGGGGGTGTCGTACTTCCTCTTGCTCGAGTACCAGAGCAGCAGGGGGATCCCGATGGAGGGCAGGGTCATCACGCCAAAAGCCGCCCAGTCCAGCTGGAGGGAGAAATTGTTAGAGAAAAGTCAAAACAATCCAGTCCACAGGTGTCTTAGAGCAACGACATCAGAGGAGGAGAGTGAGGGGAGACCTCGCACTGTCTGCAGCTTCCTCACGTGGGAAAGCGGAGGGGCGGGCACTGATCTCTGCCCTGTGTGACCACTGACAGGACCCCAGGGAACGCCTGGAGCTGGGTCAGGACAGGGTTTGGGCTGGATATTAAGAAAAGGCTCTTCTCCCACAGGATGGTCTCCCAGGCAATGGAAGAGGCTCCCCAGGAAAGTGGTCACAGCACCGAGCTTGACAAGAGTTCGAGGAGTTTGGACAGGGGCGGCAGGCGCGTGGTTGGGATTCCCGGGGCTGTTCTCTGCAGGACCAGGAGCTGGGACTGCACAATCCTTGGGGGTCCCTTCCAACCTAGGAGGTTCTAAGATTCTACTCTCAGATTCTCTGGCTCAAATCCCACAGTGCAGCTCCTTCACAGAGGGAGCTGGGACAGAAACTCAGCTGCTTCTGTGATGTTCCTCTGGAGAACTGAAGGGAATGAACTCCAGCTCCCGCTGGAGCTCTCCAGGTGACTGCAGGGCAAACCACACACACCACGTGCCAGCAGGAAGCCACCGCACTGGGCTGCGGCTGCCGTGGTGCACTCTTCCACTATCAATTGAAAGGTACTTACAAAGTGAGGGGAGAACCTCCTGTCAAAGTCGCGCTGAGCCAGGATTCCTCCCTGCCCGGGAGCACTAGTGAAGCCAACCTGGAAAAGGCAGGGAAAAGACAGGCTTTGCCACCTTTCCTCCTCGCTCCAGAAGCGGGCAGGGTGAGGGCACAGTGACACGCATCCTCCCCGAGCACCCAGCGCCAGCAGCGCGGTCAGCTGTATCCGCAGGGCTCCTATAAATCATCCACTTACCACGACCTGTGCACCCTCCTGGGCCAGGTACGTGATGGTGGCAGAGGTGAAGTTGAAGTACCCAGCTTTGAGAGGCCGTAGAACCACGGTGTGGGACACGTTGCTGGCTCTGGGAGCCGGACATTAAGGAAAACGGTTGTATTTCATCGCAGCAAGAAAAGGGAGGAGATGGGAAAGGGCAGCCTGGAACCAGGTGCAAAAGTCAGCGCTGCCGACAGATCGGAGTGCTCGTGCTCACAGACAGCCCGGCCCACCCGAGGCTGACCCAGCTGCTCCTCGCATGCACGTGTGAGGAGCAGTATCTGTACAGAGGAGGGCCCTGAGGCCCTTCTCCCACCAGAGGCGTGTGCCTGAGAGACACGGGCACAGGGGAGCTCTCGAGGCTTCCTGCAGCGCTGGAAACGCCAACAGGTTTGTGATGTTACTGGCTTTGCACTGGGGAGGTCGGGACATGTCCTGTTCCGCGGGCAGCAGCAGGCTGGAGCCTGTCTGGGGGGCAGCGAGCTAAGCAGGGTGTCCCCCGTGCAGGAAGGGAGACTTTGGCGTTCTGGGCACCGGATTCTCGAGGAATTCAGCCCTGCTCCTTCTCCTTCACTCCTCCCTCACTGCTTTACACATCCACCGTGGACCTGGACAGGCTGCTGGAGTGGGCAGAGCAACTTGTTGTGCCGAGACGCAGCTGCTGCTCTTCCCCAGAGCCTTACGGGAGCCCGGCCCGGCCCTGCCCGCCGGTACCGCCGGTACCGCCGCCCGCGCCCCGCACTGCGCCGCCGGCGGGCGGGGGGCAGCGCAGGAAGCGCGTCCTGCGCAGGCGCGGAGTCCGTGCGTGCGCACGGGCCCAGACTCCATTTCCCAGGGGCCCTGGCGCCCCGGAGGGGTGGTCACGGGGTCACTTCCGCCGCGGCTGCGCTGACTCGGCTGTGCGGCGTTGGCGGCGCGAGAGACGGTGAGGGGCGGGAGGCCCGGGGCCGCTCGGGGCTGCGCGCTTGGGCCCTGCGCTGCAGGAGAGGCTCGGCCGTGGGCTCGGAGGGGCCGGGAAGGACCGGCCGGGTTGTGGCGCTGGAGCGTCAGAGTCGGGCTCTTCCGCGGGCAGCGGTGGGTGAAACCGGGCGGTTTCACCTGCTGAGAGGTGTCCCTGAGCCCCCGTGGGCCCCTGGGCTTCGTGGCTGGGCAGGAGCAGCCTGGGCTGGATGCGCTGGGGTGCGGCGGCAGCAGGGCAGCACTGGGGGGAAGAAAAAAAGGAAGGAAGGAAGGAAGGGGCTTCTGGCACCGGCCCTGGGACGGGCTGGCCAGGCGGGGCCGTGCCAAGCGCAGGAGGTTTAGCGGGGCCAAGGGCAGATGCTGCAGCTGCACTGGAGCAACCCGAAACACAAAGAGACTGGGGAAGAATGGGTGGAGAGCAGCCCTGAGAAGGATTTGGGGGTGCGGGCGGACAAGAAGCTCAGCATGCCATGGCAGTGTGCACTGGGGGCCCAGAAAGCCAAACGCTGTCCTCAGTGGGCTCATCCCCAGCAGCGTGGGCAGCATGTGAAGGGGAGGATTCCTACCCTCTGCTCTGGAGAGACCACCCTGCAGAGCTGCCTCCAGCTCTGGGGCCCCAGCACAGGAAGGACGAGGAGCTGCTGAAGTGAGTCCAGAGGAGGCCACGGAGATGCTCCGAGGGCTCTGGAGCCCCTGTGCTCTGGAGATAGGCTGGGGGCGTTCACCTGGAGAGGAGACGCTAGAGCCCCTAGAGCCCCTTCCAGTGCTGGAAAGGGGCTCCAAGAGAGCTGGAGAGGGACTTTGGACAAGGGCCTGGAGTGACAGGACAAGGCTTCCCACTGCCAGAGGGCAGAGTTAGATGGGATATTGGGAAGGAATTGGTCCCTGTGAGGGAGGTGAGGCCCTGGCAGAGGCTGCCCAGAGAAGCTCTGGCTGCCCCATCCCTGGAAGTGTCCAAGGCCGGGTTGGACAGGGCTTGGAGCAACCTGGTCTAGTGGAAGGTGTCCTTGCCCATGACAGGGGGTTGGAATTGGATGGTCTTTACAGTCCTGTCCAACCCCAACCACCCTGGGACTCTGTGGAGGGCAGAGGCCCTGATGTTGAAGCAGTTTTTGCATTTAAAGGTCCCGTCAAGTGTCCTCACTGATCACATCTGTAGTGTCCCTGTTGTCTCCTTGTCCTCTCAGCAGGGTGGCTCCAGAGGCACTGTATTTGGGTAAATTGAGACACGTGGCCTGAAGCAGGGGCTTGTGGGGATCATCCAAGCCACTGGAGGGAGTTGGTGGCTCCTCAGTGGCTGGAAATAGGAAAGAAGAAATGTTGGAAGTGAGGAGCTGGTGTTTTCTGAGGGGAACGAACTGTTGTGTAAGACAGTGCTGGAAAGTTGCCAGGCTTTGCAAGGGCAATTACCTGTTAGTTGCTAAAACTGGTGAAATTGTTAACTGCCAAAGCTTTTGCTCTGGAAGTTACTGGAAGAGGCTCAGTGATCTGAAAGCTTTGCCCATTACTGAGATGTGCAGGGCCAGGGGTGTGACTCGATGATCCTTGTGGGTCCCTTTCAACTCAGGATGTTCCCGGATTCTGTAAAGGGGAATGACACTGGCCAGGGCTTTGAAAGGGGAGAAGACCGTCGGCATTTCTTCCATGGCTGCAGATCTGGGGCGCTGCTGTGCCAATTCTTACGTCCTCACAGGAAAGTGTTCGGAGATTTCAAATGATCAGTGACATTCCATTTCCTTGTGTTTCTAGATGAAGCTCCCGCTTCTTGCTGTGTTTGCCCTGGTGTCTGTGGCTCACTGCGAGGATGGCGCCAGGCTCCTGGCCTCCAAATCCCTGTTAAACAGGTACGCAGTGGAGGGCAAGGACTTGACTTTGCAGTACAACATCTACAACGTTGGCTCCAGGTAAGCCGATTTCTGAGCTCCTTGCTGTGCTGTTGCTTTTGCTCCCTCTGACTCTGAGCTTTCCAGCAGTGCCTGAAGGATTGACCCCAAAATTTGTCTTTTCCTTCCTCGTCCATTGTCCCTGCTTTCACCTCGCGGCTGCTCAAGCTGTCAGTCCAGCATGTGGTGTCCTGTGACACTCTGCTCCCCATGCATGCAGCTCCCTTTCTTGGCTTTGTGAGCTCTTTTTCACGTTTATTCTTTTTCATAAAAGTTTCTTTTTGCTATCAGGACTTAACTAAGGACCTGGCAAAGATAGAACTTCCACAATGCTGGTAAAAAGCTTCATTTGCAGAATGAAAAGCTGAGTGGACAAAATGCAGGAGACTATTAAAGTGCTTTGAGGTTTTGTTTTTTAGATTTTTTTTTCAAGGCAGAATAAAGCATGCTGAGCGTAGTACTGCAAAGAGAAGAATATCTGTAAGGTTGGACTCCTACGACATTAATGAGATACTATGACCTTATACGTGGGATATGGTTATTATTTAGGCCAAAGTGTGTATCCATGGGATGGTACCTGAAGTTCAGCAAACTGCCAAATCCTGTTGTGGAAAAAACGGTGTTTTTCCTGTCTCTGGTTGTTTCTCTCAGCTTTGCCTTCCTCTCTCTGCAGTCTCCCTGTAAGACACCTCAACTCTCCTCCCCATCTTCTACTGGTGACATTTTATCTTTCAAAGATCAGTTCTTTCATTTGGTCAGGATGGACCTGTCAGTGCACTTTGCTGCAGAGCCTGTGGGCAGATGGCAGATCTTAAGATTCCTGTCTCACCCCTGTCTTTGTTGTGTTTAGTGCTGCCCTAGATGTGGAGCTGTCGGATGATTCCTTCCCCCCAGAAGATTTTGGCATCGTCTCTGGCATGCTCAACGTCAAGTGGGACAGGATTGCTCCGTATCTTTTTATGTTTTGAAATTCCTCCCAACTCTCGTTCTTGCCCCTGAGCATCCTTCAGCTGCGTCCTATCTTCATCTGCTGTCTCTGAAATTCCTTCCAGACAGGGTGCCGAATGCAAACCCCTGCTCTTCTGGACAGTGCTGTGTAAAAATAAAGTTCCTTGCAGAGAGGGGAGGAGTTCCTCTGCCTGGGGAGGAGCAGCTGGGTCAGCCTCGGGTGGGCCGGGCTGTCTGTGAGCACGAGCACTCCGATCTGTCGGCAGCGCTGACTTTTGCACCTGGTTCCAGGCTGCCCTTTCCCATCTCCTCCCTTTTCTTGCTGCGATGAAATACAACCGTTTTCCTTAATGTCCGGCTCCCAGAGCCAGCAACGTGTCCCACACCGTGGTTCTACGGCCTCTCAAAGCTGGGTACTTCAACTTCACCTCTGCCACCATCACGTACCTGGCCCAGGAGGGTGCACAGGTCGTGGTAAGTGGATGATTTATAGGAGCCCTGCGGATACAGCTGACCACGCTGCTGGCGCTGGGTGCTCGGGGAGGATGCGTGTCCCTGCGCTCTCACCCTGCCCGCTTCTGGAGCGAGGAGGAAAGGTGGCAAAGCCTGTCTTTTCCCTGCCTTTTCCAGGTTGGCTTCACTAGTGCTCCCGGGCAGGGAGGAATCCTGGCTCAGCGCGACTTTGACAGGAGGTTCTCCCCTCACTTTGTAAGTACCTTTCAATTGATAGTGGAAGAGTGCACCACGGCAGCCGCAGCCCAGTGCGGTGGCTTCCTGCTGGCACGTGGTGTGTGTGGTTTGCCCTGCAGTCACCTGGAGAGCTCCAGCGGGAGCTGGAGTTCATTCCCTTCAGTTCTCCAGAGGAACATCACAGAAGCAGCTGAGTTTCTGTCCCAGCTCCCTCTGTGAAGGAGCTGCACTGTGGGATTTGAGCCAGAGAATCTGAGAGTAGAATCTTAGAACCTCCTAGGTTGGAAGGGACCCCCAAGGATCGTGCAGTCCCAGCTCCTGGTCCTGCAGAGAACAGCCCCGGGAATCCCAACCACGCGCCTGCCGCCCCCGTCCAAACTCCTCGAACTCTTGTCAAGCTCGGTGCTGTGACCACTTTCCTGGGGAGCCTCTTCCATTGCCTGGGAGACCATCCTCTGGGAGAAGAGCCTTTTCTTAATATCCAGCCTAAACCCTGTCCTGGCCCAGCTCCAGGCGTTCCCTGGGGTCCTGTCAGTGGTCACACAGGGCAGAGATCAGTGCCCGCCCCTCCGCTTCCCCACGTGAGGAAGCTGCAGACAGTGCGAGGTCTCCCCTCACTCTCCTCCTCTGATGTCATTGCTCTAAGACACCTGTGGACTGGATTGTTTTGACTTTTCTCTAACAATTTCTCCCTCCAGCTGGACTGGGCGGCTTTTGGCGTGATGACCCTGCCCTCCATCGGGATCCCCCTGCTGCTCTGGTACTCGAGCAAGAGGAAGTACGACACCCCCAAGACCAAAAAGAACTGAGCAGAGTCAAATGCCACCAGCACCCCAGAGCTCGGCAAAGGACAATCCTGAACCGCCAAGAGCAGCGGCTGGGTCGGGATGGCACCATTCCCTGCGAGGTGCTGCCTGGGCCGTGCTTCAGCCCTCTCTCTGCAGGGCAAAGGACTTGGTGGCTGCAGCAGCAGTGATGCGGTGTCCTCTGTGTTCTAAAGGAGAAACAAGCAAGCAGAAAAAAGAACAACCAAAAGTCCCAAACTGCCTGGTCAGCCCCTTTGGAGCCGGAACCCCTCGCCCCTCTGCAGCCGCAGCAATCCGAGCAGCGTTAGTGCCCAGAGGGGCCTGGCTGTGGGGCTGTGCCCCCTTGTGCTGCCTCCAGCTCCCGTTTGCCTGCTGCACTTTCTGCAGGGTGTCGTATCTCAGGGCCCCCTCCGGGCGCTGCCTGCCCTGTGGGACGGAGCTCGCTCTGGTGACACCACAGATCAGTGGTCTGATTTGATAGAGCATGTCAGAGCTGCTGCTGTGCCCTGTTGATGCTGTTCTTTGGCCCACCAGCCTGCCCAGGTCCACGGTGGACTTGTAAAGCAACGAAGGAGGAGTGCAGGGAGGAGGATCAGGGTTAAATTGCTCAAGAAGCAGGTGCAGAGGCCAGGAAATTCTCCCTTCTTGCACTGGGGATGCTCTGCTTAACTACACCCTCCCACAGCCCCCTCCTCTAGACAGGCTCCAGCTTTCTGCTGACAGTGGATCAGGACATGTCCTGTGCCAGCAGCTCTCACCCCGTGCCGTTCTGACCCCCGGTCCTCTTGGGTGACACTGAACCGCCCGGGGCTCAAAATGGCCGCTTGCGGTCGGGGAGGGCTTAGGGCCGTGCTTGGAGGGGATACCGGAGTCGCGAGCACCGGCTCAGTTCGTCCCAGCAGCAGCCGCTGCTCCTGGACCCGGGCGCGGCCGGTGCTATGGGACAGGCGGTGCCGTCTTAAGACCCGGCGTTTTTCCGCGGTCCCGGAGCGCGGGCTGGGCTGACGGAGAGGGCGGGCATTGAGGACTGTCTCTCCGAGCCGAGGTCGCCCGTGGCATGCCGGACCTGGCGCTTTCCGGATGCAACGGGGAGGCGGCAGCGAGGCGTCCGGCCCGCGCCCGCCCCGCGGGGTCCCCGTCCTCCCTGGGTCTGTGCAGGGCTCTGGCCCCGGGCCCGGCGAGCACCGCGCTCGCGCGGAGCCCCCGGCGGCACCGCCCCGTGTGCGGGCGTCACTTCCCAGCCGGAACTCGCGGGCGTTCCCCGGATTGGGCACGGCGCTCACGCGCGATCCACTGCGGCGGTGGGAGGCGGTGCGCGGAGTCGCGGCCCTGCGAGGCGACACTTCCGAGGCTCCAGAAGGTTCCGCTGCGCTCGATCCGCCGCGATGATGGGCCCGCGCCCCGTCCTGGTTCTCAGTGAGTGCCGCCGGCCCGGCCCGGCCTCCCGGGGCGGAGGGCGAGGGGATGGAGGGTCGGACCCCCGCCGCGCTTTGCCGCTCGCCTGACTCGCCGCCATGTTGGGTCTCCTCATGGCCGGGCGCCCTTTCCCAGCCCGTTCCGGCCGGGGCCCCTCTCCGGCGGGGATCCGCTGGGTACCGCCGCCGCCCCCGCTGCGCCCCGAGCTCCCCCTCGCAGCTCCCTACCCGCAGCCTCTGCCGCGCCCTGCGCGGGAGATCTCGGAGCCCCGCTGCTGTCATTCTGGCAGCCCTCCGTGCTCTCAGCTGTTTCCGCGTCTTTCTCAGCACGATGCTTTGTATTGCCCTGTTTGAACCCCATGTGAACCCTAATTCTTGGGCCTCCATCATGGGAAGGACATGAAGCTGGTGGAGCGAGTCCAGAGGAGGCCACAGAGATGCTCCGAGGGCTGGAGCCGCTTTGCTCTGGAGACGAGCTGGGGCTATTGTGCCTGGAGAAGCAAAGGCTCCGGGGAGACCTCAGAGCTGCCTCCCTTTTCCTGCCGAAAGGGGCTCCAAGAGAGCTGGAGAGGGACTTGGGACAAGGGCTTGTAGTGGTAGGATACGAGGGAATGGCTTCCCACTGCCAGAGAGCAGAATTAGGTGGGATACTGGGAAGAAATTCTTCCTTGTGAGAGTGGTGAGGCCTTGACACACGTTGCTCAGATGACTGCCCCATCCCTGGAAGTGTCCAAGGCCAAGTTGGACAGGGCTTGGAGCACTACTCTAGTGGAAGGTGTCCCTGCCCATGAAAGGGTTTTGGAACAAGATAGTCTTCAAGGTCCCCTCCAACCCAAACCATTCTATGGTTCTATGATTCTCTCACCATTCACCAACATGAGGCATTCCCAGGGTTATTTTTTCTGTTTGGGTATCCCATTCTCTTTTCTCCATCCGTTCTGTTCTCTGTTAACCCTGTAGGCAGACTGTTGTAGCCCAGGGCCCCTTTTCTGTAAGCCTGCTTGCTCATACGTGGTGCTGCTCTTACTGTTTCCTTTTGTTCTCTCTTACACCTCCCTGTGCACATGCATCTGCTCCTGAGTTAATCTGGGCCTGGCTGGGCCAGGCTTGTCATAGCAGAAGCATTCCTGAGCCCAAATATGCTCTAGGGCTGAGTTTGTTGACAGCTGGTCTCCAGCTGTGGTTGTGAGCTAGTTGGTACCCCTGCTGCTGCTCACCCTCATGTGCTAAAGGCAACGTTGATGGATTCACTTTGTGTTCACCCTGTTCTGCTTACTGTACATGAGCCTCTGTAACTTTTTTTGGCTGAACACTGCTGTATAATAGCAGCTTCTTGGCTTTGTGAGATTGGGCAGATCCTCAGAAGTCACTGGAGTTTGATTTTCTGGTGTAATAGGTTCTGTTTCAGGGTTGCAAAGCTTTGTCTCAGGATGCTAAGGAGGAGTTCTGTTATAGTAGGGAATGTTGTTTTTCACTGACAGTTTTCTATCAATGTCTTTCTCATAATGACTGCAGTATTTATATTGTAACCTCTGAATTTTGAAGTGGTCACATGTTGAATGTGTGTGACGAAGAGAGGTGGCTGCATTGTTGTTGTTTTGTACTTGATTGTACTTGATTAATTTTATTTTTTCTGTGTGCTTTAGGTCAGAATACAAAACGTGAATCTGGAAGAAAAGTCCAGACAGGAAACATCACTGCTGCAAAGGTACCAAATTCTCAGGCTGTTCTGATCCTTTTTTTGTGTGTGTGTATTTATATATTTCAGAGGGAAAGCTAGATGTGAAGCATATTTTCTCTTTTCTATATGAATATAGAGTAGAAGAAGAAGCAACATAGAAAGTAATTTTCTATGTTAACAGAAGATGCTTTTGTACTATTACATAAAAATTCTGTATAAAAAGTAAAATGTTTGCACTGCTCATGTAATGGGTGCCCTATAAATAACCATGGAGGGGGTTTAACCAACCAAATCCCCTTTCTCTGCAAAGTCTGAAAGTTCAGTTTTGACATCTGATTGAGATAATAATTTAGTGTGGTGCCAGTGTCTTGATAATCCCCATATTCTCATTTCCACACAATTCTTAACCTTGGCTGCATCTCAGTCACAGCAGAGTTGCTGGGTCACTTAAATTTTGCAGGGGCTGCCGATTGCACTATGGGTTTTTTTCTAGACTTTTTGATGCCCTCCTGAATTAGCTCATTTCTTTGATTCCTCCTAGACTATTGCTGACATTATTCGAACATGTTTAGGACCAAGAGCAATGATGAAGGTAAGAATTTATGCTGCAACACCTGTGCTGCAGCTGACTAGAATGAGACACACATGGGGCAGAGCATTCAAATGTTGGTTCTCTTGTGGTTGCAGATGCTTTTGGACCCCATGGGTGGGATCGTGATGACCAACGATGGCAATGCTATTCTTAGAGAAGTAAGTTTCTCCTAAAGGATTGTCTTGCTTAACACTAAGTCAGTATGTACCTGAATCTTGGGTGTCAGTGGAGCTGTGTGATCTCCTCACTTGTCCTGGCAGCCAGCAAGTGCTAACCAGCTGCACCAAGAAAGGTTCTCACTGGGGAGAAATGAAACATATCCAGCAAGTGTTCTTGCTCTACAGAAATGTAGGTTTGATCCTAGGCTGGGAAGTTTTCATGGAGTGTTTACAAGACTGATGTAAGTTCTTTGGTAATTGGAGCTATTATCAGCTTCATTGAGACCTGAGTAGATGGTGGTGTCCACAGTGCCACATGATGAGACCTAGAAATCATTATTGTTTCTCTGCTGTAAAAAGAACATCCTAAAAACTGTAATGCCTGAAAAACAATGAGAGACACAATCTTGTCAAATACAAGGGCTTGGTTTTGGTCTCAAAAAGGAAGAAAAAGCCTTCCTGTTGTTAGACAGAGTGCCTTTGATTGTATTAAAGGTGTGGTATTTGTTCCATTGAGTGACATGAGACGTTTCTGCTTTAATATTCTGGGACAAATCCATACCCCTTGCTCCTACACAGATTCAAGTCCAGCATCCAGCTGCAAAATCAATGATAGAGATCAGCCGCACTCAGGATGAAGAAGTTGGAGATGGGACCACATCTGTCATTATCCTTGGTAAGGAGATTGACTCAGACACTTTGCATAAAAGCTGAAGTTCACCCTTTTTTCTCATGATGAGAAACATCTTAGTTATTTACTAACCTTGAGATGGAGAGGGTTTTTTTTTACTGTGCAAGAGCATGCTAGGTTCATGAGACCCTAAGATGATCAGTTCCATGCTTTGGGAAGTTGTTCTGTCCCCATGATAACCACAGTTAAGTGTAAAGAAAGCTATAGGTAATGTTAGAGCTCCCTGCATGGATAGAAGATTTTTTTTTTTTGATATGTGCTCTCCTTTCTTGACTGTCGATTATCTTACTAACTTACTTGGGGAATTTTGATTTATTTTTAATTTTTTTTTTTTTTTAGCTGGAGAGATGCTCTCTGTTGCTGAACATTTTCTTGAACAGCAGATGCACCCAACTGTGATCATCTGGGCTTATCGTAAGGCTCTTGATGACATGATCAGTATTTTAAAGAAAATTGGGTAAGTATGGGCTGGCAGGAGTTAGAGAGGAGGGAATGTGGACTTTCTGTACTGCTTCAAGCTGCTCCTTCAGGCAGTTGTGTTAGTCAGATACAACTTAGCAAAATTGGAGAGGGAGTCAAAAGGGTTAGATTGTCGCTTGGAATAACACCCAGTTTGCTCTTTGGTTTTTCCTTTATCTCAGCACTCCAGTGGACGTGAACAACAAAGAGATGATGCTTAAAATAATAAAGAGTGCGATAAACACCAAGGCAATAAACCGCTGGTCTGACTTGGCCTGTAGCATTGCTCTTGATGCTGTTAAGACTGTGGAGTTTGAAGAAAATGGCAGAAAGGAAATTGATATTAAAAAATATGCAAAAGTAGAAAAGGTGAGTGTGTCCTGAACTGTTACTTATCCTTGCACCCCTTTCTTGTTCTGAACTAGTTTATTATAGAGTGCATTGGGAAGAATTTTGTGTTACTTCTCTGCAGTCCACAGACATAATCCTTGAAGGTAATCCAATCAGTGGTATCAGCCATGCTCATTTACAATGCCAACAGGGGCTGTTATTTCAAGTCTTTTTGAATACCTGTCAAAAAGATAATTTCAGTTGGATTTGGAAGATGGGAAATGAAACACGTTGCCAGACAATAGAATATTAGTCTTAAGTTCTTTCATGGCTTCACGCTTAAAATCTAAGTCAGCATGTACTTAAAATTAAACTTGTATAGTGATCTGGATGCACCGTGGTTACTTGGGAGATGTTTTCCCTTTTCTGTACATGGGACAGCTTCAGGAGATGCTTTCAGATACACAGGTTTTTGTAGACTAAACTGACTCACTTAATTTTCTCCCTTCCTTGTGTCTGTCAGATTCCAGGTGGTTTTAGTGAAGACTCGTGTGTTTTGCGTGGAATCATGGTGAATAAAGACGTAACCCATCCCAGAATGCGTCGCCTTATTAAGAATCCACGCATTGTCCTTCTGGATTGTTCACTGGAGTACAAGAAAGGAGAGAGCCAGGTAAAGTGAGTCCTGTTGGAGACATCCACAGCTCTTGATTTAGGATGAGTAAAACAAACAAATGCAGATAGCTTGTTGAAAGTGCAAGTGGTGAAAGGCTTTTTGTGTTCTACCTTTCAGAGGCCTTTTGCATGCATGGGCTAATTCTGCCATGGGGTCCAGAAAAATAGGAGTGAGGCTACAGCATTTTGACTCACTGAAGCAGCTACAGTGATTTATGTATCTAAGTGCTGGTCAAGAGCAAAGAAATATTTCTGAGCTTGAGCTAAGACTAATGCTCAACTGACACAGTGTTGCCGTTTATTTGATCAGTGTTTTTCATCCCTGACTCTTTCCCTGGTGATAACTGGAGGAGCTGCTTGAAGCTGGGGGAGGTGTGTCTAATGCAGTGAAGAGTTGGAATGAACACACTAAGCTGTTTACCCCTCTTTTGTACAGACTGATATTGAAATTACGCGGGAGGAAGACTTTGCCCGCATCCTGCAGATGGAGGAAGAGTACATTCAGCAGATGTGCGAGGATCTGATAAGAGTCAAGCCAGATCTGGTCATCACGGAAAAAGGAGTTTCTGGTAACAGCACATGTGATCCTTTGTGTTGAATTCATCTCAGTGAGGTTCATGGTGTTAAATGCACTGCTCAGGAACTTAAAAAAACCCAACCAAAACTAAAAAACACCACAACAGCAAACTAATACAACTCCCCCCAAACCTGGTGCTGAACCTGGTTTGGGTTTTATTTTAGCTTTCTAGCAAATAGTGTACACTGCAGACATTGAAGTTCATCCTTGGCATTGCTTTGTGAAAGTAGACTCTTACAATGATATTTTGCTTTTCCAGCATTTGGGAAAGATACTAAAATACAAGTGAGGCTGAGTCTTAAACCCTGGAGAGCTGTGCTTGCAGCCTGGTTTAAAAAGCTACATTTAGGTGCTTTTTTTCTGTAACCCCTTTTGCCTCAAAGACTGGAACTGAAATAGCTGGATTGATAACTGATAAACAGATAAAGTTTGTCATGATACTGCTGATTCATTACTGAAATTGCACAAACCTGGTTTCAGACCTGGCCCAGCACTACCTGATGAGAGCCAACATCACCGCCATCCGCAGGGTGCGAAAGACTGACAACAACCGGATTGCCAGGTAGGTATTGGCTCCTGTCTGGAGCCTGGTCCTGCTCTGCCTGACATGGAATTGTTCTGATCTCACTCTTTGTCAGTTCTGATTTGTGAGTGTCTAATGTCATGTTTTGGTGTGCTAGGGCCTGTGGAGCTCGCATTGTCAGTCGCACAGATGAGCTCCGGGAGGAGGATGTGGGAACTGGTGCTAGGCTCTTTGAAGTGAAAAAAATAGGAGATGAGTATTTTGCCTTCATCACTGATTGCAAAGATCCTAAGGCTTGCACCATCATCCTCCGGGGAGCCAGCAAGGAAATCCTAGCGGTGAGTGAATGCATGGCTGCTTCCTCCTGTGCCAGCCATCTTCATGGTGTGAGTCATGGCCAGCAGACTGTGGGCTGGGCTTTCAGCTGGTATGGTGCTCCAGTTAATAATGAGAAGGGCAGTGGAGCTGAGGATGGGTCTGGGCTCAGCAAGGACCTTATTGCTCCCTGTTTAGTACTAGTAGACAGAAGGGTCTAGCCCACTGGGGGTCAGGCTCTTCACCCTAGTAACAAGTGACAGGGCAAGAGGAAATGGCCTCAAGTTGCACCAGGGGAGGTTTAGATTGGATATTAGGGAAAATTTCTTCATGGAAAGTATGGTCAGGCACTGGCACAGGTACCCAGGGCAGTAGTGGAGGGATTTAGCAAATGTGTGGATGTGGCTTGGGACTTGGGTTAGTGGTGGCCTTGGCAGTGCTGTGGGAGTGTTTGAACCTGATGATGTTAGAGGGCTTTCCAGCCTCAACAAGTTTGCGATTCTGTGCCTGTTGCAGGAGGTGGAGCGCAACCTGCAGGATGCCATGCAGGTGTGCCGCAATGTCCTCATGGACCCACAGCTGGTGCCAGGTGGAGGAGCCACTGAAATGGCCGTTTCCCATGCACTGACCGAGAGGTCCAAGGGCATGACCGGCGTGGAGCAGTGGCCCTACCGTGCAGTGGCCCAGGCTCTGGAAGTCATTCCCCGGACGCTGATCCAGAACTGTGGCGCTAGTACTATCCGTGTTCTGACCTCACTCAGGGTAAGGCATGTGGCAGGGGCACCAGGAGGGAGTCAGCCCTTTCCTGCTTCACCCAGCTCCTTGGATCAGTCACCGTTCAGAGCAGTGCCCTTGTTGTGCTATCAGTAACATGTTCTTGTATAAACTCCAAAACTGAGACTATTCTAATGACCCTCTTGCTGTTTCCTGAGCCCATGGTCAGTTTGAGACTCCAGAGGGGAATTTGCCATCTCACCCCACTGGTGGTGACCTGTTTTCTCTTTCTGCTTTCAGGCCAAGCACACTCAGGAAGGCAGCCAGACATGGGGGGTGAATGGGGAGACTGGAGCCCTGGTTGACATGAAGGAGCTGGGGATCTGGGAGCCCTTGGCTGTCAAACTTCAGACCTATAAAACAGCCGTGGAGGTAAGGAGAAGTAGAAACTTCAGAGCCTCTGTGGATATCATTTGGGAAAGGAGGATATCCTTCCCTGTGTTCTGAGGTGTTTGGGTGGGCATCACACACCCAGTGTGTCTGAGCTCATTGTTGCTGGAGGTGGGATAATGAGGGATGTGGGAGCCAGACTCAGGCTTTCCCAGGGTTTTTGATCCTGCAGCTAAATTTCATCATGTTTCATCCCACCTTTTCCTGCACACGGTGCAGAGTGCTCTCACTGCTTCCAATGCCAGCCAGAGCTGTGCCTGAGCAATTCCTTACCAGCAACATGATGGAATCATCAGTGGTTGTGGGAGCTTTGTCCCTTTGCCTGGCTGGGGCTGCCAGGTCTCAGCTGCCCTTCTTGCAGATCCTGCCATTACCTGGCTGGTGTTAGATCAAAGGCTGTTCCTTGAAGGGATACTGTATCCCTTCTGTGTCAGCCAACAAGAAGAAACGGGTGTCCTTGTTTCCATGGTGGGGGGAAAGCAGCCCCTTGCTGCTCCCACAAGCCTGTGAGGCACCCTTCCCTTCTCCCGTGCTGAAAGAACCATTTCCACCCAGGCTGATGGTTGTGTGGTGTGGAAGCTGGGCAGGTTGGGTTTTGTCTTTTGTCATGAGCTCCAGATGAGCCCTGGGTGTGGGGTTTCTCTTCAGACTGCAGTTCTCCTGCTCCGTATCGATGACATCGTTTCGGGGCACAAAAAGAAGGGTGACAACCAAAGCAAGCAGGCTGCAGCACCGGAGGCAGCCCAGGAGTGAGAGGTTCCGTCTCTGCAGGGGAGAACCAGCCGCCTTGACGTTGACTTGGGGAAGAGCTCAGTGCAGTGCCCTGGTCTTGAGGCTGAGCCAGGAAAAGTTTGTTTAAAGGCGGGGAGGGATGGAAAATACCCTGGACAGGGGGAAAGGGCATGGTTGTTGGTGTCCCTGCACTGGTGGACACTGCTCCTGGGGTGAGGCATCCAGACTGAAACTTTTCTTTGTCTCAAAATAAATACATTGTTTCAGGCTCTTTCTGTGTTTAATCCCCATGGGTAGGGGGGTATGCTGGAAAAGCTCTGCTCAAGGGCTGGGCACTGCCAGGGATCCTGGGACAGAGACTCAGTGTGGGGGTGACCTGGAGGGGCCCGGACCTTGCTAGGCCACTGCTACCAGCTTCTCTCTGCCCCCACAATCCCTCCAAAGGTTGGGATCTCCTGTAGGCAACGGTGGGTGAAACCGGGCGGTTTCACCTGCTGAGAGGTGTCCCTGAGCCCCCGCGGGCCCCTGGGCTTCGTGGCTGGGCAGGAGCAGCCTGGGCTGGATGCGCTGGGGTGCGGCGGCAGCAGGGCAGCACTGGGGGGAAGGAAGGAAGGAAGGAAGGAAGGAGGGAAGGAAGGAAGGGGCTTCTGGCACCGGCCCTGGGACGGGCTGGCCAGGCGGGGCCGTGCCAAGCGCAGGAGGTTTAGCGAGGCCAAGGGCAGATGCTGCAGCTGCACTGGAGCAACCCGAAACACAAAGAGACTGGGGAAGAATGGGTGGAGAGCAGCCCTGAGAAGGATTTGGGGGTGCAGGCGGACAAGAAGCTCAGCATGCCATGGCAGTGTGCACTGGGGGCCCAGAAAGCCAAACGCTGTCCTCAGTGGGCTCATCCCCAGCAGCGTGGGCAGCATGTGAAGGGGAGGATTCCTACCCTCTGCTCTGGAGAGACCACCCTGCAGAGCTGCCTCCAGCTCTGGGGCAAGTCCAGAGAATGAGATACTGGGAAGAAATTCCTCCCTGTGAAGGTGGTGAGGCACTACCAGAGGTGCCCCAGAGAGCTGTGGCTGCCCCATCCCTGGCAGTGTTCAAGGCCTGCTGCAATAAGGCTTAGAGAAACGTAGTCTAGTGGAAGGGGGTTTAACCTAGATAGTCTTTAAGGTCCCTTCCAAACAAAAGCAGCCTGTTAACCCTATTACTCCATTATCACTTTACTCCGATTCTACAAGAGCGCATGGAAGCAGAAATTGCCTGTTGTGAGCCTGGCTGAAGAGACATACAGCTCAATAAACTCTGCAGGCAACCTGGTTTTGAGAGCACTTTGGTACAAGCAAGGCTTCTGTCATGGTGTTCCTTTCATTTTCTTATAATATCCTCAATACCTCAACACAGCTCAACTGTGTGCAGAGGAACAAAAAAGAGGAGGAACAACACAGTTCTCTGCTCAACAAAACACAACAAGGTTTCCCAGAAACACCATCAACAGGGACATCCCTTAGTGCCCCTTTCAAAAAGAGCAGCAGCTCGGACATGCTCTATCAAATCAGACCACTGATCTGTGGTGTCACCAGAGCGAGCTCCGTCCCGCAGGGCAGGCAGCGCCCGGAGGGGGCCCTGAGATACGACACCCTGCAGAAAATGCAGCAGGCAAACGGGAGCTGGAGGCAGCACAAGGGGGCACAGCCCCACAGCCAGGCCCCTCTGGGCACTAACGCTGCTCGGATTGCTGCGGCTGCAGAGGGGCGAGGGGTTCTGGCTCCAAAGGGGCTGACCAGGCAGTTTGGGACTTTTGGTTGTTCTTTTTTCTGCTTGCTTGTTTCTCCTTTAGAACACAGAGGACACCGCATCACTGCTGCTGCAGCCACCAAGTCCTTTGCCCTGCAGAGAGAGGGCTGAAGCACGGCCCAGGCAGCACCTCGCAGGGAACGGTGCCATCCCGACCCAGCCGCTGCTCTTGGCGGTTCAGGATTGTCCTTTGCCGAGCTCTGGGGTGCTGGTGGCATTTGACTCTGCTCAGTTCTTTTTGGTCTTGGGGGTGTCGTACTTCCTCTTGCTCGAGTACCAGAGCAGCAGGGGGATCCCGATGGAGGGCAGGGTCATCACGCCAAAAGCCGCCCAGTCCAGCTGGAGGGAGAAATTGTTAGAGAAAAGTCAAAACAATCCAGTCCACAGGTGTCTTAGAGCAACGACATCAGAGGAGGAGAGTGAGGGGAGACCTCGCACTGTCTGCAGCTTCCTCACGTGGGGAAGCGGAGGGGCGGGCACTGATCTCTGCCCTGTGTGACCACTGACAGGACCCCAGGGAACGCCTGGAGCTGGGTCAGGACAGGGTTTAGGCTGGATATTAAGAAAAGGCTCTTCTCCCACAGGATGGTCTCCCAGGCAATGGAAGAGGCTCCCCAGGAAAGTGGTCACAGCACTGAGCTTGACAAGAGTTCGAGGAGTTTGGACAGGGGCGGCAGGCGCGTGGTTGGGATTCCCGGGGCTGTTCTCTGCAGGACCAGGAGCTGGGACTGCACGATCCTTGGGGGTCCCTTCCAACCTAGGAGGTTCTAAGATTCTACTCTCAGATTCTCTGGCTCAAATCCCACAGTGCAGCTCCTTCACAGAGGGAGCTGGGACAGAAACTCAGCTGCTTCTGTGATGTTCCTCTGGAGAACTGAAGGGAATGAACTCCAGCTCCCGCTGGAGCTCTCCAGGTGACTGCAGGGCAAACCACACACACCACGTGCCAGCAGGAAGCCACCGCACTGGGCTGCAGCTGCCGTGGTGCACTCTTCCACTATCAATTGAAAGGTACTTACAAAGTGAGGGGAGAACCTCCTGTCAAAGTCGCGCTGAGCCAGGATTCCTCCCTGCCCGGGAGCACTAGTGAAGCCAACCTGGAAAAGGCAGGGAAAAGACAGGCTTTGCCACCTTTCCTCCTCGCTCCAGAAGCGGGCAGGGTGAGGGCACAGGGACACGCATCCTCCCCGAGCACCCAGCGCCAGCAGCGCGGTCAGCTGTATCCGCAGGGCTCCTATAAATCATCCACTTACCACGACCTGTGCACCCTCCTGGGCCAGGTACGTGATGGTGGCAGAGGTGAAGTTGAAGTACCCAGCTTTGAGAGGCCGTAGAACCACGGTGTGGGACACGTTGCTGGCTCTGGGAGCTGGACATTAAGGAAAACGGTTGTATTTCATCGCAGCAAGAAAAGGGAGGAGATGGGAAAGGGCAGCCTGGAACCAGGTGCAAAAGTCAGCGCTGCCGACAGATCGGAGTGCTCGTGCTCACAGACAGCCCGGCCCACCCGAGGCTGACCCAGCTGCTCCTCCCCAGGCAGAGGAACTCCTCCCCTCTCTGCAAGGAACTTTATTTTTACACAGCACTGTCCAGAAGAGCAGGGGTTTGCATTCGGCACCCTGTCTGGAAGGAATTTCAGAGACAGCAGATGAAAATAGGACGCAGCTGAAGGATGCTCAGGGGCAAGAACGAGAGTTGGGAGGAATTTCAAAACATAAAAAGATACGGAGCAATCCTGTCCCACTTGACGTTGAGCATGCCAGAGACGATGCCAAAATCTTCTGGGGGGAAGGAATCATCCGACAGCTCCACATCTAGGGCAGCACTAAACACAACAAAGACAGGGGTGAGACAGGAATCTTAAGATCTGCCATCTGCCCACAGGCTCTGCAGCAAAGTGCACTGACAGGTCCATCCTGACCAAATGAAAGAACTGATCTTTGAAAGATAAAATGTCACCAGTAGAAGATGGGGAGGAGAGTTGAGGTGTCTTACAGGGAGACTGCAGAGAGAGGAAGGCAAAGCTGAGAGAAACAACCAGAGACAGGAAAAACACCGTTTTTTCCACAACAGGATTTGGCAGTTTGCTGAACTTCAGGTACCATCCCATGGATACACACTTTGGCCTAAATAATAACCATATCCCACGTATAAGGTCATAGTATCTCATTAATGTCGTAGGAGTCCAACCTTACAGATATTCTTCTGTTTGCAGTACTACGCTCAGCATGCTTTATTCTGCCTTGAAAAAAAAATCTAAAAAACAAAACCTCAAAGCACTTTAATAGTCTCCTGCATTTTGTCCACTCAGCTTTTCATTCTGCAAATGAAGCTTTTTACCAGCATTGTGGAAGTTCTATCTTTGCCAGGTCCTTAGTTAAGTCCTGATAGCAAAAAGAAACTTTTATGAAAAAGAATAAACGTGAAAAAGAGCTCACAAAGCCAAGAAAGGGAGCTGCATGCATGGGGAGCAGAGTGTCACAGGACACCACATGCTGGACTGACAGCTTGAGCAGCCGCGAGGTGAAAGCAGGGACAATGGACGAGGAAGGAAAAGACAAATTTTGGGGTCAATCCTTCAGGCACTGCTGGAAAGCTCAGAGTCAGAGGGAGCAAAAGCAACAGCACAGCAAGGAGCTCAGAAATCGGCTTACCTGGAGCCAACGTTGTAGATGTTGTACTGCAAAGTCAAGTCCTTGCCCTCCACTGCGTACCTGTTTAACAGGGATTTGGAGGCCAGGAGCCTGGCGCCATCCTCGCAGTGAGCCACAGACACCAGGGCAAACACAGCAAGAAGCGGGAGCTTCATCTAGAAACACAAGGAAATGGAATGTCACTGATCATTTGAAATCTCCGAACACTTTCCTGTGAGGACGTAAGAATTGGCACAGCAGCGCCCCAGATCTGCAGCCATGGAAGAAATGCCGACGGTCTTCTCCCTTTTCAAAGCCCTGGCCAGTGTCATTCCCCTTTACAGAATCCGGGAACATCCTGAGTTGAAAGGGACCCACAAGGATCATCGAGTCACACCCCTGGCCCTGCACATCTCAGTAATGGGCAAAGCTTTCAGATCACTGAGCCTCTTCCAGTAACTTCCAGAGCAAAAGCTTTGGCAGTTAACAATTTCACCAGTTTTAGCAACTAACAGGTAATTGCCCTTGCAAAGCCTGGCAACTTTCCAGCACTGTCTTACACAACAGTTCGTTCCCCTCAGAAAACACCAGCTCCTCACTTCCAACATTTCTTCTTTCCTATTTCCAGCCACTGAGGAGCCACCAACTCCCTCCAGTGGCTTGGATGATCCCCACAAGCCCCTGCTTCAGGCCACGTGTCTCAATTTACCCAAATACAGTGCCTCTGGAGCCACCCTGCTGAGAGGCCAAGGAGACAACAGGGACACTACAGATGTGATCAGTGAGGACACTTGACGGGACCTTTAAATGCAAAAACTGCTTCAACATCAGGGCCTCTGCCCTCCACAGAGTCCCAGGGTGGTTGGGGTTGGACAGGACTGTAAAGACCATCCAATTCCAACCCCCTGTCATGGGCAAGGACACCTTCCACTAGACCAGGTTGCTCCAAGCCCTGTCCAACCCGGCCTTGGACACTTCCAGGGATGGGGCAGCCAGAGCTTCTCTGGGCAGCCTCTGCCAGGGCCTCACCTCCCTCACAGGGACCAATTCCTTCCCAATATCCCATCTAACTCTGCCCTCTGGCAGTGGGAAGCCTTGTCCTGTCACTCCAGGCCCTTGTCCAAAGTCCCTCTCCAGCTCTCTTGGAGCCCCTTTCCAGCACTGGAAGGGGCTCTAGGGGCTCTAGCGTCTCCTCTCCAGGTGAACACCCCCAGCCTATCTCCAGAGCACAGGGGCTCCAGAGCCCTCGGAGCATCTCCGTGGCCTCCTCTGGACTCACTTCAGCAGCTCCTCGTCCTTCCTGTGCTGGGGCCCCAGAGCTGGAGGCAGCTCTGCAGGGTGGTCTCTCCAGAGCAGAGGGTAGGAATCCTCCCCTTCACATGCTGCCCACGCTGCTGGGGATGAGCCCACTGAGGACAGCGTTTGGCTTTCTGGGCCCCCAGTGCACACTGCCATGGCATGCTGAGCTTCTTGTCCGCCCGCACCCCCAAATCCTTCTCAGGGCTGCTCTCCACCCATTCTTCCCCAGTCTCTTTGTGTTTCGGGTTGCTCCAGTGCAGCTGCAGCATCTGCCCTTGGCCCCGCTAAACCTCCTGCGCTTGGCACGGCCCCGCCTGGCCAGCCCGTCCCAGGGCCGGTGCCAGAAGCCCCTTCCTTCCTTCCTTCCTTTTTTTCTTCCCCCCAGTGCTGCCCTGCTGCCGCCGCACCCCAGCGCATCCAGCCCAGGCTGCTCCTGCCCAGCCACGAAGCCCAGGGGCCCACGGGGGCTCAGGGACACCTCTCAGCAGGTGAAACCGCCCGGTTTCACCCACCGCTGCCCGCGGAAGAGCCCGACTCTGACGCTCCAGCGCCACAACCCGGCCGGTCCTTCCCGGCCCCTCCGAGCCCACGGCCGAGCCTCTCCTGCAGCGCAGGGCCCAAGCGCGCAGCCCCGAGCGGCCCCGGGCCTCCCGCCCCTCACCGTCTCTCGCGCCGCCAACGCCGCACAGCCGAGTCAGCGCAGCCGCGGCGGAAGTGACCCCGTGACCACCCCTCCGGGGCGCCAGGGCCCCTGGGAAATGGAGTCTGGGCCCGTGCGCACGCACGGGCTCCGCGCCTGCGCAGGACGCGCTTCCTGCGCTGCCCCCCGCCCGCCGGCGGCGCAGTGCGGGGCGCGGGCGGCGGTACCGGCGGTACCGGCGGGCAGGGCCGGGCCGGGCCGGGCCGGGCTCCCGTAAGGCTCTGGGGAAGAGCAGCAGCTGCGTCTCGGCACAACAAGTTGCTCTGCCCACTCCAGCAGCCTGTCCAGGTCCACGGTGGATGTGTAAAGCAGTGAGGGAGGAGTGAAGGAGAAGGAGCAGGGCTGAATTCCTCGAGAATCCGGTGCCCAGAACGCCAAAGTCTCCCTTCCTGCACGGGGGACACCCTGCTTAGCTCGCTGCCCCCCAGACAGGCTCCAGCCTGCTGCTGCCCGCGGAACAGGACATGTCCCGACCTCCCCAGTGCAAAGCCAGTAACATCACAAACCTGTTGGCGTTTCCAGCGCTGCAGGAAGCCTCGAGAGCTCCCCTGTGCCCGTGTCTCTCAGGCACACGCCTCTGGTGGGAGAAGGGCCTCAGGGCCCTCCTCTGTACAGATACTGCTCCTCACACGTGCATGCGAGGAGCAGCTGGGTCAGCCTCGGGTGGGCCGGGCTGTCTGTGAGCACGAGCACTCCGATCTGTCGGCAGCGCTGACTTTTGCACCTGGTTCCAGGCTGCCCTTTCCCATCTCCTCCCTTTTCTTGCTGCGATGAAATACAACCGTTTTCCTTAATGTCCGGCTCCCAGAGCCAGCAACGTGTCCCACACCGTGGTTCTACGGCCTCTCAAAGCTGGGTACTTCAACTTCACCTCTGCCACCATCACGTACCTGGCCCAGGAGGGTGCACAGGTCGTGGTAAGTGGATGATTTATAGGAGCCCTGCGGATACAGCTGACCGCGCTGCTGGCGCTGGGTGCTCGGGGAGGATGCGTGTCCCTGCGCTCTCACCCTGCCCGCTTCTGGAGCGAGGAGGAAAGGTGGCAAAGCCTGTCTTTTCCCTGCCTTTTCCAGGTTGGCTTCACTAGTGCTCCCGGGCAGGGAGGAATCCTGGCTCAGCGCGACTTTGACAGGAGGTTCTCCCCTCACTTTGTAAGTACCTTTCAATTGATAGTGGAAGAGTGCACCACAGCAGCCGCAGCCCAGTGCGGTGGCTTCCTGCTGGCACGTGGTGTGTGTGGTTTGCCCTGCAGTCACCTGGAGAGCTCCAGCGGGAGCTGGAGTTCATTCCCTTCAGTTCTCCAGAGGAACATCACAGAAGCAGCTGAGTTTCTGTCCCAGCTCCCTCTGTGAAGGAGCTGCACTGTGGGATTTGAGCCAGAGAATCTGAGAGTAGAATCTTAGAACCTCCTAGGTTGGAAGGGACCCCCAAGGATCGTGCAGTCCCAGCTCCTGGTCCTGCAGAGAACAGCCCCGGGAATCCCAACCACGCGCCTGCCGCCCCTGTCCAAACTCCTCGAACTCTTGTCAAGCTCGGTGCTGTGACCACTTTCCTGGAGAGCCTCTTCCATTGCCTGGGAGACCATCCTGTGGGAGAAGAGCCTTTTCTTAATATCCAGCCTAAACCCTGTCCTGACCCAGCTCCAGGCGTTCCCTGGGGTCCTGTCAGTGGTCACACAGGGCAGAGATCAGTGCCCGCCCCTCCGCTTCCCCACGTGAGGAAGCTGCAGACAGTGCGAGGTCTCCCCTCACTCTCCTCCTCTGATGTCGTTGCTCTAAGACACCTGTGGACTGGATTGTTTTGACTTTTCTCTAACAATTTCTCCCTCCAGCTGGACTGGGCGGCTTTTGGCGTGATGACCCTGCCCTCCATCGGGATCCCCCTGCTGCTCTGGTACTCGAGCAAGAGGAAGTACGACACCCCCAAGACCAAAAAGAACTGAGCAGAGTCAAATGCCACCAGCACCCCAGAGCTCGGCAAAGGACAATCCTGAACCGCCAAGAGCAGCGGCTGGGTCGGGATGGCACCGTTCCCTGCGAGGTGCTGCCTGGGCCGTGCTTCAGCCCTCTCTCTGCAGGGCAAAGGACTTGGTGGCTGCAGCAGCAGTGATGCGGTGTCCTCTGTGTTCTAAAGGAGAAACAAGCAAGCAGAAAAAAGAAAAACCAAAAGTCCCAAACTGCCTGGTCAGCCCCTTTGGAGCCAGAACCCCTCGCCCCTCTGCAGCCGCAGCAATCCGAGCAGCGTTAGTGCCCAGAGGGGCCTGGCTGTGGGGCTGTGCCCCCTTGTGCTGCCTCCAGCTCCCGTTTGCCTGCTGCATTTTCTGCAGGGTGTCGTATCTCAGGGCCCCCTCCGGGCGCTGCCTGCCCTGCGGGACGGAGCTCGCTCTGGTGACACCACAGATCAGTGGTCTGATTTGATAGAGCATGTCAGAGCTGCTGCTGTGCCCTGTTGATGCTGTTCTTTGGCCCACCAGCCTGCCCAGGTCCACGGTGGACTTGTAAAGCAACGAAGGAGGAGTGCAGGGAGGAGGATCAGGGTTAAATTGCTCAAGAAGCAGGTGCAGAGGCCAGGAAATTCTCCCTTCCTGCACTGGGGATGCTCTGCTTAACTACACCCACCCACAGCCCCCTCCTCTAGACAGGCTCCAGCTTTCTGCTGACAGTGGATCAGGACACGTCCTCACCTCCCTGGTGCGAAGTCAGTAACCAACCCAACCCTGCTGGCATTTCCAGCACCGCAGGAAGCCTTGAGAGCTTCCCCGTGCCCTCATTCCTCAGGCCGCTGCCCTCTGGTGGCAAAAGGGCCCCGGGGCCCTCCCCTGCACACATTTTCCCCGTACACACCCACAGATGAGCAGCCCGTGTGCACCGATCCAGGGCCCTCTCACTGGCTGCGTGTGCTGCCTCAAACCCTTTCTTTGGAGGTCTCCACTCCCAGCCTGTGCCAACACCTCTTCCTACAGCCACTTTCTTCTTTCCCTGCAGCCCCAGACAGAACTTCTCCAAGCTGCAGACAACGAAAAGCAAGACCGAGGTCCAATCCCTGTTGGCCATGGAGGCCACTTAACCATTTTCTCTCCCACCGCACCCCACTTCTCTGCATGGTTTGCTGCAGCCAGGGCAGGCTGTTCTCAGTCTCAAAACACTGATGCACCGCCTGTCCTGCCTCTTAGAACCTCAGACCTTTTTCTGTGCAGCAAGAGCATTTTTGGGAAATGTTTCATTCCTCCCCAGCAAGCACCTTTCTTGGTGCTGCTGGTCACTATGCGATGGTTCTCAGGCCAGAGGAGGAGGAGATGCCACAGCTCCACTGCCACCCACATAACTGTATTCCAGAAGGCTCTGACTTGGGTTAAGGAGGGGTGAAGCCACACACTTAGAAGGGGTTCCAAGAAGGTGATGTGGTTGTTGGCTGGGTCAGTGTCTAAGAGCAGAGAAATGTGTGGCCATACCTTTGGCCTTGCAGGTGCTGTGTGGGCAGCTTTAGGAATTGGATGAGTATTTGAGCTGAACTGGGCCATAGCGAGGAGGAGCTCAGGGCTGGGGATTTCTCGCAAGTGCCGTGGTAGTTTTCTGTCTTTTGGTAACTTTGGTGCCACAAGTGATGGCGGCTGCAGCGTCCTATCAGTGTGTAGCAGGTGAGCAGGAGCTTTTGAGGGCAGGGTTGTTGTGGAAGACTTCTGTGGTGACCGGTGTGATTCTGACTGGGTTTTTTCTTGCAGATGATGGAGAGTAAGCTGCCAGCTGCAGGAATGGTGCAGTTAGGTGATGTGGCTTCTGTTGAGGATGGCTTCAGACCCCCCCACCCTCTGAAAGCTGCATTGAGGGATCAGGGACCGCTGCCCTCCAGTGTGTAGTTTTGACTTTGGTTGGAAAGAGACCCCAGCACAGCACGTCTTCCAAAAGTTGCTGGCATTGCTTCTGCATGAATTGTCTGGCTTCCCATGGTGTGTGGCCCAGCAGCCAGCAGTGCAGTGGAGCTGGGCAGTGCAGTGGAGCTGGGCAGTGCAGCGGAGCTGGGCAGTGCAGCTGGCCAGATGTCCCTGCTAACTCTGTAACATGAAAACCCCTAGTCAGGGTAAAACCATGTCTTTTGGGGATGGAAGATTTAATGGTACCAGTTTACAGCTGTGTAAGTTCAGTTAATGCAAAAGGACAATCAATGACTTCTGTCATACGAGTATTTTTACTGGATGTGTATAACCACACACACCCCTCTTCAGGATAAAGTGAGTTACTGAGATATGTTCTTTCTTTTACTCTTTAAAGTTTTACACTTCAGTTCCAGTTTTACTGACCAAGCCAGTGTGGTGTGCGGCACCAGTGCAAGGACTGGAGCTGTTGGCGGGTGGATCTCCCTTTTTTTTGGAGGGAGGGAGTTTGTCCATTTTGAATGGCATTGTTAAAAATAATGATCTGCCAGTCAGAGCTCTTTCCCTTGTTGTGTGGCTCTTTGGGAAGTTGGGGTGAGATCATGTCTATTGGGACATCCAAATGTCAGAGTGGGAGGTGGGCAGTGGTGCAGTGGAAGAGCAGGTGTGAGGAGGATGAGGGGTCCCAGGGGACTTCCACCCCCAAAAGATGTCCATCCGTGTTGGTTTCAACAACCAGTGAGGAGCTAAACTCCAAACAAGCCACTGTCCTTCCCCTCCTGCCGTCAAGGGAGGGACAATAAATCAGAGATGATGACTTAAAGAAACAATTTCTTTAAAAATAAAATCACAAAGCAATGGAATGAGACATACACGATGGAAAGAAATTGGTACAAAATGAAGGCAAATGTTTTAACCAGCAAAAACCAAGGTGTTAAGCAGCCGCCTTGTAACAAAGATAAAATGGCTGCTGCTTCCCTTAGCAGCTCGTGTGGCCCAGGAGGACAAAGACAAGATGGTGCAGAGGTTCTCTTGGCTCAACACTTCCCCCTGGAACAAAAAACCCGGGATGTCAGGGGCTTATGGAGCAATTCTGATGGTGGATGGGGGGTGCTGCCATTGCCTAGTGAGCTCCAGACCTGCAGTATCAGTTTCCCTGCTCCCTCTCAGTGACAGCAGCGGCGTTTGTATAGGTCAGTTTTGGCACTTCACTGCCTCTTCCTGCCACCCACGGGGCCCTTTTCACATCAGCTGGGCTCTCCCTCAGCTTGGTTGGACTCAGCTGGTATGGACTCTGCTGGTTTTGGTCTCTCCTGTGCTGGGGGAAGGAAGGAAGGAACGCTCAGTGGGGGAAGGCAGGCACTGAAAACTGTGCCCCTGGCCCCACAGGAAGATCTTTCTGTCCTTGCTCCTCTTGTCTGGGAGCAATTCTTGGACATAATGAATTTTGGAGGTGGGATCAAAATTGCAGTGGTGGTTTCCTTGCAGAGAATGAATCTGGCTTTTGTCTGGGAGCCGTCCGTGGATGTATTGAATTTTGGAGGTGGAATCCAATTTCCGCGACGGGGTCCTGAATGATAATGACAGTTCTTGTCCATAGGAAGGCTTCCTGTGAGGAGTGGAAGCTTCAGACAAGGCCTGCCTTAGCCTCAGATTTTGGTAACAGTTTCAATATAAGGGATCACTCTGGGCTGCAAGTTCTAATGATGGCAAATCAGATCTATTTCTAAAAATTAATTCTTTATTAAACAGACAAGAGACAACAGATGAAAGATCCTGTTCAGAAGAAAACTAAAGACCTACTAGTAGATTATAGCATAACATAAACCAGTGCATGATATCAAAGTACCTATATTAAAGCTAGCAAAAGAAACAGTATTGATTAGGAGGCAAATGTAACTTACCACCAAAATGAAGATAATGTACACAGATTCCTTCACCTTCACCCCTGGGGCATAACGGTGAAGCAGGTGTCCCTACTCACAAGAGAATCTCCACACATTTCCAGCGAAATGTATAGAAGATTTCTGACTTGTGAAAGTTTGGTGTGGCTTCTAGAGTTTGTAAAGTGAGGTGTCTGTCAGTCAAAAAATTATGTTGCCAGATCTCACTTCAACATTAAGAAGTTTACTGGCAGTTGGGAGATGCCAGACCAGTGTTAAGCCCATGGTGCCAGAATAACTCCCTACAAGACAGCTTGTCCTGTTTGAGTTATCTGGCTGGTTAGCAAACAGCAGATAAGCCCTTGTGGGAGGCTGAGATGCCCTGCTATGGAAGGAAATCACGCAGGCCCAAAGTTTCAGGTGCAGATGGGAAGCAGCCCAGGGGAGGCCAAGGCCAGCCAGATCCATCTGTCCTGGCAGCTTTTATCTGGGAGCAATCCTTGGATGGATTGCATTTTGGAGGTGGAACCAAAGTTTCAGCCATGAGCTCCTGGACGAGTATTACAGCTGGGTATGGGGTCAGTGGCTCTGACCCAGGAAGAGGTGACCGGTCCGGAGAGATGGTCCCAAAAGGAATTGCCTTCCCGAGGCCTGGTGTCTTCCCTCAGCTGCTGGCCAGGAGAGCCCGTGCAGAGACTGTCAGCTCTTCAGTGATTATCAGCTCGTGATTCCAGCTCAGCTCTGCAGGGCAGCCTCCAGTCCAGACCAGACCAGAGAGAGAGACGAGAGGCTTGTGTGGCTGGTTCTGCATGGAAGGTAGCTTTATTGTTGGTCCCCTCCGGCAAAGGGGAAAGCCAGGGATGAGGGCTCACTCTCCACAGGGGCAGAGGGCTTGCTTTTATAGGGATACAGGGGATGGGTGAAGGCCAATGGGTTACAAAGGATCTGCATAGGGTCTCCTAAAGGATTGTGGGTCTGTCTTTTCTCGCCGTGACCCAAGAAGTGGTTGCCTTTCCAGGGAGTCCTGCTGGGCGATTGCGAAATCTCTTATCTCAGCAGAGATCCCTCCAGGGCAGGGGCTGGGCATACCCCACAACTCCCCCTTCTGTATTTGTTGAAAAGGCGTTCCCAGAAGCCTTTCTGCAGCAACATAGGAGGCAAGAGAACATAAGTAACACAGTAATAATTACAATGAATACCCACAAAACCCCCTTAATCAAAGATGCAATCCATCCTGTTATTCCCCATCATCCAAAAAGGTCATTGCCCCAGTCTAGGCTCTTATCTACTGTTAGGTCATCGAGGCAGCGGTGAGGACAGATCAACGTTGATACATTTCATCTTTGGACAGGGATGGGGCTTCTGAGAGGCAATATAAGCGAGATTTGTTAGCTTTGTGGTGAGAAGGGAAGTTTTGGGGTTTAGGGAGGTTTGACAAGGGTTGAGGGAAGGGGATATTTTGGGATAACATATAAACTAAGGATCAGTTTTTCAGGCTGTGTCTGGCCTATGGCTTGACTTTTGCCGTAGCATCTTCTTCAGCTTTCTGTTTCGTCTGCTGCTGTGTGGTGGGATGATCTTTTTCCTGGTTGGTGGGCATCTGCCGACGTTTTCGTCTCCATGCCGAGCTGGTCTGGTTTTGGGGAGGTCCTGTATTTGACTCAGGAGAGTTCTTGTTGGTGTTTGTGGTAGCAGTGTTTGTAGGGCCTAGGTATGGTTTTATACTTTTTCCTGGGAACCACTTCGGGCCGGATGGTAGCTGGACATACGCGTAGCCTCTCCCCCAGGTAATCAATTGGAAAGGCCCAGAGACCAGGTGTGGTTCTGGGTCCTTCACCAGCACTGGTGGCTTCTCTGTGAGCTTAGCTTGGGTTGAGTTTGAGAAGTGGCGGAGTATTGGGGGGTCAGGCTCTGATGAGGTACCATTTAGGAAGTTAATGACATAGAGAGCCTCACAGAGTCTTTCAACAGGGGACAAGATTTCTGTTTCTCTCCATTGCTGATTGAGGACTCTTTTGAGGGTTTGGTGGGTCCTTTCTACACTGGATTGTCCTGTGGGATTGCTAGGTATGCCTGTCTTGTGTTTTATTCCCCATTGGTTGAAGAAATCTTTTAGCTTGTGAGAGGTGTAGGCAGGCCCATTATCTGTTTTGATTTCTTCAGGGACTCCCAGGGTGGCGAAGGCAAGGAGGAAATGCTTGATGACGTGGACGGCATCTTCCCCTGCATGGGCTGACACAAACACTGCCCCAGAAAATGTGTCAACTGACACGTGTACATATTTGGATCTCCCAAAGGATGGGAAGTGTGTTACATCAGTTTGCCACAATTGGCAGCTGTTCAGACCGCAGGGGTTGACTCCAGTGCCCATAGAGGGTATTTGGTAGTTCTGGCAGTTCGGGCATGTTGCAATGATAGCTTTTGCTTGATCTTTTGAAAGCTTGAACATTCTGACGAGGGCAGGAATGTTTTGGTGAAAAAATGCATGTGACAACTTCGCCTGGGCAAAGATGTCAGGGATGTTTGCAGTCTCTGCTGGCATGGTCAGTGCATCTGCTCTCCTGTTCCCTTCGGCAATGGGACCAGGGAGGTCAGTGTGTGACCTCACATGCATAATGTAGTAAGGCTGTTTTCTGTGGGAGATTAAATGAATTAATGTGGAAACCAATTGGTATAACTTTTGGTTGGAGACCTCCTTTAGAAAAGCATGTTCAGCCCTCATAGCTATGCCAGCAACATAAACCGAATCTGTGACCAAATTAAAAGGTTCATCTTTAAACTTCTCAAAGGCTCTGACAACAGCTGCTAACTCAGCAATCTGTGGAGATCCCTCTACTAATTGGGTATCAGATTCCCATTTTTGGGTATTGGGTTGCCTCCATGTCATGACAGACCGATGGGACGAACCTGACCCATCGGTAAAGACGGTCAGAGCTTTAAGAGGTTTTCTACTTTGGATTAATTTTGGAATCAAATTAAAAGCTGCATCACGGTAGAAAAGTCTATGTTTTGGCATGTGAATGGAAATTTGGCCTGTGTAGCTATCTACGGCTAACTGGAGGCTCTCATTGGTCTGGAGCAACTGCTTCAGATCTTCAGTGGTCAATGGCAAGTATATGCATGTGAACTCACACCCTGCAAGAGAGCGGAGACAAGTTCTGGCCTTTTTTATTAAATGTGCCATTACTTCTTGGAAGGTGGTTAATGTCTTTGTAGGTTGATGGCTTGTGAAGACCATTCAAGTATCAGCAAAGGGTCTCTGAGTTGAGGGTCCCATTGGAAGATCAGTCCGTGTAAACGGGGAGCTTTACCCAAAACTGCAAACTGAAGAGGCAGGCTGGGTTCAACGCGATGGGCTTGGCGTGAAGACAGGGCTTCTTGAACTTTGGTGATGGTATCTCGGGCTTCAGGTGTGAGGGCGCATGGAGAGTCCAAGTCTTCGCTGCTGCAGAGAAGGTTGAAGAGGGGAGTGAGGTCTTCTGTTGTGACTCCCAGTAAGGGGCGTATCCAATTTATGGATCCGCACAGGCTGTGTAAGGATTTCGGGATCCTCTTTGATGGTGAGTTGCTGGGGTACGATGGTTCTCTCACGGATCTGGAGGCCGAGGTAAGTCCATGGGCTGGAGTGCTGCACTTTGTCCTCATGAATCTCAAACCCTGCTTCTTCTATGGCTTCAATTGTCTTTTTAAGAGTTCTGTCCAAGTAAGTTTTTTCTGATGCACAGATTAGTATGTCATCCATATAGTGGTAAATGATTGCCTCTGGGAACAGGCTCCTGATGGGGGATAGAATGTGGGCAACGTACCACTGGCAGATGGTCGGGCTGTTCTTCATGCCTTGTGGGAAGACGAGCCAATGGTATCTTCTGAGTGGGGCTTCATCGTTAAGAGAGGGGATGGAGAAGGCGAACCATGGTGCATCCTGGGGATGGAGCGGGATGTTAAAGAAACAGTCTTTAATGTCTATGATGGCCAGCAGCCAGTCCCGGGGCAGCATCGATGGTGATGGCAGGCCGGGTTGGAGGGGGCCCATGTCTTCAATGACCTCATTGATCTTTCGTAGGTCCTGGAGTTGTCTCCATTTGTCCTTGCTGGGCTTTTTCAGTACAAAGACAGGGGAATTCCAAGGGCTTGTGGTTTCAGTGATATGACCTTTGGCAAGTTGCTCTTCCACCAGGGCTTCCAGTGCACTGAGTTTTTCTTTTTCAAGGGGCCATTGCCTTGTCCACTTTGGGTTGTCAGTCTTCCAGGTGAGCGGGGGAGTCGATGGCAGCGCGCGTTTCTCAGTGGCCCCAGTCAGAAATCCTGGCTGGGAATGGTGAGGCTGGCACCCCATTGAGATAGAAGGTCTCTGCCCCATAGGGTGATGGGGGCTCTTACCACGAATGGTCGGGTGGTCGCTATCTTGCCCTCAGGTCCTTCAATGACAACATTTCGTTTGCTTCTCATGGATACTGCAACTCCACCAATCCCGGAGATCATACCTGCCACTGGCTCCAGTTCCCAATTCCCTGGCCACTCGGAGCGGGCGATGATGGTCACGTCTGCTCTGGTGTCCAGCATCCCTGGGCGGTAGACACTCTCTCCTTTACAGAACAAGCTGCACTCGATGGTCGGTTTGTTTGAGCCCACAATCTCTATCCACATTGCTGTAGGATTGAGAGGAAGCTGTTCTGGGCAGTTCTGTGGAAGTAAAAAAGCTTGAGCAATCGGTGTTCCCTGTGGGAGAAAGAAAGGTGTCTCCGTGCAGTAAAGCTGGACAAGAATCTCTTGTCCAGGGTGCACTGTTTGTATCTCAGGTAATAAAAAGAATTGTTCTGGACCATGGATGGTATCGCTTAGGATAAGAATGTCCCATGGGCCGTTCTGTGGTCCGTACTTTCCTGTGGGGATACGATAAAAACGCTTGTCAACAAAGTTAAATGGCAGTGATGTTACCAGTTGGCGTCTGGTTCCCATCGGTAGCGCTCCGTGTGTTGGATCCTTCTCATGTGTTCTGGGATTGCCTGGGATGATGGTGCCGGGTGAGGTCCAGTTGTCTGCTCTCGGTGGTCCGATGTGGACTTCACAGCCGGGGTGGGGTAGTATGGCCTTTGATTTGTTGTCTGGGCGCGGGGCCTTGACACCGCGCTCCGATAGAAGTTTTTTGGATGCTGCTGGTGCTGTTGCTGTCTCTGGTGCCTTTGGTAGGTGGCACGATGGTTCTGGGTGGGTGACCTTTGTGGGCAGTCCTTTATAAAGTGTCCAAGTTCGCTACAATAGAAACAGCGGGTGTTCTCCTTAGAGACTGCTGCAGCAAATGCACCAGAAACTCCCTCTGTGATGCCCTTTACAACTGCTTGGGTCACTGTGTGTTCTGCAGATGTGTGTCGTGCACAGCTCTCTATCATTTGTTCTATTGTGGGTTCTGTGTCCATAGGTAGGGTCCTCAAGATATTCTTACATTGTTTGTTAGCATTTACCATGGCAAGTTTACCCAAAAGTTCTCTTCGTCCATCTGGACTCTCTATCTGTTTCTCTAAGATAGCTTTTAAACAATCAACAAACTGAATGAAGCTTTCATTTGCTGACTGATGTTAGAGAAATATTGTGTAGGAACAGAATCATCAGGGTAAGAAACAGCGATGTCTTAGCTGCATTAGCTATGTCTTGTAGTGCTACTTCAGGTAAGGTTGTAGCTTGATCTGAGGGTTTTTGGAGGTCACCTTCTCCAGCCAGTTCTTCTATTGTCCAATCTGTCTGATTTGCATCTTTAGCATAAGTGTCAGACAGTGTTTTTAAATGTCTTTTCCAATGCCTTTCCCATAACATATATTAGCAGGGGAAAGGATGCAATTAATAATGTTTTTAATATCATGTGGTACTAATGTATAGGCAGAGAAAGTGGCTTCCAATAAGTTTCTAAAGAAATGTGACCCTCTCCCGTGCTCTTTTGCTGCCTTGAAAAGCTCTTTGACTTCTTTGTATGGGATAGGTTCCCATGTTTTTGTAGTTGGACCGCCCCTCCTCCCTTTCCCTATACTGACTGAAAAGGCTGAGATTTTCTGGGCTAGCTCCCAATCTCCCTCCTGGTTCGCTTCCCTGCATGTCTGTGCCCATCGATCCTCAGATTCAGATTCAGAGTCAGAGCTGCTGCTACTGTCATCTGAAAAGGAGGGATAAGCTGTGGCAGCTTATCCCTCCTTGGATCGCCTCTTGTGAGGCCGGGATACAGGGGGCGTAGCGCGGCGTTTTTGGAATGCCGACTTTCCTTTAGCCAGGGCAGGGGTAGCGCGGGGTCGGGGATGGTTTGAGGGATGGGAAGGGGGTCTGTTGTGGTAGCATGGGGGTGGAGAGGTTGTACAGCAGCAGGTCGTTTGGGGGGAGGTCGGGTTGCAGGTAGTGCCAGTTTTGCAATTCCGTGTGGAGTCAGCGTGGGCTATAGGAGGGTGTGGGGGGGCGGTGGGCTCTAGCGCAGCAGCGGAGGAGATGGGGATTGCGCAAGAACCCGTGGTATGGGGAGGGGGGGTGTAGGGAGAGAGGGATTAGTAGCAGCAATTGCGCAAGATGCAGCTGCGGAGGGAGAGAGCGGGTGTGCCGGCGCCTGCCGGGGTGCCTGGGCCATTGGCGGTGGGGGGAGAGGGGAGGGAAATTCCACTCCTTGGGCGATAGCCTGGGGCAGTGCCGTGGATAGCTGGGTCCTGCCAGCGGCGAGAGGGGCAGATGCTTGTTCCGTGCCCCACAGTGCATGCGCAGCGCTCTGCGGGACCGGCCCCGTGTTGTACCATGCTTGTTCCGTGGGTGCAGGGAGGGACAGCGGCGGCGGGGCGGCTTCATGGGACGGGGCCGCCGCGCTGGGGTGGGACGTGGTGGGGTGGGGGGGGTCAGAGGCACCGCGAGCCGGTGCGAGAGGGGGAAGGGTGGTGTCGTGTGTGAAGGGTTGCGAAATACCAGGGGCATGGGGAGATGGGGCTGGGGGGGGGGGCTCAGAGGCATCCATCCCGGGGAATGGGGATGGGTCTGGGATGGATCCCGCGCGCGCTGCCTGGGGGGGTGGCAGCGGAACCGAGGGGGCGAGCGGGGGGGTTTGGGTATGGGAGAACTGCTGGAAATAGGGGATCGGGGTAGGGAAGTGGGGTGGCTGGCGCCCCAGCTGGGCCAGGGCCAGGGCAGCTGGTGGGGTCTGCGTTCTGGCTGGCCATTGCCAGAGGCGGAGAGGGGGCGTGGGAGGGGGGGAGAGCAGAGAATGGGTTTGGCTGAGGGGGGTTTTCGCATGACACATTTTAACCAATAAATGAAATAAAGGAATGAATTTGGAAACAGAGAGGTTTCCCGTGGCTTGAGAGGAATAGAGTTTCTTCCCCACTCTGTCCCAGAACGGATCAGAAAGGACAGAGTCTGTGGTAGCGTCAGGAAAATTTCGAGATATCCAATTAGTGAAAGATTTGAGATTTTTCTTAGAAAGAGCACCTCTGGAGAATTTAAAGTCAGATTTTAAGAGAAGGGTTAGAAGAAAGGGGTATAGGTCTCTCTCGGATTGGGAAAGGCTGGGTTTAGCTTGCCTATGTCCCATCTTAGTTTCTCCCTCAGCAGAAAAGAGAAAAAAACCCAAAATTACTTAAAGTTGGCATGCAACAAAGAGGAGGAGAGCCCCAAATTTAAACTTACAAATCCCGTTTTCTGGTGGGGCTGGCTCCTAGAATGCTCTGCTAGGGGCATGGTCTGGCAGTTCGATCCTCAGGGACTTCAGTCCTAGGTGGGAGGCGAGGGTCTTGAACTGTCCTCGTCCAAAAGGCCTGCTAAAACGTAGGTCTATCTTCAGAGGATCAGCACACGAACGGCTGGTTCTGCCTTGGCGTGGTCAAGACACAGCTCAGGCCAGGTCTGGGGTCCAAGGTCCAAGGCTGTTTGGGCGCCAGTTATTACAGCTGGTGGTGGGGTCAGTGGCTCTGACCCAGGAAGAGGTGACCGGTCCGGAGAGATGGTCCCAAAAGGAATCGCCTTCCCGAGGCCCGGTGTCTTCCTCTCAGCTGCTGGCCAGGAGGGCCCGTGCAGAGACTGTCAGCTCTTCAGTGATTATCAGCTCGTGATTCCAGCTCAGCTCTGCAGGGCAGCCTCCAGTCCAGACCAGACCAGAGAGAGAGACGAGAGGCTTGTGTGGCTGGTTCTGCACGGAAGGTAGCTTTATTGTTGGTCCCCTCCGGCAAAGGGGAAAGCCAGGGATGAGGGCTCACTCTCCACAGGGGCAGAGGGCTTGCTTTTATAGGGATACAGGGGATGGGTGAAGGCCAATGGGTTACAAAGGATCTGCATAGGGTCTCCTAAAGGATTGTGGGTCTGTCTTTTCTCGCCGTGACCCAAGAAGTGGTTGCCTTTCCAGGGAGTCCTGCTGGGCGATTGCAAAATCTCTTATCTCAGCAGAGATCCCTCCAGGGCAGGGGCTGGGCATACCCCACACATAAGGGCCACAAGAAAAGTGAGGCCGATAACTCTGTTCTAATGAAATTGGCTGACGACAGCACAAACACGAACGATTCAAAGTCCTTCCTAACAGAATCTGAAAAGTACTTGACCTACGTTTGCAATGTCCACTCTGTGCAACAACAAATGGATGGCATGGATTACACAGAAGAATATCACTAAGCCCCCGCACACAACTGGGTACCCAGACTAAATCCTGACCTCCCATATGCCACACACAGACACACACGTGCGGTATTTGCACTGGAGGATTTGGAGTCCAAACCATGATGTGTTTGATGCCCTGATAGTCTGCGTCAATAACCCCTGGTAGCACAAACACTCCTTGACGGGAGGTTGACGATCGGCCCAGCAAAAGTGCACTTAATCCTTTCCCTAATGGTCCCTTTGCATTGGTAGGGACACACTGCACTTGTGAATCAAGCAGTGTCACTTCCCGGGCTGTGGAAATGTCCACTCCGGCACTCCCTGAGGTGGCAGCGCAGAGGCGATCCAAGCAGCCCTCTGTGGCTCCCTGTATTGGTGCTCGCACTGGGGCCCCTCGCGCTCTTCTTCCAGGTTCCCAGTGGGTTCCATCATTTTTAAAATTTGGCCTGCACTCAAAGGCCCGATGCCCAGTTTTCTAACAACGATTACAAACCCTGGAAAAGGTAACTTTTTCAGTTTTAGAAGCTCGACATTGTGCTTTTACATGCCCTCGTTTCCCACATTTAAAACAATGCGGCCCCTTATCTCCCCGACCTTGTTTTACAAGCAGCTTTACAGCCATAGCAAATGCTTCAACCATTAAGACAGCATTTTCTGCCAGCATCCCGACTTTCTCACATACCTCCACCATATCTACTATGGAAGCAGTGCCAGGGAGTGCCATCAGAATTCTTTTGCATGCCGAATTAGCGTTTTGAACTGCTAGGGACATAAGTACAGAATCTCTTGCTGCTTCAGGAACGCCGGACCTTTGAATACTTTCTCACAATCGATCCAAAAAAGACATGTATGTTTTGGTTGGCCCTTGTGTTACTTTAGTAAAAGGCGGCACTATTTTGCCATCCTCAGGCAGTTGCCTCAGAGCCTGTCGAGCTGCGTGGGCTGACTGATGTAAAATCTGTACATGCATTCAGCTCTGTACTTGAGCATCAATAAATGCGCCTGTTCCTGTTAGCATTTCTACAGATGCATATTTCAAATTTCATATGTCATCCCTAAGTTAGCTCCAGCAGCTTGCTGACATAAATCAGTCCACTTAGACTTCCACAATATATATTGCATCCCTGTGAGTAATAATTGCATTAATTGTTGACAATCATAAGGGCAAAAAATATTGGACCCAAAGATGTTATCAATAAATGACTGTGTGTAAGGATTCTGCAACCCATAAACACAAACTGATTTTCTAGCTTCTTTGATCACCTCCCAAACAAATGGTGTCCAGTGGTTAGGTGTCCAGCCCTGTCAGGATTTGCGCCTCCCAACACTACTGGATAAGCCCCAGGAATAAATTCTCCCTCTATTATGGCATTCTGTATAACTCCTTTCCAGTGTTTCTCAAAATAGCTTGGCCCCGACCCATCACTTGGCCCTGATCCACCACCCGCTGATCCACCCCCCACCCCGTTTGTCTTCCCTCTCTCCTCTGTAACTCTTCTGCTTCCATTTCCTTATGTCGAATCTGCTGCAAACAATCCCAATCTGACTCTCCCCCCAAACCCTGAGTCACTTGGTTAAGTCTTTCCTCCCATCTGGTATTTCTTACGTCATTTTCCCATATGGTTTGCAGCGGTCTCTCCCACTCCGCGTTCTGTTGTTCTCTTAAATGCTGTTCCATCGTCAGCCGTGCACGCTCCTGCTCCTCTATCTTCTGAAGCATCTCAAGACCCCAGTCTGCTGCAGGCGGCGGGGGTGGTGCAGGAACAGCACAAGGTGGTGGAGGTGGAAAAGTCTCCCCTCAGAGGGGTAGCTGGCAGTGGTGGATACTCAGTGACAACTTCCATAGGTGCCGCCAGAGGTGGCTCCGATTGTGTTGGGGCTGTAGGCACAGCAGGTGCCTCCTCAGGTGCACTTGGATACGGTAAGGGAGGTTCAAAAGCCGTGATAACAGGGCAGGCTATCGGGGCTGCTGCAAATGCCTGCGTGGCCCCATCGGCAGCTGCCTGCTCTGCTTTCATATCTTGCAAGGTCACATAAACTAATTTCCACGCTGTAGACAAAGAACGGGCTTCCTTATCCCCATTGCTAACAGCGTCCCACCGGCGGTCACCCACTCCCTGCCAAGTTTCTAAATTAAAAGCCGTATTTGGCTCGGGTGCAGAGCCGTTTTGTCGGCACCATTGCAACAATCGTCTCAATGTGGATTCCTCATATTTCACCCCTCTCGTAGGAAGGATTTTTAACAGTAACCTGACTATGGCCCCTTCTTCTGCAGAAACTTTCTGCCCCATAGCCAGGGGGGCCTGTGTGTCCCAGGGCTCAGGTTTTGCGCCGCTTCAGCACCACAGAGATGCAGGTCAAGTGAAGAAGCCGAACTGTTTATTAATAGAAGGCGAAAGAAAGGGATGAGCTGGGAGGGAAAAAAGGGGATAGGCAGTGCCTGAGGGCTGGAGGGATGGAGCTATGAACAGGGAGGGAGAGGGCTAAAGCCACTCGAGCTTCCCACAGGCTCAGCTGTGCCCAGCATCAGCTGTGCCTGGAGCTCCAGCAGCATTTGGAGATGATGTCTTCTTCGCTATCTTCTGGTGCTATTCTTGGGACACTGGTTCAGGCTGCTTACCTGCTGCTGAGGAGAATCAACACTCTCCTCAGAAAGATCCAGACTGGGAGCATGAATCCCAGTGGGAGTGGGCGTGGTGTCAGGATTTGCGATGCCCTGAGTCTCTCCGGTGTCGGTGTTTGTGATGGCCATGTCCTCAGTCACTGCCACGTCAGTCTTCACCGTGTGATCATTCATGGGACTGTCAGAGTCTTCTGAGGGTGCAGTGATATCTGTGCTGACATCAGGCTGTGCCTGGAGCTCGGTCAGCCCAGAGTCAGGCTCAGCTGTGCCCTCAGTTGCTGTGGTGCTGGTCTTTCCACGCCGGATGCACATGAACTTCTGGAACATCTGCAGGAGAACAAAGGACAGGGAAGAGAGGGATGTTCCAAGGGGTGCTCCAGGAGCGGTGCTCGGCTGAGCAGCGACAGCAGGCCCAGCCCAGGTGGGGATGGCTGCAGGTACCTGCACTGTTCTCCGGAAGCGGCCGTGGGCACGGTCCTTCTCTTGTGTCCGGTCCAGGGCTGCATCTGGCAAAGAGTGAGCGCAGCCAGAGCTGAGGGGCTGCAGGAGAGGCCGGAGAACGCAGCCCAGCCCTGCGCTCCCCAGGCAGGGACAGCCCCGGGATGCCCAGGGGATGGAGCATGGCTGCTGTGGGGGGTCTGGCCCAGCCCCTCTTCCATCCTATCCATGGGCCTGATCTCGGGGGATGGGATGGGATTGTGCCAAGCTGGCTGCTGCCATCAGCCCTCTGGCCCAGCTCTGTCTCTCACTGTCCTGCCGTGGCTGGAACTGCTCCAGCTCTTCAGGCTGTTGTGCTGGGGCAGCTCCAAGGCCTTTTTTCCCCCTGAACACTTTGAGCAGGCCACAGAATCTTCCCGCCATGCCACAGTCTGGCCTCGAGGGCACCTTCAAGAGAGATGCCTAGGGAAAGCTCTGACTGAACAAGTTCTGCAGTTGTGCCTTGAAGGCACCAGCAGCAGAGAAGCCTCAGGAAGGCTACAGGACAGCAAGTCCTGCACCCTGGTCTCAGAGGGCTCCTGCCACAAGGACAGGAGACTCCTCATCAAGGATTGTGGGCAGCAAAGCCAACGGTCTGGCCTTGAGGGCACTGGCCACAGGGATGGGAGATGCCTCGGAAAAGCTCCAGGGCACCAAGTCCCACGGTCTGTCCTCGAGGGCACCTGCAAAAGAGAAGCCTCGAGAAGGCCACAGGTCACCAAGTCCTGTGGTCTGGCCTCGAGGTCACCTGCAGGAATAACGCCTCGGAAAAGCTCCGGGCCAGTGAGGAACGAGTGCACTGTGCGGGGGCTCCTCACGGCACCGCTCTGTCCCGTCCTGTCCCGTCGTGTGCTCCGAGCACTGTGGCGTGGCCGCTTCGCTGCCAGCCCCAATGTCAGCATGTGTCACAAAGGGCCCTGGGACACCCTGTCCCGTTCCATCCCACAGTGACCACTCTGCGCCGTGTCACAAAGGGCCCTTGCACACGCTGCCACCTGCCCTAGGGCTGCCCCCAGCCCACCCCAAGTGGCCCAGGTTGGAAGGAATGCCTTGCCCCAAGTGTCTAAGGCAGCCCAACAGGAACTTTAGCATCAGCTCCAGCCATAAGCAAACGCTCCCCTGCTCTGCGGGCTCAGGGCAGCACCAGGAGCCCCCACTGTCGGCTTCACTTGTCCGTTTCTCGCGCTTCACGTGTCGGAGGAAAATAACTTTTCAGGGATGGGACTGTGCAACTACACGAATTTATTGTTTAAAATAACAAACGCATCAGTCGAGGCGTGAGCTTTTACAACACCTCCGAGTAATGGCGACTAGTCACAAGATTTAGGGTTACATCGTAATTTATAACTTTCTAATCCAATAGATACTTAAAACGACACTTTGTTTTAGATTAATGACCTATCACCTGTGGCACTTCTCACTGCAATGCAGCTTATGTTTTGACCAATAACTTCTCATGTCACGTACACACAGATGTCTCTCTTATACCATCTAAATTCTTAACTTAAACTATATAAAATCACACTATTATATTTTAAAACCCTTCACCAAAACACCCAGTGTACAATTTTACTTATAATGATAGGAACACAAGTTTGTAATCCTGTTGCTTAAAGTCCACAAATCTCTGTCAATTAAGCCAGACCTAGTCTCTTCCAGGGTTGCAAATCAAAGCCTCCTTTAATTGCAGGAGTTTCTACTCCTCTGTCTCCCACACCCCACGGCTGCCGCCGCAGCCGCCACGGGAAGGGCTCGAGGTCTTCCACAGAAGCTGGCACGGCCTCCTTGGGACACGTCCTGGCCAGTGGCCATCCTAAAGCCGGGGCTGTGACACAGACAAGGGACGTGTGGGCCAGGGCGCGAATGCTGCTCTGACCCCTGGGGCCCGGGGAGCGCTGAAATCAGCAGGGGTGGCAGAGTCCCCTCTGAAGCAGACCTGCTGCCCCCCCCCCCACAGTGGGGGCCCGGGCTGGCTGCCAGCCCTGCCTCTGCCCACCGCCCCTTCTTGGCAGCAGCCAGGGGCCGTGCCCCAGCAGGGCCCCCCCGCCCTCCTTGTCCCCAGCCAGCCCAGCCTCGGCACCTCGGGGTGCTCCCCACCCTCCTGCTGAGGCCCGGCCTTGAGGGCTTCTGCCGCAGGCCTGGGAGATGCTTCGGGGAAGCGCCAGAGCAGCCGGGCGGCAGGAACGAGGCGGCTGCCTGGAGGCTGCTTATGGCCTCTGACAGCCACTTCCTCGGGCCTTCCCACCACCCCAGCCCCTCAGGGGCCTCCTGTTGTTCTGCCAAGGGGCAGAGGCGATTTAAAGGACACAGCACTGGAAAGAATGCTCTTATTTTACTGTGAAATTAAGGAACCACAAACGTAAAACAATACATTCAATAAAACTAGTCCAACAAGCAAAAATAAGCAAGGTAATGCACCTAATTATTACCATCCAAGAGAAAGGAGAGTGATTTAGAAAGATGCATCACCAATTGCCTAAATACCTTACCATCATCCAGATCTGCAGTCGTTGGGGAGCCCCGTTTCGCAGCAAGGAGCTGGAAAACCCTTCCCGTCAATTGGGAGAATCCTATGGGTGCATCTACCCGTATGTGAGGCCTCCAAATTTGCCCCAAACATGGTTCCAGCTTTTATAGGCCCAAATCAAGAAGTCCAAGTGACTTGATTATGTTTTTAGCCCAGAAACACCTGGATCTGATGGCACACTTTGCAACCAGCAGGGGTCACAGCTTGGCCAGTGCCCAGGCCTTGCCTGGGAGGCTTTCCCCTCAAACACCCTGCAAACAAACCTTCATTCATGTCAGCTGGGGAAAGTTTCTTAAATTATCCATTTCTTGCAGATAACTGTACACGATTATGGGAAAGTTTCTAAAGCAGCCCGTTTGGCATTAAACAGCTAGCAGAAGCATCTTTGTCATCTGTTTTTAGCTAAATAATACTGAGGGTGTTAGTCACAGATTGGCCAGGGTTCATCTTGTAGGTCAGCTCTGGCTGAGGCCTGCTGCTCAGCACATCAGTCGCTCCTCTGACTTACAGGATGAATCATGGTTGTCAGATTGCCTCTGCAGTTGTTGCACATAGGGTTGGTTGATCTTGAGGCATAACTGTGAGCTGCCTTCCCTGTACTGTGTGCTGGATGAGTGGTACAATACAAGGAATGAAACAAGGAATAAACAAGAAGGTAGCAGCTGCACAAAGGGAAAGGAGAAAGGGCCCCTTTGAGCCACAGACTCCCTGGCAGCCACAAGAATATATCTGGTTCCCAACATTCCCATGTCCGGGTTGGTACATGGGCTAATTTTCTCATCTCCCGAGTTGTCTGTTTTCCTACTTTTCCATTGTCATCAATTTGTAAGCGACAGTTGGATTCATTTTCTTTCCTGCAAACTCCTCCTTCTTCTGCCGGTAGTCTAAAACCACATGATGCTGGAAAATCGCATTCCGCGTTTGCGTGGATTGGTCGGCCATAAGGTCAGGGGCGGCAGCTCTCTGGTTAGTTATTATCTCCGAGTCAGCTTGCAGTCTTATTATCCAATTCAGATGATAGGCAGGTTCTCTGGCCCCTGACACCAACTGGCTAGGGCTCCATGGAGCCGGTCCATAATGTTGTAGAACTCTCTCAGGTGGCCGTTCATCATGTCCCCATCTTTGGGAGCTTCCCTTACTTAGGGAGGTGTCAAGAGACCATGTTTCTCTGACCAAATCATGATATACTTTGACTCTGAGTCTAGTCCCCTGACTTTGTGTCCATGCCCCTGATGGGCCTATTGTTAAGGATGTGCAGTGCATCAGTGAGATGGGTTCTCCACCAGGACAGGTGTCCATCTCCCAGGTTTCTCAACTGCTCTTTCAATAGCCCATTCATTTGCTCAGATAATCCCACACCTTGGGGATAATATGGTGTGTGAAAACCCCACTGAATGTTTTTCTGCTCAGTGTACTGCTGAATGAATTTGTTCTGGAAATGAGACCCATTATCTGTCTGACTGGGTAATGGAATTCCGTAATACAGAATTATTGTGTCTATAGTACAGATGGTGCTGTGCTGAGCGGCCTTCTCACAAGGATGGGCAATCAAATACCCAGGATATGTGTCTATGGCAGATATGATTACACCCTTGGTCCTGGGGTAGAGGTCCAATGTAATCCATTTGCCAAGTTGGTCCGGGCAATTTTCCTCTCCCCAGCTGTCCTTTTACAATGTTTGGCACCGGGCGTTTGTACATATGTTGGCACACGGGGCAGTGAGCAATTCTAGTTCTACTCATATCGAGTGACATGGCAATGCCACACTCTTGAGCCCACCTGTAAGGGGCTTTTTGTCCAAGGTGCACACATTTTTGGTGTGCACGTTTTGCCAAGCCTTCGTGATCCTCCTTCAGAGGGAACTCCGGTCTGGCTTGGGAAATCTTTGCCTCGTTGCCTGCAACAGAGTTATAAAGTTGCTCTAAAGTGTCTGTGTTACTATGGGCATAAACATGAATCACAGTCACATCCGTTCTTTGTACCATTTCCCAAAGATCACTCCACAGTTCCTTTCCCCAGACCTCTTTGGAGTATTGTCCTGGTTTTGAAGGACAGGTGTCTGCTAAGGAAGGCAGAAGCCTCCCTTGGAGTGGCAGATGTAACCCCTTTCCCTCCGAGTTATTATAATTTTGAAATCAAGGGCCTTTAGGCAAAGATGTGGGAAATAGGAATAACAGTTCTTTACTATTATATATATAACCAGTCAAACAAACAACAACAACTATGACAGTAACAGCAAACAATCACAAACCCAGTCCCAGCCTTCTCGGCTGTCAGGCCCTTTCCCCTCGGGTGCAGTTCCGCTCGCAGCCAGCAGGGGCGCTGGCGGCTCCCGGTGAGCAGGGCAGGTGCGATGGTTCCCCCGCGGCTGCAGGGGGCGCTCCGGAGCGAGCTCGGGGAGCACGCGGTGCTGGTGCCCTGGGATCCCGGGAAGGGATGGAACAAAGGCTTCACAAACCCCCAGACAGCTGGCCTTGGTGTCCGGCTGGACCTTTGGGAACAGCAGGCTGGAACGGCAGGCTGGAGCGGCAGGGACGAGCACAAGTCCCGGGTGGCAGACGCGATGTATCCAAGCAAGAAACACCCCAGAGGTCCAGGCAGGCAGGGCGAGCACAGCTACAATGCAGCGAAGGCT